>NC_050461.1:20721179-23121179 GCF_903995425.1 Onychomys torridus | reverse complement strand
TGACTTTGAGATGATGATGGTTAGATGTGTCCTTGGCAAACTCACTGATAGCTCCATCCAAGACTGTACTTCAGCCACAGATTCTAGTCTGGTGTGATGACTCTTGGGACTTCATAAGAAATAAACCAACACATTAATATGTATTCTAAGATGCTCATACAAAATTCATCCCCTCTCCTTTCATAATAGTCAGGATTTGAAAACACACTAAAGGTTGTGTGAGTTTGCTACTGTCACAAGTTTTTATTTAGAGAAACTAAGTAAGATACTTACATGTTGATTGTCTCAAAATTAATTTTAAGATGGCTCTAATGAATATAAAATCTTATACTTTTACTAAGAACAAATGTAAAAGAAGACTAAAGAATCAATACAAATACTGAAGCTGCAACCAAGATCTCTTTAAAACACACCTGTACATTTTATATGCAAATTTTGTGCATACAAAATTTACTATGGATGATATACCTTTGATCTGAACCTATGTAATTAAAGTAGTAAAAGTAATATTTAATTCTTGGCCACCTCGAATGGTGCAGGCTTGTGATCCTACCTATCTGAGACACTGAGGCAGAATGTCCTCAAGTTCAATGTTTACCTGGGAGTTTGAGGCTAGCTAGGGGCAATTTGAGTAATTTCAAAAAGAAGGAGAAAAGGGGGCTAGGGATGTAAATTGATGGTGCTGTATACTTGCCTACCATGAAAGAAGCCTTGAATTTACTCTACTACCACATTAATGTTAATAATATTAATTTTGAATATTTAAAATATCTAGAAAATATGTACAATTCTAACTCATTCTTCATCTGTTCACTTCATACACATGCAGATAAGCATAGATTGGCATTATGAATGTAATAAGCATCATAGTTTTTTGGAAAAATATCAAGGTCCCTCATTTTAAAATAAGGGCAATATTTTCAATACACACTTTCACTAAACAAAGACAAAAGGGTTATTGTTCCTGGGATAGCAATAAAGAATTTTTAAATTCATTGTTTATTGTGTCATAAAGCAGATCCTAAAACTTCTTTCTCTGAGATGTAATGGAACTATGAGGAATATGAGTCTTTTAATGTGTTCCTCCATTTTCTCTACATAATTCTGAGCAGGTCATAAATCTAAGTATACTCTCTTCAGATCACTTCCATTATTTTCATATGACAACATATTTAAAATCACATCACACCCTATTTTTAAATTCTTTCACCATTTATATATTGCTACTGAATATATATGCTCATTTTCACCTAAGAGACCTGCAGCCTTTACAGTAAGTTAACCTGTTACCCCAGCAAGTGTTGAAGAGTTTTAACATGTACTAAAATGAAATCCTTAATTTCCCCAAAGAAATAAAAAAAAATTAATTATGGACAAAGGAAAACTTAGAAATTTTATTTCAGGATTGCATTAGTAATATTTCAACAGCTTATTTCTGTGTCATGTGTGTGTGTGTGTGTGTGTGTGTGTGTGTGTGTACAGGGGCAAGATGGAGTACAACGGGATGGAGCAAAACAAGAAAAAAAATGAGACAGTTCATAGAGGCAATAACCTGATTGCAGTTCTTACTTTGATATTGCAGTTGATATGAATGAAGCTCCTAGTTGTGGGGTATTCTGTTATGGAAGTGTTCAGCACCAACATCAATTGAATTAACCCAACAGGAAATTAAAGAAAGTAGAAAAGTCTTTAATCCTATATATTGCACATGTTCCCTCCTCTAATAAAAAAACAGAGAAGGCAGATGTTCTAGGTCCACTAAGCAGCAGTGGCCACTCCTGGTTCAATTATCAACTCTTCAAATACAACCATGACCCTCAAAATACATGGTTTCCCACAAGGCACCTAATGTGAATATTTTCACAAGCAAATATAGCTCAAGGGCTTACATAATCAGAACTCTATTAGGAATTTGTATTTGCATATGCCTACAGACATGAAATGTTCAGAAAGGGTGCCGAGTCGAGCAGGAACTGCATTATGCTGAAAAATACCAATAATAACTTGCTGGCAATTGCCCTTGGATTGTTCACATTTCTTCTGAAGCACTTTTCTAGCCCTTGAGCATATGAGCTTTAACAAGTTTGATTATATCCACAAATGTATTTAATGAATCAGGAATAATAGCAGTATGTAGCAAGCAAGACTACATACAGTTTTAAGGCTTATTTTTGCTGTTGTCATAGTAAATGGTACATAGGGGAGAGCTCCGTGCATTTATAACACTAGGTTTGTGATTTTTTTTTCCTTGTTACTAGACTATAACTCTCAGATTTACAGTTGCCAACCTGCAATTCTGATCACTGATAGTAACAGTGATAATTGTAGGCTAAAGAACTGCCCAAGAGGAATGTCATGTATACATCTCCTGTTGTACCTCCAACTGTACATGTGCTTTGCTGTGGGACTGTCTTTCTGTATGCTGTGAATTTATGTTGCTACCATTGGTTAATAAAGAAGCTGCCTTGGCCTATGACATGACAGCTTACAACCAGGCAGGAAATCCAAGCAGAGAGACAAGAAGAATAAAGGCGGAGTCAGGGGAGAGATGCCATCCAGCTGCCCAAGGAACAAGATACCAGCAGACTGGTAACGCTACAGCCATGTGGCAAAATATAGATTTAAGATGTCAGAGGTAGCTAACAATAAGCCTGAACCACAGACCAAACAGTTTGTAATTAACATTAAGCCTCTGAGTGATTATTTTGTAATCTGCTTCACGCTGGGTGGGACCCAGGAGAACTTCTGGCTATGATGCTTTATACCAGCGAGGATGCACAAAAAAAAAAGGTCAAGTTAGGTTGCATGCACCACTTGCAATAATTTTGTTTCTAAACATGACTTCCAGTTAAAGACAAGTTTTGGTCTGTGTTGACTCCAAAAGCCCCCAAAATTACTGCCTAGGCTGGCAATCCTCAAAAGCCTGTCCAGTCTGAATGACCACTATAGATATAACCCAGTCCTTGTCACTCATTGAAGTGGTTAATCATTAGGTTGCTATTCATCAAAGGAGAGAATCTACATTTCAACTTTCCAGGTGATAGACGTGGGAGAACTCACAAAGCAAAAGAGTGCTTCTCTACAGTGCTCACTGTCCCAACTTTTGAAAGGCAGAGAGCTCAAACTCATCATCAAACTTCTGCCTTTTCAGAGCCAGGATCTAAACAGACAGCCACTAGAACCCAGAGAAGACATGTCAACATTAGCAAAAGATGTTGCTTCTGCCCCAGACTTCTTTCCATTATCATGATACAGTGTGGTTTGAAATATTACCTGTATTTTTTTCCTGCTTTGAAGCATAGTTAATTACTAACTTAAAATACCTACAAATATGCTTGATATTTTAAGAAATGAAGTTATTTTTGTACTATATTACTTCAAACAGCGGGATGCTACAGAACCTCTAAAAATAAATGGTAACAGAAACATCACTGTTGTTTAACACAATTCAAGTTACATGAATATACTTACAGATACCTAAATTTAAAACAAAGATTGTGTTAGGAACTTAAGAGCTACCGTTACAGTTAAAGACCTCAAAAATAAGCAGATATATAAACAGAACCTATAATTAAAGATGTTTGTTCAAAATTAATATTTGTTCCATATCTTCCAAATATAACAAGAAATGATATTTTTATTTTAAATATATATTCATTGATTTTAATTATAATCATCTTCCCAATGTATTTTTAATGCATTCCTGTGATATAAACACCATGGAGCAAGGTGCTAATGATACAAAATTTAGGTTTAAACAACCACTAAAGAAATAGCTTTCATGTGAGATTTCTCAGAACATGAGAAACATTACATCAATGGTTTGTTTATGTATGTATGTATTCATTTATTTATGTATGTGTGTACATATGTATTTGAGACAGTTTCTTGGTATGTAGTCCAAAGGTGCATAAAATCCTAAATTCCCCAGCCTTAGCCTCCCAATTATCTGGGACAGAAGGCATGAAAACTGCATGGTTATCTGACTTGCTAGATTTTAGTTGAGCATAATTAAAATGTTCCAAATAATGTTATTATTCTATATCTGAAAATATTTCTGTATAGTATAGCACACTGTCGCCATCTAAATTGATCTCAAGTTTACCAGTTTTTCAAAGGAATGTTTGGCTGTAAACAGACACTTAGTAGAAAAGACCTACAAGTTTTGGTTGGTTTTGTTTTGTGTCTATCTTTTGTTTGAAGTAGCCATTTTGGGGCCAAGGCAGGGCTGAGAGTTTCTACCCACCTGTCTTAACCTGTTATTTTATTATTTAGAATTAGTTAGAATATTAGTTTAACTTTGTAAAGATGTGTTACATTTGCTTTTGCTGTGGAGTATTACTTTCACTGTGTAAAGAGGTGTAACTTTTGTTTATGCTGCATTTGTTTAATGATGTAAAGATGTATTGCTGCTTCCCCTTGCCTGCCTAAGGCATCTGCTTGGTCTAATAGAAAGCTGAATGGAGAGAGATAGGTGGGGCAGATGGGCAGATATAGTAAATAGGAAATAAAAGAAGGAAGAGTGAGAGAAGGAGACAAGAACAAGGAGCACATGCAGGCAAGAAGCCAGGCAGATGCCAGACAGACAGACATGGAGAAGCAGCGAGAACAAGATCTACAGAAGTAAGACAGTTAATAAGCCCTGAGGCAAAGGGTAGATAAAGAGAAACAGGTTAATTTCAGTTAAAAGAATTTGCCAGAAACTTGCCTAAGCTAGACCAAGCATTCAAAATTAATGTCTCTATGTCACGATTTGGGAGCTGGTTGGTGGTCCCAAAGAAAAAGCTTGGTACATTAGCCTCCCACCTATCCATCTGCCTGCCTGCCTGCCTTAGCCACCTGCCTTAGCCTCCTGCCTACTGACCTGCCTTAGGCACGTACCTATCCACCTGTCCTAGCCTCCTAATTATCCACCTGCCTGAGTCTCCAATCTACTCACTTGCCTTGGCTCTCTGCCTATCTAACTGTTTAAGCCTCCTTGGTAGCTGGAATTACTGTCATTCATTACTATGTCTGGCTTCATGGGAATCTTTTCTTCATTTTTATTCTTTCTCAATGACTCAAAGGAAGAGGGTATCTTGATTCCAGGAGAAGAGCATCACTATTTGTAACACCTCTGATGTGTGCATCTTTTCTTCCTCCTGATTCCCCTTGCCAATGGATGCAGTCCTTACTCTTAAAAAATTATGAGTCAGGATTGGAATGAAGAGCTAGCTAGTAAGGGAGATCATTTCATGTTTAAACTCACTCCAACTTCCCATCCAACACTAGAAGGGAGACTGAATTACAGCATTTACACTCTACAATCCTGGTGCCAGCAGCCTTGATGACAGCTCAGTGAAGCCCATCTCCTGGGCTGACAGATAGTACTTTCTTGTTGTGTTCCCGCCAGGCTCCTTGAAGCCCATTCACTATGTAGGCACAGAGTTAAGCATGCCCTATGACCTCTGTTTTATTCATTTTTTGTTTTGTTTTATTTTGCTCTTTATTTTTCCAATCAAGTTCTCCTCATCTTGCTCAGGCTGGCCTTTAAATTCTTGGACTCAAGTAACACTCATGACCTCTCTTCTAAGAAGCTGGGCCTACTGTGCATGTCACTGCACAAGGCACCTCCTTTCTCTGCAAGGATCCCAGTCAGATAAGTGCCTCACTCTATAACCAAATTCAATATTAATTACTGCTACAAAGTTGTACTTCCAAATACAGTCACCTAAGAAGTTTGATTCAATGTGTGAAGTAAAACTCAAATCTCTAGGAAGAGATTTTATTACCCACAAAATAATTCCTCACAATAATTTAAGTTAGTACAAGGGTAACTAATAATAGAACAGAATAGATATTAGGTAATTTTCTCCTCAACCTCTCTTCAGAATGCTTGACTTCATGCATAATGTTAAACATGCACGTGCATTCAGCTTGAGGTAGGTAGGGTCACAGTTATATCAAGAAGATGCATATGTATCACATAAATCTTCATTAAGTAGTATTACCTCTAACATGCCTGCTAGAGCCATCCTCTGGCTTTGAAGAGGAAAGTCAAGAATCACTGATAGTCAATTCGAATTGTTCACCTGTTTCTCTCTTCACACTAATTGAGCTACAGACCCTGAAAGTATTTTGGTTAGGTGGCTGGCACTTACTCCCTGACTTGTATTCTTTTCTTGAGTATAGAAGCTTAGTTTGAAGGAATGAGACAAACAGCACCTGATCAGGAAAGTTTCTTCTTGGTGGGTATATCCACACCCCGAGCCTCCTAAGGGCAGGGCTTGAATGCTTGAATGTTCAAGTGCTCCCACTGGGACAGGTACCATGTCTCTGATGTCTGTTCAGGGTTGATGCTTTCTCTCCCACTAGCCCTAGCATGAGAGAGTGCCCCTCTGTGATGGATGGAGTATGAGCTATCTGCCTTAAATTAGCACTTTACCCAAAAAGAAAGAAGAGAAGGAAATGGAAACCAACATAGAGATCTCATAGGAAATCCAACAACTTAAGTTTACAGAATTAAAGGGTTTTACTCTATCAGTTCTTTCTACCTAAGGTTTGCATTACCAGCATGTGTTCTGTAGAGCTAGCAGCAACTCAGCAGTCCTGCCTCTAATTCTAGTTCATTTTCCTTTGTAAAGTGTCAGCAACGGCACAATCATCAGACATAATCTGACAGTTCATTTTTTTCTTTAATAAGCCATCTGAAAATGCAGAATAGACAAGTTCCTTGAGCGAAATGTGTAAAATTTCAACAGTGATAATTTCATGAACACAATGAAGATTTTGAAGTGCCTTATAACCTTAGGATCTAAAATTGAAATTTTTTACACTATCATGAATACTGGATCACATCTCTTCTAAGAAATATAGCTTGATGGTATTGATTACAGTTGACATGTAAGGGGTAATATGGACAGCAAATACAATTTTGGAAAAAATAGTAATGTGTGCCACATCAATGAGAGGTTCTCATTGAAAACATTAATTAAATATAAAGTTATTTTTAATTCCAAGAGAAACACTCTTGCTTACCAACCAAATTCCTCATTAACATAGGAGAATAAGAGAGAATCAGTGTGAGTAGATAGTCCTCCCTTTTATTATACAAATAAGGTTATACAGGTCCCCACTGATTCTGAAATAAATTACTAATTATACATTATCCTCCAATATCAGAATAAAAATTGGATGAACTTGATATTGGCATATGGAAAACATGCAGCTTCAGGAAACAATAGAGTATCAGAAACAGATGTAACCATGCTTTACAGTATAATAAGAGGGAAATTGGCCAGGCGTTGGTAGCATACGCCTTTAATCTCAGCTCTCAGGAGGCAGAGGCAGGCAGATCTCTGTGAGTTCGAGGCCAGCCTGGGGTACCAAGTGAGTTCCAGGAAAGGCAAAAAGCTACACAGAGAAACCCTGTCTCGAAAAACAAAAAAATAAAAAAATAAAAATAAAAAAATAAGAGAGGGTGAAATTGTGCTGAAGGCTCACTCATCTATAGTTGATTTTCATGAATTAACTCAACAGGAATTGGCATTCAGTACTCTAAATATGGTTTCATATCACTTGAATTATGTTTGATCTTGAGTTTCATTTGGGTACAACTGATGAATTATCCCAGAAACTCAATTTTTGGTTGGATGCCATCCATTTGCACAGACAGCTCAAGGCAAGGCTAGTCATGAACAATTATTTCTAGCACCAGAGGAACAGAAGGAAAAGAGTCAGACACGCACATTATAACAGGCTATATTGAGTCATTGTTGCCACCGTCAGATGTTAGCGTGACTTGAGTTACAGCGACATCTGGGAAACTGAACCATGGCAGGAACTCAAGTACACATGTTCCCCTTCAGAAGACCACTGTGGATGATGTTTGAATGTCAAACCTGAGACCAAAGGTCTTACATTCAATGCTACCCTGGATTTCCTCACTGTTTGAAGATCCACAGTTTAAGATCGTGACATAAGCTTTCTTTGAGTCTAACGTCACAGTACCAGCCACACCAAGATGAAGAATGGAAGATGTTCCCATTAAAACTCTCCAAATGATATCTTACATAAGAATACTGAATTTCATTTCATTTTCTTGATTTCTAATACACTAAGATCCTGAACAATGGAAGTTGCTGGAACAACTGTGATCTATGATAGGCCTGTTATACCCAGAGTGGAGAACTGTAAAGCAGTCCATTTTAAAATGGTGTCCTAAATACCTATGACAAATGAGAGAGAAGCACATGATTTCAGGATGGCAGCTCTATCCTCCCAAACATTAACAATGGCTACAGTCCCCTTGAACTAACACTGTTTCCCCTGCTTTGACACACTTTGAGAAAATATCTAAAATACACACCTCTACTAATGTGATTTCCACTTAAAACTTTTGTATATGGTGTGTGTGTGTGTGTGTGTGTGTGTGTGTGTGTGTGTGTGTGTTTGGTTCAACACATTCCTTTTGCTTTTGTTCTGTTTTCTCCCCTTTGTTTATTCTTAGTGAGTTTTTTAAACTATGCAACCACTTCTAAAATGATAAGTATTTCTAACTATTTCACTTTGAACTAATGAAGGCTTGGAGGTGAGCAACACTTCTCCTTGGGGTTATAGGCATGGCCACCCTGCCCACCAAATCTGATAGTCTCTACTATCACGTTTGATACTATTCTTATCCCTAGATTTTTATTTTAAAACATAGGGTAACATGAAATGATATCCAAAGGGAAAGCTATAACCTTAATTTAAGGAATTCAGTGAAAGATTTTAATGACAATAAGGCCTGGTGAAATGCCTAAGAGGTCACTCATTGCTGAGCCTTATTTATATAAACAGTAAGCCTACATGATCACCTCATAGATTTTTTTAAAGCTACTCTTATGCTCTCTTACCAAGGAAGATATTCATTTATTCTTGGTGGCAAACAAATAAGCTGTGAGTGAGTAAGGTAAGTATGTATTTGTTCTTTTTTAGGCAAGAATTGTGATAGGTAATAAAAAAAAAATAGAAGTGAGACCTAAGGGCAAAGTTGATGTAAGGCTTATCCTTTAAGGAGAGGGACAAGTTCTGAAGTCTGATTAAGGATTAAAGTGGGGATTCATACAGTAGTACAGTGTAAGCCATGGGATCTATGATCTAGAGTGTGGTTTAGTTTTCAATCCTTCCAAGGCAGATGGCAAGAAAGATAGTGATGCATTGCTTACATTAAAATCTTGAGTATGTACCCTTAAAAATGGCGAGTCCAGAAATAAGGCAAAATATGAAAAATGCAGATTATTTGTCTTTTTAAAAATTCCAACGAATGTTTCAATAAACTAGAGTTATTCCCACAGGACTGCAGAGAAAACAGAAAATAAACCTTCCTGGAAACAATTATCAAATGCAAATATTTACCTAAGAAGCCATTCAATGATATTTGATAATTAATACTTAAATATCATTAGGACCATAACAGCCCTGGCCCTGTGATCAGAATGTTGGTTTCTATTTGTTTCTGTCTTTCTAAAGCTATGACAGCATCACTCAGTACTTGGTAAAGAAGTGAAAAATGGCTTGATCCAGTGGAAATGTTTTGAGACCTATAAAGCATTTCCAAAGTATTTTTTCCCAAGAAGTTCATCTGAATAACTAGCACTATGGACTAACCAAGGAGCACAATTCTAACTGAAGTGGAGATAAACTACAGTCTTTTTATGGACAAAGAATTTCTCAATATACCTACAGTGACCTTGATGCTTCATGCACTATATCCTAAAATTTCCTTAGCAATACAATGTTGTGGGCATTCTTTCTTTTTGAAACATTTGGAGAAGGGACAAAGGGTGAGTTAAGGAATAGACGCAAGGGTAGAGTGAAAGACATCCATTTCGTCTTCCCTTTCCACAGGGAAAAAAAGTAACAGTCAGCCCGAGGAGGAAAAAATAGAAGTTTGAAGGCAGTTGTGTTACACCTTTCTTTGAGATTCTTCCAGAAGAACTCAAACACTGATGCACATCAAAGGAAATGAAAAACATTTTTTTGAGAATTGATTTACTATATGATGAAAGCAAAAGTATTTGAGGAATAAATAATAGCCATATTTAAGAGGTGATTAGCATCTTGAAAGGATCTAAATGCACTTTTCAGGCTCACCAATTATAGTTCAGAAATAACCATAAACCCTTTTATAAATCCAATGGCTGTTAATGTATTATTGTAGTTTGTCAACTGTATTTCTTTCCAACCGTTTGATGGAAACATGTAATTATTAAAACTATCAAATTAAAAGCATTTGAATTAAAGCAAACCACACTGTAAATTTGATGGTCATGCATTTTGTAATACATATGGGATTGAACAATGCTATAAATTGGCTGCTTTAGGAGGGAAAAATAGCCAAGAGCATAGCAGTTCAAACCTAACAATGGTTTAATAAGAGCACTCGACACAATTATTAGATAAATAAGCACTCCTACAGGAAGGAACCGAGAAGTGGTTACAATGGAGTCTTCAATAATAAGTAAAACCTTCAGTACAGTTGTCAGCCTCTCTGAAGCTATGAAAGTTTGTTAATTTAAAACATGGCTCAGAGGATTACATTTAAGAAGTCAGTGTTCCTCCACAATGGCAAATCATGCAGCAAAATTGTCTTTAAAGTCATACAACCCTGAAGCCACACAAGACCCTGAGCTGTCCTTCAGCTGTGGCTAGCAGAATACCAGCAAGACGCACTTCTCACATGCTACCTGCAGTATAGACTAACTGAAGGTAAATAAGGCATTCATGCAAGAAATTAACACATGGCAAAAATAACACTGAGCTCCAGGGTAAAATTCAGTCTTGTGTTAAAGGGAAAAAAAAAAAACTAAATAAAATAACTTAGCAAAGAAGTTTCCAACAGTATCTCATTCCTATGATTCAGGGTTTTACTCCAGGAATGTATCTTTTCAAAAACATCTATACTTTGATCTTGTTTTTGCTCTTGAATATATTCTTTACTGTCTAAATTGCTTTTTAAAAGTTTTCACAGGTTGTTATTTTGCTGTTAAGCCTAAGTGACATTATGTCTCTTCCTATTAATATTAGTTATTGTTTTGGTCATTTCTGGTTCTCTGACTTGGAACATAAATGAGCATTCTGTTTCATCATGCTAACTTTCCATTCCATTTTCAGAGGTAACAAATTTCAAGATTATGAGACTTTTGAGAAAACTGTTTTCAGGTCTCGGCAACAATAGGCAAAAACCAAAGGGACATAATTTTATGCACTTGCATAAAACGATAATGTTAACAAAAACCAACTCGCCCTCCTATAGTGCCACATCTTGTTCTCATGCTGCGGGGTTGGTATAGAGAACACTGAATAAAGTGAAGACAAATTAAAGCTGGAGCCCAAGGGTAGAATCTGTAGATAAGGGCATGAGGAGAACAGTGGAAGCGGACAGCAACTTTTCATGGGTGCATGCCTGAGGTATGACAAGGGAGGAATTAATTAGTACCACAGATACGGAAGACAAGTGCAAGGGAGTCTTCTACAGAGCTGCTTTCATCCAGACACACATAACTCTAAACTCTGAACCAGAGCAAGAAACGCTCATAGATACTTCAAGAGATTATGATTAGGAGAGAGCCCTGGGCTTAATGCTCTATGTACAATGGAATGCATCAGATACACCAAGACGTGCCACACGAGCTTGCGGATTGATGCTGCAGTGATATTTGGATACAGTTTCTGAATCCTTTTCATATGCATGTCTCTATGGCACATAGTTCTTGTGACTGTCATCCACGCTTCAGTATTTTGTGTGATTCCATTCAATAGCATCCTAAACTGGAACTTCTGACTCATTCGTACCATACTGGGAACATTCTAGGCCAGTCATCTACAGATTTATCCTGGGTGTTTTCCTAATGTGTTCTGTTCTGCCGATTACTGTGTGTTGTAATAAGCAGGCTGGACCCATAACAACTACCAGATAAAGACACAGTCTGATATCAGAAAACAGCGTACTGCACCGGGTGTGCCAATATGCTTCTGTTAACTTGGCTGTAGGTTACCAGCAGATGACTCAGTAAGGGTACTGATTGTTAAGCCTGATGATCTTGGTTTTTTTTGGTTGTTGTTGTTGATTTGTTTTGTTTTTTATTTGTTTGTTTTTGACCCTGAGACCCACATAGTAGAAGGAGAGAACCAGACTGCTGAAGGTGTCCTCTGATTTTCACACAAGCACAATGGTGCACATGCATGCACACGTACGTGCGCGCGCGCACACACACACACACACACACACACACACACACACACATGCACAGTGAACTATCAAAATGAATGGATGATTGAATAAGTGTATAGAAATTTTAAAGATAGTTCCAGGACTTTTCCAGGAAATAGGTAAGATTCTTCAAGAAGCTCAGGACAGATGTGACCTGAGACACTGTGATTAATAACACTGAATTCAGCAGAATCCAGGAAGTTGGGCTGGACTTGTATGACTGGTAACCCAAAGAAAGTTTGTCTACAGAAGTATAGGACTGTGTCCAATTTTTCAGGCTTTTAGGACATGACCTATTAGTGCATGATCAAATCAGTTTCCTGATTCAAAACATTTCTTTCATGAACTAATAGAATGGAAAAAAATATTATAGAACATCATTTGTAGTAAACTATTGGCCATGAAATGCTTTGCTTCATTATAATTTATGTCTTGGTGGATTGTATAATGCCTATACATGGGACCTATTTTAAATGGATTAAAGCCACTGGCCTCGTGCTGAGTTAGCATTTGTAGTTTAAAAATGTATTCCCTAGGGTGGAAGGATTATGAGAATATGAAATTGGCCCACTGGTGAAAAAAAAATCTCACCTTGAGGTATATGCAGGGTGAAGAATTCCATAACTTCAGTGCATTAACACCTTGTATGCCACTGAGCTCAGTATTCTGAGTGACTGCCTTACAATTAGATGCTTATAGAGAACCCAAAGTCTCTTGGTTAGAACCTTAGCATTTTGCCTCCAACTCCTTCCAGACTTTTGCTTACATTGTCAAGATCAGCTGATTGATACTTCAAGAATCCTGCCTGGTGACCTGTTCTGAAAAGGAATGAAAACCACATTTCCCCTCTGACCTCCTGGCACCATCACTTAAACTTTGTCTCAGCCCAGAAATTAAGATTTTATATCTTTTTCTTTTTTGAGACAGGGTTTCTTTATGTAGCTTTGCACCTTTCCTGGAACTCACTCTGTAGCCCAGGCTGGCCTCAAACTCACAGAGATCCACGTGGCTCTGCCTCCCAAGGGCTGGGATTAAAGGCTTGCGTGCCACCACTGCCCGGCAATTTTATTTCTTTGTAGACAAACCTTGCCTTTACTTTTTAGATATTCTATGCCAGATTAACAAATGAACCTCTAAGGCTCAACCCTCAATGTTGATGAGTGTAACACAGCAATGCCCATGATGCTTCATGAATTTCATGTTCCACGAGTCTAACAGGCCAGCAAAGCATGGCTGAGTAAAGATGCATGAGTTCATTCCATGATTCTTTAGCTGGGTTATGGTATTGATAATGCTGGCCAGTCTCTGAGTCTGAATTGGAAACAAAACAAAGCCTGTATCTCTAAGAACGGTTCTTGTAAATGAGTTCTCCTTGTATGACAGCTGCAAATGCTTCCCTCTGGCTGCTGGGCTGGGAAGTTATAAGGGTATTCAGTCGCAACGAATGCAAAGTGCTAAAATGATCTTCTAAGACAAGGAAGTAACTGTTGGAGTGTGTTTTCTTGACTTTTCAATTTTCCTTCTCTTCTAGGAAGTTAAAAAATGGAAAATGGATCTATGTATTGGGCATCATGCTATTCTTTAAATTCTTGTCTTTCCTGGTCTTAGAAGTGAGATTGTTTTGTATTCTAAGCCCTGTAAGGTTCCAACCATCAGAACACTTGGCTTAAATTTAATCTAATGAAGTAGGTTAGGATAGACATCAACACACACACACACACACACACACACACACACACACACACACACACACACACATAACATGTAACAACAATTAATGAAAAAAGGCCATGAACTTGAAAAAGAGCAAGAGGGGATATGTTGGAGGTTTTGGAAGGAGTAAAGGGAAAAGAAAATGATGTCATTATATTATTTCAAAATAATATATATTGTATGTGTAATATATAACATACATAAATAGCATGCCAATACTGGGTCATAATCTATGCATGTCAGGCTGAAATTTCTAGGGTTCCCTTTGCTCCTGCTCATTTCCCCATGAAATTGTGTGCATCAACTTTTTACACAGATGATGCACAAAGGGGAAGAAGGTTGCTAGAAAGACAGTCTGAACTATGACTGACCCTACTCACCAAGGAAGTGAACACTTAAGAAATGTTTGTAGCAGCCCGGCTGGGTCACATGTCCAGCCGTACCTGCAAATAAAGCTGTTAATGAAAGGACTGTCAAAGGTTGCCAAGAAAAATAACAGTTCATTACTTGGGCTGGATATGTTGAACTCCCGGGGGGTGGGGGGAATGGGCTTTGTTAAGAATGAAGGCAAAAGAGTATCAAGAGGTGGGAAGAGGATCTAAAACATGATGCCACTAGCTGTTAGAAAGCCAATGGGTTGAAGAAATACAATATTTCCTGTCTTTTATCCATAATAGTGGAGATTTTAATAAAAAAAATAAGATACCAACAACCATTTCCTATGCAATGTCTGATTCTCAAGTTTTAAAAGGAAGTATCCAAGGTATATTAAAGGATGAAGTGTAATGTTACTGTTGATGACACCAGAATGTCTTGTTTCCTCTCCAAGATGGCCTCAAAGACAAAGACCTGGTAAAGTCCTACCCATCTCTAGAGACCATGCCAATCCCAAGGAGAGCTAAATGGGATGTGGAAAACTTGATCTAGTGCTATGTATGGTTTCATCTTTCCAAAGCAAGTTGAGAAGTGCCTCTGGATGAGTCAGACATTAAAATATCTACATCAGTGCACATCCCTGAAAACCTGGTATCAGAATAGCAGAGTGCAGGGGTGGTACTGGTGGTCTGATGCATTTGACCTGGTTGCATTTTAATAGTTGCCACAGGTGTGAGGCATTACAGGGACAGCTTTCTCGTCCCTTGTCTTCTCTTATTCATTCCCTCTCCTCCCTCTGCCCCACAATGTCTTCCCTTATGTCCTACAAACCCTCCCTCCGTCCTTCTTTTCCTCTTATTCTATTTGCTGGAGAATCATAGTCTTGCTACCTGGCTTGCCTGTCCCTTATTATATAGGCCAGGTTGGCCACCCAATTCATGGCAATCCTTCTACCTGTCTCCCAAGTTCTTAACTTGTGAACATGAGCCTCCACACTTGGCTTAAATGTGTTTCCTTTATTTCAAAACTGGAAACAATTAGATTTTAGTTCTTACCTAGGCCTATATTTGAACAAAAGATTGTTCATTTTTAATGAAAAGGTACATGTTTCAGAAAACCAAGATTTGTTTGGATTACTTAATCTTAACAATATATAAAAGTAAAGATGACAGTCTATAATATTAAGACATTTTATTTCTCTACCTTTTGCTGTTCATCTCATCTCATAGCTCTTTAAGTTTCAACTGTAATTTCTGGAGATAAATCATAAGATTTACTGACACACAATTATCAATACTTGAGTATAATAAGGCCTAGAATCAGGGTATTAATGCCTGCCAATTAGGCAGCACATTCCACTGAAAATTATCTGTATTTAAATGCTTAGCACATTCTCTTCATCTTGCTTTCTCCCTTTCTTTTGTATCTTCTTTAAGTGATGACACATTGCAGATATAGCATGCTGATTTCATCCTCGTCAGCATTATTATTTTAGGACTCCTTTCTTCTAGAGCATATTTTCATCACCACCATAGATATTTGAATGTGGAGATGTTACTTTCCTTTAGCTTTCTGTTCTTAAAATATTTTATGCATTAATTTTCCTCCTCATCTCAATATATGAAAGCAATAATAGGGGTAATTAATGTTTTGCTGTTTTACTTCTAGTGTATGCAGAATCGTCATTTGATTATCAAACCCATCCAGGATCTGCAATTAGGCCCCACTCTGTCTGCAGCTGCTCTCTTCTCTCCTCTAATAATGTGTGCTCCCTTTTTGGGAGCTGTTGTTTTCTAGCATGTGTGGTGTACAATGCTCAAAACACATCTTCAAAACAAACGTGGTTTCTCTTTCTATCCTCTGGGACAAAATGAAAAGACAGAGCATTGAATGATCTGCCATGAAAAGGGGGTGCTGTTAGTACCCACACCACTTTGTGACAGCAAAGGCAGCAAGCAGCTTTGTCAATTTACTTGTCACCATCACACTAGGTTTTCCAGATGTTTGAATAAAGAAATCTTCATCCCCAAACAATCAATCAATCTCTCTCTCTCTTCTCTCTCTCTCTCTCTCTCTCTCTCTCTCTCTCTCTCTCTCTCTCTCTCTCTGTCTCTCTCTGTCTGTCTCTCTCTCTCTCTATGTCTCTGTCTCTCTCTTCCTCCTTAGAGTAAGTATGATTTTGGGGATGGAGAGGCAGCTCAGTGGTGGGTAAGAGTGCATTCTGCTTTTGCAGAGGATATGAGTTCTGTTCTCAGAACCATATCAGGCTGTCCATGGCCATTAAGTCCACCTCCAGGGGAATCCATAGCCTCTGGCTTCCAAAGGCACCTCCACCTATATGCACATACCACCCACCACATACACACACAGAAGGGAAGAGAGAGAGAGAGAGAGAGAGAGAGAGAGAGAGAGAGAGAGAGAGAGAGAATGAAATTTCTTTTAAGAAAAGGAAAAGAAAGCATGATTTAGCAAAATAAACTTGGCAACCCTCTACCTTCATGACAAACAAAAGAAAAAACCAAAAGAACCTGAGAAAGACTTTAGTGGTTGTGGATGTGGCACAATTACCCTTTAATTTTTGAACTACAAAGGGACTGGAACTCTGAGATGATGTGTCACATAAATGAATACATATGACTAGTGTGGTTATATTACTGATAAGTAAGGAAGATATACCTGTTTCATGCTTGGCATAGTATTGGGATATATCTTTTCTTTAAAAAGAATTTGAATAACAGACAGCAAGATTTTAATTAAACACAACATCTTCCAACACTTAAACACTCATACATTCAGAAGGCAACATTTAATGCTGAAAGAGTAACTCAGGAATCATCAGATACACTGGCTGTTTATAAAATGTAAGATTATTTAGTTCATAAAAATATACTGGTGTGTGTGTGTGTGTGTGTGTGTGTGTGTGTGTGTGTGTGTGTGTTGTAGAAGAGTACAATGTGTGTATATTCATTGGGAAAAAGCAGTGTGTGTGTATGTTTGTGTGTATATATGTGTGTGTGTGTGTGTGTTTTAGAAGAGAAAAATTCGCATTCACATGCGTGTACACATTTGGGAGGAGTACTGGGTATAGTGATATTTTATTTTTTCTGAAATGTGATTTTATTTGTATATTAATAAAGTTGCCTTGGGGTCAGAGCAAGCCATAGCAGAAGCTGGGTGGTGATAGCACACGCCTTTAATCCCAGCACTTGGGAGGCAGAGCTAGGCAGGATCTCTGTGTGTTCAAGGATACAGCCAGCATGGCGACACATGCCTTTAATCTCAATACCAACCATAGATATCCTGGAGGTCTGTACAGACAGGCAGTGATGAGGAGGTCATGTGGCTGGGTTTACAACCAATGAGAAGGCAGAACAGAAAGTCTATATAAAAGACAGGACACAGGAAGTAGCTCTCTTGCAGAGAGGAAAGACAGAGCAGCATTGAAGGGTAAGGTTTTCAGTTATTGCTCTGACCTCTTGGCTTTTAACTCTGCAGTTGGCTCTGTGTTTCTTATGTAACAAGACGGTTACATCTACATTGGAATAGGTTCCAGGTCTGCTCAAGGCTATCTTTTATTTTGTATCTGTTTATCTCCACATTATAAATCCTTCTATCTAATATTTCCTGCTGCTCACACTCAAGAAAACTCTGGGGAGCTGTAGGGTTGGTGGGTAAACGTCCCACAACTGGGTGTGTATGTATTGAGGAGGCCACAGATACTATTCCATGTTACTTTACAAAAAAATAAAAATGTCTTAGCAGTAATTATGGGAATTATTACAAGGCAAAGGCATGGCCTCCTAATTTCACACTCTCATAGTCAAGGTTCTTCTACAGTGCTATTTATTGATACCAAAAAAGCAAGCACAATAAAACTGGACAAAATCACTTCAATTATAGCTGCTTTTCATGCCTCCAAACCAAGTTTGCACATAGGGTCCTGGTAGTTTCCTCTTTAATTTGTTAAAATGAACTTCTGAAATTTGTTGTCTTTAAGAAAACCACTCAAGTATTTGCCATTCCCAGTTGGGTAAAGAGACATTGTAGGCAATCAGCTTAACAATTCCTGTGGAGACTCTAACAGCACAGTTAATCTATCACACTTGAGATGAGGTTTAAGTACTTTATTTAAATTTTAGAAATTCACATTAAAAATCACCATCATACTGAATGACAAAAATAAAGTCAGGATGGAAATCCCTTTCTAAAATAAGCTGTGGTCTAACCGAATTGAAGAAAGAGAAACTAGCTTAATTATGAGTGTACTACCTTAAATTTTTAAAGCATCAATCATAATTCTTAAGCCCCACTAATATGTGAGACCTCAGGAGCAGAGCAGGCATTGAAAAAGCACTAAAAGTAGTGAGGAAGAAAGAACATGGTCACACATGAATAAGTAATGACATACTATAGAATATTACACATAAAATAAACGGCCTAGAGCATAAGTTCTATGAAAGAAATGGTTAAAGTAGTAGGGGCAGCATTATGAAGGATGCAGGCATTGATGTTTTAGAAAGGGAAAGTATAATTAGAAAAGGAAAGTAGAATAGAGATGATGAACATCCAAATTAGGAGACAACATTGAAAATAATACAGAATACATTGAGATACAAATATAACCAGAGATATCGAATAGTCATATTTAATCATAGACAACAGTTAAAAGTAGGAAATAGCTAGTGTGATAAAATTAAGCATGTAAACAATCAATTTAATGATCTCTCATCATAGTGTACAGGACTACAGATATTGCCATATGTTTACAAAACTATTTGAGAGGTGGTGTTTACAGTAGTACCTGATTCTAGGTGCAAGTCTAAGTGCACTGCTGAGAATCTGGTTCAAAGCCTGGGATGAGGAAGTGTACATCAATGATGTACATAAGAGTAGATCGTGGGCTTCATGAGCACGTGGGGTATGCAGTCCCACAGGGCATCATGTTTAGCTTAATAATTTGTTGTTAATATCATTCCATTCCTGGTAATTATACATAAAAGTTGTACCTGCTTCCATTGTTCATCAATAATTTGCCATGGCCCATTAGCAGGTGGTCTAAAGAAGAAGGTAACAGTCCCCTTATGATTAATGTACTGGGGATGTGGACTAGACTTTCTCTTCAAACTTTGATGACAGAAAATAAGTAATGTCATTCTAAGTGACAGAAATGAACAGGTTTATTGCATATCCTTTTTTGCTCATATTACTTCTCTGTATATGCAATGAGAAAAGAATAGAGAATGGAATCTGCAATTTGTTTGGCCTTCAGTATTACTTATTGTGGTGATATTTTATTTGTACTTTAATAAATTAAGTTTACCTGGAGATCAGAGGAAATAGCAAGCCATTTTAAGTAAACAAAGAAGTCAGGCAGAGGTAGTTCGTGCCCTTAATCCAATCACTTAGCAGGCAAGATCTCTGTGTGTTCAAGGCCACACTAGGGAACAGAGCCAAGCGTGGTGACACATGCCTTTAATCCTAGTACCAACCATAGAGTTCTGGAGGCCTGTACAGACAGGAAGTGACAGAGCTGGCTAGGAAGAGGAAGTGATGTAGCTAGACAGAGAGCAAATCAGATGGCAGAACAGCAAGGCATATGAGCCTGGGTAGACAGGAATTCGCTCTTTTTGGAAGCTGCAGAGTTGGTGAGGTGAGGTTAGCTCATGATTTGTCCTGTTCCTCTGATCTTTCTCTTGGGCTTTAACCAAAATTTCTGGCTCTGTGTTTTTTATTTATTAAGACCATTTAAAAATTCGTCTACAATTTATTTAATGAGAACTGATAAATGAGTCAATAAAATACAAATATATCAACATATAAATGTAGGTGATATGTGCAACATCCCATAATTCTGATCAGATACATATCTATGTATAAGACACAGAATATATATTGTTTAATGTTAGTGGTTCTGTATGAATTCATTTGCTTACTATTTGTATGTAGAATGGTCAATGTAAAACCCATGAAAAATAACCAAAAATTTAAACTATTCACAACGCAATAATGAACAAAAAAAAAAAAATTGAGTGAAAAACATCAAGACAAGTTACTTTTTTCTGCCATGGCATAAGGAGCCCCATTTTTATTTGGCACTGGTTGCTGCAAATTATGTATATGGCTCTACTAGCCCTGCATGGATACCTGAGAAAACCAGGTCTACTGATACTTCTGGGTGTCACAAAGAGTAAGGTTTGTTTCACAGAATCTTGGTTAAAGTGAGAAAAATAAGATGAGACCTATGAGAGATATTCTCTACAGACTGGTGAGACTAGAGATAGTCAGTAAGTTAGTGTAAACAGAAGAGCAAGGAAAAGCATTAACAATTCAGAAAAAATAAATCTAAAGGCAGAGCTAGCAATTCAAAAGTGGACAAGAAAGAGAGACATTGAGAAAATACCTCAACTGTTGAAATCTCAATGAAAGCCTACAAACCTAAGGAAAGAAATATGAATGCAAATGTCTCCACCTTGTACGTGTTAACATATTAAAAGAAGAAAGGGAACAATCATGTTTCCCTAGCCTGCTGGAAAGTGTTACAGAACTGAGGGGAAGCCTGACTACTGTCATGGATATCGAGGGTCTCTGTACAATTCAATAAAATCTTAAGAGAAATAAAATAGTTGTTAAAGAGAAAGCAAAGCCCCAACGTATAAGCCTTAGCCTTTTACCAAGGGCAGAGGAAGCAAGTGCAAAATGAAAAAAAACAGTATTTGTAGCCCAAGGCAAAGGAGAGCTGAGACAGAAGCACACAGAAACAAAAAAATTGAAAGTATATGTATTTTGCAGCCAGGGGTGGTGGCTCACGCCTTTAATCCCAGCACTCAGGAGGCAGAGGCAGGTGGATCTCTGTGAGTTTGAGGCCAGCCTTGTCTCCAAAGCGAGTTCTGGGGAAGGCACAAAGCTACACAGAGAAACCCTGTCTCAAAAAACCAAAAAAAAAAAAAAAAAAGAAAAGAAAAGAAAAAATATATATTTTGGAATATTTGAATAGAACATTATGTTATGCCACAGAGAAATAGATGTGAGAAATTATACAAATACTCTGGATTTTCAAATATTCATTCATAAGTGACCAGTGAATAAACAATGTGGGGACAGTAGCTTGTCAGAAAATGTCCAACTGAAGAAAGACTGACTCAGCAGAAAGGAAAATGATGTTACAAGTATGCAGCATGCTTTTTATGATGTATGGTGGTAAGCGTGAAGTTAAATGGAAAAGCTGTGAACTGGGCTTATTGAACAAATGGTAAGTCTTAAGAGAAATGTCCAAAACATATATTCATATTTTAAAATTATTAGTTTATGCTGTATTGTATAGTATCCTTCTTTGAATACTTAAGTAGCATCTAGATGGATAAACAAAAGAATGATGGTGCATTAAAAAAATACATCATTTTCCCCTACCTAGTAATGTATACTTGCCAAGAGAGAAAACAAGAATGAGCAAGTGTGTATTCTGATGCCTTCAGCAAGCATGCAAAATCCCACTGACAACTAAATGCCAATAGGACCTAGGAAGTAAACAATGAGAGAAGCAAATAAGCCAACTTGTAATTTTTACTTTGTATATTTCCTCATTCTTTCTATATATTTAGGTCAAGAATAAGAAACAGAAGAAGTGGAAAGGTCAGTCACTCAGGGACAGTGTTAGGTACTAAACATGATTAAGAATTAATTAAAATAGAGATACTCTCTCCTCAAGTACAGGGTTCTGTAAAGGGGACAAGGAGGCGACATTGAACTCAAGGCAGAAAGTGTGGTTGTTTCAGGGAATTAAGAAGCAAGGACTCTCTGGGCATTGGTGGCTCACGCCTTTAATCCCAGCACTTGGGAGGCAAAGCCAGGCAGATCTCTGTGAGTTCGAGGCCAGCCTGGGCTACCAAGTGATTTCCAGGGAAGGCGAAAAGCTACAGAGAGAAACCCTGTCTCGAAAAACCAAAAAAGGAAGAAAGAAAGAAAGAAAGAAAGAAAGAAGAAAAAAAAGAAGCAAGGACTCCAATGGAAGAGAAACATAAGAACATGTACAAGAGACCCCAAAATTGACACCAGAGGAACTTCTCATAGGCTACCTATCCTGGAAAGGTCGGGGACATTCATCCTTTGAGCTTTTTCAAGATATACTTGATTTACCTCCTTATATTTGGAAACCTGGGTTTCTCTTAAAATCACCTGAGTCTCACAATAACTAATCTTCTTCCCCTTCACATCTTTCTGCTAGTTCAGTCATTTGCCCTGCTGTTTTAGTTCTAAGTTTTAGGAGTGCCTGATTCCAAGTACATCTCATACTCAATCTGTGCCCTTCCAAGTGTCCACAGAGGGGTCTTTCAGTAAATATTTCCTGATTCACTAAAAGAGTAGAAAGATGTACTACAAACATATAAAGAGAAGATTCTCCTCTTCTATTAGTTTAGGGCATCCATTAAATTATATTGAGTACTGAATATTTGATTTGCTCAAAGCAAGTATGACAGCAATAATGTTTGCAGAATTCAAAATATATCCTTCATAGCTGAAGTGACTTTTTATTTTGCCAGACTTCAAGAATTACCAAAAGTACTTTAGGGCTAGAAATGCAGGTCAGTTGATGTGCATTCATGAAGCACAGTGCTCAATCACCACCAATACAACACAAGATCTAGTGATGCTTGCTGGCTAGCCCAGTAGTTGATAGTCAGTAGTAGGAGGATCAGAAGTTCAAGATCACTTGTGGATACATTGTAAATTCCAGGCTAACCTGGTGCTATAAGAGATACTGCTTCAAAAAAATTACATTGCTATATAATTTAGTTTACAAGGGTATACTCAGGTTTAATTATATAGCAGATACAATTTTAAAAAGACTACAACATTCCCTCCCAAATTCTATAACTAGTCCTATAGAACATAAAACTAAAATAATAAAAATAGATTAAATAACTTTATAATATAGATACTTCAACTCAAATTATATTTTGACTAAATCTATACTTAAGAATGGTATGAATAAAACAACTATATGGATAATTGTAACAAAAAGATTGTCTTTTATAAAATACTCAATAATTGGGCATCTATTTATAATGATCAGTAAGATTAGAGGTTTGCATGTTACTTGAGACATTTGTAAAGAATGGGAGCAATTTATTAAATGAGTGTATGTCACTGCATACACTCACAAGATGGCTACCTCTCTCATTTGAATTTTGGAGAGTTATACATTAGTTTTGATTTTAATTGGTGGGTGGACTAGAAGCAACAAGGACATAATTTTTATGGACAGCATTTCATTCTGCATCCTCCCACAGTCACTGAAGGTTGAACAGACAAGGATACACAGCACCCATGATGTACATGCTGCAAGGAGGGATTTGCTTACCTGTTCCTATGCCAACTGCAAATGCATTGATTGCATCTGCTAGCCAATCAGAATAGTATCAGGGGCAATGCTTTACAATGATCTTGTCATTTTGCTTCCTGACATAAAAATGTTTTGCCACATAAACTTTATTTAAGAATAATTTAAAAGTTGGATATTTTATTCTAATTTGTACTACAGCAGTATGTGAAGCAAACTTGCAAAAGACAAGCAGTCCAGTCCTTACATCTCTTCTCAGGTTTTCCAAAGAACTGCAGAGCTAGAGAAACTGTAATGAGCAGATACATGATCTTTGTCTGCTCAGAAGTCTAGGAAAGTCGGTGAGACTCAGATACTGAAGATTTGTCCCAAGACATCTGCCCAAAAAGCCATGCCAAAAATTATAGCCAACTTGTTCTAGACAATTTTCACTAAAGTATGTCAATATTTTTTAACGTATTTGTAAATGTTTTTGCTGAATTATAACATACAATGTTTTTATGATTTATTACCACAATGTGACATACAATCAATTCACAACAGGTCATGAGGAAGGATGTAGTTCCCCAGAGTGAAATCTTCTCAATCCCCAATCTTTAACCTCCTTTAACTCAAAGAAATCACTATCTTAATTGTATAATTAAGCATAAATAGTACCAGATAGAGTGGTGTTTTTAATGTTTTTTTTTCTTATTTTTGAAGGATGAGGAAAATACATCTTTCTTCTAATGACTTGAATCTTTTTGTTATTACTTTTAGACAGTTTATTTCTTATACTCTAGAAAATTCCATCATTTTAATGCACCATAATTTCTTTATGCACTACAATACTGCTAGTAATTAGGGCTTCCTTTCTAATCCTTTGCCTATACAAATGATGTTATTTGGATACCTTTGTCCATGTCTTCAGGCAAATACATTCATGCATTTTCTGTTGAACATATGGCTAGAAATTAAAGTACTGAATCATATATAAGACCATGATTTATATCCTAATTAGGATTACTATTGCTGTAATGAAGCACCATGACAAAAACACCTTGGGGAAGAAAGTATTTATTTGGTTTCCATGTCCACATCACTGTTCATCATTGAAGGAAGTCAGAATAGGAACTCAAACTGAGCAAGAACCTGGGGGCAGAAGCTCATGTAGAGGCCATGGAGGGGTGCTAGTTATGGCTGGATCCTTATGGCTTGCTCATACTGCTTTCTTATAGAACTTAGGACCATCAGCCAAGGGTGTCTGCACACTGCAGTGGGATTGGCCCTGACTCATCAACACTCATTAAGAAAATGCATACAGGCTTGTCATCAGCTGTATCTTATGGAGGCATTTACTTAGTGGCTACTCCCTCCTCTCTGATGACTCTAGTGTGTGTCAGGATGACATAAAGGTAGCCAGCTCAACTGATCCCTAGTAAACTTGACAGAAAACATCACTTTTCAATTAAAACCTTTCTTTTCTCATTTATCCCCAAGATGGCATGCTAATCTCAATATTGTAACATAAAACAATAACTTTAAATGTCCCAGTCTTTACAAATTAAAACACAGTAAAAGTGCAGTCTCATGAAAAATCTAAAGTCTTTTAAAAATTCAAGGTCTCTAAATTGTGGGCTCCTGTAAAAATCAAAATTAAGTTAAATACATTTTTACTTAGAGAGGGAAGAGTCATTCACAATCAAATCAGAGCAAAACCAAACTTCAACAGTATAAATAATGCAACGTTGAATTTCTGGGATCCACCCACAATCTTCTGGGCCCCTAGAGAGGTCCAGGATCACTTCTCTGGCCCACCCCCTACAGCATACACAACTTGTCTTCTAGGCTCTAGCTTATCTCCACACCACTGTGGCTGCTGTTCTTGGTGATAAATCTCATGGTACTAGCATCTCAAAAATGTTAGAATCTCTTGCTGCAACTGGGCTGTACTTTCACCAAAGGCTTTCCTAGGCTGTCTTCATGGTCCCAAGCCTCAACTTCTCTTCCCGACCCTTTAAATTATGGGGATTCAACTACTACTGAGGCTGCACCTTCACCATTTTTGGTCTCTCACAGTGCCAAACCTCATCTGCATTTCAGGATTCTTTACGCCTTCCAAACCAGCACCACCTGGGTTACTCTTACACATTACCAAGTTCAGATGCCAGGGCAAGGTAAAACCTTGGCCACCTTTGGAACATAGCTTTTGTGTGATGACTCCCAGGAAATCAGAAGATAGCACCTCAACAACTGTACAGTCTCTTCTTAATTACTGCTCATTCTTCAGCTCCAGCTCATCAACATCCATTATCCTAGTTGAAGTAAATACTTCACTTCAATGAAGATGTCTTTTGTTGTTGTTGTTGTTAATCAAAGTTGATATGTCAACCCAATCTGGCCAGACCACAGAATCTTATAGCAAATATGCAAGGCCCAGATAGTCTTTAAGTGCCTCTCAAACTTCCCTCTAGTACTTGACAAGCCAAGCCCCATTATCTGCATTCCTCTCAACAACCTTCTCTTCCAATCTCCCATAGAATGATTCAACAAGCTTAGAACACTCAATGGATGGCTTTTCTAACTCAAATTTCCAAAGTAGCTCCACAATAAAACACAACATGGTCAGGTCTGTCACAATACCTCACTCCAGGTACCAATCTCTGTTCTGTTGCTGGGATGCCCATGACCAAAGCAACTTGGAGAGAAAAGTGTTTATTTGGCTTACTCTTCCACATCAGAGTTCATCATCACAGGAAGTCAGAACAGAAACTTAAACAGGGCAGGAACCTGGACACAGGGGCTGATAGAGAGACCATGGAGAAGTGTTGCACCCTGGCCCACTCCTCATGGCTTGCTCATCCTGTTTTCATAGAGAACTCAGGACTACCAGCCCACAGTTGGCTCCACCCACAGTGGGCTGTGCCCTCTTCCATCAAGGACTATTTAAGAAATTGTTGTACAGATATTACATAGCCAAATCTCATGAAGGCATTTTTTTAATCGAGGCTCCCTCCACCCTCCTCTCATGACTTTAGCTTCTGTTAAGTTGACATAAAAATGGCCAGCACAGTTTACTTCAGTGAACACTGCCAGGCTATTTTGTCACACACTTAATCTATTCATTGGCCCACTGTCATTATTGAAGAGCATAGTGACAGCACTTTAAAGATTCACTGAATACATAGTCTATTCTAGAAAATACATTAATTATTAAGACTATAAACTAAGAAACAGAATCTTCTCATAAGGATAGAATTTTAGTGAAGCAAAAATAACAAATATAAACAGAGATACAAAAGAATAAAGGACACAAAATCCAATATTTTAATTACTATTATACAATGCTAAGATTCTCCATTATGGTAGAATGGAAGAAAGTTCTAATGGTATTGGACAAACCCTGGGTTCCATTTCAAGTCTGCAAAGACAAAGCAAATAAACAAACAATGAAAAAAATATCAGATATGACCATTGTTTCTGCTTCCATACTGTATACATTATAATAATCTGCTCATTCTAGTTTGGAATGACTATATATAAGAGGCACTGTGAGCAGTTAATAACTGAGTACTCAAACCTAGGGACATGAAGAGGTCAGCTTCCATTAATACAACAAAGCTGGGATTATCAATGAAAGATGAGTTTTTTACTTATCACATCAAAAGCAAAAGAGCTCTTCAGGGAGAGAAACTTTATGAGCAATGTTGACAACATTTCAATATCCATCATGCTACAGGTTAAAAAAGCTAAAATAACTAAAAAAGAAAAAAGTAAGACAGGACAGTTTCCAAATTACACAGTTTTATGAGTGTGAAGTTTGGGGGTGTCAGTCACAGGTCCTAAGCCAAGATAGTCAGTCATGGGAGCCAGGCTGCAAAAGGGACTGATAAGCTTTAGTAAGAGCCTGACTTTACAACAGTGAAAGGTAATTTCAGTGGTGGCACCCAGAAGAATGAAGAGATATCCAGTGACTCGTTACTCAGAGTCTAGCTCCAAGGAAGATGGAGGAGGAGACGGATAACCTGAAAAAGACCCCACAGCTGCTGTCAATATCTGACAGAGCTTAGTCAAGTCCTACTGTGAGCAGCTCTGATAGCATGAAGAAAAGGCTGAGTACCAGAAATATGAGGAAAACCAGCTGGGGAATACCTGCAAAAGAGGAGATGTGGAGCAGAGGAGCAGGGTACAGAAGCCAACAGCAAAGGAAATTCTAGCCCAGCTCTGGGAAACATTTCATGGAGGGACACAAGCTGTTTATTGTATGTTAAACCCTATCCAGAGACCCCTGTCATGGTCCTCAGCACCAAAGACATGGATTATATACCATACACAGAAGTGAAATGAGATTTCTTGATGAAAAGGGGATATAGTGATATTTTATTTGTATTGAAATGTGATTTTATTTGTATGTCAATAAAGTTGCCTTGAGGTCAGAGCAAGCCAGAGCAGAAGCCTAGCAGTAGTGGGGCACGCCCTTAATCCCAGCACTTGGGAGGCAGAGCTAGGCTGATCTCTGTGTGTTCAAGGACATAGCCAGCATAGCAGACACACGCCTTTAATTTCAATACCAACCATAGAAGACCTGGAGGTCTGTACAAACAGGCAGTGACGAGGAGGTCATGTGGCTGGGTTACAACCAATGAGGGAGGAGAACAGAAAGTCTTTAAATAGACAGGACGCACAGAAGTAGGTCTCTTGCGGAGAGGAGGAACCGCAGAAGCAGTGAAGGGTAAGGTTTTCCGCTTTGGCTCTGACCTCGTGGTTTTTAACTCTGCAACTGGCTCTGTGTTTCTTATTTAACAAGCAGGATACATCTACAATTGGCGCCCAACGTGGCAAGAATTCATTAAAAAACCGCTTGCCTTGGCAGTGGGTCCAGCTTCCCGCCTGGGCGGGCCTGGCTCCCTAGCTCCAGCTTAGCCCTGGTCTAACCCAGGCCTAACCTACCTTAGCCACAAGCGGTTATAGCCGCAGCTGGAGTTACTTGCTTAAAAAGCCAGTGCTACAAACAACTCAGGCCTGCGGGAGCTACCGCTAATTGCAGTAGCTACACGCAACTGCAGATAGGCTGCTTTTGGCTGAAACGCCAGCGCACGTGTTCCGTCGGAGCTTAAGGAAGCCAGAGCCCAGGCTCGACTCCGCTCAGACCAGAACATTGAAGCCGTTGGATTCCCACTTCGGACGCTAGGTAGCTGTTTGGAAATTCCCTCGGATTTCTACTGTTCTACGCAGAATTGGTAAGTCATTTATATCAGATATTTTAAAGGAAACTATTTAAAAGAGATTTTTTTCCACATTAAAAAAAAATGGGTTTTATGTGTACATTGGAAGAAAATTGGGCTTTGTTTGAAATTTTAGGCAGTATGGTAATGGAACAACTATATGAGATTAATGTTGATCAAATTATGTACATTGTTATTCTTCTTATCCATATTTTACACTTTAAAAAGACAGTCAATTTAAGTGCCAGGATAAAAATTTTAGAAAAACCTGTTAAACCTGATAAAATGAATTATAGAGAAATTCAGATTCAGACAGAAGAAATTAACAGTGAAGTTGTTTCAGGATTGGATTATAAGGTTACAGAAAGAAAGCCTGTTTTCACACAATCACCCTTAATTTATCTGGTAACCATACAACAGCAGCCTGGTCAAATGACTACACAAAATATTTGGACTCCAGTTGAAATGTTAGACTTACGAAGGTTTAAGGAGGCAATAGTATCTTATGGCATGCATTCTCCAGATGTAAAGCAAATGTTAAACTCCTGGTCGACTTATAATAGAATTATACCACAGGACTGGCGGGAGCTGGCACAGGTGGTTCTAGAACCCGGACAGCAGCTCCAGTGGCAAATGTGGTTCAAACAGGAAGCTAAAACCATAGCAAAACAATGTAGTGATAGAGGTATACAAATCTTCCAGGATCAGCTTGTTGGAGAAGGCCAATATGCTGCAGTACAAACACAATGTTTATATGATATGCAAACTCTAATTCTATGTCGAATGGCAGCCATGAATGCATGGGACAGAGTTGAGGAACCAGGGAAGAAAACTGAGTCATTTACAAAGGTTATACAGGGCCCAAAAGAATCTTTCACAGATTTCTTACAAAGACTGACTTCAGCAGTAAAGAGAATGGTCCCAAATTCAGAAGCTAGCCAGATAATAATTGAATCTTTGGCTTTTGAGAATGCAAATGAAGCATGCAAGAGAATAATCAGGCCATTAAAGGCGAGATATGCACCCTTGGAAGATTGGATTAGAGACACGGTTAATGTTGAGGCTCATGATCATGATAATATGTGGGTAGGAGAAGCAATTTCAAGAGGTTTGAGAAATGTTAGATGTTTTGGATGTGGAAAGCAAGTACATTTGAAAAGGGACTGTAAACAGAGCACTTCTAGAAACAATGTTTCTTCAAGGAACAATGGCAACAGAATGCCCCTTCCTTCAGGAGTATGTAGAAGGTGTGGTAAGGGAAGACATTGGACCAATGAATGTAGATCAACAAGGGACAGACAAGGTAATACTTTGCCTCAGTCTTTGGGAAACTCCCAGAGGGGCCTCAGGCAGGCCCCTACAGTGAATCCAGTTCAGACTTTTCCTGCAATTGTAGAGGAGACCCCTACTCAGAGCAGTTAAATGACCAAATGCCTATTGGAATAAACCAGGCTACTCAGAGTAATGGAACAACTGAGACAGAGAGAACAGAAAATTCAGGAGAGACCATAAAGAAAATTTTTTGGCAAACTTCTATAAATGAACAAAGACCACAATTAACAATAAAAATAAATGGTGTTTTGTTGTCTGGTCTGGTAGACACAGGTGCTGATGTTATCATAATTGCACCAGAATTTTGGCATCCATCTTGGCCTCTTCAGGAGGTAAATGTTCAACTGTTAGGAATTGGAACATTATCTCAAGTTAAACAGAGTGCAAGATGGCTCGAATGTATAGGCCCAGAAGGACAGAGAGGCAGATTAAAACCATTTGTGGCTAACATAGCCATGAACCTGTGGGGTCGAGACCTGTTACAACAATGGAATACTCAGATTAACATCCCTCCAACCTCAGAAATAAATCATAAACTAGCACATGTTTCTGAGAGAAATATTAGAAGGTATTTTCTAATGAGTGGTCACCAGCCATCCATATTATACAAGAACAGGGCAGAAAAACTGATGATCTTCCAAAGGCACCAACAGCTCTACCTTTAAAATGGTTAACAGACAAGCCTGTATGGATTCATCAATGGCCTTTAACAACAGAGAAACTCCAGGCTGTAGAAGAGCTGGTAGAAGAACAGTTAAATGCTCAGCATATTGAAGAATCTACTAGCCCATGGAATTCTCCTGTATTTGTTATTAAAAAGAAATCTGGTAAATGGAGAATGGTAACAGACCTTGGAGCAATTAACAAAGTAATTCAGCCAATGGGCTCTCTACAATCTGGAATTCCTTTGCCTACTCTGTTACCTAAAGGATGGCCTCTCATAGTTATTGATTTAAAAGACTGTTTCTTTTCAATACCCCTACAAGAAAAAGACAGAGAAAGATTTGCTTTCACGGTGCCCACTTACAATAATTCTCAACCAGTTAGAAGATTTCAATGGAGAGTCCTCCCACAGGGAATGTTGAATAGTCCAACCCTGTGCCAATATTTTGTACAACAGCCCTTGGAAGTGATACATAAAAAATTTCCTAAATCTATAATTTATCATTATATGGATGATATTTTACTAGCTGACTCAAATGCAGATACTTTAGAAAGAATGTTTGAAGAAGTAAAGAAAATATTGCCTTGCTGGGGATTACAAATTGCTCCTGAAAAGATACAAAGAGGAGATTCTATTAATTATTTAGGATATAAAATAGAGCTACAAAAAAATTAGACCTCAAAAGGTACAAATTAGGAGAGATCGCCTACAGACTCTTAATGACTTTCAAAGATTATTTGGGGACATTTCTCATCTATGAACTATTGTTGGGGTAAAAAATGATGAACTGAATAATTTGTTCAAAACCTTAGAAGGTGACAAGGACTTAAATAGTCCAAGAGAATTATCACCTGAAGCTGAGAAAGCCTTGGTAGAAAAAAAATGTACATGAAGGACATGTAGATCATATTGATCCAAAGCTGGATTGCATTTTGGTTATTTTACCTTCTAGGCATTCTCCTACAGGAATATTAATGCAGAGAGAAGATATTATATTGGAATGGATATTTTTACCAAATAAACCAAATAAAAAATTAAAAACTTATGTGGAAAAAATCTCTGACTTAATTTTGAAAGGAAAATTGAGACTTCATCAATTAGCAGGAATAGACCCAGCAGAAATTGTTGTACCTTTAACTAAAGAGGACATTGAAAAATTATGGACAGAAAGTGAACCTTGGCAAAGAGCTTGCAGTAATTTTTTGGGAGAAATTAACAGCAAATATCCTAAAAGCAACAGAATTGATCTTATAAAGAGAGCTGATTGGATCTTGCCTCGAATTGTACGTGAAAAACCCATATCTGGAGTTCGGACATTTTATACAGATGCCAACAAACAAGGAAAGGCAGGTTACAAATCAGAAAATTTAAGTAAAGTGGTTCAAAGTCCTTATAATTCAGTTCAAAAATCGGAATTGTATGCTATTCTGTTGGTATTAATGGATTTTTCAGAACCTCTCAACATAGTTACTGACTCTCAGTATGCTGAAAGAGTGGTATTACATATTGAGACTGCAGAATTTATCCCTGATGCTTCAGAATTAACTTCACTATTTATTCAATTACAAGATACAATCAGGGAAAGGAGTCATCCTTTATATATAACTCACATCCGATCCCATACTGGTCTGCCAGGCCCTCTAGCACAAGGTAATGATGAGATTGATAAATTATTGATAGGGAATGTGCTGGAGGCCTCAGAATTTCATAAGAAACATCATGTCAATAGTAAAGGTTTAAAAAAGGATTTTTCCATAACCTGGCAACAAGCCAAGGAAATTGTAAAGAAATGTCCTACTTGTTCCTTCTACAATCAGACACCATTACCAGCAGGATGTAACCCAAAGGGTACTCAGAGGAATGAAATCTGGCAGATGGATGTGTTTCACTTTGCAGAATTTGGAAAATGAAATATGTACACCATACTATCGATACTTATTCAGGATTTCAATGGGCAACTGCTTTGAGTTCTGAAAAAGCTGATTCTGTAATCACTCATTTGCTAGAAGTTATGGCCATCATGGGTATACCTGCACAAATTAAAACTGACAATGCTCCAGCATATGTCTCTATTAAAATGAAACAGTTTTTTGCTTATTATAATATAAAGCATATCACAGGTATACCACATAATCCTACAGGCCAAGCAGTTATAGAAAGATCCAACAGAACTCTAAAGGACATGATAAATAAACAAAAAAGGGTAACAAAAACCCCCAGAAATAGACTGCACAATGCTCTATTAACTTTGAATTTTCTCAATGCTAATGAGAAAGGAACAACAGCTGCAGAGAGACATTGGTTAATAGAAAAAACTACAGAATTAAATCAGCCTATATACTTCAAGGATGTGCTGACCTCAGAATGGAAACCAGGGCATGTGTTACATTGGGGACGAGGTTTTGCTTTTGTTTCTGCAAGAGAAGATAAGCTGTGGGTACCATCAAAACTGATAAAGGCTCGATTTGAACAAGAGAGACCTCTTAATTAGAAGAGGTGATAGTTCATCAACCAACATGACCATCCAGTTTAAACTCACTTATACCATTAATACATGCCTTTTCATTTAATCAGATGTAACTTGCCAAAAGGGGACCTCCCCAAAATTAGTCTTGGGGAAGGGTTTTTGTTTTTGTCTTTTAGGAGAATGAAGGCTAAGGAATCTGAAGAACACTGGACAAATGAGACAACTGAAGAAAAAGGGACAAATCATCTGTCCCAGGAAAAAGAGTAAAATGGCCTATTGGTATATCATCTACAAAATTTCATAAATCTTTCTAAATGTTTGTTTCTGCTCTTCTCTAAAAAATTAATACTCTTGGTCTTCTTGTAGTCCCAGTTCAATTAAAGCTTCAAGCTGATTTTGGAGTTGGAGAATGGCTCTCTCCTCCTTTAAACTCAAGGATGTTGTTAAAAAGAAAATGAAAACTCCCTGTATCATACCAGAAGAAAGAGCCATCTTCTGACATGGAACAAGAGAAAAACCAAATTAATTAAGGGACTATTCTATTACTAATCTCAATTCTTTGACTCTATTCTGATTCTTTAAACTTTTCTTAAAGTATGAATTTTATATCAGAATTCACAAGATATATATATATATATATATATATATATATATATATATATTAAACTTTTTTGAGATAATAATGGTCATATGAGTACTAATTAATTTAGAGAAAAGGCTTCGATTAGCTGCCTATACATGTCTTTGTGTTCGAGTCTCTTTTCAGTTTTCTGCAGGAAATCACGGCCAAGCCTAACATCAAATGAAATCTCCAGGAAGAAGATGGGGCCCCACAATGACAATTCCACGTGGAAAAGAATATCACTAAGCTGACAAACATCATCTACAGATCAGCTTTGGACTACAAAGTGCTTAGAGCAATTCTGAGATGGCTAGCTGAGATGATCCAGTTTCAAAGACTGCTTGAATAAGGACTTGAGATAAACCCTGAACTTTGGCATTATGGATAACAAAGAATATAGTTATCTTTCCTAGAATTTGTCAATTAACCCAAAATTTTTCTTTTCAGAATAAAGATAACTTCGCCCATACCCAGCAGGAAGCAATTTTAAGAATTTGACGCCCACATTCCCAAAGGGGTGGTGTGGGGTGGGTGGTTTTTTGGTCTTTTTATGGGTATTGGGTCTGGGATAGTTTTCATTGTTTAGGAGGGTTGGTTACAAGTTGTTGTTAAGAGTTAGGAAAAGGACTAGGCAAAAGGTGCTTGTTTAAAAAAAAAAGAAAAAGACAATTACTAGTTTTAAATACTTTACATTCAATTGGATTGTTTTATATTGTATACAAATTATTATTATTGAGATTGAGATTGTTAGAATATACCATATACATATTTCTAATGTTGTTCGAGATACTGTATTTATACCATTCATTTAACAATGTAATGCAATTTGCTAATCCTTGAATGTTAGTAATTACCAACTATTAGGATATATAGAAATGAAAATTAGTGGTTAGACATTACAATTGAACTTGTAGTTATATTAGGTGTGTTTTCAAGATCAAACAGATATATTTTAGATAGACAGGTCATCTTCAAATCCTTCAGAGATCTACAGAATATGGCATTTAAAATGTTTTAATAACTTAAGAATTTTTCTTTTTTGCTATGACTATGAGACATGACGGCTCCTGGCAGTACCAATCTACTTCAGAGAAAATATGGGCATTGAAGAAACTGCATATGGAACTAACTTTCATTGTTGCAAAAGTCAGCCACTGGACAACAAAGTATCCTTGAATCAACTGCTGACAAACAGGTCAGACAGGACATGAAACCAAGGACTACCAATTCTTGCCAAAACAAGTGTGGTTGTGGCTTTAACAAAAGGCATCTTCTGAAGCCAGGACAATATGGCACCATCCCTGAAGTGAGTGACCTTTGCAATCTGTAAAAGGTACCGTGCCCTTTTCTTCGAAGGCAGCTGAACAGCAAGTGGGCCAATGGCTTCTGATATGCAATGGAACAGCAGATGAAACAGTTATTCTTGAGGAATAACTAAGCTCACCTCTCTCAATAGTAGACTGGCGTTTAATAGAGAGATGTGGAGAAGAACAGGATGCCAAGATGAAGCCACATATACACAGCCAAGAAAAATGGACAGCTGAATTGAAAAGACATCAATAATTTCCAGAATTTAAAATCCTGAATCATGACATGACACTAATGGAATTCAGGTGTTTCTGGTACATGGACTGCTCTCACCAAATGTGAGGTCAAACTGTTGACCTTGTATACATCTTAGTTCACAAAAGAGTCTGTCAGATACGCTAAGCCTGTAGGCTGAAGATGATGCCCCGACACTGTGGAGAAACCTCAGGTGACTGTCCAGGCAGCTGGCTGTTTCTGTCAACTCACATTTTTTTTTTGAAGCTGCTTGCATGCACTTCTTGTTTTTATTTTTTATTAGGTAGTATTATTTCCTTCTTGGGTCTCTGAGGGAGTTGAAGATCAGTTATAGTTATAATTATCTTTGTTAAGGATTTCAGAAAAACTCACTAAGAGCTATAAGTGTATAAATTTGAAAGACGTTATAAGACAGTTCCGTTAGCTATATAAGTTAGGATAAAAAGTGAATCAGGTACATTCTGGACTTACCAAAATAGGATAGATAATGGAATTATTTAGGTATTTATTGTTTGTATATATGGTATATATAGTTATTGTACTTTTGTATATAGTTTTTCTTATATTAGTTATAACTTTTTCCTTTTTTTCTTTTTATTAAAATAGAAAAGGGGAAATATAGTGATATTTTATTTGTATTGAAATGTGATTTTATTTGTATGTCAATAAAGTTGCCTTGAGGTCAGAGCAAGCCAGAGCAGAAGCCTAGCAGTAGTGGGGCACGCCCTTAATCCCAGCACTTGGGAGGCAGAGCTAGGCTGATCTCTGTGTGTTCAAGGACATAGCCAGCATAGCAGACACACGCCTTTAATTTCAATACCAACCATAGAAGACCTGGAGGTCTGTACAAACAGGCAGTGACGAGGAGGTCATGTGGCTGGGTTACAACCAATGAGGGAGGAGAACAGAAAGTCTTTAAATAGACAGGACGCACAGAAGTAGGTCTCTTGCGGAGAGGAGGAACCGCAGAAGCAGTGAAGGGTAAGGTTTTCCGCTTTGGCTCTGACCTCGTGGTTTTTAACTCTGCAACTGGCTCTGTGTTTCTTATTTAACAAGCAGGATACATCTACAAGGGGATCCCATATGACCCACCCCATTTTCCCTTTAGCCACATTCTGTACATGACTAACTCCTCTGATGGCAAATATCACAATTTGGGCAAAGGAACAGCAAAGCCTATCATTTGAGAGATCTGAGAGGGTGGTGCCTGTTCACTAAGACCATTATCTTCTCACCTTTAAGTCTCATTGACATATTACATCAGTTGTCTAGTCTACAATTTTTCTATGATAATACAGAAGATATTGGAGAACTCCTATTTATATACACTGCCTAGAGGCCGGGATGCTGTGACTTGTACTGAATGTCATGGGCCATGAATGTTATGAGTTGGCAGTAGGATGGGCTTATCTTTTACTGTCACAAAACTGATTGTATCTATCTTATCAGTGAACAACACAAAGTAATGTGACAGAAATGATGGTTCCGTGGCTCTGCTGGACATATTCAAGAATTCATCACTTACCAATGCTGCAGTGTAAAGGTTATATATATGAGAGAGTTTGGCATATAGCATCCCTTCTGGGTCTTGTTGGTTTCCAGTACTATTCAGATGAGACCCCATAGCCACAGGCTTCCCACATTTCCTGCAAGCTGCTTTGCCAGTATGGTAAGGACTACTGAGAAGAGTGACTCTCTTTGTGACACTCCCTGTGGATTTTATCAATAGCTCAAATTCTCTTTTGCTGGAAATTTCCTCATTCCCAAGGAGGTGCGGCAGGTCAGAGAGGATTGGAACTATTTACATTCCCCTATTCCAGTGTCCACAGATTCACAGTTGCTGTCTCCCGCCACTTCCACTCATTTTGTCTATGTTCTTCAAAAGTTATAGCCCACCCTCCGTGTAGGAAACGCTATTCACAAGCAAGCAAAAGCACAACACTAGAAGGAAAAATAGAATAGCAGTGTTGAGAAGCAAACTACCAATGAGAAAAAATGAAATATTGCAGAATAAACATTACAAATGTACAGGACTGAGTATAAGATTTTGGACTTAGTTTCACAGAGAACAGTTGATTAAAAAAATGATGATGGTGAAAGCTTATATCCCATGGTTTGAAGTTTGGAGAAGAGAAAGAACTATGATGATGAGTAAGGAAATATTTGGGTTTTTCATTCATTGACAGAGTATATGTAGATGGTCTTTTCATTGAGTAGATATACCACAGGAGAAGACAAGTTTGAAGGAAAATGATATTATTCATCTAGAAAAGATCTCTATTGTATAAAGCCATAAGGCGTGCCTGTTTTCATTAGTTTCTCCACACTCATTACTCACCATCTCCTTGTTACTTTAACTAAGGAACAAATAAGACTTAATTAAGCTCAGTCTTTACACCATCGCTTGTAAGTAGGCAGATATGACAATGTGATGGACTCCTAAACAATGAGATTTGCCCAGAAATAATGCCTGTAACCTATGGATCACTATCCTGATATGCTTTCCACTTAGTTTTCCTATCTCCTTAATACAGGAAGGAAGATAATATTGACTGGACATTTTCACCATGTGAAGAAAGGCAGCACAACTATGAGAGGCAGAGTCAAGAGCCTAAAGAAACTACCTTACACAACAGAAGCACTATGCTTCCCATGCGTGTGACTGTGTATACACATGTCTGTGAAAGACAGACAAACATGTACATGCACAGGGGTATGTGCCTGGAAAGGCCAGAAGACAGACTTGTGTGTCATTCCTCAGGTGTCTTCTACCTCAACTGTAGAGATCAGGGCCTTTCATGACAAAGACCAAACAAGCTTTTAAAAAGAGGGTTAAAACACTGACTAGATTTCATGTGCAAAAGTTGACCATAGATGAACTGTGGGTAAGGAAAGCTTTTAGGGTACCACTCATTTCCATATGAAGACATTTATTTAGACTCCAACAAAGTATGATCATGCAAATAACGTTAGGAAGGCACAATTTTGGTAGCATTTTTTTTTTTTTTATTTCTTTGGTTTTTCGAGACAGGGTTTCTTTGTGTAGCTTTGCGCCTTTCCTGGAACTCAATTTGGAGACCAGGCTGGCCTCGAACTCACAGAGATCCACCTGTCTCTGCCTCCCGAGTGCTGGTTTTAAAGGAGTGCGCCACCACCGCCCCGCACATCTTTAAACAAAATATGAACAGTGCTGGATAGACAGCGAAGAGAAAATAAATGGTAAAAAAAAACAAAAACAAAAAAACACAAAAACAAACAAACAAACAAAAAAGAATGCTCAGGTTTTGCTTAACAAAATGAAACAACAAATACTATAGTCAAAAATCAAAGGAAGCAGAGAGTTAGATTGAAAACAGTACTTGGAGGTAAAAGTGGATCCTTATTATAGAGATGCTCCAAAGGCAATTGATTACAAACATTTGTTAGGTATTTATAAGTACATGAAGTTAATGATTTGTAAGAAGAACAGAATAAAAAGCAAAAAGAATGTTATAATCTGAATTAAGTGTGGGCCTTTCATTTGTATGTTGAAATATTATTGCCAGTGTGATGGCATTGAGACACTGACTGTGTGGGAGCCAATAAGTTCACGTGAAGAATGGATTAGTGGCTTATGAAAGACACCACAGAGAGGTGACCTGCCTTTACACCATGTGGGGACAAGTGAGAGGGTGACATCTATAAACCAGAAACCCAGAATGATCTCACCAAGCACAAAATACTCCAGAGCCTGAAGTTGGGGTTGTCAGGCAACCCCAGAACATAAGCAGACATTCCTGCTTCTCTCATTTCTGGTGTGATTTAAGCTACCCATGTTAGGGCATTTCAATCTAGCAAACCTGGACAGACCAAGCCAGATGAATTCCATGTGAAATGCTATTGCCTATAGGAGAGACAAAAAGAAGCGTCAGTGGAAAAGTAAACAAAGACTATAACCACCAAGAGATAAATTGGAATTTCTTAAAGAGACTATACAAAGGCTATGAGCAGAAGGAGATACACACACACAAACACACACAGAGAGAAAGCGAGAGAGAGAGAGAGAGAGAGACAGACAGACAGACAGACAGACACAGACAGACAGACACAGACAGATACAGGGAGGGAGGGAGAGATGTAGGGAGGGAGGGAGGAAGTGAGGGAGAGAGGGAGGGAAGAGAAAGTGTAATGTAATTTCTTTGCCTGTAAACCAAACAAAGGCAACAAATTCTACTTTACGTTTCAGTTTGATGACTATATTTTAATTTGTGGAAGACAGATTGTAGAAAATAGTATGTAAGAAAACAGAAGTGATATGTCTTATACTAGAATGTTTCATGTGAGGAGGAAACAAAAACCACCCCCAACACCCTCTACAAATCAGTCAGACTCTATTCATGAGCAGGTTTGAACAGATGCCCAAGAGGAAAGTGCAAATTGGAAACAGCTCTAGTCAGATCCACTTTGTTTTATAGCTCTTGGCCACTTCTGAAATATTGCCAGCGCTTCTGGATCCAGTGCCTTTATATTAGGGCTTTGATCCTGGGGTCTTTTTCTTGAATACTAATTAGTCCCACACAATGTTTTATAGGCATATTTATATTGGTAATAATAAACATGAGATAACTGACTTCCTTTGCAAGTCAACTCCTTCATTTATTCATTTAGCAAATGTTCATTACAATTATGAATAAAGTTAGTACTTTAAGTAAGATAACCCATCATAGCACATATAGTAGTAAAGTTGATTTTGACCACTAAATCAAAAGCCAAGTTTCTCTTCCAGATAAATATCTGTTGTTTTCTATATTAAAAAACCCCTGTGGTTTAGCTATGATATTATATTATAAAATAATTAATAATTAAAATAACTTATATTTACTCATTATATATGTATATATATATATATATACACTTTCACTTATTTACTTGTAATACACAGATACATTATAATTTTTTTCAGAAACAGTACATTACCTCTCCTTTTGACTTGCATAGGAAGAACAAGAATACCTCTGGCATTTTCTGGCTTATAAGAGAAACAACTCCTAAATAAAATTAATATGAAATTATATTGCATTTAAAATTAGAGCTAGGCAGAAATGACATTGTGTCATTTAACTCATTTTAAAATAAAAGAATAGAGCCCCAGAAACAACTTAACAAACTTAGACTTCCTAATTCCACCACTATTCCTTTCTTACTACAATGACAAACCCTAGCTGCTATCAAAAATATGCCCTGAGGCCAAGAAGTAAATTCTGCAGAATATTATGATCTCCACACAGTTGCATAACTCTATAAACCCATAACCACTTCTAGTATATAAAACTCTGATGTAGACTCCATGAGGTGTGGCCATGGAGTCCTTCTGATAAAGTCACTAAAGCACAGAATAGCTAAGTCACTTCCTCAAAGTCACACATGAAGTCTTTCTCACATAGGTACACACACACACACACACACACACACACACACACACACACACACACATAAAAATGACCTTTAGAATACTAATCTATGGAAGTGAAGTCAGGACACAAAGCAAGGAGATAATGACATTTATCCACCCAGACGGAATTTTTAAACAATTTTTGGGTATTAGGCAGTGGCTTACATTCAGATTGTCCCCACAAGTGATGCCATCTCTCTAGTGGCCTGAATGATTTTCTGATTTTATTTCTATAATTCAATTGTAAATTAAATGACCATCTTCTGCTTTCCTTTTTTGACAAGCAGGAGAGAAACACACCAGAATAGGAGGATGTATGGAATTATGACATCTCCTAAGTAGATGGTAAAACATCCAAAATACATTTATTAGTATACAACTGCAAATATTTGAAGGATTTTCATGAGGAAAAAAAATCTGGACTCTGTCCACAAATTGCATGCTACTTAACACACTAAAGCTATTACTAAACATTTTCCTCGTGACTAAGAGGAACACTTAATTAATACACAAACCATTTACTGATCATTCCCAAAGCCAGACAATTATTCTAAACCACATCATTATGTGTCATCAGAAGGTAGATTTTTGTGATAAAATTTATTTTGAAAGTGTAACAATGGGAATACCCATCTTTTTATGTAAAGTAGACCTTGAAGCCACACCCACTTGAAGCCACATTCACTTGAAGCCACACCCACTGCCTTTGTGTGTCTGTAAATGTGCAGTCTGTGCTTCTGATGACCATTTTGGCTGATGTTAATCTTCCATGTAATACTGGGCTACAATTTCTGATTGGACACTCTCTATATTGTTCTCTCATTTCTCCAAACATTACAGCAGTCTGTTTCCTCTACACTGCATTCTTTTCATCCTCAAATGAGAGCAAATGCCATCACTAAAGATGGTAGATCAAGAAACTCTTATTTATTTATTTGTTTGTTTGTTTGTTTGTTTGTTTATTTTGATTTGCCTCATTCATGTGACATACCATTCTACCACACAATATTATTCCAAATTCTAGTGAACAAGTGGGAAAGAACAAATGTTTTTCAATACCAACTGCTGATGTGTGTGTGTGTGAATTATACCTATGTGCAGATAGGTAGACAGGTATATTCTTCCTTGATCTATTTTGTTATTGAATTATTACATTGTTTTACAATTTCTAAAGATGTTAATTTAATGACACTCATTTGACTAAATTATTGCTTTTTTCACCATAGTCATCTATATAGACAGAATGACACCCATCTATCAATATTACAAATTATTTTATTAATTTTATAAGAAGTAAATATAGATGCAGCCAAAATGTGAATTTAAGCTCATCAGGGAAACTTAGTTAATATAAAGCATTATCTTAATTCTTGTTTGGATGAAAGGATTAAGAGGACTAAGAACTTAAAAACTGAGAAGCCTTAGTTTATACTATAATATTTCATCATTTGTGCATATTTTTCACACATAAAATAATGATGGATGGCTTTTAGTCAATCCTGTATGTGAGGTTCTTGGTCATCTGAACATGAATTACCAATGGAAATACTCGTGTGTGTGTGTGTGTGTGTGTGTGTGTGTGTGTGTGTGTGAGACAGAGAGAGAGGGGACTTTGAACATTCATATACATTCATGATGTGCAGAGAAACACTCAGTAACATGACTCTGACATTAGTTTAGATTCCACACGTATTTAAAGGAGTAAACACTGCAAAGAATCTCACCTTGCAGCTCATCTATACTATAAAGTACTAACTAGAAACCAGAACTCTATTACTACCACTGCCAAACTAAAGAACTTTCCCTCTGGCTTTGTTATTGCCGTTGACTTCTCATCCATGTCTTTACACTGTTTTGTAAAGACAAGCCTATGTACTTCGGAGAAGCATAATAACTGCCTCACACTGAAGAACAGCCCATATGTAAATTTTAACTCATTGATTTTGCTTTTCCATCATCTTCACCTCAAAGTCAAGACACACAAAGAAAATCAATAACTGAACATCAAGACAGCACTGTTCATACAAAGAGCTCACAGCTGTTTTGCATATCTATTCATTTTATTTTCCATGATCTATAATGCTGTAAGTTTAAAGAGATGTACAACTGAATAAATTAAAGCTAATATTTTCCTGCCTTTTGAGAGAGCAAAAATATATTAAGCCCAGGCATGAGCCTTCCGTTTTCTTTTTTCTGATGCTTACCAGGTTCTTTATCCATATCAATGCGATATTATCCATGGCAGCCATTGAAATGACAGTGATACAGCATTCTGTTCTGAAAGGGCATTTGATGAGTTGACAGGTGAGAGATTATTAAATCTTGAATTTGAAATGTTGGCGAGTTATGAAGCCACATACTTCAGTACTTCAAACAACTGTGGAATCCACTCAGGCTACATCTTCCTTTAGGAGATGTAATACCACATAGGTTTCGATGTTCAAGTGGTTCCTTAAGCTTTGAAAACTGAACACCTGCAGTTATTCACACATCTCCTTTGCCTTTGCAGTAGAAACATTCCAACAGCATTGTTTGTGAAAATATTACATTTACTAAGCCCTATTTAACTTGGGAGTTTTGCATTAAAAGATAGAGTTCCAATGATACTTTCCATTTTCATATTTCAAATGTAAATGCTGGTGCCTCAATTCATGATAATAATAATGGGAACAATTTTTTTCTCTGTGTTGAATACATTTGATAATAATTTGGGAATATGTGAAAAGTGGGCAGCACTGAACATTTAACACACCCACACAGAAAAAAAACTTCAAAAATTTATGTACATGTTTATCTCATTCTTCTCTGAAAGAAAATGCCCATGTGAAGACATATATAAAATTATGATAAATACTACTGACTCAAATGATGTGTATACTCAATTAAAGATATTATAAACCTACAAAACTATAACATATATTTTTTTCAGCCAATAGATTTGCACACAATGCTTATGTCAATTTTTAACCAAAATGTAGTTTGTAGAAACTCTATTAGTATTCTTCAATGGAAAGAGAACAAACAAGATGTAAATTTAGCCACAAGATGGAGAAACAGCATGTTGGTTTAGGGATGTCTCTGTTCTTTAGGGGACAGTCTGTCTTTTTCTCCTTTCTTTTTATTTTTTTGGTTTTTTTCAAGACAGAGTTTCTCTGTGTAGCTATGCACCTTTCTTAGAACTCTCTTTGGAGACTAGGCTGGCCTCGAACTCACAGAGATCTGCCTGCCTCTGCCTCCTGAGTATTGGGATTAAAGGCATACGCCACCACTGCCCAGCCTTTTAAGTCTGTCTTTTTATAGTTAAGGTCTTCAATTGGCTAAAAGCACACACATATGGGAAAGTAATCCATTCTATTCAATTCACTAATTTACATGGTAATCCCATGTAAGAAAAAATATATTCATACAAATACTTGGAATGTGAGTCAAATACCTTGGCATTGTGGCCTATCCCATGTACCACAATAAAATGCTACTTGGTGAACAAAGTGTTCATTTCAGCTTAGAGGTTACAGTTTTTCACCTGTGGAAGCCAGTGTAGGATTTTGAGCAGGAGCCTGGAGGAGGAACTAAAGCAGTGATCATTATGGCTGGAAGGTTTCTCTGGTCCTTCCTGGCCCTGTGGTCCCACAGCCACTTAAAAATCATCACTCAGAGGCTTAATATTATTTACAAACTATGGCAGGTCTCTTGCTAGCTAGCTCTTATCCATTTCTATTAATCTATGTTTTACAACATGTTCCATAGCTTTACCAGTTTGCTGGCATGTTGCTGTTTCTTTGGCAGCAGCTGGAGTCTCCTCTGCCTCTGCCTTTCTTCTTCCCCTCTCTCTCTCTCTTGGATTTCCCACCTGGCTATAACCTTACTCACTCTAGGCCAGAGAAGCTTCTTTATTAACCTGTCATAGCAACACATATTTGCAGCATACATAAAGACACCCCACAACACTCCCCCTTTTCTGTCTAATCAAAAAGGAAGGTTTTTAACTTTAACATGAGAAAATTACATATGCTAGAACAGTTATCAAGCAAGTATTACAGTTACAATATCTAGTCTATTTGTATTTGACAAACTTAAAGAAAATATTTTATAATCTATCTTATATTTGTGAGTCAAAGTTTCACATCTAATTTATCTTTTATCATAACCAAGGAAAACTACAATTATAACTATCTAGTCTTCAATTATATTAAAGACCCTAGAAGGATATAATATTACCTGAGTAAACAGAAAGTGCATTATGAGCAACTTCCAAAAATCTAGAATGACAGAGACATCTGGTTGCCTGGACAGTCAACCAAAGTTCCTCTGTAACATTGGGCCATTCATCTTCAGCCTAGAGTCTCTCAGTCACTTCTCCCTGTGTCCTGAAGAATGTCTGTCAGTCTCCTCTATGAAGCAGGAACCTGAAGAACCAGCCCTCCTTGTTTTAGCAAAATTTTGTGGTCATTTTTCCATGGGGTCCTGCTTGTCCACTTGATACAACATTTTGTCACGTAATCTAGGCAAGAACAGTTTCTTGCTCAAATGGCTAACTTTTGCCTTAAGGAAAGCAAACTCCATATGGAGTATCTTTGATGCCTATTGTAATCAGAATTTTTAGTTGAAGTTTTATTTTGTCCTGCCCAGTCCATAGCCACTCAAATCCAAGTAAACATACAGAGACTTATATTAATTAAAACTCCCTGGCCATTAGCTCAGGCTAACTACTGACTAGCTCTTACACTTAAACTCAGCCCATTTTTGTTAATCTATGTGTCACCACATGTTCCATAGCTTCACCTGTGTGCCATTACATGCTGTTCCCTGGATGGCAGGGTGGCATCTCCTGACTCACCCTTCCACCTCCCAGAATTCCCCTTGTCTGTTTATCCTGCCTATACTTCCTGCCTGACTTCTGGCCAATTAGCATTTTATGTATCAATCAATCAGAGCAACACATTCACAGCATACAGATCATCCCACAGCAGCCCATCATCTTCTTTGAAGTAAATCAGTTGGGCACCACTTGTAGCCAGAAGGTTTCTACAGTCCCACCTGGCCCTACAGTCCCATAGCCACTTACAAATTAATCACTCAAGACTTAATATTATTTACAAGCTGTAGAGTCTATGGCAGACCTCTTGATAGCTAGCACTAATATCTTAAAGACCATGAAGAGACACTGCTTACTGGCTTGCCTCCAGGCTCATGTTCAGACATCTTTCTTATAGAAGACAGGGCCACTGGGCAGTGGTGGCACACGACTTTAATCCCAACACTCAAAAGGCAGAGACAGGTGTATCTCTGTGAGCTTGGCCTACAGAACAAGATACAGGACAGGCACCAAAACTACACAGAGAAACCCTGTCTTGAAAAACCAAAACAGAAGAAGGAGGAGGAAGAGGAGGAGGAGGAGGAGGAGGAGGAGGAGGAGGAGGAGGAGGAGGAGGAGGAAGAGGAGAAGAAGGAGAAGAAGAAGAAAGAGAAGGAGGAGAAGAAAAGAAGACAGTGCCACGTGCCCAAGGGTGGCACTACACAATCCTGCATCAATCAATAATCAAGAAAATGCCTCCATATACATGCCCACAGGCCAACTTCTGGCAGCAATTCTTCAAGTAAGGTTGCCTTTTCTCACTTGACTCAAGTTCATGTCAGTAGACAAAAATAAACCATCAGAAAGATAACAGGTGTCAGAATAGGATGAGTGATATTTTTATAAATTAAATAATATTTCCAAATACTTGGAAATATCTCCTCAAATTTTATGTTACTATATACTATATAGCTTATAGTTAACATATACTCTTTCATTTAACCTAATTTCAACTTTTTAAAGACATAGTGACTTAGTACAGCTAAGGATCACCTCTAACTTGTATTCCTCCTGTTTTCAGTCTCCTGGGTGCTAGTGTGGCAGACATACACCACACTCATGGTTGGTGTTTAATGTCATTATTTATGTTTTCTTCTGGATTTTCTTAAGTGTAGATGCCAGTAAAACCATCAAGCAAACTCTGAACTGTGGTACTGGCTCATTCTCATAGCATAAATATAGTCTGCAGTGGCTCTTCTCAAGGAAACTTTAGGATGTAGTTTGAGAGGACTTAGAAGCAGATGGACCATTAGATAACCCACTGGAACAACTGTTGAAAATAACTACAAATGCATATACAGCATTAAGATATGATAATTTTTTAGCTTAATTTTGGTTCCATATGGATATTGTTTATATGATTTTATACTCAGTGATCTCTATGGTTAATTACGAACTTATGAACATTCACAACTCTTGTGAGCTGGTTGAGCTGAACCCAGAAGCTTACTATTGCCTTACTCTTTCCTTAACATGACTAGTGGATGGCATTTTATGAAAATGAATTTACAAGATCACTTTGATTTAAGCATTAACATTAATAAAATACAATGGACTACTCGATCTTCAAGATGTTCTGTCTTCTCAGTATTGTTACTTAGGAACTCACCTGTCAGTTCCTTCCATATGGAGAGATTTTGATGAACAGTCTGACATCTTTGGAGAGTTTGAAAACCGATGTGAGAAAGAATGCAATTGGGGAGGGAAAGTTCCAAAAGAAGACTCCAAGATTTAAAAAAAAAAAAAAAATGCGCAAAATCAGAAATTCAAGTTAGTATGCCATAATGGCTGCTTTCATGACCAAAGATGTGAAAAAGAAAACCTATTTAGGCTTATGACTATGGTCTACAATCAGGTGACTTCTTTGTATGTGAAGGGAATAGCACAGGGGTCAGAACACATGGCAGATGGAATTCTTCAAATCACATAGGCAAGAAGTATAGAAATGGAATATAAAGGTCAAGGCAAGATTTAGCCTTGAGGGATATGAGCCCAGAGAGAATGTGCCCATGTGTCCTCCAGCCAGGCCTGGCTTTCTTTCATGCCTTATCTCCCAATCTGTCCTAACATTAATATTTTATAAGGGAATTGCCTTAGTTAGGGTTTCTACTGCTGTGAAGAGACAACATGTGTTGTCTTTGTTTTTTACTCTTTTGAGAGGGGGGGTCTCCACCCAGGTCCCAAATAAACCACACATGGAGGCTTATTCTTACTTATGAATGCCCTGCCTTAGATTGACTTAGTTTCTAGCCAGCTTTCCTTAACTTAAATTATCCAATCTTCCTTTGGCCTTGGGGCTTTACCCACTCTCTGACTTCTGTAAATCTTACTCTTACCCTACATGGCTTGCTGTGTAGCTGGGTGGCTGGCCCCTGGAGTCCTCCTCCTCTGACTCCTACCTCTCCTACCAGTTTTCTCATACACACACACACACACACACACACACACACACACACACACACGTATACATATATATATATATATATATATATATATATATATATATATATATATATTCTCTTCCTGCCAGCCCCATCTATCCTTTCTCCTGTCTTGCTATTGGCGGTTCAGTTTTTTATTGGATCATCATGTGTTTTAGGCAGGCACAGTAACAAAGCTTCACAGAATTAAACAAATGCAATGCAACATAAACAAAAGTAACACACCTTAAAATAATATTCTACTACAACCATGATCACAGAAACTATTATGAAGGAAAACATTTCCTTGGGACTGTCTTACAGTCCAGAGGTTTAGCCCACTGTTCATTATGGTGGGAAGCATGGCGCATGCAGGCATACAGGGTTCTGGGGAAGTAGCTGAGAGTTCTACATTTGGATGTAACGGTAGCAGGAAGAGACCATGAGAAACTGGGCTTGAGTATCTGAAACCTCAAAGCCTGTCCCCATTGACATATATCCTCCAACAAAGCCACACTTACTCCAGTCAGGCCATACCTCCCAATAGTGCCACTCCCTATGAGCCTATGAGCCTAAGAACCTATGACTGGCATTTTCTTCCAATTCACCATATTCCACTCCCTGACCCCCATAGGCTTGTAGCCACGTCACAATGCAGAAATGCATTAAGTCCAACTTTACAAGTCCCCATACAGTCTATTCTCAACCCTGTAAAAAATCCAAAGCCTGAAGTCTCTTCTGAGACCCATTTAATCTTTTAACTGTAATTTCCTATAAAATCAAAATAAAAAAGCAGATCACAAAATTCCACTATATAATGGCACAGGATATATATCACCATTCCAAAAGGATGAAAAACGAGCCTAGTGAGGAAATACTGTACCAAAGCAAGACAGAAAACCAGCAGGGTAAATTCCAAATTCTACATCTCAAGGTCTAATGTCAAAATGCTCTTCAGATCTCCAACTCCCTTCAGTTTTGTTGAGTGCAAAACACTTTGACCCTAGGCTGGTCCCACTCCCTGATAGCATCTCTCCTGGGCAGGTATCCCATGGCTCTTGTATCTCCAACATTTTGGTGTCTCGAAGATAATCCAGGCTTTACCTTCACAGCTTCACACAATGGCCTTTCTAGCACACATTCAGGGACACCCCTGACACAGGTTTGGCCTTAGCAGCTATTCTTAGATGTGCAGGGAGATTTCATAACCCCTTTCTTGTATCCTGGACTCTAAAGCCAGAACCACTTGGCTGCAGCTACCAAGCTCTGCTGCTTGTTGTAACTGGAACATAGCCTCCTAGTTTGGTGACATCTTCACCAGCTTTCTGCTTTGAATGGTTTCCTTCATTTCCTGAGATTAGCTGTCCTAAAACTGGATCTGCAGACCAGGCTGACCTTGAACTTGGAGATGCACCAGCATCTGCCTCCTGAGTGCTGAGATTAAAGATGTGTACCAGGACATCTGTCCCTAAGCCTTTCTTTAATTCATTTTCACTTTTCTTTAATTCCTTTTCACACGTTGGAACCTTAGCTGGTGGGATATTGCTCTGAGGTCACCAATCCCTTTATTCTACTTAGTGTCAGGCTTTACTTTGTGATGCGTCTTTTGTTCTCCCTTGCTCAGCCTGCTCCTTTTCCTTATAGATCTCCCTAAGGGGAACCCTAATAACAACAGAAGTTGATACTAGGATGTTTTGAGATTTCCTCTGCCAATGCAATTAATCCAAATCTCTTCAATTTAGCCTCAGGCAGACTTTTTGGACAAGGGCAAAATGCAGCCACATTCTTCACCAAAATATTACAAGAATCACCCCTAGGTCACATACTAACATTCTTCTCCTCTGCACCTCTTGACCCAGGCCCTCACAGTTCAAATCACCCTCAGTGACACTGTCTTCCATTCTCCTACTAGTATGGTCAACTAAGCTTCACTTGAAGCATTTCCCTGCTTTCCCTACCCAAACATCCCTGCAAGCAAAAACATGGCCTCTCACAGCAATATCCTAGTCCCTGGTACCAATTCTATCTTAGTTAGAATTTCTATTGCTATGAAGAGACATCATGGCCATGGCAATTTTTGTAAAGAAAAACATTTTGTGAAAGCTGGTTTACAGTTCAGAGGTTCAGTCATTGTCATCATGGTGGCAAGCATGGTGGCACACAGGCAGACATGGTGCTGGAGAGGTAGCTGAGAATTCTACATTCAGATCTGAAGGCAGCAGGAAGAGACTGTGAGACACTAGGCCTAGCTTAAGTTTCTAAGACCTCAAAGCCCTCCCCCAGTGACACACTTCCTCCATCAAATCCACATCTACACCAGCAAGGCCACACCTCCTAATAGTGTCACTTCCTATTAGCAAATACTGAAAGATTTCAATTGCTCAGTTTTTCTATAACTAATTTAAAGTTAATTTAACTGGAGTTTTTTTTTTTTTTAAATATACACTCTGTGGATGCTTGATATTCAAAACTAAAATTCAAGATGTCCTTAGGATTCAAACTTTCATATTCATTTTTTAAAAGTACCTTTATGTTCAAAGGAACCAAGTAACTTAAGGCACATGTGAATTTTTCTGTTATTTATGCATATGAAAAAAATGAAGAAGCAATGAAATCCAAGCTCTCTGCACTTGCGTTCATTCAATTTATTAAGGAGTTTGTCCCTTCAAAACTTTGGCAGGCAGGTGCAAAGCCTTTCTGCACAGGAAGGACTTCTAAGAACACTAATAAAAACGACAGACTTGAAAGAGACAGTAGAAATGAAAGCTCCACATGTTCTGATTTACGGCCGTGCCCTGTCTTCACACGCAGCAGGACACGAGGTCTGCTCCTGTTCAGCAACTTCAAATTGAAAGAGTTTTAGAGAAGACCAGCTCATGTCATCAATCTCAGATGCCAAGACTAGTGTCCTGAGAAGAGGGGAAGAGGCTGCGTAATTTAAAGATATCCTGACAGGAAAACACACATAGAAGAACAGACAGAGACAATCTCTCTCTCCCAATCTCTCTCTCTCTTGTGCATGAACGTGTTCGTGTGTGTGTGTGTGCGTGCGTGCACACACACACACCTTCACCTGTATTTTCTATAACCCTGTCAAGACCAGCATCTGAAAACATTGTAAAGGTCAGGAAATCACAACAATCTGCTCCCTGCCCACTCTCCTTCCCTTCTGTTGTTTTCTCCATCCTCTTCCATTCTATACTTATGTTCCCTTCCAGGACTTAAATAATAATATTCACACTCACACCCTCATGCTAATTAAACCAAAAATCTCAGTTCTAACCCTTTCATAATATTCTCAACTCAAAACACATGTTATCTTTGACCTATACTTGTCTTCCCAATTCTATCATAGCAAAATCTTCTAAGGGTGGTTAGAGGTCATTCACATCTTTTTCAGGAAATTCTCTGTATGTTAAAATATGCTCATCCCTAAAGGAAGAATACAACCCCATATATGCACATGTATACATACACACACACACACACACACACACACACACACACACACACACATATGCTCATCCTTCCCTACAAAAGAAGGAGTAAAAACAGTCCAAGAGCCTAAGGTAGTAGGCGATCACAACAAAACAGTATCTTCTGAATACAGGATGGCAGCTATACACAGGAACTCACTGTGATTAGGACAACCTATGCAAAATCCCAAGCCAGACAAAATCCCAGAGTGAGGAGGGAATTGGACATACATGTGGTGGTATTGTGTTCCCCAAAATATTGTGTGTTCCCTGAAATAAACATATCTGGGGTCAGAGAACAGACAGCCACTAGAACAAAGCCGAAATTGGTGGCTAGAAAATGGGAAGAGTGAGCTATAGCAGAAGTTGGGCGGTGGTGGTACACACCTTTAATCCCAGCACTTGGGAGGCAGAGCCAGGTGGATATCTGATTTCAAGGCCACTTTAGAAACAGCTAAGCATGGTGAGCCACGCCTTTAATCCCAGAAACATAACCTTTAACCCCAGGGAGTGGGGGCAGAAAGAGAAAAGTATATAAGGCGTGAGGGCCAGGAACTAAAAAGAGAGAAAAGCATGTAGTGAGTTAAGCATTTAGTTAGTTAAGCATTTGGCTGGAGAAGTATTCAGGCTTTGGAGCAGCACAGTCCAGCTGAGAGCCATTGAGATGAGGACTCAGAAGTTTCCAGCCTGAGGAAACAGGATCACCTGAGGAACTAGCAAGGTGAGATAGCCGTGGCTTGTTCTGTGTCTCTGATCTTCCAGCATTCACCCCAATAACTGGCCTCAGGTTTGATTTCATTAACAAGTACTTTTAAGATTCCTACTACACATACATCCCCACCTCTGGCCATGGAACTGCTGACAACTGTTAGCTCCTCTGAGTTGACCACTCTCTAGTGAAAGATCTCACCTGCAAAAAGTATCTGATAAGCACAAACTTGACTTGAGTGCTTTTAAAAAAATAAAAGAGGACACAAGTTTGGTGGGTAAGGAAGTAGAGGTGAATCTGGGAAGAGTTGGTAGTGTAAATACGATCAAAACCTGTATGAAACTCTCACAGAAACAGTGATTTTTAACGTACTTATGATGGGTGGTAGTGACACATGCCTTTCATCCCAGCATGTGGAGGCAGAGGCAGGTGGATCTCTATGAATTTGGTGACAACCTGGTCTATAGAGAGATCCAGGACAGCCAGTCTCAAAAAACATGGAACTGTGGGAAAGTAAACACCAACTAATGAACAAGTGCACACTGTGGTAGTAAAGTATGCTTCATGTAGGAACATGGAAAGAACACCAACACAACTATGCAAACATAGAGTTATGCAATTAGCTTCATTGAAAGAGTGGGCCACACTAAAGTCCTTTTCTTTCCAGAACTTCTGCTACAATATATGTGCACTGGTCATCTTCCTTAAGAGAACAATTTAAGCTCCAGGCAGATCTGATGCCTCTGGTCTTCCACAGGCCCCTGTACTCACATTCACATACCCACACACAGAGACAAACTCGTCATTAAGAATATATGAAACGTTTTAAAAAATTGGTTCTTGAACTTGGTTTAGAGTTTATCCTGGTTAAGTTCTTTGTGACATGTGAGTTCTTGAGAAACTTGCCTTAGGAGTCAGACTTCCAAGAAATGCTGACCCCATTCGATCTATCCAAGACCCAGGAATTAAGCCACATGAATGTCTTCTTTCTTTCTATGTCACAAGAAAGAACAAAGTCAGAAAGAGAACAAGAGAGTCTGACCCCCCGCAAAGCAGGATGGGCTCACTTGCTTTCAGGAACAGCTAAGACAGGGCCTGATGTGGTAAAGAGAGTAGAGTTTGTCAAGAGATGGAGCAGATATTTAGAGGGAGTGGCCAGACAAGAGACATATGAAGGAGACACAAGAAAAAGAAACCCAAACCCAAAGGACTGAAAAATATCCAAAGCCAGTAATGTGTGAGGCACCAAGAACAATCCACTGACTGTAAGAATCAGCTGTCTAAAAGTAGAATTGTTTCCCTTGAAGAACTGTTTTTGATTTTTTAATTAACTTTAATATAATTATTTTCTATTTTGTTGTATCTACATTGCTCTGGTTGTCCTGCGACCAGGCTGGCCTAAAACTCACAGAGTTCCTCCCACCTCTGCCTCTCAAGTGCTGGGATTAAAGAAATAGGCAACCACATCTGGCTTAAAATGATTTTTTTTTTAAATGGACATACACATTCTTTATTCAGGAATTGGAAAACCCTAATATTGTTAATATAATTATTTCCCCAAATTAATCTATGCATTCAAATGATAGCCATATTTATAGTTGTAGACGTAGTGAAAGCTCTGCATAACTATAATCAGGAAGATTTGAGCACAAAGTGAACTCAATGGTAGTTTGGGAGGGTTTTTCCTCTCATGTTTCTTTGTTTGGACATTTTTTTAAATGATTTTTTAAAGGGCTTGGTATCAAGCTGCAATGAGTAGGAGATTACCATGATCCAGTGTCTCACTCAGACATGAATCTTCTTCAAGGATATTCATCCTATCATAAACTCGATACTTTTTTTTTTTTTGAGAAACAGTAACTACCATACCACATAAATATGATTCATCTGGAGAATACTTTTTTTTAATGCAGTTTTAAACTATTGCTTTACCAGGGACTTTGATTCAGTAAGTGACAGGAAGGATTAGAAGGCATTTACTGGTACTAACACATTCAAGAAGGACTGGCTGGAAACTAGTCAGCAGAATCAGAACTCACAAAGTGGGAAGAAAAATCAGTTACACCCTGCAGTAAAGCAATTTCACAGGCTTTGTCACTGGGATCTTAAAAGTGTTTTATTTATTCTTTGACAGTTAAATACAATATATTTGAGCTTCTCGCCTAGGTGTGGGATTTTGTGCTGGCTTCCCCTCCTACATGCTGGGATTTTGTCTGGTTTGAGCAGGTGCAGAACTCACACAAGTGTCTCAAACAACTCCTAATGCCATACAGCTACACCCTTCCAAGGTCAGTGTATCACCCAGCCTTCATCAGAGAATTTACTTTCTGCAGTTAAGGGCAATTAATACAGAGTCCCACACTGAACAAAATGCAGACAGTCAGAGCTTTGGTTTACTCTGCCCTAAATGGGATGTCTGTATCACACTCCTGCCCTCAAGATGCAGGGATCGATGCAGAGGAGGAGATAGAAAGATTGTTAGAGTTGGAGGTGGTGAATGACTTCAAGGAAACAGCAGTTCCAAGACACAAACAGGGCAGATGTACATACAAACTCCCAAAGGCTGAAGTGGGATTGTAATCACGGAATACAAATCTTCTCAGACCAGACCATGTTCTCCTCTCATACCCATTCCACAATGTCTCACTCTTTCACCTTTGCCTCGTGACCTCACCTTAGCAGAGCGAACAGAGCTACAATAGAGGGGATGGGGGATTGACTCTTTCTGGGTTCCAGTCCTGACTTGAATACTTACTACTGTGTAACTCTGGCAAGTTACCATACCTGCCGTTGTTTCTTTGACCATATGGCTATGGTCACAACAGAACTCAGTTTGGGGGCTGTTTTGAGCCGAATATTTATGTGCCCAAGGATTTCCCATGGGAAGCTATATCCCATATGGATGTTTTTAGAGAAAATTAAAGAAACTTTAAAAGGTTAAATGAGGTCCAATGGTAGACTGTGAGCCCTTAGTGTTGATATTGTTTCAGGGAAAGGCACCTGAAAACTCACATTTGCCTGGTCATTGGTCTATGGGTACACTATGAGGGGGTGACCACCCACAAACTAGAAGGAGGTCCTGAGTCAGAGCTCCAATGCACTGACACCCTAATCTTGCACTTCCAGATTCCCCAAATTTGTAATAACAGGTGTCAATTGCATGAGCCACCTATTATATGGTCTTTTATTACAGCAGCTTTACCATATAAAAATAAGGTAATATGTAAATGTCATTATAATGGTGCAAGCACCAGAATAAATATTAAGTATTGACTAATACAGTTAGTATTTCAGAATCTTCATTTAAAAGATGGGAAGACTTATTACATTAATTGTATTTACCAACGACCAATCAATAATCACATAAAAATTCAATTATAGGAGAGAATTAAAACTACTTTCTTTTGCTAATTTTGACAAGCTGTAAGAGAGCAATTATTCTCAATATGGCCAATAAAAATGTAGACTCTAGTTTTGTACAACCTTTAGGCAAATGTTAGTCTACAAATATTATTTGTATAATGACAGGGAAATAAACCCTTAGAAACTGTGCTGCCTGGTTTCATGTCATTTTTGAAGAGGGAGCCTCAATTAAGATAATGATTTCACCATATTAGCCTGTGGAGCATTTTTCTTGACTAATGATTGATGCAGGTGAGGCCAACCCTTGGGAGGTGGTGCCACCCTTGGGCGGGTTGTCTAAGATACAATAAGAAAGCAGACTGAGAAAGCCAAGAGGAGGAAACCAGCAAGCAGCACTTCTCCACGGCCTCTGTATCCATTCCTGCCTTCAGGGTACTGCCCTAGTTCCCTGGTCTATCAGCTGTAAGATGAAATAAACCTTTTCTTCCCCAGTTTGTTATCGGTCATTGTGTTTTATCACTGCAATAGAAACCGTAACTAGATAGAAAACATATTTAATGTTAGTGAAATATTTTAATATATTCAGATCTGAAAACTGATCTAGGGGGTATAGTTGCTTACCAAATCCTCATAAGTACAGAAGAGACCTAAGTTTTGTTTGTTTGTTTGTTTGCTTGTTTGTTTGGAAGATGTAATGGTTATTTTTGATTGTCAACTTGATTAAATCTGAAATTAACTAAAACCCAAGCAGCTGGGTACACCTGGGAAGGATTTCTCTTGATTGAATCATTTAAAGTGGGAAGACACACATAAATCTGGATCTTTTGAGGTGGGAAGATCCACCTTAAATTTGGGCCACACCTGATGGCAGCTATATAAAGGACATGGAAGAAGGAAGCCCTTGCTTTTGTCTGCTTCCGGTCACTCTAACTGGCAAGTCCATTCTTAGAGCCTAGTTCTCCAGGATTGAAGACCAGCTGAGACATCCAGCCTCATGGTATGAACAAATACTGAATTCTTGGAATTTCCATCAGCAGACATGATTTTTGGAATAGTAGGATCATAACCTGCCGGCCACTCTAGTGAATCCCATTTGGGCACAGAGTAATCGATTTTATCATTTCTGTACCTTGGCTAACACAGAAGGGTATGATGATGTTAGGAGCACAAAGCACATCCCAATCAGCATTAATATCAGAGAAAACCTAGAGGATGGCAGCAGATGAAGCCAGTTTTAGTTAGTTAAAAATCTGATGTGTAGAATAATATTTAAATTTTATATTTTATTCTAAAAATATGATTAAAATTACAATTACATCTATAACTAACAGAATGGGCTAGACCTATTTAATAGTTAAGCCTCATAAATACTGCTTTACAGTTCATACTCCCCTTCCCACCTGCAGTTTGTGACAAGCCAGAAAAATATTTAGAGCAAGTAGAGCAGGGAACAGATTTGGAAAGATAATTAACCACTTGACTTTGCACAACTACAAAATGGCCATATCAACCAGATATATGATACACTTGACTTGCAAATAAGATACATTTTTTAATTAAGAACATTCCTAAACCATGTATTCTTAGACCTTTTAAAGTCTATTGAAAACATTTTATATTATGATCATGTTATTTTTCATAGCAGACTTTTCTTGTAAAAGCCAACCTTAACAAAGCCTAGGATTAACCTAACCCACTTCATCATCCTAGTTATTATTATTTTTTTAAGCAAGTAACCACCACACACTTGACTGTCAATTGCTGGAGAAAATGCAGAGAACAGAGAGAACAAAAGCCTGTATTTGTGAAGATTGCTGGGGTGTAATACACAGAGCCCATTAAGAGAAACCAACAAATCTAGACTTGCATTTTAAGAAGAGGACAGTAAAGGAGGAGATGAAATTTCCACTAGAACAAATGTGGCAGTCTTGAGAAGTGGATCCTGGTATGTAAAAGGCAGTGCATGCTGAAAAGAAGGTCTGTAAGGTGGAAAGAATACTCTGTGCAGGGAAACACAATGCATGTGCAAAAGCACCATGGAAGAGAAGACATGAGACCTGCCTTCAGGGAATCTACTGTGATGAGTGGTACTGAGAATCAGCACATAATAAGACTCTGGGAAAGGACTAGTGGACAGCAATTAGCCTTCCAGTAAATCCTTCTTTTTCTTTTTTAATCTTTTTTTTTTTTTTAAATCCTGGCATGACCAGACACTGGACAGCCTGGGAATTGAACCTGGGTCCTCTGGAACATCAGTCAGTGCTCTTAACCACTAAACCATCTCTCTTCCCCTCTCTTGCAGTCTTTTCTAAGGATATTGGCCTTTTCCTCTGAAGTAGAGCCACCATTATCATTTCAGCTGGGTGGGTATGACAAGGTATGACTTGCATTACAAGATGGTAAAAATAAACAAACAAACAAACAAACAAATAAATAAATAAATAAATAAAAGAGATAGCAAAGAGTAAGTTCTGTAGTGAGATGAGGCTGTAAGCAGAACCCAGGTGGAAGAAGGGCTGATATCTGCAAACACTGCAATCAAGAGATAGAAAGAAACCAGATCCAAAGTGTATATAGGATGTAATCAAGATGAGTTAGTGATAGCTGCAGGTAAGGATGAGTAGGTAGAGGCACCATAGTGAGATTTACTTAATTAGTAAAGAAAGAAAAAAACCCTGGAGCGAATGCATAGGAAATCTGTATTCACAAGAGCTAATTGATGATTCCGGTTAATTACTGAATTACAGGTTGAATTTCTGACATGGCTTCTGTAAGCATAATTTGGACAACACAACAATGGCAGAGGCTGCCATACTAAAATGAATCGCTACTACATGCAATTAAAATAAATGTCTATAAGATATAACTGTCAAAATAGTAATTATGACTTAGTGAAGTTGAAGCCATTTTAAACATATTTGAAATTAAACTCATGTTCTCTGTATACACTCAACACATTTCAAAGTAGGGATTTAAGAAAAAAAACTTTTATTATTGAATATTCAACATGATTTTGGTAACTTGGTATATAATTATAAAATATTTTGAGCAGTTGAATCATTTAAAAATCATGTTCATTTTAAAATGTATTTCAATTTTGAAGAAATAATGAAGAAGCCTTTCCCAGCTTAAAAATTTCATGGTCATTTATGGTATCTGTTACATTTAAATAAGCTTTGTGAGGTAAAAAAAAAATGCACCAAGCATCATGTTAAAACTTTGAATATGTATACTAAAGAGGACTGACAAATTGTTAGATTTAGCAAGTTTTTTTAAAGACCAAAGCAAAACAAACAGAAAAAGAAACAACAGGACATACACACAACCCAGACTCCCAAGTGAACGTCATATTTTAGATGTGTTGGCAAAAGACAAAGAGGTGTTTAAGGTATATATTCAAAGTATTCCATAATACACTATTCAAAAAGAAATGTTCTGTGTGAAACAACTAGCAAATGTGAATGGTGTGTCATGTTTCACCAAGATGAGAGTCAGATTATTAGTATTTTATATAATAATACCTCAGAAATCAACATGCCTTTTACAAAAAAACAGTTGATGCATTATCCAATTACTTGATTTTTCTCACTGTCTTTCTAACTGCCCTCTTCCTGACAGAGCCATGAACATTGGCAGCACAAGATATAATGAGTGTTGTTGCACTTGACAAGTATCTTCTCATGGATGGTAGGGAAAGCTGTTTACCCCAAATAGCATAGTGACAAGGGAGAGGATACACACTTGCTCTCACCAAAATACTCTTCATTAGCAGAATAAGCAGATTCCTATGGACCTTCATGTATAGAAACAGGTATTCTGTGAAACACAGGAAAGAAAGACATCCACAATTGAGTGAACGTGACCTTCATGCTGTCCCTGGTAATCATGTGAAAGGATTGTCTGCCATGCTATTCAGTGCAGAAGGGCAGAAAAAGGCACCAGATCTTTTATAACCAGTAAGAAAATGCTTCACACCAACAAACATCATGCATTAGTGATGGATTTGAGTCTTGGCTGAGACTACCATGAGTGAAACTTTAGAAATTTTGATAAGAACATATTTTGAAATAATTATCTTAGTGATATGTGAAATGATGATGTATCTTAAAAATTAATGTCATAATAGATACAAGGCCAAGAAAAAGTTATGGAAGAGCAATGAACTGACAGGTAGAAAATCAGGGTTCTGGTACCTGATCTTAAAATAATAATATGGAGAAACAAGAGTCAGTCAGCAATTGGATGCCCACTCCAAATTTTCATTTGTAAAATGCAGTGTTAGGTTGGATTATCTCTAGGTCAATGAGACTTACAGGTTGATTATATTATCGATTATTGGATATTCTCAAGTACATTATATATTATTAATTTTAAATAATAACTGTAACTTAAAGTGTTTGTGTGTGTGTGTGTGTGTGTGTGTGTGTGTGTGTGTGTGTGTGTGTTGTATACATGTAATAAAGCTTTTTAGCTGGTTTCCCTAAAATTCCTATTCATTTGAAAGACCAATTACTATCAAATTCTAATTTTCCCAAATATTTTGCACTTAAGATATTTAAAGTGAAACATGACAGTGTCTTTAGTAAGATAGGGTCAAACATTTCATGCTGTGAAACATTTAGAAATTACCATGGTTCATAAAATACCACATGCAACGGATTACAACTGGATTCACTAGCATCAATGAACAATGAGTCCTGATTGAAGCTACAGTCGAAAGACTCCTTGTCTTGGAGAGCTTTGAAAACTTGTTAGAAATGCATTGTTTCCCACTCACTTCTTAGTTTTCGGTTTGCTAGAATGTTATTTAATATGAATACTACCCCACTCAATAATTTTGAATGAATGAAAAATGATTGTAAAGCAGCTTAATGTAAAGTGTTATCATTATATAAAAAAAATCTCATGGAACACACCAAAAGGCATAAATTAAATTTTACTATAAAAGCATAGTTAATACAAATAGATATGGAATACAATAAAAGTCTAATGAATTAAATTGCCTAGGTACTATATCCTCCCACAGCATGGACTTTTGAATGGTTTACATTACCATGTGTAGATTTCCTCCTGTAGAGTGGGACTCAGTTTTATTAATAGAAAGGATAAGGATGGTTAACTCCAATCATTGCTTTGGCACATCTTGGCATAGGGTCAAACCACCTTGTAAATATATGTTTTATACCAGCAGTTTTCAGCTTGTAGGTAGGGACCCCTTTGGGGGTCAAATAACCCTTTCACAGGGGTTACCCTAATACCATTGGAAAACACAGATATTTACATTATGATTCATACCAGTAGCAAACTTACAGTTATGAAGTAGCAACAAAAAATGATTTATGGCTGAAGGTCACCACAACATGAGGAACTATATTAAAGGGTCACAGCATTAGGAAGCTTAAAAACCACTGGTTCATACCCATAGACAATTACCACTTTCAGTCCTAATCAGATAAGCCTCCTATTCCAGTCAATTGTGATGAAGACAGAGACACAGCTGCTGAGAATAAGTGACTGAGGGTTAATATTTACACAACACAGTTATAGCAACCCCCCAAGGCTCAGAAACACTAGGGAAGGGGTCATAAAGTTGTCAGAGCCAGAAGGGCTTTGCAGTGCCAGCCTGTGGGAAATGCACAGCTAATCGCCAACAGAATCAAAATGTCTCAACCACTGTGGACAACTGTATTGGGTCTGCACAAGGATGGCTCTATCAATACCAGGGCAAGATAAAGAGAAGACTTCAATGGCGTTTCCCTGATAAACTATTTCCTGTAGATGGATTCAGGGCAAGATGGAGGCACTGCCTTCTTTATATTCACTTCCTAGTTGTGTATTCACTAATAACCCCACTAGACACCAATAATAGTTCCAATCTATTTACAGAGATGGCACCAAATAAATTAACTGTATCACACAATACAATCAAGACATGAATCTGGGAAAAGGACAGGTGGGCATGAGGCTGTACCAATGCAGGAGAGAAGGAAATGGTAGAAGTGTTGGAGAGAGTAACATGAATACATCACACATATTACAAAACTGTCAAAGAACTGAACAGAAAGTCTAAAGAGTTTAGAGAACTATAGTAAGGGAAAAGTAAGTGTTCTAACTACTTAGAAAGTGACAATTAAGGTAGATAATTTCATATAGATGTAACTTATCCATTCACTAAAAGATTATGCAAATGCATATTTTTTGTTGTTGTTGTTTTTGTTTTTCGAGACAGGGTTTCTCTGTGTAGCTTTTTGCCTTTCCTGGAACTCACTTGGTAGCCCAGGCTGGCCTTGAACTCACAGAGAATCGCCTGGCTCTGCCTCCGGAGTACTAGGATTAAAGGCATGTGCCACCACCGCCCGGCAAATAATTTTTTTTTTTGAGCTGAGGATCGAACCCAGGGCCTTGTGCTTGCTAGACAAGTGCTCTACCACTGAGCTAAATCCTCAACCTGCCTAATTATTTTTAAAGTAATTTCAAAACATGGGACCAATGGAAATTTTAGGAAAACCTACTGATCGTCACATGATTAAATAATGTTTTAGACTGATCTTTTCCCTTTCCCTTAATGGATTGATTATAGGACTTGCAGTAGTGATATAGATTGTTAAAGGGAAAATAGCAAGTATTTATAACAGGTAATTCTTTTTTTAAAAAAAGTGACTGTATGAAAGGGCAAAACACAATATCAAGTTATTCCCAATTTAATATACACACACATGCACACACACAGACACAGACGCGCGCGCACACACACACACACCTACATTGCTGTGGGATGGTCTTTCTGTACACTGTGAATATGTGCTGCTACCATTGGCTAATAAATAAGCTGCTTTGGCCTATGGCAAGATGTAAGAGCTAGCTAGTAAGAAGTCTGAGCCATAGACCAAATCATTTGTAATTAATATGTAAGCCTCTGAGTAATTATTTTATAAGTAGTTGCGAGACTGCAGATGGAAGAGATCTGTCCGGACCCTGGATCTGGGCAGGATGGAGAAAATTCCCCCTACAATTGGGGCCCAACATGGAACATTGATCCATATAGACCTGAAAAACGTTAAAAACAATTCTGAATGCACAGAAATGGAGCCAAGAACAGCTTCCTAGTCCATGTCTCTCATGCAGGCCATGGTACAGAGATGTTGTGGCATTTGAGCTTGAGCACAGCATGGCAGAATCCTGCCACAATACACAGAGGCATCTCCAAGCCCTGCAGTGCACTGCATGGAGGATTTAGCTTTTACTAGTACAAACAAAAAAGGTTTCTTGGCTACAGGCTGTTTGATGGAGGCATAGACCCACTACTTCCCAGAGTTGGTGGTGAGCATGGCTCCCAGAATTGGCAGTAGATGTACCTCTGCCATGTGGGAAGCTGAATGGGGCATTGCCAGCAGCCAAAGCTGCAGATTCAGTCCTAGCTTTGCACTTAACAGCTTAAAAACTCTCCTGATTAGAAAAGGATAGATACACAATAAAATAGATTCAGATGGAAAAAGCAGTTATATAAAGAAATAAATAGTTTCAAAAAATAAAGTCTTTAAAAAGTAATAAAAGTAATACAAAAGAAACAAAATACACAAAGATGGAAAATACAGAGTCTAGATTATATGTATTATTGTGTTTTCTTTAAATTTTCTTACTGTTAATGAGATAACTGCAGAAAGATATTTGATTGTAAAGGCTGCTAAGTTAAACAAGCATGTAGCATGAATCTTAAAAGGTCTTATTAATAAAAACAAACCTGGAGCCAGGTTTTGGGGTGAACACTGAAAGATCAGAGAGACAGAACAGACCATAGCTAACCTCACCTCGACAACTTTTCAGCCAATTCTGTTTCCTCAAATTGGAAGCCTCTGAGTCCTCATCTGGAATGAATCTCAGCTGAACTGATGGCAAAAGCCTAAAAGTTTAACCAGGCTCTAGCTCCTGGTCCTCATGCCTTTTATGCCTTTCTGCTTCCTGCCATCACTTCCTGGGATTAAATCCCTGTGTTACCATGCCTGGCTGTTTCTGGTGAGGCTTAGAACTCGCAGAGATACAGATAGATCTCTGCCTTCAGAATGTTAGGATTAAAGATGTGTATGCCACCATTTTATGACCTCTATATCTAGTGGCTGTTCTGTTCTCTTCCCCCTGATCAGTTTATTATGGTGCACAATATATTGGGGAACACAATATCACCACACAAACATACATATTTTAAAATTAAAACACTTCAAAATTTGGGTCTAAGGATATGTTGTTAGGGAAAAGAAGTTTTGGTTTTGTTTCCACAGAAGATAAGAAGCTGAGGATTCCTTACAGGTTAATATGGTTCCATCAAGGAAGACCCTCTGAAAGGTCTTCAATGGGAGCTATGGCCCAGATAATCCAACATCCAGAACAGCTTCAAGGCAGCTGGACAAGATGATTTATCCTCTTGTCTACTCCACTAAGGACTCGATCATAATCCTACATTTTCTCAGAGTCCCTCAAAGATTACCAGTGCCCCCAATCAGCAGGAAGTAGTCTTAAAAACTATGCCCACATTCCCAAAAATAGATTGTGGATGTTTATCTTTGCTTAGGGGCTTGGTTACAAATTGTTATTGGTCATAGTCAATCTCTTTCTAAAGAAGAAAGGGGGTAATGATATAGAAATGATAGGATAAAATGATAGATTATTGAACCTACTTTAATACAAAAAAACTATTAATCTTACATAGTTCACATTAGTATGGATTTTGATTCATTGATCCAAATTTAAAGTTAATTTTAATATACTGTATGTATATTTCTGCTCTTGTTTAGGGCATTATCTTTATGCATCTCATTTAGAAATGTAATATAATTAAGAAATACAAGTTAATAGTCAAACTTATAGTTATGTCAGTTAAGTTTTCTAGGTATACAGAGTTATATTTCCAATAGATAGGTAATCTTCAAACACTTCAAAGACTTACAGAATATGACACTAAAAATGTTTTGTTAACTTAGGGCTTTTCATGACAATTGAAACATATCTGCTCCTGGCAGTACCAATTTATTTCATAGAAGGATGATGGGCATTGAAGAAACTCCATAGGAGCTTGCTTTTATAGGGGCAACATTAGCCATTTGGGCAAGAAAATGCTTTTGCCTTGACTGCTTTGTATGCTATATAAACTGGACATGCAGGACCCACAGAAAAAAATAACTGCTAAACTTTGTCAAAACAAGGTGGGATGGTCCTTCAGGATCCTGCTTACAGTAGAAACTGCCATATATTCTGCAAGACACAGAAAAAAAGTGACTGATGAACTTTGCCAATAGGTCGAACAGTCCCTGCTTCATTGAAAAGTATGCTAGAGATACTAGGCCTGTAGGCTAAAGATAGATGCCCCAGTGTTACAGAAAAACTTCAGGTGACATCCAAGCAGTGAGATATCTCTGTTATTTCTAGAATTTTGTAAGTTGCTTGCAATGCACTTCTGGTTTACTCAGATAATATTATATCCTTCTGGAGTCTTTGATGGAGTTGAAGACTAGACAGTTGTAACTATAGTTTTCATTAGTCATGATATAAAATAAATTAGTGAAAAAAAGAAAAAGAAAAAAGACAATATAGATAAGAAGTAGATTATTGAATCTATTCTGAAAAAAGGTAGACATGAAGATAAACAGGTAGATTATTGAATCTATGTTTAAAAAGCAACTACTAATTTTAAATATTTTACATTAGATTGGATTTTTGTATATTATATACAAATTATGTATATTGCTACAAATTTCAGATTCATTTATATAGATATGATGAGATAAAAAAGTAGATTGCTGAATGTATTTTTAGAAGGCAATTACTAGTTTTAAATATTTTACATTGGATTGGATTTTTTGTATATTATATAAAAATTATATATAGTGTTACTAATTGGAGATTGATTTTGTTTGAATATATTGTACATATATTTCTAATTTTGTTCAAGGTATTGTACCTTTACAGTTCATTTGACAATGTAATACAGTTTGCTAATCCTTGAAAGTTATTATTACCAACGAATTAGGATATAAAGAAGTGAAAGTTAGTAGTTAGTCATTACAATCGAACTTTTAGTCATATTAGGTATGTTTTCAACGTCAAGCAGAAATATATTTTAGATAGACAGGTCATCTTCAAACACTTCAGAGATCTACAGAATATGGCATTTAAAATGCTTTAGTAACATAGATTTTTTTCTTTTTTTCTATTTTTATGACTATGAGACATGTCTGCTCCTGGCAGCACCAATCTACTTCAGAGAAAATAAAGGGAATTGAAGAAACTCCATATGGAGCTTACTTTCATTGTGACAAAAGTTAGCCACTGGGCAAGAAAGTGCCTTCACATTGACTCCTGACAGTATGCTGTCCAAAATGGAGAAGCAGGACACAAAACAAAGGACTGCTGATCCTTGCCAAAACGAGGTAGAAAGGCTTTTTAGAAAATCCTGCTTCACAAATGAGTCTTTCAGATATTCTAAGCCTGTAGGCCAAAGATGAAGTCCTAACATTGCAGAGAAACCTCAGGTGACTGTCTAGGCAGCTGACTGTTTCTGTCATATCTCACATTTTTCGGAAGTTGCTTGTTTGCACTTTCTGTTTTACTACATAATAGCATTTCCTTCTCAGGTATCTGAGGGAACTGAAGATAAGTTAATTATAGTTATAGTTTTTCTGGTTAAGAAATTCAGAAAAAAAAAAAACTCACTAAAAAGGCATAAAGTGCATAAGTTTGAAAGCCATCAAAAGATAGTTTTGGTAATGCAAATTAGGATAGAAAGTGAATTAGATACAATCCTTTGGATCCATGAAATAGGATAGATAATGGTATATTTTCTCGAAATTTGTCAAATGCATATGGATTAGACATTGTTGATGTATTTATTGCCTGTATATATTGTATATAGTCATTGTCTTTATTGTATATAGTTTTTCTTATACTAGTAATATATATATAATTTTAGACAAAAAAGAGGAAATGTGATATTTTCCTTGTGCACCCCAATAAAGTTTATCTGAGGATCAGAGGAAAAAGCCCACCACTATAGTAAACATAGATGTCAGGCAATGTAGCACATGCCTTTAATCCTGTCACTTGGGAAGCAGAGATCCATCTGGATCTCTGTGAGTTCAAGGCCACATTGTGAACAGCATCAGGTGTGGTGGCATATGCCTTAAATTCCAACACTAGCTAACCATAAAGTTCTAGAGGTCTGTACAGACAGACAGGAAGTGACAGAGTTGGGCAGGACGAGGAAATGATGTAGCTAGGCAGAGAGAGGAAATGATATGGCCGAACAGAAAGTCATATAGGCGTGGGTATACAGGAAGTAGGTCTCTTTGGAGACTGTGGTGTCAGTGAGTTGGGGTTGTCTGTGGCTTGTCCTATTTCTCTGATCTCTCAGTTTTTCAACCTAATACCTGGCTCTGGGTTTTTATTAATAAGACTATTTAGCAATTTGTCTTACAAATTAGATATAAAACTTTAGACTCACAAAAATAGGATAAATGATAGAATATTTTATTTAATTTTGTCAAACACAAATAGGTATTGTAACTATAATTCTTGCTTGATAACTGTTTTGTTATATGTAATTTTACTATGTTAAAATGAAAACCTTCCTTTTTGATTAGACAGAAAAGGAGAAGTGCTGTGGGATGGTCTTTCTGTAGGCTGTGAATATGTGTTGCTACCATTGGTTAATAAATAAGCTGTTTTGGCCTATGGCAAGGGAGCTTAAAGGCAGGCAGGAAGTCCATGCAGAGAAACATGGAGGAGAAAGGCGAGGTCAGAGGAGACACTGAGAGCCAGGGAAGCAAGATAACACAGGTAATGCCCTGAAGTCACTTGGCAAAACATAGATTACTATAAATGAGTTGAATTAAGTTGTCAGAGTTAGTTAATGATAAGCCTGAGCCATAGGCCAAACAGTTTGTAATTAATATAAGCCTCTGTGTGCTTATTTGGGACTGAACAGCTACAGGACCAGGCAGGACAGAAACTTATGTCTACCACCATAATGTACATGTTAAATTACTTATGTCAATGGAAATACTCCATATATAGTTAAATATTAATACCTTTGAGATTAAAGACATACCCATCTTATACTATTTAAAAATCATATTGGTAAACTGATTATCTTCCATTTCATTTGCTGATGTTTTACATATGTGCCCTTTTTCAAAATCTGAATCTTAAATATGTGTTTTATGAAAGCTCATCATGGAACTGCACAGGGGCTCTTCCAGAAGACCTGGGTTCAGTTTCTAACATCCACATGGCAGCTCACAATCACTGGTAAGTTTAATCCCACAGCATCTGACCATTTTCTGGACTCCACAGCTGCCTGCACCCATGCGGTTCAATGCACACCATCAGGTACACACCTACAGACAAATGCATAAACAAATAATAATTTGTAACAAAATGTATCTCATATGTCTCATGCCCCCTTTCACAGTAGGGCTAGATCTTTACAGATCTCTGTACAGATGCCCATAGATACTAACTCCTTTGTCCTAAATCCCCTTTTCAAAGATGGCTGTAAACTATGCTCAATAATAAGACTGGATGAGAGCAGAAGGCAGGCTTGTTTACCATCCAGTGTAATAAAGAAAATGACTCTCCGCATACAAAGGTTATGTGGATGGGCGGGGTATCTATCTTAGAACATTCAGATTGCCTAAATTCAGAGTTTTTCCAAGTGTGGTGTAAGTTATCTGTATTCTGTCATGTAGACCCCAAAGAACTTAAAGGGATTTCAAAATCCACTCATGATTCTTGCTGCATTATGATGGTCCAAGCCTTTGTCTCTAATCTAGGATAACTATGACTTCTATCCATGCCATACACACCATAGAATTCTCAACTATGAATCGGAACTGAAACAAATCTTGGATCAGACCCTTCGTGTTACCAATGAAATTCATACATTTCTCATTCAAGAAATAAACACATTTCCCTAGCCATGTTTCCATTTTATAAGGGTTTTTAAGATTACAAAAGAGCAATCAGTATTTATAGTTTATCATTACTCATAATTATTAATATAAAATGAATAATTGCATAGTTACTCAATCTTAAAAAATATAATTTGCCAGCCACTTACAATCAGAGGGATGAAAATTTAGAAGACCATCCAAAAGAACATTGACAAACCACGTGGCCTGCACCAATCCAGCTTCTCTTCATCTCCAGTTAAATTAGTTAAGCTTACACAGATCTAGGGAGATTATTTTTCACTGAAAATTTCTGATTTAGTAACGTTAATCAACAAGAAAGAGAAGGCATTTAGCATGTCATTTCTGAGTTGTCAAAAAATATATATCATGTTTTTGGACCTGTTCACTGATTGACCAATCTATCTACTTAATTGCAGACTAGTCCCCAAGTGCCCATTTCTAAATCTAGATAAAAATATCCTGTGCCACATTAAAGATGGAGTTAGTGTTGTACGAAATGATAGGCAAAGAACAAAGAAAAAGTGTGATCAGGCTACCTGTGAAATTTCCAGGTATCAGGCAAGTCTGCTGTGCTGCAATATGGAAATTTACAGTTCTATGCTCAGAACATATATATAACAAACATTTGATAAGGTTAATTGTGACAGAAATACAATGATAACATACCATTGGAACTTGATAATATTTTTATCAATTTTTAAGAACTAAATATGTGGGAAAAAGGTTGTCAACATCCTGCTCCTCTATTTAACTGTTTCTTATTTCTTGCCTGAAAATTCCACATAATACACTGAAATAACTGTGTGGAGATTTGTGTAAAAAAAAAAATTAGCCATTAAATTTCAATGTATGTGTTGATAAATGCAACACAATTATGGCTTACTAAGATGATTTCACTGGTTAGCTAAAAAGCATTACTGAACTTGGCTTCCATACTCAGTATTTGCCAATCTCCAATACATCAGGTACATATCAAGAGACATTATGAATCCTCTCTTGAAACCTAACTGTGCTTCTGATAGTTTGTGTTAATCAGAATTTCAAGAGCAGGTTTCTCTGAAAAGAGATAGGGGTGGGGAACTTTTTGAAAAACAATATATGATAATTGTCAGTTATATTTCCTTGTCATTTATCCTGAAAAAGAGTCATTGTATTTATCTATCTACTTTTTCATAGAAGAGGCCTTGCTGAGCTTTGATGTTGAATACCACCAGGAAACTTAATATTCATCACCAATACTGTGTCCTGTATCCTGAGGTGACTAAAGAAAATGCATCCATTCTTATTTTGGCAGGGATCTGAGTGAAAGCAAATTCCTCCATCAGCAACACTGTTTCAGATTCATGCTTCTTTCATCTATATTCTATTTTCTGCTGCAAGGAATAAAAGCAATAATTAGGAAACAGTTTCCATGGCAGGAGTTTTGTGATAAACATCAGTAGTGTGGCTTCACATTAGCTGTTCCAACAACCATCAGAGGATAATGACTTTCAGTCACTATCAATCAATAAATTATTCAGTTACAATTTCCCATAATTCATTGCTATTACTACCAGTAATCAAGTTGCCTCCTTTGTTTCTTGAAATTAAACTTGAACAAAGCAGTATGACTAATTACTGCCTGGTCTTCAGCAGTTCCCACAAATAATTTGCTACTTTGGACATTAAGCTGTATTAGTAATAAATGGAGGCTCTGTATATTTTGAAGTCATGCTGAATTGCCAAGTAATTGCACTCATATTATTCACCCTGCTATCAGTCAAGAGCATTATGCCTAGATGATGCTAGATTAAAATCAATTAAAAAGATGACTTGGTTTTGTTTATCATGTACCTTTATAATTTATCTTACAGCTGTTTCTTGAGTACTTTAGATGAGGAATGCATATGAAGCAGATAGAATCCCTTTGAAAAACTCGGTGCTTCTCAAATCTCTTTTTGGAATGCATCATCTACAAACAGAGTTGTTAAATTAATTCTGCAATCATAACCCTCAAGATGGTCCTAAAAACTTTCCAAACTTCCAGATTTGTGCTTATGTTTAAGTGGGATAAAACACATGACTGGAAGTAATGTTTTAGCGTCAACACAGCAGGAGAAAGCCATACTTCTGGGGTGACACTGAATGTAAATATATTCATGGAAAATCCTGTCATCAACATTTGTATATGGAAATCACTGAGCCACCTTTCTCAGTTTAGTTCTAAGAGATCTTTGCTAAAATGCAATAAAACATTTACAATACTCTTTTCACTTTGGCTGATCCTTTGTTCTTGAGTAACATACAGTTCTGATGTTCAGAGGCCTTAAAAACATAAAACCTTCCATTGCTATAGGTTACTTCTTCCACCAAGAAATCCACCAAGTCTCAGCAAGGTGGTTGATGAAACTACTCCCAGATGTGTGTTGGCTTCAGGAGCTAAGTGAACTACTTCCTTTCCTTAAACTCACCATTTTATAAAGTCGTGTCTATTCCTGATTTGCAATTGATATTTTTGTCTTTCAACCTTTAAAACATTTCTATATTACAACATAAAAGTGAGGCCATCCATCAATAGGCATGAGACTATTCATCCTTTATTTTGGGGGAGGGGTATGATTTTTTCATTTATGTTAAAAAATGATGGTCACGTGTTTTGTATATTTTTTTAACTTCTTTAAATTTATTTTTTGTCCTTCACATCATGCATCCCAATCCCACCCATCTCCCATCCCCTCACATCTGCCCTCTGCCCCTGCAACCTCTCTTCCCCAAATAAAACAAAATAAAATTTAAGAAAAAATGAATTTAGGGAAAATCTTGTCATAGAAGCTACAGTGTGACACCATGAGTTATGCATTAAACATGTTATGCATTAAACATTTATCTATATACATCTTTACATGCAGGCGTTCATTTCAAAGAATCATTGGTTTGCTTCGAGGGTCCTAGTCTCTCCTACACTGGGCCTTCACTGGAACTCTCCCTGGACACTGAATACCCCAGTGTTGCCTTGTGTTAGTGAGATTGTGTAGCCATGGGTCCATAGGACCTCGGTTCTGGGCCTGAGTAATTGCAGGGTTGCCAGCTCTTCCCCATCCTCACAACCAGGATGCGTTTTCTAGCATTGCCCTGAATAGTTCACCCCTTGGAGTGATGAGCAAGGGGTGGGGTCAGGTCTCTTGTTTTCACATCCTCAGGGTCGGTTCTCCCAAACAGAGACGCTCAGGGCCAGCTTTGCTGTGCTGCCCAGTAGGAGCCACTCTGGGTGCTGCAGCTGATGAGGGGAAGGGTCAGCTCCGCTGGCGGCTGCTCTTAAGACCTCAAGGCCAGCTCTCCCCCCAGCTTCAGATGTCGGTGTTGGGGGAGGGACGGCACAAGGGCACCTCTCCCTTGCTCATGCTCCACATGACAGATGAATGATGGGGACAGCTTGCTCATGCTCACAACTTCCGGGCTGGATCACTCGTATCTCTGCCAATAGGCCAGATCAACTGCGCTGCCCAGGGGAGGTGCAGGGTCCACTCTCCCAAGTGCTGCAGCTGGTAAGGGGGAGGGTCAGCTCCCTCACCTATCATAGGTGGCAGGGGCAAGGGGGCAGGGGCATTTTTCCCTTTTACACATCTGTTGTGTTGCCAGGCTGGGAACAGGGCCCACTCTCCTGAGTTCTGCAGCTGGTAAGAGGGAGGAGGGTCAGCTCTAGTCTGTCTGTCAGTAGAGGGGGTGAGAGGTAAGCAGGGCATCTCTCCCCTGCCCACACTGCCACATGATGGACAAGTAGTGGCGACAATTCTTTTACACTCACAACATGGCCGTGTACCTAGGCATGGGCTCCAGCAGCAGCCCAGGCCCAGACATCACTATGTCACTGAGTGGTAATAAAGTCACCCACCTCAGCCCACTCCTCACTGTTTTTACTTCTTTAGATATGCATTTTGGGGTTGGAGATTTAGCTCAGTGGCAGAGCACTTTCCTAGCAAGCACAAGGCCCTGGGTTCGATCCTCAGCACTGGAAAAAAAAAAAAGAATAGATATGCATCTGTCCACAGGTTATGAATCATCACCCCTTTCCCATCTCTCCCTCCCTTCCTCCCATATGTTTGCTCACCACAAAAATGCCCCATCTGCCTGGTCCTGCAAAGTGTCAGGCAGGCCTCATTATCTCCTTCAAGACTGTGGAGGGTCTGTGTGTGAGTCTCTTGGCCATCTCTTCTTTTTCTTAAAGGTATCTGTCATAACCAAGGCCATACTAAGAAAACTTACCACTCCTACGTTTCAATATTGTTTAAATGTATGCACCTCCAATAGATTAACTTATAATTTTTCTCTTAATAGTACTTTGAAAAATCTTTTTACATCTGCTGCAATACAAAGTAACAGGACATTTTTCATGATTTGAAAATGAACAAATGTCTCCATTCAAAGCTACTGAAACATGCCTACAACACACAGAGAGAATTTTGTGACGTTTCACATCGGCACCTTCGGTGTATTTTTCTAGAAAAGTGAAACAAATGCAGAGGCAGCAGGAAGATAAATATCTCTCACAAACTTAACTTCATCCCATAAGAAACTGCACCCTATTTTGTGGCATTAAAAAAAATTTTATATTCTCTATTACAATTGAGACACTAGAAGAAATCTGTATGTTCCCCTTTGGAATTCGAAGGAGAGAGGAAAATGAAAGAAATGTTTAGTACACTGATTCAGCTGGTTTAGAATTTATGAAATTTTCCAATAACCACTACTCAAGATTGGTGAGATAAGTCAACTCATTTACTCAGACTTTGTCGCAGTGCAATGCAAAAATGAGACCAGTATCAATCATGTAAGAGCATCTCAAAATGTGTTAATTTATATACACAACAAAAAGAGAGTACATTTGTGTTTGTTAGCTACTTGTTTGCTTGAGATGTATTCTCTTTAAGAAGTTCTGGATAACCTTAAAACATATATGTGGCTCAAGCTGACCTGGAATTTAGAGTGATTCTCCTGCCTCTGCCTCTGGAGTACTGACTTTATGGACAGGAGGCAGCATGCTCCCCCCTGAGATGTTACTTTGTGAATAGCAACTCTCCTCCACAGACAGTGTCAACAGCAGCATCTTTGGGAAGCAAAGAAAGACCCGGAGGAATCTGACAATAAACATTGTGGATGGTAATGTGGAGAGGGGAATTCCTAAGAAGAAGAAATATGTAACACTAGAGAAGAATATAAAAGCAGGCAAGGAACAGGAGCAGGGCAGTATCTAAAAGTCTCTGAAGAATCCAACAAGTATCAGAAAGCTACACAAATGAGACAACCACTCTGTCCCCTACCACATCATCACAAGACTTGAAACTCTCTCAGAAGGGTTACCCTGAAGGGTTTCTGTAAAACCAGGAAGAGGTCTTTTGACTTTGTTTCTGAGTTATAGAAGCATCTATGAGATAACAGAGGCTAGAACGCCTCAGGAGTGCAACCTTCTGTGACTCAAGAGGAAGCATGGCTAGACCTGGATTCTCCAGTCTGTGGAATTGGTGTTTAGTCAGTTTAAAAACCGATATGATATGTAGGACTGGGATCCAGTTAATACCTAGAACTGGAGTCTACTTATATAAAATTATTTGAATTCATGGAAAATGACCATCATGCTGATATTTTGTAAAATAAAGTCAAGGTTTTAGCAGATGAATTAAACAGCATGACACTGTCATCCATAAAGCAAGTTATTTCCAACTCAGAATGTTTGTGAAACATTCTGCACAAAGCAAAGACACTCTCAACAAGAAATATTTCTCCAACAATGCAGAGATTAGCAGATTCATAAGCTTTCCAATTGCTAAGAACCGGCTTAAACTAGATGACAGGCTATACAAGAGGAAGTGGAAGGCTGATACGCAATGCAAAGACAGTAGCAAGTGCTCAGGCCATATTTATTGAGTCAGGATGCCATACAGATTTCTCGCACTCTACAATAAATGGTAAACTACAGCTATTCACTGAAACAGGTAATATAGTATGCAAAGCAAACTTGGAGACTCTTGAAAACAACAAATTACATAATTTACCTTTTAATGTTCTGTGAGATATGAAGGAGAGAGAGAGAGAGAGAGAGAGAGAGAGAGAGAGAGAGAGAGAGATATCTTGGATTACATCTGAAAATGTCCCAAAGAAGTACATGAAAGAGAAATAAAAAAGGGGTAAGATAAAAATTATCCAAAGAAGCTAAACTTTAAGTAGTGAATTGAGAAAGAAATGTCAATCATTACTTGGCCTAGTGACTTAGATCAAGTGAGAAAGAAATGTCTGCAAAAGGAACTAAAGCTGAGACTTTCTAAGTATGTAGCCTTGGGCAAGTCACTCTGGCTCCATGAACTCCAATTTTCTCAAAGTATAACTTGAGGGTAATCATGTATAGTTCACAGGAGAGTAAATCAAATTATGCACAGTCACATGACTATTTCAGGTCTGGGTCATTGAATGTGGGTAACAAAACTCTTCAATCTAGACATGAAATTTTCTTATTAAAAAGTAGGCAAGGAACAGGAGAAGGAGATATCAATTTTAAATATAAAAATTGAAGTGTGTGATACAAGGAACAAAATTCTGTAGGAAAATGGATTTTGGTGTCTTGGCTAAAAGGGGACAATTTATTTAACCTATCAAATCCTGAATGGCACAGCTGCCATTCAGGTTTCTGCTCCTATTGAGCAATTGCATAATAGCTCCTATCTTTCAGAATCTGCCAGAACAGCAGGGATCCAGGCAGACTTAGCTTTCCCTCCATCACATCTTTACTTCTGCAATGTACTGTACCAGACATAATACAACACTTCCTTAATGACTCGAGGTTACCATTATGAGCATCAGTTAATGTTACATGTCTGAGATGCAAATGTAGCAATAGAACATCAGGTGAAATGAACCACGGAGGTAACACGCAGTTGACCTGCCTAATTTTGTCACATGCACAATACTGAATTTGAGATGATTTACCAGGTGTGAAAAAAAATTGGAAAAGCTGTCATTCTAAGCTGTGATACCATACATGCAAGAAAACAAATGTCACAGTGATCTATCCACCTCTCAAGTCCCACATCTGTACGTTCTCCTATGGCTAACATGACTTTCTTATGTGTCTGATCTTGTATCTTGTAAGGGAAGCCTAGAATCATTCTCACACAACACTACACTCTATAGCACAGTTCTTTTCTACATTTGCTTCCATTGTCTTGCGATAGGCCAAAGATTCAGCCTCACTGGAGATTTCAAAGTTTCTCTTTCGGACTAAGGCTTCACCACAATCAGTTCTTCTTGCCTAAGAAATTTGTATTTGACAACACTAGGACCCACCAGCTGCTAGGTAGGTGTCCAAGAGCCAGCAACAGATGGAAAGATAGCCAGTTCATAGCCTATGACTGCATCTGGGAACAGATCTGAAGGGAGCTCCCAAGCTATCTCAGCTGGACTCTGTTTACAAGATGTATAAAGAGAAACAGTGACATACAGTGCCAATTAGTATTGGAGTGATGGCCAAATGACACTAGAAGGACATACGGAGTTTGGGGAGAAAGTGGAAAAGTCAGCTACGGAGAAGGAAATGAGAAGAGCTGCTGTCTACTAGACTTGGCCTGGAAGTGTGGAAAGGAGCAGAGTTGCTGAGGCTGTGTGTGTGAGAGAGGGTACAGGGTGGGGCGGTTGAGCTAAGGAGGAAAGGATCTAAGAAAGGGGAAAAGAAAGGGAGAGAAAGACGGGTGCTGTGGAATAATTCTTTTGTACACTGGTTTAATAAAATACTGACGGGCCAGTAGCCAGGCAGGAAGTATAGGCGGGGATAAGCAGACAAAGGGAATTCTGGGAAGAGGAAGGCTGAGGCAGGAATAGACTCCAGCCTGTTCATTGTCCAGGGAACAGCATGTAATGGCACACAGGTAAAGCCATGGAACACATGGCAACATATAGGTTAACGGAAATGGGCTGAATTTAAATGTAAGAGCTAGTCAGTGGTAAGCCTGAGCTAATGGCTAAGCAGTTTTAATTAATATAAGATTCTGAGTGATTATTTTATAAGTGACTGTGGGGTCTGTGAGGCTGGGCAGGACCAGAAAAAACTTCAGCTGCAGACAGGGCAAAAGTCGGAAGCAGAACAGACAGTGGGTTAAGGAGGAGCAGAGAACAGATGGAGCATAATTGCAAAAGATGCTGATCCCCAGTTCTTTGTAGACACACTTCCTATATCTATTACTTTGAAATGTAGTGCTTTTCTTTTGCCTTGAAGTACATAAGAGGATCTTTTCTTTCAATCAATTTAGCCTGACTGATACATTATAACAGTACCAAACTCCATCTATCTACACTGCCTCATTACAGTTATGTGTTATGAATCCATTATGGAGCTAGGGTGGTTGACATGGTTCCTCAAGACCACAGATGAAGCTAAAGTGAATCACTTCTCTGTGCTCTATCTCTTCTTTGCATCCGTGTGTACCCTTGTGAAGACATCTTCCCTTTAAGGCAGTGCTTCTCAACCTTTCTAATGCTGCAAACCTTTAATACAGTTCCTCATGTTGTGGTGACCCCCAAGCATATAATTATTTTTGTTACTATTTCATAACTATAATTTTACTATTTTAATGCAAGTATCTCTGTTTCCCAAAGGGGTTGAGACCCACAGGTTAAGAACCAGTGCTTTAAGGACACATGAGATCTATTTTGCAGCCCTTTTAGGACATTAGCATTTCCCTCCACAGCAAGCCTTCTTCACTCTCACTAATCGTTATTCTCCACAGTGCCTTCTGCTGACCTCCACCTCTTTCTTCTCTTTCCTCTCTTGGCCTCTACCCCATCCCTTCTTTGAATGGCTTTCGGGCTTCACTTACCCTTTGAAACCAGTCATAGCCTGTGTATGTGATGTCCAGAGAGGTTTCTCAAATCTACACAGCCTGCACTGCCCTATGATTTTTGTTGCTACTGTTTTTCTGAAAAGTAATGCATTCTCGGATCTGTTCACTTATCATAGAAACTTAGGTGACTCTGAAAGCCTGTAATGATTCACAAGGCCAGGATGTGGGAAGCTGGAAGTTCACACAGGGAGAACTTAGCACACTCCTCTGCCTGTGGTGAACAGCCTTAGGGGGCATAGGAACATCCAAGACAGAAGAGACTGATCACATCTCCAAAGAGACCTAAGTACTGTCCATTCTTAAACAGTTGCAACATGAAAAATAAAAAGAAGTAAAAAACAAAACAAAAACTTTAAAGATAATAAGATTTTATGTTTATAGTGCTTATATATGTACACTAAACTAAAGATTATAGTGATATTTTATTTGTATTGAAATGTGATTTTATTTGTATGTTAATAAAGTTGCCTTGAGGTCAGAGCAAGCCAGAGCAGAAACTGGGCGGTAGTGGTACACGCCTTTAATCCCAGCACTTGGGAGGCAGAGCTAGGTAGATCTCTGTGTGTTCAAGGACACAGCCAGCATGGCAGACACACGCCTTTAATCTCAATAGCAACCATAGAAGACCTGGAGGTCTGTACAAACAGGCAGTGACGAGGAGGTCATGGGGCTGGGTTTACAACCAATGAGAAAACAGAACAGAAAATCTATAAAAAAGATAGGACACACAGAGGTAGCTCTCGGGCGGAGAGGAAGAACAGCAGAAGCAGTGAAGGGTAAGGTTTTCCGTTCTTGCTCTGACCTCATAGTTTTTAACTCTGCAGTTGATTCTGTGTTTCTTATTTAACAAGCTGGATACATCTACAAAAGATATCAGGCAATGCATCTATACAACCAGAAAAAAACAATGCAAAATCTTCAAGAAACATGACCCTGAATTTTCAAATTTCATGACATTATTCCTCTTTCATCTATCTGCCAATATCTGGAGCTAAAGAGCCTCACAGTCAAGAAAGGTCAGGCACCTAAAGTTAAGCTTCAAGGCCTTTTGTAAATTGAGATAATAACCAAACAAACCACCTCCCTTCCTCTGTGATAACATCTGCAAGACATTTGCAGAGAAGATGATGCAAAAGCTAAGAGTTGGGTATGGTATTACATCACCAGAGCTCTGAATTTCCAAGGTTTCAGTACAGCCATTTATTTGAGTATGTGAATCCATTATAACGAAGGAGACAAATGACTCCAGAAAAATTATTTGTCCTACCACTAAGTAATCACATAGAATTGAGTGGGCTAGCCAGTGTTTGTCATTGTAACAAAACATCTGTGCAAAACAGTTTATGAAAGGTAAGTTTTGTTTTCTGCCCGATTTTCAGGCATTCCAGTATTGGTGAAATTTTTAAGGCCACTCCACATAGTTAAAAGGGAGGTTTATTTTGTGGGGTAACTTACAAGTGAATGGATAGTTTACAAAGTCTGGGGAAGGCATGGCACAGTCTGACAGTGTTCTCTGGAGAACTCTGTTTCAGTCCACCTCCAGCTTCCAGGGTCCAGGAACCAAGAGAGCCTGCACATCTGGAACCCGGGTCTTCAGTGTCCTCTCTCAGCCCCGCCTTGTAGGCTTGACCATTACAGAAGCCTCAATAGGGGCTGGAGCTTCCAGGTCAAAGCAGGAATGGCTACCCACTACATTCCTGTTTATGGCAGGTCTATGTAACTCCTCCTCATCCAAATTACAAGTTCAAATACTACCTGAAAATCTAGAAGTTTTCCCTTACAACTCCATTAGTTGGGGAAAGGAGCATAAACCAGCAGCTACTCTGAATTGGGGAACACTAAGCCACATACTGCTAGTCTTATAGGTCACTGCTCATTACCTGGCTGGGGCCAGATAAATAATGCAGTGTAATCTGTCCCTGTACCTAGTATCTCATTTTTTTTTCTCTTCATGTTTTAGAAATACACAGAGAAGAGCTTCTATATTGCACATATGCACACACACATATGGAGGGATGGATGGATGGATGAATGGATGGGAGGGTGGATAGAAAGACAGATAGATGATAGATAAATGATAGATAGATAGATAGATAGATAGATAGAAAAATAATAAATTAATTAATTAATTAATGAAATACCATTCTTACTTTTTCTGGGTCCTCTGAGAATGAATGGTGAGTTCATCTTCAGCAGAATGGAGAAGATGGATCTGTCTGTAGACCTACCTTAAGGAAGCAGGAAGACCAACTAGGTTTTTGAAGAAGTCTCACCATTTCATGCAGTTTATCAGAGTACTGCTTCAAGTGAGAAGTATTTGATATTCCAAAAAGATTGCTGTTTTTGCCTTTATTGTATTTTTGTACCCCATCCTTTTTCACTCATAAAATATAAAGTAAGAGATAGAGTCCAGGGCTAGAAAGATTGCCCAGAAGTGTAGAGCACTTACTGTTCTTCCAGAGGACCTGAGTTTGTTTGCCGGCATCCATGTAGTGACTCACACCCTCTGAACCTCTAGATCTAGAGGCTCTAACCCCGTTTATGATCTTCATGGGTTCCTACCTACACAGGCATACACTCAGGCAAACACACAAAATGGAGTACACACAATTAAATAAATATTTCTGAAAATAAATAGACTTGGTGTTTTCTTCTATATGTCCATTTCTGTCTATTTGCAATACTGACTGAGAAATTGGAGAAAATAGAAAGCAGAGACACACATGGAAATATGTATTTTGTTTGGCCTTCCATCTGTTGCTGTGTCTTATGATTGCAGCTCCATTTGGTTCAAAGGTGCATCTCAGGTTTTTTATTTATTATTTTTAACATCAAAAGTCTAAAGATCACAAGAATTGTGTGCGTAAAAAGCATAAGGTTATGGGTTTTTTGGTCTTCAAAATGTAGCAGAAAGTACTGATGGGCAAATTAGATGAATGCTCCAAAGTTGTTTTTTTTTTTCTTCCATTAAAGGATGAGCAGACGATGTTTGTCTTTCTGAGTCTGGGTTACCTCACTCAGAAGGACTAACATGGTATGTAATCACTCATAGGAGGATACTAGATGTAAAACAAAGATGACTGGACTGCTACTCACAACTCCAGGGAGGCTACCTAGAAAACGGGACCCTAGGAAAGACACGGGGATCACCCAATGACAGAGAAATGGATGAGATCTCCATGAACAACCTGGACGTGAGTGGGTGGGGGTGGTGGTAGTTGTGGTGGTGGTGGTGGTGGTGGTGGTGGTGGTGGTGGTGGTGGTAATGAAGGGCAAGGTTCAAGGGAAAGAGAGCTTAGGGGAGCAGGAGATCCCAGCTGGATTAAGAACAAAAAGGGAGAACAAGGAATAACAGACCATGATAAATGAAGACCACATGAGAACAGGAAGGAGCAAAATGTTAGAGAGCCCCCCAGAAATCCACAATGATACCTCCACTGTAGACTACAGGCAATGGTCGAGAGAAAGCCTGATCTGACCTAGTCTGGTGATCAGGTGGCCAAACACCCTAACTGTCGTGCTAGAACTCTCATCCAATAACTGACAGAAGTAGATGCAGAGACCCTCAGCCAGGCCCCAGATGGAGCTCCAGGAGTCCAATTGTCAAGAAAGAGGAGGGACTGTATGAGTGAGAATTGTTGAGACCAAGACTGGAAAAAGCACAGGGACAAATAGCCAAACTAATGGAAACACATGAACTATGAACCAAAAGCTGAGGAGCCCCCAACTAGATCAGGCCCTCTGGATAAGTGAGACAGTTGAATAGCTTGAACTGTTTGGGAGGCACCCAGGCAGTGGGACCCGGACCTGTCCTTAGTACATGAGCTGGCTGTTTGGAACCTGGGGCTTACACAGGGACACTTTGCTCAGCCTGGAAGGAAGGGACTGGACCTGCCTGGACTGAATCTACCAGGTTGAACTGAATCCCCAGGGGAGTCTTTGCCCTGGAGGAGATGGGAATGGGGGGTGAGCTGGAGGGAAGGCAGGGGCGGGGGTGGGAGGAGGGAGGACAGGGGAACCCATGGCTGATATGTAAAATTAAATTAAATTATAAAATTAAAAAAAAAATGAGCAGAAAGAGTGAAGAGAGCAATTTCTTGGATTTTGCGGCTTATTCACAAATTATTGAAGTCAGTAACACATGGTTTCATGCTTTCCTTGCATTGTTCTATTGTGTGTAGAACTTCAAGGATTTGGATGTTTACGTCAGTTACAGTTTTTTAATTGAAAATTCTTAATGCGACAGTATTAAAAGTCAGGGACTTTAATAGATGACTAGCCTATGACTGCTTTGCTTATGCAGAAGAACTCAAGGGACCACTTACATCCTTTGGGGACGGCTTTCCCTTCTGCTCATGTTATGAGGATAACTAAAAAATGGAGGACCTATCAGAAATAAGTTTTCTTCAGTTTCTGAATACTGTGATGCTTTGATCTTGAGCTTTCTAGAAGGCAGGCTGGTGATAAGTTTTCATCTGTTTATTAAATGTCAATCCATAGATCATCTGTTATAGCAGTGGAAAATGAATAAGACATCAGCAAAATTCATATGGCACAAAACATATAATTTTATGGTTTATAAATATACAAAATTCAGGAGCATTAATAGAGTTTGCAATGTGCTGTAACTATTACCACCATTTCCAGTACTGTTTTATTAACTGGAACAGAAAGTCTATACCCATTAAAACAAAACAAACCAAAATGAATAGAGCTTAATTCAAGGTAGTTCCTCAGTAAGACAGAAGTCCATCTATTCAGGATCCAGCTATACCACTCTTGAGCAAGGGACTCTTTATGTTATTAAAGCGATACATGCTCAACCATGTTCACTGCTGATTATTCATAATAGTCAGAAACTGGAAACAATCTAGATGTTCATCAATCACTGAATGGATAAAGAGGTGGTACATTTACAATGGAATATTACTTAGTTGCCACAAGAAATGAAATCACAAAATTCACAGGTAAAAGGATAAAACTAGATAAATTATCCCAAATAAGGTACCTCAGCCTCAGAAAGACAAGTACTGTGTTATTCACTTATAGTGCATATTAGCTATAAAGCCATTGAGAAGTAACTACAATCCATACTTCAGAGGTTAGAGAGGTAGGAAATAAGGGACTACAAGGGAGGGATAGCTAAAACCAAGGTCTATTTGAGAAGCTTCCTAATTATTTATATATATATATGAAGGCAATCTAAATGAAGTCACCAAATAATTGGAAAGGCAGAGCACCACATGGACAAGTCTCATCACTGAATGAAGCTTCCAGGACCAAGAAGGTTACATATTCTTGCAAATCATATTCTTGCAAAGGGTGTCCCAAGGGAATTCCCAAACAACCCAGGCTATTACCACGTCTATTGGTTGCTCTCAACAAACCAATAGTAAGTAGTGTGGTAGTAAATGCAGTGGGTGATGGCAAATGGGGAGGCTTGTGAATGGTCAGTGTGCTGTGAACAAGGGACTTTGGAGTGGTCAGCCTTAAATGAGACCTATATTAACCCCTAAAGTCTCAAGGAACGTCAAGGAAGGTAGTAGAGCAAGAAAAGAGCAGCAGGATGTGAGAAATAATGTGAAATATATAATATGACATGGTTGTTATACCCATGATTCCGTGGCAAAATGGTTTTGTTGTACAAGACCTAAATAAGACTATGCCCATCAACATTCCATCATGGATAGGGTGAGTGTTCAATAGCTGCCATTCTTCCCAGAGGAGCTAAACAAAGCTAAAGATTAAGGGGGAGGGAAGGTCGGTAAATAACTCAAGCAAAGAACTTCTACCAGTGCACAGGCAGCATACCTAATTAAATGCAGACAGTCACACACAAAACGAAAAGACATGAATGCAGGAAGGCAACTTGGGAAGAAGGAAGGGATTTCATGAACGGGAGGAGGAGATAAAAGAGGATAATGGGTGGGAGACTTTGATCAAATATAAGATGTATGAAATTATAAAATAAATTTTTAAAAAATACACTTACAAAAGTTATTTTAATTGTATATATGTAAGACTCTGCTTTCACTTTTACATATATGCCTAGGAGTGGAACTTCTGGATAATATAGAAACCTTTGTTCAGTAGAGAAACATGGACAGATAGATTTCCTTAGCAGCTTCAGGATTTCATATTTCATCAGGATCCTGCTTTCTCCATATCCACATTCACATGTGCCTCTTTTTTTGTTTTTGTTTTTTTTTTTACTTTTCTTTTTTCTTTGTTTTGTTTTGTTTCATTTTGTGTACTTTAATAATGAGGATGAACCCAGTTTCTCACACAGGCTAAGCAAGTGCTCCACTACTAAGAGACCTATCCAGCCCTTTCAATTTCTGTTTTCTTTTAAGAGAAAGATGTCATTAGGTAACTCACTCTGGTCATTAACACAACCAAGCGCACCCTGAATGTGCAGTCTTTCTGCTTTAATCACTGAGTAGTGGGCTGGAGATGTTAGCTCATTGTCAGAGCACTTACCTGGCATATCCAAAGTTCTGGGTTTGATTCCCAGTACCACCACCACCAAAAAAAAAAAAAAAAAAGTAGGTTGTGAAACCAGGCCTATTTCCATTTTTTCTTCGTATTAGCAGTCATCCAAATGAGGATGGTTTCACATAATACTTCCAACTTCAATGGAAATTTGTGATTGCTGGCTAATTTGGTTTTGATGAGTGTCCCCTAAGGGTTCCTATGTTAACTAATGAATACCATAGTGGCTGCACTGGGATGTGGTGAATATTTAACATGCAGGGGATTGAAAGGAAGGTTAGTGGGTAGTCTTCCTGTAATTGGGGTGTGTCCTTGAAGCTAATGGTAGGATCACCTGTATCCCTTTACTATAACTCATGTCTAGGCCTTGAGGTGAACATAATTTGCCATGCTCCACCAAAGTTATAGAATCAACCAGTCACGCTCTGAAGCTTCAAAACTGTGAGCCAGAGTAAGCATTTTCATTTTACAGTCTTTCAGGTGTTCATTTCAGTGACTGGAACCTGATAACACAGCTACCCAGAATTCATCACTTCCTCCCTCCTTCCTGAGTAACTCCATTTTGCTTAAGTATTTTCATTTCTTCCGAATTATTAGCCACATTCCTAGATCCAGATGGTGAGGTGCCTGAGTAAGTCAAGTAGTTCATAGTATTGCTCAGTACTGATTTTGGTCCAGAATGGATTCAAACCATCTTGAAAGATGCCCTTTTCTCTTGAGACTGTAAATATTCTTCATCATTAAGGATATGCAAGAGCAGAGAGACAGAGATACCCGAATCCTTCATAACACATTGATGCCAAATCGTACAAACCTAGATGTCACTCTGGGACTGTCACATTAGAAGAGGTCATGCAACAAGATTTATGTTTGAGCCTGAGTGCAGTGGGTTTCTGGTACCCGAGGACAGAAATGCCCTAACTGTTCTTCTGCAATCACAATAGGAGACTTCCCATTTTTTTTTTTTTAAATGAGCTGAATCACAGAGTATTGGTTACTTTTACAGTAGCATGCACAGTGAGTTGCAGCTCTTACATATAGGATATGACACTTCTGTGGCTTCAAATGAGTAAAAAAAAAAGTAGGAAATTATCCATAAATTCAGAAGAAATTAAAATACTGAAACATTGCTTTAAGTCCAGATTTTATCTAAAATTTCAAGGATGAAACAATTCCCCTGTAAAACATGAAAAAACTGGAAATAAATGGGGATGAAGCACATACTACCTAACAGCCTTTCTATCTCCAAATTATACAAGTTAATTTAATCCTTTATGTAGTCTTGTTTTCTCTGTACAAAACATTTCAGTGAGAAGCTGGAACACGTCCCTCCTTTAGTCATTAGCTACATGAGGCAAACTGGATGTTCATTTGAGATTTTCCAATCATCCCCAATCTTTTCCTCCCTCTTGTCTAGCATTCCGTTGTGTTTTATTCACACAGAGAGAGCCTGCTCTCATCACCCTTGACAGATGCATTATGCAGTCCACTCTTCTTATCTCTCTTCCAGCACTTGGAATAAATGCCAAGAAACCTACATTTCGGCAAAGCAAGAGGTTTCACTTGCTGCAGAAAGAACTGACTTGCCTTCCATTTCAGGTCATTTGGGGGTGGAAAAGGCCAAAATTTAATGGCCTCCCTGAAATCATACTTAGCGACTGGAGCGGGACTGCTCATTTAGAATATGCCATTCAGATCAACTCTCCACATATGTCAACCACAGTGCCCCCTGGGAGGCACTTAGTCTAAGTAATAATATGAGGAAAAGCTCTATCACGGGATGCAATGGGCGCATGAAAGGCTAAGATATAAATGACTCCTCTAAAAGGCACTGGATTGGATTTATGATATACAGGTCAAGCATCACTTTCAAGGCACTCAGAGAGCATTAAAATAGAGAACATAATATCTCTTTGGGGCCTTATCCTTTCAGTGACATTCGGCAAATTGTTCTTTAAGGCCAGGCCCACACTTGAAAGTGTGATCTAGCTCACCCTCCTATAGCTGCTGTTAGGCTCTTCCCTTGGTTTAAAAGCAAGCCAGACCTGAATAGAGATGAGGACTGTGACAACCACATAACCATGAAGTTGTCATTTCAAATAGGCACACACAAAAAATGTTAAGCCAGAAACTATTTCACTCTAGTCTAAACAGTTCCTGGGTGAAACGGTTAAAAACATCCCCTAAAATACATTGAATGAAAATGGAGGCCATTAAAAGAATGAAAACATACAGGTTTTTGCATGACCTTCAATTACATAAGAATACTGTCTTCAAACTAAATGAAACAAAACCAATTGTCACTTTAATTTGAAGGAAATATTTGTAGGTAAGACGTCCCATAGGAACTTCAATGGTGCTTTGACCTTGTTTGTGGGATGTTAGTAATTCTGTTTAGTGATTATTGTAGGTAAAGACAAAGCTAAAAGTATTACATTTCAAAATGGTGAACTGTGAAGGACAAAGTGTAATCATTTTCAAGTTTCAGACACAGCTCAATATCCCCTCACCATCTTCACTCTGTCCATTTTCCAAGACTTAAAAGTGTTATCTCTCTTGCTGAAAAGTGCAATTCAACAGTTCAAAAAGGGCTCAATTTAAAAGTATGCAAGCAACAGAAAAGTAAGACATATTGTCAAATTTATTGGCTAAAGATATGAATGATATCACATATGACCCTGCTTCATCTTTAGAACTCATGTGATATCATGGCTGTGCTTTCTTTATATTCAATTAGAAGTATGAAATCAAACATTGGTTATAATATAAAAAATGGCACAAACAATTAAGGGGTAACATGTCCTCTCACCAAGATCTTTTTTTTTCCTTTTTGTATGGAAAGGAAGAAAATTTTTCTAACATTTGATTCACTCTAGGCCTATAAGATTCTATAAATCTTATTTATACAATTAATTACTTTGTTTCAATTAGCATAAAAAGTGCCAGGTTTCACTGTGGCATTTTCAAAAGTAAAGTTTGATTTTGTTGATTCTTCTGCCCCTACTTTCCCCTCCATTCCCTGTACCCTTCAACCTTCAGTAGCCTCTTTCCACTGTCATGTCGCATGTGGTTCATGGCTCTTCCCTTCCCTCAGTATCGTTTGCCCTTCTCCTGGTCTCATTGCTAGTGTCATAGACCATACTCCTACTCTCTCTGTCTCTGTCTCTCTGTCTCTGTACCTCTCTCTCTCTATCACACACACACACACACACACACACACACACACACACACACACACACACAAAACCACACACAAAGTCACATGCACACACACTGGATTTATGTATAACAGAAAGCATTCATAACTGTCTGAGTCATTGTTACTTCACTTAATAAAATAGTTTCTAGATCCCTCCATTTTCCTCCATATACCCAAGGACTATTTTATAACCTTAAACATATGAATTACTGACTCTTCATAACCACCCCCAGGAAAGGCACAACATCATCTTGAAAATAATGGAACTGTTGAACAGTGAGGTGAAGCCATTGGCTCACGGTCACAGAGTTCACAAGAAACAGGTCTACAACTTGAACCCAGATAGCCTTGCTCCTGGGCCTTAGTTTTGATCTCCAAGTTATTGAGTGGCCTCATCCAAAGCTCCCAAGGTGAGAGGAAATGACAGCAAACAGGGAAGCAGAAAGAAAGTCTAACTCTAATTTTGTCACCAACTATATTTGACCTTAGACAGTCTCCATAAATGTCCTGAACTTCTGATTTCTCAATAGGAGAATGGAGGCCTTCGTTAAGATTGTGCCTCCTCTAAACATTTGTAATTGTGAGCTATTATTGGCCTGTGATGTCTTTTTATACAATCAAGAGCATGAACATCAGAGTGCCAAAAGCCTGGCCATGCAGAGCTAACTCTACAGAAATCCGAAAGTACATAAAGGGAACAGCAGGCCTTGTTTTGAAAATAATGTTTTCACTGTTACAGCTTTTCACAAACTATTCTTGATTTTCCATTTAGTTTAAAGCTAAAAAGGTTTATCATAAAGGTAATTATCCTAAGTCAGTGTTAATGTGAAAAACTATACGAATAAGTCACAAACTAGGATTAAATAGACAATAGTTTCCTTGTTCCCTATCACGGGGAACTATAGTTTGTCACATGCAAGTGCAGAATTTAAGACAGACTGTTTCCATCAGATATTACATATACACATGCCTCACGACAAGCAGCTTGGAGACAAACTTGAGAACTGCCCATTCTTTCTCTAAGGGCCCCACAGGGATAGAAAATAGTTAATGCAATTAATGAATTTGTCTGCAATGCTAGAAAGAAATATAAAGATGATAGAACAATTACCAGATAATCTAACCATCTTAGCTGCTCATTAAGACCATGCCAAACAATCTTGCATTCTGACATTTATGGAGTAAGGACTTTTTTAAAATATATGAGCTCACAAAGAACACCACCAATAGCTATTTGCAGTAAATCAATGTAATCTGCATCACAATATATTCTCTCAATGAAGCAAAAAGATTCTGTTTAATTACCTCCCACTGTTCCCTGTTACTGTTTCATGGAACAAGTATTTTTCAGCAACAGTTTACTTTTTTCAAAAATGCATCTCCAAAAATGGGAAAGCAGTTGGTCAATACAGACAACTGAGGAATCAACATAATTGGGGCAACTGACAAGATGTTCTACTGTTCTGAAATAATTTGCCAGGTGATTGATTTTATTTTAACTCAACTGATTTGTGAACAATTCCACCAAAAAATAATTTTATATACTTTCTCTCATTTCCATTCAATGTGCTCTATAAATGAAACACAATTTGCTTGGGTTTAATTTCAATTTTCCTTTTTTGTTTATGAGTGGTTTTCATGACTTTGTATAATTAAAGTGTGTTGTAAGCAATCTATACTGATCAAGGCATAGGGCTTAGCAAGATGCCTAAAGTATTCCTTCTGTAATATCCTACAACTTAAATAGCTATAGCCTAAAGACTCGAAAGCATGGATTTAGGGAGTCTGTTATATAATATTATGTACTTAACATATTCCAAATCTTTAATACTTTTTAAAAATATGATTTTAATGTTAGTAAAATATGTCATCACCTGGGAGTAATGCAGCACAATGAATAAATATTCATTAAAAAACAATAATTTTGTATATGTTAGATGTTTCCTTCAAGTGTCTTAAAAATATCTGTACTCAAAGAAAAGAGCCTTTTAAGTTTTTATTAATTTTGCCAACCTCTCAAGCCCATATCTTGGCAATCACTAACTGGCCAATATGCCTCCTATCATCTCAGAAGAACATGCTTTTGTCCCGACTAATGTGACGGTAAAAAATATTTAATCTGCCTGGCTTATGATGAGTAAATTTAAACCTTTCCACAAGTTCATTAACCTATTTGCACTGCCATGCCTTTAGGTTGCCAATTTTCTATTAAGAATTTTTTCCTCCTTCCTTCGCTCCCTATGTCCCTCTCCTGGCTCTTTCTCACCCTGCTTACCTCTATCAGTCCATTTATCCTTTCTTTCTCTCATCACTGCTTGACCTTACCTGGATTTTTCAGTTTTCTTGACTTTATGTCAAAGACACCACATAAGATCGAAACCAAAGAATGTATTCAACCTTTCCTAACATTCCATTTTCAGAAATCATCTTTCTTACCTCAGCAGACAAGCTGTAACATTTACATTAAATAAGAAGTAACAACGAGCTTAAAACAACCTCTGCTTGGTAAGTGACTCAAGTCTATGAACTCATAAAAGTACAACATGGTAGCACCTAATGATGGAAAAGTCTATGTTGTGCTTCATTAGAATGGTGGCTTTTCCTACCTCATAGAGACTCATTTGTCTCAAATATAGAACAGAGAGATCACTGCTAAGTGCTATTTAAACTTGGCATTGCAGGTCATGTTATTAGATCATGTTATTATCAAATTAATTGTTTCCACCTGAATATTTCCAAGCTAAATTTAAATATTTCTTGCAAATCTTTTGTTTTTCTGAGAAAAGTAAAACTTAAAGTATGATCAATGAAAAGAATTGTTCTAATCATCTCTTATTCTCTTTTCAATATCAATTCACAAGAGCTCACAAAAACTATAGTTACTGAAAAAGGACCATTAGAGTAACTGGTAAGAGATACAGATGAAAGCTATAGGAAACTAGAATTCTGTCCCTGCTAATCAGAAGCAAATTTTACACAAAGTCAGCCTCTAATCCTATCATAGGTCAACTGTCCTCACAATCAGCCTGATTAGTAAGTGAAATCCTTTTGACATTGTTCAGAAAGAAAGGCATCCAGAATGCAGGGGTGGGCAATGCCCAGGGGAAATGCTAACAGACTGATATGCAAGTAAATCCATTACAAGGCACCAAATCTACTAAGGGTGTTTTTAAAATCTAATTTATGAGAGCATTATCACTTTTTTCTGTCACTTAAAACTGAGCCAAGCTTTGTGAATGTAGTTAAAATTGTTTCCTATTTGCACATAAGATAATGAGAAATCCAATATATAGCATCAGTAGAATGAACTGTATTTACAATTAATTATCTATGAAAACAGACTCTATTAGATGAAAAAATAAAGATGTTGCTCAGCTGAAATGTAATCTAAGGCACAATATGGCGCCATTTTTATTTTATGGCTGCCTTGGGCCCCAATGTTACGCTGTCTTACATAATAGGATGACAGTGGGCATTGACTGTTTGCAACAGGTTACTTTACTGTCTACTAACTATTATTGGAAGAATTATCTAAACTATCATAGTATAAGTTGGAGAGTTTTTTGTATGCTATCTACTGATTGCTAAATTTATTTAAATTAAACTAAATTTTGTGTTTGAGTCTTTCTGTCTGAGAGATTAAACCAAAATCCTCATTTATGCTAAGGAAGTGTTCTATCACTAAAATCAGTAGCTCCCTGAATTTTAAATTACTGAGGTGTGTAAAAGAGTGTAACAAGACACAGGTGTGTAGAGCCTCATTATATGAACATTTTATTTTGGGTTTCTTCATCATTGAACAGCTAATTTTCTTTCACTTCTACAAGATTGTGGAGTATGCATTAAATATCAATATATAAGTAATTATGATTAGTTAATTATAAATTTTTGCTTAAAAATTCCTGTTATCTTTATTTATTGACATAAATGACACTGTAACAACTTTTTGTTGGAAAAAAAATTTTTGTATTTTTGATCAGAAAACAGGATGCCTCCCAAACATATATAAATACATGAAAACCAGATTTGAATATTGAGTAAAATAAAAATTTTATTTATATAGTACATTATTAAATGTCAATTCACAATACCTCACACAATATTGATTTTAAACTCACTAACAACACCTATAAATTGCCACACATATTCATTTTATATAAAGATAGATACAATTATTTAAAAAACATACTTACATTCATTTCCTGTGTTTAAATACATTAAAGTTCAGTTAAGTTTCATAGTTGAAGTTGCTTATGATGAAAGAGAATTCTGATAATCACTTTACCCTTACATATAAGACAATGGTTTCTTTCATATTGGTCAAAGTACTACAATGCTTTGTAGCTGAATTTATGCCTGATGACATGATATGTAATCATATTTTAAAAATACACAATGGATATATTTTACTATGAAAAAATAGATCCGAACAACTGATAGGAATGGCTGATAAAGAATATTAACCCCATGAACATTTTTATCACTATATTTACAAAAAATAATAGGGTTTCTTTATATGACTACAAATATAGATCCTCAAGTAGAAGGTAATCTATATTTTGTGATACACTAGCCTTGAATTCATTTTTATGGCACACAGAATTTGTCAAATCATGTTGTGAATAATAGTAACATTGAATTTTAAACATAACCTCTCATTATAAACCTATACAATGTATCTAAAATATTTATTTCATATCCATCATTTATTTCAGAAAATCTCTCCACATAATCTTGTATTTGGAAGATTAAAAAAAAACCATGATGATGGCTTATAAAATAAAACCCATTTCAAGGTTCCATAACAGTTATCACTAGAAGATGATCCCAACATGATTTTAGGCTTTGAACTCCAGTTCTTTTTATTATCACCATGGAGCACTATTTATGAAATGAATAAATGAGATATTTTAAAATGGATACATTGAAAAACAGACTACAGAGATGATTCTTGTGAATGAAAGGTAGTGTAATTTCTATGGGATGGGTTAGTTAATGTGTCATCACAGAGGTAAAACCAAGCTAGTGCCCTTGTGAGCAATCCAAATTACAACACTAGTCATGCTACATCAGGTCTCACTGTCAACTGCCTCGTTTCATTTAACATGTAATATTGCTTCTCTTTCTGCTCTGTTTGAGTTCTCATCTGGTGATCAGATGAGATGAAACCATGCTTGATATCTGCAAACCTGCCTCTATTTTTTTTTTTATTCTGAGTCTTGTTTTGGGGTGTGGCATGTTGGCACACGTGTGTGTGTGTGTGTGTGTGTGTGTGTGTGTGTGTGTGTGTGCACTGTGTGCACAGAGATGAAAGGGGGACTTTGGCATCCTGCTCCACCACTCTGCCTTATTTCTTTGAGATATGGTCTCTGCTTGAACCCGGAGATAAGCTGGCAGCCAGCAAGTACCAGATTCCCTTCTGTCTTCACACCTCACAGCACTGGGGTTACAGGAGCAGGAGGCCATACTTAGCATTTACATGAATGCTAGGGATTTTATCTCAGTTTGCATACTTGTGCAGCCAGCTCTTACTCACTTAGTTTTCTCTGCAGTTCCCAAGTTATTCTTTAGGATGGAATACTTAAGACATATCTTACTCAGTACATTGTTAGGGAACATCATTAGGGATCCCTTCCTGCATGCCTCCTTCTATCCTTCAACTCAGCTTTGACTGAAATCTATTGAATTACATCCTGTTATTCTGTCTACATACATGAAAACTTACCAAAGAACCTCTTCAAAGGAGATGCTTTTATGAAAATATTTGCCATTCTGACAAAGATAAATTTTCATGTTGGAATAGGCATTGAAGATAAAAATGAGCTACAGATTTTTTTAAAGTAAATTTCTTTATTTTCCAAGATTATAGCTTCTGAAAACTGGCATTTCATCTTTTGATTATAACCAGTTTGTCAACAAAAATGCATCAAGATACATTATACAATCACTTCTTTTTTATTCCTGCAAGTCTCAGTTAAGTGATAGTTTTAAATAAAAGCAATCATACATGTTCTGTACTTATATGTATTTATAATTTGTTTAAATTTGCATGAAGCCTATATTGTCCCTTTTTAACAATTTAGGTCTATGAAGCTGTTAACAAACTACCGAATTAAATCCTCTCCTACAGCACCATTGGCAATACACATACTCAGCTAAAATTTAAAGTCTGCCATTCAGATGACCCAGTTGTACCAATGTCTACTAGGATTAATGTATGCAGAAAGGACTAGACATATGATGTTTCTAGACATGCAATGCTCCTATTCCCCCACCCTACCCATCTCTTCTTTCTCTGCAGCCAGGAGCCTGAAGTGATCATGTAACCTCACAAGACAAAAAGGAAGAACCTGAGCTTTAGAATTGATGGCCAAAACCAAAGCTGGGCAAGCAACTTAGGCCACTTCAAAAACATGAGATCACTAATACTCATTTATATGCTCCTCAAAAATTATTTTAGTTATTTTTTATTTATTATTATTTTTGGTGTGTGTGTATGCGTGTGTGTGTGTGTGTGTGTGTGTGTGTGTGTGTGTGTGTGTGTATGTGAAGGCATACATGGGGGTCTGTTATCTCCTTCTACTATGTGAGTCCCAGGTATCAAACTCAGGTCATCAAGTTGATAGCAGGAATCTTACCCAATGAGCCCTCTTGCCAGCACAAGCCACCATATTTTGGCGACTTAGCCTTCACTATCATATAAGATGTGGCAAAACACCACATGCAGAATGAAGCAGAAGTCTACAGTATGAAATAATGTTTTATTTTTACATATTTGTAAGAAATGAACCCTGTGTGAAAAGCAGACAACTCAAGTGTTTCATCAACAGTCATGGCATTAGGACTGGATTATTTATATCAAGTTCCAATTGATCTTGAACTGATGAGAAAAACATGGTGGCTTCCTAGGACTTAAGTTCTCAGGAGCAAGCCAATGTACTTAATAGTGCTACCAATGTGCTTATATTATAGTTTTTCTAAGGCTTACAAGTTAAAAAAAGTGTGTGTGGGGGAATATCTCAATAAGAAATTTGACACCAAGGCTGGAGAAATGGCTCAGCAGTTAAGGGCACCACTGGCTTGCTCTTCCAGAGGACAGAGGTTCAATTCTGAGCACCCACATGGTGGCTCACAAATTTCCTATAATTCTAGGTCCAGGGAATCCAACACCCTCTTCTTGTATTTATGACCACCAGGCAAACACATGGTACACAGGTGAAATATCCATAAAATAAAATAAAAATTTTCAAAAAAGAAACAAGATTTCAATAAAAAAAACAAAAAAAAACTCAATACTTGAATGGGACAAACAAAAAGCACAATGAAAAAACGGAATAAGAAGCCTTATCTTTGATAAACACTTCAAACAATACTATCATGGAAAACATGGAGAAGCTTTTTGGAGTGAAATCATTATCATCATAATCATCATCATCACCCTCATCCTGAAAAAAAAAAGCAAAAATTAATTCAAATTTGAGTAAATAGATGATCATCTTTAGAGCCTGGAAATTCCATATAGAGTGTGGTCTAGAGGGAAACAGTTTTAAAAATTTTAGAGGTTCAGACAGCCTGTCTCCTGACAAATTAAAAACAAAATGGAACAAAATTAATGGCAATAAAAACAGAGATTGAAATAGAATTGTGATTTTTCAATGACAGGCCTTGACAACTGTCTGAATAAAGGTTCTGATATCCTTAAAATAATATAATAATCAATCCTAAATAAAGTTCACTAAATACATGTAAGAATTTTAGAGACCATGCTACATAATTTGATTCAATTTATAAAAATGGATCTAATTCATTGATGAGGCATACCATCATTTCCCCTCAATAGAATTTGTTGAAAATTCATTAAAAGGAGGGCAGAAATGAAAGGAGAGGAACAGAAAGTATATGCAAATACAGATGACAGGGTATTCTGTTACCAGGATCAGTCTCCATAGCACTCTACAGAGCACACAGAATCAAACTGTCATCGTATAATATTTCTCAGTATACATTTATTGATGTCAAAGTGGATTATGATTGGTGTGAAATCTATTTCCCATATATTTTATACACATACCCAATTCTGATTCTAGTGGATGCTGTGTTATAATGCATGAGTAATCCAGACTCAATAACACAAAAAAAGGGTAACACATGCAACGCCACATTCGAGTACATACCAGCCATGAAGTTTAATGCTTAGAAATCTACACGTCCACTGTCAAAACGACACCGGCAAAAGAAACTGAACGAAGATGGACATGGTAATTAATACACTTTAATATATATTATTGTTTTAAAATATACTACTCAAGTAAAGAGAAACAAAAGAATAACTTAAATTGAAATAATGTGGAAAGATGAAGTATTGCATTTAAAAATAAAATCAGAGATAAAACAAGTTTATTATTTCATACATTTCTAGGAAGCGTAGTCAATGATATCAGATATAAAATAGAAACAAATACTAGATATGAAGAGACAGATTGGGAAGTGCCAGGTAATGTTTATATATGTAAATTAGATATTTACCTTGGCAAGGAAATAGTATGAAGTATGATAAATAACAATAATAATGAGGATGATGATAAATATCTATTCTATGGTGATGGGTAATTTTATGTGTCTATTAGAATGGGCTGTGTATAAAGTATAACTTCTGAATGTGTCAGTAAGTTTATTCCCAGAAGACACTGACATTGCTATTTTGAGGTGACAGATTAAGAGAAGTTCCCTGCCTACATGGGAAGGCATAACACAATTCCTAAGAGCCTGAGTGAAACTGTAAAGGAAGAGATGATTCTATTCATTCTGTCTGCTCAAGTTTGAATGCCAGTCTCCTGCTGCCATCCATGTTCCTTGTCCTTAAGCTTTCAGAGCTGGACTTCAGGCCCTACCATCAGTTCCCCTGCATTCAAGTTTTCAAACTATACCATAAGCTTCACTTGGCGCAGCTTGTAAACAGCAAAGCATAGACCTCTCAGCCTCAATCATCATACAAGAAATACTTTCTAACAAACCTCATGCTTTTCTGTGTTTATACATAAATTTAAGTGTATCAGTGGTTGGGTTTCTCTAACAATCTCTAACATACTTGTACATGCACACACACACACACACACACACACACACACACACACAAATATACATTTAGTATGCTACTTGACAGTGAGTAAAAAACTAATGATTATATATATGTTCATTGTTTCAAACAAGTTAACTTTGTGGTAGGAACTGATGCATATTTGGTTAGACATGTTAACACAATAAAACTATTCATTTAGCATCATTTATTAAAGCAATCTGAGTTTCTGAAAGTAATAGAACAACCGAAAAGCACATAAATAGGAGAAAAAAACCATACTGTGGTATATAAAATACATCAAAATTTAATTAAATTCCTCAGTTTTTACATGAATTACATGGAAAAGTGGTACAAAATGGGTTAGTTCACTATTGAAGTGTTATCTTTTCATAGTCACAAATATCTCATCTCTATGTAGATTTATTTATACAAAAGTATACACATGCATGTGTGGATGAAAAACAAATTTTCCAATAACAGCAACAATAATTGTCTTTCTTCAGTTGGATTATGAGCTGTTTATATTTTCCATCTTTACAACTTCATGCATTTTTTCCAGTTTTCCACAATTCACATACTTTTATTATGAGAAGAAATGATAAAAAAAGAACATTTTATAAGCCTAGTCAATTTTATGAACCCCCTTCAACATAATATTGTATCTCATTGGAATAAGAATCAATAATTCTAAAAAAAGAACATTTCTAGAGCTGTGAGTTAAATTTTTAAAATTGCATTAATAGTTTTGTTTCTAAGGAATTATTTCACTTAGTGACAAAATAAGCACCTTCTGGCTCTGTGTGAAGAACTTTGCTAATTCCCAGGGCCGCAGGGGTGCATTCAGCAACAGTGGAAGCCACACACAGCATCCATTTCCTTGAACCATGCTTTTTCTTAGTTAGTGGTGTAAACAGTTGGGCATGATTCCAAGATCATAGTGTAGCACTCAATGACAAGAGATGACTTAGCCCAACTAGACAGTAAGTGTGGCTTGCTTGATTTTTTTATAGTCAGAAATAGCTTATAAATCTGAGTTGCAGACAAAATTGAACGCAAGAGTGTCACACATTAAAATTTAGGAATCCCACCTCCACATACAGAAGAGGAAAGGGAAGAGTCTCCTACCCCAGACCCAACAGTTATATTCCTAAATGTTCTCCATGGTGGAAAAATAGGTATCAATAAGCTAGTCTGATGGCCAATGGCAGATCTGCTTTATAACTTCAATTGTAACCGTCTCTGTGACAACAAAATTGGCATCTATGAGACAAGATATTCCCTTGGAGAATTTTCATGAAAGAAATTAAATAGCAGCAGATGGCATGATATGAGCAAATTTTTTCTTGGTCCTCTGTCAAAAAATAATTGTAAGCAAGCACAATTTAAAAGTGTATGTGGGGGAAGAGGGGGTGGCAAATGTTATCAGCCATTAAACCCAAAGAGAAACTGAGTGACTGGCACACACTTACCTATATTTAAATTATAGACAGGATGAAGTGCATGTAGCACCCCTGACACATAGCTGATGATAAATCTAGATAAAAGGAGAGATGGGCAAATAGTCGTGCAGTCCATCAATCTCACCTACCAATGCCTCAGAGTGGATAACTGAGTTCGCCCTGTGCTCCATCTCTAATCCATTTGCCATCATTGGGATCTGTGAAAGTCAACCCAAATAATTTTCTCAACCTACCTACCTACCAACAAACCCAGTACTTTCCAAGGATACACCAAAGAAATGACATGTTCAAGCTGTCTGCATACCTTTTCATCCCCACATTTTCCACAAGAGTTTAAAGAATCCTCCAAAATATAAAGCAGATCGTGTCACTGACCTTTTTAAAATGCTCAAGTGGCTTCCCAGGGTCCTTAAAGTGGAAATAAAATAAAATAAAATAAGCTGCAGAATCATGCCCCACGTCCTGGACTCCCTTCAGGATTTGGCCCTGCAGAACTCTGAGCTCATCTTTTCTTCTTGCCCTGACACTTCAAAGAAGCCTGCTTTTGAAGGATTCAATGCCCGGGACCTCACATTCCCCTCTGCTGGAGGTTCTTCCTTCCTAGAGCGAAGTTTCCTCTATCTTTAACTTTTCTAACATCCCCTATTTAGATTCAAAGTTAATTTTCAGGGAGGTCTTCCTTGAGCACCCAAGAAAAAGCAGATCTCTAGAACTACTTCATTTCACCCTACTTAATTCATAGTACCTGTTAGCTGATATTTCCAGGCTCATAATACAGTTTTATTAATAATAGAGAGCCTGACTTTCTTGTTCAAAATTTTGACTCCCTGCCAATAACTGTACAAATTAAATCTACAATAAATGTTTTTATTGAAAATAAGTTTTCCCATACAACATATTCAGATTAAGGTTTCCCTTCCTCATACTCCTTCCAGTTTCTCCCTACCTCCACTTCCATCTTGATCCACCTCCTTTCAGTCTCTTCTCAGAAAATAAACAGGCATCTAAAAAATAATAATAAAATAAGAAAAAAAAAACACAACCAAATTAGAATATGATAAAACAAAGAAGAAAGGGAACCAAAAAAAGTAGAAGAAACATATATAAATGCAGACATACACCAGGCAGTGGTGGCGCATGCTTTTAATCCCTGCACTAGGAGGGCAGAGGCAGGCAGACCTCTGTGAGTTCAAGGCCAGCCTGGTCTACAGAGCGAGATACAGGACAGGCACCAAAACAACACCGAGAAACCCTGTCTCAAAAAACAAACAAACAAAAAATGTAGACACACACTATACATTTGCACCCAGAGGAATCTCATGCAAATACAAAACAGGAAGCCATCATATATATGCAAAGAACATGAAAGGTAACGAAAATAAAATAGCACTGACTTAACATTGTGAACTTAAGACCCTCTGAAGATGCCAGAGATGCCACTGGGTTTGTTTTGTGTTGGCCATCTATTGCTGAACATGGGGCATACCCAAGGTTGGTTTGCTTAGAGAAAACTAATTTGTCATTTGTAAGTGGCTACCAGTTAGACACAACTTCTGGATCAGAGATGGGGCTGTGTGTTCAGTTCTCCATTCGCTCTAGGAACCGATCTAATGGAGACCTGTGCAGGCTCTGTGCATGCTGCCACAGTCTCCTTGAGTTCCTATGTGCATCAGTTCTGTTGTGTCTCGAAGGTCTTGTTTCCTCAGCGTCCTCCATCCCCTCGGGCTCATAGAATCTATCTTCCTCCTCTTCCACAGTGTTCCTGGAGTTCTCAGTTTGAGAGCCTTAGGAATAGCCTGGGTTGTTTGGAGGTCCCCATGGCACACCTTGGCCAAGAACATGATTATATGTAACCCATTCCTGGAATGGAAAGGTTTATTTGGAGACAAAAGATGTCCAATTGGAGCTCTGTATTCCCCATTATTTGGTGATTTCAATTAGCTCTCCTTCATATATATGTATATTTCCAGACACTTCTCTTGATTGGGTTTCCATAAGACCCCTCAAGTGGGTCTTCAATTTTAGCTGTTCCTCCCTGTATTCCCTCCTTCACCCCCTATTCCCTCCCATGCTCCATTTTATCCTCTATTCTAGTGAACCCCTCTTGTCCATCCATGAATCCGTATTATATTTTCCCTTCCCAAGATGATCCTTCCCTCCCTACTAATCTTTTACCTATGTGGTTTTAAAAATTGTAGCTTGCTTATCAATAACTTAACAGCTAACATTCACATTTAAGGGAGTATATCCTGAGTCTGTGTTACCTCACTTAGGATGATTTGTTTTTTAGTTCCATTCATTTACCTGTGAGTTTCATGATTTCCTTTTTTTTTTTTTTTTAATGGCTGAGTAACATTCCATTACATCAAAATAAAACATATTCTTCATTGGAAATTAACAGCTTCAGCAACTGATGGACATCTACGTTGTTTCTAATTTCTGGATTTTATAAATACAGCAGCAATGGATATGGTTGATTAAGTTTCTCTGTGGTAGGATGAAGTGTTCTTTGAGTATATGCCCAAGAGTAGTGTAGCTGGATCCTGAGTTCAATCATTTCCCACACTGTGGAACCACCACACTGATTTCCATTATGGCTGTGCAAGTTTACACTCCCACTAGGAATGGATTATTTTCTCTTGCTCTAAATCCTTGCCGACATGGGCTGTCAATTATTTTATTGTTCTTGGCCATTATGACTGGTGTAAGATGAAAATTTAAAGTTGTTTTGGTTTGCATTTTTCTGATGACTAACGATGTTGAACAGTTCTTTAAATGTTTCTCAGCCAAAGTTTCCTCCTTTTTTTTTTGTTTTTGTTTTTGTTTTTGTTCTTCGAGACAGGGTTTCTCTGTGCTGTTTTGGTGCCTGTCCTGGATCTCACTCTGTAGACCAGGCTGGCCTTGAAGTCACAGAGATCCACCTGGCTCTGCCTCCAGAGTGCAGGGATTAAAGGCGTGCGCCACCACTGCCTGGATCTATGCTCTGCTTTTTAATTGGGTTATTTGTTTTCTTGATGTCTAGTTCTTTTTTTATTATTTTTCTTTCTTTTTTTTTTTTAGTGCTTTATATATTTTGGATATTAGCCATCTATCAAATAAATGTGTAGCTGGCCACCATGGTGTCCTTTGCCATACAGAAGCTTTTCAATTTCATGAGGTCCCATTGAATAATTTACAACAAATCTCTTTTGAAAGAATTACAAAGTCATTCTTTTAAAAAAGATGTCTAATTATGCAACAATAATTTTAGATGTTATAATACTGAGCCTAAAGAGCCAAGAATGTTAGAATCTCGTAATTCATTATACTTGTCTTTTTAGACAATAGTGGTAATATATATAAAACAAGCATTGAACTTTTTGTTTCTTCTCTCCCTCCATCAATTGAAAAATTGGAGTCAAAGAATTTAAGGGCTTTCAGTGCTTGGCTGAGACCAAAGTAGGGATGCTTTCAGCATCTTTAATGGCTACACTCTTGGTTAGCTCATTTGGCATCATAGGGCATACACATGTTATCACCGGTGGGTTGTTGTTGTTTTTTTTTTTTTTTTAATTCTTCCATAGACGTTCCCATCATCCTCCCATAATTTCTAGCCCTCTTTGGACATTCCTGTGAACACTAGCCCCTGAAATATCCTGTTCCAACATCAGCTCCCATGGCTTCTGATTAGAAAGTTAGCTAAAGTTGCTTCATCCAATTGTATCTTACTCACTAACAATCTGAGCTGTAATGACCTTTGCCCCGGATGGAAACCCACAAGGCAAATCTGGACCCCTGAGACAGTAGAACTCCCCATAATATCTCTATTATCTCCAAAGCTTTCCCACTGGACTACACTTGGCATCATACTCATGCTTAGGCTCCTCTGGTTTCTAGACCAGACTCCTCTGTTTCATTCAGATTTTCCTAGGAACATCCCCTAATCAATTACAATTGTGTAAATGGTCATCTCTGGAATTATGAAATGAAACATGAAAATAGCATCAAAATGCTTATTATTGTCAGTTATGGTTTCAAAATAGCACATAACTGTTGGATTTGGCAAATAAAAACAGAACTTCACAGAAAGATGCCAAATGGGAATGGACATGCCAATGATACAAGACTGAGGGGAAGATGGAAAAACCCTACCATGAAGGAAAGATACTTTATGAGTGTTTCATGCAAAGGTGACAAGAAAGTCAATGAGCAATGTCTATTCAAAGAAATATCTTGGTTTTATGACAAATATTTCCAAATGAATGGACATTTACATGTTTTAAATTAAATGAAATTTTAAGGAAAAGTAAAATGCCACCTAAAACTTGACCATCAACAAGAAAATGACTTTGAAATCCTCAGTAATAAATTTCCATACTGCAATTTCCTATTCAGGTAACAACTAATGCAAGTGAACCAGCCATTCAGGCATGAAAAGTATCCAGGGTACATTTTATATGCACCCTGACTCGTGGAGTTCTGACTATGTATTCCATTAAAAGAAGAGAATACATAAAGCAAACACAAGGCAAATCTGGCCATCTAAAGCAGAAACCAAGTGGCTTGAGAAGAACTAGAAAGCACTCAACTGGTGTTTCTATGGATGTTGGCTCTGAATCAGACCTGCAAAGCAGCCAGCTCAGCTACAACTAATTAAAAAGATGCAATCCAGGATCTATAAGAAGCAACTACACTGCATTCCAGGAAACGTTTCTTTGTTTGTTTTCATTCACTCTTATCTGTTCTTCTCTCCCTTCCTTCCCTACTCCCCCACATCTTCCTCCTACTCCATGCCTTCTCCTTCTCATCCTTTCACAGCTCACTCACTCTTCCTCTTAGTTTCCTCCAGATCTCTTTCAAGAGTGGATATTGAACCCACATCTTGTCCATGCTGGGCAAGCACCCTGTCATTGGCCTATACCTATGAAAATTAGTATTTCTGAAAGAGAATTTGGAAGTGAATTGGTGGATGGATAAATTCAAAATAACAAAACCAGGCATTAACAAAAGGAAACAAAGCATAATGAAAAAAATGTGTATGATACAAATTCAAATGTAATGCTTCAAAATTATAATAACAATGCTAAACTTAGCCAAACACATTTTTGTTGGTACAACAGAGGCTAGAAAGGATGCAATTGGTAGCTTCAATGAGCCAAACTCTCAAATCTTATAGTGGAAAATTAATAGAAAATGTCAGCAATTGAAAATTTAAGCAGTAGCAATGTAATCCCACTGTTTAAATATATAAAGCAACAGTGAATAGAAATAGCTGAAAGAGTTGAATATGGTTTCTTAAGGATGGGAATAGGACCTGTGTTTGTGTATGGACATAAATTTAGTCATGTCATGCTAAAAAAAGAGAAGGGAAGAACTTTGGGCCATTCATATCTGATCAAATGTTCAAGCACTTAACATGTATTGATTGACATCACTGGAACAGGTAAAATATTTCCCATCACAGGTGCCTAATTCAAGAGTCACTATTGAAAGGCACTAATTAACAGAGATAAACTTTTAAATAATGTTATCTGGGGAAAAAAAAACCTTCCAAAAGAACAGCAAAAAAGAGCTAACATTTGTCACTTGCTAACTATTGACATGTTATACATGTCACTTAATTCTCATAATATCTTGAATGCATAGTAGCCCTCAAATTATACAGGAGAAAATACACATTTTGAAAATATCAAACCCCTACAAACAGAATGTGACTACACCAATATTTTGCTTTCTGTTGAGAATACTTACTTCACAAAAATCCAAATGTCTTCCCCACATTGTAAGAATCAAGTAGGTGATGTCTCATGGAGAAACTGAGCTTCATTGACCTGGAAACCAAATCTTTGCTGGCTAGCTAACACAGTACTAGAAGGTTTCATGCACATTACCAGAGGGGAAATATAAGCATCTATTAGCTGTGAACTCTACATGCTACACTAATGACTGCACTGTTAAGAAAATTATTCCCTGGTTCAATAGAGGCTTGAACATCATGAGCATAACTAACCATTTTCTAATTGGATTTAAGACTAGCTCCCCAAGATAAAACCCATAGGTGAAATGATTATCAGACTAAGAACCTATGGTTAGACAGGTGAGGCCCTAGGAGAGAACCTACTACTATCATTCTGCTAAAGGGACATAATATTTATGCAACTCCCAATGACATCATTAAACCCATTAATTAAGGCATCTATCAATCACAACAAAGATATTTCTGTTTGAAGTAGATGATGATCAACGGTGAGACCTATAAACTGACCAAGGTGCAAAGAATAAGAGACTGCAGGCATTTCAAACCTAAAAGGACATATATACACTGCATCCTACCCGCTCTGCCTCAAAGACTCAGAGATCATCAGAGAAGGAGGTTACAAAGGGTGTAAGAGGCAGAGATGGTGGGTGACTGCAGGTCAACAACTGTCTCTTCTGGTCACAGCAGGGCAGCTACACGTATGAACTCACAGTTGTGACAATATGCACAGACCTGTGCAAGCCAAAGCCAGATCAAATCCCAACATGTAGGGGTCATTGAGCATGAAGTCCCACACCTGTCTGAGGAATTCTCAGCAAGTGTTAGCTGCTGGGAGAGCAGGGATGAGTTTTCTCTAAGAGGGTAGCACCTGATACATTGATCTTACTCCAGTTGGAGTCTATACATCCAATAATATTTAGGCAGCACAAACTGGACTTGATGGGAATAAAGGGGGCAAGCACAAGCTGAGTGAGAAAGGAGGAAATGGATCTGGGAAAACTCGGGTAAGGGCAGATGAATATGATCGAAACTCATTGCCGGAAGTCCCAAGACTGACCATTTTTAAAAAGTCCAAAGGGCTTGGAGTTCTATATTTTCTGCTTATCTTGTAGGAATTTCCCTGCCTACTATCGTTGAAATGGAAACAAATCTCATATATGCAAAGTTGATTTTTTTTTGGGGGGGGGGGCTGTCATGGCAGCTATTCCAAAGCACTGACCTCTTCTCAAAAACAACCATAGAGTAAAGAGTGGCATGAAAAGACAGGCAAGTGCTGCTCAGAAGGGAGTTTTCTGTTGGGAAATAAGATAGAACAGCACAGGCCCAACTTTGGCAGAAAAAAAGCAATGTCTGAGAAACAGGCATGCATCTAAGTTTCTTAAGTGTCCCTTTAGATGCAGATCCAACCAATTTATAGAGCTCCCATTTAACGGTAGTGGTCTTTATGTTTTTACAATTCCTTCTACATATTAATTGTAATGAAGATGGACCTACAATTTATCAGCCAATGCTTGGTGTGTTAACGGTTGAAAATGAGACTGAACATATTCTGTTATTTAATACAATTAAAAAATAAAGTTGCAAAAATATAAATGTATCCAAGTACGGACATAATTTACTTCAGAGTCTATAATCTTTCCCAGGTTTTACAGCTGTATGGAGATAATACAAATGTAATAACTCCAGCAGAAGTGGATCACTTTCCAACTTGAACATACTGAACACATGCTGTTAAGGTCAATTAAGGTGGAGGAGAGAGCAAGTACGACCTACTTAATGGATACCATGTTACTGAGCTTGAAGACAAACAGTGATACAAAATTTCATTTCCCAAAGTGTTCTTGTTGCTTGTTTTAGAAGCTTATATCCTTGTTTTCTAATTTTCCTTAAAACATCTTTATTAGACTTCTGTATTTAACTATTCTTACTCTTCAGGACCTCTTGTTCTTTTGATATGTGAGGACTTAAAGATGACCCAGGGAATATCCCAAATTATTTGGAGAATGGATATTCTTCTTGATAAATAATGATACTTGATTAAGTTGCCCCCTTCTTAAAACCTAATTTCTTTCATTTTATAAACAATTGCCACCAGAAAAGTGCAAAAAAGAAATGGTAAAATTTTTTATGTAATCATCATTTTTAATATTACTCCAAGCTTTGAGTACATACAATAGGGATCACATGTGAAACATTTCTACAGAAAATTTGGATGATCTTAAATAAGGAAACTGATGGAGTAACTTTGTGATTAGCATTTCTCTTTTCAACTACACACAGACCAGCTCAAAGACAGAGACCTGCCAACTGTTTGAAAATTTGATTTTTCTCTGTCATATCCCACCTGACTATTCACAGCAATCAAATGATCTGACTACCAAACTATGGATGCTTTATTGAAAACTAATTCTACTGGAGACTGTATCTTAATCATAATTAGGAGAAAAAAAACTAATTTTCATTTGGGCATTCAAAAATATATCCCATTGATAATAAAAGTGTAATTAAGTACTAGAACTTTAATGGCAAATGAGTCTGAAAAGATGCTCCTGCCAAATCCTTTACAATACCAGCTACAGTTTATGTTGCTCGTGTACATATGAGTATAGGTATAACCACTTGGGACTGGACAACCTCTCAGAAGGCTCCTTCCTGGAGAAGACTGAATATCCCCCTCTTAGGGTCCTGTAGCTCTTTGTCAAGGATGGAAGCTTGTGAGATCTCCTCCATCCACACTGGGATATCAATTGGTATTGTCACTGTGCAGGTCTTGTCTAGGCATTGTCAAGATTTCCTGGTACAGTTCTCTGTCATATCTATAGAAGACACTATCTCATAACAGATGTCCAAGTTTTCTGTTCTTACAATCTTTGTAACCTCTCTTCTGAGTTGTTCTATGAACCTGGAACATCACTGTTGTATTGTGACACCACAATCAGTTGTTCAAATTTCAACTAGACTACAGAGCAGAAGAAAGAGGTTAGGGTGGAGTGAGCCCAGAAAAGGCTTCTGAGAAGAGAAAATGTTTAAGGTAAAACTTCAGGGATGGATGAAAGCAAGAAAATGCACTCTGGCTTCATGTAAAATTGCACGTTTTGAAATGATATGATACAACCCAGAAATCACCTATAATTAGCAACAGGGAGTATTTCTGAGTACCTGTTTATATACTAACCACACTACAATATGAATTTAATATTAATATAATAATATTGAAAAGTAACAACTTCTATTCTTACCTTTTTATGAAGAAAGGTTTGGAAGAATTATAAACCTTTGTAAACCAAAAGGAATTTAAAATTGATCTTGGATGAGCTGATTTTTCAAACATGGCTTTTAACTAATATACTGATTTTCTTATGTCTAGTAAGGTAGAAAATGGCACATGCGTCTAGTATCATCAACTACTAATGAGTCACTTTTACCCACAGGTTAAAGACCAGCTCAAGCACCACAGTGAGACTGAGTTTCAAAAAATGTTAAAAAATATAATAAAAATTCAAATGATGAAGTGGTAAAAAGAAAAGATATCAAATTCATGATGTCAGAAATTTCTGAGGAACATGACTTGTTCATAAAGACATAATAATCATCAACAGGTTTTAAGGCAAGGCATGAACAGGACACTATAATGTACAGCAGAAAGTAGAGAGAGCACCAAGTGCAGATGAAGAATGAAAGACAAATTCTGTGGAGAGATTTTTGGGAGGTAGAGTCAAACCAATGTGTCTACTTAGATAAGAACAGCTAAAGAGACAAGGGAGATGCCCTCTTGGCTTCAGGAACAAGGTACTTTGGAGCTCAGTAGGGACTTTGAGATATGAATGAGGCATTCCTATGGCAACTATGGAAATCTTCAAAATCAGTGAAATTCAAAATTCCTGATGTGAATGTTTTAAAGGTGAAATAAAGGAAGTCAGAGAGGGTACAGCAACAAAGGGGCATCAGGCTATGGCAACTCAAGGTGGGGAATCACTGAAGTTTCCAATTAGTTTTAGGGTTTCAAAATATTTTATTAGCCCATGTCAATGGTATATTGTGATGGGTTTCACCACAACATCATCCTTGTCTGTACTCTATCTTGTTCAGATTCACCCTCATTACTCTCTTTATCATGCGCGCACACACACACACACACACACACACACACACACACACACACACACGAGGAATCCAGAGGAAAAGGCATGTGAGGGTAGCATTTAGTGGGAATGGAAAACATCTAGTCTAAAAAACTATGTAGAAGGGGGAGGCACTGCTAAAGAAACAGAGTCCTGTAGCAAGATTAATTGGGAGAATTTGGTGACCCAAAGAGAGAAGAGCCTGGGAGAAGTCATCCAATAGGGGAAATGAGAAAATGGGGTGGGGGCAGGGCTTTGGAGGAAAGGAGAGGGAGGTGAGTACGGAAGAAGATGGGAGTAAGGTAAAGGGGAATGGTTGGGTGGAATTGATCTGATGGGGAAAGTGAGAAAAAGTGGTTCTCCTTAAGGAGACAGGGTAAATACAGGTGGAGGGGGGAAGTAACTTATATGGATGGCTGAACAAGCCACAGGAATCATTCTGTTAACAACCCCTAAAACCTGTAATATACACAGTTCATTGTATGAATGTACATATCTTATGCACAGTTTATGAAAAACTTTTATTAGAATGTTCTGAGCTGGCCGCGCTCCCTCCAAGAACCAAAGATCAACTAACAAAACAAAACAAAAATAAACAAAACAAAACAAAAAAAACCCTAAAAATCCTTTCTCAAGGTGTGGCCATGGCTTTCAATGAGACTCCCAAATCACACAGCCTGTTGCTTTTTAAAAAACCGGACCAGCCACCCCTGGGCTGGAACTGACTTGAATATCCCTTCCCTGAGGACAGGTTATCAAACAAGGTACCATAGAAGCTTCTAAAGGAGAGAAGCAAACAAAAGTCCTACCCAGTTATGACATTTATGAACCACATTAAGGATCAGCAAGACACAATAACCTTACTTGTGCAGTATTAGCACACACACTTTGGCAATAACCAACTTCTCTCTAATTGTCACACTCAACAAGAAGGGTATCATGCCTGCAACTGTAAACTTAGGTAACTCTTCAGTGCTAGTGGAGAAGAGCCTACAGCCACTTATTTATGGAACCATCATAATCCTTAACAACAATCTGTAAACATCTGTCCTTATACTCAGTAAGCATAGTCTTCACCCTCACCAAAAAATGTGTCTTTACAAAAGCTGAAGACCACTACACAAAACCACAACCAATCAAGCTGTTGAGCTGTGGCGCTCAATCCCAATGGATACATTTATAATACCACATCTTAGGCTCAGGGAACATTGTAGAAAAAAGTAGGGGAATGATTTTAGGAGTCAAAGTTTCAGGGATGTTGCTGTATGACTGTGTCTCCTAGTAACACCAGAAGCTATGTTATAAAGTCTCACCTGCATGACCAAACATGAACTGAACAAGCAGAACACCAACAAACTGGCCAAACTCAATGGGCGAAAAGCCCATAGGCTTCAAGCCTAGGCAAAGAACTACAGGCAATTGAGTAAAACTGGAAGATGTGGTCCAGCCCAGGGTAGAACACAACAATTGGTTGTCTAATGTAGAACAGTCAGTCATGAAAACATACATACAGATTAAATTTGGAATTTATATGTATATACTAATGCATAACTGCTCATAATAACAACTGATGAAAAAAAAAAGAGGCCACAAATTTGAAGGTAAGTAGGGAGAGGTATAAAGAAAAGCTTAGAGAGAAGAAAAGAAAGGGAAGAAACATTGTGATTAAATTATAGCCTGGATTAAATTATACGGAGGATTCTCTCTAGCCAGGTTGTCTCTAGGGGAAAGTCATTTCAATAAAGTAATTCCATACCATAGGTTTACTCTACAGACTCCAAAACCATGCACAGCCCTTTGTGGTGACTCATTGTCTACTATTTGATAGCGTAAGATAATCTGGTTTATTGAACACAAAAGAAAGTAAAATACTTTGGTACATTTTACAACTTAAAAATTTAGATGTAGTTTCTTGTATAATATTTTCAAAATGAGTTATAAACATGAAATCTTGTTAATTCCTAACTCACTGTTTGTTCACTTTCATTTCCTAAATATTCAAAAAAGTATCATTCCTTTCTTGAATTGCTCTAGTCATTGTTTTTGTATCTTTGTCTTTGTTTTTATTTTTGTACCACAAAGTCAATGACCTGACAAAAAAGTCAAGGAAGCACATGATGTCTAGGAGGTGGTTGACCATAACACATAAAGCCATTTGAAATTCTGAAGTTCATTCCCAAGAATATTGGCAGAGTTAAACTGAAATCAAGCTGAGAAACTGTAATGTTCAGATTCTTAAATATTTAATTATTTAATTTTATATAGAATATGTAAGAAAACGAGTGCACTATATCTCAAAATTCATAATTTAAGTTAGTCATGAAAATAAAAGGGTATTCGGGTCAGCACAATGGTTAAGTGGGTAAAGGCACTTGCTGCTAATCCTGAGAAACCAGAGTTCCATTTCCTGGATCCATAGTTTGGAAGGAAAGAACTGGCTTCTGAAAATGATCCTCTGACCTCCATATACATGTGTAGCATGTGTACACACAAACACATGCACACACATATCCACATCCACATACAAAATAAATTATATGTATATATATGTATATACACACACACACATATATATATATATTCTATATAAAAAAGAATTAAAATAAGAGCTGAGAAATGTAGAAATTACCATGCCACTTAATAGACAGTGTAGGATATTGCTCAGTAAAATACACACTATTCTAAAGCTGTATTTTTCTCAAACTTCCCCAGAAAGAACTGAAATTAACAACATTTTATGAAGATATAACTTTTTATTAAATTTTAATACGATGAAAACTTTTATAATATTTATTGCTATGAAAAAAATTAAAGTATCAGGATGAGGTTACCAAAATTTCCAAGTGACTAATTTCATCAATGACAAAACGCTCCAGTTCTATATTAATTCTCAAAAGCACATATTGTTCACATCAAGAAAAGCTATAGTACTTATTGACAACTTTAAGAGATATTTAAAGAATATTTTTCTGTTTTGTTTTTGGTGTTTAAAAATGTCTCAATACTTGCATTGTTCTATGGAACAATTCATTTATCAAGATTTTTTTTAAAATCAGATTAAATTGCAAAATATTTTGTGGAGACCAGATGACAATAAAAATGCTGTAAAATCAGAGACAACTAGCCAGAAAATTGCTGTGTAAAATTTTAATGATGAAAAGTTGGTGTAATCATTTAACTAATTGTTCTCTATAACCAATTGACTTCTAGGGGGCTAATAGGGATTCAGTGAATGCAACTTTTTCTTCTAAAGAAAAAATATATATCTGTTTTAAATGTTAAATATATTCTAATTTTTTATTTATGTTACATTTTTAAAACTTTCCCTTATTCAAACATGTGTTCACTCCCAGGTCTTTGCATTTTTTATTCTCTTTATCCTGAACTTTCTTTTCCTCAGTATCCACAGAGTTCCCATCCTCACTTAACTCAGGGTGTTTAAATGTGACTTTATCAGCATCACAAGCTTTGACTACTCTGAATGCAACTGAACCTCCTGCCTTCAAGTGCCTCAACATGTTATACATTGGTTTATGGTGTCTCTCTGGGAAAGAATATTGTTTCAATAAAAGCAGTGACTTGGTTTTGGGCACTAGCCATAACTCCCATAACTAGAGTTTAACAGGAAAAAGGAAGAAAAGCTATTGAATGAGTTAATGTTATATTTTAAAATCTAGAGATGGAAACATGGTTTGTTTACTTCAGAAAACAAGAGTCAGGGAAATTGAATTTCACTTTGTGTATTATCCACATTGTCTTGACTATTTATTTACAGTGTAATATTCCAACATTGGATCCGGTTAGTTTCTTGGACTCTTATAAGATTTAAAATAGGCAGTAGAAACCAGATACAGCCTCTAATAGGTAGCAAAACTTTCATTTGTCATTCTTCAACCAATAGGACCAATAACTATCATACAACATAAAGGAATAGACGGCCTACACTAAAAAAGGTTCTGTCTCTAAAAGATTATAAGTTCTCTGGTATTTTGCTCTTTAGAGCCAAAGGGGAGGAAAAACACAAAATCCAAAACAGAGACACATAAATTAAAGAGGAAAACTACCATTTCTTCACTAAATATATATTTACAACAATATTATGATTACATATGTAGTTTTTGTTTTTATGGGAAAAGAAAACAGAAAATAGGTCCTGGCAAATGAATCTTGTAATCACAAGGTGTCCAATAGAGAAAGGAAGCCAAATCTTGGAGATGGGAAGAGAATGTCTCCATCAGCACACTTGAGCATTGTTCCCGGAGTAGTCTGTGGGCACAGACCCAAGGGTTCTAAGTGCAGGGAAATATCAGCATTTGTTCCATGACATCTTAAGTCTCCAGATATCTAATTTTCTAGGACAAGTGAAAAGTTCTTAGACATTTTCATAAAAATAAAGTGGTACAAATTGACAGTTTGTTTGAAAATAACAAAGAAAAGGGATGGAGTTGTAAACAGTTAAAACTGAGTCCAAAATAAGTGATTATTTCAGTTTTATCTGGGTCCCTGATGACAGACTTCACATTGACCCAAAGACAACAGCTCAGTAAGAAAGGGTTTTAAATAATTTCTTTTATTTTTCATTTAATGCTTGGTTGTTCGAAACAAGGTCTCTCTATGTATCTCAGGCTGACCTGTGGCCTCCAGCTCACAGTCTTCCTGTCTATGCATTTCTTGTACTGCGACTGGTGGGTCACCTCATCTAATTTGTGTTATCCAATGCTAGGACACATACCCACCCCAGAAGCATATCAAAGAGAGCTTTCCTTCCCTGCTCTGCATGATCTTGACTTTCTATGGATCTCTGGACTTTCCTCTAGAGATGAATAAGCTATACACTTCTTAAAGATTTGCTCTGAATGTTGTGAGGTCACAACCCCAGAATCGCACAACAGTAGTAAGAAAAGGTTCAGGATTTTGGAAGAAAATACTGTGATGCAAGAAGGAAGCATGGGAAGTAAACAGACTACCAGAGTGGGCATTATACACAGAAGGAAGGGCATGAGAGAAAGGAGCGGAAGGATGAAAATGCAGAAATAAAGTAAGTTCTCTTGAGTAAATCATAGAATATAAATGGCAGAATACTAGGGAACACATACTGTAGTGACACATGGATGTGAAAGTTATAACACTTGACTCAACAGGACAAAAACAAGCATTAGAAAAATTATGAACTGCATGCAACCATTTAGGATATTGGGAATGAAGAAGCAGGAAGTCCAGGTAAACATTATCTTGGGTCTGGAATAAGGTATTGATGAGCAAAATATGCAATACTAGCACATTTCAAGGTAGAAAACTAGATTCAAAAAGAATTGTCTATGGATGCTAGAGAATGGTGTGTTAATGAAATCTCTAAAATACTGAGGTTCAGTGACATGGGGGTGGCAGTGGAGGGTGTTAGTAGGCAACCTGGCAAGCAAAATCTGTGTTTTACATCATTCTATCCTCACTTTACAAATGAATAAACAAGCCTTACATTTTACATGAGGAAATTGAGGTTAGGAGAAAACAGATAAAGGCAACTTGAACTGCACTGGTGGCTGAAATCCACATAAGATCTACACTGGTGGTCTCAGATTACAGTACCGCCTCTAGAAAGATGGGGGTGGGTGGTAATAGTAATGTTAGTAGTCATAATAATTAATAGAGATCTTTTATTTAAAAGCTATAACAAGATAAACAGACTCATGACTGACATCAATTTATCATATGCATGCATTTTTAACCTTTCCTCCTTTCATGTTTTCATCTTTTTCTTTAAACAAATTGTTAATTGACAAGGCTATAATCAATGCACACCAGGTATCAAAGCAAATTAAAGGGCAATTAGATCAGAAGAAAATTTAATAAGAGATATATAAAGTCCAGAACAATTCAGAGGAAGGAAAGAGCTTATGTCTCATTCTGGACAGGTTCCTCTGCATAAGGACAATGAGATGAACTCTTTGCATATTTGCTAGAAGGTTAGCCAACAGAATTAGAGGGACAGCTACTGAGTATAAATTATATAGGGACAGAATCTGAGAACTCAGCATGGTTCCCACATTGTAGTTTCGATGATGAAATGATGAGCCTCTTCCACCAGCATAACTCCAGAGTTGTAAACTAATGAAACATCATATCACGGTGCCTCATAAATTCTTTCCTGAACACATGAATAAAACATTTTACATTATTGACCTTTATAGGTTGAATTAATTTTGGACACACATACAATATAATATCAGACCCTGAACAGATATTTATAAAGCTGTGCTCCTGACCTCTAAGAAATGCTATTGAAATGAAATTGACTCTCTCTTATTTGTTTCTGGCTTCAGTTTACATTTGCTTTGCTTCTTTGGGTTATGATTTATTCAAAGTATTTATTAAAAGTAGACAGAAGACTTACAGGCCTTGGTGGTAATTGTAAACTGCGTATGTATATGAAAATCATCATCTGTCTGAACTAATTTAATAGGCACAAGAAGAAGGAGGATGCAGGAAGCAAATAGATCAGGTAACTCGTCAGGGTAGGTCCACAATTACCCCTCCAAGCTTTGCTTTCCCCTCTCAGCTGACCATGCCAGGGCTAAGCGCTGGCACACTACAGGCACCCTGAAAGTGGTAGCTATTATTTGGAAAAAGTCACCTGAAAGGGACAATCATAGTTGGACTGAATTAGAGACGTTTAATGGAAAGACAATTGTGAGAAGGAAGTGAGTTGGGGGAGGGCAGGAGAGAGAGTTCTTTATGTGCAGAAACGTTGAGAAGTTTACCAGAAATTGATTTGGAGAACACAAATTGTCCTCAAAAAGTTCTAAAGAGAGAAACACAGTGTTAGGCAGGTGGGTAGAGAGGTTGGAGAGGAATAGAGAGCAGGGGTAACTATGAAAAAAATATGTTGTATGAAATTCTCAATAACGTAATAAAATTTTTTTCTAAAAAGTAAGCAAAAATTTATTTTTATGCAACAGTATATTTGGTTTTCAATCAAATCCAGAACCTGAGCCTCACTTTTATTCTTTCTAGAGATTGTGTCTTTCCAGTGCAGCTCATGAGTATGGAAATACTTTGTTGATTGATACCAAATACCATCTTGTGATCAACCATCTTACATTCATATACTTATAGAGAGATACAGATAAAATATTATTATTTAGGTTAAAATTCCTAAAACAATGTATCCACATATCTTAGCATCTCAGGTCCTCAGGACCATTCCCAGCACTGTACCTATTATCCATCCCAGATCCTAACACCCACTGCTTTCCAAAATTTGTCGGACTGATCTCAACTGCATCCAGAAGCCTGAGTTTTCACAAATATGAAATAATTACTTGCTCATTGTTTTCATACGTGACCCAACATGGCTCTAATTTTGACCCACATGGTCTTTTAGCGTTGATTCTTGACCTAACTCTACCACCAGAAGGAGAACTCTGGAGAGGTTCATGTGCATTTTACTTGAAGGAAAACTAGCCTGAATTCCTCTGTAACTATGTATTTTATAAATATAAAAAAAAATCATTCTCCCTTATATATTCTTGTATGTAATGACTTGTTCTGTAAAAAAAAAACAATTAAATTATTGAACTTAAAAGATATTGTTCGAGAAGATAGTTGAGCACACAGTGTGTGTAAAAGATATAAAATTCCTTTCTTCCCAGGAAGGGACGGTTTGCTTCCTCGGTTTCATGTCTCCTGATACACTCTCCAAACTGCATGAGAAACCACAAATTCACACTATCCCTCAAAGACATCAGACAAAGCGACCATGTCCTTGTTGACCAGGTTAGCCTTGTCAAGGCAATAATCTGAGTCACTCTCACTTTTCCCGTAGTTCTAACACAGGGACAACTGACTATATTTGAGGGAGAAGGGTTAAATAACAGATCAATGATCTTGTGGTCTGCTGAGGTTGCTGAAGAATGCATCCAATAGCTCTGTGCTTCAGTACCTGTGGTCTCTTTCCCTAAGACATTTGTTATTTAAACATGTCTCTATGTTGAACCTCCAGACAAAGCTGGATTGGTAAAGACTTACGCATTTTGTCCTAGCTACATTTACATCTGAACACTCAATACATCTTCTCATGTAAAAATGTATTATAAGAACTCATGAGGAAAGACAATGTGCACTGGTTTAATATAAAATTTTATCTGTTTAGTCTTCTGACAACTTGAAATGATTTGAAATGATCATGACTAAGTAAATGTAATCTTTAACAACAATGCGTATTTTTAAGTCTCTGCTATTATGAGGCACTAGAAGGTTTTTGTATTCTGTAATTACAACTGTACATGCTTATAGTTCCTTTGGAGCCATTATTGACTGACAAGCAAATGATACATACACCAAAAAATACCTGGATTCACTGTCCAAAAATTACCACTTGTGCAGAGCAGTAAATCTCTCAATCACAAGCTCATTTTATGTGGTCAGATCTTAATGACATAGATTTATTCTTTTTAGAGCCCCAGTGAACTCCAGTTATGCCCCATATTTCAGACAGCATATGCAAATATATGCTGGGCATTTTCCTGGCCTGAGATTACATAGTTTTCCTAAATAATTAATACAATCCATTATACTCATCCAACAAATATAAAGATAGAATACTATGATCAATCCATGTGAGTGTATTTAATAGGTAATAGGAATCTGTTAAGATATAACAAATTGATATCTCCATCATTGATCTCCCACTCCATCCATGTTTCATCTCGACCATCCTGTTCACTTATGTTTTCATCCCCCACCCCCTACCCTCCATTGATTCCCCCCCATCCCTAGTTTAGCAGATACCATGATAGAGAGAGACATCATGGTATAAGGAAAAACCAGGTTCTAGGAAATTATGAGGAATCCACCTTAGATGACACCACCTTAAACTACTAGCAATAGTGGAGAAGGTGTCTAAACTGGCTTACTGCAGTAATCAGATCTGTGAATACCCTAACTGTCATCATAGAGCCTTTCTCCAGTAACTGATGGAAGCAGATGCAGAGATCCATAGCCAAGCATCAGGCCAACCTCCAAAAGTCCAGTCAAAGAGAAAGAAGAGGGATTCTATGAGCAAGGGCATCAAGATCATGATGGGGAAATCTACAGAGGCAACCAAACCAAACTAGTGGGAACTCATGAAATTTAGACCAACACATGTGGAGCCTCCACGGGACTGGACTAGGCCCTCTGCATAAGTGAGACAGTTGTGTAGCTTGATTTGCTTAAGGGGCTCCCTCGTAGTAGGATCAGGATCTATCCCTGGTGCATGAGCTGGCCTTTTGGAGCCCACTACCTATGGTGGGACACCTCACACAGCTTTGAGGCAGGAGGAGAAACTTGGACCTGCCTCTACTGAATGTACCAGGCTCTGCTGACTCCCCATGGGAGGCCTTACCTTCTTGTAGGAGGGAATGGGTGGTGAGTTGGGGAGGGGGCAAAGCTGGAGGATGGGAAGAGGGAAGAGGGGGGATCTGTGATTGCTATGTAAAATGAATTTTAAAAAAATCTTAGTTAAAAAAAAGAAAATGATTAAAAAATAAGATATAAATTGAGGAAATACATTCATGAATACAGAACAGAGTAGACAGTTGAAGTCATCCTCTGATATGACTCTGAGCAAACCCACCTTCAGGCAGGAGCAGGGAGAAGGGGCATGTGACGCTTCTCCCTCTCCTAATAAGAGATCACTTACACTAGCAGGAAGCACCATCTCCTTTAGGCCCTATAACCCAAGATCAGGGGTAGAGCAAATATGACTGTATTTCCCCTTTGTGTCTAAATGAGAAGGTTCTACACTTAATGCAAACTATACACAATAAGAATAATTATCAAGTATCATCCAGGAAAAACAAAGGGTAATAACATAAAAAATGGAAATACAACCAACAAGAATAATATCAAACAAGGAAGACATGCTAAATGTCCAGAAATGTCCAGAACATAATAAATTTCAAATTACCAAGATTATTCCAATAGCTGTCCTATCTTGATGATTCTAACTCTAGTACTAATATGTTCTAGCTAAGCTATGAGAAGATTATAACTTTCTTATAGGACCCCACAGAAATACCATCTCTCCCTAAACAGCAGGAAGCAATTAGAAGAAAATGATGTCCCTCTCTGAAAAGTTTCATTTTTCCCAGGGCTATGAACGGATGGTTATAGGGTTGTGGGTGGAACAATAAAATTTAGACTCACTATTCTCCTTTAGAAAAGAAAAAAGGAAATGGATAGGTATAATATATTACGGAAGATTTTTGTATCTACTAGTAAACTAATTTATCAAACTATCAGCTTTGGATAATTTGCACTGATATAGATTCTTGTATGTTTGATAAAAATGTAAACTATTCTTATATTCCTATTTAAGATAATTTGTATATTGATACAAATACAAAACTATAATTGCTGTATTGTACACATATTCCTACTCCTGTTTGAAATATTTTGTATATTGATACAAATGTAAAACTATATTTGCCATTCTGTACATATATTTTACCTCTATTTGGGATATTTTGCATATTGATACATATATTATGTATTGCACTATACATTTCTACCTCTGTTTAAGATATTTTGTGTATTGACACGATTTTGAAGTCATTATCCTTATATAGTACATCTGCTTACACTGTTTACCTTGCTAATGTGAAGCCTTAGTCCTTGGGTTATTTAGGTAGAGAGGACTTACAGATTTATAGTCACCCATGCTTATCATTTCTATTGTTATATTATATAGGTTCTCAAGATTTACAGAAACATATGTCAGATGAATAGATCATCTTCAAACACTTCATAGTCCTAGAGAATATGGCATTTAAATATTTTGATAACTTAAAATTCTGTTGACATGAGACACAATTGCTCCTGGCAGCACTGATCTGATCCTGAGAGAATGTTGGGCTTCTAGACATTTCCACTTATAGTTTTTCTTCTTCTTGGCCCAAAATGGACTATTGGGAAAAGAACTGCCCTTGCCTTGATTGCTGACAGTACAAATGCTATTCTTTCCAGATGAGTAGGACACAAGGAAAAGCACCTTCTGAACTCTGCCAAGACAGGTTAAGATGGTCTTTCAAAATTGCTGCTTCTCAAAAATGGTCTGTCAGATATTCTAGGCCTGTAGCCAAATTGGATGCCACAATGGTGCTGAGAAACTTTGGATGACTGTCCAAGTAACCAGCTGTCTCTGTCCTTTCTAGAATTATGGGAGTTGCTTGCAATGTACTTCCTGTTTACTGAGGCAATATTATATCCTTCTGAGGTCTTTGATGTAGTTGAAGCCTAGATAATTATACTGTTCATTGGTTATGATAAAAGATAAATTAGATATGAAAATTTAAACTCATAAATATAGGATAGATGATAGAATATTTTCCTTAAATTTGACAAATACAAATAAACTAGATATTGTAACTGTAATTCTTGCTTGATAACTGTTCTAATATATGTCATTTTACTATGTTTAAGTTAAAACCTTCCTTTTTTGATTAGACACAAAAATGGAAGTGCTGTGGGATGTCTTTCTGTATGCTGTGAATATGTGTTACTCTCATTGACTAATAAATAAAGCCTCATTGGCCTACATACCAACCCCAGATCTCTCATCCCACCTCATGCTCCCCCTAAAGCCTTCATTTTATGTGGTCAGATCTTAATGACATAGATTTATTCTTTTTAGAGCCCCAGTGAACTCCAGTTATGCCCCATATTTCAGACAGCATATGCAAATATGTGCTGGGCATTTTCCTGGCCTGAGATTACATAGTTTCCCTAAATAATTAATACAATCCATTATACTCATCCAACAAATATAAAGATAGAATACTATGATCAATCCATGTGAGTGTATTTAATAGGTAATAGGAATCTGTTAAGATATAACAAATTGATATCTCCATCATTGATCTCCCACTCCATCCATGTTTCATCTCGACCATCCTTTTCACTTATGTTTTCATCCCCCACCCCCTACCCTCCATTGATTCCCCATCCCTAGTTTAGCAGATACCATGATAGAGAGAGACATCATGGTATAAGGAAAAACCAGGTTCTAGGAAATTATGAGGAATCCACCTTAGATGACACCACCTTAAACTACTAGCAATAGTGGAGAAGGTGTCTAAACTGGCTTACTGCAGTAATCAGATCTGTGAATACCCTAACTGTCATCATAGAGCCTTTCTCCAGTAACTGATGGAAGCAGATGCAGAGATCCATAGCCAAGCATCAGGCCAACCTCCAAAAGTCCAGTCAAAGAGAAAGAAGAGGGATTCTATGAGCAAGGGCATCAAGATCATGATGGGGAAATCTACAGAGGCAACCAAACCAAACTAGTGGGAACTATGCAGGTTCCTCTGCATAAGGACAATGAGATGAACTCTTTGCATATTTGCTAGAAGGTTAGCCAACAGAATTAGAGGGACAGCTACTGAGTATAAATTATATAGGGACAGAATCTGAGAACTCAGCATGGTTCCCACATTGTAGTTTCGATGATGAAATGATGAGCCTCTTCCACCAGCATAACTCCAGAGTTGTAAACTAATGAAACATCATATCACGGTGCCTCATAAATTCTTTCCTGAACACATGAATAAAACATTTTACATTATTGACCTTTATAGGTTGAATTAATTTTGGACACACATACAATATAATATCAGACCCTGAACAGATATTTATAAAGCTGTGCTCCTGACCTCTAAGAAATGCTATTGAAATGAAATTGACTCTCTCTTATTTGTTTCTGGCTTCAGTTTACATTTGCTTTGCTTCTTTGGGTTATGATTTATTCAAAGTATTATTAAAAGTAGACAGAAGACTTACAGGCCTTGGTGGTAATTGTAAACTGCGTATGTATATGAAAATCATCATCTGTCTGAACTAATTTAATAGGCACAAGAAGAAGGAGGATGCAGGAAGCAAATAGATCAGGTAACTCGTCAGGGTAGGTCCACAATTACCCCTCCAAGCTTTGCTTTCCCCTCTCAAGCTGACCATGCCAGGGCTAAGCGCTGGCACACTACAGGCACCCTGAAAGTGGTAGCTATTATTTGGAAAAAGTCACCTGAAAGGGACAATCATAGTTGGACTGAATTAGAGACGTTTAATGGAAAGACAATTGTGAGAAGGAAGTGAGTTGGGGGAGGGCAGGAGAGAGAGTTCTTTATGTGCAGAAACGTTGAGAAGTTTACCAGAAATTGATTTGGAGAACACAAATTGTCCTCAAAAAGTTCTAAAGAGAGAAACACAGTGTTAGGCAGGTGGGTAGAGAGTTGGAGAGGAATAGAGAGCAGGGGTAACTATGAAAAAAATACGTTGTATGAAATTCTCAATAACGTAATAAAATTTTTTTCTAAAAAGTAAGCAAAAATTTATTTTTATGCAACAGTATATTTGGTTTTCAATCAAATCCAGAACCTGAGCCTCACTTTTATTCTTTCTAGAGATTGTGTCTTTCCAGTGCAGCTCATGAGTATGGAAATACTTTGTTGATTGATACCAAATACCATCTTGTGATCAACCATCTTACATTCATATACTTATAGAGAGATACAGATAAAATATTATTATTTAGGTTAAAATTCCTAAAACAATGTATCCACATATCTTAGCATCTCAGGTCCTCAGGACCATTCCCAGCACTGTACCTATTATCCATCCCAGATCCTAACACCCACTGCTTTCCAAAATTTGTCGGACTGATCTCAACTGCATCCAGAAGCCTGAGTTTTCACAAATATGAAATAATTACTTGCTCATTGTTTCATACGTGACCCAACATGGCTCTAATTTTGACCCACATGGTCTTTTAGCGTTGATTCTTGACCTAACTCTACCACCAGAAGGAGAACTCTGGAGAGGTTCATGTGCATTTTACTTGAAGGAAAACTAGCCTGAATTCCTCTGTAACTATGTATTTTATAAATATAAAAAAATCATTCTCCCTTATATATTCTTGTATGTAATGACTTGTTCTGTAAAAAAAAACAATTAAATTATTGAACTTAAAAGATATTGTTCGAGAAGATAGTTGAGCACACAGTGTGTGTAAAAGATATAAAATTCCTTTCTTCCCAGGAAGGGACGGTTTGCTTCCTCGGTTTCATGTCTCCTGATACACTCTCCAAACTGCATGAGAAACCACAAATTCACACTATCCCATCAAAGACATCAGACAAAGCGACCATGTCCTTGTTGACCAGGTTAGCCTTGTCAAGGCAATAATCTGAGTCACTCTCACTTTTCCCGTAGTTCTAACACAGGGACAACTGACTATATTTGAGGGAGAAGGGTTAAATAACAGATCAATGATCTTGTGGTCTGCTGAGGTTGCTGAAGAATGCATCCAATAGCTCTGTGCTTCAGTACCTGTGGTCTCTTTCCCTAAGACATTTGTTATTTAAACATGTCTCTATGTTGAACCTCCAGACAAAGCTGGATTGGTAAAGACTTACGCATTTTGTCCTAGCTACATTTACATCTGAACACTCAATACATCTTCTCATGTAAAAATGTATTATAAGAACTCATGAGGAAAGACAATGTGCACTGGTTTAATATAAAATTTTATCTGTTTAGTCTTCTGACAACTTGAAATGATTTGAAATGATCATGACTAAGTAAATGTAATCTTTAACAACAATGCGTATTTTTAAGTCTCTGCTATTATGAGGCACTAGAAGGTTTTTGTATTCTGTAATTACAACTGTACATGCTTATAGTTCCTTTGGAGCCATTATTGACTGACAAGCAAATGATACATACACCAAAAAATACCTGGATTCACTGTCCAAAAATTACCACTTGTGCAGAGCAGTAAATCTCTCAATCACAAGCTCATTTTATGTGGTCAGATCTTAATGACATAGATTTATTCTTTTTAGAGCCCCAGTGAACTCCAGTTATGCCCCATATTTCAGACAGCATATGCAAATATATGCTGGGCATTTTCCTGGCCTGAGATTACATAGTTTTCCCTAAATAATTAATACAATCCATTATACTCATCCAACAAATATAAAGATAGAATACTATGATCAATCCATGTGAGTGTATTTAATAGGTAATAGGAATCTGTTAAGATATAACAAATTGATATCTCCATCATTGATCTCCCACTCCATCCATGTTTCATCTCGACCATCCTGTTCACTTATGTTTTCATCCCCCACCCCCTACCCTCCATTGATTCCCCCCCATCCCTAGTTTAGCAGATACCATGATAGAGAGAGACATCATGGTATAAGGAAAAACCAGGTTCTAGGAAATTATGAGGAATCCACCTTAGATGACACCACCTTAAACTACTAGCAATAGTGGAGAAGGTGTCTAAACTGGCTTACTGCAGTAATCAGATCTGTGAATACCCTAACTGTCATCATAGAGCCTTTCTCCAGTAACTGATGGAAGCAGATGCAGAGATCCATAGCCAAGCATCAGGCCAACCTCCAAAAGTCCAGTCAAAGAGAAAGAAGAGGGATTCTATGAGCAAGGGCATCAAGATCATGATGGGGAAATCTACAGAGGCAACCAAACCAAACTAGTGGGAACTCATGAAATTTAGACCAACACATGTGGAGCCTCCACGGGACTGGACTAGGCCCTCTGCATAAGTGAGACAGTTGTGTAGCTTGATTTGCTTAAGGGGCTCCCTCGTAGTAGGATCAGGATCTATCCCTGGTGCATGAGCTGGCCTTTTGGAGCCCACTACCTATGGTGGGACACCTCACACAGCTTTGAGGCAGGAGGAGAAACTTGGACCTGCCTCTACTGAATGTACCAGGCTCTGCTGACTCCCCATGGGAGGCCTTACCTTCTTGTAGGAGGGAATGGGTGGTGAGTTGGGGAGGGGGCAAAGCTGGAGGATGGGAAGAGGGAAGAGGGGGGATCTGTGATTGCTATGTAAAATGAATTTTAAAAAAATCTTAGTTAAAAAAAAGAAAATGATTAAAAAATAAGATATAAATTGAGGAAATACATTCATGAATACAGAACAGAGTAGACAGTTGAAGTCATCCTCTGATATGACTCTGAGCAAACCCACCTTCAGGCAGGAGCAGGGAGAAGGGGCATGTGACGCTTCTCCCTCTCCTAATAAGAGATCACTTACACTAGCAGGAAGCACCATCTCCTTTAGGCCCTATAACCCAAGATCAGGGGTAGAGCAAATATGACTGTATTTCCCCTTTGTGTCTAAATGAGAAGGTTCTACACTTAATGCAAACTATACACAATAAGAATAATTATCAAGTATCATCCAGGAAAAACAAAGGGTAATAACATAAAAAATGGAAATACAACCAACAAGAATAATATCAAACAAGGAAGACATGCTAAATGTCCAGAAATGTCCAGAACATAATAAATTTCAAATTACCAAGATTATTCCAATAGCTGTCCTATCTTGATGATTCTAACTCTAGTACTAATATGTTCTAGCTAAGCTATGAGAAGATTATAACTTTCTTATAGGACCCCACAGAAATACCATCTCTCCCTAAACAGCAGGAAGCAATTAGAAGAAAATGATGTCCCTCTCTGAAAAGTTTCATTTTTCCCAGGGCTATGAACGGATGGTTATAGGGTTGTGGGTGGAACAATAAAATTTAGACTCACTATTCTCCTTTAGAAAAGAAAAAAAGGAAATGGATAGGTATAATATATTAAGGAAGATTTTTGTATCTACTAGTAAACTAATTTATCAAACTATCAGCTTTGGATAATTTGCACTGATATAGATTCTTGTATGTTTGATAAAAATGTAAACTATTCTTATATTCCTATTTAAGATAATTTGTATATTGATACAAATACAAAACTATAATTGCTGTATTGTACACATATTCCTACTCCTGTTTGAAATATTTTGTATATTGATACAAATGTAAAACTATATTTGCCATTCTGTACATATATTTTACCTCTATTTGGGATATTTTGCATATTGATACATATATTATGTATTGCACTATACATTTCTACCTCTGTTTAAGATATTTTGTGTATTGACACGATTTTGAAGTCATTATCCTTATATAGTACATCTGCTTACACTGTTTACCTTGCTAATGTGAAGCCTTAGTCCTTGGGTTATTTAGGTAGAGAGGACTTACAGATTTATAGTCACCCATGCTTATCATTTCTATTGTTATATTATATAGGTTCTCAAGATTTACAGAAACATATGTCAGATGAATAGATCATCTTCAAACACTTCATAGTCCTAGAGAATATGGCATTTAAATATTTTGATAACTTAAAATTCTGTTGACATGAGACACAATTGCTCCTGGCAGCACTGATCTGATCCTGAGAGAATGTTGGGCTTCTAGACATTTCCACTTATAGTTTTTCTTCTTCTTGGCCCAAAATGGACTATTGGGAAAAGAACTGCCCTTGCCTTGATTGCTGACAGTACAAATGCTATTCTTTCCAGATGAGTAGGACACAAGGAAAAGCACCTTCTGAACTCTGCCAAGACAGGTTAAGATGGTCTTTCAAAATTGCTGCTTCTCAAAAATGGTCTGTCAGATATTCTAGGCCTGTAGCCAAATTGGATGCCACAATGGTGCTGAGAAACTTTGGATGACTGTCCAAGTAACCAGCTGTCTCTGTCCTTTCTAGAATTATGGGAGTTGCTTGCAATGTACTTCCTGTTTACTGAGGCAATATTATATCCTTCTGAGGTCTTTGATGTAGTTGAAGCCTAGATAATTATACTGTTCATTGGTTATGATAAAAGATAAATTAGATATGAAAATTTAAACTCATAAATATAGGATAGATGATAGAATATTTTCCTTAAATTTGACAAATACAAATAAACTAGATATTGTAACTGTAATTCTTGCTTGATAACTGTTCTAATATATGTCATTTTACTATGTTTAAGTTAAAACCTTCCTTTTTGATTAGACACAAAAATGGAAGTGCTGTGGGATGTCTTTCTGTATGCTGTGAATATGTGTTACTCTCATTGACTAATAAATAAAGCCTCATTGGCCTACATACCAACCCCAGATCTCTCATCCCACCTCATGCTCCCCCCTAAAGCCTTCCTCCCATGGGGGACTCAGCAAAGCCTGGTACATTCAGTTGAGTCAGGTCTAAGGCCCTCCCCCCTGCATCAAGGCTGTGTGGCCTTTACTCTTGCAGCACTAAGATTCCTGGCTTCATGACATCCCCATGGAAGCTCAGGCAGTTCTCCCTGTTGTCACCTTGAAGTGACTTAGCCTATTTCTTTCAGTGTAATCCTTCTTACTTCTGGCAAGGTTTGTCACATATGCAGTAGGAAAATCTCTGTATAAAATAATCAAGAAAGTAAGCAAATGAAACAATAACCAGTGAAGCCCCCAACTTTTCCTTTTCTTACCTTAACTATCATATACAGGCTTCATATCTTATTTCTAATAGTTTAATTCTTTTTGAATGATATATAATGCTTTTGATTGTAGCTGGAAGTTTTCGTGTGTCCTGCCCAGCCCTGAGGTCCCACAGCCCCTTATAAAATAATCACTCAGAGGCTTATATTAATTACCAACTGTATGGCCTATGGCAGGCTTCTTGATAGCTAATTCTTTCATCTTAAATTAACCTATTTTGTCTCCCCTGACTCTGTTCTTTTCTCTGTATCTCTGCTGGGATTTTCCTGCCTATCTCCCTTCTCCTGCCTGCCTTCACCTGGAAATACTCAGTATTTCCAATGCATTTATTTTCTGCTTAAATTTTTAATGCAGCATTATGATTTGCAAGCCAGGTACCCAGACCCAAAATTCTATTCATCAATTACTTTTCCAAAAAGCAACTGAAGTTCTTATTGACTCTGTAATATAGACTGAATCCATGAAAAGTCAAACTTTACCTGCCAATGGCTACTCTTGATAATTTTCAGGGTGTTAAATTACAACATCAAACGTCATCTTACTAAACATGCTGGGATAGAAATAAGCATAATTTAAAAAAAAATCTCTCAGGTAATATAAGACTGAACATTAACCTTATATGAACTTCTCATTATATTATCATGCTCAATTAACAACTATATTTTAACATATTTATGCTATAAGGATTATAGGATCACACAGTTTTAGGGAAAACCATCTTTAATTCACAAACACTAAGTCTTCTATATCTGGGAATAAATGGAAGAGGTTTTTTTACTGAGAAAATAAAAGAAACAAAACATATACATTTCACAACTCGTTATGGCAAGTTAAAAAAAAAAAAGGATACAGGCATCACTTTAACAATCATTCCTAATCCAGTTAAGTCTAACTAACGGGTCATAAGGGACTTGAAATATATCATTGGAGCTTTCAATGCCCTTCATTGAAAAACTTCAAAATGATGTAACCCTGATAATTGCTGAAAAATGAATTTACACCCTGCAGGGTAGAAGTAATAAGGCCAAACCATAATTCCTCAAAACACAGCCATCATGTTAATAGCTCCACCATAAGTCTAAATGATGCAATTAATTCTCTGGCATTTATGCAAGTTTTCTACGGTGAATCCATGTGAACTCAGACATCATCAGGCAATATTTATGTGCTGGGTACACAAATAGCCTTGTCATTCACACACTGCCTCCTTAATGCAGAAACACCAGCATCTCTGTCTCATTTACATTAGCCTCAGACATGGCACGTGCTGAACATAAGGGTGGCTGTCAGGAGACTTCTGTAATGGTGGCTGCCCTGAAACAGCCTGGCAAACAGGATCTGTGGCAAATCTGGTATTCTGACGAATATGGAGACACCCAACCACAAGGAATCAGTGCTAGATAATTCTGTTTTATACATCACGTCTGGGTCAATTTGCAATAGTCAAAGTCCTCTAAAGTTGGCATTCACGTGAAAACACAAGTTTAAGTGAGTTCACCATTTAGTCTCCAGAATCTTTAGGAAATGTGATGTCACCTTGGCAGCATGTTGTGTGTGCCACCCTATCTTTAAATGTCAGACTTAAAACATCCAAGAATATTTCACAATGTTTCCCTCAGCCATATGTATTGTGATAGAATAATATTTGTTCACAGTATTTTAATTAGTAAGGATTAGGCATGCAACTCCTTTAGGGAAATTCATAAATGCAGGAAATTGAAAAACCATGCTCTGACTTGATAAATAAGGATCTTAGACTTAAAACAAAATTGTCACAATATATTACATTTATTATAGAAATGAATGCACAGATGCTAGTTCCTTGTATAATATTTTATGACTTGCAAACTCAACAACCTAGCTGACTTTGATAATAGAATACACAGTAATACTCTCATAACTGTTTGAGGCTAGCAATTGTTCTAAAGCAGGAGAAGGGATGGTCCACACATCATTTTGAGAGAGGGAAATACCACATTCACACTGTGTTCATTAACAACCATTGTTAGATTTCTGTTATTAATAGTAATTTATGCATGACTATTCCTAATACATATATTAAACTTTACCCCAGGCTTCTATATAGAGGAAAAGAGATTGTGCAAACATAAAGTGTTCAGAGCTACCTGGAATGTCAGGTAGCATTTGAGGCTTGGAACACATACTCCAAAGGTATAAGGAGACTACTCTAAGAACATTCTGGACAAAGTGCAGGTCTAAATGCTGCCATGAAAAACAGTACAGAGAATATTTCCATATGGGTAATAGGTTTGGACCAATGATAAACCAACAGTTCCTATAGTTCTTCAGGAGCACAGTGAAGACCCAGAAGAATCAAATTAATGACCTTACTATTGTGCCCAGAAAACCAGAAGAAATTCCCACACGCTATAGCACTTTGTCTAGACACTCAGTCTTTCAACAATTTTAAGATAAGCTTATGAAGCCAAGCCTTGTCATGTCAGGTGTGGCCTCTGATGACTTTTCAAGGCTGCCTGAATTGCCAGTGCCTGGCAGTGCACAGTACTTAGGCTCATTTATTTTTATTAACTACTAATGCAACTGTTAATATTTGATTTCCATAGGAAAAAAATTTCTATTTCTAATAAAAAGCCAAGCATTGCTGTGGTGACATTTTTCTCCACAGAGAAGATAAAGGCAGACAATTTGGCATGCAACGTATGTTCTACAACTGTACAAGCTACCAAAGGCTATAGAAAAGCAGATGAAAGCATTTTCAAAATTAAAATGCCTTTTGATTGCTCTGTGTTATGTCCTGTGTTGCAGAGAGGTGCTGTCAGGCCCAGTACCTTTATAAATGATGGATCCTGTACAACATAAAATGGCAGGGCAAAGTATATTTCAAATTTTGTTTTGAAAGCATTGATTCTCATACAACTTTGAAATTAAATTTCCCTCATGATCCAACTCGAAACCTCTTGCCTCCCTCCAAGAGGAAAACAGAAGGTAAATTTCTCCTTTGCAGTCTAGCCAAACATGATATGCTAGTAAAGGGTAGAAATCTCGTTGAGTAATTATTTTATGAGTCTGAATTTTCTCTATAGAATATCCTCTTTTTAAGTGCCTCGGTGTTTCTTGTGTTCCTTCTTTTTCTCTTATGTTTGTAAAACACAAGGAAAAGGGTAGTGTTTCTAGCAGGGTACTTTGTTTCTGCTTATCTGATAATGCACTAGCCAAGATTTCATTATAGCATAATAAATGTTCATAGAATGAGTGAGTGGAATGTCAGCTTCTAATTCTCTGCTCTCCCTTTTATTAATATTAAGTTATCCATAGGTTTTCTCTTCTTTGTGACCACTTTACTTGAGAAATATTGAACAATTCTTACTCATATTATTTTGCTATGTACATTGCTCACAGGCAGAAAATACCACTGAATTTTTCCATCATAGACTTGTGAATTATATATAAAACTAGCACTGAATTGTATTGAACTCTGATGATTATCCATTTATATTTAGAAAGCTAAAAACTAAGAAAGATGTTTCTTCACAGGGCTAATTACTAAACTCCCACTGTCATAGAAGTCATTTTTCCCCAAAGAAAAGCCAGGCAGTTAAAAGAAACTGATCAAAAGGAAATGTTTGCCCTTCATACTAAAGCACACAGCTTATTATAATGTGGTGCACAGTATAAAGACTATGGGTTATGAATTAATCATGGTGCTTATTTAGGATACATCAGTAAGGATGCTCAAAATGATAACAAAATCAGACTTTAGAATGCCTAAAGATATGATTGTAAATCTAAGGGTTAATATGACTTGCTTAAAAGTTTAATTACTGCTACATAACAGGAGATATTTGGTTTATTTCTCAGTTGATTCCAATGGCACAGAGTGCCACCTCAGCTCTCCATTCCATATCCATTCAAGAATTTTCCATGAGCCTGTAAAGGCAAAATAGTGTCTTCAAAGAGACTAGAAGAGGTGAATTCAACAATTAATGAAAGTAATTAATGTTTGTCTTTCTGAGTCTGGTCTGCTTCTTTCATAAAGGTATCTTCTAGTTTATGTTGTTTCAAAGCTAAACAGTATTGCAATCTGCACATATTAAAGACATTGTTAATTGACTGGTGTGTCAGTGAATATGTGATTTGATTCCATATCTTGGCAGTGTATTAATTGTGTTGCAATGATCCTGAAAGTACAGAGATTTCTTTGACTTAGTGATTTTATTTCTTTTGGACATATTCCCAGTAGTGGGATTGCTGGTTCATATGGTGTCTCTATTTAAAGTGTTTGAGGAATCATCAAACGTTTTTCATAATGGCTCTGTGAATTTGCATTTTGAGTAGCACTGCAATAAATTTAATTTTTTCCTATGTCCTCTCTAACACTCATTATCTTTTTTCTCTTTGATAACAATCATTCTAATGAGAATGAGCAGACCTTTCGTTGTCATATAGGTTTACAAGTCTGTGATGGAATATTGAGTATGTTTTATGTAGTCGTTGGTTGCTGGCATACTTTCCTTTAAGAAATATCTATTCAAGTCCCTTACTTATTTTTAAATCAAGGATGTGTGTGTGTGTGTGTGTGTGTGTGTGTGTGTGTGTGTGTGTGTGTGTTACTGACCTGTTAAGAGTTCCTGTTAAGAGTGTTTTACATATTAATGTATTATAAACTGTATGTGATAGAAATATTCTCTCCAACTGTGGCCTGTTTCTTCATGCTCCTTCTTTTGTCCTTTCTTCTCTGGACGTTTTAAGGACTTTGTTTTACTCTGATGTAATCTAATTTTCCCATTCTCACTCTTGCTCCCTATGCTTTGGGGTAATATCCAAAAGTCATTACTGACTCCAGTGCCATGCAGCTTTTCCTTCATGCTTTCTTTTAATAATTTTACCACTTCAGGTTATACATTTGCAGTTTTAACCACATTTTTTTCTTGCATGTTATGATAAAAGAGTTAAACTTTAGCTTCTAAGTGTGTGCATTATGTTTTCCTAACATCAGTGATTAAAGAGACAATACAATGTTATATGGAAGCTGTATACATATGGAATATCTAAACTGAACAACTCAACATACACATCATATAGAATCATTTCTTTTATTGGCAAACTTAAAGTCAACTTTTCGACCAATTACACATACTTCATGATCTTATTATACCACCTTAGAAATGAATACATACAAGATTCACATACAAGTTCTTCTTCTCTACTTCTGTGGGAGTTGTGAAAGTTTGTTGGTCAAAGTTGTAAAGTGTTCAGTATGATAGGAGGGATGAGCTCAACATATCTGTTCTACAGCAAATTATTATAGCAGATAGCAGCAATAATGTAGCTCTTCATAGATGCTCAGAGACCTTAAATATTAATAAGAAAGACAGCATACGTGAAGTAATGAATATATTAACCAGCTCCACTTAACTATTTCCCAATGTATATATGTTTCAAATAACATGCTGTAAAATGACAGACATATGTGTGTATACTCCATGTGTCAATTTAAAATAAATTGCTAGAAGATTAAAAATATATATAATTCATGATGTAATCTATACTATACATTTTTTAAATTCATCAATTTAACAAAAATTAAAGAAAACTGTAGAAGTGAACTCTTGGACACGAGGCTCCATTGGAATAAAATGGGAATATTACTGGCAAGGAAGAGTTAGAGAAGCCAAGCTCTAAAAGGTTCTTCCTACCATGAACACAAATGTAATGTCCTTTGGTTATTCACTGTATTGATTTCAAATACCTCTCTCTCAGGGTCATTAATTTTTAGATTACAACACTGTTCCTAATCTTGGAAAATTAAGTGTATCATGTTGTGAACCATCAAGAGCTATTTTCAGCAATTTGTGGGCCTCTTCAATACAAGTAATGAGATCAAGTCCTTTCTGTGTTAAGTCAGAGCCCGTGCAACAATTACTGTTCCCAAACTGCTACTGTCTGAGCCCATGAGGATGCTCAGTGTGATGTACAGGAAGGAACTGGGATCACAGTCACAGAACATCACTAGGGCATATGCTCTACGGCTTGATGTTCAGTCCCATTACATGCATGGAATATATTTTAACAAAAATAAAATGTAGAATGTAAAAGTAAAAATAAAACACTCACTTGTCTACCTGATCATTGCATAAATATTTATGAAGGCACTACTTTTATGATATTGGATAAGGTGTTATAAAATTTAGGAACAGAAAATGAAACAACATACTTGCTTCCAAGAAGCCTCCCACACGAGAAGTAATTCAACAAAGAAGCAAAAAGAATATTGCTCTTCTGCCCAGCTCCCCTTAGATCCCTCTTCCAGCTTCCCGCATGTGTCACTCAGGTACACCCACACCTGACTTCAGCGCCAGTTCCTCATTCAGGTTGCTCACAGACTGACAGACTGACTGGGCATGTGGTCCCAGGGAACTTACATCACTTTCCCACCCAGTCTCAAGGGTTATGGAAATAGAAACATGTATATCCATTCTGGTCTCCTAGCTGCTCTCCTGGGATAATTCCAGAGCTGGATCTGACTATTTTACAATGACTCTGCAAGGCTGTCATGTTAGACCCACCTTTCGCTTGACTACCTTAGTCCCAATGAGATCACAACACATCTCTTTCACATGAGTTCTTTTGCAGAGTCAGCTGCTAGAGACGGTAAATAATACAATAAACGAGACACTAATCCTAAAAACTTTACAAAAGAAGGATAAAGGAGAAACTGAAGTTTTGTTGGTCAGTGTAAGAGTTGATGAATAACTATAGTTAAGTTAAGGAATATAGTTGGATTTCCAAAATCTTGAAAGAATCTAAATGTAAAAAAAAAAAAGAAAGAAATTAAAACGGAATGACATAATACTTTATAAAAATATGGAAAAGTTCCAAGTAGAGATATGATCTTAAAAACTCACCTTATAGGCCAGGCTGTGGTGGCACACGCCTTTAAGCCCAGCAGTCAGGAAGCAGAGTCAGGCGGACCTCTGTGAGTTTGAGGCCAGCCTGGTCTACAGAGCAAGATCCAGGACAGGCACCAAAACTACACAGAAAATCCCTGTCTTGAAAAACAAAAACAAAAACAAAAACAAAACAAAAAACAAACAAACAAACAAATAAACAACAAAAAACATCCTTACCTTATGGTTGATTCAGTGTGTAAAGTTACTTCCTGCTGCCAAACATCATCTGAGTTCAATCCTCGGGAGCCACATGGTAAAAGGGGAGAATGGACACCCAAAAGTCGTCCTCTGAACTCCACACATGCACCATGCATACACAAACACATGCAAATAAATGTATTTTAAAAGATTAAATATTAACTAAAAAAATCAGGATAAATACCACCACAATGGTTCCTGAACATCCCCTTTCCTTATAAACACAGAAAGGATATCATTAAACCTGAAAAATACACTGCACTTTTTAGCCCTTTCTCCCCAAGTATGAAATGTATCAACTAAAAGCCAACATTTGTATATGAGTTGTAAAATGTAGGTACACTCTGAAAGGGAGCTCACATCTCTGGGTTCTATTCCATTATTTCCAACCCTTGAAATCAGTGGCTCTCAACCTTTCTAATGCTCTGACCCTTTAATACAGTTCCTGATATTGTAGTGAACAAAAAACATAAAGTTATTTTTGTTGTTAATGTCATTACTGTAATTTTGCTGCCATTATGAATAGTAATGTAAATATTCTTTAGAGATAAAGGCTTGCTAAATGAGTATCAACCGATAGATTGAGAACCACTGCTATAAATGGACAAAGATTACATACAAATATTCATTTCGGCATTATACATCGTTTTATCCTCACCATCCCATTTCTGGGTGTGGTTCATTATCAGCCTAAGATACAGGCTTTAAAGATTTATACATCATATCTCATTTTAAACCACAAAATGATAGCAATAGTTTTTTTAGTACTGATGCATATAGTTTCATAACCACATGCCATAGTCTCCAGGGCAGTATTTTCACCATCCTATAGTGATGCTCAATGTTATGATGGTCTTCTAATAAATAATATTTACTATTTCTTGACTCCAGATGGTGTTGATTGTTCTAGGAAATAAAATGTTGCTGTCTGACCACTTAAAGGTCCTTAGTTTTGAAGGACTTGACATCCAAACTAGCAGTTCTCCCCCTAAATGCACAGTAGCTCACTAGAGGAGCTTGAAGGCACTAAGATTCCTATGCTCTATCCCATCTCAAATACCAAGGCAATGGTACTTTAAATCCCTGTAGATAATTATTGGGTACAGAAAACCAAGGCTTTAGACTGATACATTAATATTGAGACTTTTGGTTTATTGTTGTCTATATAGTTGCAACAGAAATGATAGGATTGCATTTTTTTGATAGGGGATGAAGTATTGTTGCAAATTTGGTCATTAAATATGGAAGTTAGCATGTATTTTAGTAACTTTAGACAAAAAGAAATAGATTCTTCAAAATCTATGCTATATTCAAAGTCTAATGGATTTGAAGTGTTCCTGAAAGGTCATGCCTTGAACTCTGGTCCTCAATCCAGTAGTGTTCATGGGTGGGAATTTGACAAAGCGATTGTATTGTGCAGGCTGTGACCTTTTATATCAGTTGATTAACCTATTGATGGGTTCATAATTTGCTGAGATATTAGGATGTTGTGATATCCTAGTACATAGGACCTTGTTGAAGGCTGTGGGACCCCCAAGGCCATATCTTGTCTTTATAACACCCCTTTCTCATGCTTGTTCATGGTCTCTCATGAGACATAAGGTGAGTTGCATTGCTGCACCCTGTACTTGCCTCCAAACTCAAGTTCTCTTACACCAAGCTCAATGAAATGATGGAGTCACGTGATCATGCACTAAAAACACTGAGCCACAATAAAAAGTAAAGCTTAATTCCTATAAGTCTGGGTTTTTTCTATATTTAATTAATTATTTTAAAGTAATATTCCTATTAATAATTTGAGACTTTCATGCAATGATTTTTTTATCATACTCATTCCACTCTATCAAATCCTCTCAAATGTGTGTGTATACATATCCATATTGTCTCCCCACTCCTTTTAGAAAACTCATTGAGTCCAATTTTATAACAATAACGGGACAGACATAGACATATAGTAATAAAGAGTAGAACTGGGGCCATCTATCAGTATAAATGCTACTTGGATTAATATCTTAAAATAAATCTGTTAGTGTTATTGAATAATACAACAATTGTGAATACTCTTTCCTGTCGTCGTTTTGTTATACCTTTAATATAAGGTAATTAGGAGGTCACTATTGCTGTAAGATCCAATAGCTTTTCAACAATTGTTAGCTAATTGACAATCAAATTATTAAGAATTTCCTCAAACCAGCTTATGGATCTAGACTATGTTCCCCTTGCATAGATTCATTAGTATGATACATGCTTTTTCACTATGATTGATACACATACATCAATATTTTTAAAAGATTGATACAGAAAGAAATGCAAACACATTATTTTAAACCAAGTTTGAAACTAAGTTTTTGAAATAAAGCATAAAATTCTTAATTAAAAAATTGTGCCTTATCAACAATTTATCTTTGTTCTTAAATGTAACCATCCTGCACAATAATGAGTTCTATGTACCACAAGTCACTGTCATCTTTGTACCCTTATCTCCAGTTCATTGCCTAGACCAGAGTAGTCACTGTCTGAATATTGGAAAATGAATGCATAAGTAACCAAGGGGTGGTGTGTGTGTGTGTGTATCTGTGTGTCTGTGTCTGTGTCTGTCTGTCTGTGTATACATGTTTGTCTGTGTCTGTATGTCTATCTGTTTGTGTATACATGTTTATGATTGTGTGTTCTAAAATGGATCTGGGAGGTATTTCTTTATTTTATTTTATTTTATTTTATAATTTAATTTAATTTTACATATCAGCCATGGATTCCCCTATCCTCCCCCCTCCCACCCACCTTCCCTCCAGCCCACTCCCCATTCCCATCTCCTCCAGTGCAACGACTCCCCTGGGGATCCTGCTCAACCTGGTAGATTCAATCCAGGCAGGTCTAGTGCCCTCCTCTGGGAGGTATTTCCAAAAGGATTATTTATCAGTGACCTCATTAGAACGTTGTATAAAGACTATTGAAATGACAAGGAGTCCATCTGTAAATGCAGCTCGCTACATTTTCCTTTAAAACATTTTATGCTTTTACAATCTGCACCAACCTAATTACCTAATTTTCCTTGATGCAATGTTGATATAAAATCATTTTTATTCCTATTAACATGCCTCTTAGTTCATAACACTTGAGATAATATCACCTCTGACATGCAAACATAAATCATAAAGGATCAGAGTCTATGCAATAAATGTCTACAAGTTAGAAAAGCCAGTTTTAATCAAAGTTCTTGCATTAGAAATTTTAAATAAACATATGCCACAATGATTAATGATCAATTTTTTATAGATGATGATGACAACAATGATGATGATGAAGAAGATACATAGATAGATAGATAGATAGATAGATAGATAGATAGATAGATATTGGTTATTTGGCTTCATATTTTGTAGAGAATTATAGCAAGCATTGTGCTCACCTTTTAAGCAAAGAGGCAAAAGCACTATGCTTCTGGGTAGCAGGAGAGGGAAGACACCCTTAAGCAATAACCAGTGAACTAACCACAAGTGTCTTGGGTTTTGCTCCAAACTGAGCCATCTATCTAGAAATTATAGTTTTAAAGTTTGATTCTAACTCAGCATACAATGAGTACAGTTCCATGTAGAATGCCTTAATAGGCAAAAGAGACGGTTCTTGTATGACTAAGGAAGATGGACACACATAAAGCACAGTGTGGAAATGTACTCTTTCAACACAGTTGTAAAAATAGAGTAGGCAGAATTCACTCACATACAGCAGTGAACACGAAGCAGGTCTGAAAAACGCTCTCACAGAAGAAAAATGGAGTGTGTTTGGAGAAGGAAGGTGAAAAGTAGAAATTCGTCGAAAATCAACTTTCCACGCACAGAAAAGTAAAGGGAACTAAATTAATAGTATAAAGGGCCCTGCATGACCCTGGTTTCAGCACAAGAACAGTCCAGTAGCATGGGCAGCACTAATCTGAGGAGAATGGTCCTCCAAGCATGAGCAGAGTCAATCTGGCAAGAACAACTACAGGGAGTATCAGCTGTCAAGGATTTCCAGAGATTGAAGCTTCCAAGATTGTCAAAAGAATATATGCAACTTGTTAGTTATATCTCAGTATATATATTTAACACCAAATATGATTATATTTGGAGAGAGGGTCTATGAGGGATGTTGATGAAGGCTGCATGAAGTAATAAAGATGGCAGCCCTGATATGATGGGGCAACTGACATTGTAACAGGGGATGAGACTCCAGGGATCAATCTGTGTGCTCACCATGTAAAGACATGGAGAAAGCAGTCATCTTTCAGATAATACTTGAGCCCTCATCAAAACCTGCATCAGCCAGGTACCGGATCTCGCACTCTCCACAGCTGTAAGAAATAAATACATATCCTGTGCTCAATCCAGTCTGCCACAACTGTATTTCAATAGCCCATGCACACTAATATATGAAATAAATTCGTCTGTGTGTAATTTCTCTTCATAATAAAACTGAATAAAAGTTACTTATCTTAGCATATTTTGACCTCTTGCTGCTAAGTAAAACAAACCAAACTGAATAGCTACAGATATTTGTAGACAGAGTCTACAGAAAAATTAGTGAACTAATTAAGATACCTAATTTATCCACTGAGGAATTTCCTATTACTTATTAACAGCCTCTGACAATTTAGAATTTGGACTGGTGCTCCTAATGCTACTTTAAAAACTCATCCTGAATCTTTCATTCCTCAACTCAGATTATAGCTTTCAAAAATGCCTGACAGACAAAGTTACATAGTAGCTGCTCCAGGAACACTCAAGCCAAGGTCTTAACAATGATAAAGGGTCTTTAGTTGCTGCTGCTGTGAGCATCCCTACTTCCTCTTGCCTAGGGAAAATGGCTGAAATGTTCTAACCAGACTCAGCAGCCAGGGTGGCTTGGACTATCTCATCATCTTTTGAGGTGAAGTGGTCCCTATATTACTTCTGTATTCACAAGATGAGGATCACTACCAAGAGTGTCATAACTTCAAATCCTCCTCAGACTGTACACAGCCCTCCTATTGATGGATGGATAGCATAAGAACAAATCATTGAGTTGGGCATTATCAGCATACTGTATTTTTCCCTGCAATTCTAAAGGAAAGAGATACGCTAAGGTTTAGAAACCCTGCATGACATGAAACAGATTCTAAATAAGGTCCACCTTGAGGTGTATCTGACCATATTTACTTATGCCTTAAACAAACATATACTGTACAGTACTCTGACAGCTCACTGTACCAACACTGATTATAACATAGAGTTTGTTATTGGTCCACTTTATATTGAACCACATCCAGGAAAAATTCATTAAGACTTGTTTTAGACTGGTCTTCCTCATCAATGGGTTTTAATGAGTGTGCTATGGTAGAGTTCCCAGAGATACATTTTCCTTATATGCCAAAAGAAAAAGGTAACTGCTACCTCCCTACCCCTCTCATTGTCCATACTCATAAGTCTTGTGACAGTTAACTTTCTTAGTGCAGGAGATATAGGACAGTGTCTGGGTTTACCTGACTTACCACTGCACTCAAAACACACAAAGAAATGCCATCCCCATGGTTTGCAATACAAAGCAGCTGTAAAACGGAAGACACATTAATAGTCCAGTGATCTCAAAGAAATGATCTATGTCCCTTTTGCATAAAACATAAGATCTCATTTGACTTATAGTTTACATATTCTTCTAATAGCCTTGAGGGAATACTAAGGAGAACTTAAATTAATGGTGCACAATTAATGAAGAAGACACAAAAATATCAGAATGACAAAATGTCTCAGCAAAATCTGTCCACTTTTGGTTGTCAACAATCCTAGAGAATTTTGGATATTCAATTAAAATCTCTCCTTAACACAGCTACATTTTTAGTGCTATAGAGTACAATAGTGTGTATTTAAAAACAGAAGGGCTGGAGAAATGGTTCAGCTGTTAAAGGCTGGGCTCAAAAATCAAACAACAGAAAAATACCCAAATTTTACATTCTTGATGTACATGATCAGTTTGTTCTTTAACAACACTACCTATCTGAGCCAGGAGTGAGAGTCACAGAAACCGAAGCAACTGAACATTATGTTTGCCTTCAATCTTTCATCCCTTTTTATTGAAATAAGTGACTTTCCAGCTCATGGGTTGTTAAGCTGAAAATACATCTGTGACTGAAAGGAAAACCTGTGTTTCATTTTTCTCTTATGTGTCGTATAAATTTTAGCACAAGGGATATAATTTATATGAAAATTTCTGCATAAGATTTTCATTATTTAAAAAGTAAATATCTTTAGAACGTCATATAACCATATACAACGTTTGCCTAAATACTATTTGCATAATATTAGTAATTAAATACACACAAACATGCAAGTTTAGACATGTGTGTACAAAGTATTTGTTTTTGTCATATTTACTGAGTTATATGTACAGATTTCAAAGAAACTATGAAGAAAAGCCCTTAGACAATACTGTTATTTCATCCAAAATACTTTACAAAAATGCCAACCATGCAATTGTGAACAAAAACTATTACAAAGTACTTTATTTTAAATCATGTCCAGATCTAGATAAAACTTTTGACAAATGTACTTATTTATGTTTGGGAGGAGTTTTTAACATCTTAAATATTTTTCTCTTACAGTTGCTCAGGTATTTTAAGAGGGGTATTTAAACTATGATATTTTGAACAGAAGATATCTTCACTAATATTTCCCACATTCTTTATGTTAATAAATAATTTGTGAATCAAAATAAAGAGATTGGAAATACCTTTAATCATTTACCTATTAAAAGTTACATTATGAACTAGTTGTATATTAGTCTAAATTATGAAGTAGTATATTTACTACTCAGTTAATCCCAGCTTAGCTGAAGTATTTTTTTTTTAAGTGCACAGCAAAAGGTAGTTAATGGCTTTAAGAAAATACACCTTTAAGGATTGGGACCACAACCCAGCCACAAAACCTTAGACCTCCAGTTTGTCCTGCTTGCATAGTGCTCTGGGACCAGAGCCTAGCAGAATCATCAACAAAGAGACGAGAGACTTCATTCAGCAACTGATGGGAGCAGATGCAGAGTCCCACAAACAAACCTTAGGTGGAGCTCAGACAGTCCTGTAGAGGAGGGAGAGGAGAGACAAGAGGAACCAAAGGGGTCAGGGACACAAAGAAAATATAGCTCACAGAATCAATTGATAAGGACTTGTGGGGGTTTGTAGAGAGAGGGAGCCTGTAGTGGTCCTCTGCATATATGTAATTCACAGAAGATAATCCAGAATCGAGTTAAGGAAACTCTGACACATAAGATGCATTTTAAGAATTTTAGCTAATCTAATAATATATTATCATTTTTAAATACATTAATTTAAAATTATACACAGTGCCACAATTCTTTCAGAAGTGTACCTTTTTTTCCTCTCTCTTGTTTGTACACAGATCTTGAAGTAACACAATGACTATCAAGAAATATCTCCCTCTACAAGTTGAAGAGGCAAAAATGTTGTCAGTCCTGCAGCCCTCCTGACAGGATGAAGCATGGTGTGTTCAGCTGGCTCCCCTAGAGGGCTGAGTTGGCTGTTGTCTTTGGTTCCAAAAGCACTCTGCTCCCTGGACTTGAAGCAAGACGAGACAGACTAGTGACAATATGGATAGAGTAGAGAAACCAGGTATGACTTGAAAACCTCACTAGTAAAATTTAGACTGTGTCTCCATCCAATCCTAGAAAGAACACTGTCAGCATTATTGTTACACCGTCCAAAGAAGAAAGAGTGCATTCTCTACCTAATGCTGGGAAGTAACTTTTCTTCTTCAAGGTTTTCAATATGAAACCTCACTCTCATGTCAAAAGACAGTTGATTTCAAATGTATATTCTAAAGGAAATTACTCCTTTATGAAAGATTCCCAGATTTCTCAACCCTTGAGTAGAACGATAATGAAAAACCACTGCTTTAAAGTAATGGTCCCTCTATGCACCCTGTTTGCTTTCCGAATGTCATTTGATATACTGTTTTGCCTGAGGCACATTTATTTGACTCTGTATGGGAAATGGAATAAATATATTAGCTATTTCTCATCGAATGGCATTTTACAGCATCATTTTTTGCAAATGTAAAGTAAAAAACTTCCTAAAAGTAGACATGTTACATACTCAAATAACAACTACATCCTTCATTCTGTGAGAAACAGGATGAATAAGATTGTGACTTTTATACCAAAGAGCGACTTACTGTACTCTTTATCAACAATAGAAGAACAATAAATCCTTGAATTACATGAGTCATATCTCAGAATGACTTTATGAGATAATAAGGGAGAAAATACTCTGTAGGTTCATTCAACAGCATTTTAGTTAATATATCGCATAACTAGGAAGTCACTTCTTGACTTCAGGGAAGTGGCTTATTCTTCATTGTATATTTAAACAACATATTTACCATGTTAGAATTTTGTTTCCATGATAAGGAAACATTTTAAAATTATTATTGCATTCATGAAGGAAAAACAAACTGCTTAAATTTCATTCCTAAAATTTTTACATTAATCATTCTACGTCGTTTTCCTGGAAACCTGATTAGGGTGGATTTTCGAATTATGACCCATAGGGTCAAACAAACCCTTTGCTTTTTTGTCAAGATCCTAGTGGCAGGATAATCACAAAACTCCTTTACATTTTTCCTTCTAAAACAAATCGAAATGTATCTACCAACCCTCCAGTCATCAGTATCATATGCACAAAAACATTTCAAAACATACTGAAAGGCAAATCTCCCACCACTTCCACAGGCTATGGTTTCACAGTAAACCAACAAACAAAACTATCTCAGATTCACTCTACATAGTTCAAAACTACATTCAAGAATGAAATGGTTATTTTTTATTTATTCTTTGAAAATGTCATATATGTATATTGAGGAAATTAAGTATATGTGTATAATGTATATTGATCATATCCATGCCTCACTCTCCACCCTAACCTTCCCAGAACCTATTCCTCATCATATCTCCCTCCCAGCTACATGTCCTCCTTTTACATCTGCCTATTTTATCTCTATATGTATGTATTTATTTATTTTAGCCCACTGAGTGCAATAGTGCTGCACACACACGCATGGGCATAAAGTTATTGACTGGAGTGTGGGGATTTATCAGGAGCTATACTTGTAATGAAAAGGGACTATTCCTCCCTAACAATCATTTTTAAACTCTCTATTTATTTATTTGATGTTGATGGTGTGTCCGTGTCTCTGTATTTTTATCCATAGAGCCAATGAAATCAAGACATTTCACAAAGAAGAATGCCAGAGCACAATAAGGATGTTGGCTTTTTGTTTGTTTAGTTAGTCGGATGGTTGATTGGTTTGTTTGGTTGGTTGGTTTGGTGGGTTTTTTGAGACAGGGTTTCACTGTGCAGCCCTGGCAGTCCTGGAACTCACTCTATGGGCAAGGCTGGTCTTTAGCTCAGAAAGATCCATCTGCCTCTGCATGTGTCACCACTGCCATGCAAGTATTTGGTGTTGATCTTACATAAACAAGGTTCATTTGTCAAAAAGTGAAAGTAACACCAATACAACTCTATTACCTAAATTACATATTCAGTTCTGGTCCCAACAGATTTTTATCACCTTTCCCTTTTTTCTGATCCAGCGTTGCAAAAAAGATTCCACACAACATTCACACATTGGACCCCCTTAGTCTCACTGCAAATTGTGACAGTTCTTGACCTTATTTTCATGACCCTTGCATATTTGAAGTCTATTGGTTGGGTTTTCTGTGTTATGACACTTGAATTTGTCTGATGTATCCTTGTATTAGAACAAGGTTGTAGGCTTGGGGACAGATGTCATAGTGGTATGGTACCCTTCTTACATCATATACAAATTACAAGATGTTAACACAACTTTTTATGGTTACCACAGGTTAAGGTGCCTTACTGCTGTACTTACCTCCCTAAATTTACCATATTCACCTTTTTATGCTTTGAAATGAGTCACCGTGAAACTCAGTGATATGGAACTAAGATTCATTTTCTACATCAAAGAGTGAGTCTTTCTATCTATCTATCATCTATCTATGTTCCATCTATCTACCTATCTATGTATCATCTATCTATCTAATTACTTGACATTTTAAAATTATTTTATTAAATATGTACACATTCTCTATCACCTCCACCTTTCTCCCTCCCAAAATCATATGCTCTTTTACACTGTCTTGTTAAACCCAGCAAGTTCATTTAGTTCTGCCTTTATGTGTATGATTATGAGATATCTACCAGAGCATAGGTACCCTCTCAGGGGCCACATTTCTAAAGGCACCGGATAATACCTCTCTCAGTGCCATTAATTTCCAGAAAATCCTCAGGTAAGGGTGGGATTCTGTGAGCACCTCCCCCATCCATACTAGAACTTTGAGTGACTTCATCTTATACAAGTCCTGGTCATGTGGATTTTCTCTAAGGAGGGATTACTTTATTTTTATTCTTCTGGCAATAATGCAAGGTAAAAAGGACATATAGTTTATCAACATTTCACAGATAAACAAAGAATATGCTAATAATGGTTTATAATTCAAAACAAATTCAAGACAGTATTAATGCAGTGTACTAACCAATCACAAACCCTTTGTGAATATTTCTTAGTTACTCTTTTATTGCTTTGATAAAACACCATGACCTAAGCAACTTAAAGAAGAAAGATTTTATTGGATCTTAGGACGTCAGGGGTTAAGCACATGATTTTCATGGTGGGGAACTTAGCAGCTGTGAAGTAGGCATGGAACTGGAGCTGAAACTGAGAACTTACATCCTGGTGAACAAGCACAAGGCAGAGAGGAAGCTAACTCAGAATGGTGTAAATTTTTAAGACTTAAAGCCCACCCCTACTGACAGACCTCCTTCAACAAGGCCACACCCTCCCAACCCCTTCCATACAGTTCCACCAACTGTGGACCAATCATTCAAACCTCTGAGCCTATGGGGGCCGTTCTCATTCACCACAGGGCGTCAGACAACAGACACTCGAGGAATAGAAGCAAAGAGGAAATTCAGTGAAATAATACTTAAAGGATTTTGCAGAATTCTAGTCAACAGTAGCAGAAGATAGATGAAACTGCCAAGTTTTCTTAATGAATAGATGACTATGTAGATAGGCACACTGTAGATAAAGCAATGCAATTTTCTTATTAATAAATAACTTTATGAGCAGGATGCATTCAGAACTGTGTTCAAAAATATGAGCACAGGGAAGGACTTTATGAGGTCATTCAAATATTAAAAATTATAACACAAATAAATAGAGATTAATAGGATTAAAATCTGGATCCTTGAAAAGATAAATAAAGATCACAATCCACAGTCAAGCTAAATAAGAAATGGTAATACAGGTCACTTTCAAATGTACAAAAGGAGACATTATAGATCCTGTGGACATTAACAGGTTAAAGGAAGACTACAAAAAATAATTCTTAGCCAAATGAAATAAAATGGAACAATTCTTTCAAAGACATACATTACCAAATTTACATAGAAGCTATATAATGCAAATATTATATATCTATTGGTGAAGTGGCATCAACAACCTTCCAAAATTGAAAACATGTGATCCAGATTGGCTTACTAGTAAATTTAATCCAACTTTAAGAAAAGACATTACACTAATTTTTTACAATCTCTTTCAAAAACTGAAAATAGAAGAATATGCAAAGTGTTCCCTCTATAATGCCAGCACTACTCTAATATCAAAAACCACACAAACATTTTACAAGAAAGCAAAAATGAAGGCTAATAACTTTAATGGACAAAAATCACACATGAATTCAACAAAACTCACACAGACTGCACGTACGGTGTGAGTCTGCCTAAGACAGGGTCCCAGTGCTGAGAGGAATTGAGGATAAAAGCCCCCATCCCTAACCCAGAAGTTATGTCTAAATGATAATCACTCACAAATGAAAAATGAGTTCTCCCCGACAGTCTCACTGGGGGTACAAACCACCCTTAAGTGCAGCCCCCTGCCCAGCAGCAGACAGCTAACACAAAAGGAATTCAACAGCATTTCTGGAAGTCCTTTCTCTATAAGGTTTTGACAGGGCTATGGTTTTGTTTTGTTTTTGTTTTTCACTTTACCAGTCGTTATATTTATATATATATATTATGATTTCTGGTTTTCAGTTTTAAGATTCCTTTGCTAGGAACATGTGTGTCTCTGCACCTACATATAGATTTCACACTTTTTCTTTGGCTCTTTTTCTTCTGTTTGTTTTGTCCTAGTCTGTTTTCTCTGTTTATTTTTGTTTTCATTTTATTATTCTTCTTTAGATATATGTTTGTTTTCTGAGGAGAGACAGAAAGGTCTGTGGATCCACATGGGAGGGGAGGTGGAAAGAATCTCAGAAGACTTGAGAGAAGGGTAACTGTCGATCAGAATATATTATATTAAAACCATCTATTTTCAATAGATGAAAGAAAAAACAAGAGCTAAAAGTCATCAACAAAACATTAGCAAGTTGAAACAAATAAAAATAGAAATACACCATGACTAAGTGAGGTTTATCAGACATAAAAGACCGATTCAGTATTCAAATATTCATGTTTATAGTCCATCAATTCAACAGGTTCACTAAACTGTATGATTGTGTCAATAGTTAAGAATATTTGATGCAATCTAACACCCACTCATGCAATAAAATACAGCAAATTAAGAATAGAGGCTAAATTTCTCAATTATAATAATGAGTTTACATTAAAAAAAGAAAAAGTAAAACAAAACAACCCAACAACAAACAAACAAAATTGCATCTAATATCATACTTAATGGAGAGAAAACACAAAGCTTTCCAACTAAGATCAAGAGTGAGATTACTCTTTGACAACACTAAAGAAAATAACTTTTGTAACCCTGGATTTTGCTCTTAAGACTGAAAGTACATAAGTAACAAAAATAAAATAGTAATTAATTTTTAAATATTACTGCCAGCTAGAAAGTCCATGATTAAAGTCTTGACATATAGGTATGGATTTCTCACTGTGCATCATTACAGAGCTGAAGAGGGAGTCAAAGGTACCCTTAAAGTATCCATTTTTAGTGGCATCAATTCCGCTACAGAGATTAATCACAACATTAATCCTTCTAAAAGTTCCAATGCTTAATACTGACATGACAACTAACAGATTGCCATATGAGTTTTAGAAGAAACAGTCAACACAGAGAAGATATAAGGCTGTCATTTGAGTATTCTGGAAGGAAGAAATAAAGAGTCTTTGTTTGGATGGCACAATATTCAATGAAAACATTCTGAAAGAATCAACAAAGAGCAATATCCTAGAACAAAGAATGGATAATATCAAGGTTGCTGTACATAAAGATAATGTACAAAGGTCGGGCACTGGTATTGGTATTTAGAGACAAAGGATTACAAAGGATACATGATGCCTGAGTCTGACACCAGGGTGAGTGGAAACAATTGCTTTCTTACATACAATGGGCAAGCAGGACATGAAATTAAGACTCTAGTGATAGTAAGCACTTCAAAACTTTTAAAATAGGGGCTTAAATGAATCTAAGTTACACAGATTTTCTCAAACAGATCTAGTATGGTCTTTATACACAACAAAACTATGCAACTCTGATGCATGAAACACTCAAAATGCTACACAAGTTGAGAGATATTCCATACTTATGGTTAGGCAAACTCAATATTTTCACTATGTCATTTCTTAACATCTTGATCTGTATACCCAAATGATATCTTAATCCTAACTCTTGCAAGTTATTTTGAAGGTATCAATGAACAATTTCTAAAAGTTTTATGGGAAGGCAAAATATCTAGAAGAGTAAGCACAATATTGAAAGAGCAAAGCAAAGAAAATATAAATGCCAATATATAAACTCCTAGAAGATAACATAGTAGGACCTCTGGATGACTTTGGGAAGCTTATAATTTTTATATAACATAAAATATCATGGAATATATATTTCATAGCTGTACTTAAAAAAATTGTAAAAACAATCTCTGTCCTATTAAAGAAAATCTCAGGACAATGGGAAGATACATAGCAGACTGGGAGAAAATATTTTCAAAGTCTGTATGTCTTTCAGTTAAAAACTGCTATGTATAGACAAATACTTGCAACTCAACATGAAGAAAACAAACAACCATGGTGATGAGACTTCAAAGACGTAGCTTCTCAGACATTTCTAGGAGAAGAAATCTCATAGCAATGTTCCAGTTCTACTGGCTTTTACCATTTTTCCACTCATTTCCACTATGCTCCCTGGGCCTTAGTTGACAGAAGTGTGTAGTATGTCGGTGCTTTGCTCAACCATCATCAGAGAAGCTTCCTCCTGAAGCAAATGGGAATAATTACAAAGACTCACATCCAAATGCAGAGAGTGAGAGACCTTGGACCACTGAGCCTTCAACCAAATGTCTCCACCAAATCCCTGCCCCAAGGTTCACGAAACCCAATGGAAGAGAAGACCAGAAAACTGTAAGGTCTAGAGAGGATGGAAGACAACAAGGAAACAAGGCCCTCTAAATCAACGTGATCAACACTCATATGAACTCCCAGAGACTGAAGCAGCATGCACAGGGCCTACACTGGTCTACACCAGGTCCTTGGTGTATATATTATGGCTTCCAGTTTAGTGTTTTTATGGGATTCCTCAGGAACAAGTAGGTCTCTGTTTCTTGGACTCTTTTTCTTCTCATTGTTTGTTTTGTCCAATTCCAGTGTGTTATTTTTTGTTTTATCTCATTATATTTTATTTTATTATAATCCCTTGGAAGCCTTTATGTTATCTGAGACAGAGAGGGAGTTGATCCAGATGGTAGAGGAGGATGTGAGGAACTGGGAGGAGAAGAGGGAGAGGAAAGCACAGATAGGATATATTTTGTGAGGGGAAAATTTTTTCAATAAAAAGAAAAAAATCAAAAAAAGAAAACTTTTCCCCCCACCCCTCTGAGACAGGGTTTCTCTGTGTTGTTTTGGTGTCTATCCTGGATCTTGCTCTGTAGACCATGCTGACAAAGAACTCACAGAGATCCACCTGGCTCTGCCTTGAGAGAAAAAGAGTACAGGAGATACTATAGAATGAAAATAATCTGCACTGTTTCATTGGTGGATACATGTAATACTTTATCATCTATCCGAACTCTATGATGAGCCTTGAGAGGGAACTGTAATATAAACTAACTTCAGAGTAAGTATGATGGATCAATATAGGTTCATCAAGGATATAAATGTACCACTCTGCTGAGGACAATCATGGTGGAGAGAAGTTATGCATGTATATAACTAGAGAGTAGGAAAAAAAAACTGTACTTTCCTTTACATGTTGTTACGATCCTAATAGTGCTCTGAAAAGTAAGTTTTTAATTAAAAAACTAAAACTATGTATTAAGGTACTTAGAAAACCTTTTCCTCAGAAATTAGAAATAAATATGTTGCTGCTAAAATGAATTTTGGGAATCATAGCTACATGAAAATTAAATATTGTGCAAAATGAATATATAATACTATTTTCTGCAGACATCATACATATGCACATATATATTTGAAAATGCTATTGCAAGTACATTATTTCAAAATAGATTTTAAAAAAGCAGTATTTCAGCAAGATACTATCTGTATAATACCCTGTGATAATGGTAACATATGTTGCTAAGAAACCCAGTGAGAGGAAGAAGAAAAAAAAAAAGAATGTTCCAGCCATGTAAAGATCCAATATGAATCTCCAAGCGGAACAAATTCATTTCTTGTCTTTCTGCTCTGACCTTTGCAAGACTTGCATTGTTCCATAAAGCAGCCTTATATATGCAACTCAGAAAACCCTGTTGATCCAAATATATGTCAGGGATGGTTTGCTTTTAAAATGAGTATCCCCACATGCTTGCAGAGATAGAAGCTATTCAATCCCAAGCTGGTGAAATCTTTTGTTCATTTGTCATTTCTGATTCATTCACTTAAAAAACGCATATTGACATCGATCATTTGGCAGACACTGTGATATAGCCACCAAGAGATGAAAACTAAAGAAAACATAGTCGTTGCCTGTTGAGAAAATAAAATCTAGCAGGAGACACAAATGTTTCTTCAACGTTCACACAGGGAACATGGAAATTTAATTATCATCAGTTCTACAGGGGAGAAATGCAAGTTGTTTTAATTTTGTGATGGGTGAAGCTGACTCGATTAGAGACATCAGGAAGAGCTTTCTTGGGAAAATGGCAGTCCGTTTGACAGCAGGAGAGTTCAACTGCAACCCAGGTGACAAAGGTGTAATAGGTTTTTATGGTGAGGTCCTACTGCAGAGAACAGCGTGGAAAACACTAGAAGTCTTTGAGGCTGACATGGGTAGAGAATTGTGAGAACAGGGCAGTAAATGCAGGAGCCAGGCCATGCATGTCCCACATGTCCTTGGAAATGGGGTTGTGTGGCCTTTTTGCCAAAGAGCGATGAGGGAGCTCTGAAATGTTAGCAGCAGGGGATGGGGGGGCAATGTGAATCCATCTGCATGTTAATGCTCACTTCCTGGGCTATGTAAAAAAAAGACTAAAAGAAATACAGAGACAACAGAGAAGAGAAGTTAAGCTTGTGTCCAAGAGATGAAGGTGGCCGTGATCCTAGGACAGAAGAGAGATGAACCCAAGTCATTCATATGCATTTAGAAAGAGAAATCAATGGGACATAGTCATAACTGAACAAGCACAAGGAAGGACTCAGGAGTGATAAGTAATACCTGGATTGTTAACAACGTTCACTCAGCTAAACTTTAAAGTTCTTCATTTTCTATGACTTCATTCACTAAAGCATTGGATAAAATATAGCCTGTTAGATAAAGGTCTCGGGGTGGAGGGAGGAGAGTGTCATGAGCAATATCAATGTCCCAATTATGCAGAAGTGTGGCACTGACATAAGGAATGCTGAAGGAGATCCCAGAGTTACTTAATGGGTGGATAACCCAGGTTATTTAAAGAAACTATATTAGGTAGCTAGTCAGACATTGTCAAGCTTGACATTTGCTGGGGATAGGGCCCTTCCTCATAAACAGCAGCTTGTAAAATCAGAAACTAAAAGTCAGAATTTTGACTACTGGTCAAAAAAACAAATAAAAACATAAGAAAGAAAGAGAGAGAGAGACAGAGACAGAGACAGAGAGACAGAGACAGAGAGAAAGAAAGAAAGACAGACAGAAAGAAAGAAAGACAGACAGACAGACAGAAAGAAAGAAAGAAAGAAAGAAAGAAAGAAAGAGAGAGAGAAAATGGGGTTGGAGTTTGAGTTATGTTTCTCTGGCCCTGGGTATAAACATGACTTTACAAACTTCCCAAAAGATCATAAGGCTAGTATTTATATGGAAGCTTACTGGAAAAGACTCACAAAGTTCTCTGGTACTCTCTCTTAAGGCAGCTGTTCTCAACTTGTGGGTCATGACCCCTTTGAAGGTCAAACAACCCTTTTAAACGGGTCATCAAAGACCAACAGAAAACATAGATATTTACATTATGATTCACAACAGTAGCAAAATTACGGTTATGAAGTAGCAACAAAAATAATTTTGTGTTTGGGGTTCACCACAACATGAGGAGCTATATTAAAGGTCACAGAATCAGGAAACTTGAGAACCACTGCCTTAAGGTTTAATCTAAATGGGCCTGCCAATCATCTATATAGATAAGTGCCCATTAGGAAGCTGTCTATTCCAGTGAATTGAATAGTGTCAAATCTCCTTTAAATTAGGGTGTTACATGGGAAAATACCAAGTTTTATTGTGTTAGACCACTATAATTGGCAGTAGTTAGTTTTTCAGCCAGAAATGTCCTAACAAGAACAATGGAGTCAATATGTCCTTGAGACATCTCTGAGAAGCTAATGGTTAGATGATGGAGAAATTCACCTAGAGCTCTGGAAGAATAGAACAACAATTTTGAGAGTCATTTGGATAATGATGATAGCAAAAGCTACAATGCATGAGATGTCTCAGGGAGAAAGTACAGAAGGGGAGAAACTTAATAGTGAACACTTGACTCAAGCAAGTTGCTTGGGTTGCTTTTCTCATTGCTGAGTCAAACACTTGTCAAAAAAAAAAAAAACCCAACTTCCTAGATGAGGAGGTTTTAAGGATTTGAGGATATAGTTCATACTGCCTACAAAAGCATGATTGTAGGAACATGAAGCACCTTGGGCAATACTGTATCCACTGAGTTGGAAGGACAGAGGCATGAATAATGGTAGTTCACACCCTTTCTCATATTTTTTAAAATACAAAATTCAAGTTCATGAAAAGATGCTAGGTCTTTCAATGTCAGCTAAACATCTCTGGAAATGTCTTCCCAGGCATAATCAAAGGTATGTCACCAAAGTGACTCCACATTCCATCCAGTTAACAATCCAAATTACTCATCTCAGGACATGCAAGATGACTCACTGGTAAAGGTATCTACAGCCAGGCTTGATCATCTAAGTTCAATCCTAAGAACTCACTTGGTGAAGGGGGAAAACTGACCCCTTCAAGTTGTCCTATAATTTCCATCCATAAATATGCCATGGTGCACACACACACACACACACACACACACACACACACACACACACACTTTAAATAGCATCTGTTAAACAGTAGTAAGCTAACTATATTGCCATCACACCCCCCAACTCATGGGATAATGACATCATTCTGTTCCTTCTGACAGTATTAAGAAAATGCTTCCATAACATCATCTTTCCCAGTAAATTCCTAATTCTGCACGTCACTACTGGTTTTAAATTTTTGGTGCACCTTCATAAAAATATACTTGTGCTTGAAGGAAAACATATGTATGAAATTCCTCTGTAATTGAACCAAAACTAAAAATTATTACACAAGAGCTAGAATTGAAAATGCTCATTCTTTTACACTGAAGATGTTCTCAATGGAAGAGAAGTGCCGACTCAATAAAGCTTTCAACAGAGAGAACATGACTTGGCCTCTTTCCTTGGGAATTCATTGGGAAAGCAGGGATGAACCAACCGTGAAGAAAATGGAAATACAGTATAATATATCAAGATAGCTCATTATGAAGAAGACAAAAATTCTTAAAGGATTTGTCTAAGTATTTCAAGCGCACATCTGCTAAATACAGAAAGGAACAGGATGGTTTCAATATTTAGAGGTAAAGAATTGTTGGGAGACTAGTGTTAAGTAGCTGGCTTGGCTTCCGCCCGCAGCAGACTTCAGATGGTAGACTTTTTTTTTTTTTTACTTTGCAAAACAAAGGACATTTTGTTTCCCACATTCACTTCTTGGGTGCAATTGTTTTCAGGGCCTTAAGGGGTTTCTAACTCTTTCTCTGAACTTCAAAAGCAGTGAAAACAGGATATTTATGGGCCATTAGCTACACTAATGGTTTGATTCCTTTCAGTCTTACCAGTGCAGGAGAAATCTTCCAATGGATACTTATAAGAGTAGGAGCAGCTCTGGAGTTTACCAAAGCTGCAGATTTTTCCTCCAAAACACCAGAGTAGCCCGGGAAAGAGCACACAGATTGGTTGTCCAGTGCCAAACAGTCGGCCCTAAGAACACACCTACAAGTAGTGTTATATGGACTCAACAGGTTATATTTGGGAATATGTGTGTGTGTGTGTGTGTGTGTGTGTGTGTGTGTGTGTGTGTGTGTATGCAATAACAACTAATAACTGATATTTTTCAAAAAGAGGACATGGATTTGAAGGAAAGCAGGGACAGGTATTTTTGGAAGGTTTTGAGGAAGGATAAAGAAGGGAGAATTGTGTAATTAAAACACAACCTCAAAAATAAAATTAAAATTAAAAAGAAGGAAGAAGCAGGGGATAAACAAGTGTATTGTAGTTTTGTTCAATTGCTTAGGCCTTTACTTATTTTGTTTCTCTAGAGTCCTAGAGCATGAGACAGTTCATGGCACCATGAACTGGTGAGCTCAGTTCTTATCGGATACCATCTGATTCAGAAATGGTTGCCTAAGAATTCCTCATGTTGAACAATGGACCTCACCAGAGAGCATGTTCTAAAAGAGTCAGTTTTTTTTGTTTGTTTGTTTGGTTGGTTTTTTGTTTGTTTGTTTTTGTTTTTGTTTTTTTAGCTGAGGATTGAACCCAGGGCCTTGTGCTTGCTAGGCAAGCGCTCTACCACTGAGCTAAAGCCCCAACCCCAAGAGTCAGTTTTAAAGGTAAGCTGAAACTCTGTATTTCTTAGCCAATATTCCCATATCTATGTCATCTCTTCTTCAATACATGGACATCTGGTGGTTGAATTATAACATTGCGATACTGATCACATCATCACACTCACACGTGCTGTCTGAGTAAGCTTCTCCTTGACATTCTAGTATTTGAGTGAGAAGTTGTCCATCTTTCCTCCTCTGTCCAACCTTCCTCTCTTCTCTCCTCCTACTCCATCCCCTCCCTTCCTTCTTTCCTTCTTCCCTCCTCTCTCTCTTCTGCCCTCCACCCCCCAATTCAAATGACACATTCTAATTTTCCAAGATAGGAAATTTTGCTGGCAATGAAAATATCCTTGCTTTACGTGGCATTAACTAACAATTATATTAAAGCACATTTAAGACATAAAATAAAAGAATAAGAGCTGGATAGTCTAAATAAAAAATTGTTAAATTAAAGGCTTTAAAGTTGCTGTTTGATATGATTATAAATCTTGACAACATACCTCAAGTACCACCCCATCCTCCAGTGCCTCACCTAGCCAATATATTTGGTAAAGGGTGTTGAAAAGGCTCTGATTTTGTGCAACAAAAATATAGCTAATTGTTTTCACTAAATGTGAACCTCCTACAAGCAATTTAGAAATCAGGGGAGGACAGGGCTGGCAAGATGACTTAGAAGAATTTCTGCACTAGTCTGACAACCTGAGTTCAATCCCCAAACTCCATCTAAAGAAGGAGGGAAAGAATTGACTGAACAGAAGTGTCCTTAGACCTAAACATACACACACATATACACTGGGAATCATGTGCATGAGCATTTGCACATACAAAGACACACACAGAGAGATAATAATATAATTTTTTTTTTTTTTTTTGGTTTTTTCAAGACAGGGTTTCTCTGTGTAGCTTTGTGCCTTTCCTGAAACTCGCTTTGTAGACCAGGCTGGCCTCGAACTCACAGAGCTCTGCCTGGCTCTGCCTCCCAAGTGCTGGGATTAAAGGCGTGTGCCACCACCGCTGGGCGATGTAAAGGAGGAAAGGCGAGAAGTCTCATGCAACCACTTAGTCCCCACTAGTTTGACAGTTTCCTAGTCAATCTTACACATGGTTTTCAGACATTTTTAGAAAACATACCATGAATTACCTTCTGATAACAAAAAAGACCACACACCCCACATGGTGTCAAATTTCTACTATAATTTTATTACTCAACAGAGCTTATTGTGATTATTTTTATCCAGAATCATTTCAAGAGAGAATGTTAGCACAAATTCCTGTAAAGTCGTCAAAACTTTGTAGTTCTTAAAAGTGTGACTTACTACAGCCAACACCCATTAGTATAAGGACACTTTAAAGGATTTTTGCAAAACTGTTCAAACAACGAACTCCCCAGAGTAAGAACTTCAGTGAGGTTTGTAGCTTTAAATAAAGATTGCATATTAATTGCATCTGTAGTCCAACTTCAGCTCTGCAAATAGAACAACTGACATGAAATGGAAGGAATGTCCCTCTTCCTATCTATCTCCCTGCTGGGGAGCAACCCACCCTACTCTGTGAGTTACCTTTTAATTATGGGACAAGATGCCCTATAAACTACTACAGTAAAATACTTTTCAATTTATTTATTTAATTGCATTTTGGGAATATTTTTATAATTTTTTCTTTTTGGAGCTGAATCGAACCCAGGGCCTTTTGCTTGCTAGGCAAGCACTCAACCACTGAGCTAAATCCCTAACCCTGTATTTTTGGAATATTTTTATAATATTAACCTATAATTGTGTTCAATTCAGTATTGGTAATGTATACTTATTTCCTTCTAGCAATTTCAGTGTTTCAGATCTCACATGAAAATTTTTCAACTCTCTTTAGTTGATTTTTACATAGAGTTAGAGGGAGTACTCTTCTTTGACTTTTCTGTATGTAGATATCTTGTTTATCCAGGATCATTTTTCTTTGTAACTGTTTCTTCCAACATATGACATTGCATCTTGGAGGGATTCTCATTAACACTCATAATGTTCTAAAGAGGGGTGAGAAGTTTCAACCTTCAAGGAATCTCATGAGTGCTCAGGAACTTCCAAAGGGAAGACTTTTAAGACTCAGAAAGTAAACAACTCAGAAGCTTTAGGAAGTTCCTGAAAATAACCAGACATACTAGGTCCCTCCTTCCCAATACTTCAAATTTAGATATCATTGAGTCCTTTCTGCTCTTATAAGTCCCCCTCACCCATACTCTAGTAAGTAACCTATATGACACATTGAGTCACCAAACTTGTCTTTGGTAGTATCCTTACTTTGGTGTGCTGTTCACCACCACTGGAATGAGTAGACATCTGTTCGAATCTCCCCAGAATATCATCACACAAGACATTTGTTCAAGAGGCATGTTCTCCAAGGCATGTTTCTTGGCACTTTTGTTAAGAAGTAGATGACTATTTTTGTGTAGATTTACTTTTGGGTCTTCCATTCTTACAATGACAATGATCTGTGTGCCTGTCTCTGTGCCAGGATCATCCTGTGTTTGTTACTATGGCTCTGTAGAATAATTTGAATTAGGTGTTGTGATCCCTCCAATAGTGCTTTTTGGGATCAGGATAACTGGGTCCATCCTAGACTGTTTTGTGTCTGCTTTTGTATAATCTCTCAGGTCCCCCCCCCCCCGCCGCCTTTTTTTTTTGCTATGAAGAAATCATTGGAATTTTATTGGAATTACATTGAATCCCTAGAGGCAAAAGTTGAAAAGGCTGGTTGCTAATGGTGTGGGTAGAAGGAAGAATGAAATTTGCTGGATATAATGTTTTTTCTTTGGCTGAACAAAAAAAATGCTTTAAAGGAAATTACAATTACAATGGTTGGACAACACAGTTAGTTCACTTGCCACCACTAAACACTGTGTTTAATAAACACAAATTTAGTTGTCATTTATAAAATTTAGTTAACATTATTTAACTAAAAATAGTGAAAATTGTAAGTCTTGTTGTATTTAATAAGAATTTTAAAGAAGTAATGAATCATTAGACCTCATCTCATTAGAGTAAAATTTAAATGACCTTTGAAGGGTGTTGCAACAATTTTTATTTTTTCACATTTCTCCAGGACATTTTGGAGGCAAAAAAAACCCTCTCCTTTCCCTGCAGTCTTAGACCTGCTTCTGTTAATGGTGCTGACCCAGTGGCCTTGCTGGGACATCTATCAGAGGCATTTGAATACTTCTCAGGCCAAAGAATACTGCATAATGGAATCAGCCCACTAAATCCCTGCCTTTCTGTGCATGCTAAATGTGCTACTAAAGCACTAAAAGCAGTCATGTATTTTTAAATGCAGAAATTAATGTAATTCAAAATAGTATCTATTGGCAAACCACAGCAGTTCTTAATCATGTTTAATCTACGTCTTCCAGAAAAGTGCCTTGACTGATTTGAGTTACCCATTTTAATGATACTTATCGCATCTCTCCAAATGAGATGGGCAACTGTTTGAAAACACGTACCATCCCCAATATTGCCTAAGGGCTTTCATCATTGTTTGTGGAGCACAGGAGCTCTTTAAACACACAGTACAGCATGGGGTCTTACTGGAGGGCAAAATGAGCTGCTCTGTTGGGGCTTATTCAGGCAGCTGAGTCACTTTCAGTGAATCTCTGGGGAAAGCTCAGGTTGACACCATGTAGTGAAACAGGTGAGTCTTCCCATTTTTTACCCCATGTTGTGTACTCTAATGATCCTTTTCAGGGAATCTCAGAAAACTTAAGCTATCCATTCCAAACATTAAGAAAATGTACAACAGTTGGCATACCTGGGCCTCGGTAAATGAGCACTATTTTTTTTTTTTTTTTTTCAGAATTAAGGTATGTCATGGGTTTTTTGTTTTTTTGTTTTTTTTTGTTTTTTTGTTTTTTTTTTTTTTTTTTTTTGGTGGTGGTGTTGTTCAAAATAAGTGGTAATGATAGTCTATCTGAAAACAGAACAGACCACTAAGTTAGCCTTCTAATTTAACTTTACCAATAACCTATTCTAAGCTAGAAATATCTCTTGAATACAATCACTATCTCTAGGATGGAAGATTATTGAATTAAATTGTTTAATATTAATGATTGTGCTGTGGTCTGAACCCTCCACCTATCCTGGAAAAACATTTAAATGATAAAAATATGACCTCAACTCATTAGGGCCTTTGGGTCATCAGGGCAGAATCCTCGTGAAGGGTATAGTTCATTTATAAGATCCAAGAGAGGCCATTCCCCTCTCTACTATGCACACACATAGATGAAGCCATCTAAGAACCCAAAAGCCAGTCTCTTTTATATCTGACTTCTTCCCAACCCTGAGAAACAGTACAGGGGTTTCTAAGTGTCTTAGTTGCTTACCTTGTTGGGGCTACAAGATCTTGACAGAAGCAATTTAAAGAAGAAAGAATTTCTGTGCATTCAAGTTTGATAGACAGTTGACTATGGTAGGGAAGTTATGGCAGTAAGAATTTGAAGTGGCTGGCTACACCACATCAGCAGTCAGGAGGCAGAGAGACATGAAGCCAAGGCTCAGCTGACTTGCTCCTTTCTATGCTTCATCCCAAAGAAAGGTGTCATGAACACTCAGGATGATTTTGCCCACCTTAGTCTCCCACGTACATGCACAATGGTCTGTGTCAATGGTTATTCCAAATTCTATGAAGTCAAAAATAAAGATTAAACATCACAATTTACCCCCATTGCCAAATTGACACCCAAAAACATAACCATGAAGCCATGACTATAACCTCACTTGGTTGCTTAGAACATTCAGCATGTGTTTAAGGCAACCTTTGAAAACAAAAAGGATATGATATATGTCTTACCTTCTGAAACAGAGTATAATGAAATCAATCTTTCCGTGAGATATGAAAATAAACATGTACCTGGTAGGCTAGCTGGTAATCTGAATATCAAACCCTTTCCCTTAATGAGTGGGTTAGGAAATAATTACTTTTAAATCATAAAATAGGGCCAGGGAGATGACAGATAGGGGCCTTTGCACCCAAGCCTAATAATCTGAGTTTGGTCCCTAGGACCCACATTGTGTAAAGAGCATATCAGAAGAATATCAGTTTTCACATTTGCCCTCCTGTGTGTGTGTGTGTGTGTGTGTGTGTGTGTGTGTGTGTGTGTGGAGAGAGAGAGAGAGTCGGTGCTCTTAACCTCTGAGCCATCTCTCCAGCCCAACTTCTTATTTCTGTTGGACGTCTTCTTTCCTTTAATTTCTACTGCTTATTTTAATTTTCTGCCATCAGTATAGCTGCCAGAAAGATCTTGCTTTGCCTTGTCTCTCCAAATGCTCCGCATTCAGCCTGCCATTAAGGCACATGCTTCAATTCTAGCATAGGCAAGCAGATCTCTGTGAATTGCAGGCCAGCCTGGCCTCCTCAGTGAGTTCTTGGACAGGCAGGGTAACATAGCTAACTCTTGTTTTGAAAACAAACAAACAAAACTAACGAAACAGTCTACATTACTTTACAATGAACACAAGCTCCTCGAAAGTAGTTTTGATGTGCATGTAAGGGGGTTCCAGTAAAAGACTCTGCTACAGTCCTCTGGGTGAGACGCACAAGCTTATTTGTATGTGTTTCAATCATGTAAGATCCATCTGCTTAGATGCCTGCCCAGGGAGCTTTTCCAATTGTTTCCAGGATCCAAAACACGTGTAGTATTTCTATATACATTAAAATTGTCCAAAGGTCAAAAGTGGATCCTAAATGAAAAACCTATGTGCAGACAAATTCTGTTAAGTCACAGACACTTCATCAAAGGTCACACAGTAAAAAGCAAACCTAAATGTTAACCCCCAAAGAGCCTGCCTCTTCCTTCAGTATTTTCTTTACTTCTTAAAAGGGGTCTATTTATCATGCCTCCTTTCCTAAGTACTCATTTCTTCCAGAGTCGCAGATTACATTGATTTTTTTTTCCATTCTGACAAAACGGCTTTAGCTTCACCAAAGCTCCCTGAGCTTCGAATTCAAAGCTTTCCCACCTCTCTCATTGATAGTCACATCTGTGTCTCCCCCTTAGGATGAATCCTTTCTCCTACTCTTGCCTACTGTCTTGATTACAAACTCTCTGCTCCTTCTCCAGACATTGCAAATAGACTTTTCTTTCTCCTCCAACAAGTCCTTCTCCATTCCAAATTTTATGAGAGGTATTTTGGAAACTGTGACCCACAAAGCCTTTTGTTTCCTGCTAGTGCTATTAGAACTAAGTCATCCGACTTGTTAAGTTTGACCTCTATATAAATTCTCCAACTGCCTAGGGACATGTCCATCACCGTTAAGACTGCCACTTTTCATTGTCTTTAAATTGCCACTTCAAGTGCAAAAGAACTCAAAACAAGCTCCCAGTCACTCTCACTTAACTGGGTGATCTCTACCACCTCTACCCTGAGTGCTCACAGCAATGGTATCATCCCTCCTTTTTTTTTTTTTCCAGAGAACCAGGGCCTGCCATCCTCTCAACTTTTCTATCAAAGACTGTCATCACGTGAGAGCAAGTATTCCTCCGTTTTCACCCTTAGAAGTGACGGAAGCCCAGATCAAGTGATCTCTTCCCTTACTCTTTAATTGGGGTATCCACGGAGACACTTCATCTCAACTGTGATTTACAAAGAAAGTATTTGTTTTTCTTTGTATTAATCATCATTTCGTTGTAACTATCATGCTACGCTCTCATTATCATAAGACATGGTACTTCATACAACAGCATACTGGGTGGTCTCCTAGACTTCAGTCCCCTCCATCTGAATTGTTCCTGTTTTCTGAGTACTTGTCCTTAAATGTGGCCTTGAACTTGTCACTACAGAATAGAGAAATTATTCTGACTATATACCACTTTCTGTAAAGTGTTAACCCTTTGCAGTTTTCTTTTCTTTTCTTTTTTTTTTTTTTTTTTTTTTTTTTTTTGTGTGTGTGTGTGTGTTGTGTGTGTGTGTGTGTGTGTGTGTGTGTGCCAGAGCTGAGGACCGAACCCAAGGCCTTGCGCTTGGTACGCAAGCGCTCTACCACTGTGCTAAATCTCCAACCCTCCTTTGCAGTTTTCAAAACTCTTGACAAGGTATGAATAGCAAGTCAGATGCATTGCCTATTTATTTCCTCTCCATCAGGTGTGAAATACCATCATCATCCTAGTTTAACCAAATCTCAAGTCACTTAAGCCAAGTGACATACACTGTCTGGTCAGGATTTGGAAGAGTAGAAGTCTTTGTCAGTCCTCACAGAACTTCTTGGACTGGAAAGGAGTGCTTGTCCACACGACCAGTGGTGCCTGTTTAAAATAAATAGTTTAGTCCTTGCCTCGGAGGGCATTCCTTAGTTTTCATCTCAAATGGTACTTTGTCAAAATAGCGGGAGAAGGAAGAACTCAAGGAGATTTGAAATGAGTACCTGAGAATTGAAAATGCCGTAGGAAAAAGAGAGGCAGAATATTCTGAGTATTTCCTCAAGATAAGGTCCTGAGTTTAAGCCGTGATGCTGACGTTCTCAATAGCCTGGAGTTTAGATGGCATCTGCATCTTCCTAACCATATCTGCCCAGCACAGGGCTGCAACCAAACTGAACAACAATAGAAGTGCAGATGAAGCCTTCCTCTCAAACCCATTTGAATGAATATGACTCAAACCAAGGGGGAGAAAACAGCTTGTTGCCCGATGATTTGGATTTTAAAACAAAGCAAGTGCTATTTTTGCCCCAGCAACATTGTTCAGGATTCATTTGAGGGATTGCACTATGTTTAATGAGTAATATTGTGTGTCAGCCAACTGGGTCATTATACAAATCGACAGTGAAGAGAATGTAAAGACTATTAACCTGACAGGAAAAGGAGTTAGACATGAAACATGTGTACAGTTCATGGATGTTTACATATGTTTCATTCATTTTCCCTGGTCCTTGAGAAACACTGCCCTGAGGAATCATGGTTCATGCATGTTGGCCTTCACTATTTTGGATCAGGCACTTATTTTTCAGTTTGTGGGATGAAAGCAGATGTGTCAGGGCAGGTGTTGGCAGGACTAATGTCCAGGTAAGGTGTTGTTCAAATGCATGATGCAGAGCAAATCATTGTCCCCTGATTTGATCATGCTGGCTCTAAAATTTATTTATTTGTTTGTTTGTTTGTTTATTTATTTATTTATTTATTTATTTATTTATTTATATGTATCTGGGATTCGACTTACTTGTTTTCCACTTACATCTAGAAGTCCTAAAGCATTGCAGCTGTGGACAACGGATATAGACTGACTTACAATGTTATCAAAAAAACCCAACACCTTTAGCTGTCTTTGTTAATGGAAGCTTCCATTACATAACAAAAGGTGGTTAAATTTCCCTGTACTGTAAGAATGGTCTCTCTGTTGTATCTGCTGTGGTTGTATGAATGTGACAAGCAGAGAGTGCATGATTAGAGTAAGGGGTCAGACCTTACTAAGATGAGGGAGCTATCAGAAATACTGTTTCTTTTGAAGGTCTCTTCCTCCTTGGATAGGGCATATAAAAAGAACTTGTGTTAATCTAGTGTATGTGATATCTGTGTTTGGACTGAAGGATCTGTGAAGGTGTACTGGGGATTATGAATGGCTAGATGTGTGAAGTAATGGGTTTTAGAATGTTGTGATGCCGCTTTACTGGAAGTACATCCTAAATAATTACCTGGCTGGTATGGGGTGCCTCTGAAGGCTTGTCTAGGTCTTAGCTTTCCATTTGGTTGCCTTAATTGGGTGCTGTTTTTCTTTTTTCCACATTCTTTAAATTACCAAGTAAGACTGGGAGCCCTCTAGACTCTGTTTAGACTCTATCTTCTAATTAGATGATGGGAAAACTTTAATTAATAAGGTGACCCCAGCATAAAAATCAGGTCATATTGTTAAGCACTTATAACTTACAAATTTTAGCAAGCACCGACTTTTGCAAGTCAGCCAACTTTGTTAGTTCTCAACAATTCTTTAATTAGGCTACTCAGAGAGGAGCACGCTCTAATGTGTGTCCTGGCTACATTCCAAAGGGGGATAATTGCAATCTGGCCTACCGAAACTTCCACTTGTTTCAAGTGAATACAGTAGGCTTCTCCGTTCCCTGTCTCAGTTTCATTCTGCATTGATGTTTTATAGAAGGCAGCAGATGGAAGACTCCTGGTTTCCAACCTGAGCATTCCAGATTAGCAGTTAACAAGACCCAGTGAAATCCCACCACATTTAGAACAATGGATTGGGAAATGAAGAGAGTGCTGTAAGGAAAACCAGGTCCTTTATTCACATACATGCTTAACAGTTGACTAAGTCATCTCCCATAGAGAACATCCACTCTATTCTCTCTCTCTTCCTTTGTTCCTTTGGTTTTTTTCTCTATCACTATCATTACACACACACACACACACACACACACACACACACACACACACACACACATCTTTATACTCTTCTATTCAGCTGGACATCCAGAGGGCCCGAGTATACCTTTAGAAGGTATTTAACTGCTGAGAAGACTGGCTCATCTCCTTCTAGGTCTAACCTCCAAGAATTACTTGGTCTTTCCTTCTTTCCTTTCTTTTTTTCCCTCAATGGTTTCTGTTTTACACTGCCCTGGTTTGTCCTGGAGGAAAACGCATCAGATGATACATCAATTCTCTTTAATCACCATGAACCAGAAAAGAACCTCTAGCCTCATCCTTCTAGAGAAGGATACTTTTAAAGTGCAAAATTTAATCATAAACCCATCAAGCTAAAAACGACCTTCAAGAGGTCTTGTAATTTACTCCCCTTCCTCAGGCATCCAGAGTTCACAAAAAGACTCTTACCCAAAGAAACCAAGTTGGATCATGAGAAATTATGTAGCAGACAGGAACATTTAAAAGATCAATTTCTGCTGTTTACTGCACTTCTCTGACAATACTTAGGCTTTCCAGTGAGTCGGGATATTAAATAGTAAAATGCTCCTTGGAATATTCCTGGATTCAGGGATCATGTAATGAATAGTAATTACTTCAGAAGTTTTCAGACATAAGTTGCTAAAGGGCAGAAGTGGGCATACGTAAGTGTACGTGTGAGTGTGTGATCATGAATGAGTAGGTATGTGGGCTGTGGGATGTCTTCCGGTATGCTGTGAATATATGTTGCTCTGGTAAGTTGATAAATAAAATGCTGATGATCCAATAGTGAGGCAGGAAGTATAGGAGGGGCAAGCAGATGAGAATTCTGGGAAGAGAAAGGGCTGAGGAGGAGAAGCCAACCAGACACAGAGGAAGCAAGATGTCAAGGCAGAACTGAGAAAAGGTACCAAGCCATATGGCTAAGCATGGATAAGAATTATGGGTTAATTTAAGTGTAAGAGCTAGTCAGTAATAAGCCTGAGCTAATGGCTGAGCAGTTATAATCAATATAAGCTTCTGAGTGATTATTTTATAAGTGGGCCACAGGACTGCAAGGGCCTGGCGGGACCAGAGAACCTTTCTTCCTACAACATATGTGTGAACATGTGCCTGTGTGTGTGTGTGTGTGTGTGTGTGTGTGTGTGTGTGTTTATAAGTGCAAGTAAAAGTTTCTAAGAGTTTGGAAAAATGAGTCTTTCTCATTGAAAATCATACTGTTCCTAATTCATGACAAAGTCTTTTATAAGATTAAAAATTCATAATTTGCCCTAAAACTTCATATTCAGGAAATAAATATTTCCCTTAGTGAAAACTATTATATAAATGTAATTAATGTTAATTCTTTCTTTAAAATATTTTTCAATTAAGAACTCTCATAAAGGAAAAGAAAACATTTTATTAACATCTTAGCATGCTCTCAGAAACAAAATAAACTAAAACTGTCCATTATCTATCAGTATTCATTACTGGCATTAAAATAAAGGTGACATTGCCTGGGCCTCAGATAAAGTCCACCTGGCTCAAACTAAACTGAACAAAACAGCCAAGAATGCTAAAGGCTTGGTAGAGCATATAATTGGTCATAAAAAAGTAGCTTTCAAATAAACCAAGACTCAACTTTGGCTCATAATCGATATTTCCACAAGTCCTTAGTCAGCACCCCTTCCCTAATGGATGTCTCAACCTATTTTCCAATCTCTCTTTTACCCACCCAGTCCCCCCCCCCCCCCCCGACTGCTCATTCACTTTCTTGTTCTCTTCATGTACTGCTGGTTTGGAAACACACTGGGATTATTCAGTTTTCTAAATGCCTCCATGGATGTCTAGGCTGTTTCCTTGGATATTCCATTCCCACAGAATTCTATTCTCATTCCACCTGATGGCTGGGAGGTTGCTGCCAGCAAGTTCTGGTAGTAACAGACAGGGTGGCCTTGGATGACTTTGCTGTTTTCCACAGTGCAAAAACCCAATGTTCCAAAAACACAGGCTTTTCCTCTTGATATCCCCTGAAGTTTCCCACTCTGGCAATGGTCATAAGCATTGGTCACTCTTTATTCCCATGCCAAAAGACAACAGAGATGGGATATCTGGGCAGGATGCCAGCTTGGGTCCAGTATGTATTTTGAAGTGAACCTGCAACATCTGTGGATTTTGTGGAAACTTTATACTCTCATGTGTAATTCTACTCTGTTTTAAACCAGAACAAATAAAATTATAAAGCTTACTGCCTTCTTCAGAGTGATGACAAATAAAATCATACATTCTGTTGAAACAAAACAAAACAAAAACAATTATGTTACTATGTCAAAGGCTCTGGGCAAACTGATTCAGAGCATGGTACACATGTGACTCGTACAGATCTACCACATTTATGCTCTACACCAGCCAATCCCTTCAGTTGAGCTCTTACAACTCAGAATCTGTTGTGAAGAAAAGTCCCCACAATTTCTAGTTGTTCATTGCTTTATCTCAGCTTATCTCATGGGGTTGAGATTTGGTAGTTTGTATATATTTTTGTTGTTTTGAGTATATATCATTTTCACCTATTATACAAAGGAGAGGGATACAGTAAAATATTATAATGTACCAGACTGTCCAGTTCTTACTACTGATACTGTCAAAATGAAGAAATAAAACTTCTTCCTGAAGCCCACCTTTATCCTTCCCTATTCCATCCATCTACACAGAAGAATGTCCATTCTTCCCAAAGCATTGCCCCCCCCCCTCCACCCCTGCCATTCAGCTCCTTCTGGACATGGTTTCCTAACCATCTTTATCTATTATCTACTCACCTGCTTTAAAAAACCTTTCCCCAAATTCTCAACATTGTGTTGAAGCCATAGAACAACCTTGCTCTCTCCCCTGCTCTTCTCCAGTCTCTCATTTTCGGTCATTCTTTGGAAGTCACAATGCACAGTGACGATCCTCATAACACCTGGGCCTCAGTGCCTACAAACACTACACACCAGGATGAATCGCAGGATGTGATGTAAACCATACAGGAAGTACTCTTCTCTGTGATTTGGGATTCTGCCACATCACTCTCAGCTCCTGCCTCTGCTTGGCTCACTCTGGCCTGCTTCCTTACTTTCAGCTGTCATCACTACCATTCCAGTTATCAGATATTCCTTCCCATTCTGAAATCATACTTACTTATGCCTGCAGACATCACAAAAACACTCATTCACAGGTGATCATTTTCTTCAATCCACAAAGACACTTCCTTTGCTACTTTTCCATTCCAACTCTTAGAAAGTTGAATACTGATAGAAAAGAGACGGGTTTGTCTGCAAATGCATACCATCTAATTTCACAAAGGCCTCTAAAGAAACCCTGCGCTCTTGTCATTTTGGCCTCACATTCTCAGTAGGCTTTGAAACCTCAGGAATTTCTAATTTCCTACTGTTGACCACTATGTCATGAACCTCAATGGCTAAGCTCTAGAGAGACATATCTTGTATCCTACAATGTTGAGATTTCTTCCACAGAGGTTTGAGTCCATCTATGAACCAGGCTCTTACCTTTGAACCCTCTATTTCTCCCGTTCCTCCTGGAACCAGTCTGCTTTATTTGCTGACACCATTTCATCCTCAGCCTTATAGTATTCCTAGCCCCTTCACTTGGTTTGTTCTTTTCTCCAATTTCTACAGCAATCTGGTCTGCCATGAACCAGTCTTTTATATAATGGATGATCAACTTATGAGGTTATAACTAATCCTCCACATAAATAATTTCCTTAGAATTGTATTCTTAGAGATTTTACCATTCTGCTCTATATTGCAAATATTTGCATATATCGAGTCTCTTTGTTACAGGTTTAGTTTGTTTCTGACACAGAAACCTTCAGGATTTTATCATAGCTTGAGTTATACAACACACACACACACACACACACATACATACACACACATACTCACACACACACTACACACAACTACATGTATATATGTCTTTACAATATGTAATAAATGCCAAATGTGCATATAATTTATCAATTATAATTAAAAGCCATGATAGCCAAATGCTTCCCATAAAATAGAAAACCTCAGAAAAGTAATTTTATGACTTATGATTTTCACCCACATTTGATGGATTTACAAATGGGGACCAGATGCTGTGGGGCCCACAATCACTGAGAGTACTTCTCTGGTGATGAGTAAGTAGTAGCTTTTGCAGATTTGCCAAAAAGTCCACGATAAATACAGTTAAAACTATTCCTATAGAGACGAAACATAAAGGCAGAATCTGCTTTGTTATTTTTGTTCTGATCTCATACAGCCTCTCAAGTAGTGATCTAATAAGCCAGCTAAATAGTGTGGTATCCACTGAATTATATAACACCAGCTACTATGACATTGAGCTATTATAAATTAACTATTTAAAACACGACCAAGAAACAAAAGATTGACAGGATGGCTCAGGGTTATAGACAGCTGCATCTCAGCAATACTGATCTTATGTAGAGTGAATTTAAATAGGACTTTAAAGCACAGGATGAACAGAGGTCAGTCAACTGGTTTTAGTTACCAACAGAGTAAGTAAGTAGACTGGCTCAGTAAATTAATAAGAATGGATCAGTTTGCAATGTAAACTAATTTTAAGTTACTATAGTCATTAGATATTAGATTTATGACAGAAATATGGCTTGACATTGCTTTCAGTTAGGTCTAACCCCAGTGATCAAAAGGGAAGAGAGTTTATTCAGAACATTTTCAGTACACCATTCATTTGTAGACATTCATGATTCCTACTTGATAGGGATAATCTGATACATTTTTTTCAAACACTTTAAACAGATCATCACCTTAATCCAGCAAGTCCAAGGTGAAAAGTCACAAGCAACCTGCCCCCAACTGCTGCAGGTGCTGTAACTAAAGAGGTACTCAGGGCAGTCCCTCTACAGGAGCCCAAAACACAGACAGCAGAACATCACCAGCAAACAAATCTCTCTTCCTGTGGCACCCAATGGAAATTTTTCCCACCTTTGTCTCCCAGTGGTATCTAAAAATAATACTCAATGAGATCAACCTGGCATATCTCTTCTTCCTGGAAAGCTCTGAGATTGGGATCATATAAAGTCCACACCATTGAACAATTCAGAGTTAACACTGACCCCCTACATCATTTGGCACACAGCAAAAGGCTTCAACATATCTCTTTGTTCTATTGTGTAGGTAGCATAATATAGATGTGCACAAAGACTTCTGTGAACAGAAGGGGGGTAATGAATTGACACTTGCACTCCAAACCAAGCCCCATTTGTTCTCAAAGAATAAAGCATTGTCAGGGCTTTTAAATGTGTCACTGTTTGGGCATGCATGCATTGATTAGAAAACAGAGGTCAGTAGGAGGAATCTTCATCACCTGCCCTGCAAAGGCAAGCATGGAGGAAGCAATGCGTGAGGAGTAGCTCAGTTGCAGACTTCAGATATAGATGCAGATCCTCAACTACCACTCTGAAAGGAAGTGCATCTGCAGACAGCCTTTCCACTGGCCTTTAAACCTCAAGACATCCTTCCACTCCAGTGCCATGCCATACTCTTGGCAACATCAGCAACCAAACTTGACTAAATTTCAAGCTAAACGGCCAAGTTAGTAGTTGAAGCTTAATTTCCAGAAGACCAAGTAAACTTAATAAGCAATAGCCAAATATCTTTTAAAAAGTAATGTTCTAATTCTTTAAGTATGTGATATTTGGTAATATGTGATAATAAGGTATTTACTTTATGTATTATTATTTGTTAGAAATATGCACAGTTGTTTCATACTGAATTTTAAATTCTATTTAGACAATTAATTTAATATTAACTATTAGACACACCATTACCCTAGAATAATATTTTGCTGAAAAATATTGTTAAGAATACTAGCTCCAGCCAGGGGGTGGTGGCACACGCTTTTAATCCCAGCACTCGGGAGGCAGAGCCAGGCGGATCTCTGTGAGTTCAAGGCCAGCCTGGTCTTCAGAACGAGTTTCAGGAAAGGTGCAAAGCTACATAGAGAAACCCTCTCCCAAGGGAAAAAAAAATACTAGTTCCATAGAATGGAAGTAGTAGCGATGATAACAAAATCCTTTCTTACATCATTGCAAGCACTTTGTGAATATCAGGTGCATTAAGCAGAATCAAGCAGAGTTTCTTTAAGCAAGGTTTATGGAACTCTAACTATGATAATATATACTGTGATTCTTGGGGAGCAAGACAGAAAAGCAAAAGAGCTTTGGGTCAGTAGAATATGTTTCAAGTGTTCATAACAGTTTTAGAAACACTGAGCTGAAATGCTGGGTGCTTTGTGAAATCCAAATCTAATTCTCAATGAATACTGAACAATATGCAAATCCACTAACTGTCCACAGTTTCTGGGGGAGGAAGTTTTTTTTTTTTTTTAATGGGTGTGGCCCCTGGTAGGTTTTCACCAGACTATATAGAGTGAATGGCCCTACCCATAAGCATATTGGCATCACAAACTGATCTTGGTTTTTAAAATAAAAAGGGGGACTCAAAGTCAGGAGGCAGTGGGCAAGTGGGGGGCATATGGATGAGTTACAGACAGCAGGGGAGGTGAATATGATCAAGATAATATGTATGAAATTCTCAAATAATTGATAAAATATTAATATATACGGATCATACGCGTTACATATTTTTTAATCTATTTCAAACTACTAGCAGCTGATGTTACAGTGCTTCATATAGCTGCCCAAATTTATGGGTGGATAAATTAAAAGCTCATTTAAAACAATACTACTTTTTGCTACTAGGGCCACAGTTCCCTCGATGCAAATTGCAATGATATGTAAACACACTTAAAAGTATTCCTAGGATCCCTAGATGTGACGTTGTGAAAGATTAAACCATTAATAATTACAATGATATTTTAAGCTTACTTCTTCCCCTGGATTCTCCTAAGTATCCTTCAAGATATATGGGTCAGGAATTAGTTGCCCCATTTTTCAAATGAGGAAACAGAACCCAAACTATAAATGGCAAGAACAACACGAGACTGGGCAGAGAACAATCTGGCTTCTAACTTAATCTTGTGCGGCCTCAGCACATTCTCTCCCTTCTCTTTCAAGGCTGTGCTTAGCACAAGACGGAGTTATTTGGACAGGGGGCTTTACCAGTAAATAATCCAATTCCATTCCAGCATTGCAAAGCTGAAGGCTGCTTTCAGATTCATCTGCGTCCCTATTGATTGCAAAGACACGAAAACCGTGAAAAGACCTTCCATGTCTCTTATTTAAACCACTGAATAGGACTGGGCTAGAAGTGAGAGGCAGGCATAGTTTGTCCAGAAGAAAAGATTTCTTTCATACCAGTCACAAGCCAAGGGAAGAAATGACCTCATTCTCTAGTTGAGTTGGGAAATTTCAAGAACATATGTACATGCTCAAGAACACCTCTAAGTGGCCCACAGTTCTTAAAGCCAGCTTAAAGACCATAAATATAAACAAAGTCCTTAGAAATTAAGAGTACATGGGGTCTCCCCAGGCCTAAGAAGTCAGAAACAGTGGAAGACGTCAGTACATCCATATTACAAGGTCTTATAGAGACATCAAGGAAAATTTAAGTTCAAGAAGTGTTCTCTACCATACTAATACATATTATAAATAACCTACTTACTCTGTCCTTCTCAATACAGCAGCTAGTATCTATTTCCATTCAGTAGTAGTCTAGATGAATCCAAGGTCTGCAGATTGCCCTACCATCCACAGCCAATTAACAATGTCCTGCATTACCTCTCTGTCAAGGACTGATTTTTAAAAAATAACAGATTTAAGAAAAAAATGAGTGCATCTCTTCCTACTGTGGGATCAGTTGTGAGTGTACACACCCATGTTCCGAAACTACGTTCAGTGGCTACCTGACAAAACTTAACCATAAAGGACAGAAGCAATAACTTCTTTGCCAACTGGAGTGATTTACAGAAACTCAGGCGGGAATTACTTCTCCAGGACACCACAAGAATGCTTCATGGGGTTTGGGTGAACTTGGACTTCACTAAGGACAGGGCAGGATACTTACTCAACACTGGCAAGTTTCTCTTAAGCTTATTCTATGGTGTATACACCCACAGGTCACATCAGTTTAACTCTCAGATTTCTTGGATAGTAAGTTTGGGCAGGGCCCTGCCATCAGGGGCCTTTCTAAGCCTAAGCAATACTGTGGGGATTATTATGGGAGAAAGAATGTCATGGTAAAAGCATTGATACTGTTTTCTTACATGGAAGGGAGGCAGTGTGGAACAAAGGCACAAGTTCAAAGTCCTATATATCTGGGTTTGAATCCAAGATCTTCCCACACACTCTCAGGTACCTTTAAAACACTCTTTATTTCTGTAAAACAATGGTCTTAATATTTGCCTCCTCCTTCCTAGGATTACGGCAGGAAATTTTAGTGTAATAAAAGAATAGCATTTAGTTTCCAGCCAGCTCCTAATAAACTTGTAAGTTTTCATTGCTGTTTAAATATTTATCAAAGCTAGATTTTAAAGGACACTTGTATTACAAAAACACATGATTTAAGAACTAACTTGTCTGAAAACACGCATAAAATGAACTTCTTTGTAACTTTCAAAGAAGTTTTTTATAGACACCAAAGTTAGCACATGACCTATAAGTAGTTGAAAAAGTAAAAAATTACAAGAAGTAGAGGCTATTTCAGGTTCACAAGCCATACAAAACATGCACAGCTTACAGAATACTTAGAATTTGGTGCTCCTAAATAATAGACATGCTGTGTTTATTTAGAAATAATACAAAGAACACTAAAGAGGAAAGCTGGCTGGTGATTTCACTTCCCACCCGAGCCAGCTAATGGAAAATAATGTCATTTCATGTTGTGGTTTCACAATTTTAAACATCTTCCAATTTCTTGGTGATGGTAAGAAAACACACTACAATTTTACCCTCTTATTTATTAGGGACCTTAGGTATAAATACTATTCCAATCTATCACTATTATGAAAGTCAGGTTAAAAAAAGGAACCCTGCATGCAATATATCAGCCCCAACGTTGTCTATGTATGGCCACACACTCTGAAATGTTTCAGTTGGCTGCAGGCATATGTAAGACCATGGCCATATTCCACCACCTGCCGTGTAGCAAGTGATCCATGTACGTTTGTGTAAATAAATTCTATAAAGTTCACACAATGAAACAAACTAATGATGTTTTTTCTCAGAATCTGTTCCCACTGCTAGGTGACAAATCGCGGTATTTTACTCTGCTGCAGACTGCTATCAAGTTTCCATAGGGAGGTAGTAAAAACTGAAGGATATTGGGATGAGGGTATGTTTCTCATATGTCGGTTTGATTCTGATGCCTGTAAGGTACAGTGGTAGTTTAAAATTTACCTATGGGCAGATGACATTGTACAATTTGAAAATCTATCAGTGTAAGCAAAATCTATTCCCTAAAAATCTTAGGCACTAGAAATATATAAAAAAATATTTAACACAATTGGTGGTAAAATTATATTTTTATTTCTGTTATAAACACAAAGGTGTGAAAATTTGTTTCCATATCTGCACTTCTAATTTCGAGGACATACACCATACATGTATCCAACAATGAAACAGTGTCCCCCCAAAAGCAAGCTTGCTATTTCAAGGCACTCCTGACTTCTATTCTGAAACTCTTGATTAGGTAAGTAGAAACTTTGATCCCAAAGTAAAGAAGCACCATTGGAGGAAAGAGGGGTCAATGGCCATTGACTTTTCTGAGTCAGCGCCTACATCCTGGCTCCACCCTAGGAACCTTTTGTACAGAGGGTACTTCCTATCCAAGCCTTTGTATGGAGAAGGGTGGAAGAAGTTCTACAAGTTGAGTTACTAAAATGAGGTATAGAACATCATACCAATTTGCCACTTGCTTTCTTTTTAAAGACACCAGGCTAGATACCAAGAGAACTTTCTATCCCTTTCTTGGTAAACATTAGATAAAGAATAGTTATGCTTAATTACAAGTAATGAGTGGTTTAAGAAATACCAAAAAATGGTTTTGTACATGTGTAGAAAACATTACAAACAAGAAAAAGCTATTTTTACAAGTTAGAAACCCCTTAGAATGTTTCAATTTCACAACTTTCTAAAGTGCCATATGGGAATTCTCACTCTTCTTCATGAGTTAGATCTGTGAACAACATGTCAAATGCAGTACCCCAAGAACACCATAACACTCCACCTACACTTCCCTAGTTACTTCATGTCCATGCTTTGACTTTCTCCAAAGTGATCAAATAAATATTCACCAAACAATGGTGAACAATGCATAAAAATCAGAGCAGATATAGTAATCTATAATGAAAAGAAAAATTGTTCTATTTATGTCTACATCTGTGGCCCTTTTGGAAACAAATGTGCACCTCTTAAAATGTGTAGTAGCTGTGCAGTAGAAAGCAACTATCATTCTTAACTTTCAAACGTTTTGCTTCAGCCAGCTGCATGCACTGCTGCTAACCTGACTGTTAGTGACACCTGTAGTGGGTAGCCATTCCAGCCTTGGCCTGGAAGTTTCAACCACTATTGAGGCTTTGGTTACAGTCATGCCTACAAGGCAGGGCTGAGAGAGGTCGCTGAAGATCCAGGATCCAGATGCGAGGGCTCCCTTGGTGCCTGGACCCTGGACACTGGAGGTAGACGGAGCAGAGTTCTCCAGAGAACACTGCCGGACTGCGCCATACCTTTGTCAGACTCTATAACCTACCTACCCCTTCATTTGTAAGTTAGCCCACAAAATAAACCTCCCTTTTAACTACGTGGAGTGGCCTTAATAATTTCACCAATAGACACCTGCTCCAATTAGTAATATTTCATAGGTCACATGGGCATGACCATCACTTTCATGTGGTAATCAGCTGAGAGTGCATCTAGACTTTCTTTCAGTAGTTTATGAGACACACACTTCATGCCACACAGGCCTGTGACGTATGAAAATGTATGAGATCTGAATCTCCCTTACTTGCGAACAAAGTTGTTTTCCATCTAAAATAAGTTATATTCTTCTGTGTTATAATCGAGTTTTTTTTTGTCACTGGAAAATATTAGAATACTTCTTTTTCAACATTTATATGAAATAGTCTTTGACCCAAAGTAAAACTGGGTGGGGGAAAGACAGGCCCTTTCACTTGCTGTCTGAAGACGGTAAATAAGAAGTTAAATTGGGCTTGGTCTGTACTACTAAACCCATCACTGGAAATTCAGTGATGATTTCTGTTATTATCTGAAATCTTTGGTTTCTGAGCAGTGAAGGCAACAATGATAAAAGGGAAATTACATTCTCGCGATTATGAGCTTAAATTCTGGATTCTGCCAATGAAGCAAATCTCTCTCCAGAAATCACATCCCTTCTTGCAAGAATCAGCCTTATATCTGAAGCCAGTTTAACCACACAGCTCAAAGATTTTGATTTAGGATACAAGCAGACACTTTCTCATAGAATGCAAGTTTTATATTGGATTATCATAGTACAGAATTGTACTTTATCTTACAATCTTATTTCTAGATATTCCAATAGTATATGTTTATTTATGCTTACGCTCTGTCAAACATTGAGATAAAAATATTTCACATAATCTATATAATAATTCACTATATATATATGGATATAGACTCCTGGCCAGAACATGCCTGTGGAGCTTTTCACCCTGTTCTTTGCATGTTAAATGTTCAAAATATCACAATCTGCTTTGAAAATAACCAGACAAGTAAGGTCTCTATTTCTACAGTACCTAAAGATACCACATCCTTTCCTAAGATTAGCTGTAAATTGATGTAATCTTTCAACTATAACACAGTATCGTACTTATAAGATTCAGGATTAATGCTTGTAGATATTTTTAGAAGTTAATGCAAAAAAAGAAGGATTTTAAACTTAGATATCTTTGGCTTCCTTCAGTTTTAACAAATCTAATGTACAGTTATGAAAGTAAAAAGTGTCCAAGTGTCCCAACACAAGCTGAACATTTCGGAAGTCAACAAAACTTCTTGAACTTTCTTGTCAGTCAATGATACACAAGTCAAAACTTACTCTTCATCTGTGGTATAGCCCAAAGATGCATAAACATTTTATATCTATAAACACAGAGGAAAACACTAGCTTCTTCTCATAGGTGTTCCACAACTATTTGCAAAGGCATATTTTAGGTACACGTACATAAATATCTCTACAACACAGCAATTAACAAGAATCTCCTAGGTCCTAAAGGGTGTGATTATTTCACCCTATCTAAACAATTAATTTTCTTTGTCCTTTGTTTTTTGTTCTGCCTCTGCATTAACATGGCTGCTAATTATATTAGCCTACTGGCTGACACAAGAAGTGGGAATGAAAAAAGACCACGATTCTCATAAAGCATAAGACACTTCTCAGGACTCAAATGTGCACTTGCATAGGCTGAGCATTCCTGTTTCGCAGACAACTCTATTTGGTTGGAGAACTTAGCCATGATTAAGGTGTCTTTCCCATTACGTATTATAACTCTTCCATAATACACAGCTGCATGGATGCACATGCACACACACACACACACACACACACACACACACACACATACACACACAGAGGCACAAACACAAAGAAAACTACAGCTGTATCACACTGGTAAACTTACCTTCCTCGCTGGCATATTTATATTTTTCCAATTATTTTAAGGATGCACAGCAGTCACACAAAGTGTCATTGATCTAATACATACAACTGCCCTACTACATTAACAAAACCCCTATTAGGTTAAAAGAGTAAGTATTAACTTACTTTTTTTAACTTAAAAGATCATAAGCATGCTTTACCCACCAACCTATTCTCAGTTTTATGCTTTTACACTGTGAATATGCAAATATAAAATATTCCGAAAAATATACAAAAATAAAAAACATTTGGAAAATGTAATACAACTTGAAACATCTGGGCTGTATAGGTAGTTTTACAAAGTAAACTCTGTTTAACCCTATCATTAACGTCAAAAGTGGCGTGCTGGAAAACTTGTACTAATCTGTGGCAGAGAAACAGAAGCTGGTTTATATAGCATTGTGAAAACCTAAAACTCCTAAAATTGTATCAATTGTTCTGTCTTCTTTTCCTTTACAAACCAAGTCCATAGCATGCAATTCACAGATTCAAGAATACATCATCAGGGAACTTTCCTTGGAGAGGAAAGAAAAAAAACCCAGAGCTAAAATGCCTCAAAAACTCTACTTTAGCTAAACAATTAAAAATAATTAAAAAAAAAAAAAAAAAACTTGCTGCTGGTCTTCACAACTGGTAAACAGTAAAGAAAACTTAAGGAATTCTGTCAGTTTCAACAGCAAATTTTTATTCATTTAAGCACTTTGTAATGACTAGGCTTTCAATAATTGCCTTCCATCCTATAATCCCCCAGCCTTCTTAAAACAAGCGAGGCTAACTATTTAGATTAATTCTACGTAAAGCTACTTGGTGCCGATGTAGCAAGTACTTCCTACCTCAAATTAACCATTTGCCAGTGTTGTAATTTTTCACCTCTACACTCCCCTCCTTCCATTGCCCTTAGGAACTGAAATTCAGTGACATATTGGCTTCTTGCCTTTTTAGCAGCTACAGGACATTCCTCAAAAAGTACATATAATTCTCCATCCTGTGAGATCAGACAATAGGATCTATTTCAGTGGCAATACCATACACAATGGAAGACAAGATATTATTTTTCTCTTAGAATTATTGTAGCAATTATGATTTAAAGGTTACTGGTTCACTCTGTGGCAATGGTATCGCAGAGTTTAAGTATTTCTCTTCAATCTACACACTTTTAGAACTCAGTGTGGCTTTCTAGCTCGGAATGCTGCAAGAATACCATCTGACCCAAACACGGAGTTTTTAAGAGAATTACACGACAAAATATTCCTAGAAAATATCAAACCACAATAAATAAAGACACTGCAAAACAAGTATATGATAGAAAAGTCTGAGAATCTGTATTTCCACTTAACACATATATAGTAAAATACATATGACAATCATCCTGATACACTAACAGGAATACCAAGCATAAAAGAAGAGCTACATCTCGATTCCCTTAAAGAAATTAAAGATAACAAGTTTAACCCGCACCTGCAAAACTGTCTTTAGAGGGACAGAAATGGGGAAGGGCACAAAGGCTCACTTCTCCTACACCCCTAAAACCAAATTAAACCCAGGTAATATCTGTCACCTTTTCTCTTTTCTTTTTCCTTCTGTCCTGCTCAATGGCAGACCTCTTACTACAGTCCCTGCCCACTCTCTCAAAGGCACATTACAGAATAAGAGGACCCAAGCGTCACTTACCAGTTGCATGCCACAGATAAAGATAAGCGTGCACCTGCCACTGCAATAACCCATGGTTTCCGAGACCCCTGCCACAGCCAGACTGTCCCACGTCGGCCACCGTCGAGCCCCCACTTTATCCAATCAGATCGCCGGGAAGGACAGGCAAACCTGCCCAGGGCTCGGGGGCTCCGGGCTGCCGCTGCCAATGTCCTGGGAAGTGACAGGCATTAGGACCTGCCTGCGCGGCGGCGGCAGCTCCAGCCGCGCCCGCCACACATACCTTCACTCGCTCGGTGCACACGCCGCGCCGCGGGCAGCGCCGCCCAAGGAGACGCGCCCCGGGCCCGCAGGGGCGGCAGCGGCAGGCTGGCAGCGCCACCGCGCCCTGGGGCATCTGGCCCGCCAAGTTGCGGCCGCCGCCCGACGCGCGCTCGCCCCGCTCGCCCTGCGCACTCCCCGCGCGCGCGCGGACTCCGGGGGCGGCCGAAAGGCGCGCGGGGCGCTGCCTGCTTCCCTGCGCGCTCGGCGGGCGGCTGCTCGGCGCTCCACCGCGCGGCGGGCCCGGAGGCGGGGCGCGGCGGGGCGGGAGCGGGGGCGGCGGGGGTTCTGCGCTCTCTCCCCCCCCCCTCCACCCTACCCCGGGCTGCTGCGCGCGTGGGGTGGGTTGCAGGGCTCCGCGCACAGTCCCTGTGGCGCCCCTCCCCCTCGCCCCGCTGTGTAGGGGTCTTCCTCCGGAGCCCTGGGTCCCCTCCCAGGCGACAACTTCTGGGAGGTTGGAGCCGCGCGCTGCAAACCCTGGCCGCTGCGGGCGTGGTGGCGCGGCGTGGCGCGCAGGAGCTGCGGCGGCGGTGGTGACGGGGGTACCGGGAAGCATCATCGGGCCGGTGGAGTCCCGGTGGCATGGCCGGGGCTTGCTTGGTTGGTGTCGGGCTTGCTCAGGCAGCCCAGCCAAAAGCACTAGGTGCGTGCAATCTGCTTGTGTGTGTCTGCGTGTGTGTGTGTGTGCGTGCGCACTTACGGGAGTAGGGTTATGGAAAGGGGTGGTGGGCTAAAACTGGAGTGCAGCTAAGGCATTCTGCCCCTCTGGGAAACCTGAGCGGAGCTGAGAACCCAAAAAGCTAGGACAGCCCATTGCTGCGTGCTCCCAGCACCCAGGTGCCAAGGACAGGAGCTTGGAGAGTTTCAAAGCTGGAGCTGCTGCAGGGAAAAGACTGAGTTGCTGCTTGAAGTTGGGAAATTTAGGGAACCAGAGGAAATTCATGAGTTTACTGTGGCTGCTTCGGACTGCTTTCTTCTTAACAATGGAGAGGTCAGACGAAATCGGAGCACTTATCTACCCGACCTCAAAGACCATCCGCTGGTTGTGTGCCCTTCCAGGTTGGTGACCCTCCAGAACTGATGGCTGCATTTACCTGCAGACACGCGCGCTCTGGAGCCCGCTGCTGCCACCTGCGGGTGAAAAGCTGAAGGAAGCAACGTGCTGGAGCAAGGGATGGTCCCTGGTATTCAGAAAAGGAAGTTAGAGTTGCCGCCCCAGCAGCTACTGAAAACATCCCTAATTTTGCTAGAGTGAGGGTATACTGTTGAGATCCACGGCAGAATAAAGCCATTGGAATAGATTGCTGTGAGTGATAACTGTTAATGGAGCTTAAAAAAAATACCATCTAACTTCCTGTTTTTAGAGATTTATAACTGAAAAAAAAAAAGGGAAAAAAAAGAAGAAAGAAAGCTAAGCAACAAGCTTCCTGTGGCAAGTGGGACTTGCCTTACTTGGAAAAGGACATTTGTGTAAGGGGTAACTTTAATCATACTGAGGACATCCAATGATGGCTTCTTTGAACAAACATTACATTTCAGAGTAACTCGAGATCGAATGGGGCGTAGGGGCTGCATTCTCCAGAAGTCAGACCGGATAATCAAAAGTGATTTTTTTTTTTCCCATCGTAGAAAGCCAAAGGCGTTTGATCTCATGAAATTATTAATGTTCATACTTTATATTGTAATGAGTATCTCTTTAAATCGACCCATTTGTAAACAAGCTTTCCTGGTGTATTCAGAAGTGCTTCCAATGGTTAATAAAGTTCCAGTATCCCTGTGTGTGCTGTTGCTCACGTTTTGGAGACTTCACAACCTTTGGGTAAAACTGAAGCTGGGGAGATCTAGTAGCATTTTGTTGTTTTTAGTTTCTGCCTCTCTGCTTTTCCCCACCTTAGCTGCCAGGTGGCTGCTATGTTGCAGGTATCTTGCATGGATGGACTAAATAAGTCCATGGAAGGGAAAACTAAGCTAATGCTGTCTGCTAAAAAAAAAAGCTGCTGCTGGGTGGCCACGTGCTCTATCAGCTCTTTAAATTGACCTGAGTAACAAGCATTTGTATGGATTCATCCATAACCTTGTAATAGTCTTCCTGCCGTCCGAATCAGTGAGAGAAATCCTTCAGCCTGTGCAGGAAAACATGCTATCTATCTCTCCCTCGTTCATAGTCACCGAACTATGACCTTTCAATACGCGACATTCGTCTTTGTATAAGCAGAATGGACTGTTCCCTAAGCATAGGAGGTGCTTGGCTAAGAAATGAAATTACTTCCTTGAGATCCATCTTTACCAAGCAGTAGAGGAGAGGTAGGGAATGATGACATCAGCTTTCTGAGCACACATGCAGGAAATCCCCCAAAACAGACAGTCCAGATCATTGGCATCCCCACCGTCACTGAGCCGAGAGTCTCTACAGAGGTAACCATCTCATTTTATCTCATCTTTCTGCTTCGCTTCTCAGGATTCCCTGGGACAACTTTCAAATAAACCACTGCACTGAAATCTGTGTATTGAGAACCTGCCTCTAAGGAAACCCAACCTTTAAAAAAAAAAAATCTTCAAGGGTTTTTATTCTTGATCTTTTATTAGTACAGTATGTGCAGAAGAGTGAACGAAAAAATATAACTGATGGTAAGTCTGAATTGTGTGCAGCTAGTATCTACCTGCTGAATCTACATCACATTGTCTCATTCATTACAGGAAACCTGGGAACTGGTACAATGCCCATCCCCAAGTGAAAGAAACTAAAATGTTAAGGCAGGTCAACTATCTCTATGAAAGGTTCACATGTTCCCAGTGCTGGAGCTGTCAAGTTTGAATGCCCACCTTTGGTAAATAAAAATTGGTGTTCCAAACCAAGATGCACCATGCCCCCAGTGATATTTTAATGTAATTCTCAGTCACCTTCCAGTTTCACCAAGACACCATGACAGCAGTATTTAAAGGGTGTTTACATGTTTGTATTTAGTTCCTCGTGAAGTAAATTCTCATCATGTCCTTTAGATGCAGTGTAGCTGGTGTCTGACCCTGGGAAAGGTGCCCTAGTTAGGGATGCAATTCCATTCCTTAAGGTGGCTGTGCCCTTCTTGTTCCATTTCTTCCTGTCCCTGGAACTAAATACCTCAGTGGAAGAAACATTAATCACAGCTGAGAAAATCATGACTGTTCCTTAGAGGTGTGTAGAGGGGAGAGATGTCTGCATTGGAATGTCGATTGCATTTTCACTTAGAAAGAAGGTCATAAACTATTTAGCTATGAGGTGCTAAGGGCTTCCCTTGACTAGTCTGGTGACATAACTATTGTTAATTACCTTGTTTCTGTGTGGAAATGTGCTCCACATCGCATACCTCCATCAGGGCTCACCTTGGCATCCTGCTTTAAAGAACCTCTCAAGGTTGAGTCACACCCACTTCATTTATCTTTCAGGACAACTCATGGTCTGTCCTAAGTACGCAGCCTCTAAACCAGCCAGAGCTGGCTGCACACTCTGCTACACAGCAAAAATTCATGCCTGCTTGTGCACCTCCACAACAGCTTTACTCCAAGTTTGCACACTCTCTATTGTATTTTTTAAAACAGAGCAGCAGCAATTATCCTTACAGTGACTAAAACAGCATTTAACTCGTTGGGAATCTTAACCAAACTTCGATGTTTTACTTGTCTGGGTAATAATAGCTATTAAAGAAAATAGTGTATTAAAATGTTGATAGTAAATAAAGTGACAGTAATCACTCAGTTTTTCCAGCCATAGATAATTTTTATACAAATTACTGTTTTACAAAAGTAGGATTATGTCAACAGAATATATTTTAACTTGATGGGTTTTTGTTGGTCATTATTATTAAGCTTATGAACTCCGAAAGCAAACAGTTTGAATTCCTTGGCCAAACTCTTAACATTTACCAACCAATTTTGGGCCAAGGTGCCTTAGTTCCCTTAACTGTACAAAGTAAAGATCAATAATGTATGCATGTCATATACTGTTATAAATGTCCACAAATGTAAAGCTTTCACTACAGTACTTACCACATAGTTGCTATAATATGTTTCCTAGTTATCATGAGTCGGCCCATCATATTATCATTAACATGGTTCCACCATGCCAAATCTCACATTTTCTTAACTCACTTTTGTATTGTCTCCCTACAGTTTTGTGGGAGACAAAATAATTGTTCCTAAAGGTGCCTGTGCTATAATTATGGAAACCTGTGAATTTCCAGTAACTGTGTCACACTACCAATAACACAACTGATCTTGCTGAGCTGGTTAAATAAGATGAGTGGGTATGTGGAGTATCTTGGTGGAACCAATACCAACTGGAATCCTTAAAATTAGAGAACTTTTCTTGGTGAGTAGGGGAGAGGCTTATAGACTATCAAGTAAAGAGGCTGTGACCCATGCACACTGGGCATCCTCTAGAAGTGAGAAAGGTGAAGAGGCGGTCTCCTAACCCCCAGGAAAAAATGTATTAATGCTTGACATAGAACTATGACAAATTTCTGACACATGTGTATATAATTATTTAAAACTACCAAATCTATAATTTGTCATAACATCAATTGAAATCCATTGCAGTTTGTTTCTAATGTTTAGATTTTACAAAAAGTAAATTTGTCCGTATCATTTCTCCTGTGCTGTGTTTACTCCCTTTGGATGTTCCTAGAAATTTCCCGATGAGTCACGGAAAAGTATTGTCAAAGAGCTCTGGAGGAGTGTTCTATCAGCTTAGGTGTTAGCTGTCTTACCTAACCCCACCCAGTCATGAATATTATCCTTTAGTAGAACGGTTTCATTCTAATTCACATCTGTTCATGGTGAACTGTGTCCTGAAAATGAATCACATTGAGTCTCACTTTTTGAAATAATTTCTCTGCAAAGTTCAACTCGTTTCCTTAATAAAATTATCTAGTAACAGATTCAGTCATATAGAACCACTGCAATAAAAGTCCATTTATCTGTTTGACCAAACTGCTGGCCTTCAGGGGAAACTTTGAAAAGAGGTTAAGCCAAGATGAAAAGAGGCAGCTTTAGTTAAGATTAATGCCTGACCATATTTCTGCATCAAATTCCATTTGAGTCCTATGGCCTGCTAAATCAAATGACTTTAACTTGTAACTTATATAAACATCTGCTTATTGTCATGAATACAGAATTGGGCAAAACCCATCACAAATCAACAACTTTTGAATACCGTTAAAATACCACAAAAGTAAAACCCTACACATGACACCATTTGCATGCACACAACTATTTTTAAAAGGCATATAAAGTTACCTTGGATATGTTTGTAAGGTGTTAAAACAAATGATTTTACATTTAGGACTGAGCCCCACCTATGATAAGTGGCAAGTAAGAGAGTTGGAAGAATGTGTTCTCAAACCTCAGTTTCGGGGGCTGAAGAGCTGGTTTGGTGGGTTAGAACATCAAGATGATCCAGGTTTGATTCCCAACGCTAACGTGGTAGCTTGTAACCATGCATAAGTCCAATTCCAGAGGGTCTGATGCCTTCTTCTGTCCTCTAAGTATGCATATGATATGCATATATGCATGCAGGCATACGCAGAAATAAGATTCTTCTGAAAACCAAAGATTAAAGCTTGGTTTTCGTCATTGCACTATAAAAGGAATTTCTGTCTTGCAAATCAAAATAATAAGGAAAAAGTAAAACTTAGATATCAATGCTAAAAATAGTTATATTTACACTAAGACTTTAGAGAAGTCAGTTAAGTAAACATAAAGGAAATTGTTTCTGTCAGCTACCCAGAATGAATATTAATAATACAATTGATAATTTGACTTTGGGATTTTACATACTAGAAACAAGACAAGTAAAATTAACATAGTCTAGTCACTCAGGTAACCTAACCAAACTTCAGTAGAAGGCTTAAAATTAAGATTCATTTTCCATAGTGTGAGATGAAGGATAGGGCATTTAAAGTATTCAATAGAATGAGACTAAACTAATGACTAGCTTGTAGCGAAGCAATAGGAGTATATACTCAATGGCTTTTTCTGTGTCATGAAGATGTATTACACAGCTTGGGAGTATCTTTGCAGATCATACAGTTACTATGAAATTTCTTTATGTACTTGGCAAAGTTTATTCTTCTGAAACCCTAATAAACACCAATTTAATAGAACATTAGAAAGTGACAGTGAGCAATGTTAGGAAGGTAGATGTGTTATATTCACTTCTAACGGGACTAATTCCAAATCCTTATGTAGGGGTATGTTTGGAGTCTCTGGAGGATAGAAAAATAAATCACAAACACAACAGTCTTATTTGTACTTAACATGTTTATCAATATAAATGTAATATTCTAAACATCTATTTTCCTTTTTTTGTTTGTTTTGTTTTGTTTTTTGAGACAGGATTTCTCTGTGTAGCTTTGCGAATTTCCTGGAACTCACTTAGTAGACCAGGCTGGCCTTGAACTCACAGAGATCCACCTGTCTCTGCCTCCTGAGTGCTGGGATTAAAGGCATATGCCACCACTGCTCGGCTTTATTTTTCCTTTTCTAAAGAACAAAGATACATTTTTTCACATGTATGTTTGTACAGTGTGCATGCATGTTTATATGCATATCCCCATGTGTGTGCAGGTGTGTATTCATGTTGGCAGAGATTGACCTAGGGTAACTGCCTCAACCACTTGCTATTTCCTGAGGCAAGATCTCTCAATGAACCCTAAATCCACCACTTTAGCTAGTCTGGTTAAGCAGCCTGTCCCAGGCAGGGATCCCCTGTCTTCACCTGCCAAGTGTTGGGATTAAAGCAGAGCTGCCTTGCCACTTGGGTATTTGTATAGGTGCTGAGGCTCTGCACTCTGGTCAGCAGGCTGTATAAGTGCTTTGTTCACAGAAGCCTTTCCCTAGCTCAGCTAGGGCTGCATTCTTTAGGAGACAATAAGTTTACCTTATCCATTTAGAATCAGGGTTGGGAAATGCAGGCGTTTGGGGTTAGCCTTCTCTTACTTCTGTGCTGTCAGAGGGACCACCAGGACTTGCATTCTTACTCAAGTTAGGCTTCATTAGCTATCCTTCAACACATAGGGACAATATGTTGTGGCTAAGTACACAGTGAGTTTTAGATACATTTTTATAATAGTATTGAGCAAGAAGACATTTCCAATGACATCTTTATCATGTTTTCAAGAAATTTCTCATTAGTTAGACCTAAAGGCATTATAGCACTATGTCTCTTACTCTTCAGGTAACATTGTTGGCCTCCATAAGGATTCTTTCATGCAACCACAGGGGTTTCTAAATACTGTCCCTATGTGTCTATAAATCCAGAGAACTCTGGATAATTTGGTACCAGCCTTTACTCTCTCCAACCACACATCACTTTGCCAGTTTTATTCTAGTATCACCACATGCCAGGTCTATAAGGTGAGGGAAATGTGGTAAAATTCATTTATCTTAAGACTTTTCCCTCAGTATGCACCTAATGCTAAGAAATTTCATACTCACCCAACCAGACCTAGAAATGAGAGATCATGAAACACCTTCTCCAAGTAGTGTTTTCTTCCCCTCGTTCTGTCTCAACAGGACTCCCAGAAAAAAATATTCTTTCAAGAAGGGACAATAATAGAGGGTGTGGGTGGGAATGAGAAAATAGCAGTGGGAAGAATAGTATCAAAACTCTTAACAGCTACAAATTGAAGCCCGCTTTGTGGGCTTACCATTGCCAAGATAAAAGAGAATCTCAAAATCACCATTACACAAAGGAAAATATTAAAAGTCATAAATGAGTAGATGTGAAAGCTGAGGATATAGCAGTTTTAAAGATGTTAGTTATTGTCATTGGAAAGAATGATATTCAGAGCAATGAATTTCTTAGGACTTCATCTGAAAGATTAAAAAAAAAAAAAAGATTCTCAGCTCAGCAAGAAGGAAAAATGAGCTGCATTGCAGAAGCTTGGAAGAGAGTTCTGTGAAGTGGCAAGGTGAGTGTCAGTCTGAACATGTGGACACTCGGTGCCCAGCCCATAAGAAGAGCCTTACAGTTCTTGAGTAGAGTGATCACAAGAGCTATTGTTAATCCCAAAGATGGGAGGAGAAAGACCACTGACCCAAATCATCATAGCCAAATTAATTGAGGTCAGCAATTAATTAAAGCAAGCTTTTTTTATTGGTGTACAAGGCTACTTCCCACTAAGGCAGGTCTCGAGAGATCAGCATTGGGCTCGAGGAAGACAAAATTTTTATAGTCTAGGGTTAGAGGGTTTCCAAATGGTGGATTTAGTGGGGTCACAGGAACAGAACAAAAGTATAAGAAATATATGGTTGCAAGAGGGACATAACAAGGTAGTCATAACTACAGGTAGTCATAACAAGGTAGTTGTAGGTGATCAAAATAACCTTTTGAAACAAAGGTAGGGTTGCAAGATGGTTAATTAACAACCTTTTGAAACAAAGGCATGTCTTCCGTTTTCTGTAATAGGCAGTACAGAACCATTTACAGTTAATGTTACAGGTCTGGAGCATAGCTCAATCCTTGAGAAATAGAGGTTTAATCATAATCAGGAATGAGCCTAGTTTGTCTTTACCATATGATGGCTTTAAAGCATCCTAGAGACACTCAGAGTGGCCCTGAATTACAATGAACCATCCAAAACTAGAGGCAGAAATCACTGGTCTGCATGTGTATACTGAGGCAGTAGCAGCTGAAGACCAAAGCATGTTTTGACCAAAGCAACCATCTGAGAAGTCTGGAGTCAGCCCAGTCAGCAATCTGAGCCTGTTAGGACAATACTAGGAATTTCAACTTTTCCAGGAATGCAAAAGACCAAGGATGTTATTTTAGGCCTACAGAAATACAACTGAAATGTGGAGTTGTGGGTTTTTCCTTTAAGCCCCTCCCCCTTTTCACAGGCATTACACATGAATGAAAAAAGAAATAAAAAGAAAAAGACATGACTGCTCCTATATGGTAGAAAAGAAAGTTTAATATAGATAAAAGGGAGAGCATAGCCAGAGTTAGAGGCATTTGGGGGAATCCAGAGTGAATATGACCAGACTGGTCTGGGCCATGTGTGGAGAAGGGGAGGGGAGAGACAAGAACAAGGTGCAGCAGCCCAAAGGGCAAAAGTACAAAAGGGTGAGCAAACAAAATGCCTGGGTGAGAAGAACAACCTCTGGGGGAAAGGCATCTAGCCCCTGGGCTGGAGAGTTTGAGGTAGAGGGTGGGGTATGCCAGCCAGGAGGACCTTGTATCAGATAGAAACTGAGGGATGCTGGGAGAACCTGGCAGCCAGGTCTGCTTTGATATCTTACATTAGCACCTCAGTCATTTTTCCTGGGATTTAAGACTCAACAGCATGGTGGTAAAATTGTCAGATTGTCTTAGGTTTGAGATCGTTTTATTAAAGAGTGATTCCTCCAAAGAAATTAAAAATGGATGTTTTTCCTGAAAAGCATTATCTTAACTTACTAAAGCCTTCTTATTATTGTTTTTTAATAGTTAAGGGGAAAATACCATAATATGGACAATGCCTTAAGTCCTCAGTGTTGAGGGATATTTGATCACACTGTGAAATCCCGAGACTGTGCTAATTAAAATCAACCTTGGATCAAGGGGCAGAGCCATTGACCAGTTGATAGGAATTAGCCATAGAGCACCCAGAGAAGCCAGGAATATGTATAGAGAGATGAACAGGATGGAGTAGTGTTGCACAAATTTTAAAAGGTCTTATTAACAGAAACAAACCTGAAAGCCAGATATTGGGGTGAATGCTGGAAGAGCAGAGAAACAGAACAAGCCACAGCTTCCTCACCTTGCTGATTCCTCAGCTGATCCTGTTTCCTCAGACTGGAAGCTTCTGAGTCCTCATCCAAATGGATCGCAGCTGAACTGTGCTGCTTAAAGCCTGAATGCTTAACCAGCTCTAGTTCCTGGTCCTCAAGCCTGAAATACCTTTCTGCTTTCTGCCATCACTTTCTGGGATTAAAGGTGTGTGTCACCATGCCTGGCTGTGGCCTTGAACTCACAGAGATCCAGAGGTATTTCTGCCTCTGGAATGCTAGGACTAAAGGCATGAGTGCCTCCATTTTCTAGCCTCTGTATCTAGTGGCTGTTCTGTTCTTTGACCCCAGATAAGTTTATTAGGGTTCACAATATTTTGGGGAACTCAATACCACCACAGAGTAGAAAGAGGCTTTTGAGATTTCCAATCTTTTTTGGTTTGGGACAGCTAGAAAGACACTTTTCTTGATGAGTAGCTGGTCAAAAAGGAAGGTCAGCTGGTGGTTTCTTGGCCACCATGGGCTAGCAGGTTTTCACCCTAATATCTGACTCCTGAATCTTTATTGGTAAATAGAACAATAGCAACTTAGTTAAAACCTACATTTGGATGCTGTTAGAAGAGTTTTTCTTCAGGATCACTGGTTCCCCAATAACCACACAGAGATTATTAATTATAGATATTTGGTGAATAGCTTAGGCTTGTTACTAACTAGTTCTTACAACTTAAATTTACCTATATTTTTTACCAATGCTCTACCATGTGGCAGTACCTTTTCTCAGCATGGCATATTCATTTCCTGCTTCCTCTGCTTCTGAATAGTGACTGCACACTTCTTCTTCCGAGCATTCTCTCAGTCTGCTTCTCCTGCTTAATCTCTTTCTGCCTAGCTATTGGCAGTTGGCTCTTTATTAAACCAATGAGAACAAAGCATTTTCACAGTGTAGAAAAGTATTATTCCACAGCATTTCCCCCTATTGTCTAATTAGAAACTTTAACACAGTAAAATTATATACAACAAAAACAGTTATCAAGTAAGAATTACAGTTACAGTATCCAGTCCATTTGTATTTGGCAAATTTAGAGAAAATACTGTATTATACCTCTTATGTTTATGAGTCTAAAGTTTTATACCTAATTTTCTTCTTATCATAACTAAGGAAAACTATAAGTTTAACTAGTCTTTAACTTCGTCAAAGACCCCAGAAGGATGTAATATTACCTAAAGGCAATATAATATATGGCTGCCTGGACAGTCACCCAAGTTCCTTTGCATCATTGGCATCCATCTTTTTCCTACAGGCCTAGTATACCTGACAGATATTTTTAAAAACCATGAATTTTGAAGGGCTATCCTGTGTTGTCTTGGCAAAGCTTGGCAGTCTTTTCTTTTGTGTCCTGCTGGTCTTGTTTGAACAGTATACTGTCAGCAATTGAGGTAAGGACAGCTAGCTTTTGCCACAAAGAAAGCAAACTCCAAATGGAATTTCTTCAATATCCGTCATCTTCACTGAAGTAAATTGGTGCTGCTAGGAGCAGACATTGTCTCACTGTCAAGAAAAGCCTCATGTTATTAAAACATTTTCAGTGCCATATACTTTAGGTCTTTGAAGTGTTTGAAGATCACCTATCTATCTAAATATATTAGTTTAACTTTGAAAACATATCTAATATGACCACAAGTTTCATATTATAGATGACTACTAACCTGTATTTCTTAATTTTACATTATATTTTTAATGAGCTACATATTCACAATATCTCAAACAAGAATAGAAATATAAAATACAGTATAACAAAACTAACCTTAAATTTGTATCAATAAACCTAAATCCATACCAATATAAAACATTTTGAGATTAATAGTTGCTTTTTGGATTAAAGTAGGTTCAATAATCTATTCTTTTATCTCATCATTTCTATGTTATATCCCTCTTTTTTCCATTAGGAAGAGATCTTTGAATTTAACTTCTTTGTTTAGCATTTTCCTTGCACATGACCAGTAACAATTTGTAACCAACCCTCCTTAAATGGTTAAAAAAAAAAAAAAAAAAAACAGCTTTTGGAAATGTGGGCATTATTTTTTTCTAGATTGCTTCCTGTTGTCTGGGTGCACCGGAATCTTTGGAGGACCCTGAGAAAAATCAGGACTATGGTCAAGTCCTGACTGCAGTAGTCTGTGAGGCTGGGCCATCTCAGCCAAACAGACTTGAAGCCATTCTGGATACAGAAATCTGAGGAAACTACAACAGAAGCACTCCCAGATGCTGAATCACCTGGGTCATTCATTTATTGTTGTCTGGTCCCCTTGCTCTGAAAACTAATAAACTTTCAAAGGTAACATGCATATCTGTATTAATACAAGTATAGACTCTGCATTATATAAAAGTCAGCCAAAGATAATTATTTGTTATATATTTGAGCAGGTGAAAGGCATCTGTTAACTTTGTAAGTCCATTTGGATTGTATGATCAAACTGTAATATAAATCTCTATCTATGCCATATGAAAGGATGGCATTACATAATAAGTCATGAGGACTCTGTAGCCAACAAGATTTATTATGTTTTGTTTTTTGTTTTTTTTTTTTTCTCATCTCAGGGTTGGTCCCATGTCAAGGGATCAGCTTACATATCACATGTTCTGTAATATTTTTTGACTTCCTCCCCTATGTCTGTAGCCAAGCCAAGATACTCAGGAGGTCCTCCTGGGTCAAATCTGATCTCTATTAATCTGGAAGGAACCTACAGCCTTTCATATCCTGTGGAAATAAATGCATAATCTCTCCCTCATTGAAATACATTTTTTGACTAACATTTTGAACTCAAGACACTTTTAAAGTATATAGGTTGGTTTTATCCATCAGCCTTTACAATCCATTGTCTCTTAGCAATTATTATTTGCTCATCCCCAATCAAAAAATTTAAAGTCAACACAATAAAACAGACTCCCTGTGTATTTTCCATCTCTATATGACTTATTTTTATTATTATTTTACTTTTTTCTTTAAAGACTTTAGTATTTTTAAACTATTTGTATGTGACTCTCTATATCCTTTCTCCTTTATCTCCCAAGCCTATGTACATTTTAAAACATACTGCAACCCATTTAGAGGTCCCCCCCCCAAATCTGGATCTGTCTTTACTTCATATCTGTAGCCTTTTCTGCATGAGCAAACCCTTAAACCTACCATGAAGATTAGTTCATGACACACTGGCGAGACTCACATTCAGGTCAAACCTACAGGCAGCGCTGGAGATGTGTCTCTGCACTGCAGCTGACTGGAGAAACACAAGATTAGGAAGCTGCTTTTAGCTCTGTTTTCAAACTTTTTTTTAAAGCTTTCTCAGGCCTTATGTAGATGTAGATGGAGGTGCCAGACATTTCCTTAGATGCTATTTGTTGGCAGAGTTTTTCTTTGGGACCACCAGCTCCTGGATAATCATACAGAGGCTTATTATTTTTTGTTTGCTTGTTTGTTTTTTTGGTTTTTGGGGGGTTTTATTTGTTTGTTTGTTTTGTTTGTTTTGTTTTTTGGTTTTTCAAGACAGGGTTTCTCTATGTAGCTTTGGTGCTCTTCCTGGAACTCACTCTGTAGCCCAGGATGACCTCAAACTCACAGAGATCGGCTTGCCTCTGCCTTCTGAGTGCCGGGATTAAAAGTGTGTGCCACCCACCGCTGCCTGGCCATAGACTTATTATTAATTATAAATTCTCCGCGGAAAGCCTCGGCTTGTTACTAAATATCTCTAACAAGTTAAATTAACCCTAATTTCATTTTTGTCCCTTTTTTTTAATTAAGAGATTTTCTATTCACTCCACACACCAACCACAGGTTACATTGTCCTCCCTCCTCCCACACCCAGCCCTCACCCTCAGCCTACCATCCATTCCCACCTCATGGGAAACCTTTATTTTTTATCTACACTCTACCATGTGGTGGTACCTATTTTAAGCATGGCACATTCATCTCCTGCTTCCTCTGCCTCTATCTGGCCACTCTCCCTTCCTTTTTCCCAGTGTCTTTTCAGTCTGACTGTCCTGCCTAACCTCTTTCTGCCTAGCTATTGGCTAATTGGCTCTTCAATAAACCAATGAGAACAAAACATCTTTACAGTGTACAAGAGGATTATTCCACAGCAAGCCACAGTGACAGAGCTGGTGTACATGGGACCAGAAATCCCACCAGGACACAGTCTGAGTAGAGAGGCATTGGCTATGGGGCCAGGGCCCACAGACAGTAGTTAAAATATGAGTAGATTCAGGTGCAGGTATTGTGCCAGAGATAAAACAATGCCTCAGTTAAAATGAAAAAATCCTCATATTATGTTTTACAGACAAATTTAATAAAATAGAATCATATTTATGATAGGTAAGGTTGAGAAGCAGTGTTGATTAGCAATTATAGCATTCTTAGCAGATTGCAGTGAACTTGGCTAGCCCAGCATTCATCCCAACCCTTTGTTGATCTCAACTGATGCCATCTTAGACACTCCAGCTACATGTTCTAACCCTACGTACCTCCATCTATAAATGGAGGACAATTATACAGTATGCGCAATACATGATTGCCAGAAAAAATATTAAGTGCAGTAAAGCAAAAGTTATAAATAAGACAATTGGCTTTTAGAATACCATTTATTGCATACCCTATTTTTATAGAATGACATAGTTTACTTAAAAATATATAAATCACTTTATCTATTATCTTCTTCCCACTTCTCATCCATCACAAAATGTTGTTACAAGCAGCTGAAACTATGTTTCATTTACTTGATTTCGTATCCAGGCTTATGTCCAACATGTCAGAAGCCAGGGAATTTTATGTTTAGCTATGAAGCCTGAGTTGGATGATCACTCCTTGTTGGTAAGCATACAAATCTGTGCCGCTACAAAACATATGTCACTGTGTAACACCTATAGACATATATATTACATAGATTGTTCCAATGAAACTCAACAGTCTATGGAGGTCAGCTTCAAACCAGCTTCCACCACCCACTGTGGACTGAAGAGACAGAGTTGATACTCTCTTGGCCCTACATGACCATCCAGTCAGAAGGGGTTTGATCTTCTGTCCATGGATCTTCACCTCACTAACATTCCTGCATTATTTATGCTTCTACCCTTTCAGTGCTCAAACCCAGATTCAGGAAAACACACAACCACTTAAAGAGACCACTTTATAGATCACTAGTGCTTTTTATTCCAACTCCCAGCTCCCCCACCCCCTAGACGGTTAACACTTTTCCTCATTAAGAGCAACATTAGTCCTCTTTAAACTCAATTTTATCCTGAGAGCTGAACACATTGAGAAATAGATTCTCTGTGTTCTTTATCAAGAATTTCTTTAAAGAACTGATGACAATCTTCTAACTCAATAACAGAATGGCCAGCACCTCTGTGGATTTCAATACAACCTCCAGAGTCTTTACCCGAGTATTTAATTGGCCATGTTTGGCAGGCAGATATGTTTTCTCACACTCTTCTCATGAGACATCAGATTAGGATAAGAATTAGTGTTATGAATGCCCAGAGCATAATTCATCATCCTAAAATAATCTGGGCTATCATGGTAAGCAAGCTCAAAAATGATTATTCAAAATCTGCTTGTCTGAAATATACTTAATGGGGACTAAAAAAATTATTGTGAAATTGACTCTTAAACTTGAACACAGGGAATATAAAAGAAAGATAGGGTGATCTGAGAAGATTTACTTCAAAAACACATTTCACTGAGAAACAAAGTCAGGGATATTGATGATGAGCTAGAGATAGCAAGTCAGAGACAGCATGAGGAGTCACCTTGATGTAACCAAGCCATCTCTAGAAATAAACTTAAGGAAATGGGCCATAGGCACTTCTCAGTAACCCTTCATTTGCTTCTTAGAACTTACACTGTACTGTTTCCTTCTAATAATCCACTACGATATTTTATACAAGGCATGACCTCAACTGTAGATGCTAAAATGTGAAAAAACTAAAAATAAAAAATTTCATACAATCACTTTGCTGTAACTTAAAAAAAACACCCTGAGCTCATAATACTTCTACATGTTCAATATCTTCTATGTTTATAAAAGACAAAATTGAGGCTAAGGCCTTTTAGTAATGATCATTTTAATGTCTATTTATCAAGCTAAGTAAATTAAAGGAGCTCCCAGTTTAGTCATAATAAGAAACCATTTTCAATAAAATGGGTAATTTTTCCACTTCAATTTCCATCTAAGTGCCCATAGAATTAAAATGTTGACTTCAAATACATTTCAAATGTTACTGATGTTATTAGAATTTCCAGTGACCATATCATAGATAGTTATTCTTAAAGATCACTAAATTGTGTGTGTGTGTGTGTGTGTGTGCACGCGCGCGTGTGCGCGTGCACATGCACTTGTATGTAGAATGGTACAGTACACATGTAGAGTGTTTTCTTCTATTACTCTCCATCGTATTTATTTTAGACAAATTCTCTCATTAAAATTGAAGCTGGTTGATGTATTTGTGCTAGCCTGATTATCTCCAAGGCTCCCAGAATTTACCGGTCTCATCTCCCAATGTTGAGGTTACACAGCCACACTTAGATTACAGAGGCACTCTTTGATGGCGAGGGACTCTTACTCACAGAACCAAATCCCCAGCCCAAGATCACTACAGTTACAAAGTTATGGCCCTTTCATCTTGATATTTAATAGTAAAACTAGAGTCCCAGTGCTTCCTTTGTTTCATAATTAATTAAAACTTTAAAAATTAGCAAAGGTAATACATGAGGATTAATCTTTAAAATGTATGTGTGTTCTTAAAAAATTAAAGTGTTAGTAATAGATTAGGTAACATTGCTTCACCATCCCAGATGTTTCCTTTCATTATAATTAATATACAGTTAGAATTGTGTAGATTTCCATAAAGATGTATAGACTCTGGTTTTGAATAACTTTGATATATGACATTTATTTATTTGTAAGGTTTTTTATAATAAAATTTTAAAAATTACCTCACAACATTGTTACCATTCACTGCCTACCAATTTACTGATCTACTAGGAATAGAAAGAGGTTTAATAGGGCAACACGCTTGGAAGAAGAACTTGCTGTGGGTCATGTTATTAGGCTGTCTCATGCTTGGTTTCTGAGAACCCAGCCTTCTGTGCTCTTGTGACACATTCTTTGCAGGATCACAAGGATGGAGACATACAGAGATCTCTGACCTATGGTGGTAAATTTTTAGCTAACATGTAAAATTGTATAGAGATTCCTTAACAAATGAAAAATAAGTTTACCACATGGTCAAGCTACCCCACTTCTTTGTAGACAGTAAATGAAACAATGTAAGCTTATGAAGGATACACTCACCAACCCTATATCTTTTCTGCTCCTTTCCCAGTAGCTAAGACATGGAATCAACCTAGATTATCAACAATGGATGAATGAATAAATAACATGTGCCATATATTCACAATGGAATATTATTCAGCCATAGAAAGCATGATATCCTAGGGTTTTTCAGCAAAACAGACACAACCAGAGGACATAAGCGAAATAAACTATGCACAGAAATACAAATACCCCTCATGTTCTCTTATTTGTCCTCATTAAAAGAAATCAGGAAGAATGTGTAGTAATGGTCACCTAAGAATATGAAAGAGGATAGGAATCTAGGGAAGACAACAGAAGATTGAGTAATGGGAACTATAATTTAACTTGGTAAGTGTCTAATACAGTCTTATGGTCTCACTTTCTATACATGTATTTTCCAATACTGACTTCATCCATGATGAGGGTGTAACATTTCCTTTAATCTTTTCTGCTTATTTATTACAGTGTTTTTCTTTGACATTATTTATTAAGCTGTGTCAACACTAATTTGTGTTGATTCCTTTGGGATTAAGCCTTGTTCTATAAAGTTGAAGATAAGAACTTGCATTTTATTTTCCAGACTATTCTCAAAGGCTTGGTAAATGCCTGTGCAGGAAAATGACAGGCAAAACTAAGGGAAACAAAATGGAAAGCCCACAATTATGGACTCAGTAATGGTTTTGAGTATCTGCAATAAGTGAAGAACATGCTGAGTGTTAAGGATATAGTAAGACAAAAGACCAAAAATAGGAAAAAAAAAAAGAAAAAAGAAAAAACCTTGCCTTATGGTGTCCGTTTTCTCTTGGGGAGAAATAAAAAACAAAGTTAGCATATAATTGTATGGGATATACATACCTAGGATAAGTACCTGGTTATTACCAGAAAACACATTAATACAAATTTTTAAATATTTTACAAAGAATGAGATAATTTCATTTTGACTAGAACAGAAATATTTCCCCACAAATCATAGGTTTCATTTTGACCTTTCCCAGATGTATATAATGGACTTGGAGAGTATGCACCTCCTATGGCCAGCCCTGTCTTCTCCTTCCTCTGCATGTTCCCTTTCTCTTCCTAAATGGCCTCCTTCTGCTTTCATGTGCAGTTTTCAAAAATTAAAATTTCTGAGTCTTGATTATTTCAGTCAATATGGTTTCCCATTCCATCCATTTTCCTGAAAATGACATAATCCCATCATTTTTCATTAATGTATTTATCATCCACATTCTATTATCAACCTATCTATACAGATAGGAGTATTATTTGGGGGGGGGTCTTTTTCTTTCTTTTTTTTTTAGCATTGCAAATCTTTATTTTTCCATTATGCTTTTGTATATTTCTTCTTCTTCTTCTTCTTCTTCTTCTTCTTCTTCTTCTTCTTCTTCTTCTTCTTCTTCTTTTTTATCTTGCCCAATTTTATTTACCAGTTTAGACACTTGAGTACTGATTGTTTTCCCCCCTAGGGCAAATGTATTTTTTTTTCATTTTACATACCAACCACAGTTTCCCCTCCCTCCCTTCCTCCTGCTCCCCGCAACCTTTGCCCCATGGCACCTTTGATTCACTCTTCAGAGAGGGTAAGTCCTCCCTTGGGGAGTCAACAATGCTTGGCATATCAAGTTGAGGCTGGAACAAACCCCTCCCTGTTGCATCAAGCCTGAGCAAGATATTTTTATTTGTTTGTTTGTTTGTTTTTTGGCTTTTCAAGGCAGGGTTTCTCTGTCTAACAGTTCTGGATGTCCTGGAACTCACTTTGTAGAATAGGCTGGCCTCAAACTCACTGTGATCCGATTGCCTCTGCTTCCCAAGCACTGATAGGAGGATGTTTAATGAATGCCTATTCATTCAGAAAGGAAACTGTTAACCCAAGACTTAAAATTGTTAAGATATTTATCATTGGCAAAGGATTTTTAAATCTCCAAAATTAAACAAGTATTCATGCATTGGAGTGTTTAAGCTGGACATGAATGTGACAAAAATTGAGTTTCCAAAATGTTATTTCTGCTAGTGTTAGTGAAATAAAAGCAGAGACAGGACTTGACTAGAGTGGTTTGGTCATTGAAACTAGAATTGTACTCAGGAATAAGTAGAACTGGTCATATTTGAGAAAGCCAGGGAGCTAGGATCCTTAGCACTCATTTACAAAAGGGATTATAGGGCATGTGTATGTCAGTAGTTGGGTTGGTAAGTTTTATATCAACTTGACATAAGCTGGAATCATTTGGAAAGAGGTATGCTCAGTTGAGAAAATGTTTCCATAAAACTACCTGTGGGCTCCTCTGAGGGATATCCTCTTAATATTTGACTATTGTGGGGAGGCCCAGGTCACTGAAGACAGTGTCACCACCAGGCAGGTGATTCTGGAAGCTCCAAGAAAGCAGGCTAAATGAGTCATGGGAAGCATTCCTGTAAGCAACACTCCTCTATGACTTCTGTTTCAGATCATGGCTCCCAGTTCCTGTCTTGAATTCCTTCACTGACTTCCCACAGTGATGGAATGTTCCCACCTCTTTCTTCCCAAAATAGTATTTGGTTATAGTGTTCAATCACAACAATAGAAACCTTGCAAGACAGAAATTGGTGCCAAGAGTGGGGTATTGCTGGAAGAGACCTGACCATATTGTTTGGGTGAAGATTGTAGGGGTGTCTGAAACTTTGGACTGAGAAAGTAATTTATTGCTCAGAGTTTAATGGAAGGTTATATGATAACTTGGAAGATAAAAATAATGAGTGCAATGCAGATGATTGTGGCCTGGCTTGTGGAGTTTTAGAAGAATCTGCGGTTCTTTCTCAACTAGAGCTGAAGAATCAGGTATGATTAACAAAAGACTAGATCCACTAAAATGAAACCTTTGTTTTGCTGTGATAAAAGTGCTGCAATTCTAGGGATGAAGGATAACCCCTTGTGTTGTGATTCTAAGCACCTTAGCAGACAGGATTGTAATTTCCAGAAATTAGGAGGCCCTTTAGAGCATCAATTATACCTTGTCTTGTACAAATGGTTCTGTTTGCTTCTGTGATTTTAGTGTCTTTTAGACAACCAACTTTGTTTATGAATTAAGCAGCTTGATATATGTATATGGATCACTGAAGGAAATAGCAGAGCTAGAGATGGTGTCTTTTTTTTCCTGCCATGAGTTAAAGAATGTCTGGAAACAAATGGTATAAAACAATGATAGTACATGGGCATACATTATTTGAGCAACATTATGCTAAGCACTATATATCACATGTCTAATTTAATCCCACAATGCCATCATATTGTACAAGAAGAAACTACTGTTTAAGGGAAATAGTAATATATCCCAAGGCACAAAGAAAATAAGCAATTTACTATACCCTGGATCCATATGTGTCTCATTCCAAACTATACACTCAAGCATCTAGGAGGTAAACCTTAATTAGCTGTATATCTTGCACTGACTAACCAATGAAAACCCTTGGGATTTTATGAACCAGTATACTTGACTTCAAAGCCATTGGGAAAAATCAATTTGGAATTCTAATTTGGGAAGAAAATTATTTTCAAATTTGGAATTTATAATAATATAGCAGCACTCATAGCCTATGGTAAAGAATTTTCTTAAGATTATTCTAGGTAGTGTGTACAGAACAAGTCTAATTTATTATAATTTTAAGGGTATTTTGATAAAATTGTAACCTGTTATGATTCAGAATACAATGTTGAGTTTTGTTAACTCTGATATTTTGAGGAAATGAAAACACATTAACTATAAACTCATGGAGAATAAACTGATATGTTATATAATATTAGTTGTGAATTGTTGTATGTTAGATTCCAAGCCATTCACAATGAATAATATTATATATTCCTATGTATTACTCTTATAGTAGTTGTTATTAGCAACGTTTTTTTGTGAACAACTAAGCAAAGTTACATAAAGAACAAAAGAAAATAAATTGACCTTTTTGTATGTAAAAACAGTGAACGCATAGAAGATGAGACTGAAGAATTTTATAATCTCCCCAGTTGTCTGAAAGAATCTGTCTATTTGATTATCAAAGATTTGAAACCACACAATACACTAAATAATGCATTGATCCATATAAGAGGAGAGACCGTAGAAAAGCCTTGCTTTTGATTATGACTTAGTGCAAATGAGTGCATTAGCCAATTTTCTCTATGTTCTTACCTGTCAAGAAACCACTTGAAATTTTCCATAGCATGCATGTAAATGGTTATTTCTTACTTAGTTGTACATCAATCCCTGGCCAACTAGAACCCAATTTTACATCTTTTTTCTCTACCTGGCATTCAGGCTGAAGGTTCTGATCCTATTTGGGAAGACTATTGTTATTCTTCTAATATGTCAATTTAAATAAATTACACATTACTTTCTTTCTTTTCTTTCTTTCATTCTCTCTCTCTCTCTTCCTTCCATCCTTCTTTTATTTCTTTTGACAAACTGATGATCAATGGCAGACTTACATGAGTCAAGGTTTTTGTCAGGAGACAACAACATTAATGATACAAGCCACATGTACAAACTCCTGTCAATGAGCATAGAAGTATAACTTCACATAGTTACAGCAATATACAGCTAGGAATAATAATAGAGTATACCAGAAGAGCATATGATGCATCTCTCAGCAATCAGAGCTCATGATAAAAATAGAAATCAGGCCACAGTGCTCTAGAAATCATATGGAGATAAAATAGCACTATAGGAGCAGCATTTGCTTATTTCTTTTACTTGCAATTAACAGACATACAAATGTGTTAAAACACGCTGGCACATTGAGATGCCCCCACCCCTACATAGTGTTGTTGATAATCAACACTCTCTGTATATTAAAGTTCTGCTGTCGCCCAATGTCTAACTGGCTGCCAACTAGTTTAGCACTAATTTATTAGATTAATGAAGAAAAGATGCTACGAAGGAAACCTTATCTGTGGTGTCAGGTTCTATGTTCTCTCTCTCTCTAATTTATGACACTGGTTTGAAAGATGAAAATTGTTCCTCTCTGTAAGAACGTACATTTATTACCAAACGAGGAGACACTAACTTTCTATCCAAACAGAATAAAGGAAGATTTATGGTGTGCCATTGTTCACTGTATTCAAGAATATTATTGTATTATAAAGAATGTTAAATAGTGGTCAATGAAGAAATGCTTACAACTTTCAGCTTTAAGGCCTGCTAATATACCTTCCCAATATTTCTGTAAAGAGTCAAATGACATGATATATGATTTCAACATATCTTCCATCAGATAAATGTTTTGCTTAAGACTTAGAAGCAGACTTGCCTTTATCTATATGGGGGAATAGAAACTCAAGTATAGAATAAGAGATTCGAGATTCCATAGCACATAATAAAACAAAGTAGAAAAAGTCATGATTGAAATAAGCCTTGGAATTAGCCAGCCTGAATGAGCTCATTAATTTAACAACTTCAACAAACTCTAGACTGTATTTTTCTCATTAGTCAGCTCTGGTCCCACAAAGAGACAATCATGAAGATATAATCCTAGCTTAATGAGGATTTTCTAAATATAACTCTTCAAAATTAATTAGTCTACTGATCATAAAAATAGAAAGGAATAGGTTGCTAGATTCTCTAATATTATAACATCTAAAGAAAGACTAAATCCATTTCATTCAACTTAAAATGCCTATGAGTATTATTTTACATGGCACTACTACAAAAATGATGAATGATACTCTTATAAAAAATTTTTCTTTAAATAATATAATTCATGATTTACCAATTTACCTGGATATCATTCTAAGAAAATTATAAGGCTCTTCAAAACCACTTGTAAGGATGTGAGCTTTATTTGCAGATAATTTCAGAATTACTCTATGGACAAAGCCAACTTTTTAATGAATCATTTTAAAACTATTTTCCCCTTTATCAAACTCTCCTCAAATCAGAAGTACTGCATTTATTAGAAAAAATTATTGTCTTAGTCATATGATAAATCCTAAAAAATATAAAGAAGTATCTCTAAGTAACCTAAATCCCCAAGTTATATGCTACATAATTCCTTGTCTCCTTAAATATACATCGTTTATTCAGGTCACAAATCCTAACATCTTTCAACAGGGAGAATCAAGAGTTATACAGTAGTTATAATACATGCATGTACAACAGTGACCTCATGTGGCTAATACTTTATGCCTGAAACTACTGAGTAAGAATAACAAAAAATTCTGTGTCATACATCAAGATTTATGTCATAGTGGATGATTAGAGCCAATCATATCACAAAATAATTCTCTTTCTAAGGCCTCTGATACATAGTCAAGCAATCCTTGTCAAGGTTCAATGTGAATTCATTGTGTGTATGTGTACAAGGTTAAGTTGTACAGAGATGAATAATATGAAGTACAGTGTGTTAAGAGCCGGAGCTCAGATATTACTTCTTTTATGTTACCAAACCACTCAGTACTGATTTTTCATATGTTACACAATTGGCATAAATGCTAATTGAATTCAAAGTCATGCTCCTTGTCTTGGCTATCTGATTTTCTCACTTGACAGGAGTGGCTGTAATTTTCTTTCTCAATCTCCGCACTTCTTTACCCCCCTCAAACTAAAGTATCTGTGACACTTATTCAAGCATTGGCTTAAAAATATTTTTCTACTCTTTTAGCTAAGATCACAGTAGTTTCAAATTAATATGTAGCATTTAAAGACAATGATTTATAGCCATATTTCTTTTATCATCAAGGGCAGTTTTCTTTATCACCAATTTCAAAGCCCTGATGTAGTTAAAATATAGGTAACTAGCAAATGACATAGGTAAAATCTTAGCTAGATAATTCCTGATTTGGAACATGTGTGCTACCATGATTTCAGAACCAACTTAATATTCAGGAGATGACAGACTATTATTGCCATCACACTACTCAGAATTTTGTAATGAATCTCCTAGAAGAGGACTAGGGACCATGATTCTGGAGGTTTCTGACAGATGTCTGTAATTACAGAATGATTTAGGGTTTGATTTAGATGAAATCTTCCCTCAGATTTAGGTATTCAACAGTGTCATGGGGAGCATGCAATAGTATTTCTCACGGAGAGATAGTGAGGATTAAATAAATTTTAAAAAGTTATGTGTATCCTGAGACAGGAGAACTACAAGGTGAGAAACAGTCTCAAAATTCAATCACCAATCCATCAACCCAAGCAATATACACCATTTCACAGTGCTTTGGCAATGTAACTGTTTAATGTTTTACATTATTTCTGATTGAAATATAACCTATATATTTATTTCTCATCTGCTTTCATAATGAGAATTAAGACATACTATATATAGTTCTCATTATATTCTTCTTTTCTATTTTAATCCAATTTTTCAGTTATTGTGTGTGTTCCTTTTATCCTCTTCCTACTCCAAATATTCACTAGTTGTGCATGAAAATAATTTTTGCTAATATACTATGCATTCTTAGTTGTGCTCAAGAATTTAAAAATTTCAAAAATGCATATCACTATGTAATTCCTTGTTCTAAAAGCTCATTAACCAAAGAAGACTCCTTATCATAATTATATACAGATTTTGTATTTCATTACTATATACTTACACATTTTTAACATAAAGTACTTTCAAAAGCCTACCTACAAATTATAATATTTAGTACATTCATCTACTTATCCTGTTGCTTATTATAATAAATTGAATTGTTTAAAATAAAAATATGTATCTTAATATATAAAAACAGATATTCCTAGAACTGCACATTCCATTTCCAAACCTGAGAGGAAGTTTATGTTTAATTCACTGTATCAGTAATTGTAAAGTTAATCTCATTCATTTAGTCAACAAAGGTGTATTAAAGAGTAACTGTGTGTCAGGTCTTGTGTGATTAAATGTGTCAGAAATGAAGCAAATACTAGGAGCTGGCTAATAGACTGGAAATGAAGATTCCATTGGTTTCTAGATGTTCATAGTATGAATAGTAGATCAAGGGACTTTTATAGGCCCAAGTATGGAAATATGGTTCTGGCAAGCCTTCCCATTCCCCCATTCCCTCTTCCTTGCTAAAAATCTGTTAGTACATTCTTAAAGCTAGCCACCAGGGTCTGTTCCCTTACTTGACCACTTCCTTCTCCTGAGGCTACCAAGGTCCAGCTATCAAAGTGTTAAAGTCCAGCAATCAAGAGCCCCCTTTTGGCTACACTAATTAACCTGTCCAATAAAACTTAAACATATTATTACATGGGGTTTCCTTTTTATTTCAAACTGCCACTTGCCTATAGGCCATGTCTGTCTCCTCTCTCTCCAGAGGCAAGCCTTTGTGCCTCTGGGGAAACTATCCCCTTCCCCTCTCTCTTGTCTCCTTTCCTTTCTACCTCATGCTCTATCTCCCAACTTTGTCTCTTTTTTCCTTTCTTCTGTCTCCCTGGGGCAAATAAACCTCATTTGTGCTGAGAGTTGGGTCTTGGAGTGTCTTGTGCTGACTTTGAGGTCCCTTTCAGTAGACAAAAAGATGACATCAGTGAATTCCAGGAGGGAAAATGTAGAGAGAGAACACAGTCTTTGAAAATGAGATCTGTGATGAATTCCTCAGTATCCACATACAGAAGGTTTAGAAGTCATGTGGTCTGGGAGAATCCAAGTATCAAATAAAGAACAAACTAAGGCATCTTGAAACTTCCATTAATAAAAAGGAAATAAAGAGCCTAGTCCTCTGCAACTGTCAAATGCATTTTCTGCATTCAGGAATTCATCTCTAGCATCATTACCAAGTGGCAGGAAGTCTATCAACTTTTAGTATCTCATACCAAGCAAGCCCTCTGCAGGGGAGTCAGACTCAAGTGTGAGCCCTCCTACCAGCCTAGTTTTTGAAAATATTTGAACTTCTCAGATTTAATTGTCCATACTACTATTACAGACTCAAGACAACTTTTTTTTCTGTTGGGGAAGAAATGAAGTTTGCATATCTGATCACAGGACATAGTGGTCCTATCACATAAAGCCTCATCTCAACAGACTACCAAGAAGCATAGCTGAGGTGCCTGCTTAGAGATTACAAACTGTGGAAATGGGACGTCATCCCAAAAGTGTGGGGTGCACTGTAAAAGAGCCATCATTGTTGTATGATTCAGACTCCTTAATTGGTGGAATACCTGATGTGGGTCAGAGAGTCCTAGGGTTGAAGTATGGTGGCCCTGCTTACCACTCATTCCAGAGGTGCATGTGGAGAATGTGTGCTTTCTGAACTGACAACTGGGCAGGCATTGATGCCCTAGCTTCCCCGGAGAAAATAGCGCATGCCCATTAAACACTCAGCTGTGATTTTTCACGTGGCCATGCTCGTCTTCTTGCGCAAACTTAGTGTCAGAAAGCAAGCAAAAGAGTCACCCACCATTCTTCAAGGTGTAAGTAATCTGTCTGAGACAGTAGATGAATTCCTATCGATCATGCAAGAACATGTTCAACATTTAAAAGATTAAGACATTTCTCTTACATCATTTCCGTGTGCTCGGAATAGAAAGTAGACAAGGGCAATGGCCACAACACTGTAAGAACATAGCTTGGGGCAGCAATGATGTCTCTAGATGATCTGAGTTAACCCACTATATCAGTTATCTAAGTGAGAAGAGATATGAAGGAAATATAGAACAGTTACGATGAAGAAACTTTGCTCTTTGGACTGGTGGGAGATCTAAATTTTCTTCATTTTACAACCAGATCTAGCTTTCAGGTTTTTGTTTGTTTTATTTTGTTTTTTTTTTTTTTTAAGAGCAAACAAGTTTCAGCTTTTTAAACAAAGGGCTGTTCATCAAACAACACCCCTGATAGCAGGAATGGGAGAGAGAGAGAGACAGAGAGAGAGAGAGAGAGAGAGAGAGAGAGAGAGAGAGAGAGAGAGAAAATGAGAATGTACAAAACTTGAATCAGTCCTGCAGTACTACAAGACAGTGAGCAAACAAGGACAGTTCCTATAACCCCATGAAACAAGCCCAGATTTGCCCAAATATGTCCAAAGTTAAAAAAAAAAAACCCTAGAAACTCTGACTATCAAAAATGTACTAATATAACTGTTGCCTGCTTAACCAGTTGTGTTTGAGATGACCTAACTCTTCCTGAAATTCCCCTAGTTGTGCTTAAAAGGAACCTGCATTCTCCTCTCAGGGTCATCGCCATTTTGCGTGGGTGTTCAACCCTGCATGCTGATAATAAATGCTCCTTGTTCTTGCATACTATTTGAGTCTGGGGTCATCCTTCAGCATTTTCTCAGACCCCTACATTTGGTTCATTGGCCGGGAATATGCTAGAGACCTACAACTCACTTGTAGAATGTTTTAGGGGAGCAGATTTTTCCTTTGCTAATAGGTCGGTCTGAGTATGTATGGATGTGTCTTTGTCTTGTTTTTGTTCTAATCTGGTGTCCAGACACAATCTGGAGGTCGTATGAGCCATTAACTCCATCCTGGGTGGGGACTCTGAGGATGTCATGGTGTTATGAATTATGCACACAAGGTCCCCCAAGTCTGGCTGGACCAGGGCCCACTCACGAAGAAAAACTTACTGGGCAGATGCAGCGGGAGTGGTGGTCTGTGGCAAGTTATTCACACTCAGGTGAATCCTGCATCCATGTGGAGAGTTTACTCTAATAGATAGATGAAGAGAAAGATAGGAGAGAGGGGAGGAGAGAGAGAGAGAGAGAGAGAGAGAGAGAGAGAGAGAGAGAGAGAGAGAGAGAAACACACATCCCCATCAGAGGAAGAGCAGAAGAAGAGAGAGGAAAGAGTGGAGTTTTCCATTTTCCTTAAAAGGAGGCTTTTATGTCAGGACATATGGTGGGCCCAATGGGTAGGATTTCAAGGGGAGGGTCAGATTATTAACATACAGAACCCCCCTCACTTCAAAGCTCTGATGTGAATCTGGTTTTGGTACACTGATGCATTGCTCCCGTAAAGCAGGATAGAGGCTGCCATCTGAATCTTTTAAATTTCTTTTTCGAACACTGGTGGTGGTGGTGGTGGTGGTGGTGTCGGGTGCAGGCTCCTGGCCCCTGCATAGCTACCAGGCAACCAGGCCTGGGGGGAAAGGGAGGAAGGCATGATGAGCACTAAAAAAGTTGAGAACCACTGGCTCAGAGAATTTCTCTCTTACCTAAAGGCTATTCATGTTTAAGAAGGTATGCCTAGCCTACTTATTTTTGCTTTGTTAAGCATAAGGTATTTTTGATCAACTAAGTAATATAAGAAACTGTTATATTCTGTAATGATAAACTATGAAAAGATCAGGCAATTTCTCAGTCGTCTCTCTATGGACTATGTCTATGAGTTAAAAGTTTTAGTACTACATGGAGCTTCAATTTAGAAATTGTTTTTTTTTTTTTTTTTTTAAGTCTCAAACTTAACAGATAAAGCAAGAAAGTCATTTTCCCATGGTCATGCCTTTAGCAAAAGCTCCCATAACCAATCTCAGGTTTGAGAACAGTTCCTGCTTGCTAAAAAAAGGAGTCATTCTCCTTACCTCTGACAAAGGGAATTTCTGGCCCTTTTGTTAACACAGGCTAGTGTGCCTATTAATTTGTCACTCACATGCAGGCTCCCTCAGCTCTTCCTCACCAGCCTACCCCAGCAAGTCCCAGTCTTCTAAAAGCTAATGAGTTATTGTAAACCATTAAGATAATTACAAAAAAAACCTGACTAAAATAAAGTCTTTAATAAACAAATAGCAGCTGCTGAGAGATATTGGATGATGGAAGAAACTGTTGAATCGAACCAGCCCATATACTTTAAGATATCTTGGCTTCAGAATAAAAGTCAGGAAATATGTTACATTTGGGTGGAAATTATGCTTTTGTTTCCATAGGGGAGAAAATATTGTTTCCTTCAAAATTAATACAGATTAAATTTGACTCCTGAAGCTAAAGACATGACAGGGGAACCCAGGAAAGACTACAGGACAGGTGACATGTGTGTCGATCCCTCAGCGTGGGAACAGCTCTGAGAATGGACAACAGATGTTACAACTAGTTTTCCCAGGACTTGGTCCCCGAGAGATGCCACAGTCAAGACAGCAGGACAGAGTTTAGAAAACATGATGCCCACATTCCCGAAAAATGGGACAGATGGTTTATGGTTTTTGGCCATTTGGATTTGATGGTTTATGAATATTTGTCATGATGTAGGGGGTTGGTTGAAAGTTATTATTGGTCATGATAAGAAAAAAAAAAACTGAGCAAGGAAGGTTAAATTCAGGAATCATTTTCCAAAGAAAAGGGGAAGGAATTTAGAAAAAGATAAAGTATTAAATCTACTTTAAAATAAAAATAAGATAAAAAGATAGATTATTAAATCTACTTTTAAACTAAAAAATAACTACTAGTCTCAAATGTTTCACATTGGTATGGATTTTCATACATTGATATAAATTTAAGCTTTTTTTGTTATACTGTATATGTGTATATATATATATATACATACTCTTATATATATATATACATACATATGTATATATATACTCTTGCTTAAAATATTGTACCTATACAACTCATTTGAAAATATAATATAATTTAAAAATACAGATTAATAGTCATCTATAATAATAGAATTTATGTTAGACATATTTTCAAGATTAAGCCTAGGTTTGTTTAGCTCAGATATATTTAGTAGATAGCAGTTGTCAAACTTGTCAGAGATCTAATGAAAATGACATTTAAAATGTTTAATGATAAAAGCTGACTATGACAGACAGAGACTCTCAGCTCCTAGCAAAGACTCTGAAGATGCTGGGGCACCCTGATGTCTCCACCAGCATTGTTGTTAACACTAACTGCTGGGCAAAAATACCCCAATGTGTCATTTGCCGTCAGAAACCAGTCCAAACTGTGGACAAGCAGGACATTGGAGAATTGTTGGTTCCACTTTTCCTAGACAGTAAGATCAGTCTCCCCCATGTTCCTCCTCCACAGGAAAAAAACTCACCTTCTGGGCCTGGAAACCAAAGACTGATGCTGTCCTGGTACCTCTGTTCCAAACACTATGGAGGCCACAGGAGCCTGGGATGGATGTCTAGGTGATGGACTAGTCTGTCATTTTAGTTGATATGCAGGCCATTGGATTATACTTTCTTTTATAATGTATTCTTCTTAAATTGCTGGTGGTATTGATGGCTAGACTAAGTATAACGTTGTCAGCTTAATAGTATCAGGCAACCAGATTCTTCCCCAAGGCTACAACCACCTTGTTAGCTCATTTCATATATAAAAATCAAGCCCTTCTTTTTCTAAAGCTACTAGGTCTTCTGTTAAAAAAGATAGTCAGGTTTGCCTTTCTAACAAGTTTCATAGTAAAATATAAACAGGCTTCAGATGTAACTTTCCACCAAAGAAACATGATTTAAAATGATTGCTCTCCATAATAACTGCTTATATATCTGATAAATAATTAGATAAAAAAGGGTTAAAGTCTATTCAAGTTTTGAGGATCTAAAAATGTTTTAAGATATATAAATGTCTGATAATATAGAAGCATATACATTTTGAGGATCTTAGAAAATAATTAAGATATATAAATTCAAATTATGAATCATAAATAAATGATTTAAGATATAAAATGTTTCAGATTTCTTTCCCCTTCTACAGTATAGAAGTTCAGAGATTAACATTAATAGAGTTCTGATAAGCTGATAGAGCAATGACAACTTCCTGTTCAGTTATAAACTCAAGAATTTAGATTTATTTTGGTTGTTTTCTAAATATAGTCTTTAAGATCTTTCTCGTTGGACAAAAGACATTTCACTCCAATCCATAATTGTATCTCTGGACAGAAAAAAAAATGTTCATGCTTTTTAGCCAAAATCTATAGCTTTTGCTAGGACTCAAAGGAGTGAGTTTACTCAAAGCTGTTTTACAGACACCTGTTACCTGCTTTTCCTACAATTTGGATTTAAATACAGATTGGTAATACTAATGTATCTAAAACTTTTATGTCTTTGTATAAACTAAAAAAAAAAAAAATCACATAAACTTCAAAAAAATCAAAGAAGTAATAAAACTTCAATCCATTCCTCATAGGACAAAAGGACTCCAGATAAGTGCAGCTTAAGTACTTAAGGATGATAGTTCTCTCTCTGTCTCCTGGTCTTGAGATTAATGGGACTGAAATCTCCAAATGTAATATTTTCCTTTAAGTTCCTACACTTTAACTTCTGGTTCTAGTCTATATCTGTCTCAGCAGATTTCCAATTGGCTGACAGACACACCCAAGCATCAGTTGCTGAGTACAACTTCTCCCAATGACCTTAAGACCTGGAATTTCTGAAGGCTGATGTGGACCAATCCAGTCAATGTAAATGCTCCCTGTCTCTACAGCTGGGTCAGTGAACCAGATGCTTCTGATGAATTTACCATTGCCTGAATTCCCTCCTTGCCATTGACTAACATTCCAGACTTCCTGGGTCCAGACATCAACATTCTAGTTTCAACAAGAAGTAGTTACAGAAGAGTGCATATTGCCCTTGTCCCCCAAAAGGCTGGAATGTTAGATCAAAAGGAAACTCCCTTTTGTAGGGGACTTGAGATAAAATAAACTGGTCCCCATTCTCATTTCTAGGTTCCTTCTAGATAAGGAACTCTGTCAGCTATCAAAGGGCCTTTGTCCTTTCTGCTATTTGTTGTTGGCTCTTACATTATTGATGACTTAACTAACTAATAATTCCTGTGTGGGTACCATGAATCTGATAATTATTAAACCTCAATATCAGCTCCTTGATCCATCTCAAGGATTTGAGATGGAACCAAACTCAAGGGGAGAATGAGAGGTCTGAATTTCCCCCATTTTACATCTGGATCTAGGATTCAGTTTTTTAAGGAGAAAACAAGTTTCAGTGTCTTAAACAAAGGGCTATTCATCAAACAACACTCCTGACAGCAGGAATGAGAAAGAGAGAGAGAGAGCTTGTACAAGACTTGAATCAGCCCTGCAGTACTACAAGACAGTGAGCAAAAAAGAACAGTTTCTGTAACCCCAAAAACAATATTTCATGAGAATTATCTAACTTCTGCCAGATAATGGTCAAATGAAAAGAGTTACCTTATCCCCATGCTTTTATGTAAGCTCTGAGCCCTCCCTTTCTGAATCTTTCCCTCCTGCCCACATACATTCCTGAACCTGAGGAATCTCTGACTCCAAAGAATATCTGCTTATCTGACTAATCTGTTTCTCCAATATCGGGCGGGTTGCTTCTGCCTGTCTCTGATTCCCACTTTCACTGTTACTGTCATCTGTCCTCATCTGTGCTTTGAGTAGCCTGGACAGGTCTGGAAGCAGGCTAGGATGCATACAAATAAGTTTACAATCAGGACCCACATTGGGATCATAATAATCTGGATGGCTTTCTAGCCAGAGATCAGTTTACAGCCTGCCTCCTGGCAGATCTTTCTAAAGCTGTCCTCACATCAGCAAGCTAACAATAACAACAACAACAACAACAACAAAAAGTAATTCAAGATACAGAATAAAATCAGTCTTTTGTTTCCCAGAGCTTCCTGACATCAGGGCTAAACTTAAGCATCTGGAGAGAGGCCTCCTGACCCCACAGGCAGAATTTTCAGCTGTGGCATTTAAGGTATCATGGGAAAAATGAGAAAGCCCATGAACAAAATATCCAAATGCTGACACACACAATATCCAAGTGGCTGCATAAGGGCTTCCAGGTCCCTATTTTAAAAATATGCTAAAAAAGACCACATGGACTAGTGTGTGCCCTGCCCACTCAGGCCATCAATTGAGCCTTGTTCAAAAAGGCACCTAGAGAGATGCTGGTCAGCTGACTGCCCTTGTGTACCTCGTGGCATGGGGACATCAAACAAAGACCTCCAGCAGACCTCCTAGGCTTGGCCATGGGCTCACAGGGAACCCAGGATGCAGCATGGGGTGATCCATTTCCTTCCTGTTGGACACTGAGCCACTTACACAATCCCGAGGGAGTTTTGGGGTCTCACCTCTCCTTCTTGTTTCCCTATTGTTGGGGTAGGGAGACAGCCTTACCCTCCTCATCAGACCCCATCACTTAATTGTACTTTCAGGGGTATAGTGGGTAGCTGTTCCAGCTTTGTCCTGGAAGTACTACCCCCATTGAGGCTTCTGATAACTGTCACACCTATGAGGGAGGGCTGAGACAGAAGCACTTAAGACCTGAGATCTGGTAGTGCAGGCTCTTTTGGTTCTTGGATCCTGGATGCTGTAGGTAGACTGAGCAGATTTCTCAGAGACTACCACTGGGGTGCTTCACCTTCCCCAGACACTGTAACCTATCCCTTCACTTGTAAGTTACCCCACAAAATAAACCTCCCTTTTAACTATGTCGAGTTGCCTTAATATTTCACCAATACAGGGGCACCTAATGGGAAGAGATTTTCCAGTTAAGGTAGGAGCTTTCATTTCATTTGCTCCCTCCATGGGCCTCACTCCAGACTAGTCCGAAGTGCTTCTTGTCCTCATACACAGTGTCAAAGACAGAGAGCCCTGCTCTCTCTGAAGTTTCAGAGCACATCAGGATCCACTGCCTTGTCATCAATTCCAGAAGAATGAGGTCTCACCCCACAAGCTTTTCTCTTCCTGGTTCCCTCTTCTAATGAGCTACTAAGCTAATTGTTATAGGATCACCATAGAGCTAGAGTCCAAGGATCATCAAGTATTTATCCAGGTGGTAATGAACAGTAACAAACAGTTTGAAGGTGTCTGGGCTCTGTAAAAACAGACTTTAATATGACAATCTTTTATTGTTAAATGCTCTCAGAAATTCATCACCTGTGTCTCCTGGATACTAAACTAATAATGGAAACAGGTGCCTTAAAATAATCTGTCTCTGATAAGACTTATCTCAGGTAAAAATTAAAAGCATGTTCTAAATATCTCTTTCTTTTCCCCCTCTTTCTAACACTAACTAATACAGCAGAATACTAAAACATTACAATAATATGGTCACCAGCTCAAGATTTTAAATTTCTCATGGTTGCTTCTTAATATGTTTAAAATTTTTCAAGCTCCAGAGAATCCACCTGGACAAGTCAGTGAGCTCTGGAACCAGCTTGTATCCACCTGGACAGATTGGATATGCTTCAGATAGGTGCAACACAAACTTTCCTGGTCTTAGGACTCCCTTCCTCACCCTAGGAACACCCCCCAAAGGAAAAAATAAAACACACAAAGAAATCGTTTTTCTAAGCTTTTTTCTGTCTCACCAGCACCCTTTCAAATACAAGTAGCCAAAGCCCCAGGCTGAGAGGGATGATGGGCAGGTCCAAGGCAACAGATAATAGCCCATCATCCCAGGATGCCTGTCTACCTGAGAAGCCCCTTTCCCAAGGGCACCCCCCCCAAGAGTCAACCAATGCCCAGCAATTCATCTGTAAGCAGTTTTTCAGGAGAAAGGACGCTCCTATTCCTGTTCACCCACCTTTTTTTATAATAAGCAAAAAGTCTGAAATATGAGGATTCTGCCACTCCTCCTGCTATATGGCTGCACATGCACAGTTCAGTAGCTAAGCAAGGAGTATTACATCATCAGTGTGCTGCATGATTGCACAGTCTGTGGATGTGTAGTGTCACTCTGTAAGGCCACATGCGCATGAGCAGGGAAATCCTTAAAAGGATGGTCACAGACACATCCCCTCTCTTCTGCTCTCTCCTCCTCCCCCCTTCTCTCTCTCTCTCTCTCTCTCTCTCTCTCTCTCTCTCTCTCTCTCTCTCTGTGCATGTGTCTTCCACAGGCCTGGTTACTCTCTTCTGTCCCCCTGCCTCCTAAGAAAGCTCTGACACTGGGTTTTGCCGTGTCTTGTGACCTTGCTCACACAGTAACAAGCATTACATTTAAAACCAACAATTCCTTCAGTGTTTTTTGGACCCCTACACCAGGACTAGGGATAATAATTTGTTCAATTATTCTTTCTCTTGCACATCTTGCTAGGAAAAGGGAATGAAAAGGAGACTTCAAAGAATTGTCCCTGTGTGAGTTGAATTTATAAAAGCAGGTAGACAAGATTGGCTCTGTTCAGGGTGATATGACCACAGAATGCTAGAAGAGGAGAGGATAATTTTCTTTAATGGTATAATACCTGGTCTATCAATCGTGCAGCTGCCCAACATAAACTGAACTTGATGGATTTTAAAAAAAAAAAGAGAGAGGAAAGAAAGGAAGAGAGGAGAGGGAGGGAGGGAAAGAGATGGGAGAGAGAGAGGGAAGAATGAGGAGGAGAGGAGAGAAGGGGTAGGTGAGCATATAAAATTAGATGGGTAGTCAGGTGGAAGAAGAGGAGGGATGAATATGATCCAAATATATTGCATGAAATTATCAAAAAAAACTAATAGAAACAATTTTTAAAATTCTATACAAATATGTTCAGGAAAGTTCAAGGATGCTGAATAGGATGCCTGGATTTTCTCTTCAGGACCTGCTTCTGATTGTTATTCTGACTACCAGGATTGTAGTATGCTGACACACCCACAGCATCATTCACAGCAGATCTGGAGGTATCCTTTATGTCTAGGGCTCCTGTGCATTTATCTGAGGCCTCTCATCCCACCTGTATGGTTTCTCTAAACTCCCTACCTCCTTTACAGATGATTTTGTCACATGCTCTCTCTGTTAAACCTCCCACACAGTGATGTCAACTGCAGAATGTGTCTTGGAGGGGCATACTGCCAGGTATATACAGTGACATGATATTTCAACAGGAAGCAAGCAACTCACTACAGTTTTAAAGAAGCAGATTTCAAATGCAAAAGAACAGAGACACGATTGACTAAATTCATTCCTAAAGCTGTGTAATCAGACACTCACAGCAAAAGGAAGATTTGACTATATTAATCTTAGTTGAGTTTCTGTTCTGAAATCAAGCCACTGAAAATCTCTGATTCCCTTGGGCCAATTTCCTTTCTTCACAAGCTGAGTTCCTTATGAGATTTAGCTCATCTGTCTCTTTTCTAATTTTGTCTCGCCACCTCCAAATGCTGGCTCAATAAGAAGGTATTAACACCATAGCAGCAAGAGAAACAAACAAAACAAACTCTGTTTTCTTTTTTCCTAAATACCCTATAGGAAGTTGTAAAAGGACTCATGCATAACAATAAAATGTAAATTTAGATACTGTTTTGGGTTTTCTCCAATTTGCTGCATGAGCCTGGAAAACAACCGGTTTTTTGTTGTTCTAGTTGTTTTTTCTTTCTGAAATTCATTGTAGCTCAAACATAAAATTCTTGTTACACCATTGCTAATTGACATTGCAGGAGCATACATAATGAGTTTTCCAATAAAGAAATAAATACCTCTTGTGCAGAGGGAGGGAAAAATAACATCAGTCTGAGATAATATTTTACCAAATGAATCAAGGTAGGGATTTGGATATTTCAAATCTTTTCATTTAGATTTCCAATTATGTCATTGATCTGTAGAATTTCCAAATGAAAAAGTGGCAGCATCAGGATAAAGGCATAGCAAACCAATTATGGGGGGTAAGAAAGTCCAAAACCCCCAAGATCCTCATGTTTAATTAGTATCAGAGCATTAGCCTTGTAAATTTACACAGTTTCCTATCTTTGTCTTTTCTTTCGTTGTTCAATACAGGGACAAGGGAAAATTAATAACTCATATGAAGTGTACTTATGGAACAAGCTCAGACCTACTGCTTCTTTAGCCCACATGAATCAGGGTGCTGTTTGAAGGAATTTCTTGAAAAATCTGCTAATTTCTAAAGAATGATTTTAGGTGGTTTGGAAATAACAAGCCAGGAAACATGAGAGTAGGTAAGAGTAAATACAACTGATTAAAAAAAAAAAAAAAAGAATGGAGAAAATAAGCTGGGGGCATTTAACAGTGGGTCACAAGAATGACATGATGATAGGTAGGTAATTCTCCACCACATTAAAATGAATGTGATGCTCGTGATTGAAATTTGAAAAATGTTTATCCTGAGTCCTCACAAAGACCCCATGATTGTGTTAAATAAACAAAAAAGCCTTCAACTGCATTTTAAAAGCTTTCTATTACACTATTTATTATTTAGATGTGGACATCACTGTTTCTCTGTGCCTGTGAAAATATGTATGTGAGCACACATATATCACAGAACATAGGTGGAGGTAGAGGAAAACCTGCCTGTGTGTGCATGTGTGTGGGCATGCACATATCACAGAACTCATGGGGAGGTACAGGAAAACTTGTTAGTGTTTTGGTCCATATTTTCTTTTTTCTTCCTTCCTTTCTTCCTCCCTTCCTCTTTCCCTCAGTCATTCCCTTCCTTCCTTCCTTCTTTTCTTGGCAATACTGAGAGTTGAATATAATAACAAGTATTCTCCCACTGACCCACAGGCCAGCCCTTCTGATCAGCCTTTTAAACTAACTCTCCATGTCTCTGTATCCTCATCCATTCCCTTGCACAGAGAAGTCATAGATTTCCTATCAGGTTTCCTGGAAGTAAGTGAATACATATGTGTGTGTGTGTGTGTGTGTGTGTGTGTGTGTGTACACACATTTATATGACATAAGCTTTATTTGGCAGGATCACTGGGAATGGCCAGTATAATCTTTGCCTGATTAGATTTGTCATTCCATTTCTCCTGTTCCAATATCCATTTTACAAAGAACTAAAGATGTATTATTTTTCTGATGAGGATTTATTAGGAAAATAAAAAGTCAAAACATTTAGCTCCATCTGTCCCACTTCTGTGTTTATGTCTCAACTGGTTTTGAACACGAGAGAAGACAACAGTCTTATTTATTGACCTCCTTAAATGCCAGCAAATGGAAGGCCATATGCTAAGCCCTCCATAGCCAGATTGCCTTGAAAATGCAATGCAAGATCTGGCAGGAGAGGACATGTAACATGTAGATGTTAAATAAGATTTTAATTTAATGTAATATATATGTTTGCGCATCAATTTTCTGGAATGTAACTGTACATATAAATGAAAGTGGAAGGAAATCCCACTACCACGATAGCAACACTGAATGACTTGGATCTGTAAATGAATGAAATCTTTCATGAAAGAGGCACCCTGATTTCTAAGTAAAAAACTTCCTTTGTTTAGGTTAGACTCACAGGTATAGGATTTACTCAGAATGAGAAAGGCAAAAGGATGATTTCACTGATTCCAATTCAACATAGAATGTGTTTTTCACATGCCAACTATTATTTCAGAGAAATACAGACTTCAGATGTGGTGGTTTGAATAAGAATGTAGGAATGACCAGCCAGGCAATGGTGGCACATGCCTTTAATCCCAGAACTCTGAATTTGAGGCTAGCCTGATCTATAGAGCAAGTTCCAGGATGGGCTCCAAAGTTACTACACAGAGCAACTCTTCTCAAACAAACAAACAAACACAAAATGGCCCCTTAGGCTCATATATTTGAATGCTTGGTTATTAGGGAGTGGAATTCTTTGATAGGATTAGAAGGATTAGAATGTGTGGCTTTCAGGATGCTGTCACTGCAGGTGGGCTTTGAGGTTTCTAAAAGCCCATGCCAGGACTAGTCTCTCTCTCTCTCTCTCTCTCTCTCTCTCTCTCTCTCTCTCTCTCTCTCTCTCTCTCTCTCTCTCTCTCTCTGCCTCTGGATCATGATGCTGCACTCAGCTACTGCTCTAATACCAGTCTGCATGTTGCCACACTCCTTGCCATGATGAAATGGACTAAACTTCTGAAGCTGTAAGCAAGCCCTCAATTAAATGCTTTCTTTCACAAGAATTGCTTTCTACATGATGTCTCTTCACAGCAACATTACAGTGACTACGACAATGGATAAACCAAATGAAAACAAGACATTACAAATGCTGTTCAGAGACATCCAGCAGAGATGCTTAACATCTTGAGCTTCTCTGATGTGCAAAATACAATTCTAAGAAAAATGTCTATATGACATGCCTCTTCTTTTGGGTCCTGAAGAAACAAAAGGATTCAGCTGTGCCATTAGATAGATTTTATTATGATTCAAAATTAATAATAAAATAACATTAAATTATAGCCTCCCTTTCAATTGAAAGCTCTAATTTATAAGTAAAGCCAGCTTTCTTCCTCACTTAGGACTATGTTACATCTCAAACAATGGCAGTGTGATTTCTTTTTTGTTGTTTTTTGATTTCAAGACAGGGTTTCTCTGTGTATTGATGGTTATCCTGAAACTTGGAACTTGTTCTGTAAATCAGGCTGGGTTTGAACTCAGAGATCTGTCTGTCTCTGCCTCCTGAATGCTGGGATTAAAGGTGTTCACCACCACCACAGAAGTATGATTTCATATCTAACAGGTTTGGAAATAGATGTCTCCAATTAGACCATAGGACTGTTTTATAAGAAGTTGTATTCCTTAAAAAAAAAATCAAGATTTTCAAATTCAAGCTCATGTTTCTGTGAATATGATTTGTGCTAGAATTAACAATTGAATTTTCCTTTAATGTATGCTCATTTAAAACTCTTTCCTCAGCCTTGTGAATTCTTCTTAAATTGTTGTCAATAGTTCTCACCCTATTATATATGCTGTTAATCACCTGTCTTGGCTTGTAGTTAGGAATGGCATTGAAATATACTGCAGATGACATTCAATGCAGGTGCAAAATGTAGAAAGTATATAATTGAGTAATGTAAGCAGAACTTTAGTGAAATGTTTTAAAAATTTTATTTGATTACTTGTGTGTGTGTATGTGTGTGTACATGCAGGCACCTATTTGCCAAAGCATGCATATGATAGTCAGAGGGCAAGTTATTGTAGGATCTTGGCATGATTCTCAAAATGTCAAGCCTACACACAAACACCTTTACCCATAGAGCCATCTTCATGGAACCATCTTGCCAATCTGTGAATTTTTTAAGATTAAAAACATTTGTGTGCTATGTCTATGTCTATATGTGTGCATGTGTGCTTGCTGTGTATGCTGTGTGTATATGCCTGTGTGTCCGTGTACATATGTGTGTGCCTCTGTGTGTGTGTGTGTGTGTGTGTGTGTGTGTGTGTGTGTGTGTGTGTGTGTGTGTGTGTGTAGACGTGTACAGATGCCAGAGGAGGCCAGAAGAGGATATCATATCCCATGGAGTTGGTGCTGGAAACCTATCTGAAGTCCTCTTGAAGAGCAACAAGTTCTCTGAATCATGGAACCACCTCTCCACTCCATTATCTAATATGTCTAAATGCATGCACAAAACAGTGCGTGATGGACAAATATCAAATTTTTGAATAAAAATAAATTGTTGCTTGCTTAATCATTTTACCTCAACGTGTACCAAAAACAATAAGTCTTCTAAGCAACTAATCAGTGTTTCCCAAGTTCCTATTAAGAGCAAGTTTAGGAGGCTTGGGGATAGTCTCTTATAGGGTAATAAGAAGCTGTAGATGGTCTTGGGTATACTTTATATAAAATATTGGAAATAATCTGGTAAATGAATTAGAGTGCATATTTTGCTTTTGCCTCTGTCCAGTGGTTATGTTTGGGCACTGACAGTTAACAATTATATGCGTTATTTCCTTGTGTCACCTATGTCCCTTGAAAGCAGTCTTCCACTTAGACATGTACTTTTTCTCCTTTAACCAACACAGATCCTTCTTAGTTTTAATTATGTTCTCTTTCCTCATCTTACACTTACTAATCAACCTATATATCATTTTCATAATCATTGCTCCATAGGACAACCAATTACAAGAGATCTTAGTAATGTTCACATTGCTAAGTCCAGTGGGCACTCTTCAGACTTCTTTTTCTGTAGTGCTCACCATAACATAACATACGAGCTACTCTGTAGTTCCAAAAACTGTGGGCTATCATTGTAACATGTGCTCCTTGGTTTTCTTGGAACATCTCACTAATTTTATGTATTTATAGGTTCTGCTACTACTTGATTGTATTTCTATCAACATTACATCCTATAAGCTAAGCATTATATTGAGTTATCTATGTTCACAAACTGACATTGCCTATATACTCACCCTCCTTTATACACACACATACAGACCAAACTTAAACGTATTTCCCTTTAGATATGAAGTATAGACAAAGTTGTTACCCCATACACACCTATCCCATCCCACTTCATTTAAAACTATCTCTTTACTCTCTGTCTACATCTCTGTACCTCTACTCTACTTCTGTAATCTACTCACATCTGAGTCAAGTAACCTAGTCAACTACATAATGTAGTGGTCTCCATAATAGACTCTTGATCCCTTTTATACATCATCTATACTGAGGCCAACATCTTTAAAGGAAAAACATTGTCTGTCTCCCATTCTCTTCTTTCTTTCTTTCTTTCTTTTTTTTTAAGATAGGAGATAAGGTTTTTCTCTGTAACTCAAGCTAGCCTTGAACTCATCCTGTACCTATGGCTGGCCAGAAACTCATATAAATCATTTTTCTTAAGCTAAGGATACAAGATTCAGTCAATACACTTGGCACATTTATTTATTTTAAAGATAAATATGGCTATCCTTGAGAAGATGAAATATATAAGGAGATAATATTGAAAGCAACAAGACCCAGTAAGAGGATTCAACCAAGATGTGTAAGAAAACTCATAGGATACAGGATCAAGCTACTAACAAAAACAAAAACAAAAACAAAACACATGTGATAGCTTATAGAGATTAAATGGACAGTATTAAGGGAAGGTGATAAAGGAGCTCTGCTTTGTAGAATTTATGTGTCTTGCCCATGATTATCACATATATTTAAACTACTGATTTGAACTCAAGTATACCAGATTCTGCAGTGCATTGGTTCATCTCTTCTTGAATTTTAGCCCTCAAATGTGTGTTTTAAATACTCCTTTAAAATCTCTAATTAAATATCTCATTTCACCTTCTATCTTCTCTAAAGAATAACTTAGTTTTTCTTTCGGATGCTCTTGAATCCTCCAATTTTCTGATATATTGCTCTGGATTTATACAGATTTGCTATCTGAATTGATGTTCCGTGTTGCTGTTGGAATATATTTGTAATTAGCTCTACTATCTGAGATCTTCCAGTGGCTACAGCCCTCAGTACTTTGAAATTCAATTACAGGGTTTGTGAAATGTTGCATAATATAATACAGTTTGCCTGCCTTATTCCTCAAAGAAATGTCCATTTCCTGAATGCTTTCCTTTTTAGCTCCATAGCATGGGAACAGATACTTCCCTCTCCTTGCTGAAAATACCCTTCTGAGCTTATCTTCCAATCAACTTCCACTTACTGGCTGAATCTTACTTCCTAATTTTCTGCCTTCCGGAAGTTTTTGTGACAAGTCTCTCTGAATTAGATATGCCTCTCAAAGCCTATATAGCAAAGAGTGGAATGTGCTTTCTACACAACATTTTCATTTTTTCTTTCCTTTCATTTCCATTAATTTGAGCACCTTGAAAGCAAGTCTAATACCCTATAATTAGGAAAAGCAGCATTGAGATGAACAAGATGTTTTTGAGCTTCAGGTAACTCCCATTTAAATTCCACTCGCCAAATTTTTAGTTGCTTATTCATTTCATTACCTGAAAAATACAGATAACAGTGGTTGCATTTCAGAAGCATTCAGTGGAGATTAAAAATAGATGAAATACATAAAATTAAGGGTTTAAGAAATTGCTTAGTGTATGAAGCACCTTCTTGACAGGTGTGAAGACCAGAGACTGAGATTGAGATCCTCTGAACTCATGTAAATTCTGGGCAGGTATGGCAGTCACCTGTGATCCTAGCAGAGGGAAGGCAGATGCACGGACCCCCATATCAAGGTAGCTAGCTAGAGGAGCCAGAAGTAGCAAGCTCCAGGCTCAGTGAGAGCTCTACTTGAGTAAATAAAGTAGAGAGTGATTGAGGAAGATATCTGATTATAACTTCAGGCCTCCATAATTTCATGCACACATATGTAGTCATCTGTTCACACATAAAATGGGAATATACACAATAAAAACAAAATTAATAGAATGTTCACTATATGATTAATATTTAATAAGGATTTGAGAAATAAATGACTTGATACTTTTTTAAATTCTTCATATAGCCGTGTTGTTCTATGTCTTTATATACATGGTGAGAATTTATAGAAAATTATCTTTTCCTTTTTCTTTCTTTTTTTTCCAAGACGGGTTTCTCTGTGTAGTCTTGGCTGTCCTAGAATTCAATCTGTATATGAGGCTGGCCTCAAACTCACAGAGATCCACCTGCCTCTTCCTTCTGAGTGCTGGGATTAAAGGAGTGTACCACCACAGCCTGGCTCAGAAAATTATCTTAAAACAAATACAGGGCTGCATAGTGTAAATGCATTTTGAGCTATATTTTCTGAAGTCCATCAAAGACTCTGTTAATGTGACACCCTGGATGACAATATTTGAAGAGGAAAGGATGACCCACTGAAACTGTTTCCAAGACTACCATGGTTACTCTCTTTTAGGTTACACAGAGTATCAGATATATTGGGTCACTATAACTATAACTTTGTTTTAAATTCCCCACACCTTTTATCAGTATCATTATTTCTTTGAATTATTTGTTGTCTGCATCGGCAAGGCTTCCTTGTTTTAGCAAACGTCTCTTGCTTCACTTTTCACTAGCATCCTTATCCTTCACCATCATTTCCAAGTCTATAAAAATAATATGGCAATTGGGAAAGCTGCTTGAAACACACACCTTAGAAAGCAAGATCATGGTCAGAGGTGTGCTGTAAAGACTCACCAAGCAGTTCTGAATTTGGAGGGAACTGGTTTCTTGAATTCAGGCAAACCAAACTAGTATTGAACACTGGCAAAGAATAATGCAATGATTTATAGTTATACTTTTTAACTGTGGGTACAAGCTGCAAATAAAACCCTGTTGTCATTAAAACCAGTCTTTAAGCTGTCTAAAGTAAAAAACTACAAGAATGAACGTTTCAAAAAATTTTCAGAGAAATCTTGTGAAATAGTTATGCACACATCCCAACTATTGTCTATATCTATGAGCTAATTATTGTCCTATATAATAGAAATATCTGGATTATATTTATGGTATGCCCAGTACTGTGCTTATAGGTTTTCAAAGGATAATTGACACACTGCAGTGGCTCTATAGATAATTATTGCAGCAATTAATGCATGTCTCTGGGTACGTTCTTGTCACCTTTAGTTGAAATAGCCTCCTTTCTTGTCTATATGGTAAAAATCTTATTTTTTAATATTCTGTGGTGGTTAGGTATCATCAGTAGTCTTTTCTTGACTCTGTATTCTATTTCCTTCACTTCTTATTTCATAATTGCATTTATGGTATTTTTCTTTACTCAGACTATGATGGTTAGCTTTAACTTTCCACTTGATACAGTCTAGAATCACCTGGGAAGAGAGCCAAAAGGAGGGATTGCCTAGATCTGATTGCTCTGTGGGCATACACGTTGGGACTATCTTGATTGTTAGTGCCCTGGGGAAACTGACTTTAAATATGGGCGGCACCACTTGGTGGGATGGGCTGTGAATTGTGAGAGACTAGTAAGTATCAACTACAATTGTTATTATTTGTGGTTCACTGCAACTTGTGCTGGAGTTGAAGGTAAATCCAAGTGGAGTTTAGTTTTGTAATTTCTCTATACTAATGGCTGAAAATGAAGGAATTAGAGCAATATTTAACCTAAACTTGTTTTCTTCTAGAAATTAAATTAAAGTTAAAGAGCACTTCAGTATTCTCTGAATCTCTCACTCTCTCTCAGGATTTAGCTACAAGACATTGCATACTGATAGATTTTTGAGGATGGCACTTCTATTTCTGGTTCTTTAATCTTTTTTTTTTTAAACTTATCTTTATTACCTCTTTAAATGCATTTCTTATTTTGTGAAAGTTTCTATTTCAACACATTGCTCGTTTTTTCCCTTGCATTTTGCAGTCATTATTGAACTAGAATTCCAAATACAAAACAAGCAAAAGTTAATTGTGTACTTCATAGAAAAGTATTGCCTTTGATAGAACACTGTGGTTTAGTAAATTTCTGATTACATCTACTACGTATTTAAATGAAAATTGTTTATACATATCCTCATATACCTTCATAACAAATCTTAGTAACAGTCTTGGGATTTAAAAAATACATCGCTCATGTCCTGAGTTCTTCCCAAATGCCATTTATTTACATTTTAACTCATTTATTTTCTATTTTCTTTTCCTTTCTTTTATCATTATTGTTGTTTGGTTTTGTTTTTGTTTTGAGCCAAGGTCTCACTCTGTAGTGTTGGCTGTCCTGGAGCTTGCAGCAATCCCCCTGCCTCTGCCTCTCAAGTGCTGGGATTACAGATGTGTGCTACCCAGCAGAGCAGAAAGCCATTTTTAATAAGGCAACTCCCAGAAGCAATGAAAACCTCCTTCAGAGTAAGCAGGAAGTTGACATAGCTTATTGAGACACTTCTCTGTCTTTTCAATGGGTCAGTGAGAATCTCTGAGAATTACACAGTTTATTAAGGACTACATAAATGTCTTAATAACTTATGTATTTGGTTTTGTAGCTAGTTTATTCTAATATAATTTGTATACCCTTTTCTGCTTCAATTTTTCTGTATAAGGTAGTCAGAATCTTACTTGACTTACTTAAACTTATATATCACTTCCCACTAAAAACATAAGTAGCAAAGGGAAGAAAATATTTAAATTTTACTTACTGTAAGTTCCACCAAGACTTAGATAAGTACCTTTCACATATGAGGTAGTTAACATATTTTTGGATGTTGAATGAATAAATTTAAGGTCACCATAATTAAATATTGTAAGCTTTATCAGCACTTTCTTTGATAGCTGTGTAGATATTTCCCCAGGATATTGCATCCGTTATAGAAGTATTGTCTTCCCTTCTCTTGCTAATAATCAGATACATATTATCTACAGAATCATGGATATTTTAAGACAATTAATAAGTACATATATTCATAAATTTTTTAACCACTGAAGTACAAATGAATGTCAAAGTAAGCTACAACTGCTAGAGCATTTATCAAGCCAAAATAACACAAAGGTACTTAAAACTTAGAGTAGCATAAAGCAGATTTCCCAGAATCGATATTTAGCATCATGAAATTATGCAGTTGGTCTTCCATTTATTTGTAAGTATCAGATTTAAAGGTAAAGAACTGTAGAAGGTCTTTCTGAAAATGCTTACCAGGCAGTGGTGGCGCATGCCCTTAATGCCAGCACTTGGGAGGCAGAGGCAGGAGGATCTCTGTGAGTTCAAGGCCAGCCTGGGCTACCAAGTGAGTTCCAGGAAAGGTGCAAAGCTACACAGAGAAATCCTGTCTTGAAAACAAAAACAAAAACAAAAACAGAAAAACTCAAAAAACAAACAAAAAAGAAAAAAAAAATGCTTAAACGTCCAAGGGATGCATTTTGATAGTTGACAGAACCAAGACAATTAAACAAAGAAACTAATGAATGGTTTTTAAAGACAGAATCCGCTTGTTAGTTACTACTGCACAACCAAGATAATTAGTCAAATAGTTCAAAGGAAGGATGGCAAGTAATGCTGACTTTATCAGTATTTACAAGAAAAACAGTAGAATTATTCCTATTTATTTAGCATTATATCAATGTTTAGTATAATTTAGTTTGACACACATACAAATCTTATTTTCCTGTGCTGAAAGGCTTCTATATTGTTTAAATACCACATTGGACTAGTCTGTAATGCTGTCTAAATTGGATAAGTGGTTCTACAACAGTGCAACTAAAGCCAGGCTGCCAAACAAGTACCAGCTCAGCATGACTTCTGAATACTTAGTAAATGAGCTTCCACAGTCTGGTGTCAAAAATGAAAGCTTTTTTTTTTTTTTTTTTCTTAACAAAAACGATCTCAGAATTTTGCATCTGTTACAATATCAACTTGAAAGAAAATACGTTGGCATATGTAGGAGAAAGGACAGATATTCTATTACTTATTCCCTGAAGAGGCAAGCATTGGGTGCATTCAGTTAGTATAAACACACTATGCAATGTGGCGTGTAGAGAAGAATGTAGTAGGTGCGGATGGTGGGTTGAGTGGAAATGGCACCATTAGGTCATGTGTTTGAATACTTGTGTGGTAAGGATTAGGAGGTGTGGTTTTATTGGAGAAGTTGTGGCACTGTGGGCAGGATTGGGGGTATCAAAAGCCCCTCTGAGTAGCTGTATCTCAAGATGTAAGCTCTCCTCTGATCCAACACTGTGCCTTCCTGCCTGCTGCCATGTTCCCCATCATGATGTCCATGTACTCTAACCTTCTGAAACTGTAAGCCCTAAATTAACACTTTCTTTCATAACTTGCCATGGTCACAGTGTTTTATTATAGCAATAGAAAAGTAATTGAAAGATTAGAGTCACATAGAACCCCTGTATTTATTTATTTTTTTTAAGAAATGTTTTGATACAGTCTCAACTTTGTAGTCGTGTCTGGCCTGGAACTCCCTTTGTGGACCAAGCAGGTCTTGAACTCACAGAGATCCACCCACCTCCACCTCCAGAGAGCTGAGATTCAAAGTATGTGTCACTGCACCTGGATTAGGACCTCTATTCTTAATGGAGTTAAAAAGGTAACTAGCATAGCAAAACTGAATAGCTTCAATGGAAAAAGCATCCATTTTTCTTCTTTGTGGGCAAAGTTTGTCCAGGAAATTCTGTGATTCCTTATATCCACAATGAAAATGATCTGATAAAAAATATTAATAGCTAAACTTCTTTCTGGTGGTAACTTTATTTTTAAAAGCCAAGATACATCATAAAATTTGATAATGAATCACCAGTGATCATCCTTGCCATCCTGGATTCAGTACCAGAGGGTGTGTCTGACAAACATGCTTCCATAGACAGGAATGATCAAAATTTGTAGCAAATTCAATTAGCATGGTAGAGGTAGGTCATGGCAGGGGAAAATCAAAGTGCTTCCCGTTGTCCCAACATGAAATATGCACATCTCTAGGTAAAAAAAAAAAAAAAAAAAAAAAAAAAAAAAAAAACAAAAACAAAAAAAAAAAAAACCTGTAACTGAGAAACATGATACAAAATGATACATGAACCCACAGCTAACAGTGCAGTATGGTATAGTTCTGTGTATTTCCTGAAAGTATAAACATACAAGTCTTTCACCCAGAGAGAAACCAGGCATTAAAGTTAAACTGCAGTATCTCTGGAAGAGGTCTTCTACTGTGTCCTCCTCCACCACCCCTCCCCCTGCACCTGTGTGCATGGTGTCTGAGACACATGATAAATGGTATAGAATGCACTGAAATGGGGTAGTAACCTGCTGTTGGTACTTCATGCTTGGTACAGATAGGGAAAGCCAGGTATGTCCAATATTCAACAACCAGTAAATCTTTGTAGCTGGAGGTTTCCTGCTCCTGCCTGGCCCACAGTCAGGACAAATCTCTCTCACCTGCCAGTCGCACAGCTGCTCAGACCCAACCAAGTAAACACACGAGACATATTACTTATAAACTTTATGGCCATGGCAGGCTTCTTGCTGTCTAGTTCTTACATCTTAAATTACTCATTTCTGCAAATAGATACCTTGCCACATGGCTTGTGGCTTACTAGTATCTTACATGTTGGTACTCATGGCAGCAGCTGGAAGCATCTCCTGACTCAGCCTTCCACTTCCTCCAATTCTCTTCTCTGCTTGTCCCGCCTATACTTACTGCCTGGCTACTGGCTAATAAGTGTTTTATTGTTTTATTTATCAACCAATCAGAGCAGCACATTTAACATACAGAACATACCACAGCAAATCTTACTGAAAAATTTGTTAAATCTGTAAGTAATTATATATTTTAAACAACAAAACTACAATAGAAGTCTTGTAGTGTTCGGTGTTTTTGGATTCTTTTGGAGATACATTTAATATATAACAATTGTGAAACATACTCTGAAGTGATTAGAAGCCATATGTTCAAGGTGTAGGGTCACTAATTTATTTAGAGATATCGGTAGTACACAAGTGGAGTATCTTTAAAACCTCTGCATGAAAAATTAATTTTCAACATGGGCTGATTCCTAGGAATTGAGGTGTTGTTTCTTTTCACCTCCCTGAGTATTCATCTTCTAAGCTAAATTTCATGCTAAGAAAGGCTACACATTTCTTCAAAACCATCTAGCTCATCTAATTATTTGTTTGTTTATTGGTGGCAAAGCATGTGCATGTGGAGGTGAGAGACAGCTTGTCAGTTCTCTCCTTCCATCATGCAGGTCCTTTTGGTGGACTTGGGTCATTGGTCCTGATGGGAAATTGCTGTGGGATGTCTTTCTGTATGCTGTGAATCTGTGTTGCTCTGATTGGTTGATGAATAAAGCTGAATTGGCCTATGGATGGAGCAGGATGGAGCCAGTCGGGAAAGTTCAAAGGAGATACTGAAAGGACCAAGGAGAGGCAGGGGAGATGCCATCATGCTGTCCAGGGAGTAGCATGTAATGGCCACAGAACACGAGGCAACATATAGATGAATAAAAATAGGCTGAGTTTAGTTATAAGAGCTAGCTAGCAAGAAGTATGAGCTATAGACAATGCCATACAGTTTGTAGTTAATATAAGCCCCTGTGTGTTTACTGGTCTGAGCAGCTACAGGACAGGTGGGACACAAGAAAACTTCTGGCTACAGGAAATGCCTTTATTTCCTGGGCCATCTCACGGACATCTTTCTTTATAAATCTTCAAAATGACTAATACATTTGGCATTTTCCAACTTGACACTTGGAGCTACTATTCCTATAACTAACAAAAGTCTTATGTTAGGTATTCACCTCTTATGTTGAGGAGCCCCCAACTTGTTTCATAGCTTGGTGAAATGGTTATGTGGGAATTAAGAATGATGTAGCTAATGCTTTGGTCCGAGTACCTTGTAGCAGACTTTCTATTGGGCCACCAACCACATCCAAAATCATGACATGGAGACTTCTTACTAGTTATGAATGCTCATCCTTATCTTATGCTTGTCCCATAAGCTCTTATAACTTAATTTAACCTATTTCTCTTCATCTACATTTTGCCTCAGGGCTTTTTACCTTTCTTTCATTCTGTATGTCCTACTTTTCCTGCTTTTCTGTGTCTGGGTGGCTTTTGGCCACAGGAGTGTCCCTTTCTTTCTCCCTTGTGATCTTTCCCCCCTTTCTTCTCTCTCTTCCTTTTTATTCTCTCTGCCTGACTGCCCGTCTATCCCTCTCCTGCCTAGCTATTGGCCATTCAGCTTTTTATTAGACCAATCAGGGACCTTAGGCAGGTAAGGTGAAACAAATGTAACATATCTTTACATCCTTAACAAAGGCAGCAGAAACAAATGTAACACACTTTTACACAGCTGTGGATATCGCTCTGTGTAAATAAAGTTCTGATTGGCCAGTGGCCAGGCAGGAAGTATAGGCGGGACAAGAGAGTAGAGAATTCTGGGATGTAGAAGGCTAGGGAGAGACACTGCCAGCCGCCGCCATAGAAAGCAACATGTAAAGACACTGGTAAGCCACAAGCCATGTGGCAAAGTACAGACTAACAGAAATGGGTTAATTTAAGATAGAAGTAGATACCAAGTAGCCTGCCATGGCCATACAGTTTGTAAGCAATATAAGTTTCTGTGTGTTTACTTGTTTGGGTCTGAGCTACTGTGGGACTGGCGGGTAAGAGAGATTTGTCCTGACTATGGGCCAGGCAGGAAAACTCTAACTACACCCTATAGCATGAACAAATATAACACACCTTACAGCATTCAATATTCCCCATTACCTCTCACTTCTCACAGTCAGGAAGAATCTTTTGTTCCATTTTCCTGGTTACTTCAAGGCAACTCCTTTGCTATGAAAGAAATGTATCATTTCTTAAGCAAAGCAAGAATAAAATGATATACTTGAGCAGAGAACATTTTACTTGAGTGATGAAATTAGCCCTAACAGCACCATCAAATTTGTCTTTTATTTACCTTTGTTTTGAGGTAACATCTCAATCTGAAGCTGAGATTGCTGCATGAGGTACCACATCTACCTGATCTTCTATTCATTTACTTACTTATTCTGTGGAAATTGTTCCTTAATATGACTCCTTATATTTTATTGTCTTGTAGGAAATATTATATGTTAAAATATTATAAAACTCAAGAAGTAATATTATTTCTTCTGTGAAATATATTCACCATTCACCATGTCTCAAGCCATAAAAGTATATTTTTGTTAAATTAGTTAAGATAGAAGCAAAAATATTTTCATATTGATTATTGCTTTTAAGTTTTTATACATGCTGGCAATGACTATTAAAGATTGCATGGACATGGAGAACTAGCTTTTTTTTTTAAGTAAAAGTGGTAAGACAGTTGTTGATTAACAAACTATTCTTTTGGGAGTTTAAACTTTTTATATCAATGAAGACTAATATATATAGTGCTTCATAGGCATTGGCTGACAGCAACTGGTTAGGCTATTATCTATCTAAGGAAAAGGGAATTATAGAATGCAAAAAGGTGCAGCATTTGTTATGGAAGCATTGATGAGAATTCTTGTTGGTAAATATTCCTCTAGAAGATTAAGTAGTTTCAAACTTTGAATTATGATAGTTATCATTGTGCATGTTGCTAAAATTTAATCTTACAACTATTTAACGTCAATATAAAAATGTTATAAAGATGTTCATAATATATTTCTTAATATATTATTTCATGAATAAGGACCGGGCACAATGAATAATCTAAATATTGTCTCACGAAAACAGTAAACAGCTGTGTTTAAATGAATGCTCACATCATATCAGCCAGTTCCTTTGTAGTGAGGCTCTTTCAACACTCTCTTACTCTTTCAATATTATGGAGTTTATTACAGACTTATAAAACCTTGGTGGCATCTAAGTATTGCTATTACTTTAGATCTAAAATTCCAATTATATGAATTTTGTCCCCTTGGTCTCAACCTCATGTGGTTTGCATAAGTGATTGTGGAAGTAGCCATTTAAAAAAAGTAAGTAAAAGTTTTCCGAGTTCAGAGCAAGACTTAATTCACAATAAAAAGTGTAAGGAATCCCGTATTTATGGCAATGTTCCTGTTATCATGAGACTTTACTGCAGCTTTGATTCTGAACACACAAAACATGTTCCATGCACTGCCCATGCAATACCCAGGGACGTTCCCTGAAACACCTATGCTCAGTCAATGATGTTTGGTGTTAGGAATGACAGTGATATTACTATACATAGGATGTTTGCTTCTCTTATGGAAACATAATAGCTTACTTATAGAAAATAAATAATTCCCATATTTTCCCTCTATCATTCTTCAGCATGAATCAGCATAGACGTCTCTAGATTTAACTGTCTTAGAATGTTTGATTTTTTTCAAGATTTCTGTTTGAGTTGCTGATTTAAGTTTCATTCAAAAAATCATTAAATGATATTTGGCTTGGGACTAGGATACAATTTTCAATAATTTCTGAAATGGCACTAAGCATTCTTCTGCCATTTTTTATTCTATGTTTTTATGCAAAACAACAATCAGAACATTTACAATTATATTGAAATAATGACCAACCTAACCAACCCAAGAAATGCTTAAGATGTTATATGTTCTACAGCATAAAATATTCAACCAAACTTGTTATTTTATGTAAAAAGATGACCATCTATCTTATTATGCAATGAACTTTCTTAAAAGGTAAAATTATAAGTATATTGAAGAATTGCCTTAAATTAAAAGTATTTATGATTTATTACAGGGACGTGTTTGGTATGTCTATCCTCTTGACATACCCAAGGTTGTGTAACGTTTTCTGAGGCAGAAAGGGATGAGAGGGAACTTTAGAGCACCAGCAGCTTGCCGCTTTGCCTCCCATCTCTAGAAATGTCTTTTTCTGTCAAAATCAGTATCTTAAAAAATAGACCACTGTTTGAGATTGTGTGGAGGCTACTTATTTCTCTTTATTTTGACTTTCAAGAAATTTGGACAACAATTTCAAATGCATTTGTTTTGTACACACAATCTGAATTTCATAATCTCTCTTTCTCACACACATTTTAATGATTATATTATTTTTGACCTGTGAGCCTACTGGCATTGGGAACTAGAGAACATTTAGGTATTTAAAATCCTTCCTTTCTGCCATTTTTGTTTGTTATATGGAAAGTTAATTTTCCTGCCCTCTGAAGCTCTGCCAGGCTATCCTTCCCTTTGCCTTTCCCTTGATTTGGACATGATTATTTTAATTAATCTGGATATTCCTTTAACATTGAAGGTTGACTCCATAGGCTTCTAAATAGTGAGAAGAAAAGGAAATAAAGCAGTGCTCTCTCCAATCTGCTGAGACATGAATAAAAGTAATAAAAGTGAGTTACATTTTTGTGTATGATAATAAGTATTTAATATAAAGAAAGGTAAGACATTATACAAATAACTGGTAGGAGAATCCGTTCTGAAGACTGTAACTACAGTAAAGGGTTTAAAATTAAACGTGCTTTATTTCCAAAATGGTAAGGCAAAAAGGGCACTCATTTTACTTTCAAGTCTAGAAACAGGAGTTGTCATAGAGTGCCTGTAGGTCTTTTCAGTCAAAAGATAAACTATCAGCTATTTAAGTGAGGCTGCTCCAGGCTGCTCACTTCAGGGCGATTTCTAGTGTTGCCCTATACAAGGTAATGGTCAGCTGATTACATTTCTCTGTGTCTTGATTTCATCAACTACCAAATGAATATTAACAGTAATGCCTTTCCTTGTGTTATTATTGTAAGGATTAAATGAGTTGTGTCACTAGCACACTGTATCATTTTTATATTTAATATTTTATCTAGAGGATCTGAAAACTGAAAAAGGTAGTGTTGTGAAATCATAAACAGCAGGAAACCAAAGTAGTATATGCATAAAGAATGTTGTTATAACTGTTCTGAATCTTGGTTCTGGTCACGAATCATTAGTATTATTTACAAATAACATTTTCTATTAAATATGATTTGATATCATCTAGCAACTGTTACATTGGGTGTTTACATTTTACCTAACACCAAGGAGTTAAAAGAGATTTTTTTAAGGCATCGACTTCCTGATTTTGGCACGATTTATGAAAACTTATTATTAATTCACAAAAATTGGCATTAGACCATGAACTTCTTCAGAAGTAATTATAAAGCAAGAGCATTCAGCTGCTTCAAAAATAAATTCAGCTTTCCTCCTATAGGAGAAAGAGGGTTTACTGCAAATAAAATGTTCTTCCTTTATCTTTAAGTTGATTTAGGTACATTATACATTGTTTTGTAAAAACTGATCTTCACTAAACACAAAATATTCCAATAAATAGGAATGCATTCATTAAAATTACTGTGTTGGTCACCACACACACACACACACACACACACACACACACACACACACACAAAGAATCTGCACAGAAATAGATCTGTCTAGTGAAGTATTATAGGTTTAAATATACAACTCAGATTGCAGAGCTATTATTATGGTCTCAAAGTCTGGGACTGGAACTGAAAGATGCTCTTCAGCTGCAAATATGTAGCAATTATCACAAAATGAACTTCATTCCACATTTTTGCTAATCACCATGGTAACCTGAATTCAATGGATTTTTTTCTGGGAAATATTCCAGAGTCTATCAGACATTTTTAGTATAGTTCAGAAGTTTAGAATATTTTTACTTGCTTGGTTGCTAATATTTTGTTTTAAGCAATATATAATAGCATTATAAATGAATATTCTATAAACTGAAAACTCTATCCACATAGAATACAATAATAAAGTTCTTAAACTCAAAAGGAAAAGATACACTAATAATATATTTTATATATATTTTCATAAGTCTATGGTCTTGTTGATTTTATTTTGATCCATTTGTAACCTGTAGAATTTTATTTATACATTTTCAAATCTATATATTAAGTATGTTGGGGATAATAATGAGTCCCATCAATAAGTGTTATTGAGTGAAATTTGATGCAGAGGCTATATAGCTCAATGGTAGAATGCTTGCCTGGCATACAAAACCCCAGGGTCCATCTCTAGTACTAAAATTAAAAAAATTAGTAACAAACTACAGAAAAAATATTAAATTTTTCAGTTATATGCTTTAAACAATGTATCTACACATGTTAAGATAGACATCAAAAGACTGATGGGTGTGGCCAAAATTTAAATATACCTTGTCAATCTTATGTAAGTAGTTTTGAGATACAGTATAAAAATCAGTGAACATAGGTTCCACTGATGCATTGAGGAGAACATCACCAGTCTCAGCATGTTGGGCAGGTCACTAGGAAAGGACTCATGACAAACACATTGGTTTGTGACTGGAAAACAAACAGGTGGAATACAGTAACACTGTCCGAGACCGAGATCAGGCACCCAGTAACTGGGGTACATTTTATTGAGTCATCCATACATTAAAAGTTTCAGAAACTCAAGTCCTTTGTAACGTTTAGATGACTATGGTCCTCAGTTCCACCTTTGATTGCAACTACCCAGTAGCTTTGAACCAGAACCAGTACTGAATTTCAGAAGCAAAGATATATATTGATATATCAAATATTTGTCTCAGTATATTGTTATATTTTTGAATATTTTGTTACCAATAGAAAACTGTTATAACAATATTTTGGGGGAAGAACATTCAGGTTAGAGGAACTAATGAAAAACCAAGAGTTGAAAGTATACTCATTTCAGAAGCTTCAAGGTAATCCATAGAATTGTAGCATACTTGTCCTGCAGTTGTAGGGCTATGTGGGTTCTGCAAAATATATTAATGTTCTGAATTTGACTTCAAATTTGACAAGACATCTATAAGTGCCGAGTGGAAACCATCATGGGGAAAGGAGGAAGGGAAGTTGGTGGACACTTTCCTACCCATGCAGTTAGGACGCAAGTTTACTTCTTGATTTTCTGTTTTCCTTTGGTGAGTTTCAACCTTCCAGTTAGCCCTCGAACTCTAGAAAGTAATTACTGATTATAACCATTTTTTTTTTTTAAGAGTACATTGGTGAGATAATGATGTAAAAATACAGGTACAATGAAACTATTTTCCATGTCCTTAAATACGTTATTTCACACATAAATTTCAATTTATTGAACTGATTAACTGACAATGTCTAAAAGAAGCATCATGGATACTTAAAAACAAGATCATTTGTACATCAGGAATGAATGTACATTCATCTATGTGGATTACATACTGTGGTTTTGAATTTGGGGTATATTTAAAATGATTTTCTACCAGGAATACTTTTATACAGTTAAAATCAGTTCTACTAGCTGGACATACTTAGCTTCTATTGAGTTGGCTTCTTTTTATTTCACTAGAAACTAAAGTATATATAAATAATCCTTAACTTCTAATTGAGAAAAACACACCATAACAGTATTCTCACCAGTCAAATTTGGTAGAGAGTAGAATTTTCATTTCAAAAGATTTATTTATTTATTTATTTTATGGACATTGGTGTTTTGCCTACATGTATGTCTGGGTGAGGGCATTGGATTTCCCTACAACTGAGTTACAGATAGCTGTGAGCTGCCAAATAGGTACTGGAACTGAAGCCTAGTCCTCTGGAAGAGCGGTCAGTGTTCTTAACCACTGGGCCATCTCTACAGTCCCAAGTAGAATTTTCTTAAAAGTGATTAATATATATTAAAAGAAACAAGCAAGTAGAAAAATTGAGAAAGAATTGTAAATTTTCATTAGGTAAAAAGGAAATTTTGATTTATTGCCTGATACATGCACTTACATTACTTATTAACTTTTCTCCAAGCTCTGCAGCTTTCTTATGCACATAGTTCTTTGACTTTTAAGGAGTGTTATTAATTAAAGAGTATATAAAATACCTTTCCCCCCTGGCTGGCATTTGCTTTATGCCAGTTGCCTCTACTGATTTTTAAGAAATTTTAGTAGACAATTCAGTAGTCACAAATCTTCAAAGGTCAGAAGAAATCCAAATGTATAAAATTCTTAAAGTAGGGCAGATAAGTGGGACAAAGTCTGAGTTGTGAAACTTTCCATGAAGCTTGTTAGTTTTATGATTATTATAATCACAAGAGTTTATAAGGGGTGTGTGTGTGTGTGTGTGTGTGTGTGTGTGTGTGTGTGTGTGTGTGTGTGTGTGTGTGTGTGTGTGTTCATACTTATACCTCAAATAAACATTTTGGGAAAGTGAAAGAAAGATTCTATATGAAGCAGGATATAGAAATTTATTATAATAAAGGTGTGTTCCCACTGCAATTTTGGTTATTTACTATATTAATGAGAAGATGGATAAAGAAAGTAATTGTGTAGGAGTTAATATTAGAGGCAAACTTTTTTGGATATTTAAATAAGATTTTATTTAACAGATAAAGATATAAAGTTTTGGAAAGTTGTGGGATGGGTTAAACTAGCAGTTCTCAGGCTAGAATTCTTAAAAAAAAAAAACACTACAAGAAAATTTCAAAATGGATGCTGGAGGAATTACCACATCAGCTGCCACCACTGAAGTTGTACCAGCCTTGGTCCCAGGTGGTGGTCACCTTCAGTTCAGTCTCAGCACAGGGAGAATTCGAGAATGGACACAGTAAAGTACAGATTAGACATGAGAGAATCAGGTCAAGTTCCTGATGTGACTATGCTTCCTCAAGGATGAACACCAGCATCCAGTCCAGAGAAACTGTGGGTAACTGGTCATGACAGCAGAAGTCACAGAAGGTCTACCACTGTGCATCTATTTATTAGAACTTGTACTGTTTGAAACACTAGGAAATGTAACACTTGCCTTTCCAACCACTTCAAACACAAGGTGCTTGGAGGGAAGATTGAAAGGGGAGGTGAAAACCTGGTCCAGATCACATAAAAAGGAGCAAATACTTAGTGTTTGTTAATCAAAGTGTAAGAAAATGTATAAAATGTAGTTACAATATACAGTAACAGGTTGAGTCCAAGGTGCTATTGAACTGCTGTTCCGGAAAACAAAACAGGTTAGGATATTCTTTTCTTTATTTATTTTAATTTAATTTAATTTTTATTTTTTGAGACAGGCTTTCTCCGTGTAGCTTTGGTGTCTGTCCTGGATCTTGCTCTGTAGACCAAGCTGGCCTCAAACTCACAGAGATCTGCCTGACTCTGCCTTCTGAGTGCTGGGATTAAAGGCCTGTACCACCACCGCCTAATTAGTACACAGGTATTAGATATTATCATGGAATTTTAAAATTGATACATTTTAGTAGGTTCCTCTGCTCCCTCATCTTCCCAACCTCGCTGGCTTCCAAGGAAATTTAAAGGAAGAACAGTCCAGAAGTTTTAGTCACTCAGCTTCATTATAGGGCAATACATTGTGGGGCTGGGACAGGGGTTGGCAGAACAAGACCTACCATTTAAAGGTACAGTAATGAGGCTCTGACTCCTAACAGTCTATTTAGCCATGATAAATCAATCCATCAGTAAAGTTGGATCATTCATAATGGAATCATAACTAAAGGTCTCACCTCTGAACACTATAGTATCAAGCTCCAAACCTTCAATGCTGGAGTACACAAGGCACTTACCATCTTCAAATCACAACAAAAACTGACGAATATATTTGGTGTTATTGACTTTATAGATTAGAGAAATGAGGAGTGAAATGTCATAAATAAAAAGAATATCTCATTTTTACATTTCAATATAATGTTGACCTTTAGAAAACTCAAATGACTTTTACACAATGGAGTATTACATAATGGTAAAAAAAAAAATAATAACATCATGGAATTTGTAGGCAAATAGATGGAACTAAAAAAAAAAATCATCCTGAGTGAGGTGACCCATACCCAGAAAGACAAGCATGATATGTACTCACTCATAAGTAGATAATAGATGTAAAGCAAAGGATAACTAGGCTACAATCCATAGCCCCAGAGAAACTAGATAACAAGGAGGAGCCTAAGAGGGACATGCATGGATAAGATCTCCTGGGTAAACTGGGCAGCATCTGGGAGTGGTGGAATGAGAACATAAGGAAACAGGTTGGTAGAGTTGGGGGAAGGACAGAGAGGGCGAGCAATGAAAGAGATATCTTGATAGAGGGAGCCATTATGGAGTTAGGGAGAAACCTGATGCTATGGAAATTCCCAGGAATCCACAAGGATGACCCCAGTTAAGACTCCTAACAATAGTGGAGAACTGGCCTTCTCCTATAATCCAATTGGTGACTACCCTAATTGTCATCATAGAATCTTTATCCAGTAACTGATGGAAGCAGATGCAGAGACCCACAGCCAATAACTGGCCTGAACTCCAGAAGTGTAGCTGAAGAGAAGGAGCAGCAATTAGAGGAACAAGGGCAGTTAAGATCATGATAGGGAAATCCACAGAGACAGCTGACCTGAGCTCATGGACTCTGGACTGACAGCTGAGGAAACTGAATGGGACCGAACTAGGCCCTGTGAACGTCAGTGACAGTTGTGTGGCTTGATCTATTTGTGGGGTCCCTGGCAGTGGGACTAGGATTTATTCCCAGTGTATGAACTGACGTTTTGGAGCCCATACCTTGCTCAGCCTTGATGCAGTGGGGAGGGTCTTGGTCCTGCCTAACTTGAAATGCCAGGCTTTGTTGACTCCCCATGGGAGGCCTTACCTTCTCTGAGGAGTGGATGAGGGTGGGGTGGTGGGGGAGTTGCTGGGATGGAGGGGGACTGGAGGAGCAGAGGGAGGGGTAACTGTGGTTGGCATGTAATATGAAAAAAATTTTAATAAAAAAACATCACTTCTATGGGGTAATACTAGATGTTATTTTAAAAGATTTAAGCAAATATAATGATAAAATATTTCAAATGAAAATATATAAATTGAGTATTGTCATAACATCACAAAAGAGAGTTTTTTAAGGTAAACACAGCATAAATGGATTATTTTCTTTTAAGATATTAGTGAAATGAAGAATGACTGAACATATGATTGAGAAATTCTAAAATATACAGAAAATTAAAAAAACTGGAAAATTCTTGTTATGATGGGTCATCAATCTCCTTTTAGGTATTTTAAAAAATTAAATATTCTCCATTATGTTTTGAATTTGGCATTTTTCATATAGAAAAATATTTAACTATCATTTATGGTATTAAGTGATTTAAAATTAATAATGCAAATAGTAATTGTATCGTGTTCACACAGCGTAATTCATTGTCATTACTCTTGTGCTACCTGTTGAGACTTGTAATATAAAAACACTCACACAGACATTTACTTTATCTAAATATTGAGAATAACTGATAAAAAATGCCTCCCTGATATTTCATTTTTAGTATGAAGGTTATTCTGTTCAAGACTAAGACTTCATCTATATCGATCAAACTGTTCTTCATCTGACATCACTTTAAATTATTCTGTTAAATTAGTCATAGAACAGTAAAAACAGACTCAAAAGAGAAAATACTGGGCCAAGTCCTGCCATAAATCCCAGCCAGGAGTTTATGTTAGGGAATCTTAGCATTAGAGCCATTGGTTTGATGAGTTGTTGAAGAGGGAAAGAAAAATTGGGGAACATTTTTCTGAGGGAACCATAATTGACATGGGGCCATAACCAGAAGACAGTTTGAAATATTGATCCCACAGATAAATCCTTGATTTGGACTTACACCAGATAATAACTTTCTCACATTGAGTCATAACCCAAAGATTTCAAAATGTTCATACTCTCATTTTTTATTATAACAGCATCTGAGAATTGCTGTCTTTGGTTATAGTGTATCTTTCATTTGTCCTTTGGAAATGAACAAAAGAGAAGACCTAGCAATTATGAATGTGGGAGGGCTGAGCGCTACATCAGCATTGCTTTATGTTCAGCTGTGTTAAGATTAAATACACTTTCTGTAATTCTTTTCATTTACTTAACTGTAACCACATAAACATAATCCTTCCATGATAATTTATGAGGGAAGATTTGCAAACAGTTTTACAAACATTAGCTTCTTAATTTTTATAGCTTGCTTGGCGGACTTAATGTGGTAACTCCTAGCATTTATGATTTATAGATGAAGAAAATGAAATAGGCAGGTGAGATTATTTACTTGTAATAGATATTGACTGAACTGGGAATGAAGCCAGAACTCTGGAGTATTGTTCATGCTCTAGTCTTATATCTTGGTTATGGAACCTAATGAGTCATTATTTTAATTGAGTTTGAGTATCACAGTAAATTATCTGACATCTGACATCCTGTCAAATGGAAATGCACACCTACAGTTTAACAATCAATTCGGCTAACATTGATATTTCTAGCTTTCTTTAGATTGACAGCTTTCTGAACTAAAACTATTAAGTTGAAACACTAAGTGATGGTAATATAATTATGTAAATTTTACTTCATTATAATCTTTAGAGAATGGATAATCTTAGAATATCTTAGAAACAAACTCAACTAAATTGACCTATTATGCTATGGAATGTTATGAGCCATAGACATCCATAGACATTGTGTTGGACAATAGCTACTTGAATAGACTTACATTTTATTAAACATGCAAATAATTGTTTATAGCACAAGACTATCACAGAAAGCTGTTGATCAGAAAATGCTGGAACTACGTCTGTAATCAGCATATAGCATGAAACTAATATTGGGCTGTAACCTGTAGATGCACATTATTGTACATGAAAGGCAGGTCTAAGGCTTACAGTAAGGAGTAAAATAGAACTTACTCAATATATACATTTAATCAGTCTTGAAGGCACAGAATGATCTAGATACAAATATTAAGAAGAGAAGAAACAGTTACTGGGTTCTAAATTTTATATGGAAATGATATGCATATTATAGCAAGATAACTTATCCAAAAATAGAGGTTAGCTTCTTTTATCTATCATCTGTCCTAATTAATGGTTTATATAAGAATTTACTCTTGTGTTCTAGTGGTTTGCAGCACATTAAGTTAAAAAGATAAATTTTGTGGCTTCCAGATCTTATATTACTTTATGATGTATTATGCAGTTGGTTTATGGGCTAACAATGATATCTCTACCATTGTAGGACTGGACAAAACTATGCTTGTGGAGCTGGTGAGAGGTTGGACACCCTCCTGAAGGAACTTAAGCTTCGATGTTGACACAATTTCTTTTTCCTCATGAAACCCTTAGATTCACTTTTCAGGTCTTTAACCTATCAAATCTGTTCACTCAGATCATTGAGGATAAATACCTTAAAGTTCACTGATCATTAGTTTTATCAATCTATAGACACATGCAGTTTAATGTTTAGCTGTGTGATCAGATACAGCTCAGCCAAGTTGAAACATATACTTAACCATCACAGCACCCTGAAATCAAAAGCAAACTGTAGATCAAAGAATAGATTCATAAAACTAGGACACACATGTTTTCTACGTAGCCACTAAGATAAATAATTGTTAGAATATTGACGATGTTCAGAGAAAGTATTTGTGTTTACAATGACTATTACATTGAGTCAAATTTAATTTAGGGATAAGAATTCAAGAACTCACAGAGAAAGTGAACCAACTTTGATATCTGGGGATGGTCAGAGATTTCCCTGAGAAAGTCCCTCACTCACATTCTGATCAAGAGTGCTATTACCCTATCTAGGCTGCTTTTATGTTATTTATGTTTGAAGCTCAATGACTGTTTTAGTAATTTTGTAGATATTTGCAATGTATCTGTACAGAGACATTGGCTGTAATCCATATAAAGCAAACACATGGGGAACTATTAAGCATGACTCTCTGCCAATGTTTTCAGTTCTCCCATGGTTCTCCTACTTAGGCTGCTACTGTGTTGGCTTGGTTGTCAAGGTGTTCAGATCTGGTTCTCTAGAATGAAAGTGTGGCCAGGAATTCTTACCCAACATGTTTATTGTGAGAATGCTCCCAGAGGTCTGTGAAGGAAGGAAAATAAGAGAAGGAAAAAGTATTTGGCATGGGCATAAATATTCTGATCCCAGAATAAGGCTTTATGAAAAAATGTATGATAGGTTTAACCCAAGCCGAAGCAGGTAGAACACTGAGATATCTTTGGTGAACTTACATCATAGGGAGCTTGGTGGAGGCAGAATATAGCCACTCACCCAAACTGAAAGCTATTTGGCAGAGAAGAATTTGATGCATGCATGTAAAACAGGTGTGAGTTAATGTCAACCAATACAAGTAGAGACTAAACATTCCTCAAATTACAGAGGATTCGGGAAGGTAGTCAAGAGTACCACTGTATATATATACTACATTGCTCCATCTAGACTTCTAAAACACTCTTGTTGATGGCCGAAGGTTCACTCTGTCCAGAAATAACTTCTTCAGGACTGTGGATTTGCCAAAATTTTATACAAAATATTTAAGGGCAGCAGTATTACTCTATGGCTGATAATGCTTCAGTTCATCCCCCATTGTAAGTAATATTTAATAAACCATCCTTCCACCTGATTCTACTTCCTTTGGCTAACATTATACCAATGTGATGGTTAATATTACCAATATATCTAGAATTAGCAAAGAGAAAAGTTGTTGGGTATGCTGTGAGAGACTCTCAAGGTTAAAAGAGATCGAAAATCCCAACCTAAATGCAAGTGACAGCTGGATTGGGGTCCCAGGATATATCAAGGGACTAAAGCTACCTGAGTACTCACAGTTATGGCTCTCTGCTTCCTGACCATGGATGCACTGGGATAAGCTGGTGGCTTACTCTTTTTACCAGGCCTTTCTCACTGTGGCATCTTCCTTCCTACTTCCATATCTTCCATGCCAAAATTTTGATTGTATCTCCCTGAAGACACCTCCAGATCTTTCTGAATGATATATACTCCTACAACAATTGTGTGGGTCTTAGCAAGTAGAGAACATGGTTTTAAGAGCATAAGGAGGTCAGAGAGGTCCTGGTTACTTATTTGCAGTGTCTGTTAGAAGAATTTGTTACAGCTAAGAGATCACCTTGGTTTTTGGAATTTTAAAAGTATTGGGGACTTTTGAATGCATGTGAAAACATTTGGCATTATGAAATGACCGTAAGCCTATGGGGACAACTGATGGAAATTTCTGACTTAGAAGCAATATATTTTGGTTTAAAGTTGACAAGGAGTGGATTCTGCAGCTCCAGGCTTTTCAGATCTAGAACTCTTATTTTCCATACCAGAATAGAGAGAAAAACTCCCAGTAGATTTAAAAACATGTCTGCTGCCTGGGCATATTTCATTCCTCATGAACTTGGAACAAGAAGTTATAAAATGGTTGAACATACTGGTGGGGCCTGTCAGTCCTAGTATTTTGAGCATTAAGGTTGCTGCTATGAAATGTGTGTCTTTCTCCATCAGGAGCCTCAGCACTACTTATAAGAAAGCACATAATTGCTTCCTTAGGGTGGGTTTTTAAATCCACATTATATGATTGAGTGGTAGGACCAATTCACATCATGGTTATGTATTTCCTTTGTTACAATGTAGGTCACATGGTATGATGTGGTGATCACTGCATCTAGGATGGTAAACCCATACAGATGGTATATTAATTTTTACCACCATGCCATTTTCAAGATGAAAGATGTTCACATTCTTGTAAGATAGGACCAGACGGTATGCTCAATACAGGTCTTTGATCCTGGCACATTGTACAAACAGCAGAAGATAAGAGAAAGTAGCCCAAGCAAGAGGGAACCAATGATAGTGGTCAGTCATTCACAGGACAAATTCCAGGTGTCCAAGATAGTTACTAAACACAGATGTTCTCTTGGCACAGTGCCTTCATTTTGATGTGTATTGCATGTGCTACTCCAACATGTTCCCATTTTTTGAGCCACTTTTATAGAACAGTCCACATCCCTGTTAACTAGGCATAATTACCTTGAACTTACTGTGTTGCACTCTGCTTAGAATCAACATAGATACTTTTAAAAGTGGAATTATGTTAAAGGTACAATCTAAAAATAATCACTTAAGAAGGGAAAGGCAACAAAACAACGTTATAGTTAATAAACAAATATTTTTTATTTATAAAACTTTCATACAAAGAAAATTTTAGATAGTGATGTCATCCATGTGTGAACAATGGCACATGTTTAAAGACTAAGTTATATCAAACTTATGAAAACTCTTCCAGAAAGTTGAAGAGAATACCTTCAAAATAGATTTTTAAAATTTATTTATTTATTTATTTATTTATTTATTTATTTATTTATTTATTCTTTCATTCATTTAATTTTCTCCAGACCATGACAAATGATGACCACATGAGAACAGGAAGAGGCAGAGTGCTGGAGTGGTCCCCAGAAATCCACAGTGATACATCCTCTGTAGACTGCTGGCAGTGGTCGAGAGAAAGCCTGATCTGACCTAGTCTGGTGATCAGATGGCCAAACACCCTAACTGTCATGCTGGAACTCTCATCCAATAACTGATGGAAGTGGATGCAGAGATCCTCTGCCGGGCCCTACATGGAGCTCCAAGTGTCCAATTGTCGAGAAAGAGGAGGGACTGTAAGAGTGTGAATTGTTGAGACCAAGATTGGAAAAGCACAGGGACAAATAGCCAAAAGAATGGAAGCACATGAATTATGAACCAAAGGCTGTGGATGCCCCAGCTGGAGCAGGCCCTCTGGATAACTGAGACAATTGAATAGCTTGAACTGTTTGGGAGGCACCCAGGCAGTGGGACCGGGACCTGTCCTTAGTGCATGAGCTGGCTGTTTGGAACCTTGGGCTTACACAGGGACACATGCTCAGCCTGGAAGGAGGGCACTGGACCTGCCTGTACTGAATCCACCAGGTTGAATTGAATCCCCAGGGAGTCTTGATCCTGGAGGAGATGGGAATGGATGGGGAGGGGCTGGGGAGAAGGTGGGGCCTGGGGCGGGAGGGGGGAGGACAGGGGAACCCATGGCTGATGTGTAAAATCAAAATAGCTTTTAAAACAGAATTTCCGTGATACTTAAACCAGATAAAAACAATATATAAAAAAAGTTTTAGAGTACCACAATTGAAGGAGATATGTATGTATATATTATATATGTTCAAATAGTCTAAGCAATTTATTTGAAAATTTAATCCAAGAGTGTATAAAATAATAAAAGTTTACAATCAAGGAGAATTTATCATGAGAATGCATGATTAGACACTAATATGACAACCAATGTCATACACTGCACTTAGGAAATAAAGCAAAATAAAAATCCATGAAAAGACAATGTATTTGACAAAATCCAATATCAGCTTTGATAAAAAACAAAACAAAACAAAACAACAACAACAACAAAACTCCACCTAGATAAATGTGAGAAATTATTCATTCCTTCATGGGCTATTTAAAAAATCTGATGACAAATTATATTTGGTGGTGAAAAACAGAATGCATAAGAAAAAGTTGGTAGGGTCCACTCTCAAAAAGCAAGTTTCTTTTTAAGCTTATTTACTAAAAGCCATGCTACTTTCACCTGAAATCCTACACTGGAGCAAGTCAGAGTTATAATTTATTGTATTCTAAAACCACCTGGTGTGAGGAAGTCCACATTACCTACAAAGGGCTGTGCTATAGACAGGCCCTCAGGTACATTCAACGTGTCCTCACAATCACAGCTGATGGTACTGATCTGAGAGGGACAAGGATTTCTTAGGTATATAGTCCTGCTTTATCTTCTTCAATCACTAATTGAACGTATCCATCTCAGAAGCCACACATTAGACTTCCCCGCTGAACGCTATCTGCCCACAGGAACCCTGAAACACAGTAAGTCATTGTTGAGGTCAGTGTTTGGAAGTGATTTATTGTTTATTGATATGTGATTGGAATGTCAGGACTAAGTGTAAATCCTCAATTAGAATTGATGATAGGTGTAGAAATGTTAGCTTGTCAACATTTCTATTTCACTAGTGAGCCAATTCATCTTTTTGTTTGTCTGTTTTGTCTTGTATTTATTTTTCCAAGACAGGGATGCTCTGTGTAACAGCTCTGGCTGTCCTGGACCTTGCTTTGTAGAACAGGCCAGCCTCAAACTCACAGAGATTTGACTGCCTCTGCCTCCTGAGTGCTGGGATTAAAGTGCATGCTCCACTGCTTGGCCAATTCATCTTCTTTTTTGGACACACTATCAGCCTTTCTAAGATATAGTATCCATTTATTCGTACCAACAACGAACCGTAAAAGTCTATTTTAGCTGCAGCCATTTTGATTGTGAAATGTCCCCTCCAGGTTTGTGTGCTTGAACATTTGAGCAGACTTCACAGAGCTGTTTGGAGAAGTTGTGGAGTTTTAGAGACATAGTCTCTAGTTGGCAGACACAGATACCACGGGATGGGCCTTGAAGGTTACTGCTTGGTTCTTCTACCGGTCCCACCTGTGTGTCCTGAGCCACCCAGCCTGAGGAAGCTGTGCTGTCAAAGGTTCCGTCATGAGCATAGCTACTGTAGTGCTCTGCTTTGTTGTAGCACCAAGCATTGCTCACGACAGACTTCACTCTCCAAAACTGTCAGTTCAAAGCTCTCCTCCATGTTGTAGTTAAAAAAACAAAAAATGGCCCCCGCCACATAGACCCATGTATCTGAACATTTGTTCTCTAGCTGTTGGTGGTATTTCAGCAGGTTCTGGAACCTTAGGAAGGTGTAGCCTTACTAGAGAAAAAGACTGTCACACAAGGGCAGCTCTAAAGGCTTAGAGCCTTACTTTAATTTCCTGCTGAGTTTTCTCTTCCATGTGGCTGAGATGTGACCTCCCAGCTTCCTGCGCCTGCATCTTTCACTGACCTTATGGACATCTAACCCTCTGAGACTGTAAGGTGGACTAAATTTTTCCTTAAGTTGATTTAGATCATGGGATTTTGTCACAGCAACTGAAAAATAATAACAACACTTCCATAAATTGCTTCAGTCATGTATTTGATCAGTTATGAGAAGAGTAACTAACTCAGCCAGGAATTAGTGTGCTTCTTTTCTTTTCTTTTCTTTTCTTTTCTTTTCTTTTCTTTTCTTTTCTTTTCTTTTCTTTTCTTTTCTTTTCCTGTCTTTCCTCTTCTTTTCCTTTCTCTCCTTTTCTTCTTTCTTTCTTTCTTTCTTTCTTTCTTTCTTTCTTTCTTTCTTTCTTTCTTTCTTACTTTCTTTGTGTGTTTTTGATACTCCCATTATACCTCTCCTAATTAGAGGTGAGTACTAATCTGAGCACCATACACATACTGCTACTTTGGGGCAAGGAAATTATTGGAGTATATCCTAAACTACCAAAATAGCGGGTGTTACATGGGCTTAATCTGTTATATGATATCAATAATCCTGTTTCACTTGGAGGCTGTCTTGGCTCTATTTCTGCTTCCCTTCAAGTTTTCAGGATCTAGTCACATGATGTAGTTGAGAGAGAAGTGAAAGCTGGGGTAGTCTACATCGGCAGAAGCAGGGTGCACCTCATTTTCCCAGGCACCACTCTGGCAGTATTTTGTCATATTGATTAGTTGACAGGCACTGTACAGATGCTAAACTGCTCTTCCAACAATGCTTTGTGCAATTCAGAGGTAATTTTCTCTCTGGTTATCCACAGAATGACCAAGTAGCAAATATCATTTGTGAGCAGGAAGCCAAATGGTAGTGAAAATCACCAGTTCTAACTGACTACAGTCAGCTAAATCATCAGGATGCTCTATGTTACATCTTTTCTCCAGATTTTCTGGGTGAAGACCTCATGCAGTATCTGTAAATAATCATGGTGTTACTTTTTTCTTTACTAGAGAAAAATGGATCAGAGGATTTCTCCCAGTATTGGCCATTGATCCCAATACAATCTGGCAGGGATACCTGATAATACTCCTCTCTGGCCCCCAAATCCTCTCGTGCTAATATTACCAAACCATTTTCTGTGGGTTCTGATCCATTTATGCTCCTTTCTATTGGACATAATTTTTATGGGTGTATTTTGTTACCAATTCTAACCCATACCATTCTAGGCTGGTGTGGTAATTTGCCTTGGCAGACCAGATTACCTGGAAAGCAGGCTGTAATGCTATGAATACCAGTGCCTTTCCATGACACAGAAAAACAAAACAAAAGTTGCATTCTAAACTACGTGATTCTCTCTTGAGTATGACAAGTCCTTAAAAACCCCAGTGAGTGTGAAATGGAGGAAGCCCTAAGTGTGTTAATCCTGTGTGAATGTGTATTGCTGACATGAGCATGGCATGTCGAAGATCATAGCCTCAGAACCATGGGAAGATGACAGAGCTTTTTTCCCATGGTGAGACTCAGAGGGATGCCAAAGTCTTCCTCTGGTCTATGTACAGACGTTGGCAGTGTGAGCAGAAAGTATCCACCATAGGTTCCTGCCTCCCAGCATAAAGACTGCTACCCGACAGAGACACTCCTGCTAAGGTAAACTAAGCTTATTCCCTTGATCCAGCTGTCTACTAGAAATCTTAGTTCCTTGTTTGTCTGTATCTAGTAATCCCAGCTCCTTGCTTAGCTATGGGAAATGACCCTGCCTCCCTGCCTCTCTGTTCAACTATACAAAATAAACATAATAAGTATCTGGGATGCTGAGGTGTCTCTTCTCCATCAGAGAGCTCAGTCCGCCCAATCCCCAGATTTTTCTGTATCAGTATGTCTGTGTGCTTGTCTTTTCTTTATTCCTTCTCTAGTATGATCAGTCGCTGGAGCAGTGCTGGACACAGCATCAGTAGTCCAATTGTGATTCTCCTACTAAAATTTTATGTGTATGACTACATAAATATAAGCATATATTTGTATATTCACAATAATGTGTATTTCTCCAACACACACACACACACACACACACACACACACACACACACACACACACACACAGAGAGAGAGAGAGAGAGAGAGAGAGAGAGAGAGAGAGAGAGAGAGAGAGAGAGATGTAGCAGGCTTTTTCTTTTGGGCCACCAACCACCTCCCAAATCATGATGCAGAGACGTATTAGTTATGAATGTTCAGCCTTATAATAGCTCTTATTTTAATCCATTTCTCTTTATCTACATTTTCCTTCAGGGCTTCTCCTTCCTTCCTTCCTTCCTTCCTTCCTTCCTTCCTTCCTTCCTTTCTCTTTCTCTTTCTTTCTTTCTTTTTTTCTTTATTCCCCACTTTTGTGCTTCTTGTGTCTGGCTGGCTGGCCACTCCTTGGCTTCTGGTCTGGGGCATGATCTTCTTTCTCCCTCATTCTCTTCTCCCTTGTACCTTGAACCTAGATTTCTCCTCCTCCTTGTTCTCTCTGCCTGACAGACTACCTATCCCTCTACTGCCTAGCTATTGGCCATTCAGCTTTTTATTAGACCAATCAGGTGCCTTAGGCAGAAAATGGGAAAAAGCAACACATCTTTACATAATTAAACAAATATAGCATAAAAATATGTCACACATCTTTGCCTATGTAAAATAATATTCCACAACTCTCTCTCTCTTTCTCTCTCTCTCTCTCTCTCTCTCTCTCTCTCTCTCTCTCTCTCTCCTTCTCTTGTCTTTTAAGATATTCTCTGTGTACTATCCAAAGACAAGGCTGCTTGCATGTAGCATATCCTGGCCATTCTGTAGATAACTTCCCTTCTCTGAGTTCCATTCATAGCTACAGTATTTTTTGCATTATTGGGAAATAAAATGTAGCAGTGTTCTCAAATATAGAATATGATAGCCTTATAATATAGTAAAACTTCATTTACAAACAAACAATCCCACCAGATTTAGTTCCTGGATCATAGTTTGTGAACAAGAAAGGTCTATTTTCTAACACATATGCAGGATATAACCCTCCCTGCTTATGAATATAGAGTATTTTACTCATTTAATTTTCTTTTTTTTTTTAAATTTACACACTGTATGGCCTATGGCAGGCCTCTCGCTAGCTAGCTCTTATATCTTAAATTAAGCCATTTTTATGAGTCTATGTTTTGTCACTATTTCATGACTTTACTGGTCTGCTGGCATGTTGCTCCTTGGATGGCAGGCTGGCTTCTCTCCAGACTCCAGCTTTCTCTTTCCTGTCTCTCTCCTTGGATTTGTGGCCTGACACTAAGCTGCCTTGCCATAGGCTAAAGCAGTTTGTTCATTAACTTATGGGAACAACACATATTCATAGTGTACAGAAAGATATTCTTGAATATGGTAAAAGGTAAATTAGATATGAAACTTTATATTTCACAAATATAGAATGGATGATAAAATATTTTCTTTAATTTTGCCAAATACAAATAGACTAGATATTGTAACTGTAATTCTTGCTTGATAACTGTTTGTTATATATAATTTTACTATATTAAAGCTAAAACCTTCATTTAATTTTCATATGAAATGTGCCTCCCTATGGGGGTCAGCCCTTCACTACATCAACTTTTGGGCATAAAGTCAAAGCTACACCATAGCACAAGGGCTATCACTTTCCCACAATTATACTAACTCTCCTAATGAGAAGCCAGCACTATCTCCTGAGAATCCCCATCAGGAGATTGCTTCTGTATCTCAGAAAGGTATACATAGGCAGTAAGCCTTTCCTGTGCAATCTTACTTCCAGCTCCTTTATAAGAATATGCTTAGAATTTATTCCTATAAAGATCCCTCAGCTCCTGCTGATATATGGTCATTTGCTTCTGGGATTGTGTTGTAGCTCAGTCTTTTGATAAAGGCCTAATATTCTGAAGGGAAGGAATACTAAATTCTAAAAGGGGGTAGATTAGAGGAAGAAAGTATTCCTCTAACTAGGGGTAGTAAGCTATTTCTGAATGTTAAGGGTATCTGGGGGAGTGGATCTGGTATGTAGGCATTGGAATTTCTCCTTGGTTTCTGCTGTTAGTTTGCTTCTGATTTTCATACCTGTCTTTTGATTGTAGCTAGTGAATTTCATTTCACAGTATACAATTGCATTTAAGTATAGATAATTTTTTATCAATTAGATTACAATCAACTTATCAATTGATTTTTTTTGCCTACAATAGTAGTCTTATTACTAACCAGGGTATTTATAGTAAAACCTGTTTTAAAGCCTTGGCTCGCTGTCAGTAGAATTCAATGCAAAGAAGAATCTAGAAAAAAACTCATCACATGGTATTTATTAGGAAGTGTCTTCAAAATAAGTACCCAAGGAAAGAATGGGGTAGCATTGGACAGAGAAAGAAGTTGTAAAAAACCCACTAGTATTGCATACCTGGCAATGAGAAGAGCTGGCAGAGTCATCTGGTTAAAGTGGCAATATATTCATATGTTAACTTTTAATGTTATATAGATCTCTCCCAGGAAGTACTTCATCTAGTGGGGCAACTTAATAGTTGAGGCAATTCTTGCAGGTTAAACTTCAGTCCATAACAATTGGGCCTCATTTGGATCACTGATGTCATATTATTAGACACCCACACTGACAGAGACTACATATACACACAGACACACACAGACATAGACACACAGACACACACACACACACACACACACACACACACATGAACACACCTCTTGGGGTTACCAATAAGCCTTTAATTTAGTTCATTCATCAGCTGTGTTCAGAAAATTCCTTCTAGAGTTCCTAATTCTTTCCCCTTGTTATTAAACACAGCATTGTGCATTAGTATACCGTAAGTATATAGCAAAGGAGTGATTTTAGCAGTTCCAAAGGGAAAAGTGTATTCACTACTTTTCTTGTTGTTGTAACAAAACACAGGACAAAGAGAACTTAAAGAATGAAAGTTTCATTTTCTCTCACAGTCTGGAGGTGTCATCCATCACGGCAGGGGTCATAACAGTAGGAGAGTGGAGCAGGTGGTCACATTGCATCTGTAGCTAGAGAGCAGAGAGAGATGAACGCTCGAGTTCAGCTCACTTTGCCCTTGGAAATGCAAGGCCGTTTTAGCCCTTGGAACGGTACCACCTATATTTAAGGTGAATTGTCTCACCTTGATTAATCCAGTCTAGTTGATCCCTAGCAGATATACTTAGAGATTTGTTTCCATAGTAACTCTGAATTCTCCTAAATATACCATCGTACTTGTATATCCACAGTTATTTTATCTTATAAACACTGAAAATGCAGATTGAATCAGGGAAATCCTATCAATGTATCCAGCAACCTCTTTTTCTTGATTCAGGATGATCATGGTAATAAAGGATGGCATATCTGCATATTATAATAAGTTTGGAAATATCCATGGACCGTGGAGGACCTAACAGTAGGTTTACAACCAAAGACAGTGATTGTCCCTGTCCTCTACTTTATTCAATGGTGTAATAACTTGCTGACATTCTGGAAGCTATGTTACTTGACATTTATTACCAAAAAGATCCAAACAACATTACACTGCCCATTTAAAATATCAAGCTAACTCATGGGAAAAGGCAATATTTGTTATCACTTATTCCATAATGGAATGACAGATATATATTTATGTGAATTAAGAGTTGCTTTTGTAGAGCAAAGGACACGGTCAACAAGACAAAGCCACAGCCACAGCCTATAGAATGGCAAAAGGTCTTCACCAACCCCACATCTGACAGAGGGCTGATATCCAGAATATATAAAGAACTCAAGAAATTAGACATCAAAATGCCCAACAGTCCAATTAAGAAATGGGCTATAGAACTAAACAGAGAATTCTCCACAGAGGAAGTTCAAATGGCTGAAAGACATTTAAGGAATTGCTCAACATCCCTAATTATCAGGGAAATGCAAATCAAAACAACTCTGAGATACCACTTTACACCTGTCAGAGTGGCTAAGATCAAAAACACAGAAGACAGCTTATGCTGGAAAGGATGTGGAGCAAAGGGAACTCTCCTCCACTGCTGGTGTGAATGCAAGCTTGTACAGCCACTTTGGAAATCAATATGGCGCTTCCTTAGAAAATTGGGAATCCAGCTCCCCCAAGACCCAGCTGTAGCACTCTTGGGCATATACCCAAGGAATGCTCAATCATACCACAAGGGCATTTGCTCAGCTATGTTCATATCAGCATTGTTTGTAATAGCCAGAACCTGGAAACAACCTAGATGCCCTTCAACTGAAGAATGGATAAAGAAAATATGGTACATATACACAATGGCATACTACTTAGCAGAGAAAAACAATGACTTCATGAGGTTTGCAGGCAAATGGATGGATCTAGAAAAAATCATCCTGAGTGAGGTAACTCAGACTCAGAAGAACAAACATGGTATGTACTCACTCATAGGCGGATACTAGATGTAAAACAAAGATGACTAGACTGCTACACAACTCCAGGGAGGCTACCTAGAAAACAGGACCCTAGGAAAGACACAGGGATCACCCAATGACAGAGAAATGGATGAGATCTACATGAACAACCTGTACAACAGTGGGAGTAATGAAGGGCAAGATTTGAGGGAAAGAAAGCTTAGGGAAGCAGGAGATCCCAGCTTGATAAAGAACAGAAAGGGAGAATGAGGAATAACAGACCATCATAAATGAAGACCACATGAGAACAGGAATAGGCAGAGTCCTCGAGTGGTCCCCAGAAATCCACAATGATATATCCTCTGTAGACTACTGGCTGTGGTCTCGAGAAAGCCTGATCTGACCTAGTCTGGTGATCAGATGACTAAACACCCTAACAGTCGTCTTGGAACTCTCATCCAATAACTGATGGAAGTGGATGCAGAGTTCAGATCCTCAGCCAAGCCCCAGGTGGAGCTCCAGGTGTCCAGCTGTCAAGAAAGAGGAGGGTCTGTAAGAGCGTGAATTGTTGAATCCAAGATTGCAAAAAGCACAGGGACAAATAGCCAATCGAATGGAAGCACATGAATTATGAACCAAAGGCTGTGGAGCCCCCAGCTGGATCAGGCCCTCTGGATAAGTGAGACAATTGAATAGCTTGAACTGTTTGGGAAGCACCCAGGCTGTGGGACCAGGACCTGTCCTTAGTGCATGAGCTGGCTGTTTGGAACCTGGGGCTTACACAGGGACACATGCTCAGTCTGGAAGGAGGAGACAGGACCTGCCTGTACTGAATCCACCAGGTTTAAATGAATCCCCTAGGGGAGTCTTGATCCTGGAGGACATGGGAATGGAGGAGAGGGGCTGGGGGGAAGGTGGGGGTGGGGGCAGGAGCGGGGAGGACAGGGGAACCCATGGCTGATGTGTAAAATTAAAACACATAATAATAATAAAGTAAATAAATTAAAAAAAAGAGTTAAGAGGGAAGTCTAACATTAAGGCTCAAGGAATATTACTTGTCTGAATTTAGGAAGGCGTGGGTACACATGGGGTATCTTCTCAGGGTAAATCTTCTAGGCTGTCATTTTCACCAATTGCAGGAAATTAATTATCAAACATCTTGTTCATGATTATTAACATAAATAATTCCTTCCATTCAAGAGTGTGTAGAAACTGAGACTGGGATCCTCTGATCACCTATCCTGTGAAAGTGTGTAACTGACTCATCAATTTCTCTTCACAATATGTGTCAGCTCCTCAATATGTAACAGCCTACTGTTTGGCTGGTCAGATGTCCCTGTGCAGTTTCTGTAGTCTTCCTGATGATCAGCCATCTTAGCAGGTTATTTTATGAATGGCACAGTCTCTTTCTAGACTTTAAAAAGGCTTTCTGTTCACAGGTGTAGTGAGAAAGTGACTTATTTCTCTGTTTTGACTTTGTAGTTGGATAGCAAGTTTGAGATTTTCATCAATGCACTCTGGAGTTCCTTATTCTGCAAGTGAATTCCCTAAAGACCAGGTCTATTTCATTTAGACAATTGGGAGGATCGGTTCCCAGAATTTTTTTGTGCAAGGGTTTTGCTATTTCTTATCATAGAAATGTGGGGCACCAACTCTGCTTCAAACTCTCATCTAAAATTTCCTTCTGTCTTTTCTCAGCAAATACTTTCTTAGTCAGTATGACAATCCCACCGTGGCAAAACTGTGGATTTTTTATGCTGCCTTACAAGATTCAGAAGTCTTTCCCAACAAAACCCATTTCTATTTAGTAAGCTATGAGCTTCGAGAACCGTCATGGATGAATAAGTTAGACTTCTTTCTTTGGTAGCTCTTGTGTTCCGTGCAGTCTGCTTTTCTCAGCTCTCCCCATGAGAAGCTGCTCTCTACATCTACTTCAGAGTCTGTAGTTACTTTCCTGCTAACTGGCACACATCATAATCTCACGGTGAGTGAGGAAACATTTTCTTTTAGCATTTCTTCAGGCTTTCTGCATCCATATTGCTTCCCCACCCCCATCCCTTGCTGTTGTTAATTACTTAGTGTTCCTGATTTTTGACCTTGGTTCTTGATTACCAGGGTTCACAACAGAAAATGAAAAACTCTCAGCGTCTGAGAAATGTAGCCTTAGCTGTCTTTCTCGTTTGATACAGACTGGAAGATAAAATGAGAAGCAGGTAGAACATGTCACTGAGCACCAGATTCGTTAACGTTTCTAAAGAAGTTCCTCTTACAGTGCCAATGACCTGTGATCACCTTTGGCAGGATCACCGCCCCCCCCCCCCCCTTTACTTTTCTCTGTCATACTTTTTAAAAATAATTCATTCTTTAAAGAAGCATAACTAGCTATTTACAATTTAAATATTGATAATAGGTTAATATTTCACCTATTGATGTAATATTTGCCTCATTACTGAGGCTTTTGGGAATCATTAACTTAGCCACAGCAATGCCTTTATTGGAAAATTCTAGTCACATGCAAGCTGCCAGAAAATATATTCAGTAGCAAGATGTTAGCACCAATCAACTTAGGCTACAGATAAAACCTGCCCTCGCTGCATTTTTCCCAGACCTACCTATCGCCAATTCATTTCAGTGTGATGAAAATCAGACTTTTTTTTATAAGCGAGCAATTATAAGCAGTATTTTTATATTCTAAAAATAAAAAAGGAAATAACGAAAACAATTTAAGTTTCCAGTATTTCTAAAAAACTAGATTCAGTAACTGTTGTAATGACTCCAATCTTTGCTTGATTTTGCTTCCAACATTTCAAAAATGACAATATTTTAAAATACTTTGGAGTCAACATCCAAAAAAACCTTTGTTTTTGTCTCTTATCTCTTTTCCTTTGGATATCTATGTGTTCACTTCTTGATTTTAAAGATTTAAATGTTGGGCTACCTTTCTTCATGTTGTATTTTACTGTTTAAAGGCATTATTCTGTGTTTCCAGTAAATTAAGCACTACTAGAAAGCTGGTATTTTGGGTAAGTGCAGAACTTTTACTGTAATTGTTCAGAGCACTGTGAGGGGGGCCATTATTCAGAGTAATATATTTAAGATATTGTGACAGAACAAGATCAAAGAAGGAGGAAAGAATGTAGTAGTTTCTATTTTCAGATAACCAAAAAATCAATATCACTTACGGTCCCGATATTTCATGAGATTTATTTTTAACAAACTGCACACTAACAAATATCAGAGGATGGAAACCGCAACAGCTACATGTATATGTCCAACACTCAAATATACATAAAGAAGATGCTTTTATTTGATTAGATAGCTAGAATATGATTAATACTGAGACACAAACTTAAGGTAAGATGATATTCATGAATTTTATTGAAGATCAAATTGAAAATGATTACTTACTGAATGACAACCAATGCAGCAAAATGATTAGGAAAACAAATCTTCTATTCTTCTAATTATTCACTGGCAGCCAATGAGGGAGCCAATAGATTTCAATACTAACATTTTAAAATGTTAGATGATCTTTTGATATTTTGTGAGCTGATAAAGCACTTTAATTAAAAAAATGAGGCTTTATTTATTTTTATAAACTAAGGATAAACTACTGACATTAGAATACCTGACTGCTCCCAACTGTCTTCAGGCCAGCTCTCTCTCTTTCTTTCTTTCTTTCTTTTTTTTTGTTTATTTTTTATTATTATATTTGTGTTTTAATTTTACACATCAGCCATGGTCCCCCCCCCCCCCCCCGCTCCCGCCTCCACCCCCACCTTTCCCCCATCCCCTCCCCTCCATTCCCATCTCCTCCAGGGCCAAGACTCCCCTGGGGATACATTTAAACCTGGTGGATTCAGTACAGGCAGGTCCAGTCCCCTCCTTCCAGGCTGAGCAAAGTGTCCCTGTGTAAGCCCAAGGTTCCAAACAGCCAGCTCATGCACTAAGGATAGGTCCCGATCCAACAGCCTGGGTGCCTTCCAAACAGTTCAAGCTATTCAATTGTCTCTCTTATGCAGAGGGCTTGATCCAGCTGGGGGCTCCCCAATTCACACTCTTACAGTCCCTCTTTCACAACAACTGGACTCCTGGAGCTACAACTGGGGCCTGGCTGAGGATCTCTGCATCCAGTTCCATCAGTTATTGGATGAGACTTGCAGCTCGCCTGTTAGGATGTTTGGCCATCTGATCACCAGACTAGGTCAGATCAGGCTTTCTCTCGACCATTGCCAGCAGTCTACAGAGGACGTATCATTGTGGATTTCAGGGGACCTCTCCAGCACTCCGCCTATTTCTGTTCTCATGTGGTCTTCATTTATCATGGTCTGTCGCTTTCTTATTCAGACTTACCCTTAGTTCTCTGAAAAACACAAATCACTCTTCAGTTATTGTATATTGGGTGTCATTAAAACATTTACTCCAGAAGAGAGATGAAGGGTCACTGAACTCATAAGAAATTACAGCATCGAAGACAACCCTTTACTGTCATTGTGTAAGGAGTCACCAATATGGGAGACACTCTTCAATAGAACTGCCTGCAAGTTGTGCATGAAACTTTAGTGAGTCTAGGTTTAGTGAAAAGTATTATTTTCCTAATTTTCTCAGTCAGATTGCCATTTGTATATAAGAAGGCTATGAATTTTTTTCTGTTAATTTTGTACCCTGATACTTTGATGAAAATATTTATCCATGGTAAGAGTTTCCTGGAGGCATTTTTATGTTCATTTATGTGTACAATCATATTACATGAAATAAAGATAGTTTGCCTTCTTCTTTTCCTTGATATCTTTCAGCCATTTTATTACTCTAGCTAAGACTTTGAGTATTATATTTAATAGGTATGGAGACAATGAACAACCTTATCTTGTTCCTGACTTTAGTGAAAATTCTTCTAGGTTCTCTCCTTTTAGGTTGATGCCTGCTGTGGGCTTGCTGCATTTTTTTTGTTGTTGTTGTTGTTACATTATGTGCCTTGTAACCCTAGTCTACAAGATTTTTTGTCGTGAACAGGTGCTAGACTGTCAAATATTTTTTCTGTATCTAATGAGGTTATTATGTGGTTTCTATCTTTCAATCTGTTCATATTACATACAAATTATAAATTTACATATAATTTCTGCATTTCTGGGATGAAGCCTACTTGATCATGGTGGATGATATTTTTAGTGTACTTTTGTATTTGGTTTGCAAGTATTTTATTGAAAAATTCAACATCTACATTCATAAAGGTAATTGATCTGAAGTGTTCTTTTTTTGTTGTTGTTGGATCTTTGTGTGGTTTAAGTATCAGGGTAATTGTGGTCTCATAAAACTAATTGGGTAAAGACCCTTCTGTTTCTATTTCCTGGAATAATTTGAGGAGTATTGTGTCCCTGGACTATTTTTGCTTAGGAGACTTAATTACTGCCTATATGTGACTAGTCATTATAGATCTGTTTAAATTGCTTATCTGATCTTAATTTAACTTTGTTAGCTCATATATACCAAGCAATTCATCTACTTCTTTTGGACCTTGATGGAATACAGAGTTTTAAAGTATATCCGTATGATTCTCTTGATTTACTCAGTGTCTCTTATCATGTCCACCTTTTACTTTCTAATTTTGTTAATTTGGATTTTCTCTCTGTATTTTAGTTAGTTTGGCTAAGCGTTTATCAATCTTCCTGATTTTTTTTCCAAAAAAACAACTCTTTGTTTTATTGATTCTTTGTATTATTTCTATTTTATTGACTTTGGCATTGAGATAGATTACTTACTCTCTACTCCTTTTGGGTGTTATTGCCTTTTTTGTTCTGAAGTTTTCACATATACCACTAAGTTTTTAATATGATATTGCTACAATAATTTTCTGTTAGCACTTTGTGCTATGAACTTGCTTCGTAGAACTATCTTCATTGTGAAGACAGGTTTGGGTATGTTATATTTTCATTTTCATCAATTTTTAAACATTTTAAGTTCCTTCTTAATTTCTGTCTGGATCTATTGATAGTGAATTGTTCAGTTTCCATGACTTTATAAACTTTCTGTTGTTGTTGTTATCCAGCTTTAGTCATTGTGGTAAGATAAGATGCAGGATGTAATTTCAACTTTATTGTATCTATTGATGCTTACTTTTGTCTAAGTATGTGGCCAATCTTGGAGAAAGTTTTATGAGCTGCCGAGAAGAAAATATAGTTTTGTGTGTGTTTGGGTGAAATATTCTGTAAATATCTGCTAGATATATTTGATTTGTGATATTATATAACCCCAGTATTTCCCTGTTTAATCTTTGTCTGGATGATCTATGTATTGGAAGTTGTGGGATGTTGAGGTCACCCACCACCATTCTATGAGAGCCAATATGTCAGTTTAACTGTAGTGGTGTTTCTTTTATGAACTTGTGTGTCCTTGCATTTGGTATATAAATGTTTAGAATTACAACATCCTCTTGGTGGATTTTTTCCTTTGATGAGTATGTAGTATCCTTCCCCATCTCTTCTGATTAGTTTTGTTTTGAATTATATTTTATCAGCTATTACAGTGAATGCACTTATGTGATTCCTGAGTCCATTTACTTAAAATGTCTTCTTTCATCCTTTTAACCCAAGCTGATGTCTATCCTTGATGGTAAGGTGTGTTTTTTGGATACAGCAGAAAGATGGATTCTGTTTTCTAGTCCAGTCTGTTAATCTGTGTCTTTTTATTGAGGAATTTAACTATTGATATTGAAAGTTACCAATGAGCAGTGTTTGTTGATTCCTATCTTTTTGTTGTTGTTGTTGTTGTTGTGGGGTGAGTTCTTTCCTTCTACTTTTGATTGCTGGTCTGGGATTATTTAGTCATTATATTTTCTTAGGTATGGTTTCCCTTTTAAGGTTTATGCTTTTCTTCTAATTCCTTCTGTAAAGTTGTATTTTTAGATGAATACTGATAAATTTTAGTTTTATTTTAGAATATCTTTCTTTCTTCATATATTGTGATTTATAGGTTTTCTAGGTACAGTAATCTTAACATCATCAAGGCCCTTTTGGCTTTTAGAGTCTCCATTGAGAAGTCGGGATTATTCTAGTATGTCTGCCTTTGTAAGTTACTTGGTCTTTGCTCTTTGCTGCTTTTGATAGTTTTTCTTTGTTCTGTACACTTATTGTTTTGATTATTTTGTGTCATGGAGAGTTTATTTCCTGGTCCAGTCTATTTGGTGTTTTGCATACTTCTACCTTGATAGGCATCTCCTTCTTTAGGCTCAGGAACTTTTCTCCTCTGATTTTGTTGAAAATATTTTCTGTGTTTTTTCTTTGCATTATTTCCCCTCCCCTCATTCCTATTGTTCATAAATTAACCTTTTCTTAGTGCCCCAAATTTCCTTTACATTTTGTGCTTGGATTATTTTTTAGATTTAGTATTTTCTCTGACTGAGCTATCCATTTCTTCTACCTTGTCTTCAATACCTGATTCTCTCGTGTCCATGTCCTTTACTCTGTTGATGAGACCTTTTCTTTTCCTTCACTTCCTAAGTTTTAAATCTGAAGTTTAATCTCCGTGTGGGTTTTCTTTAGTGATTTTCTTTCTTCTTTGACTTCTTGAACTGATTTCATCATATCACTCCGCACTTTGTGTTCTTATAGAGGTCATTAAGTGATTTTATTCCTATCCTACTTGGGGTCCTTGAGTATTTTCATAATAGCTGTTTTGAAGTCCTTGTCTTGTGCTTCAGCTATACTGTATTTCTCTGGGCCTACTAAGATTGCTCTGTTCCAGTGGAGATACCTTGTCTTGACCTGCTCATGACTTTGTTTTTGCACTAGTGTCTTGGCATTCAGGAATGACTATGGTTCTTTCTGTTGGTATTTGGTATTGTCTTTGTTGGGTGTGTGTTCCATTCCTTGGTTTTTGCTGCCCTCTCTGGATCTTAGGAAAGTGTGGTGCTTGTGGGTTGCCTGATGCATGGGGTGCTTGTGCAGGTCAGTGAGTGGCAGAGGTGAATAGAAATAAAGGCTGAGAGGGGCTTCAGAAAAAAGCTAAGTGAATCCTCTTCACATCTAGACCTTGGGTCCTCAGGGAGTTAGAGGTGTGTTGGAAAGGTGATCCTGCAACTATGTTCCAGTAAGGCAAAGAATTATCTAGAGAGATAGGATTAAAGGAGCTTAGGGGACCCAGGGTCTGAATCAAATGTTGGAGTTTCTAGTGAATGAAGTTGAGGTGGTTGAAAGGTTGGCACCTGTAAGCAGACTGTTAACCAGCTGAGGGTGAGAATGTGGAGGTCATATTGGAGAAAAGGAAGGATAATGTGCTTAACCTTTTTGTGTCCCTACCTAGTGTGGCCATTGGGTGTTTCAGGTAGAAAGTGTTTTTAGGTATTAAGATGCCTCCATATGTTGGTGACCTTTTCAAAGGAATGGAGAAGGAGTAAAAGCTGGTTTAGCAACAAGGTTTGGCTGAGTCCTAAGGGAAGAAAGATAGACTTGGTGGACAGACTCTTGTAAGTGGTCTGCTATAGGACTGGGGATGAGACCAGGAGAATTGCAATTAAGGACAGTCAGGAGAGGGAAGATGGCCTCCCTCCTTCCCAGACCAGTGTGAACACTGGGTCCCAGGCAGACCATGATTCTAGGTATCAGTAGTTGATATAAAGGAAATAGTGCTGGGCGGTGATGGCACACACCTTTAATCCCAGCACTCAGGAGGCAGAGGCAGGTAGATCTCTGTGAGTTTGAGGCCAGCCTGAGCTACAGAGCGAGTTCCAAGACAGGCTCCGAAGCTACACAGAGAAACCCTGTCTCGAAAAACCAGTAAATAAATAAGTAAGTAAGTAAGTAAGTAAATAAATAAATAGATAGATAAATAGATAGATAGATAGATAGATAGATAAATAAATAAATAAATAAATAAATAAATAAATAAATAAATACAAGTAAAGGAAATAGTGCTGAGAGGGTCCTTAGGAAGAAGGAAGCTGGGTCTGTTCATTGCAAGGTTTTGTAGAGTCCCTAGGAATGTAGGCAGAGAGGGAAGACAGGCCTCTTCAAGCATCTGCTACAGGGATGAGACTGGGAAAAATGCAGTGTGCCAAAGGAAGGAGAGTGAAAGTGGTCTGTATGCTTCCCAGGTGGGGAGTGCCTTCCAGAATTGAGGACTGACACAAAGAGGTAGGGGAGGGAGGAGAGCTGGATCGGCAGCCACAAGGTTCAGAGGAGCCCTCCCAGAATGCAGGCCGAGACAGGAGATGGGCCCTGCAAGTGGTTGCTTGCTGCAGGGCTCAGTGTAAGACTCTCATTAAGTCTTTACATCGTGCTTCATTGTGGATATGTAGTTCATTGTTTCTCATCGCTTTATTACTGTGTATAAGGACCATTCAACATCTTTCAAAACTCTCTGCTTCTTTCTATGACAGATATGGTGCTTATTTATTTTATAAGAAATCAAGAAAACTGTACTCATTAGTGATAAGTGGGAAGTGCATCTTTGCAAATTCTCTCTGACTGTAAGATTGCTTTGTGGAAGGATTAACTATTGTTCCCAAGCTGCACAACAGAAAGAGAAAATTCAGTTAAGTCAACAAAGGAGTGAATGAGTACGCATTCTAAGCTTCTTCACCTGTTAGTGACTTGGAAATTGTGGTGGTTTGAATAGGCATGGCCTCTATAGACTCACGTGTTTGAATGCTTGGCACATAGGGAGGGGCACTACTAGAAGGTATAGCCTTGTTGAAGGAAGTATGTCACTGTATGGGTAGGCTTTAAGGTCTCTTTTGCTCCAACTATGCCTAGTGTGGAACATAGTCTCTCTCTCATGCCTGCAGATCAAGACGTAGAGCTATCAGCTCCTTCTCCAGTACCATGTCTGCCTGCAAACCTCCATGTTTCCTGCCATGGTGATAATGGACTAAAACTCTGAAATTGTAAGCCAGCCCCAACGAAGTGTTTTCCTATATAAGAGTTGCCATGGTCATCATGTCTCTTTGAGGCAATTAAAGCCTAATTAAGGAATAAACAAGCAATGAAATGCAAAAACCACTACGTGTGGGACTCAGATTCTAACCAGGTCAATAAAATGTATTCAGTTATTTGAACTGATAGATGGATAGTGTTAGAATTCCTAGCCACTGCCCCATGAGTGTGCATGCATTGGCGAGATGCTTATTCATCCCAGGGCCTTATGTCCTATGTAATCTGTGCACTGTGTGATCATGTAATTTGCACGAACTGTGATCATGTAATCTATGCACATACATGGAGTAGCTATGTAAGTCCATATGCAAACATGTGGGGGAATCTGTAAAAGTGGGTCTTACTCATCCCTCTGCTATCTCTTCCTGCATGATCTTTCCATAGGCCTAAGCACCCCTTTCTGTTCTTTTCCCTTAAACTCTTATAGTGGGCTTTGTTGTGCCTCGTGGTTTTTTTCACATGGTAAGCAGTGCTGCTTAATGAATAACATTGCACCACTTAACAAATAATGGATAGAACCAAAAAGCAGAGAAAATAAGATGAAATATGGGAATTTTACTTAACCAGTGCTTATCTTTGTGCAAATGGTGCTCAGAAAAATGACCTAAGGCCCAGGGATGCATACAGACTGAACTGAGCAATTAACTCTTCTGTCCTGTCTCTGTCTGTGTCTGCCTGATAGAAGAAATTCTTCTGCCTTCAATTTGGTGACTCTTCTAGAGTTTCAAAAATGCCAACTGAACTCCCTACTTTAGAACTGTCTCAAGAGTTCAGCCTCCCCTTTGTTGAACATACTATGCCTGGAATTCCATTTTGTAGCTGAGTATGGATTCAGAGTCCTTGACAGAGAAGGAACTGTTTCAGATAAAGTCATTCAGAGAAGTACTTTTATATATGGGTATAAAATGTATCTTAATCCATTCAACCTGTATACTAACTCCCTTTTAAAAGTTAGGCTAAGGAGATCAGTTCAGTTAGTTAACAGTTTGGCATCCAAGCATGAGGATCTGAATTTTATCACCAGAACACACATAAAAACACACATTAAAAACAAAACAAAACTAGGATTTTCAGCTTATGTTTGTTGTTCTAGCACTGGGAAGCAGAGATAGGTAGGATGGCCTATTAGCATTGCCTACTAGGCAGACTCCAGGCCTATATGAGAACTTGTCCCCCCGCCCCCCCCAAAAAAAAGGTATATGGTACCTGAAGAATGATAGCCATGGTTCATCTCTGCACACATGTGTGCACCTGCACACACATAAACACACACACACACACACACACACACACACACACAAGTTAGTTGTTTTTTCATGAATGAGGAAAATTTGTTCACTGTTGTAGGAAGATTAGCACTACCCACCATCCCTGGTGTTCTTTACATAGTAAAACACAGAGACCGTGAATCTCAGTGGTTCTAGCACAGTTTCTCAAAACAAAACAAAAAATCATAGAACACTGAATAGCAAATTCGCTTCAGAAATATGAAGACATTGGGCTTGGAGTCTTTACTGTAGCAATACTTTACAGTTACAGCTGTTTCTCACAAATGGAAAAAAAAATAGTTATGGTGGTCAATGTTCAAGTCTGCGAATGTGCTAAAAAGCCATGTGGTTGTGCACATTTTACAGATGATTTTTATAGCATGTACATTTTATGTCAATAATGTTGAGTAGAAAAGAGGTAAATAGGGGAGATGGATCAGTGATTAAGAGCACATGCTGCTATTGCAGAGGACATGAGTTTGGTTCCCAGGGGGGCTCACAGCTACCAGTAACCTAATCTCTAGGGGATATCTCTCCTTTTCCTGGCCTCCACAGGAACTGAACTTGTCTGCGCATGCACACACACACACACACACACACACACACACACACACACACATTAAATTAAAAAATTAAAAAGTAGAAAAGTAACAATTCATGAATAGGATATGTCAGTAGTATATATTGATCACAGCCTTGAACCTGAACCCTGGACACAAATGGTTCTTAAAAAGATTTAATGTGACAATGAAAACTTTAGACTAATGAAAAAATAAAATTTGCATTGGGAAAGGGGTATAATAAAAAATTACTACGGAGTCTTATAAAACAATAATAACACATGTTGATGTAGTATTTATTATAGGCCAGATCTGTTCTAAGTACTTAATATAGAAGGAACTATTTAATCCTCACAGTCATGCTATGAGACAGGTATCATTTTTACTTTAATCATTTTGAACAGATGATCAGAAAAATTAAGATACTTGTCAAGCATGTACAGCTAGAACAAATAATAACTAAAACTTGAGCTCCACCACCTCAATTCAGAATTTCCACTTAAGTCTATGAGTTATTTTAGACAAAGCTAGCTGCTATATAAACAAATGGGAAGAATCCAGTAGCTTGCTGTAATAGACCATTACTTCTCACTCCCAGAAACCTCAGGATGGCTTTTGCTATTGGAAGCAGCTTTCCTGTAAGTAACTCTTTAGAAGCATGCTTCTTCTACCAAGTAGCTCTGCAACCATGTGCATGTGCACTTAAAAGCTGCTACGCTCACCAGTGTTGGACCAGACGTTGAAAAGCGTGTGGCAGTATTTTATGAACAAGCCCATCACTTTCACTCACATGACAAAGTTTAACAGTAAGAGAAATTGGCCAATTTTTTTCTGCGTGCTCCAGAAAAGTGGATAATGGTTGGGGGAGAAGCACAATTGAGAACTGCTAAATGGTCACTGGGGATGCTATGTTTATTTAACTTTATTAACATTTTCTTTAAACACACACACATGGAAACATACACCCTTTTCCATTGTTTCAAAATCAGAGTCAAGAAACAAAAAAAGACTATAGATGTCACTCATTCTGGTTTATCTTCAGAATCCAGGAATTTCCATTTTAAAACAGATAGCTCTGTGCAAATGAAAAGGAACCTTCATCTCAGAGTCAACTCCAGGAAAAAAAATAAATAAGTGGGGTTAAGGCCAGAGTCCATTTCCCACGGTGACCCTCTTTGATGCAATTACATTCTTGATAAAAGCAAATGACGAGGTTTCATTTTGTGTCTGGGTAGGGGGAGAGTGCACCTAGGTGTCTCATAAGGACCTGGAAACTGAATCATAAAACCAAATGGTAAAACACAAATTCCATCTATGTGGGGCAGAGGAAACAAATTAGCAGCTTCGTTGGGGGCTGGGGAATGTGGCCACATCCAAGCACTTAACCTGCCACACCCCAGCTCTGAATGCAATACTCAGTACTGAAAAGGCAATATTAAATATCTTGGCTGACAGTCATACCCTTGCACTTCCTTTTTTTGTTTTTGTTTTTTCTTGACTGTTAAATGAAAAATAGCATTCAACATTTAAGCAGGCTCAGAGATGGTACTGCCGCTTGTCTAATATTCATTAATCAGAGCCTCTCTGTTTCTCATGGCCTGTTATTTTTTAAAATATGTGGCTATAAATAAGGATAAAAAAAATCTATGGAAATAAAGGACAGCCGCAACATAGAGAGTAAATGATATCCAGAGTCCGTGTTTCTGTTTTTCTCCACCTTGTTTCAGAATATTCTTTTGAGTCATCTGGGGCAGAGTTTCATTTCATATCATGAAATCAGTCGTTCCGACCAGATTTGGTGAAAGGCAGAACCTACCTCCCTATTAATCTGAATAACTCCTGTGGTTGCCCAATGGAAAAATAAAAAATAAAATACTTTCAGCATACTAAAAAAAAATGATGAACTTTGATTTCCTAGGTTAGGAGATGAAACTCGCAATATCAGACCTCAATGGGGACTTATTAAATATCTGTACAGAGTTTTTGCATCACACATGTTTTTTGTTTGTTTTATGTGTTTTTATTTTGGATGATACTATAATTACATCCTTTCCTCCTTTCTCTTTCCTCCTTATAACTCTTGCATGTGGCCCCTTCCCCTTGTATTCTTTCAAATCCATGGCCCCTTTTTCTTGTATATATGCATCCTTCTCAGTCCATATAAAATATGTGTGCATATGTCTTCAGGGCATTATTCCTCTTGCTCTTAATATTCCCTAGTTGCCTGTTGTTCTTTATGTAGTGTTGAGACCTCCAAGCATTTCTTCCGACCACATTGTTGAGATCATGTTTAGGCAGCCATGTTGATGAGAATTCATGGGTATAGTTTATTTGAAATTTCTAGGAGACACAGCCAGCCTCAACGCAAACCTCCTGTTCCTCTGGCTCTTAAAATCATTCAGTTCTTCTTCCTTGAAAAGATGCCTGAGCCTTTGAGTACTAGAATTGCAACTTAAAAATGCAAAGTGGGAACATGTGGCTTTTGAATTAACATGTGTAACTAGCCATATCTTCTGCATCCAATATTCAAGCTCTCACTTCACCGATTCTTTTTGAACTGTAGCTCAACTGTATCTATTTCCCTAATATAGGGGGAAGGCAGGTGAGTGTCATAATCTTACTATGATCCCAGGTCTCAGAAACCGGAGCCTGGTGCCTTAGGGGTTGCACACCTGCCTCTAATTTCATCACCCACTGTGACTGTTGCTCAACACAAAAATAACTCAAGTAGTCTTCATCTGCAAGGAAAGAAAAAAAAAAAAAACCGAATTCTTAAAAAGGAAGCTTAGTTGAAGAATTTCAACTATTCTGACATGTCTCCATGAAAAAAAAAAAGAACTAAAAAGCTATTTTTCAAGTGATTAACATTGATTAATTCACAACTAAGATAATCATTTGCATAATTTTAGAATATGTAATTAACTCCACGATTTGTGTGAGCACTTCAGACATAAAGAATAAGTTTTTTGAGATTTTTTCTTTCCTGAGTCAATTTACTATTTATATTCATACTTAATGTAGCTAACTGGCACTGGCCTGAGCAACATTGGTTAAAGACAGAATCTGGAGCATGAAGAGTAGCATGCTTTGCTTTGCAGTCACATCTCTACGCTTTATTCATAACCCTATCCTATCACCTACTATACTATACAAACTTGAATAATACTTTGATCTCTCCAAAACATTCTCTTTATCTACAAATTAGAGATTCAAAATAACAACAACAACAACAACAATAATTACAACAGGCATGGCACAGTGGTCCATGCCTTCAAGAGACAACAGAACTGCAGAAAGGTCACAATTATTAAATGAAATCATGTAGGTTACTTTCTCAGCCTATGATTACATAATTAATCAAATTCTGAAACAATTACTCTCCTGATGATAATAACTTGCCATGAGTTTAACAACGCCTCTATGTAGATTTCAAAGACATGCTAAGTTCACACATACTTAGTATTTCATTCAGTACTATAAATGGTAGGCTAGAAGAAGTAAGGATGAGATAGAAAGGGAAAATGAAGATCTTGTCTCTCTACAGTATGTGCTCACACAGGCAGATGTGGATTACAGTGATGATAATAGACTTATTATATAGAGGGTACCTATGATTGATACATAGGAAGCAGAAAGAATATGGCATAGCTGAGTACTGGAAACTTCAGAACAAACTTCATTGCAAATTGAGTAGTAAGTGAGTTCTCAAAATGATAGTTTGTATCTATTGGCTGCCTATTTGAGACAGATCCAGGCTTAATTAAATTTACACCCAATGTGATTTTGGGGTCTCTTAAAAAGTAGAATGTAAAAGTAGAAGTAAAAAAATAAAAATGTCTCTATTTAGACAGGTAAGAGAAAGTTTAGGATCAGTTTAGAATCCTGAAACATGAACTTTATTAGCTTCTTAGGTGGTCTACTTCTGGAATTTACAGTAGAGCTCTGTAATAGTCAGGAAAGAAGACACAGTGAATGTTTAAAGTCTGATAGGCTCATTCCAAATTCTCCCTGTAATTCAGGGAAGAATAAAACCAAGGACATATTAATTTCTTTGCTTTGCCATTTGTGCCTACTTTCCTTATTTCATAGCCCAGGAGACTAAACTTTAGTGCCAATAAAAGAAAATAATGTATTTATAAAGTAAAGTGATAAGTAAATTATTACTAACAATGTTATCATTTTACTTGTTCCAAAGGGGAATTAAAAAGTATGACAGACACCCATAGAGAAAATAAGTAAAAGTAGATTTCTCTGTCAAATATGTCCCACTGAACAAACTTTCATTCACTACATATACTCCCCTATCTTCAAGACAATGTAGAAGTGAGCCCTCATATATACAAACAATAGATGGGCCAATAAAGAAATCAAGGAAACAACATCCTTTACAACAGCCACAAATAATATAAAATATCTTGGTGTAACTCTAAGCAAGCAAGAGAAAGTCCTATATGACAAGAACTTTAAGTCTTTGAAGAAAGAAATTGGAGAAGATATCAGAAGATGAGAAGATTTCCCATGCTCATAGATTGGTAGGACTAACAGTAGACATGGCCATCTTACCAAAAGCAATCTACAGATTCAAAGCAATCCCCATCAAAACTTCAACACATTTTTTTACACATCATGAAAGAATAACACTCAACTTCATACGGAAAAACAAAAACCTTAGGATAATTAAAACAATCCTGTACCATAAAAGAACTTCCTGAGGTATCAACATCCCTTATTTCAAGCTCTTATACAGAGCTATAGTGATCAAAACCATACAGTATCAGCATAAAACACAGAGGTTGATCAATTGAATCAAATTGAAGACCCATATGTAAATCCACACACCTATGGAAGACAAAATTGTACTGTTGAAGAAACAAAGCAACTTCAACTAATGGTGCTGGTAGAAGAACCCAAATATATCCATACATATTGCCCTGCACAAAACACAAGTCCAAGTGGATCAAAGACCTCAACATAAATCCCGATTACACTGAACCTGATAGCAGAGAAAGTGGGAAGTTGCCTTAAACACATTGGCACAGGAAGCTACTTCTTGAATACAGCACCAATAGCCCAGACACTGAGACTGACAATTAATAAATGGGACCTCCTGAAACTGAAAAGCTTCCTCAAGGCAAAGGACACTGTAAATAACACAAAATGGCAGCCTACCGAATGAGAAGAGATCTTCACCAATCCCACATCTGAGAGAAAACTGATATCCAAAATATATAAAGAACTCAAGAAACTAGATCTCAAAAAATCAAATAATCCAATTTTAAAAATGGGTACAGATCTAAACAAAGGACTTTCAGCAGGGATATCTCAAATGGCCGAGAAGCACTTAAAGAAATGTTCAACATCCTTAGCCATCAGAGGTCAGGGAAATGTAAATCAAAACAACTCTGAGATTGTATTTTACATCTGTCAGAATGGCTAAGAACAAAAACACAAGTGACAGATCAGACTGGCAAGAATGTGGAGCAAGGGGAACACTCCTTTATTGCTGGTGGGAGTACAAACTTATTCAGCCACTTTGGAAATCAATATGGTGGTTTCATAGAAAATTAGAAATTGATACACCTCAAGACCCAGTTGCTGTGGAATAATCCTTCTGTACACTGTGAAGATGTTTTGCTTTCATTGTTAATAACAAACTGACTGGCCAATAGCTAGGCAAGTAGAGTTTAGGTGGGACTTGTAGACATAAAGAGAGCCTGGGAAGGAAGGAAAGTGAAGTTGCCAGCCAGATGCAGAGAAAGCAGGAGATAAACTTGCCCGGCTAAAAAAAGATACCGCCATGTGGTAGAGTGTAGATAAGAAATATGGGTTAATTTAAGATGTAAGAGTTAGTTAGTAACACGTATAAGCTATAGGCTGAGCATTTATAATTAATAATAAGTTTTTGTGTGGTTATTTGGGAACTGGCTTGTTGGACAGAAGTGGCCGTTGGCCCTGGTGAAAAACTCTGCCTAAACCTAGCTACACCACTCTTGGGCATATTCCCAAAAGATGCCCCATCATACCATAAGGACACTTGCTCAACTATGTTCATAGCGGCTTTATTCATAATATCCAGAAACTGGAACAACCTAGATGTTCCAAAACTGAAGAAAGGATAAAGAGTATGTGGTACATTTACATAGTAGAGTATTAGTCTAGTGTTAAAAAAAAATACACTAATGAAATTTTAAGGCAAATGGATGGAAGTAGAAAATCATCATACCGAGTGAGGTAACCCAGACTCAGAAAGACAAACATGGTATGTAGTCACTTATAAGTGGTTATTAGCTGTGAAGTATAGGATAATCATGCTACAATTCAGACTCAGAGAAGCTAAGTAAAGCAGGGGCTATTTGACTCTTTTGCCTACTTTTGGGAACCTTTTCCTCACAGGATTGCCTTGTTCAACCTTAATATGAGGGGAGGTCTTACTGCACTTGATATGTCAAGTTTGACTGACATCCATGGGAGGCCTGCCAATGGACGGGAGGGCAAAGGGAGGTGGTGGGGAGGAACTGGGAGAAGAGGAGGGAATGGAAACTGTAGTTGAGATGTAAAAAAAAAAAATAAGAAAATGAAAAAATATTTTCTCTACAAATAATGTCATTTGAACTTCAGGTTCAGTCACAACAAAACACTACTTGATAGTAGAACTTACCAGGGTGAAAAGAGCTGACTTTAACAAGTGATGGGAAAAACATGAAGCAAATGGAGCTCCCATGCCCTGCTGGAAAGTGTGAAATAGGACCACGAACTGTGGAAAACATCTTCTCAGCTACTTATGAAGTGAATATTTAAATCTGCTATGCAAATGTGCCCATAAAAGACTTGTGCCAATATATCCTTTGCAGATTTATTTGAAAATGACCCAAGTGCTCATAAAAATATAAATTCCTAACTCGGCAGTGGTGATATATGCTTTTAATCCTAGCACTTGGGAGGCAGAAGCAGGCAGATCTCTGTGAGTTCAAGGCCAGCCTGGTCTATAGGGCTAGTGCTCGGACAGCCAGGGCTGTTACACAGAGAAACCCTGTCTCAAAAAAACAAAACAAAACAGTGATAAAAAACTAAATACATAAAAATAAGATTCATGGAATCTGAAATAGAATTGTAGTTTTATGGAATAACAGAAATGTATCTATTCTGCTGAGTAGAAAAAGAAATAAAGAAATGAAAGTCATACAGAGGACGTATCACACAGTAGGATTTATATAAAATTCTATAAAATATAAACTATAGTGACAGAAGCCAAATCAGTTCTTCTCTGAAGATTTGGGTTGGAGTGGGAGAAATGATTAAGATGCCCCTTTACTGGCAGTGGTTATGTATTCATGGGTGCATCAATATACCAAACCTCATTAAACTGTACCCATTACACATGTGCAGTTTACTGATAAATTATACTTTAACCATTATAAGACAACATATCTTCTTGGAAAACTTGGTTCATGCTTTGTTATCTAATTCTGTTGGTGAGTCAGAAATTATGACTAGTAGTCCTATGATTTGTGCTTGATATATAAATGAGAAAACATGATGGAGATTCATTCCTTTTTCGCCAATCGATAAAATTAGTTTTTCTAATGGCTTGTTAGGGATGAGTGGCTGCAGCAAAATAGAAGAGAATGATAAGACGTTACAGAGTCTTTGAGGGGAAACCTAAAACTCCTCATCCATGGAAGAGGCCCAAAACAATTTGCTGTGATAAAATTAAAAAGAAATGAATAGAAATATAAAGGAGACTCTGGTAGTAGATGAGAAAAACATTATGAAAACTCCATTCTTTGGCTATATATTTGAAAATCATGTAAAACCCATTCTGTGCCCTCAAAGTTCCTAAGTTGATGGAGCAGAACTGTGTTATAAGTCAATATTCAAGCATCCAGGAGCTGTATACTAGACAACCCAGATAGCTCTATAGTATGCAATCCTTGGTCTAATTAGCCTACTCAGAAACTGGGTAAGATAATTGCCCTTCACAAGCCTTAAATTTTTACTCAGCTATCACGATTGTAGATAATCTCCTGACTGGGTTTTTGGACCAAGAAGTCATGTTGTTGAGCTACTTGTATATGACCTATTGTCATATCCCAAGAGGTTTAGAGATGATCTAGGGCTTACTGGTCACATATAGCAGTGAAAGAGGAAACTTAATTGCAATATATTTTGACCAAATAGGAAAAATTATTCTTAATTTGGAAGAGAGAAATTATATAAAAATGTAATATTCAAACCTAATTATAAACAAGCTATATTTAAATTTCCTGTCTGGCTGGCTACTTCATCTATTTCTGACTGATATTTTAACTGTGTTTTCAAAATGCTGACTGGGTAGATGTCTAGATCAGATGGACTTGCCCAACTGATCAACTGAAATCAAATCATCTGAAGGCTGACGTGGTCAGTCTAGGTCAGTATCACTTCAGGCAGATCCCTCTCTGTTACAGACTTCTGTTAGTTTCTTTACCTCATATTTCTCTGATAAACTATTTTTCTACCTTCTGATTAATATAAGCACTTATTTTTTTAAGTTAGAGCTACGGTATGTATCTTCTTTTTTTTTTTTTTTAAGATTTATTTATTGTATATACAATGTTCTGCCTGCGTATATGGCTGCCGGCCAGAAGAGGGCACCAGATCTCATTACAGATGGTTGTGAGCCACCATGTAGTTGCTGGGAATTGAACTCAGGACCTTTAGAAGAGCAGTCAGTGCTCATAGCCGCTGAGCCATCTCTCCAGCCCTGGTGTGTATCTTCTTAAGAGTCAGCGGCCACAGAGGCAGGCAGGTAAGCGGAGCAGCGGTCGCAGAGGCAGGCGGAGTGGCGGTGGAGGTTGAGATGCAGTTGTAATAAAGACCAGAAACTGAGTTGTTACCCACTGAGGAGTTAGCTCTTAATCAAGAGCTTGGTACAGGGACGCCTTTAATCCCAACACCCAGGGAAGGTGCAATCTCCGTGGGACAAGATCAGAATGAATCTGAACACTCTGTTTAAGGCCAACCCAAACTATTAAACTTACCAAAATAAAATGATGCCCACCTTCATTGATTTTCTCAAAAGCAGTTCTGGAATTCTAACCCAGAGCAATCAGGAAGAAGAAATACCAGATGCATAAATTGGGAGAAACTTCAATTTGACACCATCTTCAGAGGACACAAACTTATGTATGAACCCACCCAAATCTTTAAATTAAAAATTAATTATTGAATTAAAAATTAAATGAATATAGTACATTACAAAGTAAAAACAACTACATAAAATTATAGTACTGTATATGCAAAACAAATTATTTGAAATATTAATTAAGAAGAAAACTCATTTACAATAGCTACAAATAAAACCACAAAAAAACTAGGAATAAATTTAACCAAAGAGCAAATCTCAACAATGTAATTTCTTCACAAGAAAATTATAAAATACTGACCAATGAAATTAAAGAATATCATGGTCAATGACAACTAGATTCAATAGTTTTGAAATATGCAATACTACCTGAACTAACTTATATATTCAAGGAAATCCATATCAAAATACCACTACCAGTTTTCACAGAACTGGAAAATACTTCTAAAATGTATATATAATTATTTTTTTTTAAACCAAAGCCATGATAAGGCAAAAGAGAGAGCAGGGAGCTAATGTTACAACATACTACAAAAGTAGAAGTAATTTGAATAGCATCACATTGGTATAAAGCCAGACAGGAACAGAACAGAAAATATGAAAGTAGATCTACTGATCTATGCAAATCTGATCTTTGACAACTTTGCTAAGGGCATGTATGGCAGACAGAAACCTTTTCAATAAATGGTGCTGATTAAACAGGATGTTCAGATGCAGAAATAAAACTAGAGTAGAGGGCCAGATGAGCAGGCCAGAGAGATAGCTCATTGGGTAAACACACTTGCTGCCATACTTGATGTCCTTAGTTCCATCCCAGGACCCATATGATAGAGACAAAAATGGATTCCACAAATCTCCTCTGAAATTAACACATGCACCATGTAATGCACATGTGCACACACACACACACCATAGATAAATAGGTAAATAAATGTAATAATATATTTAAAACTAGATTAACAAAATAGAAATGGTACGGAAAGCTGTAAGAAAGAAGAGGTGAAATGTTGAGGAAGTGGTGGGTATGGCTAACCAATATGAAGAACGCATGAAAAAGTCATATAGAAACTGGCTATTCTGTAATCTAATTAAAAAATTAAAGCAGAGTTTGGAGGAAAACCTGATGCATAGCTAGATATTGTGGCTCTTAGAAGTAGTTATACACCCAAATCCACAGTGCTACTTGGAGGATGCCTTCGTAAGGAGTTGCTCGAAGAATTCCTAGGGATATTCCCCAAATAATGCAGGTTTTTGCCATTCCTCTTGATCATCCAAAAGAACTGTGTGATATGACACTATTGCTGAAGATTTCAAGATGGAGAGAAATCAAGTTGGAATTGATCTGGAAGCTTTTTGCCTGCTCACTAGGTTTCAAAGAATTAGAAAATGCTTTGCAGGCTCTTTGTTGGGGAAAGGGACATCAACAGTCATACTCAGCTGTAAATGCTACAAACTTCTATATCACTCTGCCAGGCAAGATATGCCCAATTCTGCAGTAGTTCCATGATAGTTATAGGGGTCATCAACTATCCTCTGGTTGGATATGATGTCCATTCCCCATAAAGAAATCTATGCTTGCCTGTGGAGGTCATAGGCTCTTATGTTTAACTTACACAGTTGTTTAACTAAACTGACAGCATCAAACTACTTGGTAAATGTCTATGTTTACACCCATAGATACATGCGGCTCTCAGCTCTAATTATTGAAGCATCTCTTTGCAGTGGAGGGGAGTGATTTTAGAGTGTATGCTCAAGATGCTGAAAATAAGTGATGGCTGAGGCTTAGCTCCAAGCAACATACTCATACAACTTCATCTAAGCCTAGCTCATGTTGCAAAAGAAAGAGCATAAGGAATACAAGAGCCAGAATATAGGTTAAAGTGCAAACTGCCATTCTCTAGACACAACACAGCCATTGCCATGAAAAACCCATAGCAGCTGTGGTTATTTGCACTAGGTCTATAAAAAACTGGCCCTGTGTAAAGACAATCATGGGGAGGTTCATGAAGCCCTATCCCATATTGCTGAACTATTGGTTTTCAGTAGAATGTTGAAGACAGGAAGTCACTGTCTTCAGTAATGTACCCACTGGAGAGTCCACCTGACCCCAATGGATAATTTCCAACTCTGGATCACAGAGAATGCTGAATAAACTTAATGGGTGACATGCAAAACAAATAAAACAAAAAAGCATGGGTGTGGAAAATAAATTTACAGAGAAGTGAGGTGTAGTCAAAGTGGGAGGGAGATAAGAGTGGGTAGGAGTCACAATATATTCAATATAGGTATAAAATTGCCAATAGACAAAATTAATTAATAACAAGATAATATACAGCTCAGAAGGCTACAAGAAGATATTTTGAAAGTTTTGAACATAAAGAAATAATAAAGAAATGATAGGGGAATAATAGTGGATGATCATTTCAACGATTGTCTGCATTCTGTTTAAAAGACTCAAAAAGTTTAAAGAGCTCAAAAACAAAGAGTCAAAGGAAATAAACAGCCCCACTCAAAAAGTGGACCAGGGAACTAAATAGAAAGTTCTTAAAGGTTAAAAAAAGAAAGACAAGAATGTCACACACACACACACACACACACACACACACACACACACACACAAATGGTCATTTTTCTTAGTGATTAAGGAAATGGAAATGCATCTGAGAATCAGTGTGGAGACTCTTCAAGATAAGAATAAATCTACCATATGACCCAGGTATACTACTCCTTGGCATGTGCAAAAGGACTTTACATCCTATTCCACAGATACTTGCTCAACTGTGTTCACTGCTATTCTATTCACAATAGCTAGGAAATAGGAAACACCCTATGTATCTTTCCACTGACAAATGGATAATAAAAATGTGATATGTATACACTTTGGAATATTATTCAGCTGTAAATAAAAGTGAAATGATGAATTTTCTAGGTAAATGGGTGAAACTGGAAAAGATCGTATTAATGAGAAGCAGAAAGACAAGCTCTCTTTCATCTCAAACTCCTAGCCCCAAATCTACAGAGTAACTGCAGAAACCAGGAAAGTGAAATGGGATCATTGTTGAGGTTGGAGGATGGAGGAGTAGCACTTAAGAGAAGAATAGCAGGGTTGAAGTGATCTGAAAAAGGGATGTGGGCAAAACAAATGTGGAATTCTAATTAGAGAGGGAAAGGGAGATAAATACAGAAAGTAGGGCAAAGTAACAGTAAAGATGTCTGGAAAAAGTCATGAGGAATCATGCTATCGGCTATCTACCTAAAAAAATACCCATAATGCATGTAATTTGGTGTAAATACATATGCAGTTTTAAATGTAATGTTCCCATCTGTGCTGACAACACTCCCTCAAAAACCCAATGACATCTAACAAAGTCCTAAGTACCAGACATGGGAAGCCTTCTTTTCAGTTGTTGGTCAGAGTTATCCAAGAGACACCCAAAACATTATAGGCTAGTGCTATTACACTTGAATGCCCCCAAGAGATGGAAGGTAAGTCTCTATTGCCGAAGACACCCCTGGAGTCCCTGGACTAGAATTGTCCTGAATGCTTCCTTCCTGAGAACGAGCTCTCACAATACTAGAAGACACCATGAAACTACCAAAGAAAAGAAGCCACCAACAGTCCTACCCAGGTACAATGCCTATAAACCATACCAATGTCCAGCATAGTACAATAACCCTAAGAGTGCAGTAGAAACACATGCACCTTGGAGGTAACTAACAGTTCCCAAGTTGGACGTAAGACCTGCTCAATCAGAGGGAAATTGTGCCTGGTCATGAAAACCTAACCAACCACTCAGGGCTAGTGAAGTCATGCAGGAGAACTTGTAACCACCACTTTCCTTAACCAGTGTAATTCCGAATAACACTCTAAACGTTTGTCTTTATGCCTACAGATAGATGTAAGCCTCATGCTTTATCAAGGAAACTTGTCTTTACAGCAGACAGAGACCATAAAAGAAAATCACAATTGGTGTGTTTATCTAATTATTCTCATCAATAAAAAAATATTAAGAGTCAGATATAGGTGTAAGAAGTTGAATGATCAGAGAAGCAGAGAAGCCAGCAGTGACCTCCTCTTTATTCTGTTCCTCCATCTAGAAGGCTGAATCTTCTCTCAGTCCTGCCTTACAACTTCTTGTCTCCTATTTGTCCTCAGTCCTCCAAAAACCTCTATGGTTAATTTTGGTCATCTAATGGCTAGCTCTGCCCTTTGACTCAAAGCAAACTTTTTGTCAGAATGTGATCAAAATATCACACAACACACAACCAATCAAACTATAGAGCTCAGTTTCAACTGATATATTTCCATCACATGCACTGACCCAAGGCTCAGAGATCATTGCAAAAGAAAGGTTGGAAAGATTTTAAGAACAACTGAGTGTTTGTTGTGTGAGTGCATCTTCTAGGATGACAGAGAAGCTATACCCATGAAGTCTCACTAACATGGCTCCCTAAACATGACCCAAGCAAACATCACACCAATACACATGCTAATACCAATGGAGGAATGTTCTTGAGGCCATATCCCTAGACAAAGAATTACCGGCAACTAAGGATTGCTACCAAAGAGCACACCAACTGTTTATCTAATACCAAATGGTCAGTCCTAAAAAACATATACATACAAATAACATTATACAGACCAAGAAGATTGTATTTATGAAATAACAATTAGTGAAAAAATGTTAAGCAGGGAGGGGCATATTGGAGGGTTTGGAGGGAGACAAGAGAAAGGGAAAATAAAGTAATTACAGTTTTAAAAACTAAAAGAAACAATTTATTTTAAAGGATTGATAATGGCTGCATATGCTGAGTAACTGATAGAACGATTGTAATGTGTGTGAGATTGAGTTCAATCTTCCTTCCCACAAAAGGGAGGAAAAAACAAATATTTGATTAGATGAATATATTTAATATGATTTAAATATTACTCGAAATGTATTTATATCAAAGCATTATGTAATTGCCCATGAATATTATAATTTTCATGTTTATATCAGCTAAAATAAACTTTTAAAAAGGAAATTAAGTATTTTCTGAAGATCTAAAGAGACTATCTTTCAGAATTTGATGGGAAATAGTAAATCTCAATAAGATGCATAAAGAATTTTCTGGAAGAATAAAAACAAACTAGCTTTATAAGTTCACCATTATAGGAGAACTGGATCTGAGCAATGGAAATACACACATACACACACACACACACACACACACACACACACACACAAATGTATACACCAAAGAAATCTACCTAAAATTGTTTAATAAAGTACAAGGGTAGGATTATACAGAAAAACACCAATCATTTAGAATCAAACTTACAGTTTATAGGAGTGAAGTAGAAATAGAAAACAGGACTTTTGATTCACACACTCTTGATTTCCACAAAACGGTGGAAAACGCCTTACTTCCTGACTTTTCCTTCTTCAGAATAATGATCCATATTTTATTTCTCTTTTTGCTATTATTGTTTGTTTTGAAAGAACTTCAAGTTTCTTATTACACAATTTAAGAGAAATAGGAAAAAAAAACAATGAAATAACCTCATTTTATTGTTGTTTTTGTTATTAAAATTCTATTGGCTTAGAATAGCTGTTGCACTAGACAAGCCAATTATGATTTCCCCACCTGTGCTAAACTGCTGTTGACCCTCCTAGCTTACCAGCAACAGAGAGTGTTTTTGAAAAATGCAGGAGGCTTTAGGCCTACACAGAAGTGACCATTTTAACACTGTAGTTCACTGTCTGTGCAGTCTGTGGTAAGTTAAAGACTTGGAGGGTTCATATTCATAACAGCAGAATAATGATGATAAAATTATGGAGCTTCAAGTATAAAATGTAAAACAAAGCACCAGGTAGTGCTTTCTTTCATACCCGGAATTCATAATTTGCTTGTGGAATATGTGTGGAGGAACCATGGCATTGCATACTTAGAAGAACTTCATTGTTAAAGATGAGGAATATGAGCATTGTGGTGGCCTCTTTCTGCTTCCCATTAGTTTCGGCAAATGTTGGGGCCACTTGCTCTTGTTGTGATGTCTAAGAAGCTGTGTGCCGCTCTCTTCATACTGGAGAGGGTGTTTAGAAACTGTTACTATCATTGCACTGGACTGAGAGGAAATATCCTGTACATATGAGGTTGCTCAACCCCTAGAGTTGACTGACCTCTTCTTTGTATTGACACTTCCAACTTGGGCAAACATATCCATCTTGGTAACTCAATCTCTCATCTATAAAGCACATCATGAGAAAATTTTTGTTTTAAATTTCTTAACATATGAAGAACCATGCCTGGCATAAAACAAGTACTCATTAAAAAAAATGCTGTTATTATTTCTCTTATACTTTTTGTAACCTAGAGTCAGCAAGTAGCAGTCCCTTGCTGAAGGTACCTGATATCCTTATTAGAGTCTTGATAATAGAAGCATTGGTATAGAGAGAGGATGCTTAGCATGCAACTGTTCTGTGACCCGGCATCATTGTTTATTCATTGAGGATAAAGAAAAGCAAAATAGACTCAGAGAAAAGAGTTTGTGATAGTGCAGACACTCTACTTCTTGTTTATTTGATGCTCAGTATTGATTTTCTTGTTCTACTGTGATGTCAAAAGTAAACTTTGAAAACATAAAGTGAAGAAGGAAGGAACGTGAAATTCCACTTGACAATACTTTAAGGGTAGGGTAGGGAGCCTAAGTACTGTGCGTGCATGCATTTTAGCAGAAAATACTAAACCTGGAGGCGGATAGCTCTGCTTCTCCTGCATTTTATACATTCTGTTGGGACTATAAATCCTTCTTCTGAAATATTCTAAGTTTTCAACATCTCATTATCACTGTTGATGGACCTCTGGTCCAATCCTCTGTTCTTTCTCCTTGGATTTCAGTAGCGTCCTTGACTTGAGCTTCATTTTTCACATAGCTGTCTGAACGCTCTTTCTAAAGTGTAAATTATGTCACTTCCCTACCCTTTGAAAGCTCCAGGGGCCACCAGCTACTAGAGACTAGCAGAACAAAAATCTCACCTGTAAAATGCTCTCTTCCCAGACAAAGACTTTTGCACTTGCTGATCTTCCTTGGAAATCTCTCCCCCAAAATATGTGCACAGGCAGCCTTTCACTTTGAGACCTTAGCAGGATTACAAATCATCAGAATATAAACTGGCATCCCCTGCAATTATTTAATCTCAGCCATACTACTTGGTAATACCCAATGGAATCTCATTTCCTTATTATTTCCAAGTTCATCTGTTCTAGTCCTTTCAGTGAATCTAGCTGTTTGGAAAGATGGCTGAATCTACTTTATCCCTTAATGCCCAACACCAGGGAACCATGTGAAGTTTTGCAACCCAAAATCAGATCTGAGATAGGCCTCTCAGTGTTAGCAGAATGGCATCAATGGAAGCCAGCAGCTTTATAGCATCTTTTGCCCTTTTAAATAATTTTATCTTAATGATTACTGTAAAATAAAATGCTATATCTCTTGTAACAAGGAAAAGAAAATGTTATATGTTTACAAACATCATACAAAATCTATAACACACCCTGGTTAGAACTTAATGAATCTGATCCTGACCTCTGTTTTTGACTAAAGCCATTTGACATTCAACATCCCACTGAGATATACCTGACAGCCAATCCTAGGGTTACAATGTGAAATCTGTTAATGGATGCTACTTTTCTTTCTCAAAATATGCTTGTTGCCTCCGTATCAATAATTACCATATCTCTTTGCTTCTCTAATGGAAAATGGAAATATTTATGTAGCTTTACACATTCACACTCACATGTATTTTGTTATAATTGACGAACAACTGAGATGGTATATACATCTACTATCTACTTCTAAATGTGCATCTATAGTTGAAATGATCAAACTAAGTACATAAATATTCTACTTTTATATTATATACTGACACAGTTTTATATGTTACTTAGTCACTTATCTTAAGCCAGTGGTTCTCAACATGTGGGTTGTGACCCCATTGGGCATCGCATATCAGATATTCAGATTACAGCTCATGAGATCAGCAAAACTACAGTTATGAAGTAGCCACAAAATAATGTTATGGTCCGGAGTCACCACAATGGGAGGAACTTTATTGAAATCAGGAAGGTTGAGAAGTACTATGAAGAGTAACACAAGATGAAATTGTGTTATTTGCTTCATTAAAAGTATTGGTAGATACTTGACATTTCAAAGCAGTTTAGCTCTTCTAGGAAGGGACAGTAGGCATTTACATCCATTATTTCAGGGTTGTAGACCTCAGTCTCTGATACATAGATCTACCAATTTCTGCAAGGCATAAATTGTACTCTAAATTCTTTTTTATTATTATTAAGAAATTTTCTGCTCATTTTACATACTAATCACAGGCGCCCCTCTCCTCCCTCCTCCCACCCCCCAGCCTTCCACCCCAACCCACTGCCCATTCCCACCTCCTCCAAGGCAAGGACTCTAAATTCTAATTGCTTCAAAGTGACTGAATGAGGCAGCCAGAAAGTCACAGAGCAAATGAACTGGTCACAGAATGCAGTTAACTAATTTCAAGTGAAAGTTGGAGAAGTTTGGATATCACTGAAGTGTTAAATTAGAACTCAACTACTGGGTGTACAAAAAAAAAAGTCAGACTGTGTGGAGGAAAACTGACTGGTAGGAAAAAATTCTCTTTAGAAAGAAGATTATGGAAGACCAATGAGAGGAAATTGATTGAGAGGAAAGTAGCTGTATTCCCCATCAGCACACTCACAAGAGACAATTCTAAGCAGTACATCACAGCAGATGCCCACCTCTCAGTTGTGAACACAAGAAAAGCAAAGCCTGCCTCTGTAGTTGGTCTATATGCATCATTCTCCCTGACTTGAAAGAGAAGGTTCTGTGAAAGAGACATAACACATTTGTGTAATTTAGTAAAAAGAGAGAAGGATGCCGAGGGGCAGAGAACGTCTTCTGCAGATGCACGCTGCTGTAGCGGGAAGGAGTAGAGGGACATTCAACAACAATGATTGCATAATTAAAAATACAGTTATTAGAATGAGGCAATATGAGATGGATATCCCAACAGCAATAGGAAGAGAGCACAAGAGTACATGATTTGTTTCCAGATGGAAGAATAGTATTTGTTATGCAAATATAACATTTAATAGGCTTGTGAGTTGAACGATAGAACTGATTAGAATGAAAAGAAAATAAATGAAGTTTCTAGGTAGTGTGGTGTGCTCAGATTTTTCTTCTTATCACAGGCAGAAATATTGTCACACGTTGGACGGCAAATTAGAGAATGGGATAAAGTTTCCATCTTTGTTTAGGAGCATGAAACTGACAAGACTCTGCATTCTGTTTTTGGTCAAACTGTGGAAGGACAAAAAGATGCTTCCTAATGTGATCATTCAAGTGTGATAGGAACAGAAACAAATGGTGACTTCCAACATCAAAAATTCTCTCTAATTGCCCAGAACAGTGTTAAGTCGCAGAAAAAGAGAGGGGACTCCATGACAGGAAATGAAGCAGCTGGTTAGGGATAGTTCTGGTTTGAGTAAAGGGTGGAGATTTAGAATTATATGACCAGAAAGAGCTGGAGGGTGGGAAGTGAACTTCCACAGAACACTAACAGCCAATGCAGAAAACTTTTGATATGAGATTGTGGATTGCTCTGTACAGAGAGCACCACATAGTTGCCATTTATGCAAGTATTTGTAATCACAAATATCTTTTAATTTAATTATTAGTGTCATGTCTCAGAAAAAAACAGGGACTTAGTGAAATGGAGGTCATTTTCTGAATTGGATGTTGACAAGTGACAGGAGGATGGTTAAATTGCAGTATGTGGTCCTGGGTTACCTGCACTTTCGTGTATGGTACAGCTGATCAAGGACTAGGGATGAAAAGGAACAAGGAGAGGAGGTCAAGGAGAATCCAGGAACAGATTCACGACTCTGAATTAAGTGAGCATGAATTTTGGATCAGCATAATTTTAAGAGTTTGCCCTGCCTTAAAGTACCACAGCCCAGGGAATGTAACTTGAAAACCTATGGTGGAGTGGTTCACTCAAGGTTGAACTTACAAGCGGTATTCAGGTGCTCTAATGAGCACCTCACCAGGAAGTGGGGCACACTAGCAGAGAGGCAGGTGAAAACAGGTCCTAGGCCGAAAGATGTCACAGCTGTCACCCACAATAAAAGCTCAAAATAGCCATTTTTCAGTTGCTTAGCCTCTGCTGAGTGCAAGCACAGACACTTAGGAGATTTTGAGAGCTGCATCTGCACTGGATTTCATGTAATTTTTACAGTTTCCTCCTACCCTCTGTTATAGTTGACAAACAACTGAGATGGTATATACATATAATATTTACTTCTAAATGTGCATATATAATTGAAATTATCAAACTAAGTACATAAATTATATTATATACTGACACAGTTTTATATGTTACTTAGTCACTTAGTCTACCCTCTCAGTAGATCCAGTTGTGCTCAATTAGAAGGCCGTTTACTAATTTTTTATTATGTGACAGTTTCACGCATGTGTGTAATGTGTTTTGATCAATTCATCATCCATTCCCCTCTGCTCCAATTCCCCTAATATCCTCACCACCATTTCTCTCTCTTAAATTTTGTGTCTTTTTTCTCTATAACAAATAAAACCTACTAATTCCACTTAGTGTTATCTGAATGTTTTTGGGTGTGGCACCAAGTACTAAAGTCTGGGTGAGGAAAACTGACTCACTCATAGCAGCGACCAATTATCAACAGCTTCTAGGGTCTTTCTTTGTGTTTTTATCTATGTATATCATATTTAATTAATCCTTGATCTTTGTATCATTTTATCTGTCTTCATTCTCATGAAAATCTGAGATTATACAGCACTTTAAAAAGGTGTGTGTGTGTGTGTGTGTGTGTGTGTGTGTGTGTGTGTGTGTAGGAGGATAGTCTAAGATAGTCTGTTGGATCTCTGAATCCATAATGTGGTCTCAGGGATCAAACTCACTTTGTCAAGATTGCCAGCAGATACTTTAATCCACTGATCCATTGATATGTGCTTTTAAGTACAGAAGATATATGTTTTAAGATCTAAGTAGCTGGGAGAAACTCTTGAGGACAGAAATTATATGCCATTAGATTGACATTTATAGAATGATAAGCTTAAAGTCTTGCCTGGGAGGAAGGAGATTCAGAGCAAGAACAGATGCAAACATGACCATATGTATAAGTGTGCAAATGGAAACATAATTGGTTTCCAAGCATGATCACCCAAGCAATTAATAAATACATACTCATAACAAAGCTGGCAGGTCAATTACAATTCTCCCAGTCTAGAAAATCAGGCTCACACTCTATAGAAGGATATGAGTTATTAAATGATGTAGGGACTGGCATCAAAGCAAGGGAGAATATGGTTGTATTGGACTCTGGTGTGGAAGGTATGGTGAAGCCACCAGTTCAAAATACGAGGTCACTTTCAGCTCATCATGTGACAATGTGAGGCTGGATTGTAAATAGTCTCTACCCACTCAGAGCCTGCATAGTTCCTCACTCCATTTAAAGCAGCAGTCTAACAATTCTGGATGCCTCTCAAAGATGCAAAGCAGTGAAGACAGTAAATTATTCTCTGTTGTTTGTATGTCTCTACTAAATAATTATATCTTGCTTTAATTTAATCATTCAAAGTAATCTGATGGCAATGTATATTTTATTGAATGGGGGTGGTCCATTATAAATTAATTTCTAGCATTAGAAAAGAAGTTCAATGTTCAGAAGAATCCTCACAAATCCTCTAAGCTATCGAAGATCAGTGTGTTTTAAGATTTGTGTGTCATATTACTGAAAAAAGTATAACAAATTTAGCTTAGAGATACATCTTGGAAGGATACTATTTGAGCAAAGGAGAGCTATATATGAAGACAGAAAATAAGAAGAAAGGTAAATCAGTTGATCTTGGTGGTGCAGGCCTACAAACCGAGCTACTAGGAGGCAGAAACAGAAGGACAGCAACTTCCAGCCAGCCCAGGTACTTTAGTGGGACAGTGCCTCAAAAATTTAAAAGGTAAATTAAGAACTGGAGACATATCATGCTGGTAGAATGTTTGCCTATTATCCATAGGCTATGGGTTCAGTTCCAGGAGAAAGGAAGGAATGAAGGAACAAAGGAAGGAAGGTTGAAGAAAGAGAGTAAGAGGGAGATACATAGGGTGGAGGGAAAAATAGAGATAAAGATAGTAAGAAAAAGACAAATAGAACAAAGTAGTCAGGTGATGCCAAATTCACATCCCTAACAGCATTAACAGAGAAGTGATTCTTACCATGGCACCTCTAAACAGATGTTTCAGGTTCCATTTCTTTGGAAGAGTGATCCATTTCAAGGTTCAATTGAGTTTGATGACACTTAACCCATTCTGGTTTTACCTGGTATACTGGGACCAAAACAATTGTCTCTGATAAATTCCATTTAAAAATAGTATTTATCTATGGAATTACCAAGTCACATACATCTCAATGCTTTCATACTTGCACACAACACACATGCCCACAGGCACAATCTATGAATCCACTCCATTCCTACAGAATTACAGTCTTCCTTTTGAGCTCATAGAGGAGTTTGGGAATCTAAATCTTAAGCAATTCAGTCAGGTACTCCTGTGATTTTACAAGCTGCAAACTACTACAGAATATACTATTCTATGCAAATACAAGCATACTAATTTCTCCAGCTACAGTTCATCTATATACAAAAACTCCTACTTCATTAGGTTCTACTCTTTAATGGTTTTACAGTCACCATTAATTAGTGCTATAATTTAAAAATAGCCAATTTTAAACAAAAGAAATAGGATTCCTCAATTCTATGCCACTTGTCAATTCTTTTTTTTTTTTAGAAAATACTGTTCTAGAGGTCCAGGGTCACATAAAAATAGAGATGGCCAGGATGCTCTCAGGATCTCAAACCCAGTTGTTTAAGAATGAACATGGACTTGTAGAGTAAGGCATATCCCTGGGGATTTGATTCCTTCAAGACCACCTCTTTTTCTACTTAACTTCTATCTCTATTAGTCAGCCAACTCTTGATGCCATTCATGTAGCATCTTAGCTTTCCTTTCCCTTTCAATTTTTCCTGTCTTATTGAGCACCTAGCAAGTGGCCATAAACATAATGTAATCCATAAATATCACATTTGCTTGAGTGGAGACAACCAAGTAATTTGCAAGTAACGAATGATTTTGGATCTACAAAAGAGAAAAATTACAAGGGTATTTCCTATGAGATCTTTCTCCTTAGTGTAGTAAGTTAAGGGAAGACAAATAGCTAAATAAGCAGATGAAGAGTGCTCATTTCTGGAGACGTATTAGAATCATCCAAACACCTTTTGAGTCCTAATTAAGGATTTAGATTTATTTTACTGAGCATGATATCACAAATTTTATTGGGCATGATATTTTCATTTAGGGTCCTAAATAATTAAATTGCAAAGAAATATTTGAGAGCTCATAAATTCTACCCAGCAGGAGACTGTGCAAGGGAAAAGACAAGGAAATATATACCAGTGAGATCTAAAAGTGATGCAGAAGAAAGGGACCTGAACAAAGAAGAGAAAGATATACAGGTACAGGCATAGAGATGGAATGGAAAATGGAACATTGTTCATGGACAGAAAGGAATCAATGAAGATGAAAACTCCTTTCCCCAATACCTGCTATAAATAGAAGGAGGAAAATTCAAGTGGGATTGAGGAAAAAGCTTTTTAGATGGACTATAAACAGGCAAGGCAAAAGGGGCAGCTGCTACTTCCCACTCCAGAAATAATGGAGAGATTAGAGTCCATTCCTCTTGATCTACTATGACCCAGAGAAAGAGAGATTGAAAGCTTGAGTGTTGAAAGGAGAGCTTTATGAATGGCTATGCAGAGAGTGAAAGGAAATATAGTAGGCAGATGTATGGATACTTTCAAATAATAAATACTGAAGTCTTGAGTAGATCAGGGAAAATTAAAGAAGTGTCAAGAAAAATTGCTACAAGCAGTTTATGGTTGAGAGTCCTCTGTTCTGCTTATAAAAGGTTTATATCTAGCATGATCCAGAGCAGACAAAAGACAAAAAAAAAAAAAAAAAGGTTAATGGAAAGTTTTGTATCGCAGAGCCAGGGTAACAAGGGCTTAGAAGGTAGTGGCTGGGCATTCAGAAAGAAAACTGCACAAATATTGTGGTTATCCTTTGATTCAAGAATTGGATTGGGCTGAAATGATTAAATTCTTATAAAGCGACAAAAGGGTGTAAAAATAGTACTGAAAACCTAGATGGCAAGGAAGTCTCTTTTATTTTTTAAAAAGATAAATTGGAGAAGCTGTAAATCCAGATAAAATTATTTATTCTTGTGTAATCTAGTTATCATTCTAAATACATTCATATGAAAAGATACTGAAAATAAATATTAACTACTCAACACTGAAAAAAATTCAAATTTTACAAAGAGATAAGCTCGAGTTGATTCTCCAATGTTATGCTGTGTTTTGTAAATTACCCAAACTCTTTACTGCAATTAATCAATGGTACACAATCATTTGTATTATAACGGCTAACTTTTACCTCTGCTTGACACAAGCTAGTGTCATCTGGGAAAAAGGAATCTTTAGTGGAGAAAACTCCCATCATAAGATTAGCCTGTAGGCAAATCTGTGGGGGAATTTTCTTGATGAATGATGTTGTGGGAGGAACCAGATTACTGTGAGGGGTGCCATCCCTGGGTAGGTGATCCTGGATGCTATAAGAAACCAGTCTGGGCAAGTCATGAGGAGAAAAGCAACAAACAAAATTCCTGGATGGCTTCTGCTTCAGTTCCTGTCTCTAGGTCCCTGCCTTGCATTCCTGCTTTTATTTTCTTTGATGATGGACTATGGTGTGGCACTATAAACCGAAATAATCTCTGTGGTGGTTTGAAAAAGATAGCCCTATAATCTTGAGTGTTTTAAAACTTGGTCGTCAATTGGTTGCTGTCTGAGGAAGCTTGGGGGTAAGGCTCCAATGGGGAAGTATGTCACCTAGGGTGGGCTGTAAGATCCCAAAAGCCACAAATGTCCTCAGTTTATTCTCTCTGCTTCCTGTTTGTAGATAGAGATGTAAATTCTTAGCTGCTGGTCCTCTGCTAGGTTAGTCTGTCTGTTGCCATGGTTCCCACTGTGATGGTGATGGAATTTTACCTCTCTGAAAACACAGGGACAAACACATCTTGCCTTAAAATACCTAATTATGATGTTTTAACACAGCTACAGAAACCCTAGGATATGTACATACCCTTTGTACCATAGGATAACACTTTCTTTTCATCCCATTTCAGTTATCTTTCTTCAATATCTCCATTTGATACTCTTCAAAGAGAGAATTTGGAAACACTGAAAATATAAAGAAAACAACTGTGCCTCAAATAAACTTTATAAATGATGCACACACTACATTCTTTGTTTTATGACTTTTGTCAAAAATTTTTCATTGTGCTAAAAGTGTAAGATAAAAAGATAAATGAAAGTACAATATCTTTTAGAAAATAATAATAGCATTGCATCTAGAAGCAGGTAATGGTAATTTACTTTTTCCAAATACATACAACCTTTTGCTTGGCACATGCATAGCGCTTTCTTGGGCTTTGTTCTTCATTGCCTCTGATGTTTGGGTTTGAAAAATTTGTTGACTGTAAGTTCAACTTTTCTGTCACTAAGTAATCATTTAGAACCAATGATTATTCAAACCCTGTACTCACTTATCTTTTATGGCCATCATCTGTACCCATGCCCTGTATTCATTCTCTGGCCTTTTTCCTGATGTTTCTACTATTAATAGTGTCACTCACACCAATAAATCCCAACATAGCTAATATAACAAATCAGTATCTTTTCCACAGGCCTCTCTTCTGATCCCCAGACCCATATCCACTTCTCTCTGGAACTTAGTAGCCACTGTGTTAGTCAATATGTCTTTGAGACTATATGCTTTTACTAATGTTAGAACTATATAAGCAAGTCATTGCTCCCTTAATGACTTTAACCCAGTTTACTACATTGGAAAACTTCTAGTTACTCAATGTTTAAATTGACCATATGATGTAAATTTTAGTTAAAATACATCATCACGTTTGATATTGACATGGGGCAACTGGCAAGTTTGCTGGTCAACTAAGGTGTGTAATTACCCAGTTCTCCTTTGAGTTAACTGGTAATTGAATCTGAAAACTTCCTGTTACCTTTGAGATCTCTTCAGACTTTCATTATCTCATTCCTGTGATTTTTCAGGCCAGATTTTTCTGCTTCACAGATGTTCCTCAGATACTGTTGATGGAGCTATTTTTTAAGATCTCAAATCTAACTGTCATTCCTATGAATTTGTTAGGATAAAGTTAAACTTTTTTTAGTATAAAATAATATAATAACATGTAATCACAAATTATGTAGTTCCACTCTGTTTGCAAGCCAAGTAAGAGTAAAGATTGTCAGCACATCATCAGAGGAGTGAGGATTTTCTAATGAAAGCGGGGTGCCAGAACTTTACCATCTAGGAGAGAACATAGAAAAAGGGGGTATTGCCCACTGTGTTAACAGTAAGAAGCACACACACATACTTCAGAGCAAACTCTGAATTTCTAAAGTTAAGCGTGACTAGTGTGGCAATGTAGAATATCTGTGATCCTCAGGTTCAAGCAGGGTATTTGCTCTCATAAGGTTCTTCATTCACTGCCTGGGGAAAAAAAGATCAGATGAAAATGTGTGAAATAAGCAGGCCCACAGGAGATCTTGTATGGATGAAAGAACAAAATCCTTACCATGATCCTTCTTGAATTTGGGGCCAAAGCTCCAAGCCACCAGGAAACGGTCGGTCATAAACCACAGGTACCTTCAGTGCACAAGTGAGTATATTGGAGGAAGGATAGACGGAAAAGACCTCCAAACCCCCCAAAACAATCAAGAATGGTATTCCAACCATTCTATCCTAACAGGAGAAGTAGTAGGATATTTTCACATAAATTCTACTACCTATGCGTATGCATGATTGAATTAGGAAAACCAGATGTAAATGCTAAGAAAGTTCCTCTTCTATGGCCCATGAAAACAACCTGCCAATGCCTGAAACTGGAACCAGAGCAGCAGAAAATTCTCTGTCCCTATCACAAGTACCCAGTATGAAGGTTCAGAAGATTGCCAGTCATGTGACAGACACCTTGTTACGGGAAAGTACAGTAATACCAACCAAGATGTAGATAGGACTGGGTATCACCTGGCATCCATGTCAAAGTGATTTAATTATGAACACAGGTTTTTTTTTTTTTTTCCCCAGTAAGATTGATCTGACTCCCAGCTAAATTCAGATGCCCACGTGTCTGTGAGCTTCTAAAAGTTCCACACAGACAGACATATGCATGACACAGATTTTCTTTATTTTTTTGGAATTGAAAAGATATAGCAAGTATTTCATTGTATATGAATTTTATCCCCAAAGAAGAAAATAGAACAGCGAGGAAGCACTGCAAGCACAAGAGTTGTATTAATAGATGTAAAGTACAACCCTGTGATGCTTAATGTCAATTAACAAGTTGATTAGATCTGGAATCAACTAAAAGACAAGCCTCTACAAATGAATAGCGTAATTTTCAGGACAAATAACAAATGAAAGAAGTCCCTCCTCCATCATAAAACTCCTTTGTAGCAATGACCCAGATAGAAAGAATTCCAAGAAAATACAATGCTTCCTGCTGGCCTGTTTTTGTGCCTTAGTAGTGAATTCACTATTGTTGCTATCACAACTGTAAGAACTATCTGCCACTGACATCAGAGTCCAGCTCTTTCCATCTTCCAATATGGTTGGCCAAGGAATCCTCCAGGCCTTCAGCACTCGATTGGGTCTGCTGAGGAATGCAGCACTGTGAACTGAGCAGCTGCCGGATTCTCAGTCTCCATCATATAGACAGCCATCTTTGTACTACCCTGTAGTGGATAGCCATCGCAGCATTGGCCTGGAAGTTCCAACTCCCATTGAGGTCACGCCCACAAGGCAAGACAGAGGAGGAAGGGGAAGACCAAGGATGGAGAGGAGGTCTCTTATAATTGGTTTCCTTCTGACTCACACCAGAGGGCTCTTCTGATATGGGACTCAAGACTCTCTCAACCTTTTCTTTTATCAATATGTTTGGGTTTAGAGAAGGAGTGAGCCAATTCCATCTCCAAAGCCAGCTTGGTTTATAATTAAATTGGAACCACAACTATTCTAGATTGATAGAGATATAGATGTTAGACAGTGATATCTTACCCTGTGTAGATTGGTACCAATAGATTTTTTATTTCTTCTGTAAACATCCGGATATCCAAGGCCTTATGATTTTTGGAAGATGGGTATTTCCATTATCCTGGAAAGACAAAAACAGAACCCTACCCCAACCTTTGATTGTTAAATTTTTTTTACAACCTGAAGAGATGTTACATTGGTGGATGATCATTTACTTCTCCTCATCAAGGGGTTTCTCCTGTTTGAATCGAATTTTTATTAATTTTGTTGGTATCCATAGCTTTTCTTCTCCTGTGGAAACAAAAGCAAAACACCTTCCCCAATGTAGGACATATCCAGGTTTCCATTCTGAGGTCAACACATCTTTGAAATAAACCGGTTGGTTTAGCTCAGGAGTTTTGTCTGTCGTCCAATGTCTCTCCGCAGCTGTTGTTCCTTTCTCATCAGCATTGAGAAAATTCAAGGTTAATAAATCACTATGTAATCTATTTCCAGGAGTCATTGTTACCTGTTGCTGTTTATTTAGCATATCCCTTAAAGTTCCATTGGATCTTTCTATGACTGCTTGGCCTGTGGGATTGTATGGTATACCTGTAACATGCTTTATATTGTAATAAGCAAAGAACTGTATCATTTTATTGGAGACATATGCTGGGGCATTATCTGTCTTAATTTGTACAGGTATGGCCATAATTTCTAATAGGTGTGTAATCACACAATCAGCCTTTTCAGAACTCATAGGAGTTGCCCACTGAAATCCTGAATAGGTGTCAGTGGTATGGTGTACATACTTTAATCTTCCAAATTCTGCAAAATGAAACACATCCATCTGCCAAATTTCATTTCTTTGTATACCTTTTGGATTGCTTCCTGCAGGTAATGGAGTTTGATTATAGAAGGAACAAGTAGGACATTTTTTCACAATATCCTTAGCTTGTTGCCAAGTAATGGAGAAATCCTTCTTTAAACCTTTGTTATTTACATGGTGTTTCTTATGAAATTTAGAGGCTTCTAGCATATTACCTATTAGTAACTGATCAATCTCATCATTATCTTGTGTTAGAGGTCCTGGCACACCTGTATGGGGTCTGATATGTGTTATATACATAGGATGTTCTCTTTTTTGATGATTTCCTGTAATTGTATGAATAATGAAGTTAATTCTGTATTATTAGGAATAAATTTAGCAGTTTTAATGTGTAAAACAACTCTCTCTGTATATTGAGAGTCAGTGACTATATTGAGGGGTTCTGTGAAGTCCATCAGTACCATAAGAACAGCATACAGTTCTGCCTTTTGTACAGAGCTGTATGGACTTTGTACCACTTAAGTTTCTTGATTTGTATCCGGTTTTCCCTGATTTATTTGTATCAGTATAGAATGTGAGGACTCCAGAAATTGGCTTGTGTCATACATGTGAGGAAGGACCCATTCAGTTTACTTTATGAATTCTATTTTCTTGTTTTTGGAATAATGGTTGTTAATCTCTCTCAAAAAGCTACTGCAGGCTCTCTGCCAGTATTTATTATCTTTCCATAGTGACGAAATTTCCTCATTAGTTAAAGGTACTACAATTTTTGTTGGGTCCATTCCTGTCAACTGACAAAGTCTTAATTTACCTTTTTGAATCAAATCAGAGATCTTTTTTATATAAGTCTTTAATTTTTTATTTGGTTTACGTGGTAGGAATATCCATTTCAATATAGTATCTTCCCTCTGCATCAAAATACCTGTGGGGGAATGTCTGGAGGGGAATATGACAAGAATGCATTTAAGTTCTGGATCCACACGATCCACATGTGCTTCTCGAATTGTCTTTTCTACTAGAGCCAATTTTTTCTCAGCTTCGGCTGATAATTCTCTTGGACTGTTTAATTTTTTTGTCCCCTTCTAGAGTATTAGCCAAATTTTGTAGTCCATCTTTGGGTATTCCCATGATACCCAATAAGTTGGAAATGTTTCCTAACAACTTTTGAAAATCATTAAGAGTCTTTAATCCATCTCTCCTCAGTTGTACCTTTTGGGGTCTAATTTTTTGTAATTCTATCTTATATCTTAAGTAATTAATAGAATCTCCTCTTTGTATTTTTTAGGAGCAATTTGCAGTCCCCAGCAAGGCAAAACTTTTTTTACTTTTTCAAACATGCTTTCTAATGTGTCTAACTTTGGATCAGCTAATAGGATATCATCCATATAGTGATAAATTATATATTGTGGAAACTTTACACGAATTATCTCCAATGGTTTTTGTACAAAGTATTGGCATAAGGTAGGGCTGTTTAACATTTCCTGTGGGAGGACCTTCCATTGATATCTTTTGACTGGCTGAGAATTGTTATGATTAGGAACTGTGAAGGCAAATTTTTCTCTATCATTTTCTTGTAAGGGTATGGTAAAGAAACAGTCTTTTAAAACAATAACTATTATAGGCCATTCTTTGGGTAGCAGAGAGGGCAGGGTATCCCAGTCTGTAGGGAGCCCATTGGCTGAATTACTTTATTAATAGCTCTCAGATCTGTCAGCATTTTCCAATTACCAGACTTTTTTTTAATAACAAATACAGGAGAATTCCAAGGACTAGTAGATTCTTTAATGTGTTGAGCATTTAACTGCTCTTGAACCAACTCTTCTAAAGCTTGTAGCTTCTCTTTTGTCAAAGGCCATTGTCCAACCCAGACAGGTTTATTAGTTAGCCATTTTAAAAGGTAAGGCAGTTGGTATTTTTGAGAGTTCAACAGCAGTTTTGCTCTGTTTGTGTACAGCCTGAATGGTTGGTGACTGGTTTTTATAGTATGTTATGATGTTATTCCTAGAAACATGCATTGGCCTGTATTCCTTTTCTGAGAGTGTAAGAATTTTAATCTGGGTATTCCACTGTTGTAACAGATCTCGGCCCCATAGATTTATTGTTACATTTGTTACATATGGTTTCAGTCTTCCTCTCTGTCCTTCTGGCCCTATGCATTCAACCCATCTCGAACTCTGTTTTATCTGAGATAGGGTGTCAATTCCTAAAAGTTGGACATCTACCTCTTGAAGAGGCCAATTAGGATGCCATGATTTTGGTGTAATTACAGTCACATCTGCACCTGTGTCTACCAGGCCCTCCAGAACCATGACATTAATTCGAATTCTAAGCTTTGGTCTTTGTTCATTTATGGAAGTCTGTCAAAATATTTGTTTTATTGTGTTCTTTGTAAACTGTGATTCATCTATCAGAGTTGTTTTATAATCTATTGTAGTATCGGTTTTTACGTTAAGCATTGTTTTATTTAGTTGTCCTGGAGAGGAATGTCTTCCACAGTGGCTGGGAGTGTTCTTACCACATTTGATTTGGGGGCCTGCAAGAGGCCCCCTGAGGTGTTTCCCGCCAGTAAAGGGTTACCTCATATATCTATTTTTGATCTGGCCTTTGTCACATCTTTTACATAATCCAGGGGGTGGTTGGGGTCTTCTGTTTAGGCTATTCCTAGAAGGAGTAATCTTCTAGGATTACCCCATGTACAGTTTTTACTTATATGACCTGGTGTACCATATTTAAAACATTTGGTAGCACGGGGCTTTCTTTCACCTCTGGGATTTGTCTCTCCTATCCAAGCCTCATTACTGTAGTTAAGAGATTCAACACTATTAGTATATTGAATCCATTTTTCTAAAGGAGCTGATCTGATCTTTAATGGTGTAAGTATTCTTTTGACTGTCCAGGCTGCTAGCTGTCTCTGTCTACTCTTGCAAGACTCCTGAAAGTTGCTTGCGTCCTTCTCCCATTTCTCAGGTATTATTATATTCCTTCTCAGGTTTTTGATGAGGTTGGAGATTAGCAGTTATAGTTACAACTTAGTATATATACATATATAATATCTTGGATATAATATATTAAGTATTGGACTCAGGTTCTTTAGGATAGGACACCTTTTGGAATGATCTTTGTAACATGCCACCTACCCATGCCCTAGACTTCCCTGGACTTTACTGTGTTTTTTGCTTGATATTGTTTGCACTTATTGTAATTCCAACTTATCTAGGTCATTATCCCTCATTACTCCTGGACAATATTTGATAACCATCTCTTTGTATATAGTCTTGTATTAGGTTAGAACTTTCTTATTTAGACAAAAGGGGGAGATGTAGTGGATAGCAGCATTGGCCTGGAAATTCCAACCCCCATTGAGGCTTCGGTAATGGTCACGCCCACAAGGCAGGGAGGAGGAGGAAGCAGAAGAACAAGGATGGAGAGGAGGTCTCTCTCTTGGTTCCGGGACCCTAGACGCTGGAGGTAGACTGAGCAGAGTTCTCCAGAGAACACCACCGGACTGCGCTATACCTTTGCCAGACCCTGCAACCTACCCCTTCATTTGTAAGTTACCCCACAAAATAAACCTCCCTTTTAACTACGTGGACTGGCCATAATAATTTCACCAATACTACCCAATCTCCACTATGTAAGGAAATCTAGCCAGTCTCTTTTGAGATGTGTATCCATTCTCTTGATTCATTTCCTGTAGAGAACTCTGGCTAGTACAATGCCAAATTAATATACATTATGAGGTGAGTAGAAGGCTTGGTTGTGGCAATCTTAGCAGGCTAGGAAATGTTAAATATGGAATCTGACAGAGAACTTTACTGTGTTTCATAGAATAAAAAATATCAACACTGGAAGTTTAAAAGAGGCATAATAAAATGCAGCTTAATTACCTAATAGTTAATCTGAAGTTAGAGAAGTTAGTAAGGCAGAGAGTGTTTAAGGGATGAATTTGAATTCAGATCCCACACCAAACTATAAATGTGCTGCAAAGAAATCTCAATCAGAAGACAGGAGAGCCAACAGATTCAATCTTGGCCTTTGTTCTCACAGAAGCTGGTGTTTTGTAAATTTTGTTTTTTGGTCTTAAACCTTATGATAGCTTGTCGTATTTCCCAACCCTGCCCTGCTTCTCCACCAGTTCAAGTGTTGGAATTTATTTCACCCATTCATATGCTGGTGACATTTGAAAGTGAATCCTTCAGGAGGTTATTGGGTTGAATCTTTTTTTTTTTTTTCCAAATCCAATCTGTTAGTTGTGTCTTTTTATTGGGGGAATTGAGCCATTTGACTGATGTTGAGTTATCAATGAGCTTTTTGTTGATTTCTGCTATTTTGCTGTTATGGTGTGGGGTTTTCCTCTGTTCTCTCAGTTTGCTGGTCTGGGGTTATTTATTCCTTGTGTTTTTGTTGAGTGTGTTTAATCTCTTTAGATTAGATTGAAGGTTTCCTTCTAGTGCCTTCTGTAGAGCTGTGTTTGTGGAAAGATACTGCTTAAATTTGGTGTTATTGTAGAATGTTTTTCTTTCTCAGTCTATTGGGATTGAAAGTTCTGTTGGGAATAGTGTCTTTTGCTGGTGTCTGTGTTCCTGTATAGTCTGTAGAACATTGCCCTTCTGGACAATGAGTCCACTGAGAAGTCAGGTGTTAGTCTAATGAGTCCACCTTTGTATGTTATTTGGTCCTTTTTTTTTTTTTTCCTCTTGCAGCTTTTGGTATTCTTTCTATGTTCTATACATTTAGTGTTTTGATTATTATATGTCAGGGGAATTCTCATTTCTTTTCCCAGCTATTACAAAATGGACTGTAAGTTATGTATGCTTCTTTTACCTTGAGAGGCATGTCCTCGTTTAGGTTAGGGAAATTTCTCCTGTCATTTTGTTGAAAATATTTTCTGTGCCTTTGACCTGAATTTCATCTCCTTCCTCTATTCCTATTATTCATAAAAATGCTCTTTTCATAGTTTCCCAAATTTCCTGGATATTTTGTGCCTGAACTTACTTAGATTTAACATTTTCTCTGATTGATGTATTCATTTCTCTTACTTTGCCTTCAATGCCTGAGAGTCTCTTGCCCATGTCTTATGCCCTGTTGGTGAGGCTTACCTCTGAGGTTTTTGTCTGACTACCTAATTTTTTTTGTCTTCAGTTTAATCTTAGTTTGGGTTTTCTTTAGTGATTCTCCATTTCCATGTCTTGAACTGTTTTCATCACTTCATTCCACTGTTTGTTTTCTTCACAGGCTTCATATTGTCTATTCATAATAGCTATTTTGAAGTCCCTGTCTTACGCTTCAGCTATATTGTATTTCTTGGGGCCCACTGTAGTAGAGTTGCTGGGTTCTGCTTGTGCCATATTATCTTAGCTGTTAATGACTGTATGTTTGTGCTTGTGTTTGGGCATCTGGTTTTGGAATGATCATGATTCTCTGTATTGATATTTAGTCTTATGCTTGTTGGGCACGTGTTTCTTGCCTTTGTTTCTGTTACTCTCTCTGGGTATTAGAGACCCTGTCACATTTGGCCACTGGGGGTCCCAGGTGGAACATAATTCTAGGTATTGTGGGCTGACACAGGAATGTGGTGGGGAGCTGAAAGTGTTCACAGGAAGGAGGAAAGCTTTGTCTGCCATGAAGTTTGGTGGAGTCCCCAAGGAGAGGAGAGATGGAGGGGTTCCTGCAGGTAGTCTGCTACAAGACCAGGGATGAAACTGGAAAATTGGAAGTGGAGGATAGGAAGGAGAGTGAAAATTGCCTACATGATTCTCAGGTCAGGGTGTCATGGGAAGCACGTTCCCGTGTAAAGCTAGGAGGTAATCAGTGTTGTGGGAAGCACACTAGGATTAGTGGTTTAATAAGAAGGGGAAGCACACTTGATTTCTTACTGTTGCATTCTTGCCATGCGAGCTGTTCCATCTTCTCTGTCAGCTTAACTCCAACAAACTTCATGGCAGACAAAGCTTTCCTCCTTCCTGTGAACACTTTCAGGTCCCCACCACATTTCTTTGTGTCGGCCCACAATACCTAGAAGTTACCTAGACAGTGAAACTTTGGGTGTGGCTATGGGGGGATTTCCAGAAAGTCTTACCTGAGGAGGGAAGATCCATCCTGAAAGTGGATAGTATCAATCACATTCTCTCCTCTGCCTCCTGACTGCAGACACAATGTGTCCATTTACTTAAGGCTCCTGCTGAAAGATCGAACTCCACTCTCACCGTCATGCTCTCTCCACACAAACTCTCCCCTTTTAAAGCTGAATTTGTCAAATATTTTGCTGCAGCAGTGAGAAAATTAATTAATACTGCGTGACACCCTTTGCTATACTATAACATAGCAAGAAAGTCCTTACTGAGTTGGCATCTTGACATTAATTCCCAGTTTCTGCAACTGTGAAACATTTCTTTCCTTCATGAATTACCCAGTGTAAGTTATTCATTTAGAGAAGCAGAAAATGGGTTGAGACAGCTCTTATTTCTTAAGTTCTTGTCCTTGTCAATTTTAAATGTAAGTTCTTCTAAACACAGGACTTTACAAACACACTTGCAGAGAATTTGTCTAATTAACATACATTTTCTGATTGTATATAATGCATTAAGATAGGCAATCATGCTTCATGATAAGCTTCCAATTGGATAAAACTCAATCACACCATCTCTATCCTTAAAAGAAATCACTTCAATTGGGTAATAAGTGCTCACAATAAGCAGTTTTCCATGATTACAAAAAAGGAAAAAAAATAGCTATGATTGGGAAAATATGCTCACTTGGAGCAGCCTCAGTGCTGCTGGGACATAGATTTTTCTTTGCTATTCGTTTATAGTTTACACAGTTTTTATCTTTTAACTTTATTACATGATTTTTATGTCCTCCAAATAATCACATAATCCAGATAACCCACAAATAGGTTTGATTAAGAGTCATAGGTTAGTTAGATATAGGAGCTCATATCCACAATCTCAGCAACTGCAAGGCTGAGGTGGGAGTATCCTTTGTTGGAGAATTTTATAATAAGTTCTAGTCTAGTCTACATGACAGTAAGATCCCACATCAAAAGAGCAAAGTGTCAGATGGTTTTAACATAGAATTCTAGAAATTAAAAAAAAAAATGTCAGTACTCTTCAAATTAGTCCACAAAATAGAAAGAACATAGCCCAGTCCTTTTTATGAGGTCACAATTACTCTGATACACAAAACCACATAAAGATCCAGAAAAGAAAATTACAGACCAATATCTCTTTTGAAGATCTCAATGAAATAATTGTAAACTGAATCCAAGAACACATCAAAAAAAAAAAAATTATCCGCCATGATTATGTTGGCTTCACCCCTGAGATGCAGGTATGTGTAAACTTATGTAAATCCATAAATGTAATCCATGATGTAAACTGGCTAAAAGATAGGAAAACAAAACCAAAAACATGATCATCTCATTAGATGTAGAATACAAAACCCCTTCATGATAAAACTAGATGAACTCTGTTTACAAGGGGCATACCAAAACATAATAAAGGCAATTTACAGCAAGTCCAAAGCCCACATCAACCTAAATGGAGAAAAACTCAAACCATTTCAGCTAAAATCAGGAACAAGACTAGGGTTGTCTGCTTTCTCCATACCTAGTCAATATAGTATTTGAAATATTATTTTGAACACTAAGACAACTGAAGATCAAGTGAATACAAATTGGAAAGGAAGAATAATTCAAAGTATCTCTATTTACAAGTTTGTGTGTGTGTGTGTGTGTGTGTGTGTGTGTGTGTGTGTGTGTGTGTTCCTAAAATTTCCACCAGGAATAATAGCCTGCAGCTAATAAACACTTTCAGCAAAGTAAAATAATGCAAAATTAATTAAAAAGTCCTTAACCTTCCTATGTATAAATGACAAATAGACTGAGAAAGAAATCAGGAAAACAATCTTTTGTAATAGACTCAAAAAATAAAATACCCTGTTGTCATTAAAATGAAGCAAGTATAAGATTTGTATGATAAAACTTAAAGACATTGAGGAGTTCTCAAAAGATGAAACACAAATAGATGAAAAACACCTAAAGAAATGTTCAGCATCAGGTGTGATGGCTATTCTTGGTTGTCAACTTTATTACATCTAGAAATAACTAAAACCTCCAAACAGATGAAAGATCGTTTTGGCTTAATTTGATCATTTGAAGTGAGAAGGTCCACTTCCAATCAGTAGAAGCCTATAGAGGATATGCAAGAGAGAATCTCTTTTCTTTTTGCCTATTTCCTCCAATCCTTGCTAACAAGTCCATTCCTCCCATGGCATTAGATACTACTTCTTCAGGATTCTGGCTAATACCGAAGACCATATGAGATACCCAGTCTTGTAGACCGAACAATTACTGGATTCTTGGGCCTTCCATACATAACCATGAATTGTTGGATTAGCTAGACCACAAATTTTAAGTCATTCTACTAGTAAATCCCATGTTTTTATATTCGTGGAGAGAGAGAGAGAGAGAGAGAGAGAGAGAGAGAGAGAGAGGAAAAGAGAGAGAAAGATTCATTCTTTAAGTTCTATTATTATAATATAATGGTAAATAGATAGATTTAAAAGGTATCATCCTGAGTGAGGTAACAAAAACCCAAAGAGACAAATATGGTATCTATCCATTTATATGTGGATGTTATCTTTTAAGCCTTTGGTGGGCATGCACGATCTGTATAACACAGAAATTACATGTAGATTAAGGTACTAGGGTAGAGGGAAGGTTTGCCCAAGGAAGGGGAAGGGGAAATAGAACATATAGTTATGGAGACGTTGGGGTAGGTAGTCAGGAACAAGAACTTTTAATGGAGAGGGAGAGGAAAGGGGCAGTAAGGGAAGGCATTTGGAAGGGACAGCTACAACTAAGGCCATCTGAAAGGTCATACAGATGCCTACTACAGTGGAAGCCTCTTAGTATATACATAAAGGAAAGAAATTTAAATGGAATCATCACATAGCAGAAGACAAAGCCCCAACTAAACATCTCTTGCCACCAAATAAAACCACTAATAGAGTTGTTGGTCAGTGGGGTTGCATGGGAATCCCCAAACAACTCAGGCTTTTGCCAATCTATTAGTAGCTCTCCACAAAGTGAAAGTAAGACCCTATTGGTAGGGATAAACCTACATATCCCATTAAACATGGAGAATTCAAGCCGATAGCTAACAAAAGCCTTCATCCCTACTGACTATTGTTCATGCTACTAGAAGCTACTTTGCATGCTACCAGAAAAAAAATCTAGACACCAACCCAGCTACACACCCATTATCTACAAAAATGACCTGACTGCACACTATACTCATGCAATAGTGGTACAAATGTAGTAGGAGTAATCAGTCAATACTTGATTGGAATTAAGGCCCACTCCATGAGATAAAAGCAATGCCTGACACTTCTTAGGTGTCCAACATCCTGAGATTAGATAATCCATGGGCCTAGAGGAAAACCAAATACTATTGTTCTAGTAAAGAAATGTAGCAATATAATGACTCCTGATGCCATTCTGCTATACCCATAGATCAATATCTCCCTCAGCCCTCATCAGAGAAGTTTCCACCTACAGTAGATGGGGGTAAATACAGAGAACCACAACTGGACAATGTGAAGAGAGTCAGAGATTCAGGATCACACAGTCCTCAATAGGATTTCTCCATCAAATTCCTCCCCTTAGGAAGAGGAAGGAGAAACCAATGCAAGATCCAGGGAGGATAGCAAACACCAAGGAAACAAGGCTTTCTAGACACAACAGAACCGATGCACATATGTATTCACAGAGATGGTGGCAGCATGCACATAGTCTACACAGGTCTAGACCAAGTGAAGTCTCAGTGCTGAGACATCATCTCCCATCCCTAAACAAGAAGCAATTCCCAACAATTGAAAACTGCTCACATGGAAAGAATTAGTCTCGCCAATGGAGTCTCTCTGGATACACAAACCACACTCAAGAGCAGGCACCATGGCCAGGAATAGATGGTGAACTCAGTGGTGTTTTGGAGTTTCTTTTTTTTTTTTTTTTTTCCCTCCTCATAACGTTTGGGTGGACATTCTGTTTTAACCTTACTTGGTTCTTTCTTTGTTTGTTTCGTTTTTTTGTTTTTTGATTTTTGAGACAGGGTTTCTCTGTGTAGCTTTACGCCTCTCCTGGAACTCATTTTGGAGACCAGGCTGGCCTTGAACTCACAGACATCTCTCTTGCGGAGAGGAAAGACAGCAGAAGCAGTGAAGGGTAAGGTTTTCAGTTCTCAGCTATTGCTCTGACCTCTTGGCTTTTTAACTCTGCAATCATCTCTGTGTTTCTTATTTAACAAGACGGTTACATCTACAATCTGCCTGCCTCTGCCTCCCGAGTACTGGGATTAAAGGTGTGCACCACCACAGCCTGGTATCCTTACTTGTTTTTTGCTAATATTTATGGTTCTTTATTTTTACTTTCAGTGTGTGCATTTGTTCTGCATTGTGTATGTACTTCTCATGATTTTTCTTTTTGTTTTGTTCTATTCTGTTTTTTTTTTCCTGTTTGTTTTCTAAAGAGATAGAGAGAAAGAAAGCATAGAATTTGATGAGGATGTGGGGAATACCTGAGAGGAAATGAGGGAGTAAAAAGTGTGATCAGAATGTATTATATGAAAAAATATATTTTCATTAAAATCTAAACAATTTTTCCTTTTTACTCTTCTCTCATACATTGCTTCCTGACTGCAGTCTCCCTTTTCCCAATCTTCCCAGTCCCGCCACCTCCCTCTCCTCCAGATCCACTCATTCCCTGTTTTCCTTCAAAAAAAAAAAAAAAAAGAGCAGGCCTCTCAGGGATGTCAGCTGAACACAGCAATAAAAAGATGCAATATGACTAAGTACAAGCCCTCATATCAAAGCTGCATGAGGTAACCCAGTAGGAGGAAAAGGACCCCAAGGGCTGGCAAAAGAATCAGAGACACCCCACTCCCACTGTTAGGAGTCCCACAAAAACACCCAGCTATACAACCATAACATGTATGTAGAAGATCTAGCTATGACCCATACAGGGTCTGTGATTGTGGCTTCAGTCTCTGTGATCCCCCTTAAGCCCTGCTTAGTAGATTTTGTGGTCTGTGTTCTCCTAGTGTCTTCAACCCTCTGGCTCCTGCAACCCTCCCCCATCCCTTCTTCCCCTGGCTTTACCTAATGGCTATCTCCATCTGTTCTCATCAGTTGCTGGATGATACCTTTCTGATGACAACTGGGCTAGGGACCTGATCTATGAGTATATCAGAATATCATTTAGGAATATAAGAGAAGAATATCAATTATAAACCATTTCATTGACTTTTTCCTAGTCACATATAACCATATCGTGGGTCACTGGGCTGGTCATCTAGGCAGTGTCAGGTGTGGGCTCCCTCTCATGATGTGTCACCCAATTTCAGTGATCTCTCCCAGTACTCCTCTATCCCCCCACCCTACCAGATCTCTCTGGTTCCCATCCCCACCCACCCCCTGCCCACTCCCCTAATCTATTTTATTTCTCCTTCCCAGGGAGAACTATGGATACCACCTGGCCCTCGGCCCTCCTTATTACTTAGCATCTTGGGGTCTATGAATTGTAGCATAATTACCATTTACTTAACAGCTAATGCCCATTTAAAAGTGAATATATACCATGTTTGTTTTTCTGGATCTGGGCTACCTCAATCAGAATGACTTTTTTTTCTAGTTCCATCTATTTGCCTTCAAATTGTACAATGGCATTGTGTTTAACAGCAAAGTAACAGTCATTTTGTAAATGTACCATATTTTCTTTATCCATTCCTCAGCTGAGAGACACCTAGGTGGTTTCCAGGTTCTGGCTGTTATGAATAAAGCAGTTATAAACATAGTTGATCAAGTGTCCTCATGTTTCGATGGGGTATATGCCCAAGAGTGGTATAGTGGGATATTGAGGTAGATCAATTCCCACTTTTCTGAGGAACCTCCATATTTATTTCCATAGTGGCTGTTTGTACTTTGTATATAGGAGTGCTACATTCAACCACTTTGCTGAAGGTGTTTATCAGTTGTAGGAGTTCCCTGTTAGACTGTTTGGGGTTGGTTCTATAAACTATCATATCATCTATGAATTGTGATACTTTGACTTCTTCCTTTCCAATTGGCACCTCCTTGATCTCCTTCAGTGATTTTATTGCTCTAGCTAGGGCTCCAAGTAAAATATTGATTAGATATGGAAACCATTCCTTATTCTAATGGAATTTGTTCATTTCCTCCATTTTTTGTTTGTCTTTTCCTCTATTTCTTTAAGGGATTTAATCATTTCCTCTTGAAGGACCTCTATCATCTTCATAAAGATGGTTTTGAGGTCATTTTCTTGAGCTTCAGCTGTGTTGGAATACTCAAGACTTGCTGTAGTAGGATACTTGGGTTTTGGTGCTAACATATTGCTTTTGCTGTTGCTGGTTGTGTTCTGACTCTGGTGTCTAGACACCTGGGTTTGGGTAGGTTTGGGTGCCTATTTATCAGTTTGTCTTCATTGGTTGGCTGTTTTATTTCTTGGTTTGTGTTTTCTCTCTGGTTTTGTGAACAGCACTGTCTGTGGTTACATAGAGGGATTTCACCAGTGGCCTTTGGTCAGGCAGGTTTCTTTTCCCCAAGTTGGGAGCAGTAATTCTGGTATTAGGGATATGACCTCTGGTCCAGCAGTGGGTCCTCTACCAGAGTAGGGATTCTGGTGGTTTGTGTGGCCTTTGGGGGAGCAGGCTTTAATATTTTTTTAAATGCCAAAATATATGTCAAAAGACCATTTTCGGGATTGTTACTATTATCATTATGAAAAATGTCATTAAATATGTCAGTGAAAATTAGTGAAATAACTTGACACATGAAGGAAACATTTAAAATGTTTGTCTTTTAGCTGTCATAACTTATTTTGATGCCAATTTTCTGCAATTGCAAATCTCTAGAGTGAAAATGTCAGAAAAGACTGGCTGCGATGGGAAAATGACTTCAAGGTGAATGTGAACATTAATTGCCTCAGCTATAACAAGAAGACTGACAATATTTGTTTACCATTTGTTTTTGTTCAGTAAATTAAACTTGTTCATTGTCAGTTTCCTGCTTGTTTATAGAGCATTCTACTTCCTCATTCCCACCTTTCTTATCACCTCCCGACTCCTGTTGTTTCTCATCTTCCATGTGGGCCTGCTAGGTTCAGAAAGATACACACACACACACACACACACACACACACACACACACACACGCATGCACAACACAAATACTCTCACACAGCAGCAGCAGCAGAAGAAACTGGAAGAAATGAAGACTCAAACAAACCATTCATTCAGGCTTACTCAGCCTTACGTTATTGTGAAAGTTTGTTCCTTTTCCAAAGTTGACTGCATCATATGTGCCATCCATCTTCACTACCCACTCTTAAGACACTGCAATATTTCCAGAAAGGGAAGAAAACAGAAAGGAAAACTGACTTTTTTCCACATTGTCCTGCCTTTGTCTATATAACAGATCTATTTTTTTTCAGTAAAAAAGAAGTCTATTATATCTTAAAAATGTAATTTTTCCTCTCTTTCTCTTTCTCTCTCTCTCTCTCTCTCTCTCTCTCTCTCTCTCTCTCTCTCTCTCTCTCTCTCTCCCTCTCCCTCTCCCTCTCCCTCTCCCTCTCCCTCTCCCTCTCTCTACAAAAGAAAAACACTGAGATGTTTGAGAGTAGTCCTGACAAATCTTACAATCTCTTTGTATCTTGTGAGTTGCAAGGAAACCCAAAGCATAGATCTTTCAAATGGAGGTTTATATACCAATTAGAAACTATACCTCTGTTAGCAAAATGAAGTTACACAGTCTTCACATACTTATAAAAATATTAATTCCATTGCTGTTTAAAAATAATGAGAAGATGAACCTATGAGATTGTAGAAGAGACTGAAAAAAACTGTTACAAGGTTTAATATTATATAATATAAAGTAGTTGGGTATTTAGACAAAGATGGTTGGCATTATTTTCAATCATAGAAATAAAGTTTTGATAAAGTGAATTTATTTTCACAGTCAAATATATGACATCCATATAAAACAAAATAATACTGCATTATCTCATTCTCCTAAATGTAGTATTAGAGGATTAAAATTCTCAGACATGGCTGTTAAGGACATTATTGGGAACCTTTACTTTTAGATATCAACTTCTAGGTATATTTTTGAAGTAAATTATAACATTTTATTTTTATTGAAAATAGACTTTCTCATGCAATATATTCTGATCACAGTTCCCCTCCCTTTACTCTTCCCAGTTCCTCCCCACTTCCCTCCCCTTGGGATCCATTCCTTTCTCTCTCCCATTGGAAAAGAACAGGCTTCTAGGAGATAGCAACTGAACATGACAAAATACAATATAATAAGATGAAACAAAACCATCAGATAGAAGTTAGACATGGCACCACAATAGGAGGAAAGGAGTCCTATGAGCAGGGACAAGAGTCAGAGACCCACAACTTCTCACACTCAGAAATACCATAAAACCTCTAAACTAATAGCCATAATACATAAAGAAATTTTCTGATACCTTATCCAATTTCTTTCTTCAAAGACTTGAAGTTTTGTCATACAGATATTTTATATTGTTTATGACTGTTGTGAAGGATGTTGTTTCTCTGTTTTTTCTCTTAGTCCATTTTTCATTTGTGTATAGGAAGAAAATTGATTTTTTTGTTTTTGTTTTTCAAGACAGGGTTTCTCTGTATTGCTTTGAGACTTTCCTGGAACTCACTTGGTAGCCCAGGCTGGCCTTGAACTCACAGATTTTCCCCTGGCTCTGTTTCCCTAGTGCTGGGATTAAAGGCGTGCACCACCACCGCCCGGCTGATTTTTTTTTTTTTTTTTAGTTAATCTTGTATCCAGCCACTTCACTGAAGTTGTTCATCAGCTCTAGGAGTTTCCTGGTGGATATTTTTGGGTCATTTATGGATACTAGAGTATCATCTGGAAACAATGATACTTGGACTTCTTCCTTTCCAATTTATATCCCCTTGATCTCCTTCAGTTGTCTTATCTAAACCTTTATGTCTAAGTATGTGATATATTTTGAAGAAAGTTCCATGAGATTCAGAGTAGAAGGTATATTATTTTTGTTGTTTGGGTGAAATGCTCTGTAAATTTCTGTTGGGTCCATTTGGTTTACAATGTCTGTTAGTTCTCTGTTTAGTTTTTGTGTGGATGACCTGTCCATTGGTGAGAGTGGAATATTGAAGTCTCCCACTATCAGTGTGTGAGGGTCAATATATGATTTAAGCTGTAGTAGTGTTTCTTTTACAAGCATGTGTATCCTTTTGTTTGGGGCATAGATGATAAGAATTGAAATGTCATTTTGGTAGGTTTTTCCTTTGATGAGTACTTACTGTCCTTTCCCATCTCTTTTGATTAGTTTTGTGTTGAAGTCTGTTAGATATTAAAATAGCTACATCAGCTTGCTTCCTAGGTGCATTTGTTTGGAATATCTCTTTTCAATCCTTCACCCTGAGGCAATGTCTATCCTTCATGTTGGGTTGTATCTCTTGGATACAGAAAAAGGATGGATCCTATTTTCCTATCTATTCTGTTAATCTGTGTCTCTTTCTTTATATTCTTTTTTGTTTGTTTGTTTGTTTGTTTGTTTGTTTGAGACAGAATTTCACTGTGTTGTATAGCCCTGGCTGGCTTGGATCTCACTCTGTAGACCAAGCTGGCCTCAAATTCACAGAGATCTACCTGCTTCTGCCTTCCTAGTGCGGCATTAAAAGCATGTGCCACCACTGTCAGCTTAGTCTGTGTCTCTTATTAGAATACTGAGATCATTGGTACTGAGAGACACCAATCATTGTTTATTCCTGTTATGCTGCTATTGTTATTGGTGATGGTGGTGTTTTTTTGCTGATATGTTCTTTTTTATTTCCTGTGTTTTCATGAGTGTAGTTACCTTCCGTAGGTTGTTGCTTTTCTCCTAGCCTCTCTAATAGTGCTAGATTTGTAGAAAGATACTCTTTAAATTTTACTTTACCAAGGAATACCTTATTTATTCCACTTATGGTGATTGAAAGTTTTGCTGTATGTAGTAGCTGGGACTGGCATCTGTGATCTATCACAGTCTGCAGCATGTTCTTCCAGGCCCTCCTGGCTTTTAAAGTCTACATTGATTCAGAAGTCAGGTGTAATTCCCATATGTCTGCCTTTATATGTTACTTGGTCTTTCTCCTTTGCAGTTTTAGTAGTCTTTCTTTGTTCTGTCTATGCAGTGTTTTGATTATTACTTGGCAAGGGGACTTTCTTTTCTTGTCCAATCTATTTGGTGTTCTGTAAACTTCTTGTACTTTTATAGGCATCACCTTCTTTAGGTTAGGACAATTTTCTTCTATGATTTTGTTGAAAACATTTTCTGGGCCTTTGAGCTGGGTTTCTTCTCCTTTCTCTATACCTATTATTCCTAGGTTTGGTCTTTTCATTGTGCTCCAGATTTCCTGGGTGTTTTGTGTCAGGACTTTTTTAGATTTGACATTTTCTTTGACAGATGTATCCATTTCTTCAATTTTATCCTCTGAGCCTGAAATTCTTTCTTCCATCTCTTGTATTCTGTTGGTGAAGCTTTCCTCTGTAGTTCCTGTTCAAATTCCTAAATTTTTCATATCCAGAATTCCCTCAGTTATTGTTTTATTTATTGATTCTATTTCTAGTTTCAGGTCTTGAACAGTTTTATTTCTTTCCATACACTGTTTGTGTTTTCCTTAATTTCTGTAAGGGGTTTATTAATTTCCTTTTCAAGGACTTCTATCATACTCATAAAGGGTGTTTTAAGTTCTTTTTATTGTGCTTCAGCTATGTTGGGATATTCAGGGCCTGCTGTGGTAGGAAAGCTGAACTCTAATAGGGACATGTCGCCCTGACTGTTATTGATTGTATTTTTACACTGGCATCTAGGTGTCTGGGTTTGGGATGAATATAGGTCTAGGAGCTAATTAAAAGAATTGTCTAAATTAGGTAAGTGTTTTGTTCCCTGATTTCTATTTCCTTTCTGGATTTTTGGAGAGTGTGATGGCTGTGTGTCACCTGTTTCCCTGGCCAGTTCAGCTGGTGTGTATTGGAGGCTGGGATACTGGGATGAGTTAAGGGAAGAAAGTTGGAGAAGGTCTTTATGATTCATTGTGGATGGGGTCAGAGAGAAAAGGGAAATCACAGCAGGTTCCCTGCTACAGAGATGTAGATAAGACCTGGGGGATTGGATCTCAGGAACAGTGGGACAGATGTTGGTCTACAGGGTTTTCAGGCAGGGGTAGCTTGTGCATTAGCAGGGGTTGCCTGCTCATATTGGATCCAGGATACAGCAATGAGTGTGGGTAGGGAGATTAGGAGGGGATGGTCTGTGGGATCCACAGGAAATATGGGTGGGGGAGGGAAGGGAAGGGAAGGCTGCAGCTGGTGTTCTGTTGCAGTACTAGGGATGAGACTGACATTTTATTTTGTTTGTATTTAAACATTTGCTGAATTTCATATGTGAGTACTGTTGTTTGCATCATTTCTATCCCTCCATCTCCCCTTCAACTCACACTACGCACCTTACTATAACCTTAAAAAGTCATGATGCCTTATTCTATAATTATCATTGTTTTACACACACACACACACACACACACACACACACACACACACACACACTTTTTTAATTTTATTTTTAAAATTTGATGTTTTTTATGTGTATGGGTACTTTACATGCATATATGGTACTGTGCGTACACTGGGTGTCCATTGAGGCCAGAAGAGGGCCTGGGATCACCTAGAGTTGTAGTAACATATGGTAGTGAAGTACCATGTTGATGCTTAAATGGACCTGGGTCCTCTGAAAGAGAAGCTGGTACACATAACCATTGAGCCACCTCTTTAGCCCATACATATGTATTTTTAGGGAAGCTTATAAAATTAAAGGTCTCCATATGGCTTTTTCAAACATTCCTAATGTTGTGTATCCCTCATTCTATAACCTTTCTTCTTTTTATTAGTAACATGCTTTTATTAATCCTGGACCTGACTAAATCTAGAGAGGAGAAATTAAGTTTTTGTATCAAAGCAACATCTGAATCTCTGTCTCTGTCTGTGTTTCTGTGTTTCTGTCTGTCTGTCTGTCTCACTCTCTCCATCCCTCTCTCTTCTATCCCTATTGTTTCCCTCCACCCTTAGGAGACAAACATCATCAATCTTACAGTCTAAAAGAAAATAAAACTTTAAAAGATTTGTTTCTGGATTATTTTCTTTTTGACAAGAAGAATAAAGGGAGGATATTTTGAGATCGCATCTGATGAAAGATATTAGGGTGCCACCATAGTGGGCTAAAAGGTGATCCTCACTAGTATCCTATCCTCTTTTTGAAGCTTTTGTCCGATATGGTAAGCTTCTATGTGCATGATTAAATTAAATTTTTTGGGATGGTATTAACACTGATTGTCCATGAGTATCCTCTATATAACTGTAATAGGAAGCAGAGTGATAATGGGGTATCTATACAGAGGAAGATATGAACATTGAGACCAAGGTGGGAATGATGTAGCCATACTTCAAGGAAGGACTCTTACCATCAGAAGCTACAAGAGGCAAGTGGCAAGTAGCTGATTCTCCCTTAGAGTTTCTAACAGACCTGTCTTTGTTAAGGTTACTACTGCCATGATGAAACACCACAACACAAGGCAAGTTGGGGAGGAAAGAGTTAATTTGGTTTATACTTGCATATTGTAGTCCATCACTGAAGGAAGTGAGGACAGGAACCCAAATAGGGCAGGGACCTAGAGGAAGGAACTGATATAGAGACCACAGAGGGATGCTGCTAACTCTCTTGCTTTATCATCATTTTTCAGTCTGTTTTCTTATAGAACCTAGGACCCCATTCCAAGGACAGCAACACCCACAACCGGCTGATCCCTCTCACATCAGTCACTAATAAAGTACCCTACAGCTGGATCTTCTGGAGGCATTTTCTCAATTTAGATTGCCTCCTTTCATTTCATATGACTGTAGTCTGTGTCAAGTTGACATAAAAACTAGCCAGCACAGGTCTGTATTTTGATTAAAATACTCATCACTTTATTTTGGTTAAAAAAACAAAACAAACAAAAAACTAGTTTTGAGCATTTAATCTAGAAAATTTTAGAATGGATTTCTCTGTTTCTAAACCACCCAGTTTGAGCAAAATCATTATTGCTGCCCTTGCAAACTAATAACATAGTCTTCTACTGGTTGTGAGATATTAAATCTATAATTATACCCTGTATTTACTACTCAAACTTTGAGGGAATCTACTGTTTTCTGTTTTTGTTTTTTTTTTCTTTTTAAAATTATCTGGCAAATGAGATAGGGAAGTGAGCAAGAAAATAAATTGTCCCATTATTAACACAATCCAAAATGTGATTCCTATAGAAACTTTTCTTAGTAACACTGGATGCCTCCCCCAAAGTAAATACATAATCAACAACAGGATATTTGCATCCACTACAAAATTATATCCAGTACCTAGAATAAATTAGCTTTCTGTTATTATATATTTTTTTATTTACATAGAAAACGGGTGTTTGTCATTTTTTTTTCAAATAATGTATGTTTGAGGTAGTCTTTGAAGCAAAGGAATTTATCTGTTATAATAAAGATTTTCAAAAGAAGTTTGTGACAGACACCAGATGTCTAAATGATTTTAAAAAATAACTTTGTGTAATACCTAAAAAGGACTCCTAAGACATAATCAAAAATTTAAATTTTTATTTATAAATATATGTATTGTTTATAAACTGCACATAAAAAGAAAATTTGGCTTTGGGAAGTTATCATATGCAAAATAACAGGGGACTTGGTCTATATGGATGAAATTGAAATTAAGAAAACTCTAAAATAAAATTCAATTTTATTTTTATTAAATGTAATTTCAAATATCCTGAGAAATTTAGACATCTGCATTTTTTCCTCATGTGAGGCTCCCTTTTTGAATTTTAAGTTTTAATTGTCTGTGTGCATGTGTAGGATTATCCATGAGAGAGGATGGGCTCCCCTGCAGTTGGAGTTACAGCCTGTTGTTAGTAGCCTGGCACCCATACTGGGAACCTTGTTCATATTCACTGTAAGAGCAGTAAGTACATTTAATCACTGAACTATCGTTCCAGCTTGTTGTTACACACACACACACACACACACACACACACACACACACACACACATATGATGGTGTGTATAGACAGACTACTACGTTGAGAAATAAAATACAAAAAAATTAAGTTGTGTATAAAAATATTTACTGTACCTACCAATGCATAAACTTTGAAAGTATTTGTAAGTAGAACTGATAGTTTTATAGCAAGAAAAATTACCCATGTATAAAACATATTTTTTCCTGGGAATTTACAGATAGTTTAATTATAAATGTTTATAATTTTTAAATAATTAAAAAAGTTTAATCAAACTAAAACAAGAAGTAAACATTAAAGAGATTACACAGAAAAATTAGACAGTAAAAATAAAAGGAAAAATTATTTTTAAGAAAATATAAATAAAAGTATCTTCTCATTCCTATTTTACCCAGGATATTAGCCATGTATGTTTTTTTTGTGTGTATGTTTCTTTTGCGGGATTGGGTATTGACAGCAAAGGTGCTGGGATTTCTACTTTCTTTGATTCAACATGTGAAATTATCATTTATAACATATTGGGAAAACAACTTGGGAATCACTCTTTATCATTATTATTTTATTATATTTGTGTTTTAATTTTACATATCAGCCATGGGTTCCAATGTCCTCCCCCCTCCATCCCCTGCCCTCTCCTTCCCCCCAGCACCTCCCCTCCATTCATTCCCATCTCCTGCAGGGCCATGACTCCCATGGGGATTCAGCTCAACCTGGTAGATTCAGTACAGGCAGATCCAGCCCCCTCATTCAAGGCTGAGCAAAGTGTCCCCACATATGCCCCAGGCTCCAAACAGTCAGCTCCTGCACTAAGGACAGGTACTGGTCCCACTGCCTGGGTGCCTCCCAAAAAATTCAAGCTTTTCAATTAGCTCACTTATCCGGAGGGCCTGATCCAGTTGGGGGCTCCACAGCCTTTGGTTCATAATTCATGTGCTTCCATTCGTTTGGCTATTTGTCCCTGTGGTTTTCCAATCTTGGTTTCAACAATTCACACTCTTACAGTCCCTCCTCTTTCTCGACAGTTGGAGTCCTGGCTCCACCTGGGGCCTGGATAAGGATCTCTGCATCCACTTCCATCAGTTATTGGATGAGAGTTCCAGCATAACAGTTAGGGTGTTTGGCCATCTGATCACCAGACTAGGTCAGTTTAGGCTTACTCTTGACCATTGCCAGTAGTCTGCAGTGGATGTATCATTGTGGATTTCTGGGGACCTCTCTAGCACTTTCCTTCTTCCTGTTCTCATGTGGTCTTCATTTATCATGGTCTGTTATTCCTTGTTCTCCCTTTCTGTTCTTGATCCAGCTGGCATCTCCTGCTCCCCTAAGCTCTCTTTCCCTCAAACCTTGACCTTCATTACTCCCACTGTCATCAAGGTTGTTCATGTAGATCACAGACATTTCTCTGTCATTGGGTGATCTCTGTGTCTTTCTTAGGGTCCCGTTTTCTAGGTAGCGTCCCTGGAGTTGTCAGTAGCATGTTTGTCTTTTTGAGTCTGGGTTACCTCACTCAGGATGATTTTTTTCTAGATCCATCCATTTGCCTGCAAACCTCATGATGTCATTGTTTTTCTCTGCTGAGTAGTACTCCATTGTGTATATGTACCATATTTTCTTTATCCATTCTTCTGTTGAAGGGCATCTAGGTTGTTTCCAGGTTCTGGCTACTACAAACAATGCTGATATGAACATAGCTGAGCAAATGCCCTTGTGTTATGATTGAGCATTCCTTGGGTATATGCCCAAGAGTGCTACAGCTGGGTCTTGGGGGAGCTGGATTCCCAATTTTCTAAGGAAGTGCCATATTGATTTCCAAAGTGGCTATACAAGCTTGCATTCCCACCAGCAGTGGAAGAGAGTTCCCCTTGCTCCACATCCTCTCCAGCATAAGCTGTCTTCTGTGTTTTTGAGCTTAGCCATTCTGACAGGTGTAAGGAGTCATTTTGATTTGCATTTCCCTGATAATTAGGGATGTTGAGCAATTCCTTAAATGTCTTTCAGCCATTTGAGTTTCCTCTGTTGAGAATTCTCTGTTTAGTTCTATAGCCCATTTCTTAATTGGACTGTTGGGCATTTTGATGTCTAATTTCTTGAGTTCTTTATATATTCTGGATTTCAGCCCTCTGTCAGATGTGGGGTTGGGGAAGACCTTTTCTCATTCTGTAGGCTGTTGCTTTGTCTTGTTGACCATGTCCTTTGCTCTACAAAAGCTTCTCAGTTTCAACAGGTCCCATTAATTGTTTCTCTCAGTGTCTGTGCTAATGGTGTTATATTTAGGAAGTGAACTCCTGTGCCAATGCATTCAAAACTACTTCCTACTTTCTCTTCTGTCAGGTTCAGAGTAACTGGATTTATGTTGAGGTCTTTGATCCACTTGGACTTAAGTTTTGTGCACGGTGACAGATATGGATCTATTTGCAGCCTTCTACACATTGACATCCAGTTATGCCAGCACCATTTGTTGAAGATGCTTTCTTTTTCCCATTGTACATTTTTGGCTTCTTTGTCAAAAATTATATATTCATAGGTGTGTGGGTTAATGTCAGTGTCTTCAATTTGATTCCATTGGTCCATATGTTGGTTTTTATGCCAGAACCAAGCTGTTTTTATTACTGTAGCTCTATAGTAGAGCTTGAGGTTGGGGATTGTGATGCCTCCAGAGGTTGTTTTATTGTACAGGATTCTTTTGGCTATCCTGGGGTTTTTGTTATTCCATATGAAATTGAGTATTATTATTATTTTTTCCAGGTCTATGATGAATTGTGTTGGTAATTTGATGGGGATTGCATTGAATCTGTAGATCGCTTTTGGTAAGATTGCCATTTTTACTATGTTAATCCTTCCTATCCATGAGCATGGGAGATCTTTCCATTTTCTGACATCTTCTTCAATTTCTTTTTTCAGGGACTTAAAGTTCTTGTCATATAGGTCTTTTACATGCTTAGTTAGAGTAACCCCAAGGTATTTTATATCATTTGAGGCTATTGTAAAGGATGATGTATCTCTGATTTCCTTCTCAGCCTGTTCGTCTATTGTTGACCTTGTATCCTGCTATGTTGCTGAAGGTGTTTATAAGCTTTATAAGTTCCTTGGTTGAATTTTTGGGTCACTCATGTATATTATCATATCATTTGCAAATAGGGAAAGCTTAACTTCTTCCTTTCCAATTTGTATCCCCTTAATCTCCTTATGTTGTCTTATAGCTCTGCCTAGAACTTCAAGCACTATATTGAATAAGTATGGGGAGAGGGAATAGCCTTGCCTTGTTCCTGATTTTAGTGGTATTGCTTTGAGTTTCTCTCCAATTAATTTGATATTGGCTATTAGCTTGCTGTAAATTGCCTTTATTATGTTTAGGTATGTTCCCTATATTCCTGATCGCTCCAAGACCTTTATCATGAAGGGGTGTTGGATTTTGTCAAATGCCTTTTCTGCATCTAGTGAGATGATCATGCAGTTTTTTCTTTGAGTTTGTTTATAATGTGTATTACATTGATGGATTTTCTTATGTTGAACCACCCTTGCATCCCTGGGATGAAGCCTACTTGATTATGGTGGATAATTGTTTTGATGTGTTCTTAGAGTCTGTTTGCCAGTATTTTATTGAGTATTTTTTTATCAATGTTCATGAGGAGATCTGTCTGTAATTCTCTTTCTTTGTTGCATCTTTGTTTGGTTTAGGAATCAGGGTAATTGTAGTCTCATAGAAGGAATTTGGTAATATTCCTTCTGCTTCTATTGTGTGGAACAGTTTGAAGAGTATTGGTATTGTCTTCTTTGAAGATCTGGTAGAATTCTGCACTGAAACCATCTGGTCCTGGGCTTTTTTTGTTGGGAGACTTTTAATGACTGATTCTATTTGTCTATCTTTTTTTGTTTTTCTCAAAGAACCAACTCTTTGTTTCATTAATTTTTTGTATTGTTTTCTTTATTTCTATTTTATTGATTTCAGCTCTCAATTTCACAATTTCCTGGCATCTGTTCTTCATGGGAGACTTTGCTTCTGCTTGTTCTAGAGCTTTCAGGTGTACTGTTAAGTCACTAGTGTGAGATTTCTCCAGCTTCTTTATGTGGGCATTTAGTGCTATGAATTTCCCTCTTAGCACTGCTTTCATAGTGTCCCATAAGTTTGGGTATGTGGTGTATTCATTTTCATTGATCTCTGGGAAGTCTTTAATTTCTTTCTTTATTTCTTCCTTAACCCATTTGTGATTCAGTTGAGCATTATTCAGTTTCCGTGAGATTGTATGTTTTCTGTACTTTTTGTTGTTGTTGAAATCTAACTTTAAACCATGATGGTCTGATAGAACACAGGAGGTTATTCCAATTGTTTTGTATCTGTTGAGATTTGCTTTGTGGCCAAGTATATGGTTGATTATAGAGAAGGTTCCATGGGGTGCTGAAAAGAAGGTATATTCTTTTTTTGTTTGGGTGGAATGTTCTGTAGATATGGATTAAGTCCATTTGAGTTATAACATCCATTATTTCTCTGTTAAGTTTCAATTTGGCAGATCTTTCCAGAGGTGAAAGTGTGGTGTTGAAGTCTCCCACTATTAATGTGTGGGGTTTTATATGTGATTGAACCTTTAGTAATGTTTCTTTTACATATGTGGATGCCCTTGTGTTTGGGGCATTAATGTTCAGAATTGAAATTTCATCTTGGTGGATCTTTCCTGTGATGAGTATGTAGTGTCCTTCATAATCTCTTTTGATTAATTTTATTTTAAGTCTATTTTCCTGGATATTAGGATGGCTACACCAGCTTGCTTCTTAAGACCGTTTGATTGGAAAGTCTTTTCCCAGCCTTTTGTTCTTAGCTAGTGTCTGTCTTTGAATTTGAGGTATGTTTCTTGTATGCAGCAAAAAGATAGGTCCTGTTTTCGTATCCATTCTGTTAGTCTCTGTCTTTTTATAGGTGAATTAAGTCTATTGATATTAAGGGATATTAATGACCATTGATTGTTCATTCCTGTTATTATTTTTATTTTTTGGTGGTAGTGTGTATGTACTTCTCTTCTTTTGGCGTTTACTGCTGTAGTGTTATCTATTGCCTGTCTGTTTGAGGGTGTAACAGATTTCAGGAGTCCCTGGTCATCTAGAGCTTTCTTTGGCTCTGATATTTCAACAGGCCTGTTTCTTAGCTAAGTTTACTGAATATTAGAAGAGCAGACCTAGAGAGACAAGATTTGTTTTCTGTTTAATTTAATAAAAGTTGGTTCCAATTACCAGCAAAGCCAAATACTTGAAATTATACATTATAAACTATAATATATATTATATATATTTCCACAATGTATTAGACAATGAGCAGTCTAAACATATTTTCAACAATTGTTTAGTAGCAACAAAACAAAAGACATTTTACCACCATGACAATGTATTAAAAACTTAAAAACCCACTAAGATTTCTCTGTACTAATTCTTAGGGTAAATGCTCCAATCAGCATCTAGATTTTTCAGTCCATTTTCAATTGCACTAATAAAAAAAATGTTGGGGCAGTATTGTCAGATTTAATAGATTTTATATTGATTTAATGCTAAACATGTATTCCAAGCCTGACAACTAATTAGATTAGCCTCAGAAAAACAAAGACAAAGAAAATAGTAACATATACACAAAATGGCAAAACAATGAACAAGTTTTAGAGCTTTATACACTGTTAAATGTTACCTGCTAGTTGACATTTAGTTCAAGAACACTGGAAGACCCATCGAGGGAACAGGTGTTTTGAGGTACCAACTTCTTGAAAGGCTAATATTTAAGAAGAGGAAGTCTTTTCAAAATGCCAATTACTTGACAATATTAATGAGAAAATTCAAATAATTTTAGTATAACTCTTCTACTTTCAAGTGTGCCCCTTCTCTTTAAAATAATTTCCCCAAGTATCTATTATGCTAGTGTTTGTATTGCTAAAACTTTGAAAAAGATGTTTTTACTTTCAGTTCTGATTCATAAATAGTTGTGTCCAATTCTCCGCAAAGGTCCTGAAGATAAAACACAGGTGGGAGAAGAATGGGGTTCTTCATATCACTCTTTCAGTGATGCCAGTTACACCCACCCTTTCTGTCATTGGATCTGTGAACACAGATGTACTCTGTCTCTGGAATCTCAAATTCAACATTGAGTGCATGGGTTTCAGTCTTTTTAACATTCATCTGACTAATTTTGTTCATTCCAAGCACAGTTTTTTAAAACTTTACCATGACCTTCAGTTTCTGGCTTCCTCCACACTGGCTAACTGGCAGTCTTTCTATTATAAACATCTGTGAATGCTCACATTACAGTAAATTTTAGGCACTGGAAACAAGATGTTAAAATTCAGTCATTAAATTTTAGAAAAATGGAGAAGGCTATCAAAAATGCCTTGTTGTTTTGTTTAGAGATAAATAGAATATTGGTGGTTCTTTTACACAAAATGACAGTTCTTGTCACAATATTTCTGTCTTAAAATGCAACTTCAGTAATTCAGTGTGTTTTAATACAAGTCACCACAGTTTGGATGGAGTTTAATGTTTTAGTCTTTCTTTAGTCTCTCTTGGCTCTTTGCTATAGTTTGGGTCCACTTGGTTATCTGTATATTTTAACTCTACTTATATCAGCAGCTACCCATGTATGCTGCTTTCATTGTAAACATATTGAATAAGAAGGGAAAATAATTGAACAGTTGTGGTTTGAACCTTTGTTTCTGTCATTCCTCATACACTCCAATTCGTCACACCAACTCATATAGCCAGATGCAAAAATCAAGGAGCAAATATGTATATTATACCCAATATGAAGCTATGATAGGCTGTAAATTTATAAAGTCAATACAAAAAAGTAAAGAGTTGCTAAAAGTTAGTTGACTTACTTTGAGTTAAAGGGAACAGTTTCTTCAGACCAGAACTCAACACTTGAAATTATTGAAGTCAAAGTAATGTGGATAAGAAGAGCAGAACATTCCAGGATGAAGTAGCAGGAAGTATGAAGATCTAAGCAGAAACCAGTTAGTGAAAACAACCATTTTATTGATATTGTAGAAACAGGATAACATGAAAGAAGATAATGAGATGAGTGAAAGATGTTTAATACTGAAACTATTGTAGACCTATAAGATTATTTGGAATTTGTGTTCAAAAACAATTGGGTCTATACTACCAGTATTGTCTGGAGAGTTCCTTAAACCTTGAGACAGATCCAGCTTTCCTCCCTCTCCCAACCCTTTTGTGTCAGCCACCTATACCTAGCAACATTCTCTACCTGAAAACCCAGTGGCCATATCCGTTGGGAATCAGGTAGGCAATTTTTACTCTCCCTCCATTTGCATTACCTATATTCATTTCCTGGGGACTCTGCCTAACCTTGGAGTTGAGTCAGTTTTTGTACTTTCTGTGGACCCTCTCTTCTAGACTACCCTCATTCCTTCCTGTTAGATCCCTGATACCTAGAAACACTTTACATACAGAACCCCCAGTAGTCATACCTGGCAGAGACTCAGTTAGGTGATTCACTATATCCATCATGTCCTCCTCCATGACGTTTCCTGATAACAGCCTGATAACTCTGCTTCTAGATGCACCTCCTTCCATTTCCACTTCCCTTATGGAGACTCCATCTCTTGGTTCAAATGTGTGATGCCCTTAATTCTATTACCTGTCTCTCCAGATAATTTTTTGGCTCACTGAAACCTACATCAGGTCCCCTCTTCCCAAAATACATCCAATTTCCTGTAGACTCCATCTCTAGGTATAAACAGGATCCCCTTCGCTCTTTCCTGCAGCCTCTCTCGGCCTTTTCTCCTAAACAACCTGTATTCTGCTCTGCCATTCACCAACCTGCAGTGTAACCTCTACCAGGCAACCCACAACTACCACACATTATTAAGACCAGAGATGGCAGTGGAAACGGAGGAAGGGTACAATCATCCAACAAAGAGAAGACATGTAACAATGTGAGAGACAGCCTGGAAAATGCACAGCTCTTCATGCATCTCAGAAAGCACAAAGAGATAAAATTGGAAGTGAAAACAAACAAACAAAAAAACTCAGAGGTAAGCTTCACCAACCAAGTAGGAGACATGGAAGAGAGTTTCTGGCATTGAAGACAAGGTAGAAGACATGGATTCTTCAGTCAGAGGAAATGTTAAATCCAAATAAATGCAGGCATGAAGTGTCCAGGAAAACTGTCATACTATGAAAATACCAAATTTATGAATCATAGGAATAGAGAAAGGAGATGAAATCCAGGTCAAAGGCACAGAAAACATTTTCAACAAAATAATAGAAGTAAATGTCTCTAACCTAAAGAAAGCATCTAACAAGGTACAAGAAGCATGCAGGAATACCAAGTAGACCAAGCCAGAAGAAAAATTTTACACTACCCATAATGATCAAAATTGACGTACAAAACAAAGAAAGAATATCAAGAGCTTCGAAGGAAAAACAGCAAGAAACATATAAAGGCAGAGCCATTAGAAAACACGTGACTTCTAAGATGTTCCCTGAACCATAACTGCAGGACCTGTCTTGTATTTGTATTCATTAGGTCAGGGTACTCCAGAGTCTGTTGTTCTCTGTATTTTGAACAGCTATGGTTTTATGTAGTGGTTTCTATGTTCTGTAACATGGAGCTTCTTTGATGAAGGGTTAGGGTGCTACTTATTTGTGGACATAAGGATAAGTATCTAGGATGTTGGTAGGAATTTTGTTAAATGGTGGCTACAGGTCAGTAGTCATCAACCTGTGGGTCTTGACCCCATTTCAGGGTTACATATCAGGTATCCTGCATATCAGATATTTACATTACAATTCATAACAACAATATAATTACAGTTATGAAGTAACAACATGAAATCTTGTGGTTGGGGGGGGGTCACCACATCATGAGGAACTGTATTAAAGGGTCACAGCATTAGGAAGGTTGAGAATTGGTGCTATAGGTTCTCTTCTAAAATCCATGACTTCATAATCCCCGGGTTGCTGCTTAGGTTTCTGGTACTAGGCATGATTCTCACCTGTTGAGCAGGCCTCAATCAGACAGCTGTTGGTTACCATGAAGATATGAGTAAACCTTTGAGGGGATCTAACCAGGCTGATCATTGTTGAGGTTCATAGGCATCATAGCTGGGTAGAACTTCTGCTGGTTTTTCTCTCTTGGCAACTTGCATAGTAACTTCCATTAAATCTAGACCTCATGGAATTAGGCTATTAGGCAGATCCAGCTTGAAACTTCTCGGTCCTGTGGCTGGAGCACAGGGTATCTTAAACAATGGGAGCTTGCTTGGCTTCCAACTCTGGGAGGCAGCCCAGGGCAGCAACTACAGTCTTTATTGCTGAGGAGTAACCTGGATTTCCCTGACCTACAACTTGGAGATTTCTCCTCCTGCCTGCTACTGAGTTTTGTTTTTGTTTGTTTGTTTGTTTGTTTGGTTGGTTGGTTAACATATGGCTTTTGGCCAGGGCACTGTCAGCCCAAGTGGTACTACCTCATTTAAGATATGTATGTATACACATAGACTTATGAGGATCACATATCATTTTAAGCAACCATGAAATATGTGTTTGTTTCAAACATATTAAGTGTTGTGATTTATCTTTCAGCCTCATAACCTAAATTTGAAAAGTTTTAGAAACTTCAGGTTAGAAAGTTAAGTATTAAAGAGTAGAAACAGAATAGATTGGAGCCATCCCTTGAACTCATTAGAAAGTGACTGGTGTTTAAGGCCTTCAGGATGGATGAGATCTACAAGGGAACTAAAAAAGTAAGGCTCGGTGAATTAACTCTGGATAAGTCCAAAATGAGCTTTTTAAAAGAATAGATAGGGAAGAAGGTGAGAGGTTCAGTAGTAGCTGGAAATGGAGGATCATCAACAAACCTGTAGCAATCTGGAAATTGGGAAAAGAAAGAAAGACACAGACAGAGATAGGGACAGAGGAGAGAGAGAGTCTGATACACAGAGAGAAACAGAGAGAGATAGAGACAAAGATAGAGAGAAAGAGACAGAGAGACAAGAGACCTAAGGAGAGAAAGAGATAGACAGAAAAAAACAGAGACAGACAGCAGACGTGGAGACAGAAACAGAGATAGAGATGGAAGTTGAATATCCTGGAAAGAGTGACCTACAGTGTCAGATGTCTCAGAGGATCCAGGATGATGGGGACTGAGAATAATCATTAGTACTTGACAAGAAAGCAATTATGAGTACTTTCCCAAGGCGCAAATTCTGAGTGTTGGAGATAAAAGCTTCCTGTCATAAGTTAAAAAGAAAGAAGCAGAGGCAAGAGAAATACAACAGGATATTAAACTCTCTGGACTTCTGCAAGTGTTCTAGCATACTCCCTGTTTATGCTAGGTTCCATGATCAAAATTCTAACTCATTTAATTCCATCTGTACTTTCCTGTGGAGGCCCACAAAGGTTATTTTAGTGAGGTCTGAGCTTACTTTACTCAGCAGGGCTGCATTAAGGGATGGATTGACCACATGTGTGGTTACCAGGTGATTGGAAAGGGTCTGCAATTGGCTGTGCTAGGGGGAGGTTTTTTGCTCCACTCCTTGGCATTCCTATTATAAAAGACCCTTTAGAAGATAAAAGAGGGGCCAGTGGATATTGATCCAGGCCCTCCTGAGGCTATGCTATGTTTCTATCTATTTCTCTCCCCTCTATCCTTCTATCTAAATATTTCTCAGTTCTCTTTTCTCAAGAGTACCTTGGGAAAAAAAGTGGGAGTGTGTCTCCCACAGAGAAATGGGTAGGCCCCCAACATCTTCCCTTGTCTCTTGATGGCCAACCTCCCTCAAATTTATTTGTGTGTGTAAACTGAAGATTGAATTGCTACCCGTATTGAAGCATGAATTTTACTCCTTGACTCAAAGCCCCAAACCTTGACATATAACTGCCACTTCCTATTTTTCTATATTTAAGCAAATTGACATTTTGAAGAAAGAACTTTATAGTTATTTAGACAAGTGCCTTGAAAAAATTGCACCCTTAATATAACATCTGTCATTCTTCCTGTGTTCTGCTTCTTATTTGTCTCTCTCCTAGGCTGGTCTATGCATATTCTTTATTATAAACATATTTACATGCATAAACATTACACACACACACACACACACACACACACACACACACACACACACACACACACACACACACATATATATAGTCTGCTGTTAAAATTTATGGTCTCATATTTACAAAGTCCTTTTCCCATCTCCTCAATGGTCTTACTCTCTTACTCTCTTATCTCTCTTTTTATTTTATCTTTTTTAATTTTTTCATTGTTGTTTCCAAGCAACATTAACGTCAACATTTAACTTTCTATGTTGAACTCACTCAGTCCTTCCCTCATTCTGCTCCAATCAGTTGTTCTTTAAAACCTCTGGCAAAGATATTTAAAGAACGGTGTGTGCACGGCTGTTTTTTCACTCATTTTTAAAAATTCATTCTGAGACTTATAGTCACTTTTAGAGTCCCAATGAAACTTCCTCATGATTATAGCCAGAAGCTTCACTAAATGTTATGGTCAATTTTTTGGAAACTTGATTTAAGTTTTAAATTTTTCCCGTAGCACTTGGCATTGTTACAGAGCTGTTCTTCCTGTTCTAACATTCTATTTTGAAATGAAATTACTATATCAAAGAGGTATTTATCCCCCATGTATATTACATATTAATATCATAACAGGAGAAGTGGACTCAACTCTGGTCTACATTAATGGATAATGAATAAAGAAAGTAGGAGTAAGATCAATGGAATACTGTTTAACCAGAAAATGACTGAAGTTTTATCACATGGATAGACCTGGAAAATACTGTCATATAAAGTAACCAAGGTCCAGAAAGACAAATATAGGGTTTTACTCATATCCAGATGTTAAAATTTTTATCACATAGAAGAAGAGTTCAAATTAATGGTCACCAGAGGTTAAGAATCACGGCAATAGAAAGGGCTTAGAAAATGAGTACTGAAGTAGTTTTAGAAAGAAGAAGTATATCCTGTGGCATAGGAGTCTGGCTGCAACTCACACTTTATCACATAGTTTGCTTGCAGTTTTAGAGAATGTCACTCCATTATAGGACAGCTGAAGAACTGCAATCCACGGTTAGGAGGCCTTGTGGCACAGTGTGTTACATCTGAGGAGATCAGGAGCAAAGAGAACTGGACCAGAGGCAGGGCTAGATTATAGACCTCAAAGCCTGTCCATAGTTACCCATCTCTACTAGTGAAGCCTCACAACCTCCTAAAACATTGTTACATAAAACCTATAAGTTTCTTCAACAGCTTTCCAAATAAACCATCTGATTTAATCATAATTCAAAAATGATGACAGTGCTATGCATTCCACTCCTTTGAAGTCGTTTTAATACTTTTTTGTTTGATTTCAAACCTTGAGACTTTATTCAAAGTAAAGTTTTTGAGTGCCCTTCGACATTTTTCTAGAATCTAGCTACTAGCTATAACCTACTTATATTGGAGCTTTTAGATGTTACTCTTTCTCAGATATTTCTTACTCTTGAACTCTAACCTTCCCATTTATAGAACATATTATATTGAACTAAGTGACTAGTTATCCAGAGTCTTTACACACAAATGACCTCCATAATGTCATTAGTGTACATGTTCTTCTTCTACCCTCTGCTGTCATCTATGGAAAGCCTACTGTTCATTTTACCAACAATATTTCTGAACTTTCTTTAAATGAATCACAGTGTCATTAGCAAACAAAATTTTAAGAACCCCTTTGATACTAGGTCATAATTTTTCACACACACACCCACACTCACTGAAAAGGTGCATTGTTTGTAGGATTGTAAGGCCTTCACTAAAAAACAAAACACTTGCAGATATTAAGATGTAAACAAGTGATAAAGCAATCAACCAGGACAATATGGTAGATTAAATAGAATGGGAGACTGAGGGGAGGCAGCAAGAGAGGTCAACAGGGTAGCTGAGGAAATCATGTGGACTAAAGGGTGAAGAAAAGGCAACTGTGTTTGTCAACATCTGGAGAAGAGAATTTCAAGCAAAAAAAATATCCAAGACATCTATGTAAGAAGACATTTGACAGCAGAAATGAGATTCATGATAAAAAAGAGAGTGAAAAGATGTACATGATCTTTTGATGCATGATACCAGAGACATGAAGGGAGTTTGGATTTATTCCAGTTGGTGTTAGGCTTGGTAAATTGAGGTGCTTTGGAAGTATATAGATCCAGCTTGATATTTTGTTCATCTGTTTCTAGAGAAGAGGGAGGACCATAGTCTCTCAAACTCATCTCTTCATACTGTCAACTGGTAAGAGGGCTCATATCTACTAGAGCCTTCACAGGAGAACAGCAAAAAGACCAAGTTTGTATTTTTAGCTGGCTCAAAAGGAGTGGTTTTTAGCGTCAGTAGGAGCACACTCCCTGCCTCCCAGGAGCAATAGCAGTGCAATGCAGAGACTCTGAGACCCTTGCTCTGCTTCCTCAGGGTTCGTGGGGAAACTCTTTGAAACTGTAGCTTAACCACCAATCTATCCCAGGTTTTGTTCAGTCCTGGAGCAGGGATCCAGTAATTACAGTTGAAGAAAGGGGGTATTTATGGAGGGAGAGTAGAGAATTTAAATTTTCTGCCCATCTGATGCTTGAGATGATGGGTACTTCCTGGCATCTAGTTGTAGTCCCAAAGTCAATTATCCATTTTGTGAAAAGACTGGTTCACAGCTCACTGCTGTCTCTCAACCTGCAGAGTGAATTACCAGGGCTGCTTGTAAAATTTAAGCTTTCCTTCTTGAAACCCAACCAGACTAGGCTCATGTCACTTATTGTCTTATATCCTTATTCTAGAAACAACAACAACAAAAATTCAAAAATTCAAATACTTTTAAAGAATTGCTATGAAAAGGCATGTGTGTGTGTGTGTGTGTGTGTGTGTGTGTGTGTGTGTGTGTTTTCATATATGTGTGTTTCCTTTTACATTTGGAAATGAAAGTGACAACATGATGTGTTCCAGGAAAAGGTAGTGATTAAAAGTAATCCTCTTTTCAAATTTGGCAGTGTTTGCATTTTCTATTTATTTAGTTATTTACTTATTTAAGCTAGAAGAGTTGTGACTGCTGTTCTTAATGCAGTTTCTTTTGCACTTATACTCACAGAATGAAGAAAACACTAAGACATAAAAGCTCTACATTTTTATGTTATCATGAAAGGCAGGAGTCCTGAATATGGAAATATATTGACGGTTTTGACAGGTCGATCTCCTGCTCTAACAATCAAAGGTGGTAGTATGAAAACATTAAGTCAGAAATAACTCCGTTTGTTATAAAAAATAACAAGGAGGAGATGAATAAAAAAACACAGGGACCCAACTTAGTATTGTAAAGATTATCCCAAAACTTTGGACTTGACATTTGGTCTATTAACTTCCAGTCTAAAATTTTCAGAATGACTCTCAGAGAAATTTGCTTTACAGTTGATACAAGCTTGGATTGGAGAACTGTGGTCTTCCAGCACTTAAAAACACTTGATTTCCATTTTTCCTATTGTGCCAGGTACCCCGCATTTTATCTCTGCTACTGCTCTCTTTATAGCAGTCTTTAGAGCTCCATACAGTGTTTGAGTTTCCCTTTCTCCATTCTGTTTCCTCCACTGCTGTGTACAGATCATTCATAAAATAGAACTCAGTCTTTGCAGTGATATTTTATGCCATAGCTTGCTAAAACAACAACAAAAACAACAACAAAAACCCACAGAAGACAAGAAGGCAAAGGACTATAGACAGTTTTCAAGAGAGTCTGGAAATAGACTGAGTTATGTTCTTGTAAGGCCATCAAGCAGCGGTTTAGGAAAACGATTTCAAGTGGTTGTTTGATGGAATTTTTCATCTTCTACTGAGATATACTGGAAACTTACAAGAAACCTATTTTCAAAAAGTCTTGAGCTGTTTCAAAAAAATAGACATGTTAATAGTTTGAGAAGGATTGACATTCATTCAGTAGAGCTCACATTTATATATCTACAAATAACTGTTTATTGAAAATTGCCTTTTCATGATTTCTATTTCAATATTGTATTAGAAGGATTATTTGAGAAAAGTTTCAAGGAAGAGTTATATGCATCCATTTAGGACAATATTAATATATACAGCAAAGTTTATATATATATATATATATATCTTTATTATTTCAAATATTCTTATATATTTTGAGATCATTATGTGTTGTTTATCCTTTATTTGGTTAACATGGTAAGTGATGTTAATAATAAACTTTTTATGTAAAAGAATAATTTGGATTTAATTTTATCTCTAAACTATAAATAATTTTGAAAATTTTAGTTTGTTAGTTTTCAAAATTTGTGCTCTTCTTTTTTATTTTTATTTATTTATTTGTTTGTTTATTTATTTATTTATTTATTTATTTATTTATTTATTTAGAGACAGGGTTTCTCTGTGTAACTTTGGAGCCTTTCCTGGATCTCACTCTGTAGACCAGGCTGGCCTCGAACTCACAGACATCGGCCTGGCTCTGCCTCCTGAGTGCTGGGATTATAGGCGTGTGCCACCACTGCCCGGCCAATTTGTGCTCCTCTTCATGTTTGTTTTTTCCATATATACATTTAAATAAGTTGCCATTGTTCTGGGTTGAATTATACTTCCTAAAATCATGGTGCCTATTCCAAACCTCCAGTGCCTGAGGGTGATCTATTTTGAAGACAATTTCTTTGTGGATACAGTTAAGGAAGGATTTTGAGATGACACATGCCAAGATTGGGGGACAGTTCACTTCAAACCAATGGCAAGGGACCCTGTCAGAAATCACAGGGAGAATAGGGCAAATGTAGGGGACATAGGAGGCATGTGTGGAGGCCAGTCTGTTATCCTAGCTACGTAGGAGGCTGAGGTCAAAACATCACAAGTTCAAGGTCTGTTTGGGCTACAGAATAAGTTCAAGGCAAATCTCAGAGCATCTCAAAAAACAGAAAAGAAGGAAAAGAAGTACAGGACAGAGAGAGGGAGAGAAAGAGGTGAGAGGGAGGAGAGGAGGGAGGGAGGAAGAAAGAAAATGGGAAGGGAAGGGAGGGAGGGAGGGAAAGAGGGAAGTCATGCTATGGTTGTGACCTAATTGAAGAGTGCTGTCTAGCATATCCTGCCTATGAAACAAGTCACCCCTTTCCATCTGTGTTGTTTTGCTGCAGCTGATAAAGGCCTTGGGAGACGAACAGAGCTATAAGGTCTTTCCTGATGTTTTCCGTGTATTGCTTGATGACTATAGGAAAGGCAGTTGTGTGTTTCCTTACCTCTAACCCTGCTGTGTGTTCTCTCTCTTGCTCAGTCCTGCTCTCTCACTCTGACTCCGCCCCTCCTCCCCCTCTTCAACCTTCTCCTCTCTTATTCTCATTTAAAACATTGTTTACCAGTTTTATTAGGGGGTTACTCATCTTATTATTCTTTTGAAAGAACAAAGCTATTCACTTCACTTTTAACCATTTTCATGTTTAGAATTTATCTGGTGTAGCTCACATTCTTTCCAAGTACACCTTCATGTGTTAAATTTCTACTTACTGACATACTATTTTTTTTCTTCAGCTTAAGGTCATTTACTACTGTCATTGAAATTTTCTTAATGTAGTTACTTATATTTTTTAACTTTGTAATATGTGGGAAATATTCTAGCTTCCCCCTTTTGATTGTTCACTAATTGTACTGTAACCAGAAAACATATTCTGTGTAATTTTAGCCCCCCTAAGTATTTTAATATCAACCCTATCATTCAGCATGTGTCCCAACTCTTAATACTATGTGCTTTGTCTTTAATAGGATTGTTTTCTGCAGCTCAATTGCACTATATTTTAAAAATTATGGTGCCTGGATTGCTTAAATATATATTTCTTGATCTCCCTTAGGTACTATGGTGGTTTGAAACAAAATGGCCCCCAAAGGAAGTGGCACTATTAGGAAGTGTTGCTTTGTTGGAATAGGTGTGGCATTGTTGGAGGAAGTGTGTCACTGTGGGTGTGGGCTTTGAGATCTCCCTGGTTTAAGCTACACTCGATGTAGTAGACAGTGCACTTCCTATTTCCTGTGGATCAAGGTGTAGATCTCTCGCTCATTCTCCATCATCATACCTTCCTGTATGCCAGCATGCTTCCTACCATAATGATATGGATTAAACATCTGAAACTGTAATCTACCATAATTAAATCTTTTCCTTTATAAAAGTTTCTGTGGTATGGTGTCTCTTCATAGCAATTGAAAGCTACGTATGAATTTAATATTTTGATGCTCTGGTAGATTTTAATTTGTAACAGAACTTAGAAATGTTTTCTACTCTGGATTTATTTGTCGAATACTACTATAGGCACTCCCGATTTACTTGGCTGGCACAGAAAGTGTAACTTCATCAGTTAGTTTTTGTGTATGTCTTTGTAATCAGTGAATTGCATGTGACTTTTATATACACAGTATGCACCTGAGTTTTGTATTTTAAGTCTGTCTTTGTTTCTTTTATCTCCTGGAGAATAGTAAATTCAACATCTGGTACTTTCAATTCATGGCTTTTGTTTCTTTTCTCAATCCAGTGCTTCTGTTGGTTCATGTTGTCTTGTGCCTTTTTCTGCCTGATGTGTTGAATTGTGCCTTCAACCTTTATTTGCAAACTGTTGGCAAAATAATCCCCAGCTTAGTGTATTTATTATCTTCCTCTGGAGAGAATTGATCTTGCATCAGTATTATTAGAGCTGTGGACACACACATGTGATTTTATGGCACAAATATTTTGGCTTTCATCACAGTTCCTTGCTCAACACTTCCATAGATCTTGTTGTTTCCTAAATGACTAAGAGAGTAAATGTATCATTTATAAATGTATTTGCCCTTTTGTCCTTTTCTTGACACAGCTTCAGAACAGTGAATGTGAGATGGTTTTATTACCATGTTGGGTATCTGGGGCTTTGGAAGAAGATCTCAGAAAGTGGAGTTGCTGTCTTTCTTAACTTATCTCTTAGTTGTGTCCTGTTCTCCTTTCTCTCAAAAGCAGGAATAATGACTGAAGGCTTCTCTGGACTTTCCTACTCATGCTGTTAGTGTTAGACACATCCATTTTAGACCCAGCTGCCTCTAGTCATGCCCTTGCAATGAAGACTCCACAGAATCCAGTGAATGGGGCTCAGAGAGTTCATATACAGTTAAATAAATGAAAGTATATAGAAAATTAATGAGTCCACGTGTTTGAAATATAGTGTATTCCAACTCCAAGGAAACGGAAGCTTCTTTGCTTGGGACCCTTACAGACCTTATCCTCTTCCCTTCTTCATCTGGCTGCTTATTTGTATCCTTTAAAATATGTTTTTATTACAAACCAGTGAGTATGTCACCTGAGACCTAGAGTTACCATAGATAATTAATGAAGGCTAAGGAGAAGGTCATGAAAACCCCAATTAGTAGCTAGATGGGCAGATGTTCTAGAGTTCACAATTGAGAGCAGCATCAAAAGTGGGGGAATCTGGTTGAATAGACACCACAAACTATGGGATTTCTTACCACACCTCAAACTATGGGATTTGTTATCACACCCTCATAGGGAGAATAGAACTGAGTGTAGTTAGAAGTCATGGAGATTCTCTGTGCTGTAAAGTAAATTAGTTGCTTGCTTGTTGATAGGACAATCCCCACCAATTTTGATATCACAGAAATAATTTGTATTATGAGTATGAGAGAAACTAAGTTAATTTTTCCTCTGTATCTTTAGGTCAAGTATGGTAGAGAAAAAGTTCTTGACAATCTCTCAGTATAGTTTCTGTATTATGTTTCACATTAGGCTGAGGTGCAATCTTTCTAAGAGTCTATTTAGTTTTCTTGCATTTTTTGTGTTTCTCAATTAGATTTATTGAAAGTGTAAACATATATATATACATTTTATATTTTATATATTTTATATATATATAGTCATTATATAGTGTGGTCAACATACATGTCATCTTATAGAAAGCACATTGCCAAAATACAATAAAATATCATTGTTTATAGTGCTCATGCTATACATTTTACATCTAAATATTCATATATGATTCTATTCATCATACATGAACACTCCTTTATGTCCACTTACCATATCTTTTCACTTCCCTGAGTTTGTAGCCACTTTTTGTTCTGTTTCTACATAGTTGAAGTTATTGAGTCCACACATATATAAAAGTGTACCTTGTCTTCACAATCTGGCCCATGTTACTACTTAACATGATGTTCTTTAGGTTTACACAGTTGTAAATAACGTTTGACTTCTGTTGTTATTGTTGTTGTTGTTGTTACAGAAATGAATACTTTCTCACTGTGTATATCCAGTTTTCTTTACCCATTAATCCACCAATAGACATTTCCAGTTCCATTGTCTCCTGAGAGCTAGTCTGGTTTGGAAGAATACCTTAATCCCGTAAATAGGCTTCCAGTGAACTGTCTTCAGAAAGCTCCATGCTCTTTAGTGAGGACCTGTGCAGTGTTCCAAGTCCTCAGGCCCATGATGATGATTATGGAAAGTGCAGCATGGCCTTTCAACTGCCAGTTGTCCTTTTGAAGTAACAACTATCACTCAGGGAAAAAACAATTGCTCACCCACTCAAGGCCAACTCATTTTCCATCTTGATAAATTCTGAAATAAAGACTTTAAATAATGTTTTGTCTTTATTGAGAACAATTTTCTCCTATTTGGTAGGAGAACTGAAACATGTGGCCTCATCTGACATGGCTAATGTAGAATTACATTTCCTGGACAAGTCCTTTAGACCTGATAAGGAAACATTTCCAGTTGGTTTTAAATCATTGAAACTTCATCTGATTTCATTTTATATGTATGGGCATGTTGCCTCCATGTATGCCTGTGTACTGTATGATATCCTGGTTACTTTGGAGGCCAGAAGAGAGTGTCAGAGCCCATGAAACTGGAGATACAGCTTGTTGTGAGTTGCAATGTGGGCTCTAGAGCTGGAACCTGGATTCTCTGAGAAAGCAACAAGTGCTGAGCTATTGTTCCAGCTCCTGAGTCTAATTTCTCAAGGACTGTTGACTCAACAGAAAAGTCTAACTTAAGTTGGAAAGTCTTTTTGCAAACAGAAAATCATTCAACACTGTCCTAGTCTTTAAAAGTTCAGAAAAATACTGGGGGGAAATAAGTCATTTGAAGTTTTTAAAATCCAAGTTTATTTCCATATCTATTTAAATATTTACATTATTACTGTTATAACTCATGTCATGGGCCTGGTGTAGTACTACATGAACAGATTGACCAAATCTTGCTTTAATGAAGTTTAGTGAAAGATGCCAAGATTCAGAATTAAAGATGATAGTTGAAAAGTTCTTATTCAGTTCCTGGCATGTAGTACTATACTCAAACACTGTGTGTGTGTGTGTGTGTGTGTGTGTGTGTGTGTGTGTGTGTGTGTGTGTGTGTTTCTAAACAGCTCACAGTTCTGGACCAGTGAACCCATCTCTCTTGGGTAGAGTTATAGGGTAAACCATGGTGAAAGATCAAGTAATAGAGAGGTATGTGGTTGACATTTATTTTAAGTGAAAACATCCTATTGACTTTTGAATAAGTAAGCCGAAAACTTATTGAATGAAAACTATGTTCAGCTTATATACAATCTGACTATCCTTACATACACAAAATTCTCTTGTTGAAATATTAGTATCCAAAGTAAAGGTTTAACTTTGGGTATCTTCTGGGGCACCGAATGCCAGGAAAGATGACAGATCCAGAAATGTTATTTCACTGAGAAGTGACTGCTTTCGGAATGGTCACTTTAAAAGAAAACAGAAACAACCAATTAATCCCTTCTCTATTGCTACTTATGTCTGATCCTTGGGACCAGTGAGTGACAACCATAGAAACATGTTACTTTTAGGTATATTATTTTACATTATTTTTGGTGGGATGGCCTTCAACTGATTATTTAGCCAAGGCTGACCTTGAATTGATCCTCCTGCCTCTACTCAGGGCTGGGATTTACAGGTGTACACCACTGTGTCTGACATCTCATTCTTTATATTAAAGATACCATTTTCCTTTCATGATTGCATATTAAATTACCAGAGACCATCTAAACAATTTATCACTTAATTTTAGGTTTAGAAGTATGGAAAATTTCAAACATTTTCTATACTAGATAAAGAGCTTTGTCTATTATGTGGAGATGAATCAGTTGAATTGATCTGGTTTTAGTTGCTTTAGGAAGAAGCTTTTATCTTGTTTGGTGGATAATTATGTTAGTGGGTCAAGACCCTCCACACATGCCCATATATGTGTCTGGGGATAAGTCCAGGCAATTATGTTATACATTTGTACTCATACTTAAAATAATGGGAGTCAACCTGTTTTGCTGGATTAGTATCTTAAACATCATATTCTGGTGGTCGTAATTTCTACCCAAGACAGCTGTGCTCTCCCCCTCCCCAACCCCCATCTAGCAGGCTTCTACAATCTGCCAGTCACTGCACTGAGTCTGTCTGGCCATAAAATTATGGCTTTTGCCAAACAATGGACCATTCTACTGCTTAAAGATTGATCAGAAGAATTATATCCCATATAAATTGAACAATAAGTTCACCTTTATAATTTTCCATTCAAATGTAGAGAAATGACAAATGGTTTCTTTCATAATCTTGTTTTATCTGTCAACCTGGGGCTAGCACTTACCAAACCCAAAACTTGTCTTGGCAAACGTCTTTATAAAGTGGGAATGGATGCAGTAAACACATAAAATAGTACAAAGGTAAAAAATAAAGACGGTTCTGTATATATTTCTTGTTTCAAATCACCCACATGTCTTTAGGATATAGAATAGATAGAAGACTCAAATTCATGCCAAATGTGATTCTTCTCAGATCCTGAGAGACTGAATTGCTGGGAAAAGAATCACAGGAGGTTAAAAGCAGTTGGTTGATGACCTAACGTGGGTTCCTCAGTAATCCCTGGAACTAGAGGAAGTCACTCTTTCTGTCTAAGCCTTAGTTCTCCCTTCTGAAATGCAAAGTCACCTGCTTCTTCAGTGACAGTTCAAATCATAAAATTACCTGTCCTAGACAACTCTACCTGTTTAAATAACTGACAATCTGTGCATAGACAGGCACTTTGTGGCTTTATTCTTGATAATCATGCTTTCTTTTTCTTTTCCATTCCTTTGCTTATGAGCTTTCTGCTTGAAAAGAAAAAAAAATGTGTGATGCTGCTGGATTAATCCAGTGAAATGTAAATGTAATCAGTGACTAAATCAAACGTGCCTGTAGTCCACAACACTTCTAAAGCAAAAACAAAATTATAGATCCTTCTAATTTGAACCAGCTGAAGCAACCACTGATTTTCACAGTTCCAGTAAAACAGAGAACTGTCAGAATTGATTGTCCCCACAGATTAGGATGCTGAACACTTTAGGTACAGAGATCCAGCAGCCTCTACCTTAATTTTGAGATTCTTGGGATTTGGCATTGGAATACTCCTGTTGTCATTTCAATGAGCTCATGACCTTTTCTGTCAGTCTCCCTAATCCCTTTGTCAAAATCAAGGTACTCAGGAGCATCCTAAGGGTTGACAAAGGCAAGCTGTATCACCTGCATGGACATTGGTATTTGGGAGCATTTCTATACTGTTCTGATTCAAGAAACAGAGCACCATCACAAATAACCACAGTCTGCAGCAACTCTGAACCTGGGACAGAGAGCTTCTGGCATATAAACTTGATTTGTATTCTAAAGGCTATTTGCCTTTAGACAGAGAGCTTTGAAATTCAATTCCAAAATCATGGTACAGAGCCTTTGATTTTTATGTCACATGCCCAACCATCTATTCTACTTTCAGACCATGCTATAACAGCATGGATTTATATCCCTGGTGTCTTTCACAACTCTAATTTGTTCCCGGCACGAAATACCACCTATATTAGTTTGAAATTCTATTCTAAACTTAGATCCCATGGTTTCTGTGTGGGATGTAAAGTTGACAAAACACGTGTTTTTTCCCCAATGCAAATTTTGCATGCATTGACTTTCAGTTAGTCAGGCTGACACTGTTGGAGGTGTACAAGATAGAAAATAACTCTGGGTAAATAAAAGGGTATGCAGAGAGAAAAGACAAGTGGAGATTTTCAACTCACTGAGTTTTTAAAGACAGAACAAGTGTGTTCATTTTGAGGAGGATTAAAGATTAAGGTGAAGTATTTACAATAAGTTTGGACACATATTATGAGGTCAAGGAAAGCTGATAATCTATCCATTGTGACAGCATTCAATAATACTAAAGTTCATTATAAAATTGAAACTAGAAAATTCTAACTTCAAGTGAATTATGAATGGTCAAAGTTATTGGCTCAAAGACTTGGCTCTGAGGTGAAATGAGATTTCCATGAGGATGGGAACATTTCACATTTACACAACGGTTCATATTCTCAAAGTCATATGGCAGTGATGACTGAAAAATGCATCTTTAATTTTCATTGATGAAATGCAGGTTAAGCATACACTTGGAGGATAGTAAACACTCTCCACTGAGAGAGAGAGAGAGAGAGAGAGAGAGAGAGAGAGAGAGAGAGAGAAGAGATGTGAATAAAGATATGCTTAAAGTCAGCTTGTAAAGCAAACTAAAAACACCCAAGTGCCAGTACATGGAAATGACTTAATAAGAATTAAGAAAGTATGCCTTTGTTTTTACATTTACATAAATGTTCATAGAATGCAAGAGCTTTTCATGTGCTTAGATGTTAATGCTAATCCACATTAGAAATATGAAAAAGATTGATTTATAAATATGTACTGCAATTTTCAGGCATCCCTTCAAGTGAAAGTCCTTTACAATATGTATTTTCTGCAAAACTGGAATACTTGCCCTGCTCATCCTTTATCCTTGGCTCAGGGAACCAAGTTGTGAATTTGTTTTCTTGAAGGCTGAACTTGTATGAAGATTTCAATACCCTAGCATCTTCCCCACTTTTATGTGTAACTTGTGAAAAACTCCCTGTGTTTCTTCAGGCTTAGCAACAGGATTTGAATGTGATGTCACTGCCATCTCAGAACTCCACACACCCTGCAGTAAGGGCTGGGCGAAAATCAAATTCTAACTCTGGAAACATCAGCAACAGATAGCATGCAAGTTTCAGGCTTGATCTGTTACAGCCTTGCCAGGCCTCCCCCTTTCTGCCTGCCAGAGTGGTGATGACCAGAGCAATTTCAGCTGTCACATAAAGACTGTGGAACTATATAAATCTCTGCATGATCCTGCAGAGAACCATTGACCACTTACCTGCTATAGCTCCCTGGACTGTCAGCATGGAACAGATATGAATTATTTCAGAAGCATGTTTGGAGGTCCTTTTGGTGTTGTCTGTTTTATTGTGCTAATTAACGCATCATGCTTGTTGCTGCACACTTATGATTTGGAAGTGCAGCTGGACTCTTGCTGTGCCCTGCAAGCCTTCTGTGGTTTGCTTTTTCTGTGCAGCTGTGTAGAATTCTCTTTAAAGATGTCATCCGCGCACCTCAGCCCTTCTCTTCTAATCAGTTGATACTGATGTAGAGAAAACAATGGCATCAGGGATGAATTCTGTTAATCTTCTCCTTGACATCTAAATCATTGTCCCTACTTATGCCCAGCCTTCCCTAGTTTTAGAAAGAATTTTCCTTCTCTTTATTCCTTTTAGGAACTCTCTTATCACCACATCACCTGTTTTAAAGTACTTACTTCTTCTCTCGTGTGTTACTGACTTCTCCTCCCTCATTCCCTTTTTCTCCTTCAGTGACAAATAAGATATCAAGATTTAGTCATCTCCACAGGTTTCCCTACCATGATCCTGATGCACTTGCTCACAGAATCCCTCTTCTTTCTTTTTGACCGGATTCCTGGAGCTCTGCCTGGTGTTTGGTTGTTAATCTCTGCATCTGCTTCCATCAGTCATTGGAGAAAAGCTCTGTGATAGAAATTTAGATCAATGGCTGTGGAACCTGCATAGGACTGGAGTAGGTCCTCTGCATGGCAAGATAGTTGTGTAGCTTGATCTGCTTGGGGAATCCCCTGGCAGTAGGATCAGAATCCATGCCTGGTGCATGAGTGGGCTTTTTGGACACCCCATGCAGCCTTGAGACAGAAGGAAGGGTTTGGACTTGCCTCTATTGGATGTGTCTCCTCATGGGAGGCCCTTGTGTTCTTGAGGGGGAGAATCAGGGTAGCTTAGGAGGGGGAGGCTTGGGGGGAGTGGGAGGAGGAAAGAGGAGGATCTTTGATTGTTGTGTAAAATGAATGAAAAAAAGTTCTTAATAAAAAAATAAAAATATATCAAGGTTATCTAATCTAGTTTTAAATTTGTCATGTATCTCATTTGTGTGGTGGGGGTGCTGTAGCACATGCACAAACACAAGTATGAAGGTGTGCATGTCCATGAACATGTGGATGCTAGAGGTTAACACTGGATGTCTGCTGCTGTCACCTTTCACATTAATTTTTGAGGTAGAGTCTTTCATTGAATCTAAGCACATTAGCTAGATTCATCAGAGAGCTCTTGTGATCTGCTCATTCTTCTGTAAAGGCTGAAGTTCAAGTGAGACTCCAACATACCTAGACTTTTGATGTTATAGCTGCTGTAGTTTTTAAAGGACCAATTAGATCATTTCTTGTCATTGCTTAAAATATTTAATGTATTTTAATAACTAAATCTGGACTAAATCCAAACTCCACCATATGACCAATAGGAAACATTAGTACATGTATTAGTTACTTTCTATTGCTGTGATAAAACACCACAACCAAGGCAGCTTATAGAAGAAAGAGTTTATTTGGCTTATGGTTGCAGAAGATTAGAGTCCATGAAAGCCCAGCAAAGGCATAGTGGTAGGAGTAGGAAGATGAGAGCTCACATCTTGCACTGTGAATTTGAAACAGTGATAGTGAACCAGAAATGGCTTGAGTCTGTAAACTCTCAAAGCCTGCTTTCATTGACAAGTTTCTTCCAAAGCTCAAAATAGTTCATTCAATGTGAGACCAAATATTCAAGTGACTGAGACTATGGGGCATCTCACTCGAACTATTATGATTTCTGTGTTTTTCTTCAGTTTCTTTTTTGAAGTTATCATATGATTACCTTTTGGTCAAATCTTATTGAATTCACATTTATGATCCCCCCTCCAGAGTTGTTTCATCTACTTGAATGCTTTGTTTTTAACCAGCCTCCTACATGATCAAGTTGTACATGTAAAGACTCAACTCAATTATTTCCTTTAATTTCTTTTCTGTTCTTTAACACTACCTTTTGTTGTCCAATGCCCCACATTTGCACTGTTTTCCTTGGTTTAAGGTAAAATTCTTAGTTTCCTGCTTCATTATCTTCTTAGACTGAGCTCTCTTTGCAGACAAAGTTCTTGCCTTACTTATTTTGGTAGCACTAAAAGGCACCCTACTGCCACAGAAAAATTTATTATGTATTTGCTGTGCATTGTGGTTAATAAGTATATTTCCCTATTGATGAGTACGCTCACAAGGTTGGTAGATCTAGCTGGTATTTAGCAACAATAAACCAGTTAGAACAGAGCATACTGTTGGTAACATCAAACATCCAACATCAAAAAGCAAAGAACAGAGTGACCTTGTAATTTTCTTACAATATTAGCAACCAGAAATCTCAATTTAATGTATTTAAAAGAAAAATAAATTTGTATCTAAAATTGGTGAGCAGATATTTTATTTTTCCTAAGAAGGGTATTTGTGCTTTTATAAGGAAATGAAAAGGCATAAATTACATTTGAATAGCAACCAGAAATTCAGAATGAAGGTCACATGTAAAACACTGCAGAATAGAAAGCAGCTTGCTAAATTATGATCTCCATAGGGCCTCTCAGTGCAGGACACTGCAGATTCTCATAGAGAGGGAAGCAGTGGAGGAAAGATGCCAGGAGGAACAGAAACCTCAGCCTGTGTTAGCCTGAGAGTGGCCTGACGCAGGCAGGTTTGGAATAGAATGTGGGACAATGTCAAATGTGTGTGAGGAAAGAAGCCTGAAATCGGAGATCCAGCTATTTGTGAGTCACAGTCAAAGGAAGGAAAGTTTTTAATTGCCCTGGAATGCCATCTGAAATGTGAAACGGTTTGCATTACACAGTTTCTAAATAATCGTATTCATAAGCTAAATCTATGGAATGGCCTTCATTCTGTGATTAAAGAAAGTAACAGAGTAACATCATTTACAATCTCAAAGGCAGAAAGATTTTCCATGATACCAGTAGAACACAAAACAACTTTAAATGTAGTGAACAGTAATGCTCAAGTGAAGAAATATTAAAGAACTAATCATCCCATTGAGTTTTCTTTTTTCTCTTATGATTCTGAAGGCTAAAATTTTCAAATGGAAGTTTCAAAAGGATTTGTAAGTCACATGATAGGATCTTCAAGTCAAATGAAGGCAGATAAACTCTATGTCTTGCTGTGGTCATTTCCAATGTTCCTCATTTCTCTGTCCTGAGGATTTAAAAGGCTGACTGTGTTCTTGCCAAATCTAGATGGCAGCTGCCAGTTTTGTTTTTCTCCACCTGAGAAGATGAAGCTTCACCTCTTCTTTATTTGCTTTGATATAAGCCACTTCAATTAAGGACAAGAGACACAGGTCCACTTTCTGTTTGGTCAAATGATGGAAATTCCTTGCTCATCCTCTCTTTAAAAATCATTTGGTTTAATAGATGCAAAAATACTCAATAAAATACTCAATAAACACATCCAAGAACACATCCAAATAATCATCCACCATGATCAAATAGGCTCCATCCCAGAGATGCAGGTATGGTTTAATACATGCAAATCAGTAAATGTTATCCACCATATAAAAAAAAAGTGAAAGAAAAAAATTAATGATCATCTCATTAGAGGCAGAAAAGGACTTTGACAAAATTCAATGTTCAATGTAGAAGAGTGCAAATACATTAATATATATCCCTGCATAAAACTTAAGTCCAGTGGATCAAAGACCTCAACATAAAATCTAGATACATTGAAATAGATAGAAGAGAAAATGAGGAATAGCCTTGAATATAATGGCATGGGAGACAACTTCCTAAACAGAACATAGATAATGCAGATCAACAATTAATAAATGGGACCTCATGAAACTGATAAACTTCTGTAAGTCAAATAACACCATCAATAGGACAAAGCAGCAGCCTACAGAATGGGAAAAGATTTTCACCAACTCCACATCCAATAGAAGATTAATATTCATAATATATAAATAACTCAAAAAACTAGATATCCACAAACCAAAATAATCAAATTTAAAAATGGGGTACAGATCTGAACAGAATTCTCCATAGAAGAATCTCAAAGGGCTGAAAAGCACTTAAAGAAATGTTCAACTACCTTATCCATCAGGGAATTGTATATCAAAACTACTTCAAGATTCCATCTTACATCTGTTGGAAATGGTTAAGATAAAAAATGTAAGTGAGAGCTCATGCAGGTAAGGTTGTGGAGCAAGGGGAATCCTCTTCCCATTGCTGATGAGAGTACAGATTTGCACAGCCACTGTTGTGGAATATTAGTTTAATGATGCAAAGATGTGTTGCATTCTTTTATGTTGCACTTGTTTAACTCTGTAAAGCTGTGTTACTTTGTCTGTTTAAAATACCTGATTGGTCTAATAAAGAGCTAAATAGCCAATAGCTAGACAGGGGAGAGAAATAGGCAGGGCCGCCTGGCAGAGAGAATAAATAGGAGGAAAAATATAGGCTTGAAAAAAGAAGAGCAAGAAGCAAGAGAAGGAGAAGGCAAGGAGGATGCCAGGGGCCAGCTCCTCAGCCACTCAGCCACACAGCCAGCCACAAAGTAAGAAGGAAAGAAAGAAATATAGAATAAAGAAAAGTAAAAAGCTGAGAGGCAAATTGTAAAGAGAATCAGGATAATTTCAGTTAGAAAAGCTGTCTAGAAAGAAGCCAAGCTAAGGCAGGGCATTCATAAGTAAGAATAAGTGTCCATGTACTTATTTGGGAGCTGAGTGGCAGCCCCCTCCCCCAAAGAGTTAAAAAACAAAAACAAAAACAAAAAACTATAAGGCACTTTGGAAATCAAAATGGTATTTCCTCAGAAAATTGGGAATCCATTTTCCTCAAGACCCAGCTATACCACTCTTAGGCAGATATCCGAAAGGACACTCTTTTCATATCATTTCATTCCTTCTTATTCTGTGTCTGGTTGTGTAGCTGGGTGACTGGCCCCTTCTTTTCTTGTTCCTTGGTCTTGCCTCCCAGATTTCTTTTTCTATTTATCCTCTCTGTCTATCAGCCCTGCCTATCCTTTATCCTACCTTGATATTGGTCATTCAGCTCTTTATTAGACCAATCAGGTATTTTAGATAGGCAAAGTAACACAGCTTCACAGAGTTAAACAAATGCAACATAAAAGAATGTAACACATCTTTGCATCATTAAACAAATGTTCCATAGCATATGCGAATGTTATACATCTTAAAAAAAAATATTCCATAGTACTCTATTCTCTTTGTTGCTGAAAGGTGCTTTGCAGGCTGCCAAAAGAGAAGTACGGACATTCGTCTAGCTACAAAACCAGTGACCTAAAATCTGTCCTGCCTGAAGATGTAGTCTTGTAATGGTGGAACAGAACTTGTGGTAGTGGCCAACCAATGTCTCATTTAATTTGAGATCCTCTCCATGAGTGGGAGTCCATACCCAACACTGCTTTGATGTCCAATAACACGTATCTGGATAATCCCAAGACCTAGGGTTGAACTAAACATGACTGGTCAAAAAAGAACAAAACAAATAAACAAAAAATAATAAAAGGACTCCTAACAATATTCTGCTACACTCATAGATCAGTGCCTTATCTAGTCATCATCAGAGAGGCTTTCTCCAGTAGCAGATGGGGGAAGATGCAGAGACCCACAGCCAGCATAATGTAGAGTGAGATTCTAAATTGGAAGCCCCATCAGACCCCTCACTTTGGAGCTCAAGGAGTCCTGCAGAGAAGTAGAAAAGATTATAGGACTCAGGGGATGGGGGCCACCAGGGAAACAAGGCACACTGAATCTACAAAACAGGGCTCTCATGGGCTCACAGAGACTGAAGCAGCAAACATTGGGCCTACATAGGTCTACCAGGTCCTCTGTGTAGGTATTGTAGCTGTGTGTTAGCTTGGTATTTTCTGTGAGACTCCTAACTGTGGGAGCAGGTGTATCTCCAACTTCTTTGCCTGCTCTTGAGCCTCTTTTCCTTCTTTTTGCCCAGCCTCAATTTGAGGGCTTTTGCCTTCATATTGTATTTTGTTTCATTGTGTTTAGTTATTGTCTCTTGGAGGCTGGCTCTTTTTTGAAGGGAAATGGAAGCAGAGTGGATCTAGGAGAGAGGGGAGTTGGCTGGGAGCTGGAAGGAGCAGAGCAGGGGTGGGTGGGGGAATTGTGGTTAAAATGTATTGTATGAGAGAATAATATATTTTTCAATTTAAAAAATCATTTGTTTTAGTTATTTATGTAACATGAATCTTAAAAGGTCTTATAATAAAAAACCCAGAGTCACATATTGGGGTGAAAGCTGAAAGGTCAGAGAAGCAGAACAGCCAGGCTCTAGCTTACCTCTATGAAATCCTCAGCCTCAAGAGAGTGAGTTTCTGTTTCCTCACGACTTATATACCTTTCTGTGTCCTGCTATATTACTTCCTGGGATTAAGGGCGTGTGTCACCACTGCCTGGTTCTGTTTCTCTCATGTAGCCCAGTGTGAACTAAAACTCCCAGAGGTCCTCACGGATCTCTGCCTCCCATGTGATAGGATTAAAGTTGTGTGCCACCAATGCCTGACCTCTATGTCTAATTTAGTGGCTGGCTCTGTCCTCTGATCCCCAGGTCAGCTTTATTAGGGTAAACAATATATCACCACATATTTATATTTGGCTCTTTTAAAATAAACTTGAAAACTTAGGTTAACAGAGAAAATACACATATGTCAATTGTTCTTTTAAGCCGGAAGGGAGAGTACTTAGTGTTTTTTTCCTAGTTGGATACCTCGGGGTTTATTTTGAAGTGTCTATTTGTACTCTATTTTACACCGTTTTGTTGAATTATGTTATTTTGATTCATCATACATATATGTGTATATAGTCAGACACACAGACATAGATTCACACACTTTAACTGGGTGTACATTAAGAAACAGAGGGTTTTGAGAATAAACTTAACCTTAAAGCTTCACTGTTCTTTCAAATGTCCATTGAGAAAATGTGTACTTGGCTGTCAGTTGCTATTGCTTTCAGTTGTTTCTTCTCATCACTGTGGAGCAAGAATTTGACAATTACTAACATAATGAAATATGGTCTTAAATGTTATCTCAGTTTAGTTTTGGAAACCAGAAATGTAATAAAATAAAACAACTTCAGACACTGCTTACTGTGTCCTTTCACATTTTGAAACTCAGAATGGATGAGAAAATCTTATTCATAGCCTAATACAGTCTATGTCTTATTGATGGTTAGTTTATGATAATAAGAGACCAAGCAGCCAGCTTATAAAGATTGTTTTAAGGCAGAATATTGTTTTCCACCATCTTGAGTATGTGGAACACCAAACAAAAATCACAAGGGCTAATGATTTGTATCATTAACAGGAGAACATGTTTTTTCAGTTCATCATTGGCTGTGTGGACAAGGTCAGTTATTAAGGCCCTAGATTCATAAATGTTGCTCTATGTAATAGCTGGTGGGAGGAAATTGCCATTGTGAGAATGTGCCAGATGCCACACCGAGAAAGGGTCTGTACCTCCTGGGTCACACTGGAAGAGTCCAATAGACTGGTAACATCTGTTTAAGGCCAGTGCTTTTGAAAACTAGAGGGGTCAATTCTAATGTTCTATTCATTGAATGTCCTGAAAACTGGGTCATACACATTTGAAAGTGTTAGGGAGTTGGTTTCAGAGAGATTTTCATAGTCTACCTGTAATTCAAAGGCATGCCTATGAAGTAGCTTTCAAAGTTGAAAGAATTCTGATAACTTTCCAAAATGAGAAAGACTTTAATTTTTAAATGCCCCTTGAGTCATTTCTTCATCTCACAAACAGAAGTAAGAGTCGATTGTCCTGCAAACACATTGATTGACTAGAATAGCTTTGTGAGGCTTTTGTCTTTTTTTAAAATTTATTTAATCTTTTCCTTCTAGCATATGCAGCATGACATCAAAAGTGAGAGCTTGAGTGTAGCATCAATCACTTGAAATTTAGCCCCCTCATCTTATTTCGACCTTTCATGGAACAACAGTTAGAAACTGAGGTTTTTATTCCCTTCCACATTTTATTTAGCTCTTGGTCCTTGAAAGTGTTTGTAGGTTGTACAGCATGCCTTTTTCTTTAGTTAACTATAGTCAAGGACCATGAAAGGAATGATCAATGGAGATGAAGTGTTATGCTTTATTAAAAGTGGTAGCATTATGTTGATATCAAATGGACATACTGCAGAGAAATGTTTTAGTTACTTTTCTATTACTGTGAAAAGACATCATGACTAAGGCTACCTATAAAAGCAAGTATTTAATTGGGACCTTGCTTATGATTTCAGAGAATAAATAAAGTCCATGGCCATCACCACAAAGAGCATGGCAGTAAGCAGGTTGGCATGGTGCTAGAGCAGTAGCTGAAACTTAGTTATTGAGGGAGAGAGAGAGAGAGAGAGAGAGAGAGAGAGAGAGAGAGAGAGCCCTAGGTGGACACAGGTGGTTTTTTTGAGAACCTGCCCCCAGTGACACAAATCCTCCAACAAGACCACACCCTCTAATCCTATCCAAATAGCTCCATCAACTAGAAAACAAGCATTCAAGTATATGAGCCTAGGACAGCTCTTCTCTTTCAAATCACTACAGGGAGAGAACCACAGAGAGGGGAGGCACTCTGCTCTCAGCGCACTCCTCTATGAAGCCTACTACTCTGAAGGCTGCTGCATCATTCTGTCGTGCATATGGGCTTTATTTGTAATGATACCTTCAACCTGGAAACATCACTGTCTGCGACAAGATCTTAGCTCTCAGGCAAGTTATCCAGATAATAATCAATGTCAATCATCTAGGTCCAGTCCTAGCTGCTGGGCCTGTATAGCATTATGAGTCTACCTGGAACCATTTCCTCCTCTGTGAATGAAGAGACTCACTTATTTGTTTATTCAGCTGATGTCTGTGCAATTTCTGTTGTGCCAGGAATTGAGGCAGCCAATAAAGACAGCTGGTGACATGTAGAATGTCATTGTCTATGCAAATAGCTGTCACAGCATTCTTTGGAGCCCCACACTTTAAAACAGCAGATAGAGCTTTGCTTTGTGAACTATGAAGTACCATACAAATTCAAGAGGTTCTGACAGCCAAAGGCAGTGAGCTAAGGCTAAGAGATGAAACTGCAAGCATTTATTAGGTTGAATATGGGAAGAAAATAAAAGATAAGGGAAGACGGCCCTTGATTATTCTCAGACTGGTTAAAGTTTATGATTATCAGTGCCCTTTGGTTCTCCTTCCTGTTCCAACCACGACTATTGAATATTTCCCTGCTCATTAACACCTGTCTAGGAGTGGGAAGGTGAAATGCTAATCAGGCAATTTAGCTAATTGTTAGCTGCTGCTAGGATGCAGGTTTTATTTATTTTTTCTTCCCTGTTCAGATAAGGAAATGCTGAAATCTTTTTCTAAAATGTTAGCAGTGGATTTCTAAACTTCATGTCACCTGCTCATTCTTTCACTTATAAGATAAATTAGAATATTTTGTTTTCAGCAAGGCGTTAGAATAAAGCCCGGAGATGTCATGCTCCTCAATGTTCCGTTTAAACGTCACATTGCACATTCTTTATTGACTAATATTTAGAAAATGTGAATTTGCTACAACATGACTAGCTTAGAAGAGTGGTCGGGATTTAATAATTTCAGTTTTAAGTGCAGCCCTACATAAGTGCGCTTGCTAAGAGGATTTGGAGCAATCAGAAGTCTACCCTCCCCTCTGCCTGTGGTAGACATTACATGACCCTCCCCTAACCAAATAAGGGAGAGGGGAATGTTCTGGGGATTAGGGACACTAAGAATAAATCTGAGCTGTCTCGGATAATGTTGCTTTCCACTCTTTAGTTCATGTTTTCTGACACAGACCCCTGTAATTATCTCAGAGACAGTGCGGGGGCTTAGGCAGTATTCTCTAGATACTTAGGCATCTTCTTCCCCTTTTCTTTATTTGTTTATTTATTTATTTATTTTGTGCCTGTCTCTTTAGGGCTGGGAAGCGTGTGTGTGTGTGTGTGTGTGTGTGTGTGTGTGTGTGTGTGTGTTCCTCCAGAGTGCCAAAAAGAGAAAAGTGCTGAAGAGAGTCCCAGGGTGATGAGGCTATTTTTGTTTGAAGCTGATACTTCTAGCTGAGCCACAAGTACTGCTTGGAAAGGGCTTAGGTTGTTTCCAGGGGGAGAACTCTGCAGAGAAGAGGCAAAGTTCAACAGGACCACGCAAAGCAGCTGAAAACAGCCAGGAAGAGCAAGAGCCCTCCGCTAGCCCTCTCTACCAGAGTTCTCTACTCCTCCCTTATTCTGCAAAGTACCACTTGACTGCAACTTTTCACCTGATTGACTTCTGCATCCACCATGACTGAGATCACCGCTGAAGGTACTGTTGCTTGGGGACATTATGTAAATTGACAGCTACAGGCACTCTCCATGATTCTGATTCCGCTGTTGTTTTTAGTAGTCATCTTGGTCTGTGAGTCTACACTGGGTCTGGGAAATGAAATGAGAGGTTGCCAGATATGTATGTTGGGGGAGTAAGACAAGGTTTCTCTGGAAATTTGCTTGGAAATTCTCTGCTGTGCTGGAAGCCCCACTGCTTTCTCACTTATCACTCACACCTCTATAAATAGCTACAGTCCTGAACATGGTGGCTGATTTCTTATCAAGCAAAAATTATAAGGCATGTGAGGATGGAGACAATTAAAATCAAAATATTATGCCTGGGGTTTCAATTTAGAAATATGATCCAGAGCACTTTTGCTTTACAGTATTTAAAAGTTGAGTTCTTAACCATCTTCCCTTTCCAGCAAGAGTATATAGATTGCCTGTGTGCATCTTAGATAAAAGAGCTCTGAAGATGACTATCCATTTTACTTTGAGAGGTGCTCAAAGACAAAGTTAGAATTTTCTGAGTCAAATCAATCCAACTTTAAAAATAAGGTATTTAATTCTTAGAATTCTACTTATTTCATGAATTCATTGCTTTTTTCTCTACAATAGTGAATTCCATATTTATATTAAAATAAATATTTTCTATATCATCTCTTATAATAAACCTATACTAGTACAAGTAAAAATGATATTTTTTATTAATCACAGTAGCAAAACCGTTTAGACACACACACTTCTTACTAATAAAAAAATCCTTTAAAAGTAATACAATCTGGCTTACTTGAGGTAAAACTCTGGGAGGTAGGTCAAAAATTCTCTCTGACAGCTGTAAGAAAACAAGGCAGGTGATACTTTTGACAATTGCCAAGTTAAATGCCATTTTCTTTTTAACCAGCTTGTAAAATAGAAATCTGTGAATTTTGTCTTTTGGGTGGGTGGAAAACTGTGACAAAAGTAATTTCCTCTGAAGATTTAGGCAATTACCTGGGGTTTTTTAAATCACCTATAGAGATAGTCTGGCAACCCAAACTAATAACTATCATTACCGAGATGTTTCCATTTAAAGGTTTCTTTGTTTAGATTTATATGCATATTTCCTTTTTGAGACCTCATACCGTTCAACTAGGTAGAATTTCAATCTCTGTTTCACAAAAAGGAAACTCTTATTCAGATATTCCATGACTTGCCCATTGGCACACTTTAGCCATAATTTGGTGTTAGCTCCTTGACGCCTGCTTCTGTTTTCTCTTTTCTGGTAGAGGGTATCAGATTTACTGTCTGCCTGTTTTAGTTTAGAATTTGCTAACTGAATATAAATAGTATTTTTTTTCTATTCCTTGTATATTCTGTGTCACATGGCCCTTATGTTGGTCTTAAAGAGATCTATCTATAAAAATGTCTTGCTTGTTCCTGCACAAGGTATTAAGAAACCTCTGAGCATTCCCATCAGCCTCTGCTCGGAGCCTGTGCTATTGCTGATTCCAGACATCAGCTGGCCAATCACGTTCCTTCATTATAGAGCATGCTCTGTACACATTTGCAGTTGTTCCATATCACTTTTCATGAGAGGATAGTTATTTTTGAAACAGAATTACCGTTTGTAGCTGTAGGGAGTTTAAAGAAAGACATTGTGAAGCCTCTGTGGTGGGACACATGTAAAAGCAACTGAGCAAGTTTAAGTTGAATTTGTGAGCACAGCGTATAATTTCTGGATAGTCATCATTTCCCACGGTCTGGTCTTCACAACTGAGAGGGTCTGTATCATTTGACCATCAGTGATGTACGAATTCCTTTTCTGCAATGTTTATTTTTCAGAAGAAACTTAGATTTCCAACTTAGTGGTTTCATCTCTCCTGAGGTTCATACCGTAGTCATTTTCCAAAGGATTTTATACTTTTCATTTTAACGTGTGACTCCCACTCTTTGTACCTTATCTGCAAGAACATTATTTATACATTTATTTATTTGTCTTTCATTAAAAGGATAATTTGTAAAGTTCTTGTTTTCAGTTGTTCTCTCAACCTTGAGCTGTCTTTTCTTTCATCTACTATATTTCCCTTACAACTACTTTTGGGAAAGTTACTGAAGTATAAGCACTGCCTTATTAACCCCCATATCATTTATCTATCTCCTTTCCTACTCACTGAATATGAAAAGCAAGCATTTTGTTGATCTATACCAAATAAGACCTAGGGTGATTCCTTGGAAGCCTGCTGTCACATTCACTTTAAGTCTCTTCCTTGGATATCGTTAATTAAGGAAGTTCACAGGTTGATACCATGGCTTATCCACCTCTACTGCATGTCATGTTTATCAGCCCTACTGAATCTTTCACATGTATTTCTTTTTTCTACTGATGTTACAAGTTGGATAAGTTCATCCAGTGGAAGAAAGGAAATCATGCTCCATATAGAACAGCGTTTCAGGTACAGAGCAGTAGATGAGACAGAACTCAAAAGTTGAACTGCAAAGAATTCTAGGGAAACTATACCCTTCATTCTAGATAAGATAAAGAAATAGTTACAATGGTAATGATACCATTATCAACGTCACTCAATACTTAAGTAACAGAACTGAATACTTAAGACATCAGATTTGTCAAATGCATCCAAATGAAACATTGTTTTTATTGCTATTTATAAAGTATGAAGTTAAGGTTGGGGGGGGGTTTAAGAAATGTGCTTGGCTTGAGCAGGCTTTCGCTTGGATTCAGGTCTGAAGACAGTGAAGTTGAATCTGCCCTCTCATTGTGTCAGACACAGAGTTGGTTTGATACATGGTGGCCATTGGGTGCCTGCACTAGGTGCATGTCATCACTAAGTAGGTGAGATTAGACCTAGACTGGAGCAGAATCAACCAGTGCTAAAGTCAGAGGCTTTAAATAGGACTCTCCTCAATTGGCAGAAACCCAGAGATTCCCAGGCAAGTACCAAAGTTAGCTGTGGTCCACACAAATTTTCAACTACATTTATAAATGATCACTGAAACTCAAGTGCTTGCAGAGAGACAGTAGAAAACTTAAAGATTTCTGCTCAAGTTGTCTAATTAGAAATTAGATTTCCCCCTCTCATCTTGTGCTTAAAGGCAACAGAAAGACAAGTGCCTAAAAGACACGAAAAAGCAAACGGTTGATTAAACCTCATCAATTGACTGATAAAATGGAAGCTAGAATTGACTCTTAAAAAGAGGGATTAAAAAAAGACAAGAGAAAAGACAGAAAGAGAAAAAAGAAAAATAATAAAACAGCCTCACATATGGGATAAGTAGAAAAACGAGGATGATTCATAATTGAGGCTAATATGAACAAACCACTATAGTACAAACAAATACAAATGGATAGTAAGGTGAGGAATACATTAAAACAAGGAGCAATCTATCACTATGGGTTGCATTACTGGACTATGAATCATGCAATCTAAAAAAAAATTCTGATGGAATTATTGGCTATTTGACTAATTCTAGCTGTTAGATGAATCTAGGGAACTGCCCTTCTGTGCCAAATGAGATGACCACATCGGGGATATGATTTTAAGCTATTATTATTTGGAGAACTGTATAAATTATACAGGGATGACATGATTGGTATTTGTAGTTTTAAACAATATTCTGCAAGGGAAACTACTCAAGATGTGAGTGTGTTAAAACAGAATATGTGCTGAATGATCCATGGAAGGGAATTTATCTTATAATTATGTGAATATTTAATTATTTCCAAAATAAAGAATTTGTGAGAATAGTTAATATATTTAGTAATGTAATTTTTAATAAAAGTCTACTTTATTTTTTAAGAAAATGGAGGCAGAGACGCAGATAAATTCTATTCAACAGACTGGGACTGCTTTGTTGGAACAGTGAAGGAAGGGCCCAAACCTTAATGAAGGAATGAAGTTTGAACATTAGAGGGGCTGGGGACATCTATTTATACATAGAACGAACCACTGCAGTACAAACAAATACAAAGGGATATTAAGGTGAGGAATACATTAAAACAAGGAGCAATCTATCACTATAGCTTTAACTACCAGGAAGTTACAGCTATTTTTGGTGACTTGGCTGGGAGTAAGGTAGGTTGTTGTGATACCAAGGTATATTGTTTCTGCAGGTGAAGCAGACTGGTTAAGTTAAGCTGTTCTTTTCTTTTTCTTTTTAATTATGAAAGCCAGGCCAAGAGCTTAGGCTTGTTCCTAACTAGCTCATATAACTTAAATTAAGCCACATTTAAAAAAAAATCTAGGTTCATTTACATGGCTTGGTTACCTTTCCTTTGTAATGCCCATGCTGCTTGCTCTGCATCCTGGCAACTCCTCACAACTCTGCCCTTCTTCTTTCTTGTGACTAGGAGCTATAGCCTGTTACAGCCTGATTCAATTCCTCCTGACCTGAGGCTATTACCCAACATCCCTGAGATCAAGAAGTCAGTGAATCCACTGGCCACCAAATTTTAAGCCAAAATTGCTCCTCTAATTGATTATTCTGTTGTTGTTAATGGAAAGAAAATATTAATGTATTAGACACAAGGTCTTGAAATACACTTTATTCTGCTGTTTCTGACAGCAGGAGAGGAAATCATAATTTAATTATATCCATTATTACATGAATATCTGGAGATTAGCATCATCTCATTTATCAAAATCATAAGTGACATTAATTACAGACATTAATTAGCAAAAGTTATCTTTTAATGTGTTTTGTGGGAAAATCTGAGCAACAGTGTGATATAAGAAAAATATTCCTAAAAAGTGCTCTATAGTGGACCTTTTAAAACCCAAACTCAAACCAAATCACACCCTCCCCCCCAAAAAAAAAAGACTTAAGTAGGAAGCTCTTGAATGACAATCTTTTAAATCACTAAAACAAAACAAAAGACAGTGATCATTTATGATAGGTCTTGAACCTAGGGCAAATGGCTAACTGAGGTATCCATTGACATATCAAAGAAGACTCTGGACTCCCTCAGGTGTCTCTGCCTCTGGCTGTGCTCTCCCTTTTATCTACAATAAACTTTCTTCTCCACCATAACTCAGAGTTGTCATAGTCTTTCATTTTTATTATTTTCTTCATTCAATATAAACCCAGTCTAACCAGTCGGCAAATTTGGTTTAAACTTTTTTAATTGAACAAAACACCATTATGCAAATTGTAGACTCTCTGGTAAAAATAAGCAGAACATGCGTCCTTATAGCATCAGCTTGAGCTGGGCCTCACTAAGGTTTTCCCATATCTACTTTTACTGTTAATAACAACACCCCTCACTTGGTAGGCTTGTAGCTTCTATGGAAAATATCCTATCAGCTTAACTACTTCTTAATTTCCCCCTATTTATTTTTGGTCACCATTTGTGACTATAGCATCAAAATTATGCACCTTCATAACTATAATTTTTTGCTACTTCATAACTATAATTTTGCTACCATAATTGTATTGCTAAAATTGCTATAATTGTAACGTAAATATCTGATATGCTGTATATTTGATATACTCCCCCATGGATAGGTTGAGAATCACTGGCCTATGTTGCCCTGTGGGTTAGATATATCAATCTGAAAGGAGGATGCATGGATGGTTATCACTTTTCAGTAGTTTTAGTGTTGTTCATAGGTCTGCTTTAGAGTTTAATGACAGTATTAAATATTATTTTCTTTTTTGGGGGAAGGAACAAACAAAAAAATGTGTATTATCTATTGTAACACATTTTAAAAGGACACTTTAGAGAAAAACCTTTATCTGGCTACTATATGAAGTTTCAAATTTGGTCCCTGACTTTAAATTCCAGGAGGATCCATCAAAGATAAGCTGATTTTTCTCTGCCTGGTTACAGCTGGCTTTGGTTGCTATAATTGACACTCAGTTTCTGAAAAGAAGGGCTTAGTTGCATTGCCCCAAGTAAGGGGTAAGCAGAGATAGGTGACGTTGCTGGTCCTGAAAGATAGTAATTTCCATCTTCAAAGGAAGCTAAGATGAGTTCCTTGGCAAGTGCATGATGAATGATGTCCTGTCCCCAGGAACTGAGCTGTTCTCTGTAAACATGAAACATCTCATATCTGTGCCTGAGGTCAAGCTGCCAAAGACACAGAACTTAGTTTTGAGAGACTCTTTGGTATGTAAATGAGCTGTTTTCTCATAAACTGCACAGCCCATCTCACAATGTACTTCAAGTATCACATTTATATACATAGAGACAAAATACTGTGGCTGTTAAATACTGACTTTTTACCTGTTGCAGGCTCTGATGAAGATACAATCTTTTAATTCATGAGAACAATGACAGTTTGCATCCAGCAACAGGCTCTTTGCCAGAGAAATCTGCTTTTATTCAGATAGCATGAGGCTAGAACCTCCCTTGAGAAGTTCTGTCTTTGGTGCTTCTTCATAGAAGCCCTTTTCCCCTGGCTGACATTTATTAATATAATGTGGAGACAATCCAAGGTAGGGGAAATAGCTTCATATTTAAAACTTCATTTTACTAATGTCAAGGGTTTAGGTAAATTTATGGACAACATATTTTTGCCAAGGCTTCCCAGAAGAAATTATTGCTGCCTTTAAAATAAAACCTCCTTGTCATTAGGAGAACATTTTGTTTGAGGTTAGACATATGATATAATGTGGAGGGAAAAGTCACATACAAAGTAGCACATTGGCATTCATCATTATGGTTAATACTTTGGAGCAGGATTCTTACTTAACAAACACAATTGTCTGGGGCAACAAGAGTATATTACATCATCTGTAAGTGAGCGCAGTTGGTGAATTGCCAATCTTGTGAATTTGTAGAAACACAAAGTGCCTTCATCTAAGATAAAACAAAACTTTAGACTCCACAGCATTATTCAGTAGGTCCAGAATTAAAACGCAGAATTTCATGTCACAGACTCATTTGCATGCAAAATTATAATACCTTTTTTCCGCTGGCTGAATGTCAGGCAATAGCTTGGTGACAGGGATGGAAATATGATTAATAAAAGGTCTTTGCTAATGTGCAGCAAACTGAAATCAAAGAAAAAATAATGTTGAAAATGAGACTGGACAGCTTTGAAAACCTACGATCCAAATTTGGAATAGCTAATGATGTGATTTTGTTGAATAATGTGACTTTTTTAAGATCAGGGTGCACATATGATGGTTTCATGCCAATTGTGGGATGAGCAAAGGATAGTCTATTTTTGACAGTGTTAGTTTGCATTGTGTATAACGTTGTTAGAAAGGTGAATGGTTGACTGATCAAAAGGTAAATAAGTCAAGAGCAGCTTTGATCCAAACAGACATGGATGGAGAAGAGGCAGGAGATAAATGAGAATCGGCTGCCATCGTATGGAATGATGAAATACATAGGGTCCAGAGCTAATCTGGCTAAAGGAATGATATATTCATATTCTCTTATTAGTGCCATTCTGGGATTCTCAGATTCCTTAATTATTTTCACTAGTTGTTTTTATGATCTTCATTTCCTCGATTCTCTCTGTCTGAGTCTTCTGCCATCTTTCGTACCCACATTGCCATTAAAGATATGCACATGAGCTATACTTCACACTTAGTGGATATGTGTGGAGCTCCCTTCATACCCAATTCATTAAGAGAGAATGAAAAGAACTTACACCATCAGACAAATAGCCCCTAAATTAGTTCCTTTAAAAGAGAAAAATGAGCCGCTGAAAACAAACCAACACAAAATGATGGTGGTTGCTGTAATATTATGAGAACTGCCGCCGCTGCCTCAAGACAGTCCTCTTGTCTAGATATTTACTAAAGACATTGGACTCTGTATTGAAAATGACAATGTGATTACCAGGGGGTTAGGAAAGACAATTAACATAGAATGAAGAGCCAGGGATCAGAGAACAAGGCTCATGAAATGTGAGCAGAGAGTAGAAGAAATTGATAGACTGAATCAATCAATGTAGAGCTTCCTAGAGACTTTCTTTGTTGTGATTGTAAATTATACTTGACACATAGTTCTAATGCTTTCCAGAAATTTGGCTAAGTCTTGAATCAAGTATATGTGTTAATCAATTCTCGACTCTTTTGCTAATATTTAGAAAAGTAACCCATATTTACCTACTTGGTTTCTTTCCAGTCCTTCCAGATGGTTAATGGCCTTGTAGGTTCTGGGTGGTATATTATCAAAATCATCACATGTAGAGTCTTTTGTTCTTGAGTGAGGTTCTCCATGTTCCCCAGTGCTTTGGAACGTAGTATTTCATCTTATCACTCTGCACTTTCTTGTGGGTAGACAGGAACAAAACACTTCTGATGTTGGAAAGACCTTCATTCACCCAGACATTTACTCATGTACTTTGTTGTAATTACTTTCGATAGTTTCTATTTTAAACCTGGAGAAAAAATGTTACATTACAAAGGATGTATATGAACAACTTCTAAGAAAGTGTAAGAAGTTTACATATCCCAAAGAAATATAGATAAGGTCATAAGCTAAAGAGATGAGGTAGATTCCACAATTTCTCATCATTCACATTAAAAATTATACAACAAATGTATACATTTATACACTTGAAACAATTAGGAAATGAATCAATATGTAACTTGATTTTTGTCAGACTTGATGATCAGAAAAATCCAAAAAATCAATATAAAATAAAAGGGTATATATGAGGATCAGTGACTGCCACAAACAAAGAAGAAATTTAGTTAAAACTTCATGTCCTTAAATGGAAGGATATGAAGATAAATAAAAGAAAACTAAAGAGATTTAATTTTTTATTTACATTTAATTTAAGATTAGCCTTCCCCTAATCCTTGACATTCTAGGATAATTCATTTAATTATGGGTTGAAATTTCTCATTATATTAGTATCTTGATCATGAGTTTTAGATACAGCTAAAGGAAACACATTTTCTTGACAGCTGAAGTATGAGCATTTGTCATAAGATAGTCTGTCAAGGTTTCAGGATAATAAATACTAAGTCATAAACTTCACCATAAATTTGACTCCACAAAGATCATTTTAAAGCAGTGGTTCTCAATCTTCCTAATGCTATGAACCTTCAAAACAATTCTTCATGTTGTGGTGACCTCCGACCATAAAAATATTTTCATTGCTACGTCATAACTGTAATTTTGATCTGTTATGAATCATAATGTAAATATTGTGTTTTCTGATAGTCATAGGTCCCTGTGAAAGGGTCATTCAGCCACAAAGGGTCATGACTCACAGACTGAGAAACACTGTTTTAAAGGAATACTAAAGTACAGTGTAGCTGTTAAGAAGAACATAAGATGCAGGTACGTATAGTTATAACTAATAACTTCTAGGAAACTTGGATCAAATTACTCAGCCATGAAAACTGCAAGCTTAACTTACTCCACTTTGCTACAAAAGATAGTTTGTTTAGGTCATTCCAAAGGCTTGGAATGTTGGGAGTGTTACATATTATCATCAAAAATCAAAGTTATTATGACAAATACAGACATCTAATTCAAAGATTAGACAATTATTTGAGGTAGAATAAATGTTTTCTTGGAATACAACTCATTTGTTGCCATGATCAGATATTGAAAATTCTGTAGGAAGGAGAAAACAAAAATGGTAGCTTTAAAGAAATACAGGCAAATAGATTTATCAGCTAAAGGGAACGATGAATTTTTCCCTTGCGAAAAATCAGTGAAAGGTGATAGCTTACTTTCTGTGCCCTTGAGCTAATGAGTTGAGAGGTGATAGCATAATTTGAAGAGAGGCACAGGTGGCACCAGCTCTGTTGAGAAAACTGGAGGACTGCTTTTTGCAGGATTATCACCTACAGTTTTACAGAAGCTACCACAATTGAGGGTGGATTATCTTTAATGACGGTCTCCTATTGTAACCTGTTCAACTCAGCATGTATGTCTCGAGAGGTCCAATGTTTCCTTGATCCAGTGAAACATAATTTCTATAAGGAAAGAGTAATAAAAACAAGAAGAGACATTTAAATGAGGCATCAGGTGGCACCTTGTTAGAAATTAAAATGCACTAGAGCTCAAGGGTAAAAGAATTAGAAAATGGTGGTGAATGTTGATTAGCATTTTCCTACTTGGTTTTCAAGATAAAGTACCTCTTTCTTTTTGGTGCTTTTAGCACATCCTAAAGACTTTTTCTATGCTGGCAGATAAGAGCAAAGGTTACATAAATCTGTGGGTTTATCATTAAAAAATCTGGACCTGTCACAGTATGTTATTGGTCCAAAGAAGAGTTTGAAGAAATATAGCTTGGTTTTGGTTCCATATCACTCAGGTGGGCTGGATAGAGGCCACTACACTGCCTAGTGTGAAAACCCAGGGTGAAGCATCTCCTGTGAAGTCTTTAACCACTTCTGCCCTTTTTAATACTTTACTGGGACCATGCACAACTGATGTAACCACATAATGAGATGTAGGTTATCTGCAAGTTATAATTTCAAATGCTCAGTAGTTCATCTCTTACTTTTAGGGATAGCTGGCTATGTACAGAAATTTCAGAACACTGGGGGGGCTGTTACAAACACCAGATAACTCAGCTCAGCATGGTTTAAAAACAAAATCCTGACAACACACAACAAGTAGTGTTGTGAGCATCCTTAACAGGTGTCACTTACTTCAAAACAACTTTTTTAGTCTGTCTCAAAGCTAAAAAAAAGTAATTAGCCAAGCATTATTATTATGTTACTGTCTAACCACCGTGACCTTCATTTTTCTGGGCTTTGCCATAGTATTTTCTCATTTCTAGTCTGAGCTAAGCACACTGTGAATCCTCTAAAATGATCCAATGCAGACCAGAAAAGCATGTGTACACATTTCTTGCACTTTCGAGAGTAGATCAGTGTAAATAGAGCAACATGTCCTGAAAAGCCTAGAAATTAGACAGAAGATTCCCTTTAGCTTCTTTCTTTCTTTTTCCTTTGGCCTGTTCTCAGTAACTGCAGTGATTTCTTAGGGAATGACAGGGAAAACTATTTTTTCCCCCTGTGGGCTTTGCCTGCATTGCATATATTCTTTATAAAATAATGAAAACACAATTAAAATGTTTTCCATTCACATCTATGTTAACATTTTAAAGATATAAAGAGCACCTCTCATAAATTCAGAGCTGAAAGAAATATTACTAGTATAGCTTTATTTATTTCTTAATTTGAATTAAATATATTTTAAAATGATGCACAGCATGCAATACCCATAATAATGGTATAAAAGGAAGTATTTAAATACCCCTATAACTGCTATTTCAGTCGATCTAAAAGTATATATCTCATTGTTTATCATTTCTGCATGGTGAAAATACTCTAAATCCTATTTTAATTCATTCGTAAATGATATAGACATTGAATTTTACATTAACCAAATGCTTATACATTACTCACTAAGCAGTGTTGAGGTTGCCATCCACATAGCCAGTAGCCCTGTCACAGAACTATTTCTATCATTTGAAGTTTTATCCTTAGGTGTCTGACCACACACTGGCTCTCACCTTGGTGACACTTATCAATCTGGGCTCTCTTTCTTTAATCCTCTATTCATTCAGTGCTGGTAGCAAGAGTAGCGTCTTTTGTGTGGAGCTATAGCCAGTGTCATGCTTCTTGCTGATCAGTGTTCTACCATATAAAATTCACAGTCCATCGATTGAATGGTCATTGCAGGAGACTGTAGCAGTTATCATGAATGATGCTGAAATACTCATTTCTTTCCTTTTATACTTTCAGTTTTCCATGGTTCTTTTATCAATATATATTTATTTCATGGCAGTGTATCCTATGATAAAGAAGTGCATTTAGCATAAAAAAAAAGACACTTTGCTCACTCAAACCAGGTATCCTGTATACTGCCATCTAAATCTCATTGAAAAACACTGAAAAAGAACAATTTGGGTATGATCTGCATGAAATGCCCCAATTGGATTTTCAGGAAAAAAGAGTTAACCTAGTTTCATGGTATATACAGAAATGGGTGCTTGGAGGATCATGAAGAGAACAGTACAATTCAAAGAAATTCTCAGAGAAAAAGAATCCTTTCTAGTAATGACTTCTCACCAGACTCTGTCAGCAGCAATGCAACAATTGCCATGTAGAAGTCATAAAATGGGAACATTCAACAAACATTTAATGGTAACCCTGTTTATCATGGCCAAGTGTTGCCCTTGAAGCTGGACCACTAGCAGTGAGGGAAAAAAAAAATCTCTCCTTCCAGGGCCTACCTGCTGCTCTTGGAACACACCTGTCTAAGGATGAAAACACTCATTGTCACTGCCTCCTGTACCCGTAACCTTCCTAGCTGATGGCTTTATTTCTTTTTCTTGACCCCCTAGTGTTGATTTACCCACTAATTTTTAACTAGACTTCAGAGTCACTTATTACCATGTGACCTGTGATTACTGTATGACCTTTGTTCACAGTCGGGGAACAGTTACTCTCACACTCCCACCACTGGTCCTGCTTCCAGTTGCCAACCTTTCCAAAGCTTTGACCTGTTTCCTGGTCATTTCGTTGGCTTTAACTTTCAAAACCATCATCCTGATTCTATGTTAAAAGAGGGTTCTTTCAGGCAAAATGGCCAATTCTGACTCATTGAGGAAGGGAGGCATAAATGATAGGTATTAATAATTTGAATCACTTTTAAAAATGAAGAAAAAAAATGAGCCTGTTTGTGAAAGAATAGTGATGTTTCTAAGTTTAAGAGATTTTTTTTGAGGGGGGCATTCAATTTTGATTAAATTTTAAGAATGCAGTTATAGCTTATGGTTATAACAAAACCACAAGGAGATTAGAAGTGAACTGTAATCTTCTTGATTAGAGATTCAAAAGGCATAACACCCAGGACAGCAGCATCAGCAGCAACTCCAGGAACTAGGAACTTAGTAGAAAAGTAAATTCATCTGACTTCAAGTCAGCTGGTTCCGAGTATGTGGATAAAGTCAAAGGTAGTTGGAAGATATTTCAGTCATAATTGCATTGGTCTTGAATACACACACATTGTCTTGACATTGCCACCTTTAAAACAAGATAACAACCATTTGCCTAGCATTTATATTTCATTATTTATAAGTAACTGATATTTAATTAATTATATGGATGATGTTTGCATGCTGAATGCAAATACTATGCCCTTTCATATAAAGGCCCCGTGCACCACTGATTTTGCTATACACAGGGTGGTGGCTGTAGAGGGAGTGGTTTTGTAATGACTTCCCATTGAGGAGGAGAAATAACTGTATTTTTAGTAAGCATTTGAATATGGCTTTTAGTATAGAAGCTTAAAATTCACCTACAAAATTAATGGAAATATTCACAATGAACTTATTATTATCTACAATTATGATTATTTTCATGAGCAATGGAAATCTGAAGATAACAAATCCAAGGTGTTAAAAACAAAGATTGTCCCACAAGAAGACCAAGCGACCCAACTGGGAACAGGGGCTATCTCTAACTCTTTTAGTGGCTTTTTGGACCCTACTCCTCATATTGGGTCACCTTGCCCAGTCTTAATACATGGGAGGTGCTTACTTTACTGCAACTTGATACAACATGTTTTGTTGATACTCATGGGAGACCTGTCCTTTCCTAAACAGAAATAAAGGAGGAGTGGATTGGGGAGTGGAAAATGGGGGGGGGAGGAGAGGAAAGAGCAGAAAGTGGAGTGTAAAATAATAAATAAATAAATAAATTTGAAAACAGAATTAAAAAATCTAACAAACAATAACAACAACTACCAAACAAAGGTTGTTGGAACTGTTTCTGGAAGAGGGGAAGATATATGAAACCCAAGAGTTCAATATATGTGTACTGAATCTCATTAAATTCCCCCAAATCATCTCCTTCCTTTTTGTGTTCCAGAGTTCTATTTTTGAGTATTTAATATCTAGATTATATTTTTGCTTTCATTGTTCCCTCTCTATTAATATTTCTCCTGCTCTAATTTAGACTTTTATAAAACCCTATCTTCACATCCCTATGTGGCAGATTTCATTTTTCACAAAGGGTTGTAGCACCATTTTCCATTTCGCTTGCCCATCTCTCATAAAATGACATTTTCTCTTCTTTTATGGAGAGATGTACCTTCCCTCTTTGTGGACTTGGGTAGATCTGTGTGGCAGATTCAAAAGGTAAATTACAGTAAAATTACTTCCAAGGCTACACCTTAATAAATGTAGGCATGTCCATGTCTTGCTCCCCTAGGACATTTTCTTCTGAAACAATACTTTCTAAGTTCAAGTAAGTTTTAGGGATGCCCATACGAAAACACCAGAACTTGCTTATTAGGGATACTGTACGTCGTTAGTCCCAGCACTCTGGAAGCAGACCCTGACGCATCTCTGGGAGTTAGAAGCCAGCCTGGTCTACAGTGTGAGTTTGAGGACAGACTCCAAGCTACACAGAGAAACCCTGTCTCAAAAAAAACCAAACCAATAAAAACAACAAAACAACAACAACAACAACAACAACAAACCAAACCACCAACAACGGAATTTTGGATCACACACCCTGACGACCATTCAGGCAACAGCCAGCACCTACTTTTTAGCTTGTGAATGAGTCTTCTCGAAAAATAATCCTTTAGTTCCCAGGTGACTCATTCATTCTGGGTGACACTTAAAAAACAGGGAACACAGGCCAGCAGTGGTGGTGCACGCCTTTAACCCCAGCACTCGGGAGGCAGAGCCAGGTGGATCTCTGTGAATTTGAGGCCAGCCTGGTGTACAGAGCGAGATCCAGGAAAGGCGCAAAGCTACACAGTGAAACCCTGTCTCGAAAAACAAGCAAGAAAAGAAACAAACAAAAACAAACAAACAAAACCCCAAAACAAAACAAAAGAGCAAGGAAGACAAACCTACCTACCTTACAGTTCAGATTTCTCAGCAAAATAAACTGTTACACTTGTTAGCATTTTAGGCTGCTAAGTTTTCTGAAAGAACAGAAAACTGATACATTATGTAAGCATCTATGCAACCTGGCCTCTCATCCATCCTGTACACTACTACCAAAATAAAATGTGTAATTCTCTGTCACTCACCAATAATGGTAACTTGTTCTGTGTTAAACTGTTTCAGGCAGGTTCAATGTGATACCAGAACACTGCACAATTGTTGTTCCTCTCTAATTTCACCATCTGTCTCCACATTCATGCCCTTATGTACACAAAGACATTTAAGGAATGTCAACTATTATGACAGCATGTTCTAATTGTTAGAGTTACACAGTTGAATAAAAAAACCAAGAGGAGAAGAAGAAAAAAAGGGAATATCAAATTGCTACTATCAATAGGTTTTCTGAAACAGATTCCATAAATGTGAAAACATTTTCTTATTATTCGAGATGTCTGAAATATATCATGTATATGGGTTATGGATTTTAGGCCACATTTTTCTTCCCTAAGTTCTTTAAAATATGACTTTACATAGAATAGCATTTGATTTGTCTATTGATGGAGAATAGTAAGAATACTAGCTATGGTACATGAAATAATTGCTTCCTGAAATATTTTTACCCAAATTCCCAGAATGTTGGAAGATTTTGTTGCAATTATGCAAATGAGGTGAGGTTAAAGACTTAATGGAGGGTCATCCTGTAGTATGTGGTTAACCCAGTCTACTTCCCTGTCAGAAGGAGATGTCATATCATGACTCAACCAGTTACCAAAGGCTTTGAAGATAGAGCAAGAGATGAGGAACAAAAGGGAGTGAGAGACTATATTAAAGTTCTGTCTATGGCCTCTAAAAGTAAAAGCAGCAGTAAGAAATTAATATAATATTTATATTTATATTCATGTAAACCAGTACTGCTACAGTTTCAGGAGACTCACATTACTGTGACAGATGAAATGCAAGTTTGCTTTCTATAAAATATTTTTATGAATGTATATTTTAATTTCTTGTGTCAATAATTTGTAATTATATGTAATATAAAATACAGTTATGATTTTTTTCAATTTAACCAACACAATTATTTAATATACACTAAATATATAATTATTTAATTAAATTGAGCTCATTAACATCCCTATCACATCAAATTGTTAAAATTATTTGGTATAAATAATTCATTTATTCTCAGGAAATTTTGAAGTATGCAATTAACTATCTTCCTGATGCTGTGAAGCAGTCCTTAGAACAAGAAAAGAAACCAAAACAATTGCTGATGTCCATGAGAGCTCTGGCAGCTTCTGCCCATCACCTTCCCATCCTTTTCTGCCCATCCACCTCTGTCACAGCCATTCTCCTCTCTGCTTCTGTGTGTTCAGTTGTCTTGAATTCTCTATGTGAGTGTAAACATGTGGTATGTGGATTTGCCGTCCCTCAGCTGGCATACTGAGAAAGCTGATACTCAAAAGGAGTACCCTTTCAAGACCACAGGACTCCGCAATGGGCAGCTAATGATGAAGTCTTCATTAATTAGGAAGGCTCTGCATAAATGTCTGCTTACATTTTTCTTTCAAGACGTGGAATTATGCGGTAAATTACAGTGCATGGCAGTAATCAATGGAAATAGTTGCTTCAGGGTTTGTGTGTGTGTGTGTGTGTGTGTGTGTGTGTGTGTGTGTGTGCTCTACTGACAAGCGGATATTTGAACACATAGAAAAGGTATGTATTGTAGCCTGCACATATTTATTGTCTTTGTAAACATCAATAGTTAGCCTCAAGTCCATTTGCTTTGATGAGCATTTCTGAAACACATATGGAACCCTGTTCTATAAGTGACACACAATATGTAACACACCCTGTTTTCACTGCACCAAGGGGATTATAAAGTGTGCTTCTGTACATGGCTCCTAGTTCTCACACTGGGACATGTTGTCCTTCTTCTCTCAAGTGAGCATTCTTCATCTCCTGCAGCTTCCACATATCAGGAGCTATGTACATGTTCCTTTTTGAGAAAAGTCTATTAATTGAAAGCCGACTCTGTTGCAGTTAAAAAAAAAATCAGGTCAGAGATGAATTTCATGGAGCCCAAAGTCATGTCAGCAAAATGTGATCTGTTTGAGGTAGGTGAGGGATGTGTGATCCCTCTGCTTGCTCTTGAACCCAAAATAAGAAACACTTGTTCCTGTAGAACTTCCAAATTATTCTTGTGTGAACTTCCTACACATTTTCAACTTTAAAGATAAATTCCTGATTAAGCACCTTCCAAATAAGACTAATTAGAGAGAGAGAGATAGAGAAATAAAAAGATGATATCTATGACACATTATTAATTACAATTGTTGGTGTGATAAAAGTTAGCAAAGAAAAAGTTGTAGTTAAATAAAAATAAAGTTGAATTTGAGGGAAAGAAAAATATTCTATTAATTTAACATGAAAACATTGGATGCTTATGGAAGAATGTTGGAAGAGGTTAGTTGGTTGGTATTAAAAGCATAATACAGAATTTGAAAACATAAATAGAACAGAAATACACATGGAAAAATATCATCTACACCTATATGTAAAATTTACCCATTAAGATGTTTATGAATAAATGTGAGGTAGATATCTTTAACTGGTACATAGAACAAAATGCAAAAATACCAGCAGAGCCTGGTACACTCAGCTAGGGCAGGTTCAAGTCCCTCCCTTTGCATCATAATTTAGTCAAATAACCAACTCTGTTTCATTGCTTCTTTCTTTTACACTCTTTGTTTCTGTTTTATTGATTTCAGCCATGTGTTTGATGATGTCCTGCTTTGTATACCTTAGGGAATTATTCTTTTTGTTCTAAAGATTTCAGACTTGCCATATAAAGTCACTAATACGAGGTGGCCCCAGGTTTTTACTTTAGGCACTGTATGCTACGAACTTGCCTCTTAGAACTGCCTTTGAGGTGTTCCATAAATATGGGCATGTTGTGTTTTAATTTCCATTCAATTCTAAAAAGATTTAATTTAATTACCTTCTTAATTTTTGTCTTGACCTATTTCTCATTCAGTAGTGAGTTGTTCAATTCCCATGAGTTTGTAAGCTTTCTGCTCTTTCTATTGATGTTATCCAGCTTTAATCCATGGTGATCTGATAGGATGCAGGACATTATCAAATTTTCTTATATCTGTTGAGACTTGCTTTATGCCTTAGTATTTGGTATATTATTGATAAAGTTCTAAGAGGTGCTGAGAAGAAGTTATATTCTTTTGTGTTTGGGTGGATATTAGGTCCATTTGGTTTATGATAACCTTTTAGCTCTAGTATTTCACTGTTTAGTTTTTGTCTTGATTACTGGTTGATTGAGTGGGACACTGAAATTTCTCCTTGTCAGTGTGTGAGGTCAATGTGTATTTTAAGCTTTAGTGATGGTTCTTTTATAAACTTGAGTGCCCTTATGTTTAGTGTATAATTGTTTAGAATTGGAATATCTTCCTGGTGGATTTTTTTTCTTTGATGATTTAGTATCATTCCCTATCTCTTCTGATTAATTTTGGTTTTATGTGTATTTTGTCACATATGAAAATGGACACGATAACATTTTTTCTTGGGTCCATTTGTCTGGAACATCTTTTTTCATCCTATTACTCTGAGGTGATGTCTCTCCTTTATGTTAAGGTATATTTCCTGGATATAGCAGAAGGATCTACCCTGTAGTTTGAAGCCAATCTGTTAGTTTATGTCTTTTTATTGGGGAATTGAGACCATTATTAATATTGAGAGTTAAAAATGAGCAGGCTGTTGATTCATATTATTTTGTTTTTGTGGTGTGAGCATTCTAAGAATACTTATTCCTATATTTTCTGATGCATGGTTAATCATTTCAGGTTGTAGTTTTCCTTTTAATGTTTTCAGTAAAGCTGGATTTATATAAAGAAATGGATTAAATTTGGTGTTATTGTGGAATGTCTTTCTTTCTTCATGTGATGTGATTGGAAGTGTTTCTAGATATTGTAGTTTGGAATAGCATCTGTGGTTTCTCAGCATTTGTAGACTGTCTATATAGGTCCTTCTAGCTTGTAGAGTCTCCATTGCTAAGTCAGGTGTTATTTTAATATGTCTGCCTTTTTATGTCATTTGGTCTTTTTTCCCTTGCAGCTTTTAATATTCTTCTTCTGCTCTGTAATGTGGTGTTTGAATAGTATGTGCCATGGGGAATATATTTTTTGGTTCAGCCTATTTTGTATTTTTCTGCTTCTTGTATTTTGTTTATCACTTCCTCCTTTAGGTTAGAAAAGTTTTCTTTTATCATTTTGTTGAAAGTATTTTCTTTGCCTTTGACCTAGATTTCTTCTCCTTCCTCTATTCCTATTATTCTTGGATTTGTTCTTTTCATAGTGTCCCAGATTTCCTGGCTGTTTTGTTTAAATTTTTTTACATTTTAACATTTTCTTTGGCTGAGGTATCCATTTCTTCTATTTTTTTCTTCAAAACCTGAGATTTTTTTCTTCTATCTCTTGTAGTCTGTTGTTTAGGCTTAACTACTGATAATTTTTTTGACTTTCTAAATTTTTCATTTCCAGTTTTATCTCCGTTTGGGTTTTCTGTATGATTCCATTTCCACTTTTATCTCAAGTACACTTTTCTTCATTTCATTTCACTAGTGCGTGTGTGTGTGTTTGTGTGTGTGTGATTTCTTAAATTTCATTCACAGATTTACTCATATCCTCTTTCAGGTCCTAGATGTGATGGGAGCAATGAGAGGGTCCACAGGAGGGAGAAAATCTGGGTCTGCCACGAGTATCTGTGGATTACCCAGGGAACAGAAGAAGAAGGGGAGGTGGTCTGCTACAGGTCTGGGGATGCATCTGGGGAACTGTAATTGGAGGACAGGCACTAGCATGAAGTTTGTCTACCTGATTCCCTAGCCTGAATGAGCAGTGGGATGGCAGGGGTTGTCTGGTATCTTGGCAACTGATACCAGGGTGAGGAAGAAAGGCTGTGGGAGACAAGATGCTTAGTACCCTAGAGTGGGAGTCAGAGAGGAAAGAGAGACCAGACCACCTGGTGTGCTACAGAGGTGGGCATATTTGGGGAATTGAAATTAGAGGATGAGAAGGAGGTGAAGATCACCCACTTATTTCCCTGACTGGTGTGGCCAGCAGGATTCCAGGAGGAGATTCTACCTTAGAAGTTTCAAGCAAGCTCTAAGTAAACGAATATTTAGCAGAAGAGAATTATTGATTTCTTAATAATTTGATGACTGAGGAACATGGAAAATGATTATGCTTGTGTCTCATTTTAAAAGACTAATGATAAATTTTGCAGTCCTGATAATCGAGAACCATAAATACTTTCAAATATATCCTTAAATATATTTATTCACCAAGCAATTACTGAATCTTTAAAGTAATTTGCATTAGAATAAGGTCTGCTTTTAGTATAAACTTATATGTGGGTTTTGTTTACAGAAAATCTGATATAACATTTAAATCACAAGTTGATTTTCAAATATAGATATTGGTTTACCATATGCCCTACATCATGGTACATGAAGAATGATGGAACTGAATTTTGTACTTATTTTAGACTATTAATCACAAAATATTCCATTTTCATTAGATCCAATACAACTTATTTATCTTTATGTTATATCTAAATATTTTATTTCTATGATAAAATGAAATTACATGACAATATAAGTGAAACCATAAAAAAGAAGAATTGGAACAGATTCAAGATCATTTCAAGCAACTTCATGTTAAAATACAAAAGTTATTGAGTATTATAAAGTTTTGTATCTAGAAAGCACTCTTGTCTTTTTTCCCTGTCCCTAAACAGGAATATACTTAAACTGTAAGGAATGTCAAAAAATATCTTTCTAATGGCTAAATGTTTCCAATCCAAGAGTACTTTAACACTTTGCTTACAAAGCTATTTGTGTTCAAGATGCCTTCACCTAAATCTCCCCAGTTAACATTCAGTACCATTTTCTCCATTATTTTTGAACTTGAAAATAGTAGGTTACAACTTTCTTTGTGGCAACCCACAATACTAATTTTTATTCATTCTCACTGTTTCTATAAGCTCTCCATTTCCCCCATTTTAGTCATAGTAGCTTCTTTTTTAATTTTCAAATAATGGGATATTTTGATAACATAGAGATATGTTTCAATAATTTATAACAGGTAAGTTGAAGGTTTTGGCTAGAAGGAACTCCAGGCTTAATTTTGTACACATTGGCCCTTTTCATTTTTGAAATGGGATCACTTAACTCAGGTTGGCTTTGAACTTGCTATGCAGCTAGGGATCTTGATGCTTCTGTCTGTATTGCCAAGTGACAGGACTATAGGTGTGTACCACATGCCTGGTTTGAGCTATTACTGACTAGATGTCAATTCTGTACATGAAGAATATTTGGTAGATAGAATTGTATAAGGTCAGAAAGGTAGAGATGAAAACTGCAGGCCCCAATATTCACAATGTAACTTACCAATAGAGCTTATATCTTCTTGAAGTGTCCTAACCTATAACAAAGACTAATAATGATAGTTCATACAGTATATAATTAAATCACCAGCACTTGCTGAATCACATTAGGCCAATATAAACATTAACTGCTTTGCTTTATTGTGATTAAATATTCAGAGCTGGAAAAAAAAGCATGTTATTTTTTACAAGTTACAATTAAATAATCAGTCCACCAATATATAATCAATAGTCCAAAATTATTTGATTTTTATTTACCCACGAGTAAAGATTATAATGTTACTCTGATTGAAACTGAGTCACATTGGGTAGTTTCATTGTTGTCCCCATCCACATCTCTGGCTAGACTATATCTTTTGTTCTACCTAGTTTGGTTTAATTCTCTTGATTATTCTAAAATCATTATCATTTTCACTTACAGGATTTGTAATATATGGTGAAACTTTTTTACATATATTTAATTTTCAATTTTCATTCACATTTTAATTCCATGGCATTATTTTTCAGCAATTATAAAATATCCAACAAATTAATTTTTCCTTTCCATTCTAAGAGCTCATACCTATGCCTAAGAGTAAATAGAGTCTTTTTGAGGTTAATTCAGATTAGAATGCCTTATATTTTCTATTGTTATCTAAACTGCAGTATAACCAGCTTATTAACTTAGAGTAACATACACATATCATCCAAGTTTCTTTCAATGAGAAGGAATATGGACATGCTTTTGTTGGCTCTTCTACTTCAGAGTCTCAAATCTGCAAACAATTTTCAAGTCCTGATCCACTTCATTGATCTAAAATTTAGATTTTAGATGTCCCACATTAGTATTCAGGTGAACTTAATCCAGTTTTTTCTTAATACATTTTTCTCAAATGCTAGCAAAATATTATGGGTAGGGACTCCCCTAACCATGTCCCAAGAAATACCTTGTACTTTGTTTAAAAGGAAGAGATATGCCCAGATTATAGTCCAATTGTTAGTATTTGTGATAAGATCTCACAGCATGAATTTGAGTATGTCTCCTTCAAATTTTATCACAATTACAAATGTTCTTTTGTAGATGAAATTCTAAGCAATCTTATTAAATAAAAACACAGAGCCAAATATAGGGTGAAAGCCTTGGAAATCAGGAAATTAGGAATGGCCACTAACTACCTTACCTCACCAGCTCTGCAACTTCTAAATGTGAACTACTTCCTCTCTACCCATGCCTTTATTATCTTGCTGTTCTCATTGACTCTTAACCCGGCTACCTCACTTCCTTGTCACTGCCTGTCTGTACAGACCTTCAGGATTCTATGGTTGGTACTGGGATTAAAGGCATGTGTCATCACAATTAGCTGTTACCTACTGTGACCTTAAATACATAGAGACTGCCTGCCAAGTGATCGGATTAAGGGTATGTGCTACCACTGCTTGACTCTTGTGTTTACTTAATGGCTTGCTGTTTCCTCTGATCTCCAGACAAACTTTATTTATTAGCATACAAATAAAGTGTCACCAGATTTTTTAATATTATTATTTAGTTGAATGACTCTGTCACTTAATAGTTTGGGCTCCACACAACAGAACAAAGACATGTATTCGCCTTTTCATAGAAACAGCTAGCACAGTGTGGAGCACATTGTAAACAGCTAGTGAATCCAGAGCAAATAGATGTGTGTGGAACCAGAGTGAGCAGATATCACAGAACTCCTACGGCCACATAAGCACCACTGCTACATGGCAGGAAGGCATTGATTATAAAGCTGAGACTTCTGCTAAGAAACCAACGCTATAAGGACACCTACCATGATGTGTCCATCTCTCTTGGAAGCATTCTTTCCAGGTACTTTATTGTAACAAGTTTAATACTCAGACAATAGGAGATATTATTTGAAGTAGTACATGTTAAACTTTAGAATATTTTTGGAAACTTTTCATTTCTAGTTTATATAAGGAATCAACCCTTGCATAGACAAGTGGAGAAGTAGAAGTTAAAGCTGTTTATGAAATTATTTCAAGTTATTATTGACCACTGTATTCTTCATTTGCAACTAAAAACTGCTAAATGAATTGGTTTCTGGATTTCTAATATGGATTTCTTCCTAATTAAATGGAAAATTCCTTATGCTTTTTTTTCATCCATAAACAAACCACATACTAAGTTCTTTCCTTTCTTTCTTCCTTTCATTCCTTCTTTCTTTCTTTCTTTCTTTCTTCTTTCTTTCCTTCCTTCCTTCCTTCCTTTCTTTCTTTCTTTCTTTCTTTCTTTCTTTTCTTTCTCTGTCTATCTCCCTCCCTCCCTCCCTTCCTTTCTTGCTTTCTCTCATCAAACAATGGAATGATTATGAGTACTTATTTTTATTAGCATTTTAAAATTAAAATGTAATTACATCACATCCTTCTACTGTCTTTTCTTCCTCCAGCTCTTCCCATACCTAACCTCAGTACCCCCAAACTCCTGGCCTTGTCTTCTTTAATTGTTATTGTTATATGCATATATAGATGCCAGCTGCTGAGTCCATTCAGTGTAGTATAGCTGGAGTTTTCTCCAGTCTCACAGCTGCTTAGAGACAAGTAAACACACAGAGACTTATATTACTTATAAACTGTATGGCTGTGGTAAGCTTCTTGCTATCTAATTCTTATATCTTAAATTAACCCATTTTTATCAATCTATAAATTGCCACATGGCTTGTGGCTTACTGGTACGTTAAATCTTGTTTCTCATGGTGGCGGCAGCTGGCAGCATCTCCTGACTCAGCCTTCCACTTCTCCTCTCTGCTTGTCCCACCTATACTAGACATCCTGTCCAGCTGCTGGCCAATCAGCGTTTTACTTATCAATCAATCACAGCAACACATTCACAGCATGTAGAAAGACATCTCCAGCAGTGTAGCATGAATCTGACCACTTGGTATTGGATAACCAAGTCAGGGTCTCTTTCATGGGTGAAGACTGATTGTGTCTTTCTCATCATTCCATAGTTGCCTGCAGATTTTAGTCTAAGGAAGGGGCCCTGTGAGGTTCCTCCCTTTCACATTAGCACATCTATTGTTAATGTTCTTGTTCAGGTCTTGTTAGGCAGCCATATCATTGAGGTAGCATAGATGAAGCTTCACTGTCAATATTTCAATATTAGGTGACACAGTCTTATAGCGGACAGCCAATTTCCTGGTGCTCTGGCTTCTACAACCTTTCTGCTCCCTCTTCCATACTATCCTCTGAGCCTACATACAGGAGTTACGTTGTAGATTTGTCCATTGTGTAAACCCACCAGTAATAGTTCTATACATTTTGACTAGGCTTTCAGTAACACTCTCTGTGTGCAGCAAAGAGAAGCTTCTTTGTTTAGGGCTGGGTCCAACACTTATCTTTAGATACAAAGGCAAATATTTGGAATATTCTAAGGTACAGGGATTTAGTAAAGTGGTAGTAGAAGATTCTCCTCTACCATCTATTACCTCAGCGATCCAGAGAGCTGGCTAGGTTTCTTCTAACGGCTGTACTTTCTCTCCTGCTGAGTGGCCCTTAAGTGTAATAAGACAGCTGTTGGTAACAACAGTTGAGTGCCACTATTGCATCTTTAGGAATATTTTGATGTGCTAGTTGCATGTGTGTGTGTGTGTGTGTGTGTGTGTGTGTGTGTGTGTGTGTGTGTGTGTGTGTGTGTGTGTGTGTGTGATATTTTTAAATCAATGCTATAGATATAGAGCAGTGGGAAGAAGAGAGGAACTTCAATGTATAAGATCTATGACATTTATATAGAAAGGACTATTATTTATGCATATACACATAAGCAATGTAATGGTTATTTTTTTTTCACCACTGTCACAGAACCCCTGACAAAAGCAAGGTAAGGGAAGAAAGATTCATTTTTGTCAAGACTTGAGTGTTTAAAATCTACAGTGGTAGAACATATGGTGGCAGGAGTGGCTGGCAACTTTGGTAGTATGGAAAAGGGTCACTGACCAGTCCCTCCTCTTCTTTTTTTCTCCTTTCTATCTGCTGAATAGAAGGGCTGGCCTTGAGCCCCTATTGTTCGATCTTAGATGGTCTTTTAATTAAAAAAAACCCAGAGCCAGGAATCAAGTTGAAAGCTGAAAGATCAGAGAAGCAGAACAGCCATCCACTAGTTCTTACCTCTATGAAATCCTCAGTCTAAAGAGAGTGAGTACCTTTCTCTGTCCAGACATCACTTCCTGGGATTAAAAGCATGTGTGCCTCCCAGTACTGAGATTAAAGATACGTGCCACCATGCCTGGCTCTGTTTCGAGTGTGGCCTTGAACTCACAGAGATCCAGACAGATTTCTGCCTCCTGAGTGATAGGATTAAAGGTGTGTGCCACCACTGCCTGACCTCTATGTCTAATATAGTGGTTGGCTCTATCCTCTGATACTTAGGTAAGTTTATTAGGGTACACAATGTATCACCAGAGCCCCCAAAGCCCATCCCCATGGCCTTCTATTCTCAACGAGACCCCATATCCAAAAGGTTCCAAAATTCCCCGATTAGTACTACCAACTGGAGACCAAGTTTTCAAACACATGAGCCAGTTGGGGGCATTTCACATTCAAACCAGAATGGGAAGCTTTTGGAAAAGTATTCCAGCTAAAGAAGAGTGTGAATAAACTTATTTTATCCTATTGGCTCTCATGTATTATATGATCTTGAAAATTAGCCTATATGTTTCTCAATTTCATCATGTGTGAAATGGCATAAGAATTTACAACTACTCTATAGGAGACACTAGGGCTTATAGAAGAGTTATAAAGCACACTATACAGTACCTGACACACACTGATACCATAAAGATTACATACACATTATATCTATATATACATGTATGCACATATATGTATACATGAATAATTTTTTTCTCCATTTTCTGTCTTTTCCGTATAATTGGAAATGTAACTCATCTATAAAAAAACTACATTTGAGGGGTTTTTTTTGTTCTGATACACATGAAGAATTTTTAATACAGTGATTATTGGTCATTTTTTAAATTAGTGTTTGAAGTTACAATTTTAGCAATCTTAGGAAAGTAGCCTTACTCCCTATTTTATTATAAGCACCTAGCACCTGAACTTGTTGGCTTCTAGTACTCTGCCTAGACCACTGTAGGGGTCATTGTTTGGTATCAGGTTCTAGTGAGACTCCTTTGTCATTGAATAAATGAGAAGTAAGACTCCACACAAGTGAACCCTGACTTGGCTAGAATAATATTCTTCCTGTCTCCTGTGAAATGAACAAACTCTTTGTATATAATTTTGCTAAGCTTGCTACTCTTGCGATTCTTCTGAGGTTAAAGTTGTTCAAAATTGTGTGTTTCAAAGACCATGTTTGGGTACTTAATGGGAACTAAGTTGTGTTAAGGCAGAAAGACTATTGCTCATGTGTTATTGGTCATTAGTCCTCTGTGCAAAACAGATTGGAGAAAGTACAGGAAGCTTGCCATTCACCAAACCGTTGAACCACACATGACAATGCTGCCTCCTGATCTGGTGGACAAACACAGTCATGCTTACCCAGTAGATGCCATTCACTGACACCTCATGATGATGATCTAATAATGTGTGTATTTTAAGAACCTCAGTATTTTCTCATGTAAGACTACTTCTGATCCATGAAGCAAACTGACAACATGAAGCAAAAGAGGACATAGGTATTTTTCCAAAGTAATTAAATAATTTATTAGACATTTTCACTATTACAACTGTATAAAGCACAGATTTTTTTAATCTGATTTTTATTTTTTATAGAAGAGTGAGCTGGGACTCATACTAATTAACTGTCTGATAATCAATAATGATGATAATAGAAGTATTCTGAGAATACATACTGTGCTCATTAACTTGCCAGTTATTATCTTATTTAATCCTTGCAAAAATCTATAAGGATAATTGCTACTATACTTTATTTTAAATTAATCAGTACTGAAACTCTGTATATTTCAATATTATATTTCACTAAGTCTTCTTTATCAATTTCACCATTTTCATTTCCAGTTAATGAAAGTTATGCTTTATTTGTCTTTACCTCTTTTAGTACAAACTATTTTTATGTGTGTGAGTATTTTTCCTGTATGTATATCTTTGCTCCACATGCATGCCTAATACTTGCAATGACTAAAAGTGGGTGTCAGATCTCCTGACCATGGAATTACAGGCAGTTGTGAGCTGCCATGTGGGTGACGGGAATAGATTCAGGGTTGTCTGGAAGAGCAGCCAGTGCTCTTAACCACTGAACCATCTCTTCATCCCCAAAGCTATTTTCAAAGTATAGAGAATTAAGGTTTACTGAAAGTGGAAGAAATAGTTTTCCTAGGGAAGAGTACATCAATTGGTTGTCTAATATCAAAAGGTCAGCTCTGAAAAATGCACACATATACACATATGTACATATAAGTGACATTATACAGACTTATCAGGTTATATTTAGGAATATATATATATATATATATATGTAAATATATATAAACATATGTATATATAAATATACACATAAATATATATACATATATATACACATACCTATACATGTAACAACATTTAATGAAATAAGAGGCCATGATTTTGAAATAGAGCAATGAGGAGTTTGGAGGGAGGAAAGGGAGGGGAGAACTTAAATTATTATATTATAATCTCAAAACTTAAAGAAAAACATTAAAAGCATGAATATATCTCTAATGAACTTATATGTGTAACAGTAGTCTGTGAAATCATGAGTGAACCTATGAATAAGGTAGGCAAGAAATAGGGTTTAAATTTCTCTTAATGAAAACCTCCACAAGTTATAAATAAAAATGGAAGATACTAAAACATAAAAAATAAGCATCATTTTATCTCTTGCCCTATTTTTATATGAATACATCTATTTAAAAAGGATTGCCGAAACAAGACCTTCAGCATGTTTGTAGACTGAGACACAATCCATATGTAGAAACTGTAGGCTCTGCAGGAAACCTTGGATCTACACAGTAGAGCCACATGCTGTAAACACAGTTAACACAACTGGAGGCTCAGGAGTCTTGTCAGTAATATAATTTCTCTACACAGAACACATATATGTATATGATCATAATTTTCAAGTTATAGTTTTTGGGGTTCCTTCAGGGTTTCTACATAAGATTGCTCCAACATTTTAGCTTGTATCCATACAGCAATGTTATCCCTATTGTACGTCTTTTTTAGTATGTAAGTCATATTTGCTTCTGATTTCCTGACTGGCATACTTAAAATGTTTAAAGACCGCATCTCACAACAGATGCAGAAACACATTATGAAACAATGAACGAAAATGGATCAATAATTCAATCCCCATAATCCAACAGTACTGTAATTGAGTTCAGTGCTGTTTAAAGAACAACTTATTGATATTTAAAAAAAAATTTGCCCTCTTTTCAAATTCTTTTTTAAGAGATCCTCTAAGAACCTTTCATTTTAGGCATCTACAGAAGCAGAGGGACTTGGTCCACTATGTAGAGACTCCCCGAAGCACCAGGGCTTCAAGAAATCATTTTGATGGGGGTTGTTTCACTCTGTGGTCCATGTACCATTTGTGTAAAATGATTGTGTATGACATAAAGATAAATACTTCTATTTTAATAGATATAGTTGAAGATTTATTGAAAGCAAATTTATATATATATATATATATATATATATATATATATATATGTAAATAGCTATAAGCTAGCTGAAGGATGACATTTGGAAAGGAGTCTGACAGAGTAATATCAGTTGATGAGAAAGAATGGGTTGTAGATAAAGGGACACATGAATTGTCAAAGAAGGCATTAGGAAATTGCTTTTCTCATTTCAATCATGTTACAGGTTTTTTTTTTTAATTTTGTAATGATAATCAGTAAGTTCATAACAGCATAATTACTCATTAGAGTGTAAAACCCGAAGAAAACGTCCATGGCTTCAAAACTGCTGTTCTTACTGTGTGGACATTCACTGTGATGATCGGGCTCAGGCTAGGCTTGGACTTGAGTGTTTATTTAATCCGGCTGTGTAATGTCTTATTTGTAAATGTGTTAAAGTAAAAGTATGAAAATGTTGACTTGAAGAGCAGGCATACAGATTCTATGTACACCGTCCAGTAAAAAAAAAAAAAAAAAAAAAAAAAAATTCCTAGAACTGAAAGCGCAGAATCTTTTAACAGATGCACATTTACTTACACAAACGTAAGTATGAGGTAACCAATACTGTAAGCGAACTAGATAGGAAAACTGAGACAATGAAGAGAAAAGCCGCATTGCATTCATTAAGGCTGGTACTTGGTCAGAGGCGTGCTGGAAGTTATGATAAATTGATGTATGTTCATGAGAGGATTATAGCTTTGAAGTAAAAATGTTTCTTCAGAGTCCAATAAAATTATATCTAATGTTTGGTTCTGTTGAGAGAAATAAAGCTTATGCTTAAGACACTGAATAATTTGTGTATGTGTGTGTGTTTGTGTGTTTGCATGTGCATGTCTGTGCATATTTGTGTGTGTGTGTGAGTGCATGTGTGTGCATGTGTATTTGTGTGTGCATGCATGTGTTGATGTGAATGTATGCACTGTATGTGTGTGTGTGTGTGCATAGGTGTCTGTGTGTAGGTGTGTGCACACATATATGTGTATGTGCATGTGTGTATGTGTATATATTTGCCTGTGTATGCATTCATGCTTGTGTGTGTGTATGTGAATATGTGTATTTGTGTATCTAGATGTGTGTAAGCATTCATGCCTCTGTGTATGTGTGTGTGTGTGTTTGTGTGTGTGTTTTTTTTTTTGTGTGTGTGTGTGTGTGTAGACATGTACTTACTACAGCAAGTTGGTGGAGGCCAGAGGACAACCTCAGGAATTGGTCTTCACCTGTTGCTTTGTTTTGAGAATATTACTTACAGCTGCCTTATGAAGTTATCTGACCCAGGAGCTTTTCACGTCTCCAATTCCCACCTCATGATCCCTGTTAGGATAACATGGGGTCACAGAAGTTTGCACTGCTGTGTCTTGCTTTTACATTGAATGTGGGGGATTGGAACTCAGATAATCGGGTTTGACACAAAGCACTTTACCTACTCTGTCAACTCCCCAGCTCAATCAAAATCTTTGTAAATTCCTTATAACTAAAAGTATATTTCATTGTGTTCTTCTTAATTTCATTAAATGTCGGTTTTGTTTTCTTTTACTTTTTGGTAGCATAGATAAGTTTAGGATTTTTTTTTTCTTTTTCACATCCTTTTTAATGAGTATTTTCTTCTTTTATTGAAAAGGGATTCTTTTCTCATACAATATAACCCAATTACAGTTTCCCCTCCTTCTATTCCTTCTGGTTCCTCCTCACCCCTCCTCCTGTACAGATGCACTCCCTCTCTTTCTCTCATTAGAAAAGAACAGGCTTCTAAGGGATTACAACAAAGCAGAACAAAATAAAATATGACAAGATAAAACAAAAGCCATCATATTGAAGTTGAACAAGGAAAACAAACAGAAGGGAAAAAGCCCAAGAGAAGGCACAAGAATCAGAGACCCAATTGTTTACACACTCAGAAGTTCCATTTTTAGGAAATTTTTATTCTTAGAAAATTAGGAAAAGGCCAATTTTTTTTCACATTGCAGGACCACAGACTTTAAGTGTCTAATTTGTAATAGTGCACTTTTCTTTTAGATAAGGAAGCCATCTCCTGTCCATGCCACTAGAATTGAAAGTTGAAAGATTTATTCAGTGATAGTAGCCTTCAAAAATAAGATAGGAGGCTTAAAACTTATGAAAAAGGTTGATTAGGATATATTTTTCCAAGATATTGAATTCTGGATAATACAACTTTCATAAAATGTTTCAAGACAAACATTCAAGGACATTCATTTCTAGTTGACAAATTTTGCAAAAGATTTAATATCTGTTAAAGATGAACAGTGTCACGCAAGAAGATTTAAGAATCCTTGAGGATTCTATTTAAAAACAAAGGGAGATCAAGGTACAGGTCCATTTTTTTCCATTCTTATGACATGGAAAAATGCCTGCAACATAGTCAATGTTCAATGTGGATTTGATAATATGTTTACAAATGAAAAAAATGCATGAATGTAAAAGTATAGTGAACCAAAAATGAATAAATTAATGAACTGAATTCACACTATATTAATCTATGTGGTAAAATAATCAAATGTCTTCATAAGACAGCTGGAAGTTATTATGGCCATCAAAACAGTAAGCAAACAGGTACACAGCAGGGAAAACACTGGGAATGAAGGAATATAACCCATCTCATCACTTATGGTCTGAAAGTTTAATAAACTATAAGACACATAATGAGTTATCCTGGAAAGACAAGATCTAGAGTTTACATTTTTCCTAATGGCCTTGGAGCTAATAAATCAGGTTGTCCCTTTCTATTTCCAAATGTGTGTGCCTGTAATGTTAGTTCTGGTTATGTTTACAATTCATAAAAACAACATTGGACAGAATTGTAAAGGCCTTCTTTCCCATAATGTCTTCCTAACTTCTTTTGTGCTGATTACATTAGAAAGCTACCATACGGAGTGAGTTCAAGAGAATAGTATTATAGTTGTGATTGGGTTTCAATAGCTTCTTGATCCATCCATTTACTATATATTAATCTTAGAATAATAAATATCAGAGCCTTAAATGTCTGAAATTTAAATTAGAAGTGATTTCAAATTAAATAACCCATCCAAAAATCAAAATTTGATTTAGAATTGTTGCATAATTTTCTAAGTCTAAATTGAATAATTACGTTAACTATAGGCACTATCCTTCAGCCAGAGCAATAGCGTGACGTCACTGTTACAGTGAGTAACACAAACATGAAGTTCTTTTGCTTTTGACACCAGTGTGAGCTTTTGTCCTTGGCTGTTGCTGTCATTCCAGAGTCATATGGAAATGAGATTCATTTTGAAAGAGGAGCCTTCCAAAGACTGACTCACCAAAGCTGCTGCGAAAGAGAAGTTCATTCAAAGCAACTTGATTCCTATTCAACTCAGACTTTCTTTGTTGCCAGTGGTCCATTCCTTCTCCTTTGTTTGGCAGTGCTTTGATAAATGATAACTCATGGTGTCAGCAGAATTAGAGAAATTAAAGGGAAAGTTAAACTCAAAACTCTTGACTTAAAACCATTTTAAAAACATACTCAAATATAACCTGTTCTTATGAGTGTGGAAGCCTTTGTGGAATCAGGAACAGAGCTCTGACTATGGCCAACATGTGGCTAATATTCAGCAGACATTTCTGATTATTCCCCACCTCTAGAGTGCCTTCCACCTTTTTCAAGGCCAACTATTATATTGTTCACAAAATATTGGTTAATCATGGGCTCATATTGCTGAGAATTTCCAGAGGTAGACATTTTATTGCCTAAAATTTAAGAAATTGTTTCTCCACAGCATAGTTAAGAAAATATAAAACATTTAGCATCTCATTTATGTTAAAAGTTAATATTCACATTTTATTATAAATGATTTTAAATTTGATCATGTTACATCTCAAGAATATTTTCTTAGGCAGGCATGTCTGTTAGTATAAATAAACTGTTAGGTATGTCTCATAGAAAGTGTGAGAAAAATAAGGGGAGAAGTTAGGTGAATGCAGCACATTTTAAAAATTAAAAAAACTCTGTGTTTGAAACTTTCCAATTAACTTCAGTTACTCATTTAAATACAATATAAATAATGGATTATTAAAGTCTTTTCAAATTTGTAGGAAGAACCATAAATACTTTCTATGACTATAGTTGTGCTGAACTAAGATAGAACCTTACTTTCCAGAGCTTAAATGTACTGCACAAAACTGCATAGTAGATTCATCCTTGTGCTTCTAATCATCTCCCAACACTACGTAAATAATCCTGTGACATCCACATATTGAATTCTGTACTTCCATAGCCCTATTCTATAACTAGAGTTGTTAAGATGCCTTAACACAAAATTCAGAAGTTTCCTCCACCACGTGCCTCTACCAAGAGAAAACTTAAGAAACTGAATAATTGAGGACAACCATCAACACATGTGTCTTTTCAAGGTCTACGCTATCATTTTTAGTACCCACAACACTTCCTGCCCTCCTTATCACTGCCACTGAGCATACTCACTACCCATTCATTCCAATTGTCACTAGCGAAAGCTAAGTGTCTCCCCTTCACAAACCCAACCCAAATACCCTTTCTGGAAGAGGATTTCCACATATCTGATTCCTTACTCCTTTTGGAGATCTTACTATTCAGAGATTGTGTTTCTTTACAGGCTAATATCTTCAGTTGCTGTGATCATTGGTCCTATGGGGTGACATACAAATAATGGTCTTGGAATGACAACATGGAACTAATGACACAGAGGACATTGACGGGCTCACCTCTAAGGAATTGCACATTTTGATAGTATCTATTATACAAAAAGCATCACCAAACATTCACAATGGGGTGCCTCACAGGACTTGGCACACATCAATAATATTTACTTGGTATTCATTGGGCTTCTGGACAAAGTGTGTGTGTGTGTGTGTGTGTGTGTGTGTGTGTGTGTGTGTGTACAGGCAGAGAGTTTACAGTCATTTAAACAAACCAGGTACAATTCCCAGAAGATAGCTCCTACTTTCTCAAGCAATTAAAGTGGATTATGGTACAGCTGAGATCAGTGAGGAAACATTTCCTGGAAGCATGTGGTGCAGACACTGAATTTCTCCACAAGGCTTTATCCAAGGGTTCTTGAAAGAACTGAGATTTGAATTACCAAGGGTTTCCTTCTGTCTACTATTCTTTATGTAGATAATATTCAAAATATGTGAAGGCATAAAGACATCTACAGTTTTATTTGTATAACAACTCAACTGCATAAAATTAAAAAGATTTTGATAGGCATACTGAGACCATAACCAATCTTCACAACATTCTTTAATTAAAATAAGGAAAATGTTTGTGCTCAGAATAAGCACCTTAAAAAAAAACTCTGTGGGATGTAATGCCTATTTATAATGAAGAATATTACTCAATTGTGGAAGGAATTAACAGAATGGCAGTGCTTGGCTTTTTGTAATGGGTTGTGAATGCATTAAAACCCACTATGGCTTCTATATGAATGAAAATGCTTGTCTTCCCCATTAGCCATTCCAAATGTAGTTGGAGAAATTCACTTCTAAGTAGTTTGTATCTACTAGCCTTATTTTAATGATAGCTGTGAATGAGCTGAGCATTGGTTGTATAATTTACAATGTGAAGTCTGTTTAAAGAAATGAGCCTTTAGGACCCCAGGGCTTATATTCACAGGTATATAACCCCAATTATCATTGGGATGAAGAAGCGGCCCAATCTCAGCATTTCTGAATTCTATGAACAGAGCAGAGTGATGAATGGATGGAGCAGAAGTAATCTTCCCCTCAGAGAGACATTTTAAACAGCCATGTATATATGGATGGATTTTTATAAGTACTATCAATTAATAAATCGAAGAGGATTGGGGGTTTGTAATAGACAGGGAGAGAGTTAAAACCTATTGCACCTGTCATGCCCCTGAGTAGCTGATTCATTATGGTCACCCTATGGGGTAGTTTTATTACTTTGCTTTTATTGGTGAGCATCAAGGTGCAGCTGTTACTAAGAAGCAAAAGTGTGACTTAAATTTAGCTTTGTCCCATCTGAACACTTTCATTTCACTATACCATATGCCTGCCCTGTGTCTGATTAATAGTCATAAAATGCTAGCTTAAATTACTATTTCCCAATTGGAAAGTCATTTATATAATTTTTAGAGTATCTACTGTGTCACTTACTCTTCCAGATTCAAGAGCAGGGATTGGCAAACTGTTTCAGTAAAGTGCCAAATAGTCAATATTTTCAGCTTGGGGAATCACATGGTCCAGTGTCTGGTGTTTTTAGCTCTATTACTTTAGCCTGCAAGCATAGACATGGGCCAAAGTTAATTCATACTAGAGTGGTTACAGCTGTTTTTCAATAAAACTGAATCCTGAACTTGGAGAAAAGGAGAGATGAATTATCAATGAATTTCTTTTGGTGTCAGACTGTAAACTTCTCATAGAGGAATGGAAGATTTCAGGGCTTAGAGATTTTGAGTTGTCTGAATATATGATTGGGAAAAATGAATGATGAGTGACAGGACTGACTAACAATATGTCCACAATTTTTATATGGTTCTTTGGTTTATATATTGCTTGAGTTCTGTCTTGCTGGAGTACAGAGCTTCAAAGGTCAAGGAATTAGTTGTATAATCTATTGATTACATGACTGAATGCTTATTGAACACAAAACCTTAGCAGAGAATGAATTCTTCTTGTGTGGAATGTTCTGAGCGTCCCTGTTTTTGTAGAAGAATATTATTTGCTCTCACTTTCAGCTTCTCATGGTCATTTTTAGGCTATGTTCCTGATTTACAAAAGCTAGCCAGATTCTGAAGAGATTAAGTTACATCCCTGGCGTCCACCAATAACTCTAACCAGAGCTCCCCATTTACTACTCCAACTCTGATATTGGTTAATGAGCCATGGTGTATTCTTATATGTGCGTGCATGAGTGCATGCGTGTGTGTGTGTGTGTGTGTGTGTGTGTAGAAGTCAGTTGGCTCTCTTCATCAGATTTGGTGGCAAGCCCTTTTAACCAAATGAGCCACCTTGCCAGTTCTACCAGACCATCTAAGAAGAAGATTTGATTATTTTACAAATTGAAATTCTTCAAGATTTATTTCTTAATTGAGTTAACTTGATCTTTTACTATTAATTACAGGCTATCTAAATAACACTAAAATTATTAAAATGTTTTTGTTAATTTCATGGTGTAACTTCTCAGCATTAAAGGATTTCTGTATTATAAATACCGAGACTAATTCAATGAGTGAATTTTCAAAGGGCCAATCCACAACATTACATCTAAAGCTTCATTGTGTTAAATGATGTACTCTGGTATGGGAACTTCCTTGAGGATAGGGTCTTTGTTGAGGCAATCAAGTCACAATGAGATAAGTATGAATAAATCCAATATGGTTAATGTCCTGAGAAAGGATTCTCACCGCAAAGCTGTCTTGGGAAACTCCATTGGTAACTGAGTTTTCAACCCCTGACTTTTTTATATGAGCAGTAAAGTCTTGTTGTGTGAACTCACCCAGTTTGTGCTGTTTTGTTAAGGCAGTCTTGGCAGATACAGTGATTCATGTCTGCCAAATGACTGATCAGCCACTACCAATGATTAAGTTTTGATGGATTATCTTTATAGGGTGCTTCTTTTTTTTTTTTACTCTTTGGTTTTCCAATACAGGGTTTCTCTATGTAACAGTCCTTGCTGTTTTGGAATTCACTTTGTTGACCAGGCTGGCCTTGAACTCACAGAGTTCAACCTGCCTCAGCCTTACACATGCTGGGATTAAAGATGTGTGTCACCATGCCCAGATAGAGTGCTTCCTTTATTGTTTTGCACATCCCACATGCTCTTGTGGAGTCACTGTGTATTCTAAAATGAAGAGTAAATACACAGGGCATCAAATACATTTCTTGAGATCTGGCTGTAGCAAGAATGGTATATGAGCCTAAAGTCATATAATTGTGACTAATTTGGAGACTAAAATATTAACTATTAAGATTTCCTTATGAAAAATACCTGAGCAAAACATACTTTTCATGATCTGGCTCCTTCTATGATCTGTAGGTTATTTTAAAGAAGACATATTCAATCAACAGTGAGGTGTGGAGAAAAATTCACTCTAACTTTAAAGAGGCTCCTTTAAAACTAAACTAATATATTTCATATCCAAATTTGATTGTTTAATGTTTTTAAAACAAATTCATATTTTGTTATGAAATCAAAAGAGAAACAAATTTTAATGCTTCATATTCCAGATGTCTAATCTATCTATCTATCTATCTATCTATCTATCTATCTATCTATCATCTATATATATCTCCAAGTTACCAAAAGTCTTTGGTTGCCAAATACATTCCAGAGCATAAGCCTAGGCCTGTATTTTCCAGGATATGACTGCTTGATACTTTCTTCAAAAACATGCTGGAAGGCAACCAGACTTCTAAAGCTTGTTTTTATGGAGTCAGCTATGGTTTGGTGATACTAATACAGTTTAATGCTTGAGTAAGCTTAATAAAACAAAGCTTATAAAAAGGCACTCTTCATAGAAATAACTGCTTTGAGTAATTTAAATGACAGAGTATGAGTTTGCCAATTTTTCCCCTTCAACAAAAACTATTCAAAGCTATTGAAATGATATAAGATGTTAGTGTTCCATGTAATCTGTCCCAGTGCCACTAGCTGACCATGGATTGAATCTGGGGAGCATTTCTTTCTTCTAGTCTCTAGCAATAAGAGAATTTGTATTCCTAGTCTACCTGACAGAAGACACTGCTAATGGTTATAAAAGACATGTATCTGCCTTTTCTTTTAGTTTTAGTCCATTGAAGTGCAAATATATAATTCCCAGAGTACTCAATAAAATAACTGCTAATTTGTGTAGACAAAGCTGAAATTCTACAAAGAATATGGGAGCCATATGAAAAAATTTAATCATTTCTCATTAGACTTATATCATCGATTTTTATTAAAAATTGTTCTGTGTCAACAGCTATAATTGCTCCAGGAAAAGTCTGTTTTTAGTTGAGACAGTGTTACATATTTTCATCCCATAGAATTTATGAGCAATTTTTGGTCTATTTGAATAGCAATGTTGGAGACTGAGCAACATGCAACACTTTTTAAAGTCAAATAATGAGAGAACTTTAAAAAACTGATTAAGCCAGCCAGTCAGTGATAGCGCACTACTTTAATCCCCGCACTCAAGAGGCAAAGGCAGGTAGCTCTTTGTGAGTTTGAGTTCTAGGAAAGACACATAGCTACACAGAAAAACCCTGTCTTGAACCCCCACCCCCCAAATTGATTAAGCCATGTTTCAGTTTCCTGCCACATCAGAGCTGAGTAAACTAAGCACCCTCTCCCAGATGTGTGCAGCATTAGCAACCTGCTTCCAACTATGAGAGTTCCTGGAGATAGCTGATATAGAGTAATGTCTATTGCTACCCAACTCTTTGCTTTATTAAATATGGGCATGGACATTTTCCTTGTCTTTCAGAGATGCATAAAGGAGCTTCAAGCTGATCCAGAGTTCCTTGAAAGGAACAGGAAGTTGTTTTCTTTTCTCTGTAGATGAAATAATTATAACACACACACACACACACACACACACACACACACACACACACATTCACAGTAAATCTCTTCAATTTGTATTGCTGTGGATATCGCTCTATATAAATAAACTCTGATTGGCCAATGGCCAGACAAAAAATATAGGCTGGACAAGAGAAAAGAGAATTCTGAAGACAGCAACAGCAGTGAAGGGTAAGGTTTTCAGCTCTTAGCTTTTGCTCCGACCTCATGGCTTTTAACTCTGCAATTGTTCTGTGTATCTTATTTAACAAGACAGTTACATCTACATTGTATTACACATTCTTCATTGAATCAAGAAAAATCTCTAGATAGGGCTAGACTTTCAGAAATAATTCAATGAAGATTTGGGTTCCAGTTTAAACAAGTGAATAGTATGCTGTTACAATGGTGCTCATAAGTATATTTCCTTCAAAAGAGTTAAATTGTACTTTGTCAGTTAAAAATTCTCTGGCTCTATTTTCAATCCCAGTGGAGAAATAGAATTAGTTGTAGATTTAACTGTAGAAAGTGTCATTTGTGGTACTGGTAGTAAATTTTGTATTATAATTAAAGATGCATGAAAAAGGCTTACTATAATTGTTTACAAAAACTCCTGAGAGAATTAAATTTGTCATGTCATTGCTTACGAGTTATACACTCTCCTTTTTCACTTACATATAATATGAAAAAAATACAACCTTAAATTGCCATGCTTTTCTGAAAACTTATGGAAATTTTCTTATAAATAGGAAGCACGCTATGTATTTCTTTACATTTGCACATATAAAGAAAACTTGTTGTTTATGTCACCTACAAAAAGCATGGGCTTTCAAGTACTTCTTGCATTTTCTTATGTTTCTGAAAGTTATTTATGGCAGTTGATAGAAGTCATCATATCAACATTTCCCGCAAATACAGTTTGGAACAGAAGTTTTAGGAAGACTTTTTTGGTGAAGAATTCATTTCTAAGGAAAGAGTGTGAATGTTTCACGTGCTTGGAAGGGCAACATCCTCACATTGGATGTAAAGAAAACCTGTTATGAATTCTCAATGTGATGTGACTCCACAGGCCTAAAGGCAGCAAAGTTTATGTCATTCTTAAGGAAGAGGGTGTTTCTATGAAAATGTCTTTAGGAAAAAAATAAACAAAAAACACACATGAAAGTAAAAAGAAATACAAAAGGCTAGTGGGTTTGAAACTTTTGCTTGGATGTATTTCTCAATGAAATAAAATGTCATTACTCAAGGATTTTTTGTTTTGTTTCGTTTCTATGGGTTTGCAGTTCAACAACAATGGACATTTAGCTACATGACTGCTGGGGCTCTGCGAAGCAACTCATTTGTGCAAATTTGACTGAGAAAGAAAAGGTGTCAAAAGAAAGTACTAGAAAATTAATTCATCAAAGAAAATGATTATGCATTCATACTATTCAAATGAGTATGCTAAGAACAACAACAACAGCAGCAAGTCTGCTACTGACTCTTTGATATGAAATCCATGGAATTTGGAAGACTTTCTGTAGATTCCCAAACTTCAGATACGTAGTGAAATACTCATCTTCTCATCTGAGACTTCTGTATTCACAGATCAATTGTCTAAAACAAACCCAAGTTGCATGTATTGGACTTCTCATGGGTCGTATTGGTTAATTTCCAAATCCCTAATGTGTCATTATGTATAGTGCCCACTAACAGTTTGATTTTGGGCTTCAGGGCATATAGAAATGAGTGCCAGTCGTGATTACTGTTATTTTAACATGAAATATGCAGTTCTATTCAAATAGTTATACTAGTTAGGCTTAAAATGTTTTAGTAGTTTTAACAACATTTTAAATAGAAAATCAAAGTGAACAAGTCATCCTATGTACAGAAGTGTATTTCTCCTCTATTTAATCACAAGCTCAAGTCCTAATCTTCAACTGATGTTACTAGGTTGAGGGAATCAGGTGCTTGTGAAGTAATTAGGTTAGAAGAAGTAATTAGGGTGGGATATTTAACAGTACAATTAATGTTTTTATAGCAACAGACACTTAGAGGTATTTTTTTTCTTGTCTATCATTTGAAGACACCTTGGGAAGTCAGACAGCTGCCAGCCAGGAATGTATTCCTTACAATAATCATACCATGGAATTAGAACACCAACCTCCAGAAGAGAGGGGACATGTTTAAGTCTGTGGTTCTTATTATTTCACACAGAATTGACTAAGACACTGAGCCCTCACAGTTTTGAAAATTGATCATCAGTGTATTTTTTTTTTTATTTATGTACTCTGTCCTATCTTGTTTTAGAAAGCCTCTTCTACCTGTAACCTCTTCTAAGACTGAACAACCTTAATAATGCCTTAGTTATCAATTCTCACTGACTCTCTGAAAAAGAATGTTCCTGCTTAATAATAATGTATGCTTCTTAGTCAATGACTTTACATTTACCACTTTTTAAATCTCATTAGTTTTTTGGTTTGGTTTTAATATTTTGTAAGTGCTCAAGATCAAATATAAGGTCTTTCACTTCATTGGTGAACAATTTGTCACTGATCTACAAATGTTTACAGTCCCCAACTAGTTGTGTATAAAAACCAGACCACCTACAATTTGCAGCTCCCATGAGATAGACCTGAATAGCCATTTTCTTTTTACTTCTATCAACAACAGATCTTTCTCACATCAGAAAAAATGTCTAATTTTTACTTTACTTAAGAAGATCTTATGGACAGCATGTTCTCCTAGATGTAGAAATTTTGAGGTTAACATGGCATTTAAAAAATTTCCCTGATCAACAGTTATGGTATTGTTTTTTATCTAATAAGTATGGATTGTGGTTTAATGTATAAAATGTGTTGCACCTAATGTGAAATTATAATTATCATGTTCCTAGTAGGTTATAGCTTTGCCTTTCTCATTGTATTTCTCTGCAAGCACTGTAACACATAAAATAAGAATTGTAGTTGGAGTTTTCCTGCCTGGCCCAGTCAGGACAAATCTCTCTTACCTGCCAGTCCCACAGTTGCTCAGACGCAACCAAGAAAGCACACAAAAACTTATATTGCTTATAAACTGTATGGCCGTGGCAGGCTGCTTGTTATCTACCTTTTCTATCTTAAATTAACCCATTTCTGTTAGTCTATACTTTGCCACATGGCTTGTGGCTTACCAGTGTCTTTACATGTTGCTTTTCATGGCGGCAGTAGGCAGTGTCTCTCTCCAACCTTCTACTTCCCAGAATTCTCTTCTCTCTTGTCCCGCCTATACTTCCTGCCTGGCCACTGGCCAATCAGAACTTTATTTACAAAGAGCGATATCCACAGCACTTCCCCTTTTCTTTTTTTTTTTAAAGGAAGGTTTTAACTTTTACATAGTACAATTACATATAACAAAACAATTATCTAGCAAGAAATGTGTCCCAAATCAGAAAGAATAACACTCAATTTTAAAGATCACAGAAATACAAAGCACTGAGATTTTTGCTCCAAAACATTGAATTATATACTTACCATTGTTTTTAAGTTAAGTGTATAAAAACTAAGCTTTCAATAATAAACAATTGCTAAAATGAAAACAAGAATCTCAAGAGGCATGGGAAATGGCTTCAACTGCTAAAATACAAAGAAACATCTACTATATTCCAGAAAGAACATACTGAATAAATATATTAATGAATATTTTAAAAAGTTGGGTTGCAAACACCACCATACTCCTCACAGGTAGAAGCATCTTCCTGCTTCCATTGGGTAAACTGCCATTCCATTCCAACCTCACTTGCTGCAATGGACGAGTCCCTTTTTTTAAGGCACATCTTCCCCTCATAACTTGTTTGGGCCTTGTATTCTGAAACCACCACTTTGGGATCAGGGCTTTCAGTTTATATTTGGGGGACCCACCCTTTCAGACCAGAAGAGTAGCAAGGGTAAGTCTCCCTCTCCCTTGATCAGACACCCATTGAGCTGTTTCTAGGTGTTTCTAGGAGCACTTCAATTATAGAAATTGACTTTGAAGCTCTCCAAAGAAATTCTTTTCACTTTAAGATCATGGCAGTTCAGTCACTTAAAAAACAAAACTGAAATCTAATACTTCCTTTCAAACCTAAGAGTCATTTTTACAAAAGTTCAGGGATTCAGAATGCTCTGATTGATCAATTATCATGGTAAAACCAGATGAAGGAGAATCTTATTTCCCTAACAGAGGCAAGTACCTCAGTTAAAACTTGTGATGCTGCAGCAGAAACACCAAAATAAAACTAAAGTTATCAGTATACACCCCTGTATCTAGAAAGGCCGGGCACATGTCTGGATCTAAGAACAACTTGCTCCATTGGTCCACACTGTGGTTGATACTGAGTTTCTACATCTTGTAGCTGAATCTCTATGGTGAACTTGAGAGCCACTACAGGCTCTACTCACAACTTTGTAGTAGAAAAATAACATCTTTTGACTGTTTCATAGAAAACTGAGGCACGGGAATCTCTGCCACCTCTCACAATCATGAACTGTGATCTGAATGTACAAACCTGGGTTAAAGGTTTGTTCTTATGGTTGATGATGCAGAATTGGCCTTCATTCTGCGCTCAGCATTAGACAAAAAAAAAAATCACCCAATAGATGAGAAGAAATGGATAGGTATTGAGGAAGTTGAAATCATATTATTTTTGTTTTTGTTATTTTTGAGAGAGAGAAAGAAAGAGAAATAACATGAAGTTGGGTAGGTAGAGAAAGAGAGCTATGGAGGACCTGGGAGTAGTTGAGGGAAGGCAAAGAGTATGATCAAAATATATTGTATAAAATAAGATTAAATATAGCTACTGATGTATTCCTATCTCACTAGATAAAGTTACCAAAATGTCTTCTGTAATTTCATCATCTCCTACCAAATAACATGGAAAATGATATTAATGTAAATATGAGACTGTAACTGAATTTGGAGGAGAATCAGGTTTTAGTTTATTACAAAAAGTAATTCTCTTCCTTTAAAAAGGGTTAGTGATTTCGTATGTGTCTCATGTATCTAGACTCTGTGTTCTTATAAAAATACTTGATTTCTTTTAGGTCAGAAATACCATATATATTGATGAGATATATATGACTATTTTAACATAGGTCATTATTGACTGTTTCCATAAATTATATTTTCTGTTAATATCTTTTAGTTTTTATATACTTAGAGAAAAGCATAATTAATTCATCCCCATCTCCATATGATACATATACATTCTACAAATACTAGTTACATTAGAAGACAAATATTTATAACCTTTCAGCTGTACCCGTACAAGGATCTTTTCAAGCCATTTTCTAGAAAATTCTTATTTACATACGTTTTATAGTCCAATGGACAAAGCTCATTCTAATATGTCATTGTGAATATGTATTCAGTGTATTTTAGGAATGCACATAATGCCACTGATAATATATAATATTATCTCTCTCTGTTGCTCTCCAAATATTGAAGAAACACATGGTATTTCACAAACCACATCCCATGATGAAATGCAAAATTCATTATGCTTTTATGTCACAAAAACACAGTGTCCGCTGATATCACTGTGTAACCTTGGCCTGTCTCCCTGGAGACTCTTGGCAAGCCTTATATTTCTGGTCCTTTACAGGAACAAAAAGGGGCAAGTGCAGTTGGCAGTCTCTTCAAAGTGATCAATAAGGCATAGTGAGGTTGTGTGACTTCTGCCAGGAGGGCTTCTGATTCAGTCTTCCATGCACAGATTGATTGCGAAGCCATCTTCAGAACCCTTGTACTAGTTGCTCCATACTCTGCTTTACAGCCACATGGGCTGTGCATTTGGAACTCTACTTCTTTTGAGCATGATTCTATATGGCAATCAAAATAATCAAAACAACTAGAATTTAAGAGGAAGCACAAACAGTAGCCCCACTTCTCTACTCCAGTTCTGAAGTGTGAAGTTTCCAGACGTGAAGCCCACGACAAACAACTCAGTCACATTTACCTCTCATTTTTCCAAGAACATCAATAGCTTGCTTTTGTCTTTAAAGTGCTTCTCAAACATTACATCATCTCAGATTACACACTCTGTCCTTTGAATTTATCTTGACCAGCTGTCAAGGAAGACAATTGTATGCCCTCTTGGTGTTCTGCCTGTCGGCACATATTCTTTGTGTAGCTTCTGTAGCAAATTTGAATAGAAAATGAAAGGTACAGTTTAGTGTGATTTATGACAAAGGTGAGAAACTTGCTTTTGGCAAGATAACCTTCTGATTACTTTCCGATTGTTTCTTGTTTTCCAGTGGGATACTCAGCATGCATTTCCATAGCACTTGGGCCTTGCTTAATTTTTATATGGAAAATTTGACAGTGTGAATATGAAAACATTAAAAAAAGATAGTGAAATTACTAAAATAGTGTTCATTTTATCATTTCCGTCTGTTTGAAAATTCTACCATACCTTTATTGTCAGGATTATAAAGTGAATTAAAGTTCAGAACTTCTACTAATTCTTTAAAAAAAAACATGAAATTCATATTTTAACTGTGAACTCGTATTGCTTGTTGAATTTGCATTTTTCTATTTTTCTTGATAGAAAATTCATATTTCATTTAAAATCCTCTATTTTTTAAACATGTGATGAATATTCTGGAAATTTGAGTCCCGTCTCTTCAAACTCACACATTCAGTGATAAGACACCCAGCAGGTTGGCATAGCTCTATCTGCAGCCGCACGTCTTGACATGCTCAAGTGGATCTCAAGTGCAGAAACAATCCTTTAGAAGTCATAGAAAGCTTTCCAGAGGTTAAAATACTGGAGATTAGCAACACATCAGCTTTCAGGTAGGCTACTTCTAAACACTCATAATTCATTTACTATCCTGAAAATCAGTATTCTGAAGGTTTGATTCACTTGTGGCCGCACTTGGGTCTTAAATCTCATTTCAAAGCACTCCAATCATTCATCCATTTCAGAACTACCATTAGGAGTGATGGGAATTTGGCACAAAAATCAATGAGAGGATATGATGTGAATTCTTTCTAATTTTTTTTTTCTTTGAGTACCACTTCAAATACAGGTTATGAAATCTGTTTTTAAAGGTAGTAGTCTACTTTGCTATCATTTCCACAAAATTGAGTTCATGAACTTGAAACATGCGTCTCCATAGTTTTCCTTTTTTAAAAGGAAGTCTGGCAATATTATTGCTAATATCTATCAAAAGCTATTTTTAAAATCTTATTTAAATCATCTCACCAATGGTGCCCCTGATTAACATTTTAACCTTTGAATATCTAAGACCATATTTACCATTTTATCCTAAAACATTCCTTGTGTAATTGTGTTTTATTTGAGCAATACATTGATATGCACTAGCCTCTGGGTAGTCAAAGAATTATATGACTTTTATTTCTGTGAAGAGAAAGTACCACTTTATGGACAAAAAAAAAGCATTCAGACTTCATTAACTCAAGTTTTTACTTTACACACAGCATTTTCATATTTTCAATTGAAATACTTAAAGGATATTTTATGAACTAAAATTGTACCATAAGCATTACTGTGTACAGGTCTGTTTCAAGAGCCCATACTTTATTTTCTAGTTTAAAGGATTTCTTATAGTGAATATTTGTACCACTTATTCTATATCACTTAGCTAAAAGCAAATAAAAGTATGATCATACCCTGTGACAAACAAATAAAGCATATTTACACACTTAAAACTATCTAGAGAAAATTGGGGAAAAGTGGAACATTTTAACAAAAGTTTTTGAATGGAGACTTAAAATGATACATTTAACTTATTTGTTTATAACTTTCCTATCTTATATATTTTGTAAATTGTGACATGAATTATAGATTCTTGAAGTCAAGTTAACTGATATCCTAATCTCCCAACATTACTTTTAGGTCTGTGTACTTACCCAAATATAATGATGTCAGTGAGGGCAAGTTAGGCAATTAAAACAGAGTGTCAAGAAAAATTTCATTCATTTGAACTACTTTATCATTAATTTTTATTCTCTCCAGAAGAGGATTTTTTTCTTGCTTTCTGAACTTCAAGAGCACCCAAATCAAAGGCCATAGTAGTAAAAGGCATCTTAACCCTCAAACTCAGCTTCTAATAATGAGAATGGGGAATTGTACTGAAGATTATTTATCACTTAAACCCCTGTATTTCAGGATAAAATCCTGAGACTGGGGTAACATGCTGATGGGTTATGGGTTATTGTCTTGCACTGTGCAAGTATGTTCCACTATAGAAAATAGCACCAATGGTTTATTAGGCTCATATAGCCTATGTTATCTCGTTTCTTATATTTGAAGTTCATTTATGAATTATATTTTATTTTTCTGGCTGTGTGACTAGGAAGTACATCTACAACTACAGCTGTGATAGACAACAAAAATGGATCCGTGCCCAAGTCCCCTGGAAAGGTGCTGAAGAGGACTGTCACAGAAGACATTGTGACAACCTTCAGCTCCCCTGCAGCCTGGCTTCTGGTCATCGCTCTGATAATCACATGGTCAGCAGTTGCTATTGTTATGTTTGACTTGGTGGATTACAAAAACTTTTCAGGTAAGAAGCCTTCCATTGGGACTTTAAATCAAAGGACAAATGTTCTCCTCAGGTGTGGCATTGTTTCTTTCCACCCCGACTTAGTGTGAGGAGTTAAACACACACATACATGCCATGAATCACCAGAGTCAGTTTCTTCTGTTTCCTTTCTTGGTCTATTCAAGTGTTCACTGATTTGAAAATGCAACCAGTGTCTTCATCTTTAAGGCCTCATGAAGGCTAAATGGTGTACCTTCATAAAAAACCAAAACAAACAACAACAACAACAAAAACATGATTAAAAAGCCTAGTGGAGCTATATCTTTGAAACTGAATTAATCAGCTATGAAGGAAGAACAACCGGTGGGTTTTATACTTGACAAAATAAAGTACAGACTATGTTAAATAATTTTGGATGAACAAAATATTTTGAATTTTTTCTAAGGCTCACTGGCATGTGCTCTCAAGTTTCTTTTCCAGGCACTCTATGCTTCTCCTACTAACCTGCCTATTTTCAAACTCACAAAATAGAGAATGTCAAGAAGTTTTTCCCGGAATTGTTTATAATGAGTTATTACATCTTGATTGTCTACATGCCCCTTATATGTTTGGAGCACAGCAGGAATAATGGAAGTGAGAAAAGATATATTTTCATTATGGGCTATTCAATCTTAGGATTCACTGTTTGTCTCTTTGTTCAAAGATATTTTATATGTTGAAATTGTATATATCTACCTCCACTCCTGACACTTATTTTAATTCTCTATTGACTATGAGTTCCTGGAGGAAATGAATTATGTGGGTATTCAGTACATATTCCACGAGTAGATAAATAGATTTATGCCCATTACTGATTACCACTAGTGAAAATATTTCCTTGTCATCTTAATGTCCTCTTCATTCTCTCCCCCTCCTCTCATTTTCTCTCTACTTCCACTGGCAGTAGGATCTTTAGCATCTGGACTCTGAGAAATGGAATCTATATATTCAGGAATCCTCTCCTTCTCATGGAATTTTAGTCATTCAATAATTACTTATCAAGAACTTACTATTTGTACCAGATAATAGACATGCTAGACGAACCAAAACTGTAATATAAATTTCATAAAGGCATCAATGTCTATTATTTGAGTTTATGGATACAGAGGCATGACTGATATAATCTCTGCCAGTTATATCTTTGGTAGTTGGACTATGTTTGGCATCATTTACCAGAGAGATAAGACCAAAATAACAAACAATGAAAGCCATAGGTTTCTGCTCTAATAGGTAATGCATTTCCTGTATTCTTTCATAATTTTTAAAAGAAAATACAGTTGCATTATCTATAATTTAAAATGACAGAGTTTTAAGTGAAAAAATATTTGTTATATTACTCTAGAAAACTGCACTTTTACTAAGTCTAAATGGACTGCAGTATTTCATATATCCTTTCCATTAAAATGTAATTTCATTTACTTTGACCTCAAAACTAAATATGACCACAAATCAGAGTTAACTCATTTTACAGTATATATTTTGAGGAGTTCCATATTAATCTAATATCTCTAAGTTAATCTCATAAGCAGACACAAAAATTTGTTCTATAAAATGCAAAACTATCTTCAATTATATTTTCAGATTAGATTACTTAAATATAGGATATATTTTCCATGGAAGTACTGTCATCAAGTGTTTGAATTGGTACCTGTCACAGACACTTTATCTGACAGTTAATACTTCAGTTAGTCTTCAACATGAAGAACAGCTCCTCTGTGAAACTTTCTTCTTATAATGCCTACATTTGTTAATGATAAAACCAGTCATTCCCACAAGAAGACCCTGCAGTCAGGTTTTATAGTCTCTTTGGATTGAGATAATTCATTATAGCCTATGCCCCATAAATACAAATGACTTATAAATCTGAGCTTTCTTATTAGTGACACAATATCTATTATTATGCTTCACACTCATGTCTTTCTTCATGGAACTTATGAAATTTTGTACCAACTTCATCAGTCCCTTCCCATTAATAGATCCTTAAAGACATCTTCATAATGTGAATATCTGAAAAGGTCATGTTTTCATAGTTGCCTAAGTACAGCAAATACCTTTTGTATGAAATTCAAGTCCTTGCCTAAGCTTTTCATTTTTATCTTGTAACTGAGTGCACATATCCAATTTATTACCATGTTTGTTTTTGTTCTTACCTGCTCATCCTGGGCACACACCAACTTTTATTTCTTGCTGGCCATGTACAATGGCATTTCCCCAGCTCTAGGCTCTGGTAGAGCTAGTATAGTGGCTAATAGTTAAGAATGGGGTCTCCAGTGCTTCATTTATCTGCTATCTTAGACCATGCTGCTTGACAACTTTTTGACAATCAACATATATAGCCACTCTTGGCCTCAGTTTTTTACATCTACAAAGTGGGGATTGTGAAAACATCTATGTTATAGGATTATATGAAATAATACTTCTAAAGAAGCTGTAAAGAACCCATCTGTCATAAGTATTCCACTCTGGGAGTGAAATTTTTCTTCACTTCTGTCTTGAGAAGGCTTATTCATGCTTCATGACATATTCCTTCTTTTATGATGCATCCTTTAACATCATAAGAATAATGCACAGTACTATATTTACTTTCTTCTAGTACTATGTGGACACATCTATTTAGATGAATTAGTACAATGGATTAGAAATATCAGTTGACTTGACTATATCATGCAGAAACCCATTTTTTTCAAAGCAAAGATTGTTTTAGTCTTCTCTGTGTGACTATCAGACATATAGGAAGTCTTTTGGGTCATATTACTTAAAGAAACACATAATTATGATGTTTTGAGATTGAAGTTACATCTTACATGATAAAGAAATATATGTATATAATTTATTTCATTTAATGGGAACTTTTTGAGCTTGACCTTGGGAATCAAGGAAGTAGTGAAGCTAGGGAATTCTACTTGCCTTTTTAAAAGAGCAGTTAACCATGACTAACAAACTGCTTCAAAAAATAAAAGACTTAATAAAGTTACATTTGCAATTTTAAATAGTATCCATGGGTCAGAAAAATGGAAGTGGTTTATATAGGTTACTCTGCATTAAGTGCTATCCTGAGATTGTAGTAAATACATTGGCAGAAACAGCACTTGATAATGTGAATGGAACTATTTGCAAGATGTCTCCCTCATCAAGCTGTTGACACTCGTGTGTCCCCACAGCATGTTAGATGGTGCCACCGTGATAGGAAGGAACAGAGCAGAAGTTACATTCACCTCATGTTCTAGATTGGAAATATGAATTTTCATTTCTACAAAATTCTTTTAGTTTCATAGGATAACCCTACTGCATATTATTTGGAAATATGCTTTAGAAGCATGAGTACAAAACAGTAAAGATCATTGGAATGGAATATAAGGTGATGTATTTGTGTCTGGCTGCTACATACTTCATGCTCAAACAAATCTATATTGCCAAATTATACATCTTAGATAAAAACTCAGATGTATGGTAAGAACATGCAACACTCTAGTTGACAAATGGATATTGTAACAAAAACAGGCACACAGAAAAACAGGCCATATTAAGATGAGTGGACCAATGGGTAAGAAATTTTAAAAAAATATAAAACTTAAAATTTTAAAAGGAAATAAATATTAAAAACTCAAAAGCTCTTAGCTTATTAAAATTCAAGTGATTTATTTATGTAACCAAAAGAATGAAAGTTCAAAGAATTGGCACAATTCCAACAAAAAAACCTGGACTTCATATCAATTTTTGTATCCATTAGACACACTCTCTTTATATTAAAATCCTAATTCCTTTCATCCATTTATCAAATTTTTTGTAATGATTTTCTTATTAATAGCATTAGTATTAGTATTACTCTTTACATCCTAACCACAATTTCCTCCCAGTTCCTCTATCCCACCTCCCCTATGCCCTCCCCATTCGCTCCTTCTCCATTTCTGTTAAGATAAGGGCAGGCCTCCCATAGATGTTAGCCGAATATATTACCATATTAAATTGCATAAAGCATATTAAATTGCAGTAAGACTAAGCATCTCCCCATGTATTAAGGCTGGACAAGGCAACTCAGTATGAGCACTAGAGTTCCAAAAGTTGGTAAAAGAGTCAGAGACAGCCCTTGCTCCTACCCTAAAGAGTCCTACAAAAAAAAGCATGCTACACAATTGTGACATATGTGCAGTCTCATGCAGGGTCCCTACTTGAGCTTCCTTTGGGGTTTATGCCCAAGAGTGGTGTAGCTGGGTCTTGAGGTAGATTGATTCCCAATTTTCTGAGAAACCACTATATTGATTTTCAAAGTAGTTGAACAAGTTTGAACTCCCACCATAAATGAACAAGTGTTCCCTTTGCTCCATGTCCTCACCAGCATTCCATCTTACACTTGTTAGAATGGCTAAGATCATTAGGCAGTTCTTAATGAGTTTTTTTGATGTTTCATCACAAGAAAAAATTTACTTCAATAAGATATTTGAAGAATACAAACTGCTTTTATATTTTCAATACTGTTTTTAATTGGTATAATTTAAATTTTTACTAGGAAGTAGTATGTATATATTCATGATAGTCTTTTGTATTATCCCAATATATCTTGAATATGTAATTATTAATATTTTCAAAACACAACTAGCAACAGAAGAAAATATGTTGTAATTTATATTGAAGGTGAGAATGGCGACCACTGGGCTTTATAACAGTTGATAAATACTTGAAATGATTAGAGCAGGTTCAAAGAGAAAGGAAAATGTATTTCCATTAAAAACATACTGTACTGACTTAAGGGGAGAATTTTCAAATAGCCTTCACATAATATGAGTAGGGAGTTCCTTTTCCTTGTCTGTGATAGAGATAGTATCTCACTTTCTTTTCTTCAAAATTTATTATTTGGGTTATTCACTATAATGAAGACAAATTTTAAGATGCTAAATATAAATAGATTTGAAAAGAATTTCAGCTCTCCTTGATTTCTTGCCAAATGCAACATGAAAACAATCTCAAACATTCTTTGGTATGACCCATGTGCTGGGAGCAGCAGAAACACTTTGCATGGTATAGAAAAGGGATTGTAATCGTCATGGAAGCTGACTTAGCATGTTATATAAGACTGTTAAGTGTGTCTGCTGTTGAGCGCAAGGTCAGCATGCTGAGAGTTGAAAGATGGAAACAAAGTAGAAAGTTAGGACAGATTGTAACCTTCATCCTGTTCTCCGCGGCTCAAGTAGAAACTGTTTGGGTGAGGTATTTGTCGTGAACTGCTATGCCATGCCTTAGAGAGCTGTGAAGGAGGCAGGCCAGCAGGAACTAGAGACCAAGCAGGATGTCGCAACACAAGAATGACCAACGTACTGGGGAAATGTGGAAAGACATCAGCACCAACCTTCAGAGGGCAAACCATAGCTACAGGACCTCTTACATTCTGCCTTCCTTTTTCCAACTCCAAACTTGCCTGGAAGTTTCTATCCAGGGAAATTTGAGGAAATGTAGTTCTGCTTTACTGACTTCATAGGGGACGAAGCCTACACCTGGGATAGCTATATAGCTTAACCATCCAAAACAGGGTGCTCTTGGGGAGCTATTAATAGCTACAAGAGGAGAAAAGCCAGCACTCACGATGTAGGATCAGTCTGCTGTTATGCTCATTGCCTTTACTTCTTCCCTGGAAATAAATGACAACGGAAACATCTCAGGAAGAAAAGAAATTTGGTCCCTTAGTAACAGAAGCTGTGTTCTCATGAAGGTTGCTGGAGGCCTGACTCAAGCTTCTACAGGTTAAACCAGTGAGCCCTTGCAGAAACAGGGTTGGCTGCAGTTCTCTGAGGACTAAAATTAGTGCACTTAATTGAAATGCCTTATAAATACCTTCTGTTGTTCATGAGGGGACAGGTTTCTCTTTCAGCAAGAACAAAACTAAGCAAATAATGCTTCTTAAGAAAATACTTATGATTTTCCTTGGGCTCAGGGTATGCAGGAAAGATTATAGTAATTTTAGAATTTCTTGCACAAAACAAGGCTTGTAATCTACTCTCCTTACCACAACAGGGAAACGTTATCATACATTGGATCAGGGTGGCTATCACTATTCAGAAAATTTCCCAAATGTCCCACAAAACATACTCATTTCAAAAACAGATCAGTAATTAGAAGAAAATGATCGATGGGAAGAATGTATACCTGGCAATTACTCATAAAATGTAACTTGAATTTGAACCCTATTAGGAGGAAATAAGATCAGTAATCTGAGAAGAAAGATGGCAATGATGTGATGGTGTAAGCATCAATTTATTATGAAAGTCTTGCAGACATCCCTCAAATGTGCCTTTTAAATAGATTTTCTAATGAGGTGAGCCATTTATCGGTTGCTCTGGAAATTAACTCCCCTGAAGTTTTTCCTTTTCTTGGCACTTATCCCAGATAAGCAGGTGCACTGCTTGTTAGGATGGGAGTTTAGCAGAAGGAAATTATTTGGGGGAAATCTCCAATTTGGACTCAAAGTACAAGTTTAACTTACATCTGCCTGCCTATCAATCATCTATCTATCATCTGTTGCTCTGTCTCTATCAATCACTCTATCTATCTATCTATCTATCTATCTATCATCTATGTATATCTATCCATCTAGCATTTATGTATCTATCTTTACCTTTGTTTCTAAGTATCTGTTTATGTATGTATGTATGTATGTATGTATGTATGTATGTATCTGTCTATCAAATCTATTTATATATCCATCATCTGTTTATTTATCCACCAATAGTCTATCCACCAATCATCAATCTATCTGTCTACCTGTCTACCTGTCTATCTATCTATCTATCTATCTATCATCTATCTATCTGTCTACCTATCTTCTATCTTCTATAATCTATCTCTATCTGTCTGCCTGTCTGTCTGTCTTTTACCTAGTTGCATACCTAACTGCAACTGTATATAAAGAAGCATTTATCACAATGGATAGATAGATAGATACATAGATAGATAGATAGATAGATAGATAGATAGATATAGATATAGATAGATATAGATATGAGTTGGGCTGAACAAAACAGATTTTTAGACTTTATCAATTCTTATGTGTTCTGGGATTGAAAAGATGCCTATCATTTTGTGTGCTTTTTTCTGTAATTCAAGTCCTTTCTCAAAGTCCACATTTTCTCTCAATTTCCCAGGCTATCTTGTTGTTTAGGCCACTATGACTAAAAGGTTGCATTTTATTCCCAGTTCCCTATGCTTAGAAATACATTTAAGAAGCAGAGGGTTCTATATATAGTCCATTGATCCCTAGTTGATAAAAATTAATGAGCCTTCATAACCTGAGGAAAAAGATAATGAAAAATGTGTTCATTTTAAATATGCATTTTTAAATATAACATTATATAATTTCTATATTTTTGGTCTTGAAATACTTTTTGTTGGAGATATGGTAAAACCATATATACATTATTTATATTATTTTTTAAATTAAAATTTGAAAATTCTATGTCCCCTAGGTAATGAGTTGCAGAATCAAGACACCTAATAATACAAAACCATTGACATTTTTGTTTTGTTTTGAGATTGGATCGCATTATGTAGCTCTGAATGTCCTGGAAGTCCTATGTAGACCATACTGACTTCAGATTTACAGAGATCCACCTGCCTCTGCCTCCCAGGAGCTGGGATCAAAAGAATGTGCCATCATGCCTAGCTCAAACATTAAGACTTTAAAAGATAGATATTATTATACACCATACCATATACTGAGACTCATTATTTTTTGGAAGTTTAGCCATCACATATCATTTAGTGCTGTTTGAATTTGTATTACTAGGGAAACCTTTCCATAACTTTAACAAATGTGTCCATCATAATTTCTACATCTTATTTATTGCATGTGTGAGTTTGTAAAAGTGCACACATGCATGCCAAAGCATACAATATGGAGGTCAGAGGTCAACTTGTAAGAGTTTTCTCTCTATGAAATAGGTCCTAGAGATGGAGCATGGTACCTGTCATGGCAGCAAGTGATGTTACATACTGAGTTATTTCACCACACATTATTGTAATTTCCTTCTGTATTATTTACTAATATTGCTTTTCAAAAGTTGTATTTATTTCATTGTGTGTTATGTAAAAACCACACATCTTCTCCATTGATCTTCTAGGATCTTTAAAGAGCCTCCATATTGACTTCTGTAGTTGCTGCATTTTGCTCCTATACTATTATATAATGTGTACTACTATAATCCCCTTAGAAGTGTGTGAGGAATCTTTTATCTTCCACATTCACACTTCTGGTTTTGTAATTTTTATGATATTTACTCAATTTGGGTGAGATGAAAGTCAATATAGTTTTTTTAATATATTTGAATTTTTTAATAGCTAAGACTTTTAAAACAATAGTCATATATGTTTTGACAATTTGTACTTCATATTTGGGTATCCATTTCATCTGCTTATTTATTCATGAAAGTTTTGGTAGTTATTTTTTTACTTCTTCGTGTATTCTAGCTATTAATCCCCTTTCAGATGTATAGCTGAGAAAAAATTTCTTCCATTTTGTTTGCTGTCTATTCATTTACTGTTTTCTTTGCTGTACAGAATATTTTTTAATTTCATGCAATCTCATTTATCAATTCTTGTAATTATCCTGAGCTATTGCATCTCTTTTTATGTCTATTTTTACATGTTAATATATTTTATTCTAGTAGTTTCAAAACCTTTGTTTCATATTCTATATTTGTTAAATTTTATATTTCTTTGAAATATAGCATGTAAAATAATGTCTTTTATTCCTCATTTTTTGTTTGTGAAAATATACATAGGTAGTGTGTGTGCACATGTTTGTGTGGCTGTATGTACATGAACACATATGTGTGTAGGCCACAGGTTGATTTCCAATACCTTCTTTAATTACATTCTGTCTTATTTTTGAGACAAAAATCTCTTCTTGGATTTGGAGAGCATTATTTGGCTAAGTTGGCTGGCTAATATGCCCCAGGGTTTTACTTATCTCTATTTCCCCCCAGGACTGGGTTTTAAAACACAGAAATCCTTTATATGGATGCTGGGATCCAAATTAAGGTCCTCAAGCTTGAAGAATAAGAACTGTATCCAATCTGCCATTTTGATTTTGCTACTATGTCATTGTAACAAAAATAGACATCAGACGTTATGAAACCTCTAGCATCCTTTTTGTTCGGGATATGTTCCCTATTAGGATCATTTGTGCTTCTAGATGAATTTAATGGTTGAAATACCTACTTAATTGGGCATTTCCCTAAAACATTTTATAGGGATTTTGTTAAGTCCATAGATTTCTTTTGGTATATAGACATTTTTACAAAAGTAATTCTACGAATTCAAGAGCATGGGAGATATTACCATCGTCTAGGGTCTTTTTCTTTCTTTCTTTTTTTTTTTTTTTTTTAGTGTTTTCAATTTTACATGCCAGAGTTTTAATTCCCTTATTATATTTAGACTTATATTTACTCTTTTGATATTTTGAGATTACTGTAAATAGGACTGATTTATTTACTTATTTATTTGTTAGCATGTCCATTATTGGTGCATGGAGAAGCTGTTGATTTTTTTCTGCTGACTTTGTAGCTTACTACTTTGTTGAAGATGCTTATTAAATCTAAGAGGTTTTGGTAGTGGTTTGAGGGTCTTGTAAACTATAATCACTGAAAGCAGAGATAATTTGGCTTTCTTGTTTGCTATTTATATCTCTTCCATCTTTTTCTTTTCACCTTTGCCCTAATTCTCAGGCTGTCCTTTAAATATGGTGATATTCAATAAGAGTGGAGATAGAGACACTTGTCTTATTCTTGATTTTAAGAGAAATATTTTCAGATCTTCCTTACATCACATAATGCTAGTTGTTGGTTTATCACTTTTAAAAACTTTTATTGTAACAATATGTGTTCCTTCTGTTCTTCAGAGTTTTTAGTCATGAAGGGATGTGGAGTTCTATCAAAGACTAATTTTTCATTTATTGAAATGATCATGTGATTTTTCCATGGGTGTATTTATGTGCTGTACTGCATATTGCATTCTGTATGTTAGAACACCCCTGCATGCCTGAAAATAAGCCTGCTTTGTCATGGTATATGGTCTATTAAATATGTTATTAAATTTGATATGAAAAAAGTTGAGCATTTTTGTATGTATATGCATCATGATAATTTATTTTTCTTTTAGTGTAATTTGAAATTGATTACCAAGGTTATATTGATTTTGTAAATGTTTGGCAGTATTATTTTGGTTTCCATTTTATAGACTACTTTGAAGAATGTTAACATCAATTCATCTTTAAAGTATGGTAGAACTCATCCGTGAATCCATTGTATCCTGGATTATTTTTAATTGGGAGGCTTTACTATTTCTTTGAGCCCATTGATACTTGTAGATCTCTTTTAAGTTGTTTGTATCATCTTAATTTGACTTTGAAAGGTTGTAAGTGCCTACAAATATATTCATTTCTTTTACATTTTTTATTCTCTTGGAATGTAGGCTTTAAAATTATCCCTTAAAAACTCGCATTTTATTACTGTTTATTATAATATTATATATTTTAATCTTTAATTTTGTTAATTTATCTTATCTCTTTTTATGATTAGCTTGGTTAGGTGTATAATTATATTAACCCTAGTAGAATTCAGATGATGAAAATAATTTTAAAACCTTCTCCAAGATTAGACCATAAAAGCCCAAAGATATGGATTTTTTTTGTTCATCTTAATGTTTTTATTCACATCCCAACTTCCTGATTTTTTAATGAGATTTTTATCTTTAAAATTGAAGCTGTTTTATTAATTTGTTTAAGCACACAAAACAGGTATTATGGTTAGTGTAGTCAACTTCACAGAATCTAGAATCACACTGAAGTTTTGCCTCTGGACTTTCTGGTGGGTGATTGATTATCTTGCTTTCATTAATTGAGAATGGAAGATCCACCCATGGTGAGTGTCACCACTCCCTAGTCAGGACCCTTGATTCTAAATATAAAAAAGAAGCTGATCACAGCATTAATTCACCACTCTTGGTTTCTGAATACCAATGCAATGTGAGCAGCAGCTTCAAGCTCCTGCTTTTTTGACTTGCTTTTGATTAGTTAAGAAGCACCAGTTGTCAAGATACATTCATCTAGGTGTTTAAGACACGGCTCAGTGGTCAAGAGCACTTGAGCAAATGCTATTTTTACAGAGGACCAGAAGGGCTCACCTACATTGGATGGCTCACAATTTCCTGTAACTTTAGCCCAGGGGAATCAGAAATTCTCTTAGTGCCTCCACAGAACTGATTTATTTCTGTCTGTTTTCCTGCTTCTGTCTCTGTCTGTCCATCCCTCCCCCAACTCACAAATGTACTCACACTTAATAAAATTAAAAAAAAAATCCCAAGAAGATATTCTTATATAAATCATTCATACTGTCTCTTTTTTGTTTGTATGTTTAACTTATCATATCTAACTAAGCAAGCCACTTCATAGGAATGATTTTTAAAATTATTTCATTAGACATGTTATGGGAATGGAGGGGAGGGGATGGGGGAAGGTGGGGTCGGGGGCGGGACGGGCAAGGACAGGGGAACCCATGGCTGATGTGTAAAATTAAAACACAAATATAATAAAAAAAAAAGACAAGCATAATGCAAGTATATGAGATGCTGTGAACATATGTATCCATATCCTACCATCCTTGCTCTTTCCTCTCTTGCTCACTCTCCCATGTTAGGCTTCTTCTTTTATGCTATGGGTACATGTTTTAGTTTATAAGATCTAAGGCCCACAAATGAGAGCAAATGTGATCTTTGTCTTTCTGAGACCAACATAGTTTTTGTTTCATTGGAATGATATTTTAGATTTCCTTATGCTTGAGGTAATTAATTTTGTTTCATGCTAGCTTGGCAACAAACACACAACAATCTATAAATGCACAAATACTTGTTTTCTTTTTCTTTTTCATTCCTTGTTATACCTATGAGCCAAAAGATACTTCATACTATGTGTAGCATAGGTATGGAAAGATACAATATCCTACCTCCCAACATGATGATCATAGCTGACATTCCTATAATCAAAGGTAGTGTCAATGTAAACAGAAGACATTTATTTAAACAGAAATTTATAAGACCCAGGAACCTTCAAAACTGATGACCCAAATGGCCATGAAAACTCATTTTTATGCTTTGGTTTGGTGACAAATTGGGGGTCTTCTCAAAAGGTGGTCGGAAGGAATGGAACAATGCCAAGTGTGAAAGGCTGGGAGAGGCTACAGCATAGGCTCGCTCTGCTTATTTCTGGCTCTCTGTTGTCACCATTCCTTCCCCTGGGATGATGAATGCCTTCTCTAATAAAAGTCTTATGACTTTCATCAGATAAGGTGAGTTGTTTATGACTCGAATTCACACACATATGCAGGGAGATTATAATATTAATAGGATATTTTTGAGGGGTGGGAGTTATCTTTAGCAGAGTTTCTAGTTTCTGTGGCCCACTCTAGAGAGAGGGATTCTAGTTTGTAAAGCATCCTTCATGGGGAAAAACAGAGCAGGAAAAAGAACAGCAAGACTGAACATTCAAAAAATATCATACTTTTGGAGTATGATTTTTCTGAGTACCAATAGTTGCATTCTGCCTTGAAATTCCCCAAATGATGAACTGTAACCTGTAATTATAAGATAAAACATTTTTTTCTCCTGTAAAAGAAAGATACCCATTTTTCTATTAGTAAAAAGCTCGTATTTTCACATGCTTAGTCTTTAAAGTATAATACAGTCCCTAGCGTTCATGGCATAGTTAAAGGAACTCAAACCTTGTTTACACCTTTGTTTGCAGCACAGGAAGTCCTCTATTTCTCATGGGTCTAGCACCAGTTACCTGGACTATCTTAGACTTCAATATTTGCAGCACAGTTTGCTGGTATTGGGAGGCAGTGGGGAACCGCACATATATTTGCCCATAGTCATGTTCCTAGTTGCCTCAAACGTAGCAGTTGAGTGAAAACAGAGTAATTCAGGTTCCATCTAAGCACACATTGGCAAATGACTGAAGATTGAAGGTGTTTGGGAAATATTAGACTGAGAGAGTCTTAAAAGCAGAAGTAAAATACCCATGCCTCCCATGTTAAAAAAACACAAAACTTAATTTATTGTTCCTTTATTTATTTACTGTTCCTTTGTATAGACCTCTTCCTAGAAATACAAATGTGTATGTGATATAAACTAAAGTAAATAGAGGAAGAGAATAGAAGAGGGTCGGATAGACTGAGAGCAATGATTTTTTATTTTTGTTTTTGTTTTTGCTTTTTGTTTGTTTTTTTTCTTGTTTTAGGTTGTTATTTCTTAGTGTGTACTTATGCAATTTTTACCTAAGGGCCTTACTTTTATAGTTAAAAATATAGAAAAAAGGAATAATCACTAAAATTTGGAATCAAGTGAAATGAATTAATCTCCATCACATTATGATCATGAGTAAAGAAGTACTTTCAATATTTTTGAGATACAATCTGACCCTGTCTTTAGTGGAACAGAGTTCAAATACCCAAAACTTCTGTCACTCTATCATAAGTAATTTTGTCATTTTAGTTACACTTGCAACTGCATACAATAAAGAGGGAAAATTATAGTGTTCTGCTCAAGGGTCAGCATTTTAACACAAGAGAAAGAGCTGTGAACATTAAAAACAAAGAGGATGAATCCCATGTTCTAAAATTTTATTTGGAAATAGGAGCTCATGAAGCTTGTTGGCATTTCTTTTTCTGTGGTTCTATCTCTCCAAAAACTTCAAGGTCGTGACAACTCAGTGGAGAAAGGCTTTTGATTAGTTTTTTAGCTTTGAAATACCATTTGTAATGGAAGTTGGACTTAGTAAGTGGCTGATTGCACAGAAACAAAGCCAAATCAGCTTTGAACATTTTCTTCCATTGCAAAAGAAAGAAACTGGATCTGGAGGGATGGATCAGTGGCTAAGATCACCTGTTCCTCTTACAGAGGACTCCAGTTTTGTTCCGCATAACCAGGTGGTGTCTCACAACTATCTTATTAGTCACTCTAGTTGGAGGATGCCCAACACCTTCTGTTGACCTCCAAGAAAACTAGACATACAAGTGGTGCACTCACATACAAATAGACATAAATCTCATACACATAAAAATAAATAAAGCTTTCAATAAAAGGAAAAATGGTTTAAAAATCCATATAAAATATCCATATATACCTATGGGTATAAGGATCTGGGGGTAAGACTCTATACTCTAAGGAGATATATACATATATACTTATGTATGTTTGTGCATTTGATGCATTAGAACAGAAGGACAGGGAATTTTCAAGAGAACATTAAGAGTAACTAAAATTAGTAAACGTTGATGCTCATGGAAAGCAGAACAGTCATTTCCCATTTTGTCAATTTCACCAGGTAGAAATAGATTTTTAGAATTCTTACACTTGCACAGTTCGGGCAGAGTGGGAGTGAAAGGAAGCTTCTTTCCAGTCTGTCAGGCAGGAGGGAGTGAACTGTCTGCCCTTAGACGGTCATTGCAGGGACCAATGCATTTGTGTGCACATGTTATTAGTGATCTCCTGGCTTCCATGCTTGGCAAGGGACAGCAGCTATGTCTGCAAAAATGACAGCTCTGCCAGATTTTCCACTGGCTTCTCCCACTCCTGGGTAAAGTGCATATTCAGCTCATGAAGAGGGACAGCAGTTTATCCTGAGAATTACCACTATCACTGAGCATGCAGACGTGAAGGTCACAGGAGTAGGTCAAATTAGAATTTATGGTCATGAATTTCATCCGATTCCCTGCAGGCTGCAATTGCCTTGCACCTTCTACCATCTATCTTCCCTCTAGTTCTGATTTCAGACTCCAATACAACATGCAGCCATCATACCCTCTCATAGACTGTGAGTTATATAAAATCAAATCCGAACAAGACATCCTGTATCATTGATGCACAGCCATTTTGCTTTTGTACTCCAACACTAAATGATACTCTGGGAGACAAAAGGATTGTATATAAAATATTCAATCTATTTATATCTAAAGTTTCCTTAGTCACTTACTTATTTATCTTGACATATAGGGTTTGTTTTTTAGTTCTAATCCCTTTCAACACTAGTAGTTTTGTCTCTTTTCTTTTCTCTTTCTATTCTTTTAATTAATTATTAGTTTCCTAGCTCAGTCATGAATTCCTCGAATCTACCCACAGTCCACTATTAAGTCTGGCTGCCTGATAACAAAATTAGAAGACTGAGGATTTCCTCAGTGAATATGAATAATACTGTAATCTTCCTAATATCCTCTTTCTTATATTGTAGATTAATACATTCTTATGCATATAAGCAAAATTTGTTCTGTCATCTGGATATTGCTACTGCCATTTTCCTAGTTAGATAATTATTGCTGTTATGGAAAACCATGGTCAATAGCAAGTTGAGGAGGAAAGAGGTTTATTTGTCCTACACTTTCGCATCTTAGTTCATCAGTGAAGGAATCAGGACAGGAACTCCAATAGGGCCAGAACCTACAGGCAGGAGCTGATGCAAAGACATTGGTGTGGTGCTGCTTACTAGTTTAATCATCATGACTTACTCAGCCTGCTTTCTTAGAGAACCCAGGCCTATTAGCCCCAGGTGTCTCCACCCACAATGAGCTGTGCCCTTACCCATCAATTTCTAATTAAGAAAATACCCTGCAGGCATGCCCACAACCTGATCTTATGGAGGCATTTTCTCAATTGAGGTTTCCTCCTTTTGAATGACTCCAACTTGTGTCAAGTTGACATAAAACTAGCCAGCACAGCCATTTCTGTCAACTAAGTTTCCCCCTCAAGCAATGATTAAATTGCTCTGGCCTAGGCCCCAGTGTCAATTGCTAAAAATCTTTAGCTGATATTTTTAAGAAGCATATTGAATGTTTAATTTTGTAAAATTTCCCAAGATTTATCATGTAAATCTGTTTATTCTTCTACTATAACTCTACCTCTTTATGTTTTGTAATTATCTTGTTACACGTTTATTTTATAGTTTGAGTCCTGTAAGAGAAAAATACTTTACTGTTTTTTATCTTTATTTAATTCTCCCTAGTGTTCTTGAGTGATGATTAAAATTGCTAAACAAATGGAATAATACTTTATATTTCCATTTGCTCTGAGTAGACAGAAAATGTCATATGTCCATTAGGGCTTTTATAAAACGAATCTTCTCAGTAAGGTTAAAATTAGTACAAGTATTAATTAACTGTATTGAATTGTGTCCTAAGTGGTGTTTTTTTGGGAGTATAGATAACATAATCCATAGAATTTCAATCTATATACTAAGTGACTTTTCAGATACTGAAATATTCAGGACTATTCTAGGACAAAGCATCAAGCCAAAACAACAGAATGAGGAGATGCGTCATTTTTTCTGTAGCAGCCTAACCATGTTCTGATAGATGATAGAAATTAATACTGTAAATTACGTAGAAAAGAAGAAAATATGATGTCATTACAAATTCCTTGAGTGCATTGCTGATTTCTCCAGTTTGGGCTTAATTTTCAATTTGAAACAATCAGAAGACACTGAAACAGGTGTTTGACTCTACTGTGGCAATGAAGATCAAGATTCTTACCTCCATGTAATCAACCAAAATACACAAGACTAGTGGTCCATCATACGAGAAATTATTATTATTATTATTATTATTATTATTATTATTATTTCGAGATATAGCTTTGCGCCTTTCCTGGAACTCACTTGGTAGCCCAGGCTGGCCTCGAACTCACAGAGATCTGCCTGGCTCTGCCTCCCGAGTGCTGGGATTAAAGGCGTGCACCACCACCGCCTGGCATGAGAAATTATTGTAAAATTACTACACTTAATAAGCTTTTCAAACAACCCTTTGACTGAACATCACATTGCTAAAGACATGAGTTTACAGTGCATGTAAGAACAACACAGCACCTACATCTATAGCCCAGGAAACGGTTTGGAACAGAGGAGATAGAAAGGCTGTAAAAACAAAAACAAAACAAACAAAAATGTAAATTTCCTATTTATTTCTTTTTAAATATCTAAGCATAATATTGTTGATGTTAGAAATTCCAGTGCCCAAAGTCTCATAAGACAAATGAGTTCACAGGGAGGCTCTTTAATGCAATTGTTTTGTTTTAAATTAAGTTCACATTTCTTGTATACCTTTAATTTTATCGAGAATCATACATGAATACTATAGTGATATTTTATTTGTATTGAAATGTGATTTTATTTGTATGTTAATAAAGTTGCCTCGAGGTCAGAGCAAGTCAAAGCAGAAGCTGGGCAGTGGTGGTACACGCCTTTAATCCCAGCACTTGGGAGGCAGAGCTAGGTAGATCTCTGTGTGTTCAAGGACACAGCCATCATGGCAGACACACACCTTTAATCTCAATACCAAGCATAGAAGACCTGGAGGTCTGTACAAACAGGCAGTGATGAGGAGGTCTTGTGGCTGGGTTTACAACCAATGAGAAAACATAACAGAAAGTCTATAAAAAGGACAGGACACACAGAAGTAGGTCTCTTGCAGAGAGGAAGAACAGCAGAAGCTGTGAAGAGTAAGGTTTTCCACTCTTGCTCTGACCTCGTGGGTTTTAACTCTGCAGCTGGCTCTGTGTTTCTTATTTAACAAGACGGTTACATCTACAGAATACAATAGCTACATCCTTTCCACTCCTTCCTTCCCCCTTCCAACTCTCCTGCACACCTACATCCTCACCAATTCATAACTTCTTTGGTTGTTACTATATACACACACAAATCACTTTTACACACACCTACATAGGTACATATGAATACAGCTTGCTTAGTACATTTAATGTTGCTTGTATGTGTATACATTTAGGACAGACCATCCCCATCAAGGGATATGTCCCGGTAAAGACTGATTCTTCTAATCTCAGCAGTTCTCACTTGCCTGTAGCTCTTCATCTAGACATAGGGCCAGGTGCTATTTTCCTGATCTACTTACTTATTTGTGCCTATAAGAATAAATGTTTAGGGTTGGGGATTTAGCTCAGTGGTAGAGTGTTTGCCTAGCAAGCGCAAGGCTCTGGGTTCGATCCTCAGCTCAAAAAGAAAAAAAAAAAAAAAGAATAAATGTTTAAAATGCAGTCAGGGTTATACTGGGTCAGGAAACTGAAAGTGGTAGGTTCTCCTCTTACTTCAAAGGCCTCACCAGCCATAGGTGATTAGCTAAACTATAGGGCCATGATGGCCCTAAATGCCCTCTTCTTGTTTTTTAATTCAAATAAGATTTCTGTATTTATGCCAGGATATAAGTGCCACAACTAAGCATTTTAGAATATCTTGCTAATTTGGTCACTGTCATGGCTCCTTGGAGTTACAGTTGGGCATAAGTTCATAGCCCATTTTTAAATTGAGTCCTTTGTTGTCTTGATCCTTTGTGTTTTGAGTTCTTTCTATATTCTGTTTATTAATCCTCTATCAGTTGTATAGCTGGCAAGGATTCCCTGTTGCTCATGGTCTTCCTTTTCACTCTGTTGATTGTTTTCTTTGCTATAGAAAGACTTTATAGTTTTATGAGATCCCATTTCTCAATCACTGACCCTAGTTCCTGAGTAAATGGAATACTTTTCAGAAAATCTTTTCTTACAAATATATGATACGGCATTGCTTATGTATTCTTGTAGTTTCAGCTTTTCAGATTTCACACTGAGGGCTTTGATCCATTTAGAATTGATTTTTGAGCAGGTTAATAGATGTGGGTAAAATTTCATTTTTGAACATCCAGTGTTCCCAGCACCATTTGTTGAAGATGCTTGTTTGTCAAATATCAGATTGTTATAGTTACATGTGCTCATCTTTGAGTCTTCTCTTGTGGTCTACTGACTGACATGTTTGTCTTTGTGATAGTACCATGCTGTCTTTATTACTATTGCTCTGTAATATATGTAGCAATCTGGTACAGTAATCCCCAGAGAATTGTTGCTCAGGATTTTGTTGGCTATTCAAAGTCTCCTGTGGTTCCATGCAAGTTTTAGGATGCCTTTTTCTTCTGCAGTGATGAGTATTGTGGGGATTTGGATTGGGATTGCACTGAAATTGTAAAGTGCTCTTGGTAGGATTTTTTCCACAATATTAATTTTACCAATCTATGATCATGGGAGATCTTTGTCCACTTCTAATGTCTTCAATGATCTCTTTCTTCAGAGATTTAAAGTTTTAATTATAAAAGTCTTTTACCTCCTTGGTTAGGTCTATTTTTATGTTTTTTTTTTCTAAAGGATATTGTGAATCAGTGTGTCTATGATCTCTTTCTATTAGACTTTTCATAGTGTACCATAATTACTTCACATTTCTTTTGTGGGCCTGTTCTGTTTTCAATTTTTAAAATATTCTTTGCTTAAGTGATTCAATTACTCTACTTTATCTTCAAACACTGATACTGGTTGTAGTATTAAGGCAGCTCCACGTAGTTAAAAGGGAGGTTTATTTTGTGGGGTAACTTACAAGTAAAGGGATAGGTTACAGGGTCCCGGAAAGGTGTAGTGCAGTCCAGTGGTGTTCTCTGGAGAACTCTGCTTGATCTACCTCCAGCATCCAGGATCCAGGAACCAAGAGAGCCAACACATCCGGATCTTGGGTCTTAAGGGCTCCTGTCTTGACCCTGCCTTGTAGTCTTGACAGTTACTGAGGTCTCACTGGGGGTAGTGCTTCCAGGTTAAAGCTGGAACAGCTACCCACTACACACTGGTGCTCTTTCTCCTTAATTCCCATTGGTAAACCTCCCACCTGTTTTCTACTCCACCTATGGAGTTTTTCAATTCCATCACCATCTCATTCTGTGTTCTCTTCAATAGTTCCATCTTTTGACTGGAGTCAGTGTTCATACTCTGATTTGTCTTTGTCTTTTTATTTTGCCATGCATTTGTCTTTTCTTGTACACAGCACTCAGGCATTTATAGCTATCACCTTTAACTTCACTAAGCCATTTGTTTATTTCTTCTTTAAATTCTTTGAATTCTCTGATGAAGTTTATGACTATTATGAGGTTATCATCTATATCCTGGATTACTTCTAGATGATATTTTTAGAACATTTCTTTAGGACTTTAGGGGAAGGCATCCTATTTTGGACATTCATTTTGTTTGTGATTCTGTGATGTGACTTTGACCTGTGGACTACTTTCTTTGATTGTGTGATTGTAGCCTACAAGCTGGTTATGAGAGTTGGTAAGAAACAAGTCAAGCTAAGGCCAGTCATTTCTAATTAAGAAAAAGCCTCCATGTGTGATTTATTTGGGAGCTGGGTAGTGGGCTCCCCAAAAGAGCAAAATACCAACAACATAGCACTTATACATCAGTGCAAAATAAGTCCAGCTATTAGCCTTCATGATGGGATGCCAATTTCTTGGTTGTGATTCTGCAGTTTATAAATTTAAAATATCTGAAATTAAAATTTAATTGAATCTAATACTAAGAAACATCTTATATCATAAACAAAAGTGCTATTGGTTCAGCAACACCACACTGTATCATACTCTGCTTTAGCCATATTATCATGAATTCAATTTGTTTTCATGTTTTAATCTTTCCTTTCTCAGACTTCTCACTTGGTAGCTTCAAAATACCTGACCAGCTCAGGCATCTCCATGTGGAATAAAATACTTTTTTCATTTTAAACATCAAGAAATACCCTCCAAGAATATGCCCATCCAAAATTACACCCTAAAATTGATTATGAATTAATGTTTAAGTTTGTTTGATATCACATAGCATAGTAGTTAGGTCTTCTGCAGGAGGCCTAACCATGTGCAAAGTCTATTTCCATCACTTTCTATCAATGCAAACTTTCTGAGCTTCAGTTTTACAGTATTTTATAGAGGAAATAAAATATTATATACACTTCATTTGGGTTATCAAAAGAAAAATAGTGAGTTAATACATGTAAATCAATTAATTTTTACAACAGTCCTCATTGTTAGGTGTGAAATTTAACTCACAGAGAAGTGAAAGTTGAGTTACAGGACAGACTCTCTCTCTCTCTCTCTCTCTCTCTCTCTCTCTCTCTCTCTCTCTCTCTCTCTCTTTCTCTCTGGTAGTATACATAATTAGGTTTATCTTTTCCCATTTATTGAAAAAGGTTCTTTTCTCATACAACATATAATGCTTACATTTTCCCCTCCCTGTACTCCTCCCAGTTTCTCACCACCTTCCCTTCCATCCAGATCCACACCCTTTCTGTCTCTCATTAGAAAATAAAACAGGTTTCTAAGATACCAAAAAAACCTGTAACAATATAAAATATAAGATAATACAAAAAACGTTCACATTGAAGTTAGAGAAGGCAAACCAAAGGAAATAAAAGAGCCCAAGGGAAGGAACAAGAATCAGAGACTCATTTATCCACACACTCAGGAGTACTATAAAAACACTAAACTTAAAGTCATAAAGTCATAATATTTAGATGAGGACCTTTTGCAGACCTGTGTAGGCCTGGGCTTTGTGAGTTCATATGAGCTTTGCTTAGTTGTTTTAGAAGACTTTGTTCTCCCAGTGTCCTCTATCCCGTCTTGCTCTCAAACACTTTCTACCTTCTCTTCCATGGGGTTCCCTGAGCTCCGAAAGGAGGGGAATTGATGAAGACATCCTATTTAAGCTGAGTGTTCCAAAGTGTCTTACTATCTGTGTAATGTTGAGCTGTGGGTCTCTGTGTTTTTTTCCATATGCTGTAAAGGAAACTTCTCTGATGAGGGCTGGATAAATCACTGGTCTGTGAGTACAGAGATTATCGTTAGGAAACTATCATCTTGGCAATAACCCAAGTTACTTGGAGATTTCCATGGGACTCCTAAGGTTATATCATATATATATATGATATAACCTTATCTGGTATGAGGAACTTTATTTGGTGACAAGAAATGGCCAGTTGGGACCTGAACCAGGATTATATCTTTTTAAAGATCACTAGTAAGAGTTTTAATTGCCTTGTATAAGATTATTATTATAGTGTGGTTTGGGTATGATATCTGTAAACTATCAATTTTATGGATTGTCTTAAATAGATGTGTTAGATTTTTAAATTAACTATCTGCTTGGTTGAAAATCAGAAGTTCAATCTCAAGGCAGCAATGTTACCTTCATGAAAACAGCCTGACCTGACTGTATTCTATCCTTAGAGGTGCTAAATGCCTCTAGTGTGTTTAATCCTAAGGATAATCAAACTGAAACCAATTTTCTTAGACCTAAGAGGGGTGAGGAAAGAGTCTTTATTTATTCCAAAGTGAAAAATCTCATTGCAGTATTCTTCAACCAGAGGGAAGCTATCAGGGCTAAAGTATGTTTATTAAAACTGGAATATAGACCACTACATGTAATCTTTTAAATCACTTAATTACAATGATAAAATTTTCAATTGCAATTATAAAATTCAATTTTCTTTCCTTTTAACCTCAACATGCAGAGCAATGTTTTTCATTGACCTAAGGGAGCTACACATGAATGTAGCAAATGAAGTAGAAAGAAAAGAGGCACAGTGACAGTTAATAACTCAGCTAGTCTCCCTGACTCTTGCTGGTTTTAATCTAAGGTTATTGTGCACCCCTTGTGTCCACTATCTGCCATAGCAGTGGTTCTCAACATTGCTAATGTTGCTTTAATACAGTTCCTCATGTTGTGGTGATTCCCCACCTCCCACCATAAAATTATTTTTGTTGCTACTTTATAACTGTAATTTTGCTAAATGTTATGAATCATAATGTAAATATTTGATACGCAGGATATCTGATATGCAAACTTTGTGAAAGGATCATTCAACCCCTAAAGGGGTCATGACCCACAGGTTGAGAACCACTGCCCTAAAGCGAACAGGCGCTGATAAGTTCCCTCTGGAGTTCTCTTCTCTCCTTTCTTTTTCTCTTCTCTATGTGGGATCTGTAAAGTGTACCCTTCCCACTTCAGTAACACTGAAAACAAAAGAAAACAACCTAAGATTTAAATTCTCCTTCAAATACCTCTTATTCTTCATCACTGGTAGTAAAGAACACTCACTGTTTCCAAATTTCTCTCATGACCTGAACATACGCTGAGGACATCCTTATTATTTATGCCATGGTTTGTCTGTCATGTCTTCCTTTTTTTTCCTAACAGCATCATTTGTCACATGAAAACTCTATTTTTCTCAAATGATTTTTTTTTCTACTTGATTTTTAGCACTTCATATTCTCCTGGTCCTTCCCCTCAACCCATATTAAATCCAATTGCTTCCCCACTCCCCATTTCTAAAGTATCCCCAGCCTTCTAGATACTTTGGTCTTCTTGAGTCTCCTGTCTTAGAGGTCTCAATGAGCATCATGACTTTGATACCTTCCATCAGTTTGGTGTGTTCAAGTTCCTAACTCAAGTAAAATATCTCTTTTATAGATCAGATTGAAGTAGCTACACACCCAAGCATCACAGTAGGTGTGTGAAAGGTCTAAATCTCAACCACTTCTCTACTTCATTCTCCCCTCAATCCAGACCAAACAACAAAAAGCTGATGGTATATATCTCTAAGCCTCCCCATCTCAAGTAGATGCCACCACTACACCCCTAGTATCACTCAAAAAAAATTGTAAAATAACGTCAGCAAGATGCATACTTGTTGTAATATTTAGAACACATCGTTCATTTCTGTGTTCATTTGTTCAATGATTTTTTTTTTATTGTCTAGAGGTCTTTCTCTCTCACATGCTAAGGCAAAAATGAAAGAATTTATACATGCACCCTGAGTTGTACTACTGAAGTACATCAGTAGCCCGGTGGCAAGGTATACGTATTTCTTCTAGTCTGGGATGCACCATGATCATCCACTCTCTAAATTATTTTACTTGGCTCTTCACTGTCTGCCTGTTTATAGCCTGAGATCATTTTAACCCTCAGCACTAAACCTACTCAAACCCTCCAGTGACTTCCTATCGTAATCAGAATGAAAGCCTGATTTTGGAACACTTAACCTTTAGATGATATAGTACATTGATTTAATTCTGATCTTTTAAATATATCTAAGGGAGAAGATTGTTTGAAAAGCAAAACTAGTTTTTAAAATTCAGAAAAATAACTCTAAAACTTAATTACATATTAATGAAATCTCAGGTGCATTTTATGCAGTATTTCTCCATAACCACTCAAGCGGATATTAGAAACTACTTTTATGACTTCAGAGAAAATTTCAAATTTTCATATGATTAGAATAGCATTTTATAAATCCCAATTATTTTTTTCTCATTTAAACTCTCATTTTATAACTTAAAAAAATCTTCTAAGACACAATAATAGTGTGATTGTAGACTTAAGTTTTACCTAATTATATTATTGAAGTTACTAGTAGTTTAAGTTTAAAGAGTTTACATCTAAAAAATTTTAAGATACTAGAATTTCAAAATATTTAAATTTAATGAAGTTTGTTCAATTTGACAAAATCACTACCTTGATAACTACAAGTTTTCTCTCTCTCTCTCTCTCTCTCTCTCTCTCCATACACACACACACACACACACACACAACACACACACACACACACAAAGAGAGAGAGAATGAGAATAAATCAGTCCTAACTCACCCATAACAAGTTTGTAGACTTTATGTGAAGATTTACATGGTCATCTTCTCCATGATGCTGTGAAGCATTCCATGGGTCACTGACTTTTTCAACCTTCCTCAACAACTATAACTCAGAAACTTGTGTAATGAAAATATATATTATTTGATTTATTCCTAATTTTTGCTACCCAACACATGTATTTAGTTTATAGTCATTACTACGGTAATTTTCTTTTTGGTAACTCTGCAATGCTTAGTAGCAGATGTTTTAAGTTACTTCTCATATATATCTATGTATATTATATATTTATATACTATTTTATGACCATATTACAGCAGAATATGTTTTTCTTTGCTGCAAAAGCAAGTAGCCTAGAGATATTTCTGGGAAACAAATTTTCTTAGGTTCTCTGGCAATGACCGAAGGTTTTCCATTGTTTTCCTGTCTTTCAGCAAGCTCCATTGCTAAGATTGGCTCAGATCCTCTGAAGTTTGTAAATGATGCTGTGGAAGAAACCACTGACTGGATCTATGGCTTCTTTTCTTTGCTATCTGACATCATCTCATCTGAAGGTGATGAGGAAGATGAGGATGCAGATGAAGACATTGATAAAGGTACCCAGGGCACAGAGTTGTATCTAACACCTATGACTGGGAACTGGGCACACTTGACATTGGCTAGCCGAGGGTTTAGCCCAAAGGAGCACTTGGGCAGGCTAAACTAAAATGGATACATGTCTGAGTACAAAAAGCACTTCAATAAGCTGCCAAATAGAGTAAATCGCTCTCCATTTGGCTTTAATCTTATAGTTTATCTGCCATTATGGAAAAGATATTAAAATTAAATGCTGCTATTAGAGTGGCATTATTGCAGGGATTCTTAATACAAATAACTATAAAACCACAACAGATTATGCACTTACATGTTTATTTGAGACAAAGTAGCTATTTTTCAAGTTCATGTGTAGGAGGATTGAAACAAAAATATTAAAACCAACAATCATGTGTTTTGTACAAGTAAGCCATAGTAATAGTGACATGGCAGTAACCAATCTTAATAAAAGCCCAATCAAAACATACAGTGATGGAATCAAATGGGGATATAGAATGGAAAGATACATTTTAAATATTACACAAGTTAGCAGCTCACATATAATGAATTCAAGTAAATGGGAGAACAAGCTGTATATAGATTGGCATCTAGAGGGTTTACAAAGGAGAAAGTACAGTGATCCAGTCTGTTAAATGAAATTAAAGAAAATGGTTACTCGTACTCATCCAAGATTATGTATTCAGTCTTACCCAACAGGAAAATTCTGACTATTGGAAACCCTTTTATGACTTTGTCTGAATTTATTTCTGTTTTGGCCCTGTGAGAAGTGACAATAAATAGAGAAAATTGAAATTAATATGATGCATGAGCTATAATGCAGTAACTTGGAGCACTGCTGCAATTTTATTAAACTCATAAAATGAAACCATCTTAGGTGAATATATATAAACAAAGCATGTACTTTGGAATTTAGGTAGCAAAGTATGCAAAAATCATGACTATTAAAAGCAATAGCTTGCAAAAAATGAGTAAATAGCAAAACATGAGTAAATGACAAATCCCTGCTACCAGTTATGCTAATTTTCTATTTTTTCTTGGTTTAGGAGAAATAGAAGAACCTCCCTTGAAAAGAAAAGGTTGGTTTGTTCATTTTCCAGTGTTTTCTTCCATATGCATATGTGAAAATATATATATTATTGATTTTGGGCATGACTTAGATGCTTCACACTTGTATTGTTACTTAACATGTTTCTTATATACAGATTTGTTTAACAAGAGTTATGTAAAGCTCATAATTAGAAAGAACTGCTGACCTCCTAGTGAGCTCATCCAAATATTTTTCAGTTGCTATTTTAGTGGAGGTCAGTGCATTTGTATACCTCTGTCTGTATATGGACCAATGTAGATTGGGATGTCTTCAGTGACAGAGAATTCTGTAGCTGTGAAAATGGTCCAGAAATTGTTGATGCCCATGTGTACTTTTATTATAATCAGATTTACTGAGTGTAAAATTTATGCTCTTTGCTTTTCATATTTTATGGTCAATATTTTGTATCTCAGGTAATGACAATGATATATAATAGCCATCACAGTGTGGATCATGTGGTCTTGAGTGACAAGTCATATCAGCAAATGTATACATTGGTCATTCCCAAGGGAAGAAGTTGCCTGGGATGTATGGGAACGATGTAGAGCATTTCCTTGTAGGGAAAGGTAGGGCATCCATCAGTGACTGAACAAAGGAGCAGCATGCTTCAGGGAATAGTGGTATATCTTTGAAACAAGTTGCCTCAAAGGACCAAAGACTTTTCCAACCAAGCACAGAAAACATCTCTGAAAATGCTGATGAAAACCAAGGCTACCAACCCAAGTATACTTGATGTGAGTGGAAACCAGGCACTGCTTGATTCTACTGTGGTTATTAAGTTGCCAATGCACATACGTATTAGAATACCCTTGACTTATTTACTCAGTATAAGTTACTCTCCAAAGATCAGTAAGGATTCAACAGTGGGACTGAATGTAATCAATATATCCAGTCCAGACTTAGGTGTGAGTGAGCTGGCTGAGCAGGTGGTCAATGCCATACTAGTTGGAGGAAAATTAGAATCTCTGATTAATACCACAATAAAAAGAACTGAGCTAGTGAGGTTCCAGTGTGGCAAAGCCATCCTGATACAAATGTGGTTTTGAAGTGCTGAGGAGAAAGGAAATTATTCTGACCTCTAAAGGAAGGATGAGAACTGAAAAATTCATGTCAGAATTCAGTTTTCAAGTTCAGGCTTTGAAATTCTAGATTGATATGTAAACTTTGTGAGGACAACAGGGTCTTTTCAAGGCTGATATTTAATAGCTACTGATTAGGACAGAGTCAACCTTCAACCAACAAGTTGAAATTATATGTCATGAACATGTCTATTTTAATTGTATGTGGAGAGAGAATATCCAGTGGAAAAGTTATTTTTATTAACAAATTGAATTACCAAACATATCAAAAAGTCATATTCTACCCATATATAAAATTCTTTGCTTTTTAGTTAAATGTCTCTCCTTTCTGACTTGACTTTCATATTGTAATTAATTTAAACATTCATTTTTGTAAAATTATCAGCATACAGCAAAGATCCATAAAGTTATTTAAATGTTTTTCCTCCCCTCACTGCCTTGAATCCTCAAGTCACCAACAAAAATCTACCCAGTAATGGTTTAGGATACTTTCCCAAACTTTAGTAAAAGCATTAATCAGGACAATCTAAGGGATTTATATACCATATTTCCTAATATTTTGAAGTATTCCATATTCAAAAGTAGGAAGATAATTGACTTTAAATTCAGGTCATTTTTTAGTAGCCCAGAATGATAATATCCTGACATGGACCAATTGATTTCTACCCATCTAAATGACTGTCCATTAACACGCTTTCCAATTCATATGTATTCACTATTTATCCATTATTTTGCTTAACCCAGACCACAATGTATTTTTTTTTTACTTCCCTGTGTCTTCCTAAGACATCTTATATAAATCATTGTATTTCTATTTGCCCTTATGTTTCTGATCTTACCAAAGTAAAAAAAGAATTCTATCACTCTGTTATTTATGGGTGAATCTTGCAATTATAATTTGATGTAGAATAATGGTCCAGTCAGCTAATATCAAGGTTACCAAGATTGATTATTAAACAGGCTATTAAAATGGATGAAATTTTTGGATACTATTTTGTGGTTTGTGTTTCTATGTATAAATAAATACACCTTAGGGCATTTCATGTAGTACCTAGTATCTTTATGTGCTTGTTGCATATTTATTTTCAACTTTCCAGTTTTAAAATATTTTGTGCTTTTACAAAACACTCCATAATGACCATTCCAGTTACTAATTCATGAGAAAATTATTTTTATCATATAGTTCTCTAAAAGAATTACCTAGGAAAGTCAGATATTATATAAAGTTACATTTTCTGTTCTTTGCTTGTCCAGTACTATATATGGAGCAGTTGTCTCACACAGGAGTGTGAACTGTGGACATGTTCACACCACCTTACTTTCTAAGAAGCATGCAGTTGTGGAGGGCTGGAAAGGATAAGTGCCATGCACACGCTTTCTTAAAACTTGTCTGCCTGAATATATTCTAATATTTATAATAGCAGTAGATCAACTTTGCGAGATAAAGAAATATCTTTTGGTATATTTCCAATTTTCAAGAGTGTCAACCAAAAATCGTTTAAGATGAGGGCCTCTGGCTCTGTGTAATGTGTCTATTGGGTACATGAGAGGTGTGGTTCTTATATAATTTGATGTTCTGGAGTCAGTGACCTTGTACAGTCATGTGTGAGAAGCAATGATGTCTCTTTTAAAAATGTATTTTTTCTTATTAAGCTGAAAACACATTTAAAAATGACTCTTCAAAATTAGAATTTCAAACATTTTATTTTTTAGTTATTTTCAAAACTCATTCTTAGAAAACCTTAAAATACAGGTACTTTGAAACAGCCAAAGCAGGAAAGTTTATTGACACTAATAATATTCCAGGTAAATGGAAAGATTTTTAAGGACAACCAACTTTAAAACAGGTGTTGAAGATGGAGGGGAGGAGAGAAAAACAGTCAAAAGACATGTGTTAAGTAAATCTATGAATGCCACATTTCTCTAACTCCTATAGATTAGTTCTATATTGTTCAAAATGAAATAAGACCGACCTTATCAAATTTTATTATGAAATATTTGATCTAATTAGGAAGAAAACCTCCTCTTAATTCACATAGTACAACACTGTTCTTGTTGTCTTTGGAATAATGACAAAATAATTATGCATTATCTGTAGAAACATTATGTGTACATATGAATATGTAACTACAATGTTATATATCATAATCTTATTATTTATGAGGTTATTCTCCTAGTCAAAACAAATAAAATTGTATGCTGTCAGCTAGATAAATAAACTTATGCAAATGTATCATGATAATTATCAAAAGTGTTTTGACTATTTGTTTTACTATTTAAACATGTACAATTATTCCCCCAAGTAAAATATCGAGGTTTGATGTCCCTTATACATATATTACAGAAAATCCTATGATGTCTGTATGTATGTAGGTATATATGTATGTATGTAGTAAGACAGAGTCTCACTCTATAACCCTGGCTGGCTTGAAACTCACAGAGACCTCCAGGCCTCTGCTTCCCAAGTGCTGAGAGTAAAGATATGCACCCTCATGCCCAGTTGCTAACTTTTTGTTTTGTTTGCTTTGTTTTGTTTTTTGAGACAGGGTTTCTCTGTGTAGCTTTGCACCTTTCCTGGAACTCACTTAGTAGCCCAGGCTGGCCTCGAACTCACAGAGATCCACCTGGCTGTGCCTCCCAAGTGCTGGGATTAAAGGTGTGCGCCACCACTGCCCAGCCCTAGTTGCTAACTTTTAACATCATACAGTTATCTTCAGAAAATAACTAAATGTGTTTATCTATGCCATATGAAATGAGAATAAGCAAAATAGCAAACAATAGAATATTGGTTTGATTTGTCTCATTTTTTAACATAATGCTATAATAAAATTACTATAGTTGATCCATATGACTTTAATATTTGTGTATTAGTGACAATGCTTAAGTATGAGTTACAAAATATATTGCTTTCTCATTTCTTTGAAATTTTACATCAAAATATTTGTAATTAAAACCAAGTTAAATTACATATATATGTGTGTGGTTTTACAAAACATAAAATTAATTTGAGCAATACTTTTCAACAAAAAATAGGTTTTGCCCATTAGCTAAAATGTTGTTATCTCTAATAAATAATCATCAACTCCAAAAATAAGGTTAAATACAGTTAAAGAAAACATATTAAATAATTACAAGAGAACACACAATAGTGTTAAAAATTCACAATACATTTATTTCCATTTCTGAGAATATTATAAAAGGTTCATTTGTGTGAAAGTATTAGACATATCTGTTAATTGAAGAGATGGATATAGTTGCCCTGTTTCCAAATATTCACAAAATAAGTAATTCTGGAGGCAGTCATAAATATTTTTAAAATAATATAAATTTTTGGTTTTATTTCAATATAAATTTAGATGTACATAAGGATTCTTAACATCCATATTTTTAAAAGTAAGGACAAAGAATTAAATTTATTGATAAGACATATTTCATTCAAACTATAAATCCCATTCACAGTCTCATGAGCTAATTTAAAAAATATATTTCTTTTAAATTAATTCTTTAATAATTTATTTCATTTTTTAAAATTTGGGGTGTGCATTTGTGCACGTGTGTGTATGTGTATGTGTGTGTGTGTGTGTGTGTGTGTGTGTGTGTGTGTGTGTGCATGTGAGTGCATATGTCCTCGAAGACAAGAAAAGGGTTTTCAATCCCCGAGAGATGGATGGAGTAACAAGTGATTATGGGCTGGCTGGTGTGGGTGCTGGGAACTGAAATAGATCCCTGTGTAAAAGCAGTTAATACTAACTGCTGATTAATCTCTTTAGCTGCTTAAAGTCTAAATTTAAAGCCCCATTAGTCTCATAAGGAAATGGCATTTGATATAATTTCATTTTAAATAGAAAATTGTGAAGATTTATAATACATTCTTATATCTGGAGGTTAATATAAGATGGTATGATAATATATGCAAATAAATCTAAAATTGTTATTATATATAGTTTATTATAAAATTTATGATGTAATTTTTTAAAATTCCAAGAACAAACCTATACTGGCATTGAACAAAACTTTTTGGTGAGTAGAATGAAAACATAATTATGAAAAAATTTCCAAATGTTAAAAAGTAATATTAAAATTACACTTAAAAATGTAGTATATAACATTTGGAGAGCATCAGCTAAATTTTAAAGGTAGCACAGTTTATTTTTATTTCATTTACATTTTAATTTTTGGAAATTTTTGAGATAAGTTCTCATTTTTAGCTCAGATTATCCTTCAATACACTGTGTAGTTGAGGATGACCTCCTGGGATACCTCCATGATGTTCAGGTTGTAGGCATGTGGCAACACCTTCTTCTAACTGAAATTTTATTTTAAATGTCAACAATTAAAATAATCTTTAAGTTACAACACAATCATGGAGAATTTGAATAGTGTCTTCTAAATATAATGCTGTTTTTAAATGTGTTCTAAAACTGAAAATAAAACAAAAAGAGAAGATGACCACAGAGGCACATAGGTATTTAGCTTCCTGGATGACCTTAGAGAGCTGAGTAGGAACAAATCACAGAGGCCTCATATTGTACTACACTGTGCTGTCTCCTCATACAGAGTCGCTATCACAGAGCACTGACATCCTTTCTGTGATTAAGCTAGTCATCAAATTTAAGGTTAAATTTTATTTTTCAGTTTTTTTAATATTCCAAGCAATGTGTTAGGTGGGATAGACCATTTATGTGTTTGCTTATAGTATCTTCAAAAGTTGATGTGGGAAATTTCTGAAAATTTTCAATGGCTACAGTGAAATTTTTGTATGTTGTTACAAATGGACAAGTGTGCCTTACACATCACTAGTCCATTAAAACACAGCACATTTTATTAACTAGCACTTTATTGTCAAAATGTCCCCAAAAGACCATGTTGAAGAGATTAAAGAATAAATGGGCAAAGTAGATTGTAGCCGAGATAATGCCTTTACAGTGTTGTATGGTTGACATTGGTGAGATGAAGGATTCATCTTATTGGATTATTTTTAGACAACTAAATTTTAATCCTTTCATTATTCAGAAATTCTCTAAGTCATAGTTAAAACCATGCCCAGTGATACAGATACATGTTAGGGAGAGCGTATGGGGAGAAGGGAAAAGAAGGATCCAGTCATCACAAGGCATAGGCCTCTTAGTAATTCTCCATATTTCTCAAAACTAAAGTATGGGCTTATAGCTAACTTACAGAAGTTTCTCAGATTCCCATACTAATATTTAAGGTTTTACTGACTGGACTAGGTAAACAGTCACAAAATATACTTCTTTAGCATGTTTATTTTTAAATTTTTGTACTAACATTTCTAAGTACAATAAAATGGAAACATTTATCTCCCCTTTTCAGTTCATTCTTACTAAACCTTTGTCTATAATAAGTCTGTACATCAGAGGGATTATTATACCATATATGTCCTTTCAAATATTTAATTTTAGAAGATAATGATAGTCTTTTATCAAGAAGTTATGTTTTATAACGCCTTTTCCTGACGTCTAGCTTTAAAGTTGAGAAAGGATAATTGTAGTCTTTCAAAGCTAAGCACGTTCAGAGTTCTGTAAAGGAAAAAGCGGTCTTCGCTTTTAGGAGCACAGTGACCTTACGGATTACACACATATCTTCTGCATTCAGAGAAGGCACCACTAGCCCCCAAACTTATGTATCACTTCTGTTTTTCCTGTACCTTTTGCTTTTCTCACTGATGTAACCAAATACCTGACAAAAGTCAGCTCAAGGAGGGAAGGATTTATTTTGATTAAAATGGAAAGTGATGCAGTTTACCAGTAGGAAAGGCATAATGGTAGGAGTTTGAGGTGGCTGGTCACATTGCATCAACAGTGAGGAAACATAAAGACACCTAAATAAGTTACATTTTCTTTAGCGCTGTGAAATGTCCTATAGCCCCTCAGAATGAACAGAGCTATCCAATAAGCTAAAACTTAACTCATTCATTTTTCTTTTTTACTTGATTGATATCCACAATAGTTCTTTTCAGCCAGAGTGTGTGAGGAAGATCTGGAAAATACCAGCACTATAAAAAGTCAAGGCATTAGGGTTAGAGTATCTAGAAAGCTGCATCACAATATTGGTACTAAGACAGACAGACAAGTTAATTTGCCAAGACCTTTATTGTGCCAATCTTTACTGCAAGACTCTCAGTTTATATTTGATTGAACGTTGTCAGAAATCTGATAAACCAAAAAAGAAGGTAGAATAGAAAGGTGACTACATTCGTTAAAATCCAAGACTCTGCCCTAGAGCATTATGAAATAGCTACTTCTAAATCAAAGCTCAGCTGTGTAAGTGCATGTTGTTCCTCAGACTGTGTCTAGAAGTTAGTGTTTGCCTCCTTTTATCTTAACACTGATGCGATCTCTAACCCCAGGAGGACAAAGTCAAGACAACTATGGCAAGCTGTAAATGAAGAGAGAAAGAGGGTAAGAAATTTGAGGCAAGAGAAACACTTATGAGAAAACAAGTAACTTTTCCAGGTACTTGCAGATATAATCAGCTGTGAGTGTCAGAATTAAAGGATGTGTTAATTCTTTTGTGGGGGGCAAAACTAATTCCAGTTCAAATTGACTTGGATGAAAAGATCTTCATTGGATCCAGAGATGGAGCCTGCAGGTTGTGAAGCTGAAACAGCTTCTAGAATGGTGTGGACATATTTTGTAATAAACAAATCTCTTTCGTAAAGAACATTGTTTTCATACTTGGTGTTCTTAGTGATCACACAGGCTTTTTCCCTTTGTGCAGTTATGGTCAGCAGAATTCTGTGGTCCAGACCATTTTATCTCATGACTCAAGAGATGAACCTTCTTTATTTTCCTCAAATGTTTCTCCTAAGAAACTGCTGTATATTCACATTGATCTGGACTGAGTAACACGCTCTTGTTGGATCTGACCAGTTGGCAAAAACAAGACAAAATAACAATAACAAGAGATGCAACACCTACTCTGTGAAAGCCTGGGATTACCTTCAGAAGTAGAGGACAGAGGACAGGGTAGCATCCCATGAACCACCTGTGTAGAAAGATGGGAATGCTGTGGTAATAATGCTTTCTCTAGAAAGCTGCAGATGTTCACAGGTGTTGTTAATTATCTCAGACTTCCTGCTACGTTGGATTTATGAAATCAAAATCCCAAGGCAGAGTCTTAAATAGATTCCTCAGGGAGTGAGAGAGGGAATAGATGAAGATAGGGTACTAAAAACAATTGGTAAGGCTATGGTTTTCATTGGTTACCAAGATGCCCTAAAATTGTCTACATTTATAGTTAGAGAAAACAACTCAAACCTGCTAGGCTTTTTCTTTCAAATATGCATATTTCATAACATATGAATTATATATAATGATAAATATGCTTTATAAAATTTAATATAAATAACTATGAATGTACCCTATCTCTTCAATTAAAGAATTTAAACATCTTTCAGTATGTTTGTGCGTCTTCCATAGGGTAAAAACCACAACAGTCTGAGTCATTCTGTAGACAAGAGATTTTCTGTAACTTGAAGCCAATGATAAGAAGCACTGGGAATAAGTGTTTTGTTTGCATATTGTAAGAACTGTGTATACATTTACTGAGAGGAAAAAAAAAACCAAGATGAATGAATGATAACATAGAAGTTAAAATGATATTGATGTCACATTGGCCAAGTTCACTGGAATTAATGGTATGAGGTGCCCTTCAATTGAACATTTCAAAAGTTTAAACGTGATCGAGATAAGCCACAGTGAACAGAACTAGGAGGTGTTTCTACAACATTACCTGTGTACTTCTTTATGCTACAGTTAAGTCAATTAACATTTATGATTCTCAGTTCTCAGACCTATGAAACAAAGGTGTTTGATTTTCTGATAAACAGTTCCAATTCCATTCCAGCAATGATGCTTTCTGACTCTGAGTGAATCATTAAAGACTTTACCAATAGTTTCATCCAGAACAAATCCTCACACTGCAAAGTATGGACCATGACCAACAATTTGGGCATCATCTGGAAGCTATTGAGAAATCTGCATACATCTAGGCTCACTGAATGACAATCTGAATTTTAAGAAGATCCCCAGACTGTTGAGAAACATTGATCTGGACAATAGTTGCCACTCTTGACAGTACTTCTAATGTTTCCTGCGAGCTTATTTAAATTGTAGATTCCCCATGTTTCCTCACTGTGGGAAATGAACTGATTCAATTTAGGCTGTAGCTCAAGAATGTGTTTTAAAATCTCCCTAGATGATTCTTAAATATAGCCACATTGATCTGCTATAGGGTATCATCAATTTTATGAAGCACATATACTAACCCAGGCAGAAATTCATCCATATCTCTCAACTCCATCAGTGTTTATCTAATAAACATTATTTTTTGTAACCACTTCTGTCTGGTGGGTTTGTTGCATGTGGTATTTCATTTTATGGATGAAGAAAATAAACCCTATAGTGGAAAAATGCATTAACCTCAGATCATAGATTTTATGAGAAAAACAAGTGATCAGGTGGTATTTCAATAATTTTAAATTTGAAAATGTGTGTAAAAACCATTAGCATGCAATGGTGAGACAATTGTTTTTTCCTGAAAACGTTTAGCTTAACTTACAAAGTAATGAAATGCAACAAAATAAGACCCAAATTATTTTACATTTGTAAATTTGAACATCACTGAAAAAAATTCTCTGGGATATTTGCCTACCACTGTTTCTAGTATCTGCCCACTTAATTACAGACAATGGTGATTTAAAAAAATAAGGTCTTTCTATGCTCTTTATTTTGGTATACTTTCTTGAAAAGTAATATTTGATACAGTTGAAAATATTTCACAAAAATAGATACCAGTACATATTTTGCTGTATTTGTTATAAACACTGAGATTTCTGAAAAGTGGTTCCCCTTAGAATTACTTGGTTGATATTAAATAAATAGCTAGATTTGCTTAGTCATTTATTAAAATTAATCCTTAATGTCCTAATAAAAATTGGGCAAGTCTTACATATAGTTAGTCTATGTTCCCATGAATAAGTAGTTCAATAGTAAAAGGAGAAAAAGTTTAAGAAAGTATTTTTATCTCATCTAATTCTTGAGAGCTATTATTAAAACAACTATAAAAACATTCTTTGAAAATTTCTATCTTCAAAACAATTTAACTAATTTTTGTCACCTTGATTCACGATAGTTGCTTTGGTAACAGAGCAATCTTTCAAAATTTGAGTCTGTCATTTAGGAAATCTTGAATTATTATCACTTTGAATTTATTAACAGTGTGTCAATATCATAAAGGGTACATATTTTAATTTGGCAATAAAAGACTCAGACAAGATTAATATATAGGACTCCCAAAAGCTTTGGTATGATCATAAAGAGGAAAAATAATTTATTATAAGCAAAAATGTGTGAAATATGAGAAAATAACTTAGAAAATGGACTATAAATATGATAGTTTTAAAGAATCATTTAGTACAATTTATTTTCACTAATTCAGGTTCCATTTCCTGCCACATTATCACTTTTGTTACCCATGGGCTCAATTATTCTAAGTTCTGAGAAGCCAAGATTAAAAACCTTAGAAAATCTACTGACCTGATGATTGCCATTGGTATTGAGCTCAGATAGGTTTGTTCAGAGTCAACAAAACAGCCTGAGCAGGAATGAGGGCCATATCAATGAAGTGGATTGTCATTTTAGATTTATAAATTTTCAAAGATTCTAACTATTGGTTAATTTGATATTTTAATGGGACCTGCAGCATATATCATGGGAAGCTGAAAGTTACTCAGTACACCTCAAAGTCACACCTTCAGCCAGGCACAGGTTCACTGAAATCTATATTTATTTTCTTAGATTAATAGTATAGATACTTTTACCAAATGCAGACATTTTACAATTTCTACATAAAAAAACATGCATGTGAATATTATTAGGTCAATGTGAAGGTAGAAGGCACTGAAATATTTTACTCAGCTCTAGGACATGTTAATAAAACACATATACTAGTAATAAAATCCAGAGCACAAAGAAAAATACAAATTTGGGATGTGGTTGGAATTTATTGTTCCTTTAAGCTTGGTCAATAGACATACCTAATTTAAAATCTTGTCTCTGTTTTTTATGTTTATTTTTCTTTACTGTTGAAGTAGACATGATGTTTTTTTAACATTTATTGTAAATTTACTGTAACTATAGTATTACATCAAATTATATGTCCTTGATTTTATTAACATTGACCTATTGCTTGTACCATAAAAATGTTAAAATTCCATACTTTGGGAATTTTTTTGAAAAAGTGCTTAAGTTTACTTTCAGTTACTTTATTTTACAGTCATAAATGTAAAATTTTGTAACATTTCTCAGCATTTGAAATATATACATATATAGAATAAATTTGTATATCCCTTAACTTTTCTCAGTTTTATACTAATATAATATAAATGTATATATTACAAATAACAAGAAAAGTTACAGAACACACACACACACACACACACACACACACACACATATATATATATATATATATATATATATATAGAGAGAGAGAGAGAGAGAGAGAGAGAGAGAGAGAGAGAGAGAGAGAGAGCTGTGGCTCAAACCAAGCACTAACTATATAACCCAGGTACATCTCCAATACTAACATCTGTTTTGAAAAGCAAGTTTGCTCTTAAGAAAAATTTTCAACTTTAGTTAGTTGTTAAATTGCTTTAAAATTTATCATGAATAGGTAAGATATTATCTATTACTGTACTACTCCCTTTGATTTCAAAGATTACTCTTTCTCACATAGTATATCTATCAAGCTATTACTTACTGTACATTGCTCAATCTGTTAGTTATTGAAATTTTATTGTGAAACAAAATAGACATAATTGTGCCATCATCAAGTATACTACTTAATAAAAAACAAAGACAATTTTATCAGGGTAACAGAAGGCAATCACATGATGATCACTTAATGTCAGGTGATACCCTTTACATTTTGACTCATTTTAATTCTTGAGGAAGTCTGTGATGTAGATTTGTTGTTATTTTGTTATTTTCTTCTTTTATGGATGAGGAAATAAAATTCACATAGCAATGATCAGAATCAGATTTTAATTGTGCATATTGACTCCAGTGTTAATTATCTTCAACAGTTAGCTGTATTTAATGAATGCCAGGAATTAAAATATTTTTATGGAGATTCTTTTAATAGATTTCTGTGTCTACATTTTCTTATTAAAATGCATTTTAAAATTACATTAGAATACCAAAGACTTATAACATCTTTCATATGAAGATTATTATCTTTAGATTATTGCAATCATGAAGTAATAAGTAATCTAAAACCAAGACTAATTTGTATTTATTCTCAGCACTCTAATTAATTATTGTGTCTGTTTTATCTATTTTCTGTCAGTTTGAAATCTCTCATAATGTTTGACATTATTCAGTAGAAAAAAATCTGATTGAAGACAGTACATTTTGTCATTTCCATTAAATAACATAATACCAAAACTAGAGTTTAAATATTCTAGTTCTTTAATTTAATTCATGAATATGTGAAGTTATTATGTTTTTTATAATTTATTTAGAGTGAGAGTGTACACAGAAATGTAAGTCAAACAATGGCTCTTTTCTTCCTTTTTCATTGTCACTTGTACTTCACCGTAAAAAGCCAGAAAAGAGTTTGAGAGCAATCCAAAGGAGTATAGGAATTAGGAGAAGAGAACATTCCCTCTATGAATGTCACCATGCCTTTCTCTGACAGCATTTCTGACCAAGGGAAACATTAATAGAAAACCTATTGTCAGCACTACCAGTGACCTAGTAGAACAAAAGGTCATCTTTCACTGCTTCTTAATTGTAGTGGGTAGCTATTCCAGCTTTATCCTGGAAGTTCCAACCCCCCTTGAGGCTTCAGTAATGGTCATGCCTACAAGGCAGGGCTGAGAGAGGATGCTGAAGATCCAAGTTCCAGATGCAGGGCTCTCTTGGTTCCTGGACCTAGATTGGGAGGTAGACCAAGCAGAGCGACATACCTTTCCCAGACCCTGCAACCTAACTATCCATTCATTTGTGAGTTATGCTACTAAATAAACCTCACTTTTTACTAAGTCGAGTGGCCTTAATAATTTCACCAATACTTAATCCATTGAAATAATGGCCATTCTTTTTGCATATCACCTTATTTTATGCTACAGCAATCTCAAAATTGGATAGTTATATACCTGAGTTGAAATACGTTGACTTTTTTAAGCCTACTAGACCACAGAGTCTAGTACTTTCCAATTACAAAGGAGGATTATGTTCTGACCTTGTGCTGAAAATGAACACCTTTTCAAAGGCACTTGATATTTATCTAATTCTAAAACCCTTAAATTTGGAAGGGATTAATTACTTCCCCAACTTTCCTTTCTGTTCCTTATGAACTTATTATAAACTGTTCCTGAAAGAGTGTCATCATTTTAAATATGATTTTGAGCAATTGTGCATCAATATCATGGCATACAATGTAAAAGCATTGACATGTCTACAGAAATTGATAAATAACTAAATGGGCATATTAATAACATACAGGGGTTTTCTTCTTTGAAGAAGAAAGATAAAAATCATAGGGCATCAAGTTCTTACTTGTAATGCCTGGAATCTTTTAAATTAAAATTTCCAGTAACCTACAAATAGTTCTTGGCTGGAAAGTGCAGTTGAAGGCAATGAATCAGACATGACCTGTGCAAAAGATGTGTTCATGAAATCTAAATTGGTAACCTGTTATTACTCAGTAAACAAGAGCCTGCATGAGTAAGGAGACAGATTGGCATGCTCTGTAGAGGCTTTAGTGTATCTTCTGACAGTTGACAGCCACAGGCAGTAATACTTGTGTTGTGACCCAATCCCCAATGAGAATGCTGCCCAGCAATAAAGTGGCAGAGAGATGTTTAGGTTTTCCTTGAGTTTGAATAATGATATACCTGTCTTTGTCCTTTGTGAGCCAAGAAACATAGGTACAGGTAGACCAATACTAACTTACCTGTAATGTGTGGGGATGCCTTAAAAATACACTATCACGTTTAATTGAACTCGAATCCACAAATTTGGTTGATGTTGTTCTACAAAAAAGAAAAATAAAATCTGACTAAGAATGTCATCATTATCCATCTTTGCACTAATACCTTCTAGGAACAACAAACACCCCGGGAAATGACTTCTTTTATCTATTTGAAAACTATTTAAAATATTTGACATTTCAATTTGTTGCAGTGACTTAAGTTATACCAAGTTCCAATCTTCTGAACAGCTTCTATTGATTTGGGTAAGACAAAGGGAGCAGGAAGTTGACTGAGAAGAAGTTCAAATTTGTTTTTAATCAGGTCATTTGGAAAGTTTTCCCTCTGTGATTGCTGTAAGATTTAAAATGGGACATTTTCCCCCTAACCTGTGAAGCATGATCTTTTGTCACCCACACATGCCATTTAAACCCTTCTAACTAGTCAAATTCTGAACGTTAAAAGGGAAATCTTCAAATTAATTTTAATAGTATTTAATGCAATATCCCACTCAGAGCTCAAATAAAGAAAGCCAATGAGAGGATTATGAAGCCCCATTATATGTTGAGACATTTCTTCTTAGGCATCTGCTTGTGCTTAAAGAGAAGAAGGAAGGAAAGCCACATTTTGCCCTCTCCAGAAAAACTCAGATTTCTTACCAAAGTTCTCCAGTGGACCTAGAGAAATCACTCAAGCTACTCAGACTCTGCTTAAGATTGGCTGATTATTGATGGTTTCAACAACATTTACTACAACTTTCAACAACTCCTAGATAGTGGTTTGTTTGTTTGTTTTTTTCACATAATTTGGTACAGTGATCTACCTAAATTGACTCATTAATACAACCACAGGGGGGAGACCCCAACTTATTGTTTGGATCATTGAAGGTCTTGGGATGAAAAACCCAGAGCCAGATATTGGGATAAAAGCTGAAAGATCAGAGAAACAGAAAAAGTCACAGCCACCACCTACTACCTCACCGACTTCATGAATCCTCTGACTGAAATCCTCTGAGTCTTCACCCAAAAGGATCTCAGCTAAACTTTGTTAGTTCCTGTTTCCTCACATCTTATATACCTTTCTCTGCCCTTCTGTCACTTTCTGGGATTAAAGGCATGTGGGATTAAAGGTGTGTGCTCTTTTTCCAGTGTGGCCTTGAACTCACAGAGATCCTAATGGATTTCTGCCTCCCAAGTGATAGGATTAAGGGTATTACCACCACTGCCTGACCCCTATGTCTAATCTAGTAGCTGGCTCTATCCTCTGATCCTCATGCAAGTTTATTAGGGTACACAATATATCACCACACCAACTAGCATCATTGCAAACGTGATTAATATAAACATCATTAAAGAGATGCTTTATTTTCTAAACTGACTCTTCATCCCTTTTATTCTTATAAAAAGTGTTAATTTGGACTTGCCACATAAGTCTGTACACAGATGTCTGTCAATGAAGTCAAAATATTGATGATGCATGTTATGTTTGTATATGATACTGCTTATTGTGTATATTTAGAGTAGTGATTCTCAAAGAGGGTTCATTTTGTGTGAAAGGAAACATTTCCAGATACTTAAAGATTGTATTCATTGTCACAATTAAAAGATATATATGGCACTACTAGTATCAATTAGATAGAGACCAGGGATGCTGCTAAAAAAATATCCTTGAATGCACAGAATCACCCCACAGCATGACCAGACCATATACACCTAATTTAAGATCACAGTACCAAACTGAGAAATGTTTCTGTGGAGTTGAATATGGAGGCATTAAGGAAATAAACAGAACTGGGAAAGCCAGGCAGATAGAAATGCTCTTTCATTTGTCCCTGTGCCTTGCAGACTAATTTTTTCAGAGGTATCAATGAACTTGTAGTCTCGTCGGCTCTGTATCACCATATTCAAAGTCACAATGAGATGAGGGTGGACAAATGGCATTGTGCATATTAAAATGATGGATTAAAGGTAGAAATTGAGGGAAGACCTTCACAGGTGTGCGTATCTGGTTAGAAGAGGAATGAATATCATTCGCTGTCTTTTTACAGGATATTGAAAGTTTTTGCATGGCTTGTCTGGATATAGTAGACTTCTAAAATATAAAAAAGAAAATACCAAATAACAGATAGGAATTTTAAATATGTACATTAATTACTGTCATGTCTGACCAGCTGCCAAAAACCAAATTAAACAAATAAACATCATGGGCCTTCTTAAAGAAAGCACATGACATCTAAGGATGAGTAATCTTTTGGAAATAGCAATAACAATTTTCAGATCTTCATGTCAAATTTACTTTTTTTCCAAATTCACTGTGAATTTAGAATTAACCTCATTTCCTAAGGCTTTGCAATGTATATACATATATATTATTATATTTTATAATGAAGCTGCCTGCAAATTGAATAAACTCGTGAAAATCTCATATTTAAAAAATGCAGCTAACTATGAAATGTACTATATATGATTGTCATAATTGTTGCTTAAATACAATGTCAGATGCCACTTATAAACGTATTTTGGCATCAACAACTCTAGGATATACTTTCTGTTAATGGCTATGGTTCACATCATAAATTCTTAATTAAACATGAAAAAAACTAAGTCTTCATTAATATCTAAATGAAATTCATACTAAAGATTCTCAGTTTACATTGAGAGTAAAGTTAAGGACAGAGTTTGTGATCATTTTCTGGAAACGGTGACAGGTATCTTTGTCAGTGTAAATTCTCACTTTTTAAAATGACTGATTTTGAGACGATTCTAGTTTGTCCTATATTACCATAAAGAAATAATTTTATGTGGTAATTACTAACAAACATCTTTCAGACTACAGCAAGTGATGGATCAGCCTGCCTCCATCATGGCCTTGAAAGTCGTCTTATGGTAAAGACAAGCTAGGCTTATCCCTGCCTGTTCTGGGAAATGACAATCATGCCTTTGTTTCAAAACCATCTTGCACCACTACATTTGTCTCAAAAGGATGTTATGACCTCTTGCTACTTTGATCGCCTTGTGACCACCTTGTAACCATGTCTTTTTTCAAGAGGTCATTATGACTAACTTGGTAGCTTATGTTCTGCTGCTGTAACCCTGGCTATTTTGACTGTCAAATCTCTCATTTAGAAACTCCCTACCCCTAAGCTATACAAAAAAAAAAAAAAAAAAAAAAAAAAAAGTTTTCCTCACTTCCAGTACTGGCCTTTTAAACCCCACCTTAAGGGGAGGTAGTCCATGTACATGAGTAAAAAAAGCTTGCTTTAATTTATTTGGCCGAGATGATTTGGGTCAGTGGTCTTTCTCCTTCCATCTTTGGGATTAACGCAAGCTCATTAGATAATTTCATGTTTTGTTATGGAATTTAAAAGTTTAGGTCACTGGTAGGGTTTATATTGTATACTTTTTCAAGTTTTAAAACTATATATTCTTTGTTTCTATAGAAATACACAAAGAAAAGGCTGAAAAGCAGGAGAAACCTGAGAAGAAAATACAAACTAAAGGTATAAGTTTCATTTTATACTGGTACTGCTGCTACTCCTGTGTCTCCTCCTCCTGCTCCTCTTCCTTTTCCTTCTCCTCCTCCTCCCCACTTCCTCGTTTTTCTCCCCCTTCTCCTCCTCCACCTTCTTCTCCCCACCACTTCCTCCTCTTCACTCTCCTTTTGAAGAGGTACCCATTTTTTTGGTACATTCATATGGAAGCAAAAATATTTTTATGTTTAAGAATTTTTACTTTAAACTTTTTGATATTAGGTGCATCTATTCTTTCTTCTCCAGTTAAATTCCAGATATGAGTGTCTGAGTAACGTTCAATGATAGAAATCAAACCAACTTCAATATTGGTGGAAATATTTACTTTTAATGTTTTTTCCTTAATAAATACCAGTATATTATTTTACTTAACATACATTTTTTTTCTTTTTATCATTTCCTATAATGATTCAGAGTTCACATTTTAAGCATGAATTTGACATGCTTTCATAATCATTGGATCAGATGTGTAGAATTCTTAGTTTATGTCACTGGAATACCCTGGCCCCATGCTCTCTTCACAACCTCAAGGGGTAGATAGACTGTGACAACATGAAAATTAATAGTCTGTTCTTCCAGTCTGAATCCAAGACTATGACCATGCAACAGAAGCACTTCAGTAAGGGCCAATACTTCCTTGCTCATTTGATGAGTGTTACTTTTCTGGGGGAATCTATGAAGCCACGAGACTTTAAATAAACTTATAGCCAGCAATGGCATGCAACAGGGACAAATTTCTCAACATCACCATGTTTTGCACATGGGCAGTTATATATAATTTTGGATGTTCTAAGGGTTAAAAAAATTCTTTCCATTGTCATACTTATAGGATACAGAGAAAAATAATAAAATAATTTCCCTGAAATAAAAATTAATTGTTGGAAAAGGTGGGTATGTTGCCAAGTAGAAGAATGCTTGCATATATAGCATCTGTAGAAATCTGAATTCCAATTACCTAAACATCCCATATGCAAGATTAAACAAAGCAAATGTAGTTATATATTTATTATATTAAAAACTACCTAATGTAAAAATTAGCTGTCACATGTAGCATATTGGAAAACATTTAAGATTTTAAACACTAGGAGCCCTTATTAGCTTACAATAGCATGTTTATCTATGTTAAGATGTCTAAATTATAAATATATGTTATGTCTTAATCTCCCTATGAGATTATGGGGCCCAATAACATTGAAATTATCACATTCATTCCCTGGTCCCCATAAACTTGTAACAATATCATAATACAAAATACGTTTGGTCCAACTTCAAAATTTCACATTGTCTATCACAGTCTTAACAATGTTTAAAAGTCTAAAGTTCATAGTCTCTTCTGAGATCACACAATTTCTTAATTATAATCTCTTGAAAATCAAAATCAAAAAGCAGATCACATAATTCCAAAATATAATGGCACAGAATGTACATTATTATTCCAAAATGTAGGGAAGGGAGCATTGTGAGCATACTGGACCAAAGTGAAATGGAAAACTATCTGAGCAAACACCAAAGTCTGGATCTCCATGTCTGACATCAACATGCTTTTCAGATCTCCAACTCTGTTTAGCTTTGTTGACTGAAACACACTTATTTCTCTTGGGCTAGTTTCATTCCCTGTTAGGACCTCTCCTCATAGGTTTTCTATGACTCTGGAATTTCTAAACTCTTGGGGTCTCCAATGCAATCCAGGCTTCAACTTCACAGCTTCACACTATGGCCTTTATAAGCCTCCATTCAGGGACACTCCTGACACATGTCTGGCCTCAGCAGCTTTCCTTAAGCATGGAGGAAAATCCCCTAACCCATTTCTTTTATCCTTAACTCTAAAGTCAGAACCACATGGCCAAAGCTGCCAAGTTTAGCAGCTTGCTGGGGCTCCAACATGGCCCCTTCATTCAATTATAGCTTCACCAGCTTTCTGTTTTTAATTGTTATTTTCACTGTCTGAACTAAGCTGTCCTTGAACCTGCTCTATAAATCAGGCTGGGCTCAATCTCAGGGATCTGCCAGCCTCTGCCTTCCCAGAGCTTGGATTAAAGACATACACCACCACACCTGGCTCTAAACTTTTCTTTAGTTCTTTTTCACAGGTTAGAAACTTAGCCAGGTGGGATCTTACTCTGGGGTCACCACTCCCGTTATTCCAGTTTTTAGTCCCTTTATCTCCTTGAACATAGGACTTAGCTCCACTCCACTTTGTGGTGTTCTTTTTCTTCTCATTTTTCCTTGCTCAGCCTGTTCCCTTTCATTATAAATCTTCATCAGATTTAACGCTAATAACTACAAAACAGAGTCTATCCTAGGCTGTTTTAAGATTTCCTCTGCTAATGGAATTAATCCAAAACTCTTCACTTTAGTCTCACTCAGATTCTTTGGACAGGGTAAAATGCAGCCAATTCCTTCACCAAAATATCACAAGACCAGTCTCTAAGCCACATACTAACATTTTCCTCCACTGAAACCTCTTGATGCCCACAGTTCATCAAATCACACTCAGCACCACTGTTTTTCATGCTCCTACTAGTATGGCCCATTAAGTAGTACTTAAAGCATTCCACTGCTTTCCTAACCCTAGCTCCCAAAGTCCATATTACTCCAAACAAAAACATGGTCAGGCCTAACACAACAATAACCCACTCATGCTATCAACTTCTGTCTTAGTTAGGGTTCTCATTGCTGTGAAGAGATACCATGACTATTACAACTCCTATAAATGATAACATTTAATTGGGGTGGCTTGCACACAGTTACAGAGGTTAAGTCCATTATCATCTTAGTGGGGAGCATGGTGTTGTACAGACGACATGGTGCTTGAAAGGTAGTTGAGAGTTCTGTATCTTGCAGGAAACAGGAAGTCTACTGAAACACTGGGCAGTATTGCGAGCATAGGAAACCTCAAAGCCCACCGCCACAGTGATACAGTTCCTCTAACAAGGCCATACCTACTTCAACAAGGCCATACCTCTAATAGTGCCACTCCCTATGAGATTATGGGAACCAATTACATTGAAACTACCTACCATAATTTATTTACTTATATTTGTTTGATGTGTCCAGATAATCCTTTAGATATTAAATATGTGGCCATAATTTTTAAATTCGAGATTGTTCAGTCAAAATTTATACAATAAAGCATTGACACTCATTTATTTGAGATTTGTCTATGCTTGTATTTAGGGGCTAATGTCTTCTTACTGCCTATGATCCTTTTTTGGTTTTTAACTCTTCTGTCCAGGAAAATTGGACACTGCTTCTAGGCACGGATTGACTAGGGGAAGCATAACTGAACTGGCTAATTCTCTCTGCCTTAATTTAAAGAGAAACTCCTCTGGTTCCACTTGGTCTGCATCTCCACAGCTTTATTTTGCAGACTCCTTTGTAATTTAGCAGCAAGTCTGCTAGAGTGAGTATGGTGATGCTAATGGAAACATTTGCATTTTGGACCTAGCTCCCCAAATCCTGCTATCAAAGTCTTTAAGCAGTGGGCTGTGGAGAGGGTTTATTAAACCACTGAGTCTCCTGTAATTAAAAGAGTGGATTTGGCTGAAGTTTAAAATAAATTTCTCAAAGCCTGTGCTGGAGATTAGTCATCTGAATTTATATCTTGAGGAGACCAAATGTATCTGAGTAAAACAAATAATTCTGAGAGAGGAAGAGATAGACAGACAGACAGATAGATGATAGATAATCTATAGATAGGCAGAAAGGTAAGTAGATAGATAGATTATAGATGATAGGTAGGTAGATAGATGAATATATAGATAGTTGTTAGATAAATAGATGATCTTGAGGAGACCAAATGTATCTGAGTAAAACAAATAATTCTGAGAGAGGAAGAGATAGACAGAGAGACAGATAGATGATAGATAATCTATAGATAGGCAGAAAGGTAAGTAGATAGATAGATTATAGATGATAGGTAGGTAGATAGATGAATATATAGATAGTTGTTAGATAAATAGATGATACATAGATAGACTGGTAGATAGATAGATACATAGATATATAGATGCATAGATAAATTATAGATAGATAGATGGATAGAGAAATAGAGAGACAGACAGATAAGTACACATATACATACATAGTAAGACAGAGCCCAACGATACTTGAGTATTTTAATCCACTTTTTCTCCCCTGTGGGAACATGAATGGAATATTTCATTTGCTTTCAGTTTCCTATCTGTAATTAGGATTAAATAATGTCTAGTTTTTGTTCCTCAATAGTATACTGACAATGAGTCTTATAACTACAGTCTTATGAACACTTTTAGACCTGTTGATATATGTAGATAAATGAAATGGTCTCAAAGTCACATTCTGGTTTGGCTGTGGGTGAATGTGAGGGCTAGTTATGGTTAACATTGTCATTAAAATGACTGTAACCCTTATAGAATAGTTTGCAATACCTTAAGATGTGGTTACCTGTGACCATTATAAACAAATATCTTAGTTTAAAAAGATAGAATATACTAGAGCTGAGGAATTGTGTGGAGAGATAAGCTTTGGTGGGAATGAAAACCAGATTATACACTTTTTTACTTTCTTTTATTTTTCTCTTTTTCCTCTTTCCTTCCCTTCCTTCTGTTTCCTTTCTGTCCCTAACTTTATAAAAACAAAACAAAATTAAAAACTTCTGACTCATAAGGAGACTTTAGTAATACATGATAACTTTATGCTTAGAATATTTACTCATCAAAGAAACAGAAAAGTAAATAACATGTAATGCCAGAAAATGCAGATTTCTAACACAAATCCATTAAAATAGTTTAAGTGATTTATATTAAAGAGTCACATAATCAATTTCAATTCTGACTATTATGCATAGAAAATAAGATAATTTTTATAGTTTTTTATGCTAGAAGTTTTAAATTTATAACATGTTAAATCTTTTGTTTTGACCCTTTGTTTATTTTGAAGCTTATAATTGGGGGGAGAATAGGACAGTTTCTTGGAATTAAAGAGTAAGCCTAGAGGTGAGTGCCTGGGGTTATAGCCAGAGAGGCAACAGCCCCTGGGTCCCACCACTGGACACAGGCCATCCCAGGAGGACCTGACCAACTTGGCCCCAGTTTCCAGCCAAACAGCTGGCCCTTTGGGAAGGCTCCCCTTTTCCAAGACTGCAGGCAGACCCTGCAGTCTCCACACCCTGCCCCCAGACCCATCTGCCAGAGACCCCAGCCACTTCCTAAGAATCAGAGACAAGCCCCCAGCTTCAATCCTGCCCTGGAACTCCCATCTGGACCAGAGACCAGAGGAACTCCCATCTGGACAAGAGGAGCTCCCATCTGAACAAAATAAGGAGACCCCAGGGACTTCACAAGACTCAGAGTCCAACCCCCCAGCTCCTATCTGGCCAGCACTCTCATCTGGACCAGCGCTCCCATCTGGACCAGAGCTTCCATCTGGACCAGAGAGAGGCTCCCTAAATCTGTCAGCTCTTTCTGGACCAAGTACACTGATAAGACCAAGAACGAACCCAAGAGGAGATGGGCAGACATCAAGGCAGAAGTACATACAACAAAATAAAGAGCAATACAGCATCACCAGAACCTAGCCCTTCTTCAACAGCTAGACCTAAACATCACAGAATGGAAGAAGAAAGAGAAAACAACCATATAAGTAACATCATGAAGAGGCTAGAGCCTTATATAGAAGAAATCAAAAATAAAGTGGAGGAACAGACAAACAAAAAAATGGGAAGAACGCTATAAAAAACTAGAGGAAAGGACAATTAAAGCAGAAGGAAACAATAAGTCCTTGAAATAAAATCATGAAAAAGCAAGGGAAACACTCCAAGACCTGAAGAGGGAAATAGAAAAAATGAAGAAGAAACTAGCAGAAGGAATGCTGGAAATAGAAAATCTGAGTAAACAAACAGGAACTTCAGATGCAAGTATAACCAACAGAATGCAAGAGATGGAAAAGAGGATCTCTGGTGTTGAAGATACGGTAGAAGAAATGGATTCATCAGTCAAAGAAAACACTAAAACTAACAAAGTCATGACCCAAAATGTCCAAGAAATTTGGGACACCATGAAAAGACCAAACCTACGAATAATAGGGATAGAGGAAGGAGAAGAATACCAACTCAAAGGCACAGAAAATATATTTAACAAGATCATAGAAGAAAACTGTCCCAACTTAAAGAAGGAAATGCCTATGAAGATACAAGAAGCCTATAGAACACCAAACACACTAGACCCCCCAAAAAAGTCCCCTCGCCACATAATAATTAAACAACTAAACGTACAGAATAAAGAAAGAATATTAAGGGCAGCAAAGGAAAAAGGCCAAGTGACTTATAAAGGCAAACTCATCAGAATAACACCCGATTTCTCAATGGAGACTTTGAAAGCCAGAAGGACTTGGACAGATATAATGCAGACACTAAGAGACCATGGATGCCAGCCTAGACTAATATACCCAGCAAAACTTTCAATCGTCATAGATGGAGTGAACAAGACCTTCCAAGACAAAAACAGATATAAACAACAATTATCCATCCACAAACCCAGCCCTACAGAAAGCAATAGAAGGAAAATTCCAACCTAAGGAAGGCAGATACACCCATGAAAACACAGGCAATAGATAACACTACAGCAGTAAACCCCAAAGAAGAGAAGGACACACACACTACCACCAAAAAATAAAAATAACAACAGGAACGAACAATCACTGGTCATTAATATCCCTTAGTATCAATGGATTTAATTCACTTATAAAAAGACACAGACTAACAGAATGGATATGAAAACAGGACCCATCTTTCTGCTGCATACAAGAAACACACCTCAAATTCAAAGACAGACACCGCCTAAGAATAAAAGGCTGGGAAAAGACTTTCCAGTCAAATGATCTTAAGAAGCAAGCTGGTGTAGCCATCCTAATATCCAGCAAAATAGACTTCAAACTAAAATCAATCAAAAGAGATGATGAAGGACATTACATACTCATCACAGGAAAGATCCACCAAGATGAAGTCTCAATTCTGAACATTTATGCCCCAAACAAAAGGGCACCCACATATGTAAAAGAAACATTACTAAAGGTCAAATCACATATAAAACCCCACACATTCATAGTGGGAGACTTCAACACCCCACTTTCACATCTGGACAGATCGGCCAAATTGAAATTTAACAGAGACATAATGGACTTAACTGATATTATGGCACAAAAGGACTTAATCGATATCTACAGAACATTCCACCCGAATAAAAAAGAATATACCTTCTTCTCAGCACCCCATGGAACCTTCTCTAAAATTGACCACATACTTGGCCACAAAGCAAATCTCAACAGATACAAAACAATTGGAATAACCTCCTGTGTTCTATCAGACCACCATGGTTTAAAGTTAGATTTCAACAACAGAAAAAACTACAGAAATCCTTCAACCTCATGGAAACTGAATAATGCTCAACTGAACCACCAATGGGTTAAGGAAGAAAAAAAGAAAGAAATTAAGACTTCCTAGAGATCAATGAAAATGAATACACCACATACGCAAACTTATGATACTATGAAAGCAATGCTAAGAAGGAAATTCATAGCACTGAATGCCCACATAGAGAAGCTGGAGAAATCTCATGCTAGTGACTTGACAGCACATGTGAAAGAACTTGAACAAGAAGAAGCAAAGTCTCCCAGGAGGAACAGATGACAGGAAATTATCAAATTGAGAGCTGAAATCAATAAAATAGAAATAGAACAATACAAAGGATTAATGAAACAAAGAGTTGGTTCTTTGAGAAGATCAACAAGATAGAGAAGCCCTTACCAAATCTAACCAAAAGACAGAGAGAGAGCATCCAAATTAACAAAATCAGAAATGAAAAGGGGGACATAACAACAGACAATGAGGAAATCCAGAGAATCATCAGGTCATACTTCAAAAAACCTCTATTCCACAAAACTGGAAAATCTAAAAGAAATGGATAATTTTCTGGATTCGTACCACACACCTAAGTTAAATCAAGACCAGATAAACCATTTAAATAGTCCAATAACCCCTAAGGAAATAGAATCAGTCATTAAAAGTCTCCCAACCAAAAAAAGCCCTGGACCAGATGGTTTCCCTGCAGAATTCTACCAGATCTTCAAAGATGACTTAATACCAATACTCTTTAAATTGTTCCACACAATAGAAGCAGAAGGTATATTACCAAACTCCTATGAGGCTACAATTACCCTGATTCCTAAAACAAACAAGGATGCAACAAAGCAAGAGAACTACAGACCAATCTCCCTCATTAACATTAATGCAAAGATAATCAATAAAATTCTGGCAAACATACTCCAAGAACACATCAAAACAATTGTTGACCATGATCAAGTAGGCTTCCTCCCAAGGATGCAAGGGTGGTTCAACATACAAAAGTCTGTCAATGTAATACACCATATAAACAAACTCAAAGAAAAAAAACCACATGATCATCTCACTAGATGCAGAAAAGGCATTTGACAAAATCCAACACCCTTTCGTGATAAAGGTCTTGGAGCAATCAGGAATACAGGGAACATACCTAAACATAATAAAGGCAATACACAGCAAACCAACAGCCAACATCAAATTAAATGGAGAGAAACTCAAAACAATACCACTAAACTCAGGAACAAGGCAAGGCTGTCCCCTCTCCCCATACTTATTCAATATAGTAGTTGAAGTTCTAGCCAGAGCTATAAGAAAACATAAAGAGATTAAGCGGATACAAATTGGAAAGGAAGAAGTCAAGCTCTCCCTATTTGCAGATGACATGATAATATACATGAGTGACCCCAAAAATTTAACCAAGGAACTGATACAGCTAATAAAAACCTTCAGCAACAGAGCAGGATACAAGATCAACTCAAAAAAATCAGTAGCCCTCCTATATACAATAGACAAACAGGCTGAGAACGAAATCAGAGATACATCACCCTTTACAATAGCCACAAATGATATAAAATACCTTGGGGTTACTCTAACTAAGCATGTGAAGGACCTCTATGACAAGAAATTTTAGTCCCTGAAAAAAGAAATTGAAGAAGATGACATAAAATGGAAAGATCTCCCATGCTCATGGATAGGCAGGATTAATATAGTAAAAATGGCAATCTTACCAAAAGCCATCTACAGATTCAATGCAATCCCCATCAAATTACCAACACAAATTCTTCACAGATCTGGGAATAATAATATTCAACTTCATATGGAAAAACAAAAAACCCAGGATAGCCAAAAGAATCCTGTACAATAAAACTACCTCTGGAGGCATCACAATCCCTGACCTCAAGCTCTACTATAGAGCTACCATAATAAAAACAGCTTGGTACTGGCATAAAAACCAACATGAAGACCAATGGAATTGAAGTGAAGACCCTGACATTAACCCGCACACCTATGAACATATAATTTTTGACAATGAAGCCAAAAATGTACAATGGAAATGTGAAAGCATCTTCAACAAATGGTGCTGGCATAACTGGATGTCAATGTGTAGAAGGCTGCAAATAGATCCATATCTGTCACCATGCAGAAAACTTAAGTCCAAGTGGATCAAAGACCTCAACATAAATCCAGTTACTCTGAACCTGATAGAAGAGAAAGTTGAAAGTACTCTTGAATGCATTGCCACTGGAGATCATTTTCTAAATATAACACCAGTAGCACAGACACTGAGAGAACCAATCAATCAATGGGACTTGTTGAAACTGAGAAGCTTTTGTAGAGTAAAGGACACAGTCAACAAGACAAAGCAACAGCCTACAGAATGGGAAAAGGTCTTCATCAAGCCCACATATGCCTGAGGGCTGATATCCAGAATATATAAAGAACTCAAGAAATTAGACATCAAAATGCCCAACAGTCCAATTAAGAAATGGGCTATAGAACTAAACAGAGAATTCTCTACAGAAGAAGTTCAAATGGCTGAAAGACATTTAAGGAATTGCTCAACATCCCTAATTATCCAGGAAACGCAAATCAAAATGACTCTGAGATACCACCTTACACCTGTCAGAATGGCTAAGATCAAAAGCACAGAAGACAGCTTATACTGGAGAGGATGTGGAGCAAGGGGAACTCTCTTCCACTGCTGGTGGGAATGCAAGCTTGTACAGCCAATGTGGAAATCAATATGGTGCTTCCTTAGAAAATTGGGAATCCCTCTCCTCCAAGACCCAGCTGTAGCACTCTTGGGCATATACCCAAGGAATGCTCAATCATAACACAAGGGCATTTGCTCAGCTATGGTCATATCAGCATTGTTTGTAATAGCTAGAACCTGGAAACAACTTAGATGGCCTTCAACTGAAGAATGGATAAAGAAAATATGGTACATATACACAATGGAGTACTACTCAGCAGAGAAAAATAATGACTTCATGAGGCTTGCAGGCAAATGGATGAATCTAGAAAAAATCATCCTGAGTGAAGTAACCCAGACTCAGAAGCACAAACATGGTATGTACTCACTCATAGGAGGATACTAGATGTAAAACAAAGATGACTAGACTGCTATACAACTCCAGGGTGGCTACCTAGAAAATGGAACCCTAGGGAAGGCCCAGGGATCACCCAGTGACAGAGAAATGGACGAGATCTACATGAACAACCTGGACGACAGTGGGAGTAATGAAGGGCAAGATTTGAGGGAAAGAAAGCTCAGGGGAGCAGGAGATCCCAGCTGGATCAAGAATAGAAAGGGAGAACGAGAAATAACAGACCATGATAAATGAAGACCCCATGAGAACAGGAATAGGCAGAGTGCTGGAGAGGTCCCCTGAGGTCCACAATGTTATATCCTCTGTAGACTGCTGGCAATGGTCGAGAGAAAGCCTGATCTGACCTAGTCTGGTGATCAGATGACTAAACACCCTAACAATTGTCTTGGAACTCTCATTCAGTAACTGATGGAAGTGGATGCAGAGATCCTTAGCCAGGCCCCAGGTGGAGCTCTAGGTGTCCAATGGTCGAGAAAGAGGAGGGTCTGCAAGAGTGTGAATTGTTGATACCACGACTGCAAAAAGCACAGGGACAAATATCCAATAGAAAGAAAGCACATGAATTATGAACCAACAGCTGTGGAGCCCCTCGCTAGATCAGGCACTCTGGATAAGTGAGACAATTGAATAGCTTGATCTGTTTGGGAGGCACCCAAGCAGTGGGACCAGGACCTGTCCTTAGTACATGAGCTGGCTGTTTGGAACCTTGGGCTTACACAGGGACACATGCTCAGCCTGGAAGGAGGGGACTGGACCTGTCTGTACTGAATCCACCAGGTTTAAATGAATCCCCAGGGGTGTCTTGTTCCTATAGGACATGGGAATGGAGGGGAGGGCCTGGGGGGAAGGTGGAGGTGGGGGCGGGAGGGGGGAGGACAGGGGGACCCATGGCTGATGTTTAAAATTAAAACACATAATAAAAAAAATAAAATAAATAAAGAGACTTATTGTCAACAAAAAAATAAAGAGTAAGCCTAGTAATATATAATGGTTATGGCTTTAAGAATAAGCTGTGACATGTTTGTTAATACTTGCCTTTAAACTAAATTAACCTTGGTAATATTTCCTCTTAAAATAGTAGGAATTTATTTTGTAATTACAATGAGAATAATGTATGTTCTTGTGACCTTGTATTGAGTTTGTGTAGTAAGTAATACAATGGAACATTACATTTGCTTAGAAGAAACACAACCATCACATACCTCTCCCTGGATTACTAAATGTTATTACCTCAAATATCGGTCATGTAAATGGCCTTTCATGAATTCGTGGAATGAGTTCACCACAATAGAATAGTTATAGGTTCTGAGCAGTAAGATTTAACACAAGTTTGTACAAAGACTTCTCTTTCCATATGAGGGTGACAGTTTGTAATGAAAATTTTCGTAGGTCACAATGGTCTTGAAAAACAGCTTTTATGTAAAGGCCAAAATTTTATAATAGGTACTTGTCAAGCTAAAAAGCATGAATACACACTCATGCAGATGGAGATGAAGAAAGCAGTCTTGAACCGGCAGCTCATGAGTGTTTCAAGAGAAAGAATATCCTTTATGTACATGGAGCAAGGAACCCATCTGACAACAGAAATTGACCAGTCTCCCAATCCACAAAAAAAAAAAAAAAAAAAATGAAAATAAAAATAAAAATAAATAAATAAATAAAAATACACTGTCTATAGTGTTGGACACTACTTGATAGCCATGTGACCACAGACTGAGGGGCTTTGAAATATGTCAGTGAGTTACCTGCAGCTCCATGCCACCTCTATATTTATGATTCTTTTAAAAGTGTACATCCAATATTTCCCCATAGCTGTGAAAAAAATGTGTGACAACAGCAGATAAATGAAAGGAGAGTTTATTTTGGCTCATAGTTAGAGTCTACAGTCAATCAAGAGGAGAAAGGCATGGCAACAGGTTCAGCTAAGTATCAGGAGAGGAAATTAGCATATAAATCAGTAGCTTTTCCAGATGCAAATAATGAGTTTGTGTTAAAAGAAATTAGAGAGAAAAAATCCCATTCACGAAACTTCAGAAAAAAAAAAATACTTAGAACTAAATTTCACCAAGGAGTTGAAAGACCTCTGTAAGGAAAATTTCAAGACACTAAAGAACTGAAGACAACAGGAGATTAAAGACTTCTTATACTCACACAAATAGTGTCATAAAAAAAATGCATTTTCCATCAAAATTCCAATGACATTCTTTACAGAGCTCAAAGGAAAAATCCTATGATTCATATAAAATCACAAATGATCTTGATTAGTCAAAGCAATCCTAAGCAGAAATAGCAATGCTGGAGGCATCTCAGATTAAGTTACAAAGTCATAATATCAAAATCTATGTGGTATAGACAAAAATAATAGACACATAGACCAATCCACAGAACAGAATACCCAGAAATTAACCTAAGTTGACAATGGTGTATAAAATATACATTGGAAAGAAGACAGTTCTTCAGAAAAAGATGCTAAATAAACTATATTTCCATATATAAACAATGACATTACACTGTATCTTTCTCACTACACCAACATCAACTCCAAATATACCAGGCCTTAATCTTAGACCTGAAACTCTGACAACGCTACAAGAAAACTTAGTCAAAACCCTTGAAGACATAAGCACAGACACAGACTTTCTGAATGGGATTCAAGTTACTTAGAAAACAAAGCAAAAACTGGCAAATGGGATTTTGGGAAGTCAGAAAGATTTTGCACACTGAAACTAATATTCAGCAAAGTGAAAATAAAGCCTATAAAATAGGACAAAATATTTTACAACTGTACATGTCCTAGAATTACTGTCAAGAATCTATAAGAATGTCCCAAACTAAGTACTCCAATTAAATTATCTCATCAATAAATGAGTTAGTGAATTAAACAGGTATCAACTGGAGGAATGTAAATGACCAATACATATTTATGTATTTAATAATGCGTTCAACATCTTTTTCCTTCAGGGAAAAGCAAGTTGTAGTGACACTGAAGGATGGGTATTGTGACTTATACCTACAGTGCTAGCTTCTAAGACATAGAACCTATCAAACGGACCATGTTAAGTTAAAATTATAAATTCTCCCTTAGAAAAAATGGACAAGACAATTTTTGTTAAATGTATGAATTACATTAAACAGAATTAAAATTCTACCAGTTATTTTCAAAATGAATTGCACATATAGTTGCCTACACTGACCTATAATATATTTGTTATTTTTCTTTAGTGGTGGCTGAAATAGAACTTATTTTTAAAGGGTTAAAGATGAATTTGTTGCATCCTTTTGTCACTGGAGTATTTCTCTGGCTTCTACTTAACTTTCTGGCTCTTGCATTTTCCACAAAAAGAATTCAGAAAAGATGCATAGAAGCTGTAGAAGACAGGCAGAGTTATTTACAGAGTATATGTGGCATCCTCAGAGGATGAGAACAGGAAATGGCCAACTTGTCAATGCAGAGTAGAGTATCTGTCAGTGGGTAGATGAAAATGGACAATGGTCAGGGAGACCATGGTGTCTATTTAAATTTTAAGCAGGGTTTATATTTATAAAGTCTCAGCAACAGACAGCTTTCCTGAGTCATGTTTTACTGTCAAGGTGACTGACAGAACCATTTGGATTGACAACTGCATGTCAGGGCAACAATTTATGAAGCCACTTTCTGGATAGTAATTCTAGGAAGTTGAGGACTCTTAAAATCAATATTGAGTAGTTACCAGTTAATGACCTTACTGGACTCTCAAAATGCCCTGTCTCCTCCCAGTACCAGAAATAGGACTAAAGTCCCATCATCCTGACTGATAATTAGCATGGAGCCTACATATTTGAATTTCATAATAGCACTTTACAATAATAACACAACCGTATAAGGTTCGAACTGTGGAGGCCACCATTCTTGGTTCTCATTCTCATATTTCCCCATCATAAAGGTGATGGAATTTTATCCCTCTTCAATCATAAGCACAAAATAAGCCCTTCCTTCTCTAAATGGCCTTGGCCCAAGTGTTTGATTACAAAAGGAGAAAAGTAACAAATACAGACAGAAAATTCAAACTCCGGCGAGTGTGTGTTCAAAATGTTGAGATTCAAAGTCCTCAGTGTGGTAAGCTGTTGTTTATGAAGATGGCATCTAACCTAATATACTAAATAGTTATTTAAAAAAAGAATTATACTGGATGACCCTAGAATATATAGGCAGTACTAACTGACCTTAATATGCTAAAAAAGGAAGACCCCAAGTTGGCTGTGTATGGAATTGGGAGTAGACCTGGGAGGATTGGGAAAAGGGAATGAATCTGATCAAAAGGTCATGTAATCATATATGAAATTCTCAAATAATAGACATGTTTTATTGCATCTTTTAAAAATATCTTTTTAAAAATTTTTGACATTATAATTACAAGTTTTCTCATCTTACCCTTTCTCCCTCAACCCCTCTCTTTCATGTATCCCTCTTTCTTTCAAATTCATGGTGTCTTTTTTTAATAATTGCATGCACATATGTATATGTATACACATACATTTTACTAAATCTAATCTGTTCAGCCCATATACTGTTTTATTTTCATATGTGTTTTCAGGAAGGATCATTTGTTATTGAATAACCCCTTAAGGAATTGAAACATGTATGAGTTATACATGAATCTTTAGGAATATTCAACTTTTTAAAATTATTGACTACTTATATCTCCTATACATAATAGTACTAGAAATATCAAAAAGAAATTTATTATAATAAAAGTCAAAAATTCTATCAAGTAAAAACATGTATCTCAAAGTTTTTACTTTAAAGGCTATAATGTCCATTGCTCACAGTAGTAGTGTTCAGTAGTTCTGAAGTCAAAAATGAGCTTAAAGGTTAAGTTTCTTGTCATCTGTCAATGGGAGAATTAATAGCCTATAGCAACTTACACTTAATGCAGTTTTGCACCAAAACTTTTGATGACAAACTCTGAGAAGCGACCCTCAGAGCATGCTGTAGCTACTAAGACCTAGAAGGTCCAACATGCTGTGATCTGTGAAATCTTCAGAAAACATGGAAGTCTTTCTGGTGAATGCTGGGATACAATGCAGAAGTACACATCACTGCTCGGGGAGAGGTGGAGAGAAGCCATGTGGGAGGGAAGACAATGTGTTTCAGAGTTGAGCTGAGCTGAATGTTCTGGTCAGAGAAAGGTCAGTCTTGACAAGAGCAGGGACGGCAAACTGTGCCAAACTCAGATGCCAAGCCACAGAGCCACTCCAACTGGTGGATTCCATTTGCTTTCAATTATGAGCCTAGCAAAGGGTTCTTTTGTTTCATGTCAATAAGAATGGCAATCAAAATAAGCTCTAACAGGTGCAAAAGCTTATTTTGCCCTGGGCTAAATGTACCTTTACCCAGATATGGCTTGCCAGTCTAGGTTGATGGCAAGGAGGTGGGTTTTTGTTTTCCATGTGGATGATAAGTCCTTAGCAGAGACATATCAGCAAAGTTAGTCACTGTTGTTGCTGTAGCATAATATTTTTATTTCAAAGTGATTATTAAACCAGCGACTGACTGTTGCATTGCAGGGTCTAAAGTCATTTCAATACTTGGCATTTGAGCACGCTCTTGCCGAAGTTTGAAGTTTCAGTCCAAACAGCTTTGGTGGCTTTCTGCCATTTTCAACAGCTCCCTAGGGACTCTGGGTCCAGCTGTTTCAGTAAGCTGAATTGTGGAGTTAATTCTGAAGGGGGATAATGAAATTCCAGTATGTACCACTGTGTCAGTAAATCAAAAATTTTGATTGAAAGAACCAGCTTTTTCCCCTGGGTAACAAGAATGAGGAGTTAATATGCTAATTTGAGTCTGAATTCAGCCCCTTTGCTCTTCTGATTTTGTATTAGTTCTCCCATTTATGCCTGTGCACATGTCAATTGGAAAATCTGCTAGTGGAATGGACAGCCAGCTGTCTGAGGTGCAGAGGCAGAGCTATAGATTAGGTGTTCCCTCGGGGGTCTTTTTAGTCGGGGCTCTGAATGCACAGCTTATCTCTCATAAACTTGGTTCCCCCTAGAGAAACTTTAAAAGAGGCTTTGTTTTTTGCCAAGAATTTCTTTTTGGATGTCAGCTTAATTAACAATGATCCAAAGAAAGAAAAATGAGTTCTTTGTGGTCTATGTAAGTCCTGATTTCCTACCTTATTTTGTGAGGTTTTTTTTTTTTTTTTTTTTTTGTGTGTGTGTGTGTGTGTGTGTGTGTGTTTTTTTTTTTTTTTTTTTTTTTTTTTTTTTTTTAAATGAAACTAGTTTCTAAGGAGCACCTAAAATAACCATTAAGTGTGAAGGGGAAAAAAATTGCAGTTCCTGAATGTTCTGAGGTGGGTTCCCCCGTTCCTGTTTCTAGGTTATATTTAAGAAATTTTAATATGCTATGAAAGTTTTCAGAGATAGAAAGCAAAAAAAGATATTAGCTTTGCTTATAAAATATTGGAATTTCATATATTCCAAAATATTATTAACAGTGTACTGTATGACAGATACTGGTATGAACATGGTCTGAAAAGATGTGCTTCCCTTAAAAGCTATAAACAATAGCAATATTATTACTTATTAATATATATTAACAGATGGTCTAATTACTCAACAAAGTAAGCATAGATAGTATAGAAATTTACAGAGGAAACACTTGAACAGAGCCTGAAGAGCAGGATATAGAAAATGAGGACATATAGTTTTGGGAATTCAAGATGGAAGACACAAAAAACAAGCAGAGAGAGAAGTGTCACACAGGATACATTGGTGTCCTGTAGTACTACAAAAATCTCTGTTAAGACGGAATGCCAAGTTTAAGGTAAAATTCCTGACAAATGAGATTGGATTGTAATCAAATATCAAATCACTTGAACAATGAAACATTTCTAAATAAATAAATATGTAAATAGAAACTAAGTGGATAGTTTCTACTTGTGACAGATACCATGCTAAGCAATAGGTAGAACACAAAGATTTGTTATCCACTCGGGCTTTGTTGAATAAAAGTTTCACAGCCTCAGACAAAATATTATGGTATTGAAAGGTGTAATATTGTCATGCCCACAGCAGACATGCTGGTCAGACATTCTGAAAGGGTCTTCTGCCCTCCTGTCCTCACAGTCTCTGCCTAGGTTAATTTCCTCGAGTTTTTTTTTTTTTTTCTTTCTTTCAACATCCTTCAATGTCACATCTACCAAAGGGCCTTCTCCAAATATGTAGATGAGATTAGGTCCCCATTATCCACACTGACATGTCATCCTGCTTAGTTTCTCTGCAGCAATTACATTAAATGCAATTAACTACCTCTGCAATTATTTGTTTAGCATTCATCATCCATTAGCATGCTGACATCCCATTGAAAGGAAAGGTATTTGTCTTGCCAAAGATAATCTTCAGCTCTTAACAAATGGTCTCTCTACATTCCTGTGTAAATATGTGGTAGGTAGGGGATAAAAGAAGAGAGGTAAGAGACCACCAAAAAACCTTAGGTTGAAACAGCTTAAAGAATGAATAAAATTAGGAAATAGGAAAGAGAGAATGATGTCTGGTTCAATTTCTATAGTTATACCTTGCTGATTAATAAACACTATGAATAAATAATAAGGTAAGTTTTGAACCCTCCTAGGATAAATAACTGGTTCATAGTTCACTAAATTAAGTTTTGTTTCCTTTAGGAAGATGTAATATCATTACAGTTTCATTGTTATTATTTTAAAAACATTAACAAAAGCAGTTTATAGCCATTGTCCTATGCTTTAGGTTTAGGAACTTATACACTTTCATTTCTGTCTTTATATTCCTGATATTCATCCAATATCAAAATTGGAATATATATATAGTGTGTGTGTGTGTGTGTGTGTGTGTGTGTGTGTGTGTGTGAGAAAGAGAAAGAGAGACAGAGACAGAGAGAAAGAGAGAAAGAGCAAGAGAGAGAGATTAAAACTTATTAAGTTAAAGATTAAAAAACTTAGAGACGTTCATGTTTTTGCTGTCAGATCTATTTTAGTTCAGTTTATGCTTGGATGTGAAATAAAAGTGAGGACCAAAACAGCAAGTCAATAATTATTTTGAAGTTTAAGTATATAAACCTTTATGGCAGTTCAAAGGTGATTTCTACAAGTGTTCTATAAGCTAAACTGTCTGTCACACAATTATCTCATAACTTATTCCATTGATTTAAATTAAAGGTATTATCTGCTTCTTTCCAGTTTCACAAAGAGAAAAGGAAAAGGGGAAAGAAAAAATCAAAGAAGGAGAAAAACCTGAGAAGAAAGGTATGTAGTTATTCTTTTTACCACTCTAACATTAAAGATTTTTCTGTTGGCATTTCTCTTTGTTACGTTTAGACTTTAGAGATTGTTGATTTTTTCTTCTAAATTTTATATTATATTTATTTTCATGGACTAGAACCCCAAAAGCGGAGTTTCTAGACTACAGCCCATTGGGCTCTTGTTACCATGTTTGTCTTAGGAAACATGTCAGCTTTTCCTTGGGGAGTTGTGTGCTTGTTAGAGAATATTACCTGAGAAAATACTGGTCAGTTTTATAGGGGAAAGGCCATTCTCATGATTTTAATTCAATAGACTATTATATTACTATATTTGTTTGTTATTCTTTGTTTATTGAGAAAGGATAGGTAAACCAACTTCACTGTTTTAATCATGAAGATGCACCACTAAAACCTTCCCCACACTGCTCTAACCTCGCATTTCCCATTGCATCTCACCCATGTGTTGACATAGCCACTTGTGTAAGGTTTTATGAGGCTCTCCAGAGCTTCATTAACAATATTAATATAGCATTCCTATAATTAATGTGATTAATTTATATATATGATGCTTTACTATCATATTAGTAATTTATATTATTTTCCCTTATTTTATACAAAATCTGACATGCGTTATATTCTGACTTTCTTAAATCAAAAATTCATCCTAGAAAATTTTCCATATCTGTACATATTTTTCCGTTGTTTTTACAAAGCATCATAGTATTTGCAAAAGGCTATCTTATGTTGTATACCTTAACTTATTGTTATTTGTAGAATCAACCATACTATGATTTTAGTGTTTTAGATTTCTTCCTGTGTGACTGTTCACATTGCTTGCCCATTCATACTCTGGTGTGTGTGTTTGTGTGTGTGTTTATTCATTTTCCTATAGTATATACTATATTATATATAGTATATATTATTAGTATATATTTTTCTATAGTCCTATAGAATTAGGACATCCATTTGTAATTTATTCTATAGTAATAGCTTTCTTAAGTTTTTTTTTTTTTTTAATGTTCCTTGGTTTATATTTTTCTTTGATCAACTCCAGTGTGCTTCATCGTTTTGTGTGGAGCAAGATTATGGTTTGACTTTTGCTGCTGTTTGACTGCATCACATTTGCATCCACAATATAAGAGCCAGCTGACTTTTTGGGGTTGTGAAACACTGCAGCTTAGCTAGAATATGTCAAATAGATGGGATGTTTATGAACCAGAGCAGAAGAAACATGCTCCAATCTTACTTATTACATAGTCACACTTGAATATTAGAGTTAAATAGTTGCTCCTTTATTAATATTTACTTAGTGGTAATTTTCTTGAATTTTAAAGCTCCTCCTATCTTCTTGGCCTGTCTCAAACATATTTGTTCATTTCTCATCTGCTGGTGAGATGCCACATTCTGATATCCTGACAAAAACAAATAATCTTGTGGTTCTTATTAATTTTCAAGTTTCCATATTGCTAAGTGTTTTCTTTAAGTAACTAAAAATTTGCTCTTAGATTATAAATGTAGAAAATTCACTCAAATTGAAAAATCAGAAATAAAATGGTTTCTGAATTTCCTGTACACCAGTTAAAGATGTTTATGCTTTAGGATGCACTGTATGGAAACATTGGCATCTTCCAAAAATGAGCTGTTTATTTGAACTATCAGACTATGCTGCACATGCTATTAGACCTTTCCAATTATCTTATCCTCAGCAGTGAGACCTTAGGATTTCTTAGTGCATACAGAACACAGATATGTTAAATAAATTAACTAAACAAATAAGGGGAAGATATATTTCAGGTATTGTGTAGTACATAGTTAAATTAAAATCCTTATTATTTTAATAATCATTTTAAATTATCTTATATAATGATGTTGATTCTCAGAGAAAGGTGTTACCCATTAGGGAAATGTTTCGCTTATGAAATGACATTGAGGTCCAGCAATTGGTAAGCAGGCACTAAAAAGGCTCATCATCTTTGCAATGTCTAAAGCAGCCCTTTAGGTAGGGGAGTTGCCTTTTCTCAAATGCCAATTGTGTTTCTGTTGAGGAACACTTTGTTAATCAGTCTTCACTCAAGATAATATCATCTCTTGATATTAAAACTAAAATGAATTATTTTCACAGTGTGTGTGTTTTCTATTTTTTATAAAAGTGTTTCTTTTGGGCTTTATTTCCTCATAACATTATATACTTGGAGTAGAAACCTATGAAAGAAAGATGACAGATCTGGCTTTCAACATACTATTTGTTTGTTTTGGCCACAGTCTCACTATTTAGACCTGACTGTCCTGGAACTCACCTTGTAGACCAAGGTAGCCTTGGACCCACAGAGATCTGCTGGCCTTTGCCTCCCTAGTACTTATTAAAAGTATTTGCCACCACAACTAGCTACTTTCTAATTCTTAACACCAAATTGTATATTGTACTCTATGTTGCGATTACCCACTGATTACTATATTCCTAAGATGGGTCCCTCAGTGTTGTAAATCCCCGGTTATTCTATGATTTGGGTGCCTATAAAACTGTAGCCAGAAGAAAATTGGATTTGAAATGTACTTAAACGTATATGGGATGGTAATTTCATGATGTTAATTTTCTGTTTAAGCAACCCACAAGGAGAAACTTGAGAAAAAAGAGGAAGGAGAGACAAAGACAACGGCAAAAGGTAACTTTCATCTTTATTATCATCATCCTTGAAGTCTCTTGACGACGAGAGTGTATGTTTTTGCTGAAACTTGAATGTTTTTAGTTATTTTCCATTTCATTGAAATACAATGATATAAAATTGGGTATCAAAAGAATAATAAAACCAAATTAAAAAAAATCTCAAAACACAAAAGGAAAATTCAATGTCCTCACATATGATTGGCAGAATTTTCTCCTCTATGACCTTTATCCCACAGTGTCATCTCCAAGATTCTTTTGCAGAGGTAGAGTTTATACTAAGAATAGGGAAATGACCCCAGTGTAAACACCTGTACCCAACAACCAGCTAGAATGTATTTAAAAGCATAGAAATTTCACAGAAAGCAAAGCAAGTTTTAAAGTTTGTTGTTTTAGCCTCCTTGGCTACCATGAAAATTGTGGGGCATACAGAGGGACCCCAGACAACAACAACAGGAAGCAAATTCTGTATTCCTATTGAATAAGCATGGAAACTGGTTTTTTCCTATAGGAACTCCACTAGAGAGCACAGTAGATTGGTGGCTTCATTTTGGTCTCGTGAACCCTGTGATGAAACCAGAATTTGCATGCAAAAAGCACTGTGATAATGTGATTCAAGTCCATAAAAACATTACTTCCATATTTGGGAAAATTAATTGAGCTGTATTTTTTCTGCACTAAGTTGGCCTACCCAATGTTTTATGTGTTTGAAAAAATTCACATTTTTACTAATAGAGCAATTATGTCTCCTCAATGTAAATGTTTTCCTCATATTTTAAAATGTGTTTGATATAAATAATATACTGGAGCAATCTTATTCCAGCTCCATCAAGAAACTAGTTATGCATAGAAAATAATCTCTATCAAATAAATAACTATTTATATTATATAGTAATAACTGAATTTTTAGAATAGATTCTGAAGCCAAAATTTGTGATAATTCATTGTTCTTTCAATGAGGATACAGACATATCTGGTCTCACTTTATTGTTTTTACAAATATGATTCTTTGCATTTGGATTCCTGGTGTTGGGATTATGAGCTTGTGTCAACATATTTAGCTTTTTATATCGATGAGGGGATTGATTTCAAGTCCTCATGCTTATACTTTAACTAAGCAATCTCCACAACCCCTCAAATTCTTATCATAATGTTAAAGTGTATTCACTAAATATAAAGGTGAAGTTTGAGTATCCAGAAGCCAAATGCAAAGTATCATATTTGTAAAAAATATGTGAGAAAAGATATGTGTGTTTCCTATTGCTAGAACAAAAAATTATCACAAACTCAGGACAAAAATAATGACCTTAGGTTAACTAATACAGGGTTTTAATACAATTACTTCCTAACTCTTTGTCTTGCACATCACATAGTTCATGTTAAACTCATCTGGTTCATTGACATTTTTTGTCAATCATCTGTTCTTTGTCACAAATTCATACTGACATGGTAGTTGACTTTCCTAAACCTAGCAACAGAGAAAATCAAGACAGAAACCATAATCTTAGGTTGATTAATATGGAATTTTTCTTCAATTACTTTTGCCCTAAGATTATTGTTTAGCATGTTACAAGACTAGCCAACACTTCTGGATAGAATGTAGGGGTTGTTGGAAGCCATATTCAGCCTGCCACTATGGATGCTTCCCATTTACATATGTAATATTGATGAGTAGATGTAAACAATTTATATCCATTTTACACACGTATAATATCCTCACATGTGTATTTTTGTTTTATTTACTCCATGTATATAAGTTTCATTAGGGCCAGAAATTTGCATAATGATCTTTATGTGATATGTGGAAAATATGGTATTTTCTAGGAAAATAGAAGACTGAAAAGGGATAAACTAAACAAGTGACATCTGAGTTAGAAATAAATGAACACCTCTGGAATGGTGTGATAGGTGTTGAAGCTAATGATTTCTGGCACTTTCTTAGAACACTGTTTTTTGTTTTGTTTTTGTTGTTGTTGTTATTGTTCTATTTAAACTACAATCTATCCAGGACTGTAATTTTCCAGACCATCTTAGAAATTCTTCCTGAAAGAATGTGCACAATTCGTTGTTGACCTGTGGCTGGTGCATACAGTAGGCCTTCTATGCATGGTGCCTATTCTTTGTAGTTCACAAAATCAACAGAGAGAAAAAAGAGAAGGTGGGATAAGAAGTCAAGAGGAGTGAGCCAAATTCAGACCTGGTTCTCACTCTCCACCCTCTTCCACGTTTCTCTGATGAGAGAAAATTTTACTTGTTTTAAGGAGTTGACAACAGAGGAGGGAAGTTTTCATTTTTATATAAAAGGTTATTGTCATGCTTCTGTTGAATGTGTGGCCTTGTCTCCAAGAATATACTTTGCCAGTTAAAAAATCCAATGGTGTTAAAATAGATCTGAATTTCACCAATCTTTAACTCCCCAGTTCAAGGATAGAGGTAAAATCGATTGTGCTGTACACGGAACAGGCAGATGGCATTTAAGATAGCTAAAATAACATTTTCATACAACAGCATAAACAAATAAACAAGAAGGCTGGTAAAGTTTCAAAGTACAAATATGTTTATTCTAAACTTTTTATGTATATGTGAAACATACATTTCACTATATCAGGTCCATGACACACATATAGTAAAGCATTTATTCCTTGAGTCACACTTTCTAATTTACAATCCATTAATTCTGTTTTTCTCTGAAAATAAGCACTGCGTTGGATATAAAGGTAATAGAAAGCTAAAAATTGAGTCCCCGAACTCAGAACACAAGTTGTTCCCAGCTTGGCAGGGGAAACAGATTAGTGAACAATCCTGTACAATTCCAAATATACAATAGTGAATAAAGTTCACATCTTCCTTAATAAAAGCGCTAGCAAATTCAACCTAAATGAACAGGATGATTAATTCCAGCATCAGCAGCTTTTTGTATATGAATGGAGTATTATGGGATTCAAATATATGGAAAAACATAGAGATGGTATGTTGACAATGTCTGGTGGATAAAAAATTTTAACATTAAAAAATGAGCATAGCTGTCCAGGAAGAGATTTGAAACAGGATGAATCCAGGTATCACAGTGTCTTAAATGCTGGGCTAGAATCTTGAGAGATGATGACAATGTGATCATATTTTAACTCTGTTAGGTAGCAATGAGACAAGCCCTGTCGAGGTTGTCTGGAAGGGAAATGTGTATGTGCATGTCAAGTTGTGTATGAATTTGTTGTATAAAAGAAAACAGCAGAAGATATTGTTTGTAACATTTGAAAGAGAAAAAATTTCCACCATATAGTCAAAAAAGTCACATGTTTATGAAGAGAGGAATATATGAGAATTTTATGACAATAATGTTCAATAATTTAGTTACCATAATGTCCATCCATGTAGAATCTCAATGCAATTAATCTCAGAAGCATACAAGGGTAAAGAAACTATTATAACTTCCCGCTTTTCAACTTCTTTCATTCTGATATCTAAGGCAGCATCACCTCTCAGAAGTGTCTACAAAATAGTGTATCCAATGCTGGTCTCATTGATCGAACATTATATCACAGATGATTTTTGTTTTGTAAATAGACTTTTTAAAAATGATATTATTATTCTTTGTAAGGGAAATACATAAAAATTTGGCTTCTTTTACATCAAAGCAAAATGTGTGAAGTGCATTATTTTCATCAAATTCTTTAACACGTGTATCAATAATACTTCTACAGTGCATTGAAAATGACCAGCTGGACTCCCCTCATTGTATGCCAATAGTTCTATATGGTCCCATATGCAAAATAAGTCAAACATACAATACCCATTACAACTAATATTCATAAATGAAGTATATTTTCAATGATTTAAAAGTAATGATTGAGTGAGTCACAGAATTATTCATCTGTAAGCCAGTTCCCTCTCAAAAAAATACATATATTACCATGTTAATGTGTATTGAATAGATTTGTACACTGATATATAATTTGCTTGCTAGCACCCTTTCCTAGGACATTTTTAAGGTTTACAAAGCATTAGAAATATCATCTCTGGCTTAGGTTGGTAGGGATTCATATCTGCTTCTGTGTGGTAGGCTTTGCAATCCCAGTCTTCAGGGAGGTCTACCTCTCAGTTATTCTCTAGAAGGTTCCATTGTCCTAGTTTTGTTAATCAGCACCACACAGGCAATTTTTCATTTGTATCCGCTGCATTTATCTTCTGAAAAATTATAGCATTAGAATTACTTTTTTTGAGTAATGCCTAAGATTTTTCAGTTATGGAGCAAACTGAACATATTCTTTTAAAAGGAAATTATTCAACTGGGCTCTTTAGTGTGAACATTTTTTTTTAGTGAAGATGCTCATGGGCACAGCCTCTGCATATGACAAATGACTCAGTGTGGACAGCTTAAGCTTTTGATTAAAAAAATCAGTTGCAAACAAACAAACAAACAACAACAGTAGAAACAAAAATCCAAATCTGTCTTCCCAGGTGCAAATTCAGAAAGATATGTATCTTGCTGATGACTTGTATGTCTAATACAAAGTATTTTATAGACTTGATAGTACTCTGGCAACTGTCAACATTATTTACACCAGGGATACCCATTTTCTACTGATTTTCTTATTTGTCTTTTAAAATGGCACTTGAGGAACGGGATCGTTGAAGAACTATGTGAGCAAGTGAGAAAAATAACTTTCTTAACTCTTTGCAGAAGAGAAGAAAGTTAAGACTAAGGAAAAGACTGGAGAACAGACTAAGAAGGAAATGAAAGTTGGGAAGAAGGAGAAAGAGAAGCCAGCAGGTGCTAAAGTAAAAGGAACGCCTCCAAAACCACCACCCAAAGCCAGAGAGAGAGAAGAGACCACAGCGGTGCCTGAGCATGAACAGAAAGGTAAACATTCCAAGGAGGCGGCAGCCGGAGGTTCTGAGAGAATCTTAGGCAAGAAGCAGACGCAGTCAAATTAAGAGCTGAGAAAGAAGAATATTAAACCTCAGATGGGGTAAAAAGACAGATCCAAGCTGATATGCATGGAAGGAAATACAGTAAATTGAGTATTAACATACTAATAAATATATTAAAATGTGTTCAAATAGCTAGGTATGTTTTCACGTATTTTAAGAGGTGTTGAGTGAGCACCTGGAGTTATTTAAATGTGGGGCTGAGTGCTGAAATCTTGAGGATTTCAATCAGGAGTTGGAATAACAATTGAACAATTGTATGTGTCAGACTCTGGAGAAAGGTGGTTTTAAAAATTAACAGCCACCCTCAAGGAGTTGCTCAAGAAGCCAATGTACAAATCATATAGAAGAAAAAAAAAAACATGAAAACTTTACATCCTTGATATTGCTGCAATAATATAGCATTCAGAATATGTGCAATAAATTATCAGTTTATTTAATTGTTTCAGGAAGCCTGTTGCAAGAAAAAGAAGCATCAGGTTGCTTTTTTAGTCCCCTTACAAAAATCTTTAGGAAGCTCTGCTTAAGACAGGTGTGCTCTTCTTCAAGTATGATGTGTTTACTCACTTCCCAGAAATATAACATGTAAATGAAGATGAAATTCTTTACAGAAAGGTGCTGTATGGATATAAAATGGTCATTAAGGACTCTTTGTCTCACCATTAGAGTCCTTTTGAGTTCTCCATCCCAAAATTCATTCTTCCTTTTTTTTTGGGGGGGGGGGAGGAGCTGAAGATCGAACCCAGGGCCTTACACTTGCTAGGCAAGCACTGTACCACTGAGCTAAATTCCCAACCCCATTCTTCCATCCAGGTTGCTACAAATCTTGACTTCCCTAGTCAGAATATAGAGTCTGCTCAGTGGAAACTGTTTCTGAGAATGATACCTTTTCTTACAAATGTTACAAAATAAAAATTTTCTTTATTCCAGTAGCAATCGAATAATTTTATTCAAAAACTAAAGTGAATGGATTTGTGGCTATACAACTTTATTGTTGCTTTTAAACGTTATTATGAGGAAACTGGTCTGTAGAACTGAAAAATTTCCTCAATATAAGGTACATAATATGAATTACATACTCTGTATTTTCATCTTTTTTCCTAACTTCACAGTGTACATAAACTTTGATACAGAGATAATGCATGTAAACCTAGATTTATATGACAAAAGATACATGTATAAAATATATTTACAAATAAAACAAGAAAAGAAGAAAGGAGTAACTAATTACTTTTTTTTGCTTTTTTTTTTCTTTTAGTAGTTCATAAACTTTAGATAGCTATTGTTTTCAAGATGATTATAGGATCCTGAATAACTGAAAATATAAAGTGTTATCTTTGTAAATAATGTCATGTATGAATCTTTGTGCTTTAAATAGATACAATAAAGAAAATATTTTAAATGGGTATCTTACTGTGATAAAAATCAGAAAAATTAATCTTTTGATTCACTATATGCACAGTTGGATAGTTTGCATTCCAAATTGCCCTTTTAGAGAAGAAAAGAGTAACATGAAACCAATTAAAACATACATGTATATTTTAATCTTTAATTTCATTATATAAAACATATGCCATTTACACTGACCAACAGAATATTTACTTAGTAACTAGGCACAGAAGTACAGTTTAAGATGTTCACCTTTAGTGTCTCTCAGGGTTTGGGAACCATATTTCAATGATAAACTGATTGCACCAAGATACTTTCAAATGGTGTAAATTTTCCAGGTCATAAATACTATATTTTGTCACACCACTAATCAAATTTATTAAACACATAAATATATCCCAATTTCATTTCAATTTACCCTTTTCATGTTTATGTAAAGAGCTAGGTATCCATTAAAACAAAACCCAAATATCATTTCCAGTTAAAAGCACAGGCGTGGAAAGGATTCTAACATCTATCAAACAATATGTTAAGGCATGGCCACATACTGAGAACTGCCACCACCAATTAAATAATTGTAATAAAAATTGAACACAGTGGCTAGTCAACGACAAGGCTTTTTTTCTCTTCCTTTTTTCCTGTCTTTCTTCCTTTCATCCTTTCTTTTTAACTAAGCTGATATTTAAGAGCATTTGCTTTTTAAACGCTAGTCACATGGTAGTAACACTTTAAACAAAATGAAGATGTGGCATTTTCTATTTTTTTTAAAGAGGTAGCTTCAATTTTTAAATTCCTAAATTGATAGCATAACAAAGTTGAGTTATTCTTTTCTGGGCAAAATAAGGTTTATTTGCTTAGCTGAACTATGTCTAATAAAGGTGGCAACATGTGTCCATACATATATGTACATGTGTATATATATATATATATATATATATATATATATATATTTAAATTTAATTTCACATTATTGCTATGTATGTCAATGTGTGGATTTGTGCTAAAGAATGCAGATGTCCCCCAAGGTCAAAAGAGGGTGTCAGATTCCCAGGAACTGGTTCTGCAAGATAAATTCACCTCTTCTCTAAGAGCAGGAAGCATTCTTAATAATTGTATGGTTTATCCAGTTCCTCATGCAGATATTTTTTAAAAAATAACACTTTAAACACCCAATGTCCTTAGTTCTTTTGGAAAGAATCTTATCTGGGACAGCAAAATTTGTTAGTAAGATTTGCTTATAGAATAAAAGGATCAGTAAACACCTCACTTGGTTATTTGCAATATTCACTTTTGAAGTATATAAACAATGTACATATACTTAAAGCATTGAAAAATGCTTACTATAAAGTTACTCATACTTGCTTATCTTATAATCTGCTTTTTATAGACCATTTCAAAATCATTCAAGGTGAGGTGGCATGACATGGTGAGGTTGTCAGGATTTGACATTTCTCCCTGGTTCTACTGCTTTTCTGCCAAGTCTGTGGGGGAAATAAAGGTCTCACAGCTGTGAGATACACTATGCTCATTCTTTCGTTATTTTCATTATTTTTTTTTTCTGGCAACAATTCAAGTATATCTAATGAGAACCTGCCATAGCACAATGGACCACACGCGCTCCATCTTCATTAGAGCTTGTTTGTTGGAAACCTTTTTTTGTTGATATTCTGGGACCAGAATGCATTTTTCCTTGGCTAATACCCCATAGGGAGCACCGGGGGCGTCAGCACCTGAGTAGCATAGCCAGTGATCCCTGAGGAGCTACAAGACAGGAATGGATAACATAAAATTAATTCTATAAGAATATTTTTTCTTTTCCAAAATATATTCAAAGTGGTTGGCCAAATAGAAAATTACCTTACAGAAGTCACTGCCCTAAAACTATAACTACCAGAATGGTGAGACAGTTCAGATTTCCTTTAAGAGTAGTTTCCTGCTGTATTGAGTTGGATTTGGAGAAGTATTTCCATGAAATGAGTACTCTAGAATCCAGAAGATTTGGCTATGCTCTCTTCTCAGGGAGGTGAAGTCCAGCACCAGCTTCCAGAATTTTCACAGATTGTTAAGGTCAACCCTGAGGGAAGGTGAAATTCAGCATTATAACAACAACAACAAAAAAATCAAAATATACATAAATATTCTTGTTAAGTTCCCCTTGATAGGTTGAAGTCGTCAGAATGCCAAGTTACATATTGTGTACAGGAAGATGTTACTTTTAAAGTGTCATTACCTAAGTAACATTCTAGGTGAAAAAAACAAAAAACCCATCACAACCAACAACAAACAAAACCTTTTGGAATGCACAAATGATTTTCCAATTCATATTAAAATCTTATTCATTCACTAATTAAATGAATTACTTGGAACCAGAAGTCATGGGCATGATAAATAAAAGCATTTAATACCAGATTGAAAAGTTTTTACTGCACTGTAAACAATCAATTAATAAGAAAAACTAGAGCGTACTTTTAATTAACTCAGAGAAACATTCAGCATGGTCTGGATGTAATCACCCTATTACACTTGGGGACAGAAAACAATATTTAATATTGGGGGAGTGTTAAACCCGAAAATTGCGAGGAGAAAGCCAAAATCCACAATAGTTCAATTAAAGCAAGTTTTGTTAAATGCTGCCAGTCCCAGGCATGGAACTGGCAGAGAATGGCGCTGAATTAGGTCAATCAGGGCCCATACCCACAAGGGTAAAGCACTTCCAACCTCTGTCCAAAGGGGGAAGTATGTATCCTGAGGAACTTCCTTGTTCCCTACCTTCTACCTATGTGTGACCAAGCACAGCCTGTGCCTTTGGAGCAACCAACTTGTTTTCTGAAGAGAAAACTCATGACTTGTTATCTTACATGAACAATTGTCCCCAGCATTCCAAGAAGTTATTCATCCTTGGGCAAGTGGGGTTTACAGGTTAACTTTAGCCTGTTCAGGGGGTACACAAACACTTCTGTATCATAACAAATAATATAACATATAACAAATAATAGGGAAAAATGCTATTCCAGGAAGTTAAATTACACATAGCATTATTTAAAAAAATAAAAATAAATGTAGGAAAAATAAAGAAAAACAAACGAAGGGTTTTAGTTAGTGATTCTGTTCCTGGCATTGTTACTGTCTAGAGATCTTAATCAAGTGTATTTTTGATGTCAGTTAAAGAATTAAAATTTAAGAAGAATTCGGAGTGCAACAGGTATCAGCAGGAAAAATATCTCAGGCAGAATAACCAGGTGAAGGAATGTTTTTGTTAGGGATGAGGAAGCAAGCACCCGGATAGAAAGATCTTCCTTAGAGCAAAAGGGGCGCATGGGAAGGATGAATCCGTGTGAAAAAAAAAAATCTTCATTATGTATCTGAGGCTCCTGTCTGTCCCAATCTGTCTGCTCTCAGGGCTCTAACTCAGATTCCCTCAGTATAATTAGACAATGTGGGAAACTCAGAATATTTTTTTTTTCCCAGAGCTGAGGACAGAACCCAGGGCCTTGTGCTTGCTAGGCAAGCGCTCTGCCACTGAGCTAAATCCCCAACCCCAGACAATGTGGGGAACTCTTAACATACTTGTAGCAGATCCACAGTGTTACAATTTTGTGGGTAACAGATTCCACACATTTACATTTTTGCATATTTTTAAAATCTTTTTTTTTTTTTTTAGAAATATTCCTGAACCATAGGAAGGAAAACAGGAAAAGACAGACAAGGTCCCAAACAAGGAGGAAAATGGGCATTTCACACTACTCCAAATTTATATATTCCATGCAAAGAAAAAAGATACCCGGCCTCCTTTAATAGCAAATTACCTATTCTGTAAGAAAGAAAAACACAATGTGTCCAGGAAAGAGAAAAAAAGAAAAAAAAAAAACAGAAAAAGATAAATGCCTATTTTAATGTTACTTTTACCTAATACTACAGGATTCCCAGAGCCTGGGATGCAACAAAAGTCATCCTTGAAGGTGCTTCAGTGAACAAGTAGATTCATTGGCTGGTCTGAAAACTAGCCTTTTCCTATTCCTCACCTCATTTAAGCAACCCGAGTGCATGTCAGCTTTAGAAATGACATAAGCTTTGATGCCTTTGTTTCAGTATTAAAGAAAAGGATTCTATTTTTCAGATCTACTGGAGTAGCTACAGTTACCATTTTATTTATTTTTGTAATTTCTTTTACTAAGATTTTTTTTTTATTCATTTTACATACCAACCACAGATACCCCTCTTTTCCCTCCTTCTGCTCCCTCCCCCAGCCTTACCCCCAAACTACCCCCCATTCCCACCTCCTCCAAGGCAAGGTAAGGAAGGCCTCCCATGGGGAATCAGCAGAGCCTGGTACATTCTGTTTAGGCAGGTCCAAGCCCCTCCCCCTGAATCAAGGCTGTGTAAGATGTCCCACCATAGGTAGTGGGCTCCAGAAAGCTGAGCTTCATAACACAATTGTTTTTTTACTGATGTTAATACTCTGAAAAAAAAAGAGGTTTATAAATATTTTGGATATATATTCATATAGAAATATATTGTTATTTTCTGTTTGATAAAAATAATTTTAAACAATTAAAAATGTGTCATACTATAAAGTTCAATAAACTCTCTTGGTGCCAAAGTGTCATTTGCTTTTGGCGGGTTAATAAAATGCCTAATACAAGGACATTATAATGTAAATCATTAAATACACAATTCATAATATATAAATTTTAAAGATGCTATGGTAAAGGATATGAAATCTTTTAAACATCTTTTATAGTGGAGTTTAGAGTTAGATTGACTACAGGAGAATCCAAAGTTTACAAAATATGGATTTCCATGGGATGTATGTAATTAAAAGTTGAAAAAAAATCCAACTCCTGAAGCCAGTTTGGACTGTGTCTGAATCAAATACCTGTATATTTTGTTGGTTTTTATTTTTTTAGACTACAGACTAGCCAGGAGTATGAAATGATCTTGTAATGATCACTCAGTTAATTAGCTTAACATTCTAACATTTGGTGTTGTGAGTGACTTCTCAAATCATCTTTCTAATAAAGAGAAATTCCATGAACAGGAACCCTAACAGGTTACAATGGGTTTAGGCTCAAGAAACAATTCCCAGCTTCAGTTGTTGAGCTAGCAGAGGGTCTTAGGTCTAGCTGACAGTTGGTAAACGTTCCTAGTTGAAGAGAGTTTTCTATTGAAAAACTCCTATTTCCTTTTCAGAAATCTCCATAGGACAAGTGAGAATAGTTGCTTTAAAGTTAGAAAACAGTTTTGAATTTTCAAATATTTCCCATCCTAATGTAACCATAAACAATTATGTTTCCATATTTAAGGGGTTTTGTGGGTAATAAGTGGAATGTTGTTATGCTTATTATGTATTTGCCTCCATATGTCCATAATATCACAATTTATTCCATCACAGAAATAAACAGTAGCCAAAATAGGCTTTTCCCTGTTTTGTTCTACCTTGTCTCCATATACAATAGACAGATGTTGATGACATGTTTTCATTGCTTCTTTTCTCTCTCTATTCTGTCAGATCAGTATGCATTCTGTCGATATATGATTGACATGTTTGTCCATGGGGATTTGAAACCAGGTATTCCAAAAAATTATTATTGTTTTCTGTTCTAATAGCCTTTGTTTCTAAAACTGTCAGCTTTTTTTTTCTGTACTAAACTACATTTTCATTTAAAAACTTGCACAATGCATGCGCAGACCTAGAATAAAGACAATAAAATGCAGAAATAATAACTGGCATTGGGGCCTTTAATTTTACTTTCACTGGTTGCTTGGCCTGTTGCAAATGAAGTCAGCTGAAGGCTCAAATATTAATATCTTCATATATAAAATGCTAATATCTTTAATAATATCTTGGAGTGAAGCAATGAGTCACTTGATTTGATTCCTGGTAAATTTAGAAGAAAAGACTTTTAACAAGGGAGATATTAGAAAAAACTTCTTTTTATGATAGTGGTCAAAAATTCATGATAAAAATTCATCACTTCTCAAATACTAAGTCTTATCTTTCTAAAACCTTTAGTGATTTGGTGATTCCAAGAGCTGAACTTTGTAAAAAATCACTACCATGAAGAAAGGCTTTTATTTACATCGATTAAACCTCTATTTGCTTATATCTTTCATTTTTTATCCAAACTATGCTAAGGAAATCTTAATTAAGATGGATAACTTTATTCCTTGTACTATGCCTCATAAATATTTAAAACCTGACAGAATAAATATTCCAAATGAAAGGTGACAGTTTCAAGCAAACTGTACTTGGTTACCTTCACTGTTTTGTGAAAATCTTTCTAAAATGCTAATTATAACATGTGCATGCATTGTCAATCAAGGATATCATTCCAGAGCAAGTCTGTAATGTATTTTGTTCCTATGTGTTGAAAAGCTCATGAGAATCTAATCACTCTAGAACATTAAGCCAGTCCCAGCAACTGATTCTGTCAGATAGTTTTGGCTTCTTCCTTCTCTTCCCCTACAATTTCTCTCTCTCCCCTCCTTCTCCTCTTTTCTTTCTCCATGTTCATATGATTTAGAAAGTGTGGTGAAAAAAAAGATCCCAGAAATTATAATACCTTATTGATGAAACTAATCTCTGGCAATATTTGGATATATTCACCTAACAAAATTTGGTGGACACATGAAGGAAGGTAGTGCATCATTTGGGAAAAGAAAGTTTGGACGAAAATACACTTAATTCATTCCTAGCATGGGACTTTAAACTAATTACTGAACACATGTTCTTCGATGTTCTTATATTTAAAATTTAATTTACAGTAATGACACCATATCATTTGCAAAACATCCAATGAGTGCACAGAAAAATGTTAGCTGCATCAAATGTAATATTTTGAAATTATTTTATCATAACCTCACAGAAAGGGACCACCTCAAGTCCTGATATACAGATACAATAAATAAAATTTCCCTTAAAAAAAATCTGTTGCCAACATCATTCAGCCATGGTGGTTGGAGAAAGCCTTACTCCAGCTGGATGATGACACAGCCCTGTTATCCAGTGCTCAGGGAGCTGAGGCAGGAGGATAGACAGTTCCTAATGGCCTGAACTTCAGAGAAAACACTGTTGAACAAAGAAAAACAAATTAAAATAGAAAAGAAGAAAAAAAATCATATTCTATATGTGCTTTGCTTTTGTCGGATCAACTGTGCTTAAGATGAGCTGTATTGTTGATATGCATGGATTGATAAATGACTAATATATATTGTTTCCTTTTTTCTGTTATTTTCTAAATTTCAGTATTTGATAAAAATAAACCGTTCTTTTGCTACTTCATCTATTTATATCATCTGCTAATAGGTCACAGAGTGTTTCCTAAGAAAGTCACATGACAAAGTGAACCATGCATTGCCAAAAGCAGTAGGGGATGCTAACATTTAAGCTGTCAAAAATGCTAATCAACTCTATGAAATCTGACAACTGCTGAAGGTCAGAAGGAATAATAAAAGCATCTCTATGGGGGTGAAAGTGGATTTTGCTAATGAATACACAGAAAGGGTCCTTCATAATGCACATGGCATGCCACTCCAAAAATCATAGATTTCAATCTACAGCGGTGTATGCTATTTTAACTCTGAGAAACCGTTTCTGAGATTTGTAAGAGTAAATCTCTCACTTCTATACAGTAACTTTTGCTCTGATTTATTTCAGCCCTCTACATTTATTGTTTTGAAAGTCTAATATGTGAAACAATATTTTAGATTATTGTTTATTGGCCAGGCACTAAAATGGAAGAAGGAGGGAGAGGGAAGTAATGATTCACAAACTATTTTTTCATAAATGACACAAGAGGAGATTACAATGTCCTACCCTTGTCAATGGGGCAGTGCCAAAAAATATGATAGGGTCACCAGAGGGCCTTGGAGAGGGGGAACCTTCCTGTGGGGTTGGGGGGTCCTGCCCTCTGGTCCAGGTGTGAGTTCCAGGGCAGGATGGAAGCTGGGGGCTGGTCTCTGATTCTCAGGAAGTGACTGGGGTCTCTGGTCCAGATGGGAGTTCCGCCCTGTCCCCAAACCCATCTGCCTGAGACACTAGCCACTTCCTGAGAATCAGAGACAAGTCCTACCTTATATCCTGCCCTGGAACTCCCACCTGGACCAGAGGTGAGTGCCTGGGGTCACACCCAGAGAGGCCCGCACCTGGGTCAAAGCCCAGGGCACCAGCCACTCTGGGGAAGACCTGCCCAACTGGGCCCCAGGTTCTGGCCATAGGGCAAGAACCCCCATCCCCAACAGGAAGGTTCTCCCTCTCCAAGATCCTCTGGTGAACCTTACAACCTCCATGCCCTGCCCCCATACCCATCTGCCTGAGACCCCAGACCCGAGCCACTTCCTGAGGCATAGAAACCAGCCCACCCAAAATGTCCAAGAAATTTGGGACACCATGAAAAGACCAAACCTACAAATAATAGGGATAGAGGAAGGAGAAGAATACCAACTAAAAGGCACAGAATATATATTTAACAAGATCATAGAAGAAAACTTTCCCAACTTAAAGAAGGAAATGCCTATGAAGATTCAAGAAGCCTATAGAACACCAAACAGACTAGACACCCAAAAAAGTCCCCTCGCCACCTAATAATTAAACAACTAAACATACAGAATAGAGAAAGAATATTAAGGGCAGCAAAGGAAAAAGGCCAAGTGACTTATAAAGGCAAACCCATCAGAATAACACCCGATTTCCCAATGGAGACTTTGAAAGCCAGAAGGACCTGGACAGATATAATGCAGACACTAAGAGACCATGGATGCCAGCCTAGACTAATATACCCAGCAAAACTTTCAACCATCATAGATGGAGTGAACAAGACCTTCCAAGACAAAACCACATTTAAACAATACTTATCCACAAACCCAGCCCTACAGAAAGCACTAGAAGGAAAATTCCAACCTAAGGAAGGCAGATACACCCATGAAAACACAGGCAATAGATAACACCACAGCAGTAAACCCCAAAGAAGAGAAGGACACACACACTACCACCAAAAAATAAAAAATAACAACAGGAACAAACAATCACTGGTCATTAATATCCCTTAATATCAATGGACTGAATTCACCTATAAAAAGACACAGACTAACAGAATGGATATGAAAACAGGACCCACCTTTCTGCTGCATGCAAGAAACACACCTCAAATTCAAAGACAGACACCACCTAAGAATAAAAGGCTGGGAAAAGACTTTCAAATCAAATGGTCTTAAGAAGCAAGCTGGTGTAGCCATCCTAATATCCAGCAAAATAGACTTCAAACTAAAATCAATCAAAAGAGATGATGAAGGACATTACATACTCATCACAGGAAAGATCCACCAAGATGAAGTCTCAATTCTGAACATTAATGCCCCAAACACAAGGGCACCCACATATGTAAAAGAAACATTACTAAAGCTTAAATCACATATAAACCCCCACACATTAATAGTGGGAGACTTCAACACCCCACTTTCACCTCTGGACAGATTGGCCAAATTGAAACTCAACAGAGACATAATGGTCTTAACTGATGTTATGGCTCAAATGGACTTAATCGATATCTATAGAACATTCCACCCAAACAAAAAAAGAATATACCTTCTTCTCAGCACCCCATGGAACCTTCTCTAAAATTGACCACAAACTTGGCCACAAAGCAAATCTCAACAGATACAAAACGATTGGAATAACCTCCTGTGTTCTATCAGACCACCATGGTTTAAAGTTAGATTTCAACAACAGAAAAAACTACAGAAATCCTACAATCTCATGGAAACTGAATAATGCTCAACTGAACCACCAATGGATTAAAGAAGAAATAAAGAAAGAGATTAAGACTTCCTAGAGATCAATGAAAATGAATACACCACATACCCAAATTTATGGGACACTATGAAAGCAGTGCTAAGAGGGAAATTCATAGCACTGAATGCCCACATAGAGAAGCTGGAGAAATCTCATGCTAGTGACTTGACAGCACACCTGAAAGCCCTTGAGCAGGAAGAAGCAAAGTGTCCCAGGAGGAACAGACGCCAGGAAATAATCAAATTGAGAGCTGAAATCAATCAAATAAAGAGAAACAATACAAAGGATTAATGAAACAAAAAGTTGATTCTTTGAAAAGATGAACAAGATAGACAAGCCCTTATCCAAACTAACCAAAAGACAGAGAGAGAGCATCCAAATTAACAAAATCAGAAATGAAAAGGGGGACATAACAACAGACAATGAGGAAATCCAGAGAATCATCAGGTCATACTTCAAAAACCTCTATTCCACAAAACTGGAAAATATAAAAGAAATGGATAATTTTCTGGGTAGGTACCATATATCTAAGTTAAATCAAGACCAGATAAACCATTTAAATAGTCCAATTACCCTTAAGGAAACAGAATCAGTGATTAAAATCTCCCAACCAAAAAAAAAAAAAAAAAAAAAAAAAAAGCCCAGGAACAGATGGTTTCACTGCAGAATTCTACCAGAACTTCAAAGAAGACTTAATACTAATACTCTTTAAATTGTTCCACACAATAGAAGCAGAAGGTATATTACCAAACTCCTTCTATGAGGCTACAATTACCCTGATTCCTAAACCAAACAAAGATGCAGCAAACAAAGAGAACTACAGACCGATCTCTCGCATGAACATTGATGCAAAAATACTCAATAAAATACTGGCAAACAGACTCCAAGTACACATCAAAACAATTATTCACCATGATCAAGTAGGCTTCATCCCAATGATGCAAGGGTGGTTCAACATATGAAAGTCTGTGAATGTAATACACCATATAAACAAACTCAAAGAAAAAAACCACATAATCATCTCACTAGATGAAGAAAAGGCATTTGACAAAATCCAACACCCATTCATGATAAAGGTCTTGGAATGATTAGGAATACAGGGAACATACCTAAATATAATAAACGCAATCTACAGCAAGCCAATAGCCAATATCAAATTAAATGGAGAGAAACTCAAAGCAGTACCACTAAAATCAGGAACAAGGCAAGGCTGTCCCCTCTCCCCATGCTTATTCAATATAGTACTTGAAATTCTAGCCAGAGCTATAATACAACATAAGAAGATTAAGGGGATACAAATTGGAAAGGAAGAAGTCAATCTTTCCCTATTTGCAAATGACATGATAGTATACATGAATGACCCCAAAAATTCAACCAAGGAACTGATACAGCTAATAAAAATCTTCAGAAACATTGCAGGATACAAGATCAACTAAAAAAAATCAGTAGCCCTCCTATATACAATAGACAAACATGCTGAGAAGGAAATCATAGATACATCACCCTTTACAATAGCCACAAATGATATAAAATAACTTGGGGTTACTCTAACTAAGCATGTGAAGGACCTATATGACAAGAACTTTAAGTCCCTGAAAAAAGAAATTGAAGAAGATGTCAGAAAATGGAAAAATCTCCCATGTTCCTGGATAGGCGGGATTAACATGGTAAAAATAGCAATCTTACCAAAAGCAATCTACAGATTCCACACAATCCTCATCAAATTACCAACACAATTCCTTGAAGATCTGGAAAGAATAATACTCAACTTCATAGAGAAAAACAAAAAAACCCAGGATAGCCAAAATAATCCTGTACAATAAAACAACATATGGAGGCATCATGATCCCTGACCTCAAGCTCTACTATAGAGCTACCGTAATAAAAACAGCTTAGAACTGGCATAAAAATGGACATGTGGACCAATGGAATCGAATTGAAGACCCTGACATTAACCCGCACACCTATGAACATTTAATATTTGACAAAGAAGCCAAAAACGTACAATGGAAAAGAGAAAGCATCTTCAACAAATGGTGCTGGCATAACTGGATGTCAATGTGTAGAAGGCTGCAAATAGATCCACATCTGTTACCATGCACAAAACTTAATTCCAAGTGGGTCAAAGACCTCAACATAAATCCAGTTACTCTGAACCTGATAGAAGAGAAAGTAGGAAGTGCTCTTGAACACATTGGCACCGGAAATCACTTTCTAAACATAACATCAGTAGCACAGACACTGAGAGAACCAATCAATCAATGGGACCTGTTGAAACTGAGATGCTTTTGTAGAGCAAAGGACACGGTCAACAAGACAAAGCGACAGCCTACAGAATGGGAAAAGGTCTTCACCAACCCCACATCTGACAGAGGGCTGATATCCAGAATATATAAAGAACTCAAGAAATTAGACATCAAAATGCCCAACAGTCCAATTAAGAAATAGGCTATAGAACTAAACAGAGAATTCTCCACAGAGGAAGTTCAAATGGCTGAAAGACATTTAAGGAATTGCTCAACATCCCTAATTATCCAGGAAATGCAAATCAAAATGACTCTGAGATACCACCTTACACCTGTCAGAATGGCTAAGATCAAAAACACAGAAGACAGCTTATGCTAGAGAGGATGTGGAGCTAGGGGAACTCTCCTCCACTGCTGGTGGGAATGCAAGCTTGTAAAGCCACTTATGAAAATCAATATGGCGCTTCCTTTGAGAATTGGGAATTCATCTCCCCCAAGACCCAGCTGTAGCACTCTTGGCCATATACCCAAGGAATGCTCAATCATATCACAAGGACATTTGCTTAGCTATGTTCATATCAGCATTGTTTGTAATAGCCAGAACCTGGAAACAACCTAGAAGCCCTTAAACTGAAGAATGGATAAAGAAAATATGGTACATATACACAATAGGGTACTACTCAGTAGAGAAAAATAATGACATCATGAGGTTTGCAGGCAAATGGATGGATCTAGAAAAAATCATCCTGAATGAGGTAACCCAGACTCAGAAGGACAAACATGGTATGTATTCACTCATAGGAGGATACTAGATGTAGAACAAAGATGACTAGACTGCTACACAACTCCAGGGAGGCTACCTACAAAACAGGACCCTAGGAAAGACCCAGGGATCACCCAGTGACAGAGAAATGGATGAGATCTACATGAACAACCTGGATGACAGTGGGAGTAATGAAGGGCAAGATTTGAGGGAAAGAAAGCTTAGGGGAGCAGGAGATCCCAGCTGGATCAAGAACAGAAAGGGATAACAAGGAATAACAGACCATGATAAATGAAGACCACATGACAACAGGAATAGGGAGTGTGCTGGAGAGGTCCCCAGAAATCCACAATGATACATCCTCTGTAGACTGCTGGCAATGGTCGAGAGAAAGCCTGATCTGACCTAGTCTGGTGATGACTAAACACCCTAACAGTCATCTTGGAACTCTCATCCAATAACTAAGGGAAGTGGTTGCAGAAGTCCTCAGCCAGGTCCCAGGTGGAGCTCCAGGTATCCAACTGTTGAGAAAGAGGAGGGTCTGTAAGAGCGTGAATTTTTGCATCCAAGATTGCCAAAAGCACAGAGACAAATAGCCAGTCGAATGGAAGCACATGAATTATGAACCAACGGCTGTGGAGCCCCCAGCTAGATCAGGCCCTCTGGATAAGTGAGACAATTGAATAGCTTGATCTGTTTGGAAGGTACCCAGTCTGTGGGACCAGGACCTGTCTTTAGTGCATTAGCTGGCTGTTTGGAACCTTGGGCTTACACAGGGACACATGCTCAGCCTGGAAGGAGGGGACTGGACTTGCCTGTACTGAATCCACCAGGTTTAAATGAATCCCCAAGGGCGTCTTGGCCCTGGAGGACATGGGAATGGATGGGAGGGGCTGGGGGGAAGGTGAGGGTAGGGGCGGGTGGGGGGAGGACAGGGGAACCCATGGCTGATGTGTAAAATCAAAACACATAATAATAATAATAATAATAATAATAATAATAATAATAATATAAAATATGATAGAATGCAGAATGTAATGAGCAATTTTAAACATAAGGAAAGGAAAAAAGATTTACAATGATTTATGTGGTCACATGAATTTGAGTAACGGCCAATGATATGACAGTGACTCTGGGTGACAAGTGGAGAGTGAAATGATTCCTGCCAAGCTTCTGGCTCAGTATGTGTCTAGTAGTTACAAAACACTCCGTTGCTTCCATCTGCTCTGTGCAGGATCCTGGAACACCTGTTATTGTTTAGCTGGAGTTTGTCATTAATTATTGGTAATGAGTTTTTAAAACTATCATTTGAATGTTCCCTCGGGAATTCACTAATCCCTTGTAGACTGCTTGTCTTACTCTCAAAAGTAGCCTCTTTGTAGTTCAAAGGAAAAAGGAACTTTATTCTGACAACGTTAACTGTAGGTACCAAGTTTTGCCTTTATACCCCATCAATAAAGAAAAAAAGACTGCTGAGGTATCTTTAAATGTTTAAACTGGCATGTTATGAATATAACAACACAAAGTAAAAGTGCCTCATTTCTCTGTAATGAACAGCGAACATGTAGTTCTATAGGATATTGATAATCCCGACCTTAGTCATGGAGACCAGAATAGGATGAATGAGTAAATTGTATAGACTGGACCGGTTTTGTGTGTGTTATTACCATTCCCACATACTGATTCACTTTATGTGAAATTTGAGTCATAAGAAGGCAATGCTGTATAAATCTAGAAAGGGAATAATTTACTTTCTTTTTATTTAGGAAATATTTTGAACACTGTAGATAGTCCTTTGGGAAAAGTAAATTATTATGTTGTCTCAGCCTTTAGTAATCCAATAGGTATGAAATCAGTTATTACTATATGTTAGCACTGTTTCAGCATATACTTTTCAGTGTTGCTTGTGGGGGAGAGATAGAGATAGAGATAGAGATAGAGATAGAGAGAGAGAGAGAGAGAGAGAGAGAGAGAGAGAGAGAGAGAGAGAGAGAGAGAGATCTGGTCCTCTGGTCCTGTGCAGTCTTGAAATTGATGATCCACTTTCACCTAGCATTAAAATGATCCATTTGTCAACTTGTCACTGTCTTATGAGACAACTACTAAAATCAAACAACACAGACATTAATTGCAACCCCAAGATTCAATTTCTTCTGGTTTATTTTGTATTTTGTTGTATTTAGAAATCAAGTGTACAAATGATTCAAGTAAAACTTTCAGTTTATTTGTACTGACCTTGTGTGTGATTCCAATTTTGTTTTCAGTGCCTTGTGCCTAAGGACATTTTTCCTTAAGTAACATGTATACCCTTAGCTTCATTATTGCAGTAACCAGAACAGAAGCATCAAGATTCTTGTCACACTCTCTCTTAGTGAACTTCAACCTTGGTCTAATGAACTTATCTGGATTTCTTAGCAAAGTTATCCAGGCTGAAGAAGAGAAAATGTCTGTAAGTAGAAAAATCTCAGGGCATGCAGACATCTTAACATTCACTGTAGATGAATAAACCAATGCCTACATTTAGTACAGAGACCAGGGCTGATGTGTTTTTGCATTGGTAACTATACTACACAATCCCCTCAGTTCTTCACCTCTATGGCTATTATGGTTAAATTTCAATATAACTTAAAGTTTATCCCTCAGACATTATCCTACAATTTACAATTCTAGTAACGATATGATATGTCAGTACTTTCTTTGGACCTCTAGCTCCAAATGATGACACAGAGACTTCTTATTAATTATGAAAGCTTTAACCATAGCTTAGATTTTTTTCCCCACTAGCCCTTATAAATTTATATTCACCTATGTTCTGACACGTGGCTTGTTACGTCTCCTCTGTACTGTACATCTGACTTCCTCCACGTCTTGCTGATGAATCTCCTGCCTCTCAGATTCCTCCTCCTAGTTCCTCCCTCCCTGGAAGTCCCACCTCTCCTGCCTAGCTCATGACCATTCAGATCTTTACTAAACCAATCAGAAGGTGCCCCAGGCAGATGAGGTAAAACAGAAACAATCTTCACAATGTACAGAAAGATTATTCCACAACAGTATGACTTTTACTTGAGTCAATAATTTATGTTAAGGTAATTTTTTTTATTGTTTATTTCATTTGTTTTCCTAAAATCAAAGGAAAATATTTACCTTACCAAATTCTATTTGACTGTAATAAACTATTCTTCTATAACCTGTATTCCAAATCAATGGGCTTTAAACTCTGAGCTAGAAAGGGCCTTGAGGAACAAGTTAATCCTTTCATTTTATTATTGTCCTTTGCTTGGACTTTAAGGATTTTTAATATAATATAAATATATATAATTTAATATAAAGTTACTTTTATACAAAACATTCTGATCATCGTTTCCCCTCCCTCATCTCCACCCAGATCCTTCCCACCTCCCACCCTTCCAACTCCACACCTTTCTCTCTTTTAAGAAATATGACAAACAAAAAATAAACCAACAAAAAAAGAAACTAAGAAAAAGCGTAAGAAACACATGCATACACAAATACACACACACACACACACACACACACACATACCTCCAAAATCCATAAAAAGACCTAACAAGGTTAAAAAAAACCAAACAAGCAATATACAACAAAATTATCAAAGAATATCTACAAGGTTATTTTAGGTGGTCATTTGTTGCTGGGCAAGGAACCTGCCCTCAAGTGTGGTTTGTATACCCAGTGAGAATCCTTTTAAGAAACTTGTTTTCTTTCCTAAGCAGTTGTAAATTAGAAATACCTTCTTAATTGAAGATGGAAATTTGTGTCCAAGCTCCCCCTCACTGCTGGGACTCCATCTGGCTCAAAGCCATGCAATCCATGTGCATGGTGCCACAGTATCTGTGTGTTCATATGTGCATCAATCCTGTTGTATCTCTAAGACACTATTTTCTTGGTAGCAACCATTGCTTCTGGCTTCCAAATGTTTTCTTCATCCTCATGTGTATAGTTCTCTGAGCCTTATGGGGGGAAATTTGATGAAGCTATTTCATTTAAAACTGAGTGTTTCAAGGTCTCTCACTCTCTGCACATTTTCCAGTTGTGAGTCTCTGTTTGTTTCCATCTACTGCAGACAAAAGCTTCTTTGGTGATACCTGAGCAAGAGCTAACCTATGAGTATAGCAGAGTGTCATTTTTTATTTTTTATTTTTTTAATTTTTATTTTTTTTAGTATTTGGTTTTCCACTAGTCCTTTGCCAAATCTAGTCACAGATTCTTAGCCATGCAAACAGTATCAGGAATGGATTCCATCTCATAGAGTGGGCTTTAAATCTAATTAGATACTGGTTAATTACCTCCACAACTTTTGTGTGACAATTGCTCTAGCATAGTTGATTGAAGTGTTTGTAGCTGGGTTGGTATTTATCCTGTGGTAGCACACATAGTGCCATCTGTAGAACATGGCCAGTAGGAGACTCTCCATCAGGTTGACTTCAGCGAGATAGATATATGTCTTCAGCAATGGGACCTTACCATCATTTTTGTGAAGAGCAACCAATAGACTTGGTCTTAGACTGGGTTGTTTAAAGATTTCCATGGAGCCCATTCAGCCAACAACTCAATTGGATGTAACCCATTTAACATTGTAGGTTTCAGTTGGTGGTTAGAGATGTCTAGTTGGGGCGTTGTCTCCCCTGTTGTCTGGTGATTTCCTTTGTAATTCTTTCAGATATGTATATGTCTTAAGAAGTTTCCACTGTAGTAGGTTTCTGTTCAACCCTTCAAATGGCCCTCAGGGCTTGATATCCCTCCCCCATATAACCTCTTTACCCTGTTCCCCTCACCTTCTCCATTTACTCCTCCTATTCCAGTCTGTCCAGCCCTGTTTGTCTCTAACTATACGTTCTATTTCTGTTTCCTTAGAGGTTTCCTATTCCTCCCTAGTTATTTAGTTTATACTTAACCTCTGTGTTTATTTAGAGAGTAGCATGCCTATCTAAGGTATAAAAGCTATCATCCATATATAAATGACTAGATACAATATTTGTCTTTGGGGATCTGGGATACCTTACTCAGGATATACTTTTTTAGATACATCCAGTTACCTATGAATTTCAGGATTTTTTTCAACAGCTGAGTCATATTCCATTATGTAAATATACCACATTTTCCTGATCCATTCATCTGTTGATGGACATCTAGGCTGTTTCCAATTTCTGTCTTATTATAAACAAAGCAGCAATGAACATGGTTTTGAAGGTGTCACTGAAGTAGGATGAAGTATTCTTTGGTATATGCACAAGAGTGGTACAGCTGGCTACATAGGTATACTTAGGAATAGCTGGATACTGATTTTCATAGTGGCTATACAATTTTGCACTCCCATCAGCAGTGGATGAATGTTTCCCTTACCCCACATTCTCAACACTATGAAATGTCATATGTCTTATTGGTCTTGACCATTTTAACAGGTGTAAGATAAAAAAAAATCTCAGAGCAATTTTGGTTTCTATTTCCCTGAGGACTAGGAATGTTACTCTCTGTTTAATTCTGTACCCCATTTTATAATTGAGTTATTTGTTTATGTCAAGATTTTTTATATTTTTTATACATTTTAGATATTAGCCCCTTATCAAATATGGAATTGCTAAAGTTCTTTCCCCATTCTGTAGCCTGTCAATTTACTTGAATAGATAGCATCCTCTGCCATACAGAAACTTTTTAGTTTCATGAGCTCCCATTTATTAATTGCTTATCTTAATGCCTATGCTATTGGTGTTCAGTTTAGAAAGCCTTCTCCTATGCCAACGATTCAAAACTATTCCCAACATTCTCTTCAATTAGATTCATGGTATCTTACCTTACGTTGAGTTTCTTGATCAATCTGGAGTTAAGTTTAGTTCAGGGTGATAAAAACTGATCTATTTGCATCTTCTACATGCAGAAATCTAGTATGACCAGCATTATTTCTTAACGATGCTATCTTTTGTTTTCCAGTGTGCGTGTCATAAATCAGGTGTCCATGGGTGTGTGGATTTATGACTGGGTTTGCAATTTGTTTTCATTGGTCAATGAAAATGTCTGTTTGTGTCAATACAATGCTGTTTTATTACTATAACTTTGTAGTACAATTTGAGATTGGGGATGATGCTGCCTCCAGCAATTCTTTATATTCAGGATTGTTTTAGCTCTCCTAGATTTTTTGTTTTTCTATATAAAGGTGAAAGTTGTCCTTCAAATTTCTGTGAGACATTGTGTTGGAATTTTCTTGGGGATTTTTTTTTGAAACTTGCTTTTTGGTACAATATCTATTTTCACTGTATTAATCCTGTTGATCCATGGGCATGAGAGATCTTTCTATCTTCTGATACCTTCTTCAGTTCTTTCTTCAGTGCCCTAAAAGTCTTTTACTTGCTTGGATGGAGTTACCCCAAGATATTATGTATTTTATTTGAGGCTATTAGGAGAGGTGATATTTCCCTAATTTCTTTCTCAGTCTGTTTGTCATTTGTATATAGGAGGACTACCAATTTTGTGTGGTAGTTTTGTATCCGGCAACTTTGCTGAACATGTTTATCAGCTGTAGAAGTTTATCAGCTTTAGAGTTTTTAGGATCATTTATGTGTACAATCATAGCATCTGCAAGTAAATATACTTGGACGTTTACTCTTGGTCCCTTCAGTTGTCTTAGTGCTCTAGCTAAGACTTCAAGTACTATATTAACTTGATATGAAAAGAGTAAACAATTTTGTCTTATTCCTGATTTTAGAAGAAATGCTTTGAGTTTTTCTTTGTTTATGTTGATATTTGCTGTGAGCTTACTATTAATCTCTTTTATTATGTCGAGGTATATTCCTTGTATGCTCACACTCTCCAGGATTTTTATCATAAAGAGGTGCTGGGGTTTTTCTACAGTCATATTCTGTACCTAATGTGATTATGTGCTTTTTGTCTTTAGATTTGTTTATGTATTGTGTTATATTTATTGATTTATATATGCCTCTCTAGGATGAAGCCTTCTTTTTCAAGGTGAATAATTTTTTTGATATTTTCTTATATTTGGTTGCAATTAACTTATTGAGAAATTTTGCTTCCGTGTTTATAAGGGAAATTGGTCTGTAATTTTCTTTATTGGTTGGGTCTTTGTTTAGTTTCAATATAAGGGTAAATTTGGCTCATAAAAAGAACTGGGTGATGTTACTTCTGCTTTTATGTTTAATGCATAATTGGAGGAGGATTGGTGTTAATTCTTTGAAGATCTGGTAGAATTCTGGCCTGAATTCTTGGGCTTTTTCTGGTTGGGGGAGTTTTAATTACTGGTTCTATGACACTAAGGATTATAGGTCTGTTTAAATTACTTATGTGATCTTGATTTAACTCTGGCAGATTATATATGTGAAGAGATTTTATCCATTTCCTTTAGATTTTCCAGTTTAGTGAAATACGGATTTCTAAAGTATGTTCTTGAGATTCTCTGGATTTCTTCGGTGTCTGTCCTGATGTTTTTCTTTTCCTCTCTAATTTTATTATTTTGAGTCTTCTCTCTTCATTGTTTAGTTGTTTTTGCTAAGTATTTTTTAATTTTATTAATTTTTATCAAAGAAGTAAATTTTCATTTCATTGTATCTTTGTGTTGTTTGTTCTATTACAATGATTTCAGCCCCAACGTTGACTCTTTATTGCCAATGACTCCTTTTGGGCGTTATTTTTTTTTTCTTTTTCTTCTAGAGCTTTCAAATGTTCTCTTAATTTGTTAATAGGAGATATCTCCAATTTTTTTAAATGTAGGCACTTAGTGCTACAAACTTGCCTATTAGAACTACTTTCATTGTATCTTGTAGGTTTGGGTATGTTGTGTTTTAATGAAGATGGGGAAGTATCTTGAAGTACTCGGGAAAGAGGACATCATAATCAAAATATGGAATATGGGAAATGTATTTCCAAAAAATAAATATAAGAAAATAAATGTAGTCTTTTTTAAGTAAACATTTTTTAAAATTTTTATTAATACCTATCTTTGTCCATTTTTCATTCAGTAGTTAGTTGTTCAGTTTTGAGGAGTTTGCATGCTTTCTTTTGCTTCTGATATCCAGCATTATTCTACAGTAGTCAGATAGGGTTCATGGTGTTATTTCAATTTTCTTATATATCTTGAGACATGCTTTGTGTCCATGTATGTGGTCAGCTTAGGAGAAAGTGCCATGAGCTGCTGAAAAGGTATATTCTGCTGTGTTTGGGTGAAATGTTTGATTCATGATGCAATCTAATGCCAGCATTTCTAAGCACCCCCATCACTTTGCTGTTTGCACATTATTATGGTCTTGCATATTATTGGAAAAATTATGAATAAATGATGAGATAATGATTAAGATGATAAAATAAAATAAAAGATGGTCAGCATGTGAGAAAATTACAATAATGTAGATTGTAGACAATGTTTTGGAATTTCCCAGTGGTAATTGTAAGATGGTTATTTCAAAATACACTGGAATTTGTTCTGTTTTTGAAGCATAAGTAAACCTTCTCATTTGTCCTCAAAAGTTCTATAATTTAAAAAAAAAAGTTAAAAAAATGTTAGTATTTGTAACTAGTTAGAATAAGTAAATGGCAGTATAAAAATGGACCCAATTTACTTGACAGCGCACTAAAAATTAATTCAGAAAACAAACTGGCAGGTTCCACAAATCAGGTTTTAAACCTTTGATTTCTTATATTTTGGAAATTCAATTTCTTTATAAAATTTTCTTCCAAATGTTAAAATGAATTTGTTCCATGGTTGCTCAAGTTTACAAACCTAGAAATCGTGGGATTGATACAAGAGGATCATGAGTCCAAGATCAACATGAGATAAGTAACCAGAACCAGATACAGTTATTAAAATTATTAAATAATCCATGTACATATTCTCCCACTCCTTTCTTTGTTCTCTCTTTTTTAAGCAGAAATTTGTTGGATAGAGATAGTAGGGTTAAAATAATTAGAGAAAAACTTAAACATGATGTAGAACTTCAAATATGCTCTGAATCATCATTTTGTGTGTCTTTGTCAAATTCAAGTGAAAGATACACAAAATTACAAAGTTATGAAGGCAAAGCCTTAATAAATAAATGTCTTCTCTTCACTGGCTTGTTTTGATCCCTTCCTCTCTGTTGGGCCCCTGAAATACTTTGCATAATGTGTATGATCATTCCTGTCAGAATACTGGAGGCATAGGAGTCAAATGATTTGTTCAAATCACACACACACACACACACACACACACACACACACACACACACAAGCGGGAAGCAGACTCAGATTGGCCCAATTGCTAGACCCCAGGTCTGTTTTCCTGACCGAGATAAGGACCTGCAAGGGCTTCATATGCATGAACCATGAAGCCTGAAATGGAAAATGCAACAGAATCAGTGTGCTGGAGACTTTGAAAAGAATGAAATCGCAAAGAATAGTCAGGAAATCCAAGGAAGAGGAAAAGGTTCTGTCTGAAATAGCAGGTGGGAAAAATGAAGATTTTTTTTCAGGATACAGAGAATAATTTGGGAACTTTAGTTATAAAAGAGAAGATATTAATGTCTACTGAGAGATTATTTGCCTGGAAACCCAATTCATCCCTACAGTAAGCTGATACTCAAGTGTGAGTCGTCCCTGCCCACTGTTGTGTACAGATTTGGAGGAGAAGAATAAACTCACCTACTATCCAGTAGTTGTATCCAGTAGCATAGGGAACACATGACAATTCCAATCCATAATAACCTGTTTAGCACTTCTCAAATTGCAAGGAACATTGTGTGTTTTTACACATACTGTATATAATTTATTTTCACATCAATAAGCAGTTAACTATGGTGTGGAGTTTGGGGGTGATATAAGAAATAGAATGTCTACAATAATAAATAGAGTAACTTATAATAGAAAATGTTGAGTATTTTTTGTTTGTACATTAATCCCAGACTGAACACAATTAAGAGTTGAGGAATACTAAAGGAAGAGTTGGAAAGAAAGCTCAGCTGAGAATCAAGTACCTAACTGTCTGTTGATTCCTGAGATTCACATGGTACAAGAACAGAACCAGCTCTTGCATTTTGATTTCTAACATCCACAGATATAATTTTCAAAACTGTAATATAAAAAATACTAAAAGATCATGCCCATATATAACAAGTGGAGTAGAGAGAGGAAATAAACTAATAAAGAATAGAACAGTTCAATCTTGGAATTGATTTGTATAGCACAGATTCTAAACCTCACAAATCCAGATGAGAGGCATCACTTTCTCCTGCTGTCAGGAAGATAATGTGAATCTGAGGAAATTGAAGGACCAAAGAGACATTTGATTAAATGCTGATGAATATGCTCTGGTAACTTTGGTTGTACATGAACAAAAGAGAAAGTGAACAAGGCCATGACCCTGACTGTGATTTTGATATTATCAGACTGAAAAACTGATAATTCAAGATTGGAAAGCATCAAGAAGTAAATGGATGTATTTCAATGACAAAATGTAGGACAATTGTCTAGTCATGTATCACAGATGCTTGATGTGAAATCTTTCAAAGATTTAAATAGAAATGTAATGGTAAAATGACATTGTGTAGAGCAAGGTCTGGCAGGATATTTTGTTATGGAATTGTTTTGGGGGAAATTGCAAAATATTGATAGAGATAGTGTGTTTATTTGCAGTGAGGAAGGACAAAGTTTAGGGAATTGTTGCTGTAGTGTTAGTGGGTCTTACACCTTACACACATGCGACTTGAAAGATAATACTGTAAAAGCCAAGTACTACACACTGTCACTAGAGTGTAAGTTCATACATACAAGGCTATGCTCTAAAAATGGCACAGCCAAAATGTGCCAACTTATATCTGCTTATGGTTTAATTAAGCATCATGTTTCTTCCTTCCTCTGGATGAATTTTCTTTGTATTTGATTTCCTATTATTTACATTTTTTGAAGAGTCATATAATGCCCCAAAGTTGATATCAAAGTAGGACTCATGTTCTCAAATCTAGGTCCTGATAGTCAGCTGAAACACAGCTTGTTCAGTCTCTGGATTTGTTAAGTCTGTATTTCCTCCTTTGTAACAGTAGTTTGATACAGGGATCTGTGTGGAGTTAACGAGTGATAAGAAAATTGCACTTCATATCTGTAGCATTGTAAGTGTTGGCTCTTCTTTATCACTGAATACATACCTATAGATTATTGCAAGTGGAATTCTGGGAAAGAGAAGAAAACACTGTTTTCAGAATCATGCAAACAAACAAAAGCATAGCAGATCAATTTTAACCATCATATATCTTCTAACTTTTCTACATTATGTATCTGATATGAGTTGTAATATAAAATTTTAATGTTACCAAGGGATCACACATTATGTTTGGTAATTACTTATAATGCAATTTGATTAAGTATCTCTGAGTTGTAGGGAAAAGCTAGATTCTAAAGATAACAGCAATAAACAAAATATTAATGTATGGAAACCTACTCCATAAAGCTCAGATGGACATCATGTAAAGTATATTTCCAGACATCAGACACACAGAAACACTCAGAAAAAATTAGTTCCTGTTTTATTGAAATAGCTATATAATGTGATCAACACCAACAGTTGTAATTTAGTTTATCTTTTATTAATCTTTATGAAAGATTGTGAGAATAAAATGCACTGTGGGGTTATACATACTTGAAATGTGGTTCTGTGATAGCGTAAAATTATGCTGCATGCAACTAATGTTTACAATATTAAGTCTTTATAGCTGATGGGACAAGAAGAATACAAAAAAGCATGTCTTCATATATTGAATCAAAACAATCAGTTAAATGACAATTTTATAATACAATCATTTTTTTCACTAGTTATCAAAAATAGGTTTCATGATTTGTTATTTAAAATTTGTAACTGATGGATACAATTGTGCAAACTTATGAAGTACTGTATGTTTACAAACATTTATGCCTCATATAGTGTCCAAGTAAGTGTAATCATTATTCTTCCTCAAACATTCCTCATTTCTTCATGTTGAAAACATTAGAAATCTTTTCCTCTATCTCTTTTGAAGTCACCATTATTGAAAGTCGCAGCAGTGCAAGGGCAGAGGACTTCCTTCTCCTATCTAACTCCTGGGTCATTGATGCTCAGTGCATTAGTTGATGAGTGTGTTTATTTCCTTTTTAAATAAGGTGAGATCCACAATGAAATAATAGTAATCAGGTTTGTATTTCTATGTGTATAAAATGTATTGCGTCTCAACACCGGAAGATAAATTCCAGTTAGGCTACCTTAAATATTACGACACACAACAACAGTGAAGGAACAAATCATAGTTTAAAGAGTGCAAAGCGTTCAAAGATTTTTAGAGACACATGAATTGTCCCAAAATGAAAGCTTTCCGACATGATTCTGGCTTCATTTACTGTAGTTTAGGTCACTACCTTACAACAAGTCTTGAGTCTTCATAATTCTACTTGTATTTCCCATTCATTTAACAGAAGGAATCCTAAACTTATTCTGACTTTCTGGAATCTAAAACAGAGAGCTTCTTAATCTACTATGAAACAAAATGAGGACCTGGGATTCCTCAGTTAGCTAAAAGACACAAGTTATTAATAACTCAAAATCTACAGAGTGAATGGCAGAAAGATTTCAGAAGAGGACTTGCCCCCACCTTGATCCCACCACCACCACCACCACGACCACCACCATCATGGGCAAGGTAGAGTGGAAAGAAATTAGTAGAAGAATTGCCATAAAAGAATGAACTTTTTAAGAACAATCCTCATGAATATACAATTATATTAATTATATTATATTATATTGTATTATAAATTACTTGTTCTCCGGGCATCTTTTCTCACCTATAAAATCGAATAACAGTTCTGTGAGATGTAGCTCAGATCAGGTACCTACACTTGAGCCTGAAAATCTGTCACTGTGAAAACACTACAGTTCCAGGGGCTCAGGAAGTTTCCAGCTTCATCAGAGCAACAGTTTCTCCACTCTCTATTTCTTTCATCTTTCTGATTTAATTATCCTGTTATCATTTTCCCCTTAGCAAGTCCTTTCTTTCGAAACTGCCTTTAATATACCCTTGAAAACCATTTGCCTTTAAATCCTCCCTACCGCATACCAAGTCAGGAATGTGATATGTTTTCTGAATTGAATTCTTGCTTTGCACTATTTATCTCAATGAAAAAAAATATATATGTGTATTCCAAAGCAGTCCTCTTTATTCATCTGAAAAAATAATCTTGCTATTTAGTAATATGACAGGTTTCTAAGCTCTGTAAATAGGCCTCTGTAAAAATTTCTTGAGGAGTTATTGTTGGTCCCTCTAGAGACAGGAGCTCTGAAATAAAGAAGACTGATTCAATCTGATTCCATGCATCCACTAGTAAACTGCAGTCAGCAGACCAAGGCAGATTAAAATGAGAGGAACAATGGGAGAGAGTCTATGCTTAATTATGAAGTTGTGTAATCCCTGGATTCTTCATACCAGCAAGGGAGTGACTTTCTCCTTTGAATTAGATTCTCGTATGAAGTTACTGGGATCCAATGAAGTACTGGGATGCACACAGAGCAATAGATAAGAGTCCTGAGTTGCACTGATGTTTCCACCATTGTCCTGTCAACTTCATCAGATCTGGGGCAGACTCGGATTTCCTGAGGCTTCTTTCTCCCTAGTACATTCTATCTGTAACCTAGAGAGATCCTTCTCAAAGCTGGATCTCCTAGACTTTTAAGAGTCATCTGCTTCAACAGGAATCTTCTTGCCTTAAGGCAGTGGTTCTCAACCTTACAGTAACAATCGCTTTAGCAGTTAAAAAGCCCTTTCACAAGGGTCTCTAAGACCATTGGAAAACAGAGATTTTTTTTACATTACAATTCATAAGTAGCAACATTACAATTATGAAATAGCAATGAAAATAATTTTGTGGTGGGAGGTCAGCATAACATGAAGAACTGTATTAAAGGGTTACAGCATCAGGAAGTTTAAGAGAAGTTTCTGATAGAATGTGTGGATAGACACAGATAAATGAAACAGATATAGATTATATAGATAGATATATGCATAGATATGGATATAGACAGAGCTAATAGATATAGATAGAGAAACAGATATCTGTCAGCCTTGCTATTATTCATGCCCTGACACTGCTGCCAGATAAAAATAAACTTCCCAGGTAACCCACTGAGAATATTCAAAGCCTGTTCCAAAATAGTGTGAAGAGAAACAAATAATGCAGAGTAATTTGAATTACTGAGTGAGAAGCAAGGAAAATTAGGGCTTAATCAAAGAATTATCAAGCTAGCTAGATGTTATTTATCAGTATAACATATTTTTTAATAGTTTCATCTTTTAGCTAATATGCAAGCATGAGGAGTAAGGAAGAATTCTAGTACTTTACAGGAGCAGCTTCCACCAAGGATATTTTGAGGTCTGTTTGATTGGCCTTAGTCATAGTGGAGAGAATAAGCGACTCCAGGGCTCCTTGTCACCACTCACATAGCTGCACATCGCTTCTCCCCTTTCCTGAGCAGACCTCACCTTAAGTATAGAAATAGTGACTAAGCTGCTGCACTAGCTCTTTTCAGAGAAGCATATTGGAGAAGCAAGTTCAGTAGCGTTATCCCCTGTGCAGGATTTTTATTAGGTTGTATAAGTTGAAGACAATGCAGTGTTCTAATAGCACTGGTAGATTGTTCAGCCAGCTTCTTGATTTTTTTTTTTTTTTGTATACTTCTCTAATTTCCATTTGAGACCAGTACATTTTACATTCTATTTTTTCCGCACTATTTGAAGGCAATGTAGTGCTATTACACCAATTTTGGAGTGGTGTGTATTTTGAGGCAACGGTTTGTCTGTTTATACCCCCATCAGCACTAGGGGGATATGTCCAAAACCATTTGACGTATTTGTCTGTGGCAAAGCAGCTACTGAAACTGTAGTACAAGCTCACCACTTGTGCATACCAATGCTTATGTGTTGAAGTTGTTAGTGATTACTTACACTGGTTCAGTATTTATCCTTATTTACCTGGTCTGGCTTGGATCCCAACAAGACAAAATATAGTGAAAAATTACTATTTTCTTTTTTTTTTTTTTTTTTGTTCTTTGAGGCAAGGTCTTTCTGCACAGCTCGGGCAGACTACATAGTCCAGGTTGGCCTCAAACTCACAGCAATCTCACTGTGTCAATCTCTCCATCCATGTATTGGGATTACAAGCTTGTACTACCATGCTTTGAGTAGGAATGAATTTCTAACTTAATTGTAAGAAGTGAACTAAGAAACAAAAAGTAAACCAAACCAAGCCATATGGGCTGAACCAATGCCGCCATGGTTCTAAATTAGACAGTTCTGTTTCAGCACCTGCCCTTTGTCTTCACACTGTGTTATTTACAGTTACTTATACTCTGCTTTGGAAATGTTCACCAGCATATTATGCTCAGTATCTGTTTGATGATTATTGCAGGAATGAAAAAAAAATGTAGCCAACAAACCCATTTTATCATCATCATCCATTGCTTAGTTAATGAGCATTTATGTGGCGGAGACACTCATGAGAGTTGGTCTTTCATACAGAAAGAGGGCAATAGGGCGGTGGCACCAGACTCCCACATTGAAACGTCCTTGGAGAGGCAAACTAATGACTTAATGTTCTCCTGTATGGTAATCACACGACACCTAAACCAGTTCCATATGCTACAATACCTGTACCTGATTATATAAATCATGAGTTTTCCCAAGGGACTGTAATATTTCATCTTATTATAAACAGCTTCCTGAAAGACACTGCATAAATTATGTGTATTATTTTAAGTCATAAAATACTATCAATTATACGCAATATAAAACAGGAAGAGAGATTGGCTGGCTGCCAAATGTGCCATTCATCTGTGCATGTAATTGTGAATTTAATTGCAACATGGAATGTATTTAATAACCATTATTAACATGCCCCCACTTTATCCTTTATCTGTGAAACATTTAAGTTTCAGATTTTGTCTGTTGTTTAACAGATATAGGGGTGCATCATTTTTAGTTCAATATCCTGTTAAAAATCACTTTTGTAAAGTTTCTTTCTTGAGATAAACTCTAAAACCAGATTAATTTTTAATTAGTTCTTCAGGTTTTTTTAGTTTATTTTGCTTAGAAATGAGATAGTTTTATATGTCAGAGAAGAAATACAGAAGAGGTTTCTTCCCCCCATAGGTAGAGACAAATACTGGAACAGGCAGCTGCATAAATGCTTCATTTTTCCAAGGTTCTGGTAGGGTGGAAATTGTTTAACAGGGTATTAAAAAGTAACAAATGACTTAATTTTATATGAACAAGTTCTTTGTGTATTATAGAAGCAGCTCTGTTTTTGAAATACCATAGAATTACTTAGAAAATTCTCCTATTTTGGGTAAGAAGATGGATCATTTGAGAAAATGTGTAAACACAGAAGTTTTGATTCTTAGAACCTGCACAAAGGACACATGCGTGTGGTGGCTGTCTGTAATCCTAGCACACAAAGGAGAAAAGACAGGTGAATTCCCCCTAGGAGAAGCAAGTTAGCTTGGTTAACTCCAAGTTCCGGAAAAGACTTTGCATCAATAAATGTAGTCAAAAGGCACCATGGAAAAAACCCAAAGCCATTTTAGGCCTCCACATGTGTATGTACACACATGAATAAACAGGCATGCAAAAAAGTCTCTCAGATTAACATTGAGGATGAAGAGAAAGAAAACCAACTAAGAACTTTGCTGTGGGAGGTAGAATTGCATTTGAGGGAAAGGCCAGGCAGCTGTTCCTTTAATAATTGTAAGGACCTTTAGCAGTGATGGTAATAAGAGGAAAGTGTTGAGCAGGTAACACCTCTAGGATGCTAATGGTATGACATGGATCATTTCATTAACTTCTCACAAAGCCGAGTAAGCTCTGTAAGTTGTCATGTAACTTGACCTCAGAAATGTGAAAACTGAACTGAGAGAGGGCTGCAGAATTTTCTCAGATGGCTGTATATTATCTCCAGGACTCAAGCAGAATTATAAGCCTATTTTAAGAAGAACACCAGTGTCTTCCTCTTTTCTCACTTCGTTTTCCAAGTGGTATGACTTATAGCAAATGAACTATTCTTGTTTACTATAATTAAAATTTGATGTGTGCTTCTAAATCGTACCAATACAGTTGCTAGAGAAACTGCACACTTTGCTGTTAACTTATGTTTGCCTACATTATTTGGCTAAGGAACGTGGGACAGAAACTGCAAGGGAGTGGACTGTCCCTATGCATGACATCATTGCTGTTAAGTTTTATGTGTATCCAGCAAGCCAACAATGAGGTCTGACAAAAGATCATGTTGTACCAAGGCTAGATTTCTAAACTTGGTTTGTAATGGCCAGAGTGACAACACATGATGATGACAGAGAACACGAACTAAATTCATCTGTTAGGGTGCTTGTGGGGCTTAAAGCTATTGGGAATGAAAACAAGAGATTGTAGTAGTTTGGAAATTGGCTTAGCGACCAACTGTGCCATCTGCTCTTTGTCAATAATTTCTTTAGTAGAATTCTAAGGACAAACAACCCAACATGATAGGAAATGGAGGAAACATTGTTTATTTTTCAGGTTTTGATAATTTACAAAAATAGTAATCCCCCTACATCTTATGAAGTAAATTTGCTATTCTACCAGCAAATCATTTAACAATGCATTTTCTAAATGTGATGACTTTGCCTCTCGGGAACATACACTCTCTTACTTCCTCATCTTACTGGTCACCACTTGCATTCTTATGATAATAACTAAACAGGGCTTGTGTCCTGATTTTGCGTACAACACTAAATTGTGTTAGATCTCTGAAAAGTAATACTGAATATAAAATATGAAATATTACATCTTGACCTATTCTATTTTTATATACATTAAATTTACCATTATTTAGTTATTCACTGTAAGAATTATTTGATTAGTAAGTAATTTTATTGTAACCAGTTTACCTGTATTCATAACAATGATCAATTAAATAAAATGAAAAATAGCTTAATAGCTTTTAGTCAAAATGTTAGCCTTGATGAGTATTCAATATATAAATGAAATGTGAGATTTTATCTCAAATTTGCATTGTGATATAGTTTTCTTTGAAACCATGTATATGGAATTCAATGTAATTTTGTTCTTAATTTACATGTAAACCTAAGACGTTAAATATTTTCCAGGCAGAAATTTTATCCTATAACCACCCCTACTATTTAATATCACAGAGAGTAAGCATACTCAATTTGATAAAAAATGATAGTATTATATTGAAAGTGTTTTAGATTCTTAATTTAAATTTACTAACCTTGAGCCTGGCGGTGGTAGCACATGCCTTTAATCCCAGCACTCGGGAGGCAGAGCCAGGTGGATCTCTGTGAGTTCGAGGCCAGCCTGGGCTACCAAGTGAGTTCCAGGAAAGGTACAAAGCTACACAGAGAAACTCTGTCTTGAAAAAACAAAAAACAAACAAAAGAAATTTACTAACCTTCAATAGTTATCATAGCCTATAGTCAAAATGTGTGATATTTGCATTTTAAATCATCCTTATGGGGAATAGAATATACAAGGTCTATTAAAATATTATCTTACTATAATACAGAATATAGCATGTAAAACATGGTTTCTTAAATTGATATGAAATCATGAGTCAGATTTCTCCAACATAATTACACATACTTGTCCTATAACATGTATTTTCCAGTCATTCAAAAGTCTTAGTACAATAGCAAATTTTAGATCCCTTTTAAGCTTATTTTTAATAGTTTCAATTACTTTATTTATTCCCTGATCCTTTAGCACTTTTTAAATAATAATATGCACAAATGCAGTATGAGTTAGTAAAAAGAAACCAATGTTTCTCTAATTCTGAGCATTTAGGTCATTATTACAGGAAAATCAGGTGGATTTGTCAAGTCCTTCAACATCTTTGATTTCTAGTGTTCCAACGAATCTTGAGGAATCTAACAGCACTTAATGTTATTCAGACTACATGCGTGGAGGTGAAAGGCTTTATGTTAAACACAACAATAATATAATCTTGCCACTTAGGGAAAATATTAGATATTTAAAATATATTTCCAGTGTAATATTATGAATGAACTGTTTCATGAAATATTTGTACTAATTTTTTCGCTTTAGCTTAGTTTTATCCACAAATTATAGACTAACTTGTTAATATATCACTGAAATAATGGATATTACAGTCATAAAATGTATTATGCTTCCGATCACAATGAATAAACACTTCAGAGTCAACGGTCAGTGAAATAAATGTTTTCTTGTATGGTTTTGGAAATATTTCTCATTCTACTAAGAACTGAAAACCTAAAATTCAGTCTATGCACTTTGAAATATTCTAAGTAGAGCATGTTAGCTTGGCAGCTGGCAACATTCATTCATTCATTCACTCCTTCATTTAACCATTTATTGCATTTTAATAGTTATTTTCCTTTAGTTAATAGACATTGAAGATTATAATAGGTATAATCTATTGTAGAATAAAATATCTTAGAAATGAATAAATTCATTGATGCCTGGTAAAACATGGGGTAAAGTGTACTTGATGTTAGGGGTTGTCAAGTATTGTGATAAGTGTATTAGGTTGGAGTACAAAAATTGTAAACAGAATCAATCTTTGAATAATGGCTGGAATGATCTGTTATAAGCATTTTATCACTGAGAAGTTATTATCCTTCAGATATAAAAATGCATCAAATTATTACAGAGTAAATGAGATGTATGTGTTCTGTACTTATAAAAAAGTTATTATTGAATTAATTATTTTTGTGTGTTTAACTAACCCTTACTATGTTGCTCAAACTGGATTCAAACTCTAGGATTCAAATGACCCTTTCATTGTCAATGTACCTATGTTTAACTTGCATACATGCACACAACACCTGGTTGTTGTCATTTATTAAAATTGAGACAGCAATCAATCAAATTTGGCTCATTAATATCTCTGCTTACCACCTACATTTGGCCCTATACTGAAAGAAAATTATACTCCCTTATCTGTATTTTATTCCTCTTTCCTCAGTAGATGAGCAAAAACTCTGAGATCTGCCTCTGGCTCCCACATGGTCAAGGTCACAACATCTGCACATACATACGTATACCTAGGCACTCCCTGTCCCCCTACCCCACACACACAATGTGAAGAAATAACCCTGAAGATTTTGAGAATCACCAGGTTGACATCCTCTTGCTGTGGAAATGGAGTCAGGTCATGTGGAAGTCAGTTGAAGAGGCTGTTGAAAGCCTCCTCAGCGGTTTAATACAAGTGTAGGTTTAAGGCTAGCCCAGTTACAGACCCTTCAGGAATAATGATTCACATATGGCTACAAGATAGTTGTCATTTATTCTGACTTTCTGAGTAGAATGTTAAACAAACAGAAGAATAATGTAAAGTGGATACTAACTTTAATGTAAAATCAGGTTTAAATTCAATGTGTCCCCTTGGTTTAGGTAATTACGCTTCTAGAAACCACTTTCTAACTCTCTTGAGATCTATGGTGTGAGATGGCTATCTTCAAAGTCTTTATTACATCCCAAGGTTCCACAATTATGATTCTCAGCATCTGTTTCTGTTACATCTGAACATCAGGGATGCTGACATTAACAAGGCATAAAATAAATGGAACAATGGTAAAAATCTGGAATCACTCTCTTCTTCCCTCATTAGTTAGCTGTTCCATAGAAAGTTATTTCTACTTCATATATTTGATATGAGAAAGAAAAAACTTTAATACTACCTTCATCATTTTTAATCAAAAGAATGTATGAAATATGTATTTGGCGCCTATTCCTTGCTTTTCATCAAAGTGAATACGCAAATACATAATAATAACACATAGATGTTTTAGAGAGGATTTTTATCAGGAGTCAAAGTAATCATCCCAGAAAGATTATGGCTTAAGGGATATTCTTTTATTTAAGGAGTTGAAGCTTTTTGTGTTTTACATGCCTGATAATAGAGTTGGATAGCTATTTTAGGATGAATTCTCATTTTTTTTTCCAAAAAATTTTAAAAGTATGAAAAAAAAAACCAAACCTTGAGAATGAAGTGACTCATAAGCTGTGTCATTGAGATAGCACAATAAATTATATCTGGATCTACCTTGAGTGCATCTCTTTACATATACACTGGCCACAGCAAAGCAAGTGATAGAAATGACTAGACAATTTATTAATAAAAACAAGTAGCTTGGCAAATAGAAAAATCTCCTCTTCTTAACACTACCACTACCTTAATTTGTTCTCAGATGCTCACGTGTAATTATGAATATCATCTTTTCTCTATTATCCCCGCTTACCACATTACATTTAGTAGACAGACTCATTAGGTCTATTTGGAAATGTGCTTGTAGCTATCCACTTCACTACAATTGGTTTTCCACTGAGCACACGCCAAAATTACCAACCCAATATTTGGATTGAATAACATTTGAATAACTGAACAACATTTCCTATAACCATCCCATGGTGAGTTTTGGAATAGGGTAGTTACTCACATTTTGCTTATTGAATTGTATTTTTTCCTACTTAACTAAGATCTCAGCTCTATGAACTAATAGGATTTATCTATATTGCTATATATGCTATAGTTTTGTTTTAATGAAGAGAGTGGTGAATAGCAGGCACTTAATAAATGTTTTTTGCATGAATGTGTGATCCTTCACAGTATACCACTCACTCCCCTTAGCAAAATGTCTGACCTGGCTCACTTCAGTATCATTCATCCCACCTCCTCTTATTTCTTGTATTATTTAAAAACCTTATTTTTGTTCATGCAGAATTGAGTTCCCTTTCTTAAGAAGCTACTTATCATGAAAAACTTTAAAAGAGCTTTGTATTGTAAAACATTCTTTAAATGCCGCCTATGGTTGGTGTAATTTGCACGTAACTCCATTCAGGATAACAGGCCTATTGTGTGGTCACCCTGGGCTCCTACATTCAACTTTCTTCAACTCTTCCCCCAGTCATTCTCAGCCTCAATACTTATATGTTGCTTGTCATGTATTTATGAGATATAATTTGGTGTTTTGCCTGGTGATGACCAGCCTTGCTCTAACATTAATGTAAGCTTTGTGAGGATGGGGCTTTCTACATCAGTGGTTGTGTTCAGTGACTTTTTTTAGTTGATATTTTTATTTTCATAAAAAATTGTAAAAACCTAAATGAACCACATACTGCATTTACATTATTTTTAAACACATTAATTTGCCTGTCACTAAGTTGGGGGAAATTTTTCCATTTTTGCCTAGCTTCCATAAGAAATCTTTTCCAGACAGTTCCAGACATTTTATGAATAATTGGATCTCTATTGTAATATATATGGACCAAGCTAGCATCATCATTCTGGCCTCTATATCTCAATATATGCATCCCTTGTCTACTAGATCTATGTGTGCTGTGTAAAATACAAAGAAAAATGAATGGGAATGTGTTCACAACTACTGAAATACCAAACATTCAAAGTATTCAACAGATCATGTCCAAAACAAGTTATATGGCTTGCATTACATGCTTTGAAATGAATTTTTAAGAATCTTTGTCTGAAGAACTGAAGAAGGAGTAAATTATTGCTTAAAATAGCCCAAGATATCAGTGCAAGTAAATCTGCAATTGTGTTGTTCTGAAAGGGGACAACAAAGGAGTTACACGTTGAGAGCAGCCTTTCCTCCAGATGTTATTCTCCTTATTTTCCCATTGAACCTGTCTCCATGTCTCTTCTGTCCTTTGGGTTTGTAGCTTCTGCATGTCTTAGCATTCTTTCTTGTTTCTTATTTCTCTTCCCCTTTCCTTCTTCCCTTCCCCTCTCCCTTCCTTTCTGGTTTTCTTCAACACCTCTTGTCCTCTTGTATGCCACTGTACCTTTCTGATCTGAGGACCATAGGGCTGCCCCAGGATTGAAAGGCAGAAAAGCAAGAAGTGGTTGCCAATACATGCTCTGCAGTGACTTCCCTCCATGAGCAAGTGCTGTAAAAATCCAAAGTGGAGGATTAAGATACTCATTATGGAGACTGAAAGTCAAGGATATCCTGTTGACATATACTACTAGTATAATCAGATGTTCTAGCTAAAAATATAACCCAATAGTCAGTTAATTTTATTAAATTTAAATGCAAACTGCAGAACTACTCCTATAAGGTACAAAAAAACTAGACATTTATGCAAATTGACTATCTTTTTTAAATAAACGGTTATAATTTTCTTATGTATTAATACATTTTCATTTACTTTGAGTTATAGATTTACAGAAGTCTTCAGCAAACAAAAACAGATTCGGGCGGGATTTTATAATATAAGCCCTTGTATTTTCAAAATATGTAAATGAAATTTAACTCAATGATTACTTACCAGTGTTTACTACAGGTTTCCCAATCAGAATTCACAGTCATACATAGTTTTTAGGAGTGAAAGTCTTACCAAACTATTTAGCGTCGTTTAATTTAACACTCAGTACCTTAAGGGAAATGCAGTGAAAACCTACAAGATAAAGTCTCTATGAGAACTTAGAGGGATATATTTTTTTTCTTAACCTTTTTTACTGTATGTATGGAGTTGACTTTTGTTGTCTGAGAAATGGTTTTCAAACAGGTACTATCATTCACTGTGGACTAGACAGATTAAAGTTCCATAGAGTGGATTGTGTTTTCCTTCATGCAAGCCTCAGTGGGGGTTGGAACTTCCAGGCCAATGCTGGGATGGCTACCCACTACACCTAACTTCCTACTTTACTTGAGACCCTGAGTCATCCCAGTCATTACTTTAACAAAGAAAATCTGAATCACTTAAATGACTACTACCTGTATACTATCACTCATAGAATCTGGTTAATTCCCAAATAACCAAACTGACTTGTGTGAGAAAAGAAAAAAGAAAAAAGAAAACAACCAACTCTAAGATATTGGCAGCTTACAAACAGATCATTTAGGTCTTATGAAAGGAATCCAGCCAAAATCATGCAAGGAGTAGAAATAAAGCCAACTCAACATGTTTGAGTGCAAGAGGAATTTTTCAGGTAATGCTTGTAAAACGGAGGGCACCTCTAGAGTTACAATGTTCATTTCACTAACCTAAACCTTTACTTTAGAGAGTAACAATTCTCAGGAGCTCCAAAAGAATCCATATCAAATAAAATTATAAGCCTTTTTCCTATAAATGAACCCCACTATCTGTCATGTTGCATTTTATCTCTGTTTTTGTTTTCTTACTTCAAAACATAACTTCAAATCCTCTTGTGTAATTAGATGGGATTTAAATTGTAAATACATTATAAGAGAAAGAAGTAATATTTTAAGTATCTTGTGTGCATTAGGTACTTCATCGTTTAATCCTCTTAACGCCCTTAAAAACTATTCACACTTATAAAGGCCTGAACTGAGGCTTGGCAAGGTCGTGAGACTTTCAGGTTTGCACTGCCTGTAAGTGCTGGGGATCAACTCTCATCTTCATTCATTTGAGTCTTTAGCATGCTGCCCTTATACTAAAAAACCTTTACTTTCATTTTAAAATTATATCACAGTGCAATATTGTCATATACTTGAATATGAAAAATAAGCATGTGTGTTTGTATAGTAGAAGGGTCCAGTGCTAATATTCTTTGACAGTATTTGAGCATAGAAAAAGCCTTTCTGCAATTCTGTATTGAAGTTCCAGTTTATATTTTAGTACAGTTAATTAATTTAGTTGCATTGTAACAAGTGTTTCCTAGGTTGAAAATTCCCCTATCGAGGCTGTCTGTATCTATTCCTACAGAAGAAAACAGCGATCTGGCATCTCCTATTTTTCTTCTGGTCTTCTTTACTCATTGTATTGACTGCATTGCAACCATATAGTTAGCCATTTTGTTATTTGGAATTGTGTGTGTGTGTGTGTGTGTGTGTGTGTGTGTGTGTGTGTGTGTATACATGCCACACTGTGAGTTTGAAAGTAAGAGGACAATTCAAGGGTCAGTCCTTGTCATTCATCTATCTTGTTTGAGACAGGATCCCTTTGTGGCTGTGTAGGCAAGGCAAGCTAGCCTTTGAACATCTAGGGATACTGGTCTTTCCATATCTGTCCTTGTTAGGTTACTATTGTTTTAGAAGTTTGTAGTCAGAAGGTTTCTCCAGTCCTGCTAGGACCCAGCAGTCCTGTGGCCCACTTATAAAATTATCACTCAGAAGCTTATATTAAGTATAACTGCTAGGCCATTAGCTCAGGCTTATTACTGATTAGCTCTTATACTTAAATTAACCTATAATTCTTATTTATGTTTAGCCATGTGGCTTGGTACCTTTTCTCAGCAATACCCTATTCCTGGTATCAATTTCTGTATTAGGGTTTCTATTGCTTTGGTAAAATACCATGATCAAAAGCAACTGGGAGAAGAAAGGCTTTATTTCATCTTACATTTCCAGATCACACTCCATCAATGAAGGAAGTTAAGATGGAAACTCAGGGCGGGAATGTGGAGGTAGGAACTGAAACAGAAGCTATGGAGGAGTGGTACTACTTACTGGCTGGTTCCACATGGCTTGTCCTCCAAAGCCTGCTTTCTTATACAGTCCGGGAGTAGAGGCCGAGGGGTGACACCACTCTCAGTGAGCTGTGCCCATTATACATCAATCAGACATCAATAAAATGCCCTACAGCTTTGTGTACAGGAATTCTGATAGGGGTATTTTCTCAATTGAGGTTCCTCTTTCCTAGTATTTCTAACTTGTGAAAGGCTGACATAAGAAAATCTAGCCAGGACAACATCCCATATCTTCATAACTACACTGGGATCATAGATGCATCAATCACGTTGATTCTGGGGATCAAACTTTGCTCGTCATGCTTACATGAAAGGGTTTTATCCACTGAGTCTTCTCACTAACCCTTGTCAGCCATTTGGCAGAGCATAATAAGTACTTGTGGCTGAGCAGAATCTCTGATGAGAAATTAATATTCTAAGTTATAGCACTTAAGCAACATTGTGTTTATTGCACTACTTGTGTATTTAGGCACTTAAAATTTATATATGTATTTATATAAATACATATATATATATATATATGTAAAATTTATATATACATAGGTATTTCTATCTTAGAAATATTTGTTAAGAGCTTTCAAGCAAGGGTTAGAAACAGATCCTTCCTGGTATGTATCACATTTGCCTGCAACAAAGGCAGAAGTTTAGAAAGGAGGCTTCGTTCTTTTGATGCTCACTCCTCAGCTGAGTCCTTATAGATACAGACAGGTCTGAGTCCATCCCTTAGGAATTGAATCTCTTGATTCCATTTGGCTCAGTTTTCAAAATTACAGTGAGTACCATAGCTATCCCTAAGTGTCTTGTGAATATTAAAAACTTCAATGCATGAAATATGCAATGTGTATCATTTTTGGCATGCTGTAAGCATATATAAATATCATGGAGAGATTAGGTTTGTCAAGCTCCATTTTGGTCTTCTCAAGCCCTGCCTTCTTCTGTCTCACTGAAAAGGGAATTTATATATGTTCCCTATCAAGTCTTGTTCCCATGAGGAAAAAAATGAAAATATGGGCTTATATTTTTTGGGTATATGGCCTGAATGCCATGTACTAGTCTGTTTTGCTCTTTCTATACTTGAATACACTCCTGAATCATCTGTCAGAGGGTAACAAATAAAAGAAAATGCTGTAATGATTTAAGGGTAAATTCTATTTGATATGAGGATGTAGGCCCAGGAGGCAGTATGTATAAAACTTTGATTGTTCCATTTGCTACACTGTAATTTGCCAAAGAGAACTAATTTTCAAGAATTCTAAAACTAAAAACCTCCCAGAAACATGCATGTCTGCTGACATTTGATAATATCTAGTTTCCAGTGAGATTTTCAAAGTACCCATGCCTGTGTCAATTCCTACATCAAAACACACAGCAAGAGCTCTTGAATTGGCATTAATAAGAAGACTTTATGGAAGTGGTTCATGTGGCATCATGTGATAGCTACTTTTTACAGTTCATGGCTCCAATGCTACTGGTTAATTAAAGACACTGCTGAGGATGGGAAAGGTTTTGGAAAGGATGTGGGCATTTTGTTGTTGATTCTCTTGATAATGAGCTCAGAGATTCAAGAGTACCTTTCAAGTTTCTAGACAAGTGAATATAGTTTATCTTTAGCTCATTATTTACTTAACTCTAGGTCATTTATTTTGGCAGAAGAAATGCACCTGTTCAATATCAAAAGGCCTATGAATTTCAACCTTTCTTTATTGCCCTGCTATATCATTGGAGAGATTTTGTTAAATGCAAAAAAAATGATAATTCTCTGCAGATCTTGATCCCCCTCAGCATCCATGATTTTAGTTTCCATAATTTAAAGTGCACATTGAAAATAAATTGCTTTATTTGATTGCCTGTAGATTTTCCATAATGCAATCCAGAAGATATATCTGACATTGTATATACATCTGTGAAAAATAATATTTCCATAAATAGCACTGAACATAACAGAATCTGTGAGCTCATCACCTTAAAGTTGTCACCTCATAACAGTTTCCTCACTGCATAAAAATATTAATTTATAATGAAGAATTATGAATTATGCATGTAGAGGATAGATCTAGCTAGTTTAGTTATAGGATGTTAAATTTATTAATAATTTTTTCATCTCCTGCTTTGCATGCACAGGACAAAGCCCAGCCTTACCACCACCATCACTGAAAGCACCAGTTTCCAGACCTGCTCTGTCAACACCGGCTCCTGAAGGCAAGTACTGAGTTTTGTGGTGCCCCCCACCCCCACACATAAATAGTTCCATTGTAGAATTTGAAAAAATGAATGTACAGAAACAAGAGAAAATAACAATAGGTCCACCATTTCCTTGCATAAATTTCCTATTCATAAGGCAAAATTTGCTTTTTTGAAACTTCAGTTGATGTCTTTCTGGAAAATAAAAATGTCTTCTTAGAATTGCATGTGGTTGAACTCTGTTTTCTTGGAAGAAGATCAGTTTCCTCTCCTGAAAGTAAAAACTATTGGCACAATGGGCTAGACTATGCTTTGCCGTTCTGCAGCTTTATCATTGCTTGGATAATTGGTATTTAAAGACTCAGGTGACAGAGTCTGAATTTGAGTTTCATATGTTATGAATTATCCAAACTTGGGGGTTATTGAAATTGACTGCTCATGAGCTCTGCCTTCTAGATGCTATTAGATTTCATGAGCAGACTACAGTTAGGAAAAGGATGCAATTATATTTAGTTTGTAAGTGTTATATGCAATTAGTAGTCATAAACAATAATAATTCTTCAAAATGGGACCTTTGAAGGGCAAAACAACAACAACAACAAAACAAAAACAAAAAAATAAAAACAAAATATAACAAACAAAATCCCCCATCAAAATGAGAGAGTAAATCACTGTAATCATTTTTGTTGGGAATTGACTTATTTCTTCAAGGCTTTTTTTGTTTGTTTTGTTTTGTTTTTGTTTTTGTTTTTTGAGACAGGGTTTCTCTGTAGTAGTTTTGATGACTGTCCTCAATCTCACACTGTAGACCAGGCTGGCCTCGAACTCATAGAGATCTGCCTGCCTCTGCCTCCCTAGTGTGTGCCACCAACACCAGGCTTTATTTTTTATTATTTTTAAAGTAAATCCCAACAAGGAGATCCTGTAGGACACTTCCCTAATTACTAGAAATCCACTCGTTAATTAAAAGTACTATTATTGCCATTATAATTCAGTTTAGTGATGTAAAAGTACAAAAATTAAAGTTAATGCACAACTAATGTTTTATGATGATGCCAATGGAAAGAGTCATCACCCCTTTCTACCTTCCATTTCCTCCATTTTGAAAGGGACTATGTTTGTGCACAGACATGCAACCCTCCTTATGTAAATTCTGCCCACACTGACTAATCACTGCCCATTGCTTCTGGTTTCCACACATGGTCACAACAGGCTCACACTGGTAAGGCTTCACCAAAGAAGTAAAAGGGAAAATATCAGGAGCCCAGGTTTTATGCATTAAGTTTAACATCAAGTTTCACGTGGTTTTCTGATGCAAACAATGTGTTTTGGTGGTAGTCAAGAATACCCAGCTGAAATTCTCAGAATTGAAGGCACATACATGTCATCTTATACTCCTGTGAAAACATGGCTTATGATTCAATAAGTTTAGTTTGGAATCTGAATTTCAGCATTTTTATCAAGTGTAGCTGATGCTGCTATTCTAGGAATACATTTGACTGTCAAATTTCTATCTGCTCTAAACAACCATGTGTTTATATGAATGCTACTAATTTAATTTAGTGACTTGCAAACTTTGACTCAACGTTGCATTCAGAGAGACTAGAATGTCACTTACATAGACGATTTGATTTCTCATTGTCTGAACAAACACCAAATAGTTCAAGGTAAGTATCTAAAACTCCTTTATTAGATGGTCAGATAAATGTCAGTAGAAAGCAAGGAAGGTGTCACATGTCCTTTATGAATTACAGCAACCTATTATACAGTATATAAATATTTTGGCTTGGTTAACTAAACAAATTTAATGAATTATGGATTTCAAATTATAAACAAAATCCCTAAGCAAACTGTAAGTGAGCATCACATTAATCCCAAACTAGGAAACAAAACTATGCTTTAATGTGATTGTTAGAAACTGTGTCTTCATAGAAAGTTCATGAGTACCTTGCTCACACTTTGCAGGGACATTCCAGAGTGTTTAGTGTAAGCTACAAATCTGGTTAAAGGTGTCGAACTCTTGTTTCCTATTCCCTTCAGCTACAAGGTGTTTTGTTTTGCCCACATACTTATTTTTCAGTGTGAATATTCTAGCTAGAAAAAGATACTATGGTCTCTACTAACTCCCATGTCTTAATACCAACTCCTCAACTTGACTCTAGGCATTGCTTCTTTGTGAGTGAAAAATGTGTTAAGATCATTTCTATTGATGATAAACATTGGCCTGATCAACTGTGTTTTCTGAAAAGCCAAGAAAAGTCTTACTAAGACACAGGAGACTGGCTTACATAATATTTTTCTATAATTCTGGAGGCTTGAAGTCTAAGATTAGAGTTTCAGCCCAGACAGGTTCAGAGGATCCTCTTCTAAGCATCTCTCTCAATTCTTGGTCGCAAATGTAGAGAAGAGTCATATTCTAATGTCCCTCTTCCTATAGCAGAGGCAGGTCTATGAGGATTCTGCCCACATGAACTCATTCAACCATAATCATCTTCCTAAAAGGCTCCATCCTTAATAGATACGTTGAGACTCAGTATTTCAGCATGAAAACCTTGACATAAATGATGACATACTCATTTTGCAGCAAGCCTTGGTAAGCTTTAAGTTTAGTTAAAACAATGTAAATGTCTACCTTATGCAATTAGGGTTACTTAAATGGTTTTAAGAAGCCAATTGATTTGCCTTTATTATTTTTAGAAACAACATGAATTCTAATGTTCATCATTTTTTGTACATGCTTTTCATTTGGTGTACATTAAGAGTTTATACTGAAGTTAAATAACGAGTAAACTTTGAAAATCTCAATTATCATTGTATATCTTTAAATAAAAGGAAAACAAGAGACTTAGAACAAATCTTCTAAAACTCAGAAACACAACTCCCAAGAAATAAAATAAAGGAGAAAAATAACATGTATATTCTTTTTTTGCATATGGAATTTAATAGTTCAAGTGACTTGGATAATTTACACAAACTGCAAGCAGCCATCTCCACACCTAATGTTAACAGGACAAGCTATGGCTTGTAAATAAATATTAGTATCATCATAAATGTCATTGGATTCTAAGAGTTGGACATTAATCAAATAATTCAGATTTTATAACTGTAGTCATACTTTGAAAACAAGACTATTCACATGTTTGGCTCTAATTGATCTCCTGGCAGAAGTTCATAAAAAACCAAGAAGCAAATATTTTGCCTTTCACCCTGACACCTGGAAATTGATGTCATTTTTACAATGGGATGCTGTACATCTTTTGTCACAATTGAAGGATGATTAATTTCACAATTCATCCCATATTCCACATTATGTTTAGGTGAATAAAATAACAGTGTTTTGGTACTGTGGGCCTTTTGCAAGTAGGAACTGCTTGTGTGCACAGAGGTAGGGTCCTCTTATTGAGATTTCTAGCACTAAAGAACTCCCAAGAAGCACATGGTATCCAGACAGGCTGAGCTCAGCATCTTTGTCAGGCATTTCAGATGTGCTGCCTATGACTTTATTAACATAATTGATTAGGAACTAGGACATATTTAGTATTAATCAAGCTGTTTTTAGTGAAGCTGATTATGCCAGTCCTCTTGATGCACTATTTTAGTCTGGAACTTCCTTAGGAATAACTTGAAAGAAAATGGCTTTGTGTGAAAAAGAAAATCTTGCACATGGCCCTGAAGTGTACCATTTGTTCTGTAGAATGTGGGTAAATTGTAGAAGTGTAAACATGCTACAATGTTAATGTTTTTTAAAGTAGTGTCTTTTATATAGATACTAGATTATTACATCGCTCAAGGAGTTTGGAAACAACTTAGAACTTTTTCAATAGAAGCCTAAAAGGTTGTCAACCTTGCAGATAGAACTCTAAATATCTGTAAAGCTCTTTTTATAAAAGCAGTCTTTGTGTTTTCCTAACACCTTGACAATGAGTTTCTTTGCAGCAGGTACTTGTTAGAAGGAAATCATTGCACTTCCTGTGTATGGCCACTCATTTAGTGTTGTGAAGTTGTACCTTGCCTTCTTTGATTACTGTGTTCTCTCTGGCACATGCTTTGTATGCTGTAATAATGTTTTATTGTTCTGAATATTTGAATACACAGGGAACTAATTGCGTATTATATTATATGCATTCTTTGATTCTTTGTAAAATATTGGTCTTGGGAATACTGGTTACAATATCCTTACAGGGATCTTACCTAGTAATCAAATAAATAAATCATTTTGCCAACTGTTATCAATGTTTATTTGAAACCTGATATTTCTCAAATAGCAGTAATTTTAAAATGGACATAAATACAATATTAATTTCTATAATCTTTTAAAGTACATTAATTTTTGTTCTCACAGGGGCAGAGAGGCCCATAGATTCAAATGGTTACTGTAGTTATCCACAAATTGTATAGAGATATAAGAATAATCACTTTTCCTCCCTCAGAATGAACTTTGCAATATTACATTCCAGGTGGTATAACAACTGAGCATGAAAAACTTCTTACCATCAAATATTGGTGAGCATTTCCACCCACTTCTCCTGGGAAGACTATTTCTCTGGAAGATTCAGGTTTCCTCTACTTCAACAGAGTCCTTAGTAATTAAACAGGATAACTTCATTCAAAGTCAATCTCCATCTCCCTAGTCACTAACAATGTTAGAAAAAACTGTTTCCTAAAATCTTCAAATAAGCAAAATTACAAGCTATGATCTCATTCATTTTTTAATCCATAATTAAACAGTTACTTTCTTCTTTTACCTAATTTACCACAACTCTCTAAAACCCCAAGTTTTGATCATTGATCACTGAAGAATGGAAAGATACCCTTAAACAAATAACAGTTATATAATGTGAAATCACCAGGGCATTTCCATTGTACCATATGTGTATAAAGAAGAAGTTAAATTATATTTGAACTAATTTTAAGTATCTCATTATAAGTATACAATTTCAATAGTAGCTTTAATACATTGATCCTTGATATATAATTAGTATTAATTTTAGTGTTATCATTGCAAAAATATTATAACTATGTAATTTGTATGTAGATCAGAAAACTCTAGTGAGAAGACCAGAATCACACAACCTAACCTCAGCACAGTTATTAATCACTTGCATGATCTTGATAGAACAATTAACATGTTATAACTTCCATCTCTTCAGTTCTTCACTTCAGAACTGTGGAAGCTGGACTTAAGTGGAACCTGGTATCTATTATCTATTTTGGCATTTCTACCCATCTCTCTCTCTTTCTCTCTCTTCTCTCTCTCTCTCTCTCTCTCTCTCTCTCTCTCTCTCTCTCTCTCTCTCTCTTTGTTTTTTCCCCAGGTAGATAGATTGGCAATATGTTGTCTTAATAACAGATTGAAGTCTACAGGGCTTTGCTTTGTGATAACAGCCACTAGAGATGTGAAAGCACAGTTAATAAGGTCTACAGAGAGGTTGGTCTTGTCAGAACAACTATGAACCATATAAATATAAAATAGAAAAGTGATTTGAATATATCACAAAGGCTGCATGAGTTGGGAGAAGGCAAGCTATGAACAAGGCAGGATATATAATGCAGCAAGGTCTATTCTGGATTAGAAAGAATAAGTAGTTAGAGTTATATAGATACAGAGTGAAAAGGAGCATCATACAAAAATTATTATAATTTACCATTGGATGCATTGTAAGAAAAACTTCTATAGGAGCTGCCAATGCCTTATTTACAATTCTATTAAACCAAAGAACTTGGTCACCTCACATTTTCTGTGACATACATCCTGTGAAGTACAAACTATAAAATAATAAAACACAAATTTAGTCTCTGTTTTATTCCATTAATTCTATGATACATGAGTTTTATTTATCTTTAGGCCAGAATGCTTTAGAAAAGAGGAATTGATGATAAATAGTCTTGAGGGTTTAGAAGACAAAAGACATTTAGAAGGCTACTGCACTAGGGGAAAATGTACTTTTATTCTAAAAGGGTTACATTTACAGTCAAAACAACTCCAGGAATTGAATATGATGCAATAATTTTAGGGGGAAGATCAGAGAAATCAAGGAAATTGCCTACGGTAGCACAGATCTAAAAATGGCATAATTGTAATTTGAGGCCAGGTGTCTCTTAACAAGGCTTGTGCTTTTCCCATTATCTCTGAATGGCAATTAAGTGTTAGGACTCCATATAATTGCTGAAGCTCTTATCTGTCTTGGGTAAATGAATGACATTAGGCATGAGAATAGGTTTTGAGAGGTAGTAAGATCAATTTTGATCTGGCTCGGTGTATCATTGTGCCCAGGTCACTCCAATATGTGAATTCATGAGCTTAGAGAATGAAATATTTATGAATGTCTGAGTAGAATTACATGGGAGCATTACAGGCATAGCTCAAACTGGAAACTCCTATCAACCTTTAGCCTGAAGAGGCAGAGATTGAGATATTTACAATACCAGAAAACTTTGTGACTAGAAAAGAGAATCAAAATTTGAACATTTGCATGTTATATGACTTTCAGTAAGGGAACTTAACTATCAACACGGCAAATGGTAAATGTAATAATTTCAGTAGAGCAGAGAATGAGGAATAAATGTCCAATTATTTGTCTTTTTTAAAATATGAGCTCTCACCTGGTGATGATGGCACATGCTTTTAATCCCAGCACTCGGGAGGAAGAGGCAGGCAGATCTTTGTGAGTTTGAGGCCAGCCTGTGCTACAGAGGGAGATCCAGGAAAGGTGCAAAGCTACACAGAGAAACCCTGTCTCAAAAAAACAAACAAACAAACAAACAAACAAACAAAAAAACAAAAACAACAACAACAAAAAAGTCCCCCCCCCCTCTCTCTCTTTGGTTTTTGGTTTTTGAGACAGGGTCTCTCTATATCATCCAGGCTGTCCTGGAACTCACTATGTACCTCAGGCTGGCCTCAACTAACAGAGATCTACCTGGCTCTGTCCCTAGAGTGGGAAATTAAAGGTGTGCACCATCATACCTGACCTTTCCTATGATCTCTTGATACTTTGCCCAGAGTCCTGATCTACCAGCATGCAGAGGACATGGATGTTGATTGGTATCATTTATATAAAAGTCACTGTGGAGACTGGACCTGGAAAGTATAAGAAGTCTTTACTACTTTTCGGCAGGAAGTTGAGCTGGGTTTGCCCACATAAACACCTCCAATAGGCAATGGTGTGATATAGGAATGTGGAGAAAGAAAGACGGTACTGATAGTGGAATTATCAGTTTAATTTTAGCACATTGTTTGAAGAGCATTATGAAGAACTCAGATATATGACAGTGTTGGTGGATCAAATGTTATGACAAAATCCCTTTTAGAGAACATGAAGTATTGGTGTCCTGCATCTTCACAGGATTGAAACCCTCTTGTTTTTGTTTTTGTTTTTTTGAGACAGAGTTTCTCTGCATAGTTTTGGTGCCTGTCCTGGATCTTGCTCTGTAGATCAGGCTGTCCTCAACCTCACAGAGATCTGCCTGGCTCTGTTGTTCATTTGTAGCTAGAGAGTCTTCTCTCTGGGTCCCGCCAATCCCTGACAGTCTGACAGCCCACTTACAAAATAAACACACAGACGCTTTTATTATTTAAACTGTTTAGCCTAAAGGCTCAGGCTTCTCGCTATACACTTCTTCTATCTTAAATTAACCCATTTCTATTAATCTATACTTTGCCACATGGCTTGTGGCTTACTGGTACCTTACATCTCACTTGTCATGGCTGTGGCTGGCAATGTCTCTCTGCCTCACCCTTCCACTTCTCAGAATTCTCCTCTCTCCTTGTCCCACCTATACTTCCTGCCTGGCTACTGGACAATCAGTGTTTTATTTATTAACCAATCAGAGCAACACATTTAATGTACAGAACATCCCACAGCATTCTTTTTTTTAAAGAAGGTGTTAATCTATTAGTTGAGTTATACTCTATTTCTTTATCCAGATAGAAGGGCATTTCAAAGAACATTTATCAATCAACCATGGGGAAAATTATCCCCAAAACACTCATATAAAGCTTAATTGAAAATAAACCTACAAAGTAGGTCAATCATGGATATGTATCCTCTAAGTACAGACTATATCCAAGAAATGTGTAAAAATGTGAGGAAAACTGTTGACTTAACCTGGATTCTCCAGAGAAAAACAGAACCAAAAATCTTACTGGAAATGTATCTATCTATCTATCTATTTATCTATCTATCTATCTATTTATCTATCTATCTATCATCAACCTATATATCTATCTATCTTGAGACAGATTAATTTTAAAGAGTTGTTTCTTGAAAATATTACTGCTTACAAGTCCCAAGTTTCTAGCACTTGTAGGCAGGCTAGGTATTCTGGGAAATTTGTTAAAGCACTGAGTATAAAGGAGTATGGTAATGAAATTCCTACTTCAAGAGGCTTTAGATATTTTTATCAAAACTTTCAATTAGCTGGCAGAGGCCCAATTCATCCACATCATGGAGATGATTCATTTTACCCAGTTTCCTGATTCAAAAACACCATTTTAAAATAGCTAGATTGAAAAAATAAATAAATAAAATAGCTAGATTGCCTGTTATCTTATCTTGCTAAGATAATACATCAAATAAACCACTGGGAGCATCATCAGAGGGCAATATGAGAAGGGATTAAGAATGTAACTCAAAAAGACAACATTTGCCGAATACACACAAAGCCTTAGGTTCAAACCCAACACTAAAGTACTAAATTAAACAAAGATACAGAAAAAAGAAAGTAAAATTAAAATACAAAGAGAAAGCTGAGAATGGAATAATGTGAAGGAAATAAAAATTACAACATTTGCAGGTGCTATAGAGAAGAATAAAACAAGATAAAATAGGCATCATTCATACAAAATGATTATAACCAATTATTGAGTGCAAATTTTCCCTCTCACACATATGCTTGAGGGTGTAGTTGGGAGTGAACTGAAGGGCCAAACATAAAGCCAATTACTATGTCTTAACTTCTCAGTGACTCCCACAGCCGTGGTGATGATTTTAAACTAAATTATTTTGAAGGTCTGTTCTGTCTTAAAACTTTTATATAAGTTCCACTTTTGCCTCTTACACTCTGAAATAAACTGTGTGATAATGAGTAATAGTCAATGAAAATTCATGTTATCACTCTGAGACATATTCCTTCCAATATTTCAGAGTTAACAATTTTAAACTTTATTTTATGGTGAATTTACATTCACAGAAGTTTTTTGTACACATTTCAACAAATTTCCTCCAATATAAGTGGCATATAACCATTGTCTACTTACTAAAACTACAAAAATAACATTGGCACAGCCATGTTACTTGAATTACACATTCATTTGACTTTCATATTCAAATGTTTATGGATGATTAAAAATAATGCCTACACTGATAGTGGAATAATGAACTATTCACAGATTTTTCTTTCCCACTCTAAGTTCTAAGCAATATTTTAGAATTTTCTGGTCAATTCTGTTTATGTTGTGTTCTCAGTATGTTATTAGTAAGCATATAAAAATTACTTCACGTTGAATAGGCAAGATTTAATTCCCAGGGAAAAAAACATATAATCTGAAGGATGTGAAAAAGATCAAAAGTAGGGGAAGGGATGTACAGGTATACAGTTATGGAAAATGAAGGTGTTCCTTCTAAAAATTATAATATATGAACCAACTATATGTTAATTATATGAACCAACAATTTGACTACTGAACACACACTTATATGTGAAAAGAAGCATACATATATATATATGAAATGAAATAAATATCATCAAGAGTCATAAGTTGTTTCATGCTTACTGAGACAATGTTGACAATAAATGAGATGTAGAGTAGACCCAAGCAGCTGATGGAGAGGTGAAGATTACGTAGTCTGGGGCCTTTTCTATTTAGAGAACCAGTTAGAACCAGTATACACAAATACTTACATGCATGTGACTACATTTAACAAAAGAAGATGATGTGGATCTGAAGGAGAGTGAGGAGCAACATAGAGGAGGGTTTAGAAGGAAGAAAGGGAAGGGAGAAATGCTGTATTTCTCTTAAAATCTTATAAAGAAACAAACAGAAATACTGGAACCAATACTCTAAATGCTCATCCATTGCTTTTTATATATGATATTGAGTATTCATCTTCTTTTTTCCCCTTTGCATTTTGTGCTATAAAACTGACCAGAGAGAAAGTTAAAGATGAGATGGTGTGTTGGTCAGTTTTTGTCAACATGATACAACCTAGAGACACTTAGGAAGAGGAAACCTCAACTGATAAAATTTCTTTCACCAAATTGGCCTCTAGATGTGCCCATGGGTGGATGGGTGGTTTTCTTCATTGATGATTGACATGTGAGGGCCCATCCCATTGTAAGTAGTGCATGGGGCCTGAACCATAAAAACAAACAAACAAAAACCTGAGAAAGGCATAACGAACAAGCGAGTAAGCAACATTGTTCCATGGTCTTTTCTTTAGGTCCAGACTCCAGGTTCCTGGCTTGAGTTCCGGGCCTGACTTACCTCAGGATAGACTGTGACCTAGAAATTATAAGATGAAATAAACCCTTTTCTCCCTAAGTTAGTCTTGGTTAATGTTTTGTCATAGCAAAAAAAAAAAAAAAATAGGACAAGTAGTTTTTATAATGAATGAATGAATATGATTTTCTATCAGTTTCTTACTGTAGAATTCTATTTAGAATCTTTGGAGCTAACAAATTTTGCTCATAATTTTTTTATGAAGATGGAAGTGGATTCCTTTAAAGTTCTTGTCTACATGTACGATAGAAAATCAAGGCATGTGTTTATTTTGTATTGGTTTAATAGATATGTTTTCCCCTATTATGCAAGCTGATAGTAAATGCTATTACTCTTCCTTGATAATCAATGAGAAAAGTAGCCATACCTTTGTAACTTTTTCTGTTCTGGTCAAATGCAATAAAGTATCTTGGAACTGTTTGCTCAGTTTAAAATATGGTATAATTCAATTAAGAGGGGTATTCGATACTATAGGAATAAACCTTAAGATAAAGGTACCAACATATACTCCTACTTTAGTATACTCTATAGGAGATGATGAAATGTTTGTGGTTCATAAGTTTAAGTGAATTTGACATACTAAAACCATTGCAACATGAAAAATTGAGTTCTTATAATAGGAATTTAATTCCACTTTAAGGATTAATATCCATTAAGCATATTTTTAAAAATTGAAAGGCTTCAATTAAACCTTAAACCATTCTCATAAATATTCTAAAGTCATGAGTCATATTGGAAAATAATGATTGAGTATCTCTGGTGTATTTTAGTAAATCAAATTCAAATTTCTTGGAGGTCTATTATAAAAATGACAATATCTTTGAAATAGTATTCTAGTGCGAATTTTGACTGTTAGTTATAACCAACTTTTACCCTGAATAGCAAGCAATACTTTAGTGATGAGAAGGAGAAGCTGGATTTTTTTTTTAATGCATTAAGCATTCTTGACATTTCAAACATAATGAAGGACATTCACAGTCCACTTCCAATTACTGGCAAATGTAGAACAATAAGGAAAATACAGAAAAAGTGGTCTCGTTTAGGAGACATTATGCTGAAAATGAAAAGCTGTTAGAAAAGCTTCTTGCATTTATGGTTTCCTTCTCCCCATGAAGAAAAGAAAATGCTTTGTCAATGTTTACAATACAACATCTTGAAGAAGTAATGAATCTGCATAAAACTTAAATTGTTTAAAAGAGAGTCTCAGAATAACATCATTGTGAAACAATAAAAAGGAACGACTGTACTTTATAGGGTTGCTTGATAAGATAAATGCGTGTGGATGGGCAGCTGCTTGCTTTATATGAGTCAAGCAAACTTTAACTGAGCATTTTTCTTTTGACATTTTAAAACCTTAGTGGAAAAGTGAAAGGTAAAGTATCTTTCTCACTGCCCTTCACCCATTTTCTATTATGGGCTCATATTTGTTTAGAAAATGAAAACAAGGGCTGGAGAGATGGCTCAGAGGTTAAGAGCACCGACTGCTCTCCCAGAGGTCCTGAGTTCAATTTCCAGCACCCACATGGCGGCTCACAACCATCTGTAATGAGATCTAGCGTCCTCTTCTGTATAAATAATAAATAAATAAATCTGAAAAAAAAGGAAATCAAATCAAAACAAAACAAAACAAGAAAACAGATGTGGCAACTTTCATCCTTATAATTGTAACATACCCAATATCAATACAATCAGTTATCTTAAAAGTCCTCTATATTTTTTGAAAGAATCAGGGGAAAAGCTGTTCATTTTAAACATTAAGTTTAACTTATACAGACATTTTGTGATTTAAAATGCATTAAATCATTCTTCCTTTTGAACTCTTTTTTTTTTGTATTAGAAACTCAGTTATAGAAAATACAACTTATTAGGTCAAAGATTTTTTTACTGGGATTGAATAAAAAGTACTAGTTAGACAATGAAGGAAGTGTGAGATAACCCTTTTTCCCCAGCCTTTGCCTCAGTAAGTGTGCAAGCTCAGTGAAAATTTTCACTTTCCATATTACAGGGTGCAGAAGGCAGTTTGTGTTTATCCTTAAATTTATATCCATGTTCTGTTATTTACATAAAATTTGAAATGCTATGTAACCTCCCTTGAGCCCACATTCTCGCTAGCTATAGATATACACATATTTACCTATCAATTAAGTATATTCTAACATATACAAGCTCATGTCCATTTTGTATTAGTGAATATTCCTATCTTGAGCCTATAATAACTCTAACCTAAACTATAACATTTTAAAACTTTTCTTTAATCAGAAAGTAAGTAATTAATTGAGACCCCTTTTATCCCAGTAAACTTGAGGCTCACAGAAAAATACAATATGATACCATGAGCAAAGTTAGATTTAAACTACAAAGAAACAGAGTCCTTTATGACATTTACTTCATGAGATCTGGAGTTCCCAGCTTGTAGATATAAGACACAAGATATCACTGTGTAACTTCAATGCTACAGCTGTGTGAGCTGTAAAGCTTGAAATACACAAGCCATAGCAGGGCTCCACACAGCATCTAGCCTCAGGCTGAGAGTTTCCCTCAGGTATAGCGGGTTTTCCTCACTCAGCCTTCCTGGGCTGAAGCTCTGCCCTTTTCTCTCAAAGACTCTAATGTCATTGTGAACTTTCTCTTCTCCCTTTGCTTCTCCCGTCAGGATTCAAAGCTTTCTAAAAATTCCTGATCCTTGCAGCTGGTTTAGCACAAGACTAAATAAGTATTTATTCATTTCAATGACTAAATGGCATAGCTAAACGTCTCTGAGTAGCCATTGGAAATTGTTAAGGAATTACACTTTGGTAATTATTTGTTAATAATGAGAACTGCTTTCCATGGATAATTCAGCCATTACTAAAGAAAATTGAAGGCAAAGAAAATGGATTTGGGTTCTAAAAGGCCAGCTCAGTTATGGCAGATAATTCAAGTGAAGTCCTCAATCTAAAGACCCTTGCTGTCAGAGTAAAAATTGCATTGCAAAGTAATGTCTTTCATTATGTCATACATTTCCTTCTTTGAAGAGCCCCAGTTAAAATTCAAAGGAAAAATTAATGGTGAACAACAACAAAAGAACATTCACACTGATTTTTCCCTAACTCTTCCTTATCATCTCATCACATAATCCAATGGGGGTACTTGACACCACCCAGAAACAAAGCCCCCCCCCCATGCCATCACCTAAACATGGAACTTATATGCTTAATGTATCCTAGTAGTGTCCTATGCTACTGTGGAAAGAAATATTGGCCCATAAGCCACAATATTCTACACAATGGGCCACAGTAGAACCCTGTCCTGGAATCTTGCTCTCTGCCAGTATGCGCTCCCCCACCACATTTTCTATGTTTCTAGTACAGTTCAGTTTCAATGTTTTGGCAATGTGTTTTTTCTTCTTCTTGAAAAATAGCCCAAGCACTCCTAGCTCTTTTTCTATGGTTTTTTTTTTTTTTTAAATCATCATGAAGAATGATTTACCCATGATCAACCCTAATGAAAACAATGCTTTGCCACACCTTCAGATTCCTTATTCTGCTAAAACAAGTGTAATAGTTAGTTAAGTTGTCAAATTGATGCATCTTGGAAAAGGGACTATCAGTTGAAGAACTGACTCAGTCAAATGGCCTATAGGAATGTCTATGGGGCAATTTGTGGATTATAGATTGATGTAGGAGGGCCCAACATAATGTGGGTGGTAGGTGGACAAATAAATCCTTCCCTCTCCCAGTTTGTCTTTAGACATGGTTTTCATGACAGCAACATCAAAGCAAAGTAGAATATTATGTCTCTTTTTTTTCTAATCCTTATCATCACCATATAACATTATACATCTTTTTTTTTTATTTTTTAGACAGGGTTTGTCTGTGTGTAGCTCTTGATGTCCTAGAACTCACTCTGTAGACCAGGCTGGCCTTGCACTCACAGTTCTGCCTTTCACTTCTATCCAAGTGATGGTATTAAAAGCATGAACCACCACTGCCCAGAGAACATTATATGTCTTAAGCACCTCTCTTGCTGAAAAGCTTTGTGAAATACAGACAGTATATAATGGCTACTTACAATTCTAAAGATTTTTAATGTAATCTATTTCTAGTAAAACTGATTAATATGTGAAAGATTATGTGAATTTCATTTAAAGTTAGGAATTAAGTAATTATAAATACATTCCAAGTCATTTCCCTATAATTTACAGTTAAAGATGGAAGGTCTACAATATACTCAATAGTTGTATTAGACAATGAGCAATTATAAGACTTTCTCCCATTTCATCCACAGGGTATGGGGGTATGGGATAAGAAAGCGGGGGAGTCATTGATCTGAATTCTCTTCTTGAACTTTTCTATTTGTGTGATGTTGGGCATCAGCTTTGAGATACTCAATTTCAGTTCATCCTTCTGTAAATGATAACTAACAAACCATAACCAAATGACATCCAGAAGTTTACTTCTTCATCGCACCACAACTATGCTGTAAACAAATATGCTTCTATGTGTGTACTTTTTTTTCCCTGAGGTTTCTCAGGAAGAAATATTCTAGACACATACTCCTTGAATGCAGAAAGATAGATAATTTGTACTTAAAGAAATCAATAAAACTCATACCTAGAAAAATACTGAAGATTATGTGTACTCACATTTCTATTATTTATCAAATGCTGGTCATTATTTTCATTGTACTTTTAATAGCTACTTTGTTCCAGATATTTTAGTTCAATTATCTCCAATCCTCACAGCAAAGAAGCATGGTCTGGCTTGTTAGTTACCTGAAATTTAGTTTGCCAAAGCACATGTCCAATATTATACAACCAGGAAAGGTCAAGAACAGAATTAAGACCAAGGACAGTGTGCATTCTTTCTTATCCTACACCCTGGAGATAACAATGGTACAGTCTAATAACTGCTCATATGATTGAGCTCATCTCCTTTTATGCTATTTTCCATGGTCATGCCATGAACTGGGTTGCAGGCCAATCTCTACCACTCCAGAGAAACAAGGTGACAGTGACAAGGAATGCTGGAACAGGGTGTCATGAAAGGAGTGGGACCTGATTTTACTGGAAGCAAAAATATACTAATCCAGGCCCTTGCAGTGATGAGAAGCATTCCACTGCTATGTGGAGTTCATACAAATCTCTGTACTAAAAGACTTGGGGAAGAATAACAAAACAATACACAATTGAAACTATTTGTATTCACTTCTTACTTTTGCTAGAAACCAGAGCATTAGAAACCCTTACAACTATAATTAACCATTGTATGTTTTCTGGCTTTGGAAAGGCATATAAACATTTTAAATGAAGAGAAAAGGTTATTGTAAGTAAGGGCTTAGGGAGTGAAAAGTAAGTCTTTTAATTTTTCTTTCATCTGATGTTAATTTATGCAGAAGCTAATAACATTTTTGTTGGCTCAGAGCCTCAAGTGGTAGCAAGGATCTCTCTTCCCAACCATAGCCTTTCCCATGATCTTGGCCAGATAAAACCATCATTTCAAGGCTTAGGACTATTTTGTCAGGGAAAGACAATGTGCTGACACGACCGTCTCTGACACATACATTTAATTGCTAACTATTTGAAAAATAATATCATAAAAGGCTGTAACCCTTTTCTAGCTGTTGCAAACAAAACAATAAACACATTAGGAGGCAAGACTAGGAGAAATGTCTCTGTGAATGCATAGTCATGTGGGAAGAGAACGGTTGAATGTTGAGGAAGAAAATGTCTGAATAAGGAGAGTCTTCATAAAAGAAACATGGGTTATTTTTATGCCCCAGTAAGACATAATTAAATTGCTGTGTCTTTTATAATTGAAAAATTTTATATCTTTATTACTGATCACTTATGAAACACAGACAATAGTGCCTGAGAAAAGCAGAACCGTTGGAAGATGATGTTTTATATGAAATTCCCCACGAATACAGTAAGTCCCATAATGATAGCTTAAAGGTCTAATTCATAAAAACATTATTAAAGTACATTATTTATACCTACCTTTTGTGGACTTCTACTCTTATTCATGAGTCTCAATGTATATGGCTATAATCGCAGGCAGGGTGTATAATGGAAACATTAATTCAATCTGAACTTAGGCAAGAATACTGTACTGCCATAATAAAATCCCAGCTATATCAATTCAAAGCATGGGATTCATTGCACAAGAACATTCTCTTTTAAAAACTTGAAAAGAACAGCTTACACCTCACGGCCTCAGACATCTTCTTCAACTGTGAAGTTCAGTGCGCCGTTGACTAATTGGTGCAGACTTTCTAATGAAATATTTATTTTTCCGCAGTAGGAAATGTAGATTCAGGTACTGACTTGTGATCATATGGTAGCTGTGGCATTATTAGTATGGTCTTAGAAATATTTGCAAGTCCTTATATTTAATTGGCCTCTTTTCTGACTCACGATATCAGATGATAATATTTAGCAAATGCCTTTTCAATTACTTGGATTTTTTTTATATTAACTTAGCAATATGGGAGATGCCCTGTTGCATATAGTTTCTCCTAGAGAAAAAACCAAATGTAATAATACTTTAATATATCTTTATTCAAAATTTTAAATATACTTTGCTTATGCATAAACCTTGAGGCAAGGTGAGTTTTAATTGCCTCATCTCTAACTCTGGAATGATAAAAATTTACCTTCTCAACTTTCTCCTTCAGAATGAACAAGGTGCAGAAGTGCTCTGTAGACACATTTAGACAAAGTGTGAATGTGTCTCCTTGCAATGCTGGATTATCTCAGGGAGCAGTGGAAAGGGGCTTTTTATAAATTATGCTTCCAACACTAAAACAAAGTGTTAGCTTTGATCTCGTAGGTAACAAAGCTCCATACCTGAGGGGATGAATTAATTCCTGTATTTAATTAGACGCAGTTCTTAGACAACTTAAGCATTCATCTTACAATTGCACATTGGATATCCTCACTCAGCATGGTAAAAATCTCATGGTAGTTCTGACTAATGAAAATCTTAGAACACTTCAGTTCCTGAAAATGACAGACAAATGACAAAGAGAAAACGCTTTCAAATATATGATAAATAATTCTACCAATTGAAGGTAAAAATCAGTTTCCAAAGTTAAGGAATCTTCAAGCCTAAAATCACAGACTATTTCATTTCAGCAACTGGATGCAAGCACTTGATTTTGTTATTTGAAGTGACTAGACTTACCAGAAAAATGCCCCAGGAAGTCCCAGCTATAGATATCAATATATTGATATTTCTTCTTGGTCCCGGTCACACCAAAGCATCTTCAGATATCTAAAACAGGCATCTTCCAGGAAACTTAATGGACATTATTTTGCGTGGCAATTTAATGGAACCACACATAATTTCGCATGGCATTTAGACTTACTACAACCTCATGGAGCTGAGCACTCTGGATTGTGCAACTGCTCAGAAAGGCTAGTGAAGGTAATATCCTTGCCACCCTGCCATGCAAATGTCATCAGCTCTAAATATCTGTTGACAAGAGCCAGTGCTGGGAGAAGAAAAAAAAAAAAAAAAAAAAAACAACAACTCAGAATGGCCTAACACAGTGGTTCTCAACTTTCCTAATGCTGCAACACTTTAATACAATTCTTCATGTTGTGGTGACCCACAACCATAAAATTATTTTCACTGCTACTTCATAACTACAATTTTGCTACTTTTATGAATTGTAATGTGACTGACTATCTGGGTTTTTTTTATAGTCTTAGACAACCCCAGAGAATGCGTCATTTGATCTTCCAAAAGGTTGCAACAGACTGAGAACCACTGGTCTAACTCATTATTTTAAATAAAATAAGTATATGAGTAGACAAGAAATTTACCTAGTGTTGAGCAAGACAATGTGAGGGATGCCTGACAACACTGTCTAGCTTTGATGGGGTTACTCTTATTTTTAAAATGGGGAAGATTTGGTATCAGTTTGAGGCTTGGTGGGACTCTCAAGGTGCCTGGAGGCATAACCTGGTCAGCAGCAATCCTTTCAACTGGTTCCTTCCTTACTGAGTTTCTTTAATGGGGCTGGTTTCAATTTCTTCTCTAGAAAAAGAAGAGGAGGCAAAGAAAGCAGAGAAGAAAGTTACTTCTGAAACAAAAAAGAAAGGTAAGAACAGAAAAGCTATCTAAAACCTAAATCAAATAGTAGGAATTTGTAGTGTGGCTGGCAAAGTTACTGTTTTCTAAGAAAAAGTTTTACTTGAATGGCATTGTCATTGAAAACACTCAGGATTTTTCAAATATTCCAGATAAATTTAGAATTGAAGAAAATATTTAAAACCCTTTATTTGCATATTCATTTAAAGATAGGATTTCGGTATTTAGCTCAGCCTGGTCTGGAACTCATGATCCCTCTGCCTCAGAGACCTGAAATTTCAAGTCTGCACCACATTGCCTGGTCCTTAACACATTTGTTGAAAATGTGGTATTTTTCTTTTCATTTTTTGGAGTGACTGCTCATTATATATAGTGTGTATGCATGTGTGCCATGAAGATTATTATTTAGTTCATTCAATTTTATTTAAAGCAACCATCAAGAGTTCAAATTATTTAAACAGTGGGAAGGATTCATGGAATAGTTTGCTAGGGCATTCTTCTTCTCTTTTCTCTATACTTGTTTGCAAATATTTATCTGACATTATCAAATTATTTTCAAAGAGTTAAAAATTTCTAATATACTTCCATGACCAGATAGCTCAGGTCACACTCAATCTATTCCTTTTAATATATTTTAGGAAGCTATTCAGTAATTCTACAGTAATTAACAATGTATTTAATGTTTCTAACTTTGTTAAAGATCTATTCTCCTTATCAAATTATGCTCCTTCACAGATAGATAGCACACCTAAGCTAAAAGTGTGTTTGGAAGGTACTAGTATGCCCATTTATGGCAGGACTTATGGATTGGACTTAAAATTCTCTCTGTAAAGTAAACTGGTGCTATAATGATAGTCATGTGTACTCTGAAACATACACAAATGAATTAGTTAGAGGCTTTTAACTTTCTTACTTTACCAGCAGATAAAGGAGAAGCCAAAAAGAAAAGTGAGAAGGAACCCCGGCTCTGAAGTGAAAAGCAAAGGTATTATTCTTTCTCTGCTTCCTTCCAGTGCCTTCAGAGATTTAGTCCATCTTGGTGCATTTGTACACGGCTAGGATATAGGTACTCACATCTATCCACCTGTAGTCTGCCAATGTAAAATGTGATCGAAAGTTAAATACACATTAAGATCGTGATCAGAGGGCCAAATACCCTAACGCTCATGCTGGAACTCTCATCCAATAACTGATGGAAGTGGATGCAGAGATCCTAGGCCAGGCCCCCGGTGGAGCTCCAGGACTCCAATTGTCAAGAAAGAGGAGGGACTGTAAGAGTGTGAATTGTTGAAACCAAGATTGGAAAAGCACAGGGACAAATAGCCAAACGAATGGAAGCACATGAATTATGAACCAAAGGCTGTGGAGCCCCCAACTGGATCAGGCCCTCTGGATAAGTGAGACAATTGAATAGCTTGATCTGTTTGGGAGGCACCCAGTCTGTGTTACCGGGACCTGTCCTTAGTGCATGAGCTGGCTGTTTGGAACCTTGGGCTTACACAGGGATACTTTGCTCAGCGTGGAAGGAGGGGACAGGACCTGCCTGTACTGAATCCCCCAGGTTTAAATGAATCCCTAGGGGAGTCTTGGCCCTGGAGGAGATGGGAATGGAGGGGAGGGGCTGGTGGGAAGGTGGGGGTGAGCGCGGGAGGGGGGAGCACAAGGGAACCCATGGCTGATGTGTAAAATTAAAACACAAATATAATAAATAACAAAAAATAAATAGATAGATACATAAATAGATAGATAGATAAATAAATAAATAAGTAAATATCATTATTCAAGGCTGCTGCAATATGGGAGAGTGGTCAAAACTCCACTTGACATTTAACTCTGAGGTCTGGAGAGATGGATCAGAGGTTAAGATCCTCGGCAGCTCTTCCAGAAGTCCTGAGTTCAATTTCCAGCAACCATATGGGGCTCAGAGCCATCTATAGTGGGATCTGATGCCCTCTTCTGGCATGCAGGTGTACATGCAGATGAAGCACTACATACATAAAATAAATAAATCTTTTAAAAAATTATTTAAACAAAGAAATTTAATTCTGCTGAAAAGAAAAGTAGGAGAGTGGGTAAGAGCTGAAATGGAGGACTGACTTCCATGGATATATACTAGCCTCATGCAAAGAAAAATAAACTTTCTTACATGTTCATGGAAATCAAAAATTAACAAGTTGAAGTAGGGTGCTGTAGAAGGTTAATCTACTCCCCCACAGAAAGTAGGAGATGCGGGCACTGTCTTTCTTTTTGCTTATGTTTCAAAGAGGTCCCTCTCACATCTGTGAGAAGAGATTAGCCCTAGGCAGTAAACATGGAAGTGGACTTTACTAAGATTTGTACTCAGCAGGGACAGATTTATAATCTATAATTTATAATACCTGACTGTGTGAAGTAGTTGTTTAAGGTAAATGAAAATAAGCAGCTAAGATAATAAGAAGGATCTATCTAAAGCCAGTCCAGTTGCTCACCATCTTGGTGAAGATGGAGAAGTCACAGAATCTACTTGAAGATAACGGTATCACTGTGCAAAATCAGGAAGCTGAGGAGAGAGTAAAGGTCTTCATTAAGAAATCCATGATAAATGTTCCATAGTTTAGATTTCTTCTTTTAGTTTTGATTTTATGTCTGTACAAATTGGCTTATATTCATGCATGACATACATATACATGGATTGTTGTCATCTCAAGGATTATGGTTTAGTGCTAAATATTTTCATCCCACATATTTCCTCTCCCTGTGTCAGGGATGGTTGAAATTCTGCTTAGAACCACTCCATCCTGTTGGGTTATGTAGTAATCATGACTCATTAAAATACAAACATCCCAGGGTTTAAGCAATGGAGTAAAAAACAAATTTTTCCCAGCTATTAATAATGTAAACTATATGAAATCTATAGATCTTCCTAGGATAACAGTAAACTGAAAGCAGTTCTGTCAAAATGTAGGCAGCTGTTATGCTTAACTGAGGAAGCAGCCAAGAGAGTGTCAAGGTGGGACATAGTCAGGAGAGCAAACTGGACAGGACAGCAGTGGTCAAACCTTTGCAGGCTCAGGAGGAATAACAGCATGTGTGGGAGGAAGAGGTTGTAGTGAAGGAACCTAAAAAAGGAGACCATGGTATGACAAGCTAAATAATGACTATTGTGAATAGAAAATAGGAATGACAAGGCATTCTTCCTACCATAGTATAAACAAGGTGAGCTGTATAACACCAAGGGTTGCATGTGTCTTACAAAATAAGCAGGAAGGGAAAGCAAGTCTTCAATGAGTCTGAGAGTTGACTGCCAATGACTGCAAACTGAATACCTTTACTGAGGTTGCATTGTTATAAAGTTCATTATATTCTTTGAATTCACCTTAATTTTATGTTTAAACTTAATTTTCTGGTGCCATGTATACTTTAGCACATAAAAGGAAGTGAGATCTTGATTATATGATAATACCAAGAAACTGATTGATTAGGCCAAATGGACAGCTGCAGGACTGGATGGTACAGATAGATGAGGTTCTGTTCCCTGGTCATCAGTTTTACATAAACTCTTGGACTGCAATCCTGAAAAATTTGTCCAGGAAAACCAGATGAAACTCAAGAATTCAGGATCTGCTGAGTGTGTGTGTGTGTGTGTGTGTGTGTGTGTGTGTGTGTGTGTGTGTGTGTGTGTCTGACAGTTTGTCTTCTCTGTGTGTGTCTTGTTTGGTTTAGTTAAACTTTGGGACTGACAGCCAAGATACCTGTGTGTGTACAAGAGAGTCATGAGAAAATCTGAAACTCCATGATGTGAAGACTTATGACTTTAGTGTCACAGACATATCAAGGTGAAGTTGTTTATTACCGGGAACAACTGTCTTGGCAATTTCTTTCTGCAAGGCCAGGACTATTGATGCAGAAACAAAACTAGCCACTGCTCAGCACACATAAGAAGGGCTAGTGAGATGGAATTGTAAAATAAATTTGCCTTTTTGAAACCATTTTTCTGTTTAAGACTTTCATGTCGATCACACAAAGTATCATTGAGTTTTGTAAATTTATCCAACTTTATTGGAAATTTATATTATATAATATTGTGTTAAAAAGTCCTTACCACTCAAATAGTAAATTTTTATGGTATATATAGGAGTTGTATGTGTGTCAGGAGAGAGAGAGAGAGAGAGAGAGAGAGAGAGAGAGAGAGAGAGAGAGAGAGAGAGAGAGAGACAGAGAGAGACAGAGAGACAGAGAGAAAAAGGGAGAGTTTAATTACTTTCTGGACTAATGTTTTCTTGTAGAATTTGATAACAGTTTCAAAAATTTCAGAATTTGAAGAGAGGATAGTATGATTTTGGTGTATGTTTTCAAAGGTTTCAGTCCATTATGGAGTAAGGGAGTAAGGCCAGACACACCAAAACTGTGCAACCCCTTGACACTAGGAAACACTGGGAGAAAATGAGTGTGGCATCTAGATCTCTTCTCTTTTATTTGATCCAGCCCTGTGGGATAGTGTCACCCACATTCACAGCCCCTTTTCACAGTTATTTTTTTTTCTGGAAATACTATAACAGAAACACCCAGATACTCATTAATCTCCCATGTGCTTCTCAAACTAACTAAGTTGAAAATCCACCTTCATAATTCTAAGTGCATATGTCATTTATTCCTGAAATAGTGAAGGAAATATGGCAAGGAATATAACTATGGTAGCTACAAAGAGTAGCAAATTTAGGAGACAGCAGCCAGACTTAGGTGCTATTGAACGCATGATTATTATTATGTCATACAGAATATAAATTCAATAAATTAACTTTCATGCTTATATACTATGTAGGTTTATTTATGATGCACTACTCTACCTTGTTGCCTTTCTTTTATTACGCAGACAAAAACAAACCAAGGCTTAAATTCAATGGACTTTACCAGTAGTCTGTGTTGGCAGGGATATGGAAGTTGTGTTTTATAAGATACAAAGTCATCAGCTCATTTTTCAGTAGTAGTTGAAACTCAGTAATTGTAAACTAAAGTTAAATATAGTAAATACCTTACATTACACAAGTTAAAAAATAACTCATTCATAATTGTGTAAAATAAACACAAACCAGGATATATTTTAATGGTTAGAAGATACATTCCCACTTGAAGAAACACTATTAAAAAAAAGAAAGAAACAAAATAACACAGGGAATTAAAACTAATAAAACCCTTTTCCTGAGCTTTGGGTGGATTTCATTATGCAGTCATATTAATCCACACAGTCAAGTGGAAGATATTCCACAAAGGATCTACACTATCCAGGGATTTCCAGGAGGGTGTGAAGAATTTGATTCAAGAGTTTGCTCCTGTGTTGTCAGACAATAGGTCAGGAAACAGCTGGAGTCAGCACCACTGACTCTTAAGCACTGTCCAGGCTAGAGAATGGACACTTTGAGTGTCCAGTAAATGGATTGTCAGGGAAAGAGACTGGCTAAGTGGTTTAGAACACTGGTTATTCTTGCAGAGGATGAAGGTTTAGTTCCCAGCCCTGCATGGTGGCTTATAACCATTCATAATTTCAGTTCCAGGGTATTTGACATCTTTTTTTGATCCATAAGGGCACTAGGCAAGCATATAGTGCACAAACACACATGGAGACAAAACACTCATGTAGTTAGAGTTTTCCTGCCTGGCCCACAGTCAGGACAAATCTCTCTCACCCTCCAGGCCCATAGACACATTATAAGTGCTCAGACCCAACCAAGTAAACACACAGAAACTTACATTGTTTACAAACTGTATGGCCATGGCAGGCTTCTTGTTATCTACTTCTTCTATATTAAATTAACCCATTTCTATTAATCCATACTTTGCCACATGGCTTGTGGCTTACCGGTGTCTTTACATGTTGCTTATCATGGCGGCAGCTGGCAGTGTCTCCACCCAGCCTTCCAATTCCCACAATTCTCCTCCTCCTTGTCCAGCCTACCCTATCCTTCCTGCCTGGCTACTGGCCAATCAGCACTTTATTTATTTATTTATTTATTTTAACCAATCAGAGCAACACATTTGACATACAGACACCCTGAACAGCATTGATGCAGCTGGGAGGGCCTTGGACCTGCCTCAATTGAATGGACCAGGCTTTGCTGACTCCCCATGGGAGGCCTTACCTTAGGAGGAGGATGAGAGGAGTGTGTGTGGTTGGTATGTAAAATGAATAAAAAAATTCTTAATAAAGAAAAAAAAACATAAAAATTAGTTTGCCATCAAGGGTCATTGGCTAGAGGAAGGAAAAAAACAAACAAACAAAAAAAGAAACAAATAAACAAAGAAAGAAGGACAGTTTTGGTCAAAAATGGATTCTGAGTTGATTGAGCTCAAGATCCAGCTGTACCACACCACACTTGAACATATACCCAGAGGATGCTTCATCACCCTACAAAGATACTGGCTCATTCACATTCTTTGCTGCTCTATTTACAATATCCAGAAATTGGAAACAACCTAGATGTTTGTTAATGAATGAATGGATAAAGAAAGTGTGGTGCATTTTCACAGTGAAATACTACTCAGCTGTTAACAAAGGAAATCATGAAATTCACAGTTAAATGGATAGAAACTAGAAAAATTCATTCTGAGTGAGGTAACCTAGACACAGAAACACAAATATGTTCATTTTCTTGCTTAGCCATCATCAGGGGAGCTTCCTCCTGCAGCAGATGAGAGCAAATACATCTTGGAATCCTCAGCCCTGAATGGGATGTCTTTATCAAATCCCTCCCCTCAGGGATCAGGAAACTATGCAGAAGAGGAAGGTGAAAGAATGTAAGGCCCAGAGAGGAGAGAGTGTAATGGGACATTTCCTGTCCTGACCACCTTGTCCCAAATAACTGACTCAGAGGCTGAATAGGAATTATAAGTGCTCAGCCAATAGCTCAGGCTTATTACTTACTAGCTCTTACAAATTAACTCATTTCTATTAATCTATGTACTGCCCTGAGGCTCATAGCCTTTACCTCTGTCCCATTTCATGTGTCCAACTCATTCTCCATCTGGCTGGCAACCCTTCTTACTCCATCCTTCCTCATCCCATCATTCTCAGTTTGTCTTTCTCACCTAACTTTATCCTGTTCAGGTGTTGGCTAGTCAGCTTATTTATTAACCCAATCACAGTGACAAATCTTCACAGTGTACAAAAGGATTTTCCATAGCATTTTTGCTTTTTGTCTAATTAATAAGGAAAGTTTTAACTTTAATATAATAAGATTATATACAACAAAACAGTTAGTTATTAAGTAAGAATTTTAGTTATAATATCTAGTCCATTTGCATTTTTTCAAAATTAGAGAAAATACTTAATTATCTATATTATCTTGGTGAGTCTAATGTTTTTTATCTAATTTACTTTTGATTATAACCAAGGAAAACTATAATTGTTACTGTTTAGTCTTCAACTCTATCAATGACCCCCAGGATGAACTATTACCTAATGACAGGGACAAACTGCTTCCTGGACAGTCACTCAAAGTTCTCCTATAATGTTGGGACATCCAACTCTGGCCTACAGGCCTAGCATATCTGACAGACTTTCCTGTGATGCAGGGAATTCTGAAGGACTCTTCTAGCTTGTCTTGGCAAAGTTCGGCAGTCACCTTTTTTGTGTCCTGCTGGTCAAGTTTGGGCAGTAACTATCAGCAATTGAAGCAAGGGCTGTTTCTTTGCCTGCCTGGCTAGTTTTTTTAATAAAATAAACAAACTCCATATGCAGTTTTTCCAATGCCCATCATCCACTTTGAAGTAATTGGTGCTGACAGGAGCAGATGTGCCTCACTGTCAAGAAAAGCCTAGGTTCTTAAAACATTTTAAATGCCATATTCTGTAGGTCTTTCAGGTGCTTGAAAATTGCCTATCTATCTGAAATATATCTCTGTATGCCTTGAAAACCTAACTAACATGACTATAACTATGCTACTATAGATGACTATTAATCTGTATTCCTTAATTATATATTACACTTTTTAAATGAGCTATATTATAGTCAGAAGTTTTCCTGTGTCCTGCCTAGCCATCAGTTGGGGCAAGCAAGTCTTTTTTACTCACATCCCCCAAGTAAACACATACAGGTATATATTAATTATAATTGCTTGGCCACTAACTCAGGCTTATTACTGACTAGCTCTTACACTTAAACTAACCCGTAATTCTTATTTTTGTTTAGCTATGTGGCATGGTACCTTTTTTCAGTTCTGTCTTGTCATCTTGCTTCCTCTGTGTCTGGTTAATGACTCCTGACTCTGTCCTTCCTCTTCCCAGAATTCTCCTCATCTGCTTGCCTACCTATACTTCCTGCCTGGCTATTGGCCAATCAGCATTTTATTTATCAGCCAATTAGAGCAACACATAATCACAGCATACAGAGGAATCCTACACCACTGTATAAACATAATACCCTAAATGAGAATAGAAATATATATACAGTATAACAAAATTAACTCTAAATTTGTATCAGTAAACCCAAATCCATACTAACATAAAGTATATAGGATTAATAGTTGTTTTTTAGATTAAAGTAGATTTAATAGTCTACTCTTTTTTCCTATCACTTCTTTATCCCGCCTTTTTCCTTTTCAGAACAAAATCCCTAAATCTAATCTCCTTTTGTTTAGCTTTTTCTCTCACCATTATCCATAACAACTTGCAACCAATCCCCCTATATGATGATAAACATTCAAAATTTTTGGAAATGTTGGCATAGTTCTCTAGACTAATTCCTATTGATGGGGTGCACTAGTAATCTTTGGGGGACCCTGAGAAAATTTAGGATAATGATTAAATCTTGGCTGGTGTAGTCTGTGATGGTAGATCATCTCAGCCAGCAGGAGTGAAGCTATACTGAATGCCATCGGTTCTCATCAGAGAGTTTTGGGGAGAGTCTTCCTCAAAAAACCTGATTTTTCTTAACCCAAAATGAATCCACACTCTCTCATTTCCTGTGGAAACAAAAGCATAACCTCTCCCCCATCTTTATGGTAATAATTCACAAATATCTGTCACTAACTTTGAGTTTCAACCTCATATATCCAATTGACTAGTCACCATCTCCATTTGAATACCTGTTCTATCCAAAGTTCACAAGATTTTAAACACACACACACACACACACACACACACACACACACATCCACAAGCACGCACACACATCCATACTCAAATGTGTCAACTATGTTAGTCTCTTTTCCTTTTATCAGTAGATTATCACTTTTTTTTTTCTAGTTACCTATAGGTCTCATATCTTCACTTCATTAATACTTTTTTTTTTTAAATACTCTCACATTCATCTCTGAAAACACATGTAGCAGACATATTTCCACAGTTGTTAAGAATCACCTCAGCTGAGCATCATCGTTATTAGACTCCACAGCCAGGTCAGGAATTTCTAGCAGCTTTCAAACACAACAGAGCTTATTTCTTTAATATGGATTTTAGTCATTTATCTTCCATTCTTTCTTACCCCCCCTCCTTTCCAGCTGTGACCCTTCTTTCCCCAAAGTCCCTTCCTAGTTTCATGTCTTCTTTTGTGTGTGTTTCTTATCTGAGGGCCACTTGTTACTGATGCATGGGTACTGGGGTTAAGAGACCCTTGCCCCCAATGGCCATCCTCACCCTACCTCTCCACGTTCAATACTCCTTTTACAGAGACTTCCTATCTCTCTCAAAGTAAAATCTACTCTCCACACTGATATAAAAGGCTACTGATAAACTGATGGTGCTGAATATGGCAGATTACAGCAAGGCAGCCTCCCTTTATCCTCCAGCAAGGCCATTAGCTGAGGTTCACACATCCTTGGCATTTCTAATCATTTGTCATTTGACCAAATTACTTTGAGTTCTAACAGAACCTTCCATTTCAGCATTTAGATTCCACAAGTATGTGCAAGTTTTAATTTGTCATTTTAACCAAATTTTAGCTTCACTCAAATGTTATCAAAATGACAGGCATAATAAGCATGTGGAATCTTTAGCTAACAAGTCATTTCTAAGAAACTACAGCCAGAAAGATAATGCCTGAGTTCCTTTTTCTTGTTTTTATAGTGTTTGTGATAAGTATATTGCACATGTAAAAAAGGCATGCTTTGCACTTTGTTCTAAAATAGTCTCAACGAAAAGTAAGTAGGCATTAGGCTGTGGACAACAGCCTGAAAAAAAAAGCAGACTAATCAATTTGCAGTTGAAAGAAAAACTAGAGTGGAAGAGGACAGGCTGAAAACCAGCATTTCCTTAATAGGCATAAAGAGACTATGGTGTCTTTGAGCTGAAACAGAGCATAGCACAAAAATACCGTGGATGAATGGCTCTTGCCTAATGAAAAGCTTATAACTAAAACTTGAAGGGGAAGAGCAAGTAGAATTTGTCAACAGACGGTTATCACTATTCCTCCTCAACTTTCCTGTCTTCTCATCTTGTACATTTGATGAATGGATTTTCCCATAAACTCCATTTGGCTCAAATGAAGTTGACATTAGCATAATTTATTCACATATCACTCAGCCCATGATTGTGGGCACCTGATCTCAGACTGACCAGAGAGGCCTGTCTGGTGAGCTCCTTACAAAGAATAAAAAGGAAAAAAAAAATGGTTTCTTTTCTGAGTGACAAACTAGGATGCAAGTATTTGAAAATGTGATTTATCACATCTGCACTCTTGTGATAGCCCATTTGCAAACAATGCTGTCACATAGAAGAATGGGTAGGAAAATAAGAAAGGAAGGTAGAATTTGAAAGTTATTTCAGGCCTACTATGATTCAAGGAAACCTAAAAACTTCTCAATGACTCTATGACATTATACTGCATGATTTAAATAATTCCTGTTTGCTCAATTAGTTTTTTAATGTTTAGAGTTTATAATATCCAAACAAAGCAATCTTTGTTAAAATAAACCTCTATCAAGGTACATAACAATTATAATTTTAGAACTATTGAAGGAAGCAAGAAAAACTACATCAAGTATTTTATATTTGAAAACATTCAAGGACTACCTAATTTCTTGGGGGAAGAAAATAATTTCTCTGTCTTATTTGTGTATATGATATTTATCATTTGTTACCCTGCCTTACAGAATAGATATCTATTAATTTAATCAGACATAGAGAGGAAAAATATATTTATCAACATACCCATTAGTTGCTAGAAAGCACTTACATAATTTAAGTAACTAAGAGTAGGAATAACTCCCATTTCTAATGTTTTTAATAAAAATATAAAAATTAACCTGAAATGAATTTTGAAATATTTTTTGAGCCTAGACTTGCTTTTATCTTTTAGTTTTAATGTTTAAAAAGATGACATTTTATAACTGGAGTATAAAATTAACAGCATGTTTATCTCTCCAAACTATTAATAAACACAGTGAGACAGCCCAAGACAAATTAGACATCACATAACATCTTACACTTCTGTTACATTTAATAGCTTTGCTCGTAATTATCATTAGAAAGATCCTACTCTCCTTCATACTACACACTAGTCCACAATTTATTTCTGCTGTTACTGGGCCCAAGTTCATCTGCTCACCAAATGACAGTCCAATTAAGCCTAGAGATAATATGTTGAGGAAAGAAAAGCTACTTTATTTAAAAAGTTAGCTAACTAGAGAGATGGAGGAATATTTTCCAAAGTTCATCTGGAAGGAAGCTATTTTAGGGGCCTTTGATGTCAGTGAGAATGGGTATTAGGACTAGAGAAAGCCTTCTCACTGCAGATGAGGTTTCCAGGTTTGTGGTGAGATGATGCATACATTTTGTTAATTTCTTCAGTAAGAGATGTGCTGTCTGTGAATCTCAAGAAAAGCAGTGACTATTTTTACTGACTGATCAGTTTACAAATCTGCAATTAGTTTACAAATCTGCATCACTGGCATGTTCCACTGACCAGAGAGAAAAACTCCCCAAAGAAAGACACAGGTAGGTGAAGTTAAGGATAGGGGCTATAACGTCTGATGTCAATGTCAAGCTTTTTCTTTAAACTTTTTCTGAAAGCCTTTGAAAATATTCAATATATACATACAAAGTAGAACTGACATGCTGTGAAATAGACACCATGACCAAAGGCAACTTGGTGAGGAAAGAGATTTTTTTTTTTTTAATTCTTATAGTTTATAGTTAATAATGAAGGTAAGTCAGAGCAGGAATAGAAGGCAGGAACCCAAGGCAGGAACTGAAGCAGAGTCCATAGAGCAGTGGTTCTCAAACTGTGGGTCAAGACCCTTTCACAGGGGTTACCTAAGACTTTTGGAAAACACAGGCATTTTCATTATGATTCATAACAGTAGCAAAATTGTAATTATGGAGTAGTGATGGAATCATTTTATGACTGGAAGTCACCACAGCATGAGGAACTATTTTAAAGGCCATTAGGAAGGCTAAGAATCACTGCTGTAGTGGAGTGTTTCTTACTATCTTGTTCCCTATGGCTTGTTTAGCTTACTTTTTTACACAATCCAGGACCACTAGTGTAGGGGTGCCACTGCCTAAGGACGGTATACAGAGAGAAGCACTGGACAGTGGGGAATGAAATTGGACATCCAGATCGTGATCCTGGTGAGAATATGAGTCACTAATGTGATAAGAATGGAGGGCAGGTAGAAGCTTTACTGTAGTAAAGACAGAATCATGTGACCATGTTGACGCTAATAAATTATTATGGTGTCAATGTTTGTGAGAACAAGAGAAATATTAGTTAGAAATCTTTCTATAAATATTAAAGTATTCAAGTCTGCTAAAATAACACTGATGAGCCGGGCAGTGGTGCAAGCTTTTAATCCCAGCACTTGGGAGGCAGAGGCAGGTGAATCTCTGGGAGCTTGAGGCCAGAACACCCAGGACCACACAGAGAAACCCAGTCTTGAAAAATGAAAAATAAAATAAAATATAAAATAAAATAAAAAACACTTGTGAGAGAGAGGAGAGGAAAGACACATCCAATGTGTTATACAGTGGGATGGGAACAGCTATGTAAAGCACTAGAGAGATTTTCACAGTATATGACAACTAAGGTTCAGAGGAATGGGAAGAAAATGTATATTTTATTAAATAAAGGAGTTCAGAGAATTTTGAGATCTCGCTGTTTCTTTACATTTAACTGAAAGATTAGCATGAAAAAAAAAAAAGAGAATCAGAAGTAGATGACAGCATCCTATCACAATGTGTTCTTCTTTTTCCCTAAGATTTATTTTTGTTTGTGTGTATGTATGGTCCTACTGACTAATTAATATCAATTGGACACAAACTATAGTCATTTGGAAGGAAGGCACTTCAATTGAAGAAATACCCTCACCAAGACTGGACTGTGAACAAACTGTGATGCATGTTCTTGACCAGTGATTGGTGTGGAAGGGCCCTGCTTACTGTGGAGGGTTCCATCCCTGGAGTGGTGCTCCTGGGTACTTTAAGAAAGTCATGGTGACTGTGACGCCAGGTAACTTCCCTGAGTTCCTCCCTTGGCTTCTCCCAGTAATGGACTTACAAGCTGAAAGTGAAATAAACAGCTTCCTCCACAATTTGATTTTTTGATTTTTTTTTTTTTTTTTTTTTTTTTTGGCCACAGCAATGGAAACCCTAAGGAAGACAGTAGCTGTATGAATCTATGTGCTCTGCTTGTGTGCACGTACCTATGGTTGCCTGAGGGTGTCAGATTTCCTGGAAATGAAGTTACAGGTGGTTGTGGGCAACCAGGTGTGGATGGTAAACACTGAACTCCACTCTTCTTGCAAGAGTAGCAAGTACTCTTAGCAGCAGAGCTATTTCTCCCGTCCTTGTGATTGTTTTTTATTTTTGGGGGGAGGGGCTTTTTTGTTCTTTGTTTGTTTATAAATGTGTTTATTGGCCATAGAGATTTTGCTCAGCTTAGCAAGCCTAAGAACAAGAGTTCTGTCCCAAGAACCAACAGAAATTGTCGTACAACAGTACTGGGACAGGCAGAAAGGATGGATCACAGGGCTCTGTGTATGGTCAGCTTAACTACAGAAAGATCACCTGTCTCAAAAACACAAGGTGAATGGCTCCTGAGGAACAACATCTTAGGTTTACCTATGGCCCCCTCATAAATGTGTCTGTCCCTCCACCCACACAGTTACACACAAGTCATCCTATTAAGCCATTTTGAATAGGAACTTTCTCTCACTTACCAGAAATTAAAATATTTCCTTATTATTTTAATGTGGTTTCTTTTTTTAGCTGGGTTAATGCTATCGAAAGCAAAAGGAAGAGGAGAGAAGGGGTAATTGACTTTGTCCCACACTGAGTCTCCTATCCTACACTGTAAGATCTGAATAAAGCACAGGCTGAATGCATTTGTTAAACAAATAAAGGCAGTATCTTCCATCACTGAAAACCGCACCTTCCATTTCCAGTCCTCTCCAAAGGATTTGCCTCCTGTCTGTGAAGTTTCACAGTCACTTTGTCTTTGTCTATGTACTTTGACTCACTGCAGTTGTGTAGAGAAAAGCTAAATATTGTATCCCCAGCCTCCTCTGCAGAACACAGAGTCTTAATTAGCTTTTCAAACACATTGCAGATAAAACCTATTAATCCTCTGACCTTCACTGAATTCAAAAGTTTCTGTGTTAATTGTTTTGAGAGAATAATAGACAGTTTTGATGCTTTAAGAAGTCATTCCAACCCTTCCAGGAAAACAGCAGGACCAGGGAAAAAGCTGAAAAGAATGCTAGCATTTGAGCTTTCTACTTGTGCTCTTATTTTGTGACAGGAGAGTCACTTCTGAATTTCATTGAGAACATTTGTTTTCTTACAGCTACAAAATCAGCTTTTATAAATTGATTCTATCCCCAAACAGCAAAACAATAATTAGGTCATTTGAGGTAATTGTATTTTTTTTTAAACTAAAGCTTGAAGTGGAAAAGGCAGGAACATTTAGAGTTCACCTGTTATATTCTAAGCATTTTGCTTGCATTATCCATGTAACACTTCCAGATTCCTTTTTAATTGAGGTTTGATCAGACTTGTCAACATTCATTTGTTTCAGCCACTCAGGTAGGCACTGAAAAAAGCTGATAAATATCATCAGCCACATTTCATAGAAGAACACACAGATCACAGATTCAAGAGTAAAGCCCCCTGGACTTGAACTCTGTGGTGACTTCAAAACCAAGGTGCAATCTTTGGTGATGGTCAGTCACTAGGAGGCCAGGCTACTGTGGTTTACTCTAGCATCAAGCTGAAACACACACTGTTTTGTACCAGAGGCACTGATGTAATTAATCATTAATTGCATTCCCTTGCATTTTCAATGATGTCCAGAATGGATGTTTCCAATTCATGGAGGCTGCTTCATAACTTGTACTGGTCTAGTGATTAAGATGGTCTGAGTACCAGAATCTATCTCCCTCTTGAGATTTCTATTCAGTTAGAGAGTCTTTAAGTGATTCTATGCTGCCAGAAAAGTAGAACACTCATTGAAACCCAAGAGGTATATGCCCATGAGCAGTGACTCCAGGATTCTGGGAGCTGAAGGCTTGAACATGGGAGTAAATTCTGCCATTTGCTGTATAATGGTAGCTGTTCTCTAGTTACCTCAGGTCTGTCCTATCTTTAGGAAGGAAGAGGTTAGAATAATCAGTGATTTACTTGTGTAGATTAGGCTGCCTAGAAGAGATTTTGAAGATCTGTAACTGTAATTTTAGGAGAAAAGTCTAGGCTCCTGCATCCTTAAGTGGCTAGGTTCATCTGCCTGTCCCTATACACCAGTCAAGAGGTAAGTTATAGGGAAAAATTAGAGAAATCCAACTTATGCACATTGAGAGGATAAAAACATAAAGAGGTACAGTGACCCCAGACTGATTTTGAGGGTACTTAAAAGAACTTTAGATTTAGATAGAGGAAGAATTAGGGTAGAAATAAGGCAAAAGGTTTGCATGAATATGGTGGTTTGAAAGAAAATGCCCCCCCAAAGGATTGTCATTATTAGGAGGTGTGGCTTTGTTGGAGTGGATACAGCTTTTTGGAGGAAGTATGTCACTGTGGAGGTGGGCTTTGAGCTCAACATGCTCAAGCCTTGCCCAGTGTCTCAGACCACTTCCTGTTGCCTGTGTGTCTCGATGTAAAAATCTCAGTTCTCTCTCCAGCACGATGTCTGCTTGCATGCCGCCATGTTGCACAGTGATGATAATGGACTGCACCTCTGAAACTGTAAGCGAGTCATTCAAATTAAATGATTTCTATAAAGAAAGAGTTTCTGTGATCAGTGATCATGGTGTATCTTCACAGCAACAGAAACCTTAACTAAGATAATGACTAAGCAGTAGGGGAGGGCTCCAGCTGATGATTGTCTCAGTTTTTATTCTGCAAGGTGGTCTGAAGAACTAACTCTTGGGGGATGATTATTTTCTGTTCAAGCGTGTAGCCTTACCATCATGGAAAATAGCCGTTATGTAAGGATGATCTGCCCAGTTAGGCTCTGTGGATCCTGGAAGCCAAAGTAATAGCAAGTATATATACATATAAAGTTGGAGTACCATTCAAGGGTCTGAAATAGGTCATTCCTAAAAAAAAAAATTCTGGCAATAAGATGCATCCATTACTCGTTGTGCCTTCAACCTTGAAGGAAACTATCAGCAATGAAACATTATCAGTTTCTGGTCAGGCAACCCTTACATCGTCAATATGCATAGGAGCAATAGTAAGTAGATAACTCAAAGTGAAGGAGGCAGATGCAAAAGGAAAGCAGTGTTGGCCACCTCTCATCTGCCTTTCAGTTATCATTTGCGCCCAATTGAGGGGCCAATGCTGTTATCAAAAACAATTTCAAGGAGTTGGGGATTTAGCTCAGTGGTAGTGCGCTTGCCTAGCAAGTGCAAGGCCCTGGGTTTGGTCCTCAGCTCTGAAAAAAAAAAAAAAAGACTAAAAAAAAAAATTAAAGATCCTTTTCTAATCTGTAGGAAATGTTGAGGTTGCTACCATCATCTTCATAGGAGCCAGCAGCATTGGTAACAGAAATATGTCCTAGTTATTACCTGCGCTGGAGTTAAGGTTACCAAATTTAGCAGCTCTGTGACTAAATAGCCTTTGTATTCTATTATCACTCTTTCTGCATACAGAGTGCACACATACACACCCACACACACCCACACACACTGCATATGACAATAGCCACCTGTTGGATGATGTGAACACAAGTACATATTTTTTAAACCCTTTTCCCCCTGAATTGCTGGAGGACAATAATGTGAGCATCCATGCCCCCACCCCTTTCTTGCCAGCTGGCTCGCAAGGAAACAACTGTCACACCCACCTTACCTATTATGACAAGCTGCCTCTGGTTGCAACTGTTACAATGTGTCCTTATTAGTTTCTGACTAGTACTTCTTTGTACATCACACCTACCCAGTCCTTGATGATGTGTAATTACACTTTGAAGAGCCAGGTATGCAAAATGTGGTTTTAGCTCTGGGCAAAACTAGTCGCTTTCACAAACATGATTTAAGGGACTCACTGGAATGGCCAAGGTCTTCATCCCTGATGTCTTTGCTAGACAAAGGCAGCTAGTCGGGGTTATTTGTCCCAGAAGTGGAGAGCAGCTGTTGGTCTGTTGGGAAAACCTGGCTACTGTCTCTTTCTATAGGGCAAGTACTACTATATGAAGAAGCAAGGAGCTAGGGTATGCCATTGGCAGCTTGGCATTGAAGAACAGTCTGACAGTGTTTTCCTCCTCCTGCCCTGTGCCAGCTGTCTTTTTGCGTAGGTTGAATTCAAGGGCTTTGCCTTTGACATTGTGCATTTAAATGCCAGCCTGTGCAATTTACAATACAAAAGGGCAAAGATACATAGGGGAATAAGGAAAAAAATTCTCTTTTTTATTGGTTGACCTTTTGATTCTGCTTTATGTAGACATTTAAAGAGCCCTATGACCATATTTTCGGTCCTCAAAACAATCTCACACACACAAAATAACTCCCATGCAATTTTGTTTACATCCATTGCTCCTAGTATGCAGGCATTACAATATGAAAGAACAACATGTATTTATAGGTCTGAACCTTGAACAACATTCCAAATATCTCAGAGTAAAGTCCAACCAAACTGCCCTCCATGATTTTTATGATAGGCATCAGAGAAAAATTGTATCTGAGGAAATACATTTTTAAAAAGACATAATTTTATATGGAGGAGTTTAGACCAACAATACTTGAATCTGAAGAATAAATCTACCATGCTTGCCTGAAATTAGTTTACGATATGTCTAATTGGGAAGAAATCATAATATAATAATCTCAGGAAATAAATATAAAGAGCTGCAAAATTAAGAATGCTGGTTGGTGATATGAACACTTTTTTCTCCTGGACTGATGATTTGAGCTAATTTAATTATTCTCCCCTTTCCAGAAGCTTGCTCATTTATTCATTCATTTGTTCACCTAGTCAATCCCATTGTGAGGAAGGATTTCTAGATGTTACAGGGTGATAGTGACAAGACAAAAACCCAAGCATTTGGAGAATTTAATTGGCTGGTGAAGGAAACAGACAATAGAGACATAATATCTCACACTGATATATGTAATGGAGAATTACAAGGGCAATGTGATAGGGCAGTGGTTCTCAACCTTCCTAATGCAGTTGTTCCTCCTGTTGTGGTGACCCTGAAATCATAAAGTTATTTGGTTGCTAACTTCGTTACTGTAATTTTGCTATTGTAATGAACTGTAATGTAAATATCTGATATTCAAGATATCTGACCCGTGACCCCAAAGGAATTGCAACCCATGGGCTGAGAACTGCTGTGATGTAGACTGAGCAAGGTGCAGCTTTGTGCATGAGGTCTGGATGTCTTCCTGAAGACATGATACCTGGATAGATTTATGAAAGCCAGAGTGAGCTATGCACACACCTAGGGGAACAGTTCAAAACAGGTGTCATACGAGTGCTACCCACTGTAAACACAAAGTTCGGTCACTTCCTATAAACAGACAGTAATGGAATAGAAGAGCTTGAGTTAGGAGTGAGTGCTGAAGACAGGTTAGGATGGTGGAGCTCTGAATCAGCTTCGAAGGGCCTGGGAACAGACCAATTTAAGCAATTTCAAAAGTAAAACAAATAGAAATGATATAGATATCTCTAATGCACTCTGTTGTCCTCATCATTTAAAAGCAGTTGCCTCTTGCTCTGTTTCTTTATCCCTAAAGACATTGTAGTCACTGGAGTTCCTATGTGAAATTCTTTTGAAACAAAAGGGAGAGACTGGTGCCATCTGGTGGCGAAACTTGTGGACTTCTATATTATTTGCAAATACCAAAGCATTAAACTTAATGACGATGAAGTTTTCAGGACTTGTTAGGTAAATATATGCAGAATAAGCAGTAGTAAATTCAGAACCTCTTCAAGAATGATGCATGATGTTGTCCTGTGCCTTGAATGATCTTTTAGTTTAGTCTATCAACTAGCTATTTTGGTCTATGCATGCAATGCACTTGTATTGTAGACAATAAAATATTTCATGTTCTGTTGGAATGAATCTCATGTATATCCATCACTGACTGGGGTATGATATGCCTTATTTAAATAAACAACTAGAGGACACCCTGAGTCCAGAGAGAGTATGGCCAACCCACTTTCTGTTGATGATTGTTACTTACATGACTAGCACACTGATTTCTTTTATATAGTGTCTATCTAGTCTAAATGAATTTACAGGCTAGGAATAACTATCTTTTAACATCACATGCTTTATATCAAGAACTGCAGGTTTAGATTGTCTAGCTTTGAGCCTTGGCTCTGACACCAAAAAATATGATTGGTTCTCTCATCTGTGAAGACTTTAATGATTATAACTTTGTATGAGTGAAATGAAGATTCAATGAAAAGAGATTAAAGACAGATAACACAGTAACTGATATATTGCAACTAGTTAATACCTACTCAACAATGAATGATACAGAAGTCTTACAGAAATACATACATGCGACATACTGAGTTCATAATGGTAGTTTATTCTGACTTCTCAATACAAATGTGATTGAATTTATATTTTTTGTAGTAAGTATTATTTTACTATATCCAACAAACAGTTATATAACTATGAAGAACTGAAATCTACAAAGGAGGAAATGGTCTTGATGTTTAATAGTTCTATTTCCAGGAAAGATTTGTGCAGTCATGTGGAACTTGATCTGATATTCATGTTTAGGATATTTTGTTTTAATCTGGAATTATTTAACACATAACAGTGATTATTTGGGATGCTCCTTGTCCAGTCTCCATCAGAAAAGTGGCCCATAGATTGAGAGCAGAATTTATAAGGAGAAGAATTTGGGGATAACTATTTGGAGATTACTGTTTACATATATTTGCTTTCCCCTTGTACGTAATATGTGTTCAAAGTGTTAAGTCTTGAAGTCTCAAAACTACCAAGTACATTTTCCATCTGGAAAGTTCTTGATTTTGAAGTTTATTTTATTTAGTAACATGCATATGTAAATATTAATATATATATACATATGTGTATGTATGATTGTATGTTTATATGTGTATGAGTGTGTGTGTGTGTGTGTGTGTGTGTGTATTTTTCTACATTTACTGTCCTACACCCACTTGCACTTACAGCCTGCAGACAAGATTTTAAGTTTTCTTGACATAAAGGAAAGCTAAAATTCAAATATATGCGTTTATTACCCATCAAATGAACTCATAGAAATTGTTGACTACTAGTATTCAATGCACATTTACAGAAGTGAACCTGTCTAGACAATGGACTTGAGAATATATGGGAAATACAAAAATTCCTGCCTCCTTACTCTCCTAATTCTTCAGTTGCTTTGAAATTAATTCTTAATAAATATGAAGTAATCATTACTTTGTATTCACAATGCTTCAGTGTTCTCCAGCATATTTTAATCTTAGAATTGAAAGCATTTCTGTAACCTTAAGATTAACCTTGATCAATATTTCATAGAGTATCATTAAAGAGGCTTTTGGGGGGACCCAGAAGAGATACTGATCACAGGGGGCCAGAATGATTCCTGAACATCAAAGTGGTCAGGTGAAGTTAAACTTAGCTCTTTATCAGGTAGTGGAATAGAAGATGATAGAGATCGTGTGCCGTGGCTGAAGATGTAGCAAAGCTTTAAAAAGACGCCCATTAACACACACTTGAAAGGGAGAGCAATCTAAATTAAAGGGACAATATTAGCCTCTTGAACTTCTAACTAAGCAACACTCAATGATTAACATTTCTTAACCTGGTGGAGAGGTGTGTAGTGAGTTTCATCATCTCTGTAGATTGTTTGGTCACTCTTTGAAAATGATTCGCAGTTGGCACTGTTGAATGAGCTCATTCAGAATTTGTCGATTCTTTCTTTCTTTCTTTCTTTCTTTCTTTCTTTCTTTCTTTCTTTCTTTCTTTCTTTCTCTCTCTCTCTCTCTCTCTCTCTGTCTCTTTCTTTCTTTCTTTCTGGACACATTTGCTACTGTAATAGGCAGGCACATTTTCAAAGTCAGTAGTATTGTGGCTTTACGTGGAAAAACACATTTAAGAGTACTTGCTGGGAAACTATACACACTTGCCAACTGGTTAAATCAAATATCAGTCTTCCTGATGTTCAGTGCTTTCCCCTAAATGGCCATGCTTCAGCCTGTAGAACCCATTTCTGTCATGGTGGGAAGTCATCAATTCTGTCTCACCAGAAAGAGTTAGTATTTCTTCCTAAGAGCTTATGTTCAAAAACGTTTTTGGAAATTTAACTATGTAATCTCATACCCTATTACAGACTGGCTTTCGCCTATACCCTATGAAAATCCAGCTCTTTCCTGTGTTCTTTTCAATGTCACAGAGGATTATTTATTGTCCAACACCATTTTGGCTGTGAGCCCTGCCTGTGTCACCAGCTCTGTTTGGGAATGCTCTGTTAATCTTCTTAATATTCTCCTTTTGTTTCGTTCACACACCTCTTCTTAATTTCCTTGAAATGATTTCACACAAATCATATGCACAAAAGATAGACTTTTAAGAGAGAGAACTCCACAGGTTGAAGGACATGTGTGGGTCAGCTTACTGCATGACAGTAAAGGTGAGTGTAGATTAATTGATGAATATCATATTTTGCAGTGACCCCTGGGTGTTTTCTACTGCCCTTCTCCAGGCAGCCTCCAGATGTGTGCCTTCTCCAACACTACCTTGCCTTTGTCCTCTGTCACTTATCCTCAGCCCTGACTCTACAAGGCCCCAAGGAATTCCAAGTTTCACACTATGTTGCTCAAGGAACTTTGTTTCTCAACAGTCTGAAATACTAGCCTCCATTCTTCTTTGAGTGTTGAAGTCTTTAAAGTTGATAAAGTGCTCTGTATCGTAAGCAAACTTCCTTAAAAGGTAGTTGTTCATAAACTCTCCTCATTATGTACTATCAACTAGATCCCAGATAGTCTTTTAATTGTAAATATCATGTGGACCTCTGTAACATTAGTATTTAGTCTAATAATTATCAAAACATTAACCACAGAAATGAACTATGTTGGCAGACAATGGGTATCATTATAATGTATGGTTTTGTAGCAAAATTTAGAAATATGTTAGCACATTATGGGAAGGCTATAAAGGCTGCAAACTTCACAAAGACTAAACTGGTTATCCTTAGTTTTAATTACAAGTCTTACTTCACCCTTAAAACTGTCTTTTCATGATTGATATTTATGTCCTTCATGTAAATGATGTAGCCCACTATTATTTTAACAAGATCATGCATAAATTAGTACTTTTAATTAATATAATGTAAGCACATCATTCCATTGACCCTGTATTTATCTTTGATACTGACGTTAATTCTCCAGCTGCATATGGCAAATACACAGTAAATACATCTATTTATACTTTTGATCCTAACAAATGTAGAGGAAATGTATAACAAGTTTTATGGAGTAGGCTAGTAATGTATTTCAATTTATTTTCGTGTCAGGGAGGAAGAGAATAAAGTGCACAGTGTGTGTGTGTGTGTGTGTGTGTGTGTGTGTGTGTGTGTGTGTGTTGCGCATATATTTGAGTGTGCATGTGTGTGTAGGCCAAAAGATAAACTCGGATGTTGTGGTGTTGTATCTCAGGAAACACCACCTTACTTTTTGAGATGGGATCTGGCCTCTCAGTGACCTGAAATCACACAGAAAGCTGGCCTGTCTGGCCAGTGAGCACACAGATCTGCTAGTCTCTTCTAACCTCACAGTTTGACTATAAACCTGTGTCATCACACATAGCATTTGGTCTATGGGTCATGGAAAACAAACTTAGGCCCTCACATTTGGGTAACAAAGGGCTCTTCTAGATCAGCCATCCCCCAGCCTCCTCATTTTGTTTATTGTTGATCCTATCTCTAGAATGTATTGTGAGTTTATTCGGTGATTTTTGTGACTGCAGTGAGCAATGTTTTGCTGCCATGATGTGAAGAACTTGCCAGAGAGAGAAAACACGCTTTATGCTTCTGAGTACAGCCATGGCCAGGACTTAATAACAAGTCTCTTAAAAGTGCTGAAAGGCTCATGGCCCAGTCCGTCCTAGTTCACACACTCCTCCTCCTCCAAGCTGGGCCAATGCTGGGCCAATGCTGTACCTCTCCAATGCAGTGCTCCACACTCTGTGTTCACAACATATTCAATATAACTGTTTCATAGAAAACATATCCATCCTATCTGCTTCTTACATTGTTTTTATATCATTATATTTTCATGTGTATTATTTTTTACAGATTTTATGTATATTTTACCTCTTAAACTTACAAATTTTGACTTTATACTTTGGATGAAATTGAATTAAGAATCCCAGTGCCTTTTAAATCTGAATTGTGTTTGATATCTTAATAACCCCCATCCTGCCTTTCTGCTATTCATCCAAGTATTTACCCGTTTAGTGTAGAGGAATTTCAGTCTCTCACATTCTGTTGATTCTATCCCAGACTCTTCCTTCAAAGTCCTGTCTTTATTCCTCCATGTCTTCTTATTCTTGTGTGACTCTTAGCGTAGAGGAGTGTCCAGTTGTTTCAATAATATCTCATCTTTTAACGGTAATCTGAGTGCTCAGAGGTCTTGTCTCATGAGTTATAACAAAGTTTCTATTCCCTATAATGACACAGGAGACAACACTGAGAATTTAATCATCTCTTACTATACTCAGAGTCTTGTTAGTGCTGTATTATTTTTCTTTTGCTAAATCATATCCTTTGTTTGACCTGACACATTTAGGCGCAACGTAAAGTGAATATATTGCCCCTGTTAAAATTCGGGCAAGGTAATAAATGCTGTCTATACAGAGGAGAGCTTCTTTCAGCGTTCAAAACCAACTGGGAGAAGGCATACATTTGTGAAATGCCTATTACATTGAAGTATTACGCCTGGTGCTTTACATCCGGCACCTCATTTAGCCTTCTCCTCAGTCTGAGCCTTTGAAAACTGAAGCACTATCCAGGATATAAAATAGTAAATGGCAAAGCGCAGATTCAAAGCTTAACCTTTGGATTCAATATTGATGCTCTTTCTACCAGCCTACATTCCCTCCTTAGAAGGTCTACGAGAGCTCCGTTGCTGACTACCATATATTTTGTCAGCTAAGTCAAAGAATATACATACCAAAAGTTTATACATTGTAAATGTTCTCTAAGAGTGGTTGTACTATTCCCAGTAGACATGAATTGAATGAAAACTAAAAACTTATATGATACTGCTAGAGTTAATGGTATTGAGGGAAGGACAGGGGAAAGATACTCACTTTGCATTGTCCTCTCAGTGGCTGTGCAAAACCTACATTTCCTCTATTCTCTGTAAATTACAAATTAAAAATAAAATTTATTTGCCAAACCATTTTAATCATCTTGAAGGAAGACTATAGAAAAGTACAGTAAGATACAATTACTTACTATAAAATTAGTCTAAGAAAGATTAAGTGTGGCTGCAGTGCACTTTAATTGCCTCATTCAAAATTGATGAGAGATTATAGCAAAATAAGAAAATCTTTTGTAACGAGGAATCATTTTTCCACCAAGACTTCACCATAAGAAATTACGCAGGAAATGACAATATTGCATAATGACAAAATGTAGATTCTAAAATCATGCAACATGGATTCAAAAGGCAGCCAATGAATACTGATAGAAGATGTATGTATAAGGGGTACTGGGAGGCAGCTCAGTAGTTCAGAGTGTTTGTGTCCTTAAAGAGAACCAGAATTGCCAGGCAGTGGTGGTGCATGCCTTTAATCCCAGGATTCAGGAGGCAGAGGCAGGCGGATCTCTATGAGTTCAAGGACAGCCTGGGCTATGAAGTGAGTTCCAGGAAAGGCGCAAAGCTACACAGAGAAAGCCTGTCTCAAAAACACCCCCCCACACACACTTAAAAAAAAAAAAGAACCAGAATTTAGCTCCCTGTACTCATATCAGGTAGCACACAACTGCCTATTATTCATGTTCCCAGGAATCCAACGCTTTTGCCCTACATGGACACTTCTACTCAACTTGTACAAACCCACACAGAGACACCCACATATATAATTTAAAATGATAAAATAATGAAAATTAAAAAAAATCAGTAACAAATTTGTATAGCAGACAAAGATAGTAAAGGGCTGATTCATGGATACAAAGTTACAGTGTGTTAAAAGCAATAGTTCCCCTATTGTTTGTTACAGGAGGGTGCCTACAGATAACATTTACACACTATTTATCTGAAAATATCTAGAAGGATATTGTATGTCTTCTACATGCATAAGTAATAGACAAGATTTTTTTTTTTACCTGCTTTTAAGATTTCTCAGTATATACATGCATTGGAGTATCTCACAGCACCTCTATAAAGTACATTGTGTGTGTGTGTGTGTGTGTGTGTGTGTGTGTGTGTGTGTGTGTGTGTGTTTTAAAGGATTGGTTAGTAAAACAAAGGAAAAATAGTTGAGAAAAAGACCTAAGAGGCAAAAGACAGGTTAAGGGTATGAAGAACTGCCCAGGCCTTGCTTTTATATGTAAAGACTTCTTTACACATGCCTACACACTCGACTATGTGAACACAGGGCCATTGTGTTCTTTCTGGGATGACCTGGGCAAATCTGTCTTCCAGCCTTGCTTCTCTCAATTCCCTTGATAAACTCAGAAAGAGCATCTTGCAGTTTTGCTGAGCCTGCTCATTTCCGCTAACAAAAGCAATCACTGAAATCATCAGGTCGGTATTCTAAAACCTCTCAGTTTTTACCTATATTAGCAATCCTTTCTCAACTTGAATTCCTTCAGTTGCCCAAACCTTGAAGTCTATATTTGACAGGTACTGTGGGCTTCTCTCTCTCTCTCTCTCTCTCTCTCTCTCTCTCTCTCTCTCTCTCTCTCTCTCTATCTCTATCTCTATCTCTATCTCTATCTCTATCTCTATCTCTATCGCGTTGGTTAGCTATAACCCCTCTTTTTCAACAATGTGAAGGAAGGGCAGGTAAGACACAAGAGCAATTATTTCTCTTGGTTTAACAATAACTGGAGTTAATGCCCTATGTCTATGTAAAAGGTCCAAATGGCTTCTTTCTCTTTTGCCATTTTTAAAACTCCCTCTGCTAGAGACATGTGACGGTTGTTCCTTCGTTGTGTGAACACATGCAGTACCAAGGAACCCTTTGACTTGTTCAGAATGGTCTGATACCACTATTTTTACATCTTTTCCTTGTGTCTCTGGAACCTCTCCCCTTCGACTTTTCTAAGTGTGAGCCAGGTGCTATTGCAAAAGAATGCCATCCCCACCATCCCCCAGTCTCAAGGGTGTACGCGGAGTTTTTCAGGCTTACAGCTTGACTGGCGATAGTCTACTCTCTGTTTGTACACCTCTCCATCAATGTCTGCAGAATGTACAAAGTTTGTATCCCAGTAACAATCCCAAGCAGATGCTTTCATCATTTCAGTGGTTTCTTTCTGGGCTGGCATAACAAAATTCCACATGCTGTAAATTTATACATGAAAGAAATATGTTGCTTGTGGTCTTAGAGACAGGGAACTCCAAGATGATTAAGATCCTGACGGCTTACTGTCTGGTGAAGATGGTTCTATGCTTCTCTGGTGGGTCCACCTTAAAAATTAATCTGTCTATGCACTGTGGCCTCAGTCTATATTTAGTTTTGCTTACAAATTAGGTATTTAAAATATGTATCTAGTATCTCATTTGTTAATTGTTATAAATATATACTTCACTTTTTTTATGCAGTTCTTACAGCAAATTCTACTACCACTTTATAAATATTTAATTTCATAAGTTTATCAAGGAAAAGAATAGCAATGCCTCAAATATAATCAGAAGCCTTTTAATTGACAAATATACAAATCACCATCTGTCCACTAGATTAAAATTATGAAATCATGAAAGACTTTAAAACACAAACTTCATACTGAAAACTTCTACACTTTTGTCCATCTTGTTTAATAATAAATATATTTTTCTGAATTAATGTCTTTATTATTGAAATTTATACCAAAAATTAAATAATGTCACATTCAAAATTTTCTTTAATGAATGAAAAAAAATACTCTTCTAAGCATGATGTGTTATGACCATGTGACACCATAATCCTAATAAATCATTGGTTGGGAAAGTGGTTACCTGTCCATTTATAACTGCCTTGGTGGGATAATAAGATGAGACATTACTTCTGTCTATCACTAGAGAGTTTTAGATTATTCACCATAAAATCCAAATTTTTATTTGAAAAAAACAAGAAAAATTATTTTTATAGTCTCAAGTAGAAAAAGAACCAAAAAATAAAGAAAACTGTCATTATTATTTTTTGAGACAGGTGTGCCTTCTTACTTCAGGGCAAAAAAAAAAAAATCCTTACCATGTAGTCCTGTTGGTCTCAAACTTGTGAAAATCCCCATGGTTTTACATCCCGAATGCTATCCCACCATGTCACACTAAAAATGTAAATTATATATATATATATATATATATATATATATATTATATACAATCAATTTATATATAATTATCGATCTATATATCTATATATTTGAGTGCCTTCTCAGTAAACAAGATTTTACACATTATTCCAAGAGATGTTAAAAATTCTCTCTACATTTAATAATGGCATCCCACAATACAGTTTTTAGTGTGTTGACATAAAAAAAGTCAAAGATATAAATAAAATCCAAACCAAACCAAAGTAAGTCAGGAAAAAAAAAAAGTAAGTCCAAGCCACACCTCCAGGGCCTAAGCAGCGCCTGTCTCTAACTGTAACCTGATTTGGGGACCCTATTCCTCCTACTGGGTTGCCTTGCCCAGCCTTAACACGATGGAAGGCGCCTAGTCTTACTGCAATTGATATGTCATATTTGATTGATATCCATGGGAGGCCTGTATTTTTCTGAATAGAAATGGAGGAGTGGATTGGGGTAGGGCAGAAAAGAGGTAGGGGAAGGGATGGGGGGGACACAGGAGAGAGGGAAAACTGCAATCATGCTGTAAATAATAATAATAATAATAATAATAATAATAATAAAGTATTTTAAAATGTAATTAAAGAATTGTATTAAGGCAGGAGATAGTAGAACATCCTTTTAATCCCAGCACTCTGGAGGCAGAGGCAGGTGACATAAAGGCCAACCTGATCTGCAGAGCAATTTCCAGGACAGCCAGGGCTACACAGAGAAATCCTGTTTTTAAAAACCAAAAGGTTAAAAAAAAAGTATTGTATTACAATCAGATGATAATAATCTACCCACTAGCAATGTTTGTAACTGTAGTAGATTTTCACAGAGTTCTGATTTATTTGATACAAAATTAAGACATATTTATGTTTTCAATCACTGATATTCAGAACCTGTACAGATTAGCATGGATCACTTCATGACACTACCAATGGGTTAGGTATTTTTAGGTCAAATTTTAAATATTACATAAACACAGCAAATATGAGTTATATACATATACTGTGTCAAGTTAACTGATAGTATAAAGCTTTCAAATAAAAGAACAAATGTATGCCATTTTGTGGATTTTATCTTTTTCAATTTTATATTGACACATAGTTTCTTAGTACACACACATTTTTTATACTGGCACACATTTTTACTTTAGGAATAATGAGACATTCAGAGTCATTTTATAATCTAATGTTTAGAAAAGAATGACAATACATGATAAAATGAAAATGGACATACCACAACTTAAATTTTTTGAACACCAATTACATATTATTACCTTCAGGTGTATTTACAACCAAGAAATGGGTGTCCCTACTCTCTCTGTTTCCATATACAATGGTGTTTCCTGAAATGGCTGCAATTGTCTGATAGCCATGAGGTGAAAAGAGACTCCACCAGAAGATACAAGACAATGAACTAAAATTCACTGCAGACTTGGGAACAGACTAGCCTTCTAAAGCAAAATATCTTGAAAAATTCCAGCAATTGACCCTTCTGTTTTGTTATGTGAAGTAATATTCTTTCTCCTTGTGTATGTCAAACAATAAGGGACTTCCTACAATTAGCTCTGTTACTTTTCTATTGCCATGATAAGACACCATGACCAAAGCAACTTATAGAAGAAAGAGTTTATTGAGGGATTACAATTTCTGAGGGTGTGCCCATGACCATCATGGCAGAGAGCATGGAAGCAGTCAGGCAGGCATGGCACTGGAGCAGTAGCTGAGAGCTATATCTTATTCCCCAAATATGAGGCAGAGAGAGGGCAAACTGGGAATGGCATGGACTTTTGAAACTCCAAAACTTGCAACCTATTGGCACATCTCCAACAAGGCCAACTTTCCCAAATAGTTCCACCACCAGGGGACTCAATGTCTAAATATATGAACCTATGGGGCCATTCTGAATTAAACTAACATGGGCTCCATAAAATGTATCTATTATTAAGGCCATTATTGTTATTCTTAATGCAGAAACATTTATGTTGAAAGCTTTTTTTTTGTTCACAAATGGCTGTGAAAATCAAGCATAAATGGGGCTTATAGAAATTGTATCTACTCTTTATTATATATGAATATAATAAAAATATAACTCATGAGTAATTCAAAAATACAAAAGTTTAAACTTTATGTTAAAATGGGTGTTTTGAAATTACAATAAAAGAACATCATTTTGAAACATATGGTAAGCAGTGTTGTATTTGAAGTATCAAGGAGTAGGGGTCAAAACACATGCCTCTACCTGCAAGAATGATAGGATGAATTATGAACCAAAGGCTGTGGAGCCCCCAGCTGGAGCAGGCCCTCTGGATAAGTGAGACAATTGTATAGCTTCAACTGTTTGGGAGGCATCCAGGCGTGGGACCAGGACCTGTCCTTAGTGCATGAGCTGGCTGTTTGGAACCTTGGGCTTATACAGGGACACTTTGCTCAGCCTGGAAAGAGGGGACAGGACCTTCCTGTACTGAATCCATCAGGTTTAAATGAATCCCCAGGAGAGTCTTGGCCCTGGAGGAGATGGGAATGTAGAGGAGGGGATGGGGAGAAGGTGGGGGTTGGTGAGGGAGAGGGGAGGACAGGGGAACCCATGGCTGATGTGTAAAATTAAAACACAAATATAATAAAAAAAAGTTTAATTTAAAAAAAAACAAACAAAAGAAAAAAGATACAGTTTAAGCTAAAATATAACATCAAGTATCTTCAGATTAACATGCATTCAAGTTTAAGATTCAGAGATATAATAGTTAAGAAAAGGGGTTTTTTTTTTTTTAGTATGTTCAAGATTATTGTCCAGAATTTACTTTAATATAATCTTTATAATTATGAAATCTACATTAAATATGACATTTTAAATATTTTTGACTCTTCTTTGTTGGTTGTGTTTTATCCTATTTTGGCCCTTTCATGATTGTAAGGCTCCCTGATTAAACTTAACTCTGTGTGTTAGTATTCATCTGGTTTTATAGAGAACTTGATAAATGAAGGGAGAGTAAGTAGTCAAGGCAGTTACATGAAGATTAATTAGAAATATACTCTAAGACTTAATGTGGAATCACATTTGATCTGAAGACCAATTGAATAGGAACCATAAAGTGTCCTTGCACAGGTTTCTTTGGAGAGGGTAGAGGGAAACATCCTTTAGCTTCTGTCCATTTTTTTTTTTTTTTGAGATCTCAGACATTATCTTGTTACAACTGCAATGCATTCTCTAGCTCTAGACCTTAAAGTCTTGAGTTAGACTTGAGGACTACAATCCTCAAGAAGCAGGAATCTTAGTTTGCTTGCCACAAATACTTACTTTGAAATCAAATTAATTTAAAAATTGTGCATCATCATATAACCCTGGTTAGGAGATATGTTGCTATCACTAAGAGTCTTGGTGTTTCAAGGTAATCCCTTCTACAGTGTGTAGTCTGGCCCTTCCAGACCCACACACAATTACAGAGAATATTGATATTTCACATTAGTGCTGAGTCAGTTCTCAAAAATGTATCAACCTCTACAGAGGAGTCCATTTTTAACTTTCACCTTTAGAAAGAATTTTCCAAATTCTTTTGTTTTCAAATTTACATATATAATCAATGTTTATCAAATGTCTATTGCTTTCAAATGGGTCATATGGAATCCAGAATATTCATGGGATGTTAGGATTGGCCTTGTCTGAAGCCTAAGAGCTGTGGAAGCAGATTATTTCAGTGGAGCCATCTTTTAGAAGACAACTCATACTTTGCCTTTTACCAAGATAGGTGACAAGTTGTTCAAATATGTCAGCAACCCTTCACTTTCTCAAACAATGTGTTCAATGATGGAATAATTGAATATTAAAATCCCTGTTTGTGTATATAAAAGACTCATTATGCCTCACTGGATGGTCTTTCAGAGAAATTGGTCTAATTGCTTGAATATGTGAAAATGTAGGCTCTAAAGACAATGCCAATCCTCAGTGGTCACAGCTTGTCACTTTATATATTTATGTTTATAAGAGAAACACCCCAACTTTTATCTAAATCACAATTTAAGTTTAAAAATGCGTGCCTGATATCTGTGGCTACTTTTCCCAAGGATGTGTGTGATTGCTGTCTACTAACGATGGAAAGGCAGGGATGAAACCATGATGTAACGTTTACAGGGAAGCCAACACATGGAAGTTTACTTATTGATTTGAATGATTAGTATTTGAGCTGACATGGAGAGCATTTGAACTCTCCCAACCATGAAACATGTGTGTGCTAAAGAACAATTAGCCACAACGAACAAGAAGTGAATAGTCTCTACAATTTAAAAAGATAGGTATGGTTTGTTGTCTGAGTGGCTCAAGCTTAAATTCCATCTTAAATATTAGATGAATAAATACTTTCTTATATCTCTCTAATATGATGAGCAATAAATGCAATCATGTATTTACAAAAGTAAATAACTGTGTACTTTTAAACTAGCTTGAGGGAAGTCCCTCAAATATGTGGCATCTACTCTATCAAAAATCTTCAAATATTGGTTGTCATTCATTCCTATATTTTGCAGCTATTGAAAAAGCCTCTAAAGTAAATAGATTGTAATATCAAAATACAGACAATTAAATGCTCTTTTCTGACTTTCTTCAAGTCCTATTAACTAGCAGATAAAAGGTTCACTTCAGTTTGTGAAACCTAGATTTCCCTCTAACCTTGATACAATGTCAAGTTACTGTACACACAGATAATATATATCAAGACAAATTTATTCATTATAAATCTAGAAACACTTCAATGAAAATTTGAATAATCAACTTTTTTGCCATGATTAATTGCCATCATTCATCTCACCTTTTTTGCTTACTTGTTTACACACATTTTTATTTCAGTTCCTCTTCTCTCCAGCTCCATTTTTACTTTATCTCTTTCCCTGCCTCAGTTAGGTTTCTTAGGGAAATACCGTTTTCAGCTATGTTGAATTCGGGATTGATTGGGATCCAATCCTTGTGATCTTTGCCCTTTGTCATAGTGGCTCATGGTCCTTAATGGTCTTCCCACATCTAAGACCTTTCAGTGCTTTTCTCTCATTGAGACATTTCTTCACTTTCTTGAAACCAAGTAGGGATTTCTTATGTTGGAGAAAAACTTTGGCCTGACCTTTGTCCTATCTTCCAACCACTCTAGATTCTTTTCTTTTTAGTTCTTTCTGCCCTTGATTTAAAAGGAGTTTCCCTCTCTACACCTAGTTTATTAGCATCCACTAGAAAACTCTGTTGTTGTTTGCTTTTTTTTTTACTCATTTTTGGGGCCTGCCACCCAGCTCCCAAATAAATCATACATGGAGGCTTATTCTTAATTATAAATGATTGGCACTAGCTTGGCTTGCTGCTTGCCAGCTTTTCTTAACTTTAAATTATCTTGTCTATCTTTTGCTTCTGGGATTTTCCTTTTCTACTTCTGTATACCTTTTGTTGTTTATTACTCTTTGGCTTGTTGTGTAGCTGGGTAGCTGGACCCCGGAGTCCCCCTCCTTCTCTGGCTCCTTCCTTCTTCTCCTCTCCTCTAGATTTCTCCTTCTACAGGTTCTCTCTGTCTATCAGCCCCATCTATCCTTTCTCCTGTCTTGCTATTGGCTGTTCAGTTCCTTATTAAATGATCAGAAGTTTTAGACAGACACAGTAACACAACTTCAGACTTAAAAAATGCAACATGAACAAAAGTAACACACCTTAAAATAATATTTTACAACAAAACCCAAATGATGTTTTTCCTATTCCCATGCTTAGCCCTCAATAATTTTGAAAATGGTGGCCAGCGGCCCCTAAATATGTGCTTTAGTGTGTTATATAGTGAATGTAAGTGAGATTCATGTGCTTTTATACTACACCAGTGGTTTTCAAACATGGATCCCGACCCCTTTGGAGGATGTGCAAACCTTTCACAGGGATTGCCTAAGACCATAGGAAAACACAGATCTTTACATTACAGTTCTTGACAATAGCAAAATTACAGTTGTGAAGTAGCAACAAAAATAATTTCATGGTTGTGGGGTCACCACAAGATGAGGAACTGTATTAAGGGGCTGCAGTACCAAGAAGGTTGAGAACCACTGCCCTAGGTAACACTGAATTCAAAAGCTACATCCATTTTCTTGGCTGTGATATGCCAAGTCACCTCCATTTTCCTTGATAGCTGTTTAAGTCACAGGCTCTTTTACAGCCACATTTAAGTCCAAATATTAACTCTTAAAGCAAATATTACCCTTGCAATAATATTGTATATACATTCAGGTTATAGGATGACTAAGAAAGGTTTGAACTGAAATCACGGTTCACGGCCCCTTCTGATGTCAGCAACAGAGCTGCTATAGACTCCAGGCAGAATCTGTGGAGGACTAGACAGACAGTCTTAGAAACCCCAGTCTCCGAGCCATTTGAGCATATAGATGTCAAATTTAGATGGGGGTAGGAATAAAAAAGTCAGAAATAGGTCTTGACAGCAGCCCATTTTGATGGGCACTGTGAAGTGAGCTGAGTGTCAGGGGCAAGAGAAACTGCATCCAGCTGGAACTTTGGTACAGAGGCAGGAATTTCTTCACTGTAGTAACATTCTTGGAAAAGGCTCATGGCTGACGACTGGAAGACTATTCAACACAGCTCCACATTTAGATTGGGGTACTTCTTTGGTAGTATCCAGATATGATGGTTACATCTCATGTGATTCATAAACACATGTGCCGTGTGTGTGTGTGTGTGTGTGTGTGTGTGTGTGTTTAATATATTTTCAAGTGTCATGGTCTTTTAACACAAATTATCAGTTTGTGCCTCCAGGTGTGCTGGAAGACAAGAAGGTGATCATGTATAAGTTTAAACAGTATGTGGAGCCTTTCTTCATGGGACTTCTATTCAATATGGAGTCACTCACAGATAAATAATTCCAAGCTATGCATAGGCTGAAAGCTGCTATGATATAGGCTTAAAATAATCCAAGGGAGAGCCTACTGTTCTCACTATCAAAACAAATTTGTTTTTGTTTATTATTTAAGGCCTGTGATTATTCCCTTATTCCCAAAATCTCCTTCCTTTGACCTTATGGAAAGCGGCACTTGAATTGTTCTTACACAGAACTAACCAATATATTTTTCAATGGAGTGGAAATCAGACAGCAGTGTATTTTTTCCTTGAGAAAAAACTATTCACTTCCATAATTTTAATTTACACCTCTATGTGGGTGACTTTAGAATCTATTTTTTTCAAGGACTATTTATTTCCCCAAATATCTGCTCAATATTTCACTTGAAGCTTTATAATTGTTCCAAACTAATACGAATTATAAACTTTAATTACATGATGTTGAAACCCTTTCTATTTGCCAGGTTTACAACCTGTCTTAAGTCAATATAGGTCCTTTATTCCTGTGTGCATTGGAAACAAATCTCAAATTTTTATAATTTCTTTTTATAAATGACTAACATTGTTTACTTTCAATATTCTGAACATTTGTCTTTCTAAGGTATTATCAGTTTACAGGTAAGGTATTCCTGTCACATTTTATTGGCTTCTGTGCTCATGAGAAAACCCTTTACATTCAATGATCATGGACATTTTTATCTCTTCTAAACATTGGTTTAAAAAATGCAATAGTTCTAAGTGTCCTAAGTAAGATTGTCAACCTAGGCAGCCATGATGACCCACATCTGTAATCCCAAGGTTCTGGAGCAGAAGCAGGTTATTGTTTCAGGATTAAATGCAACCTAATCTACAGAGTGAGTGCCAGGTCAGCCAGGCCTATGTAAACAAAACTCAGTTTCAAGCGAAGAAACACACACGTAAATGGTGCCTCATTAGCTAAGACTTCATAGTCATTTCATTTGTAATCATAATTTACGTGCACATGAAACTAAGAATTTGAGCAAAATCATAATTGGTTCATAAATGCAGTACAGCTCAGAACTTAGAGAATATCTGAGAATTTCATTCAGCAACGTAAGCTATAAATGTAGACATGCCAGACACAGAATCTGATTGGTTATAGAACAGTACTTGTCTTATTTAGATGTGGTCAGATGTTTGCTGGCTACAGTACAGCATTTGCAACTTATCAACAGCCTAGACCCTTATAAAATACTTGTTCCTACGTTACATTCAAACTGTTGATGGAGAAGTCATAGTTTTGATCTCATTACACAGGAATTGGAAGACAGGCCCTGAAGACAGCCTCAGGTCAGTGCCCCCTGTTTATTTAATCCAACATTTTATCTTTCCTTAACAATGGCCAAGACTCGTTGTCCCAGCTAGTTGATCCATATTTCAGAGAGAATATATGATAACTCATTCACATCTTCCTTTCCCTTGACCCCTTTGAGAACCTTTACCTTGTATCAACATCAAATCTGACTTACAAAGCTGGTTTCTTTTTAGTAGCCAGTCTCCGAAACCCATCTTTTGTGATACACTCCCAATGCAACAATTGGTAGAACTAATTATTTTATTAAAAAAAAAAAAGAACACAAATAAGATTCAGTGCGGTAAATAGTGAGGAAAGAGTGATAGACCATAGCAGGCTCTTTTCAGGCTGAGTAAAATTGTGCATTGTTTATTCCCTAATTCTTCTGCTCATCCCAGGGATGAGGTAGAGTACAAAGCTCTTGCATCTCTAAATTCTTCTGCAGAACATTTGACTTACACCTCTTTGTTCCCTCCCTTTGGAACTGATTCCACTTCGCACTGTAGCACATCTGCATTTTATTAATCTTGAGATGGTTACAAGAGGCTCAGTTTCTCTTTGAATCTGATCATCTATTTCACATTTTTTGGCATCTTCAGAACTGCAGAGCTGAAAAGGAGACCTTAGCCAGTCTGAGAAATTTGTAAGGATAATTGCTTCTTGGTTGGGATGTCAGACATCTGACACTGATTCTTTTCACTGCCTTGCTCTTTTTTTTTTTTTTTTTATCAACTTTTGTTTATTCATGAAAGAAATTTTACCAAGTTTGCTCAGTGGTACAAACTGTGCTACCGACTCAAGGATACAGGCAACAATAAATCTTGTCTTCTTCAACTCTCTTCACTACTTGGCAGTTTCATAAAAGTTAAACATTTATTGGTTTATAACCTATCCTTCCTTCCTTCCTTCCTCCCTCCCTCCCTCCCTCCTTCCCTCCCTCTTTCTTTCTTTCTTTCTTTCTTTCTCTCTCTCTCTCTCTCTCTTTCTTTCTTTCTCTTTCTTCCAAGACAGGGTCTTTCTGTGTAGCCCTAACTGTTCTAGAACTCACTCTGTAGATAGGGCTGGCCTGGAATTCAGAGATCTGCCTACCTCTGCCTCCCAAGTGCTCGGGTTAAAAGCATGCATCACCACTACCCTGCTTGGTTTATAACTTTCCTAAAGGGAATAATGAGAAAGGATCACAGCCTTCTGTCTTTTCTAAAGGCAAAAAGCAGGATGATGATAGTCACAAATGCTGGTTACTAATATAGAACAAAGAGATTCTTTTTTTTCCCCGTTAAGTTAAATATATGCATTTGTTTTAAATCCTGACCACACTTTTCCCTCACTCCTCTCCTCCCATTACTGCCCCCTCCTCCCTTCTGCCCCATCCCCCCTCCCCAATCCACTTGTCCTCTGTTTCTGTTCAAAAATGGACACACCTCTCACGGGTGTCAACAAAGCATAGCATGTCAAGTTGAGGTAGGACTAAACTCCTCCCCTTGTATTAAGGCTTGGTGAGGCAACCCAGTATGAGGAACAGGTTCCCAAAAGCCTGCCAAAGCTTCAGGAACAAGCCCTGCTCCCACAGTCCAGAGTCCTACAGGTAGATCAAGCTACGCAACTGTCACACATACGCAGAGGACTAGGTCAGTCCCACGCAGGCTCCTTAGTTGTCGGTCCAGTGTCTGTGAGCTCCTTTAGATCACATGGTTCTAACACACAAGTATATGAGCAAACCACTTTTTACCCTATATATAAGCTGGAAGTGAGGGCCCCTGCCAATAGAAGCTAATTTACTGCTTACCATTGAAAATTACTTGGAAAAGTCATTGAAAGATCAGACATCCTGTAATATATGTATACATTCTCACGTATGACAAATTGGCATCTTTTTTTAAAAAAAGAAATTCTTGATTTTGTTCCTTTTTTTTTCACCTTATTGTTCTTAATGAACCATGTCTGGTGCCATGTCTCAGGGGATAGAAGTGCTTGCCCCCAAGGCTGGGGACCTGAGTTCAACCCCTGGGTTGGAGGAAGATAACTGACTTCCACATGTAGTTCTCTTTGCTCTTGATACAGGCTACAGCATATGTGTGGCTATACATACACTCCCACACACATATACACACATAAAAACACACAAACAACTAACTACATAAATAACATTTTAAAATAATCCAAATCAACTCCAACGTCCAAGCTAAGAAAACAAATCAGTCATACAGGAATGCAGTGTTTTCCCAAACAGTATGCAATTTTTATTGCAAACTCTGAGGACAATTTAAATTTCTAGTTAGTTAAAACACTATTTGAAAAGCACCTATATTTTCTAAGAAAATCAGGATAGCTTGCAAGGTCAGAACACGTGCAATTTAAATATTGTAAAAGAAAATGAAATAATTATTATATTATTAAGTTTCAATGGTAAAAATAATTTGCCATCAAAGCAACATGTAGGTAAATCCTTCAAATGTTCTTATCTATGTAGATAGTGATTTTACAAAATTGCAATTGAGTTTAGAATGGGACCTTAATGATTAGCTGGAAGTGTGTCTTTGCTTCCGCCAATATATCCAAATCAACAGCCCTGTAAGACAGCTACTCCTCTATCCAGCACACCGAGGACAGAGCTGACTATATTTCTTACACAGTCATGCTCTCTTTTGTTACTCTCATGACATCTGACTTTTTTTTTTTTCTCAATGGAATTTTAGTCTCCCTTCGATGTGTGAAGTGTTTTAAAGATTACAAATCTGAATGATCTGTGGCTCATTTGTAACTTCCTATTTAATTGCAAAACATTCTTTGTTTGATTCTTTAAATATAGCTAATTTTACATTTTAATTGGTTTAAAAAAAGTACCACTCCCACACATTCTATTCAGATAGCAAGATGATGGGCACTTGCAGGGGCCTCTGACTGATGCTCTTAAATCAATTGTCTTCCTGTGCTTACTTGTTTCCAGCACTGCTAGGAACTGCTTAAGGTGTCTCCACAATCTATGGGTAGGCTTTTTAACTTATTGTTGAATTGGAGCATCAAAGTTCTTTTTCTTCCCCTCAAGTTTAGGATAATTTACAATGACAAAACTAAAATTCTGGTTTCTTAAAGGTTCCTAAAACAAACAAAAGGAACTTCTTTAACAGACATGGAAAATACTTTTTCTTCCCTCAACTGTTTACTGTTAACCCAGTCAGAGCTATTTAGATTAGAAACCACACAATGACGAGATGAAGATTCTCTGGGGAAAGAAAAAAAAAAGTTATGGATCAATTGCATTACCTTTTGTCAATAGTGTTGCCATCTTAATAATAGATTTTTTCAACCTTTAGCAAGAACACATTATTTTTGATAAATTATTCATATTTCTGTACGTTGCACCATCTTACAATTTGCATATCTGGCAGCAGCATGGGCTGTACATTCAGACTTCAGCATCCTTGGTCAGACCAAGTGGCCAAAGGCTACTTCCTTATTAATTTCATCTCAAAAGGGTGATTATCATTCTAAAATGAAGCATTATCCCAGAAATATGCTTTCCTAAAGCAATAACTATAAGCGGCTTAACCTAAGAATCTTGTAAGCACATAAATGTTTAGTTAATTTTTAATCTTTCTCTATTTGGGTAGTATCTATGTCTAAGAACATAGCTCAGTTTTATAAGAAGATATGAGAATATGGTTTTATAAGAAAGAGAACAATAGTTCAGACATTGATTAAGCAGCTCATTGGCATTTAGGATGAATTGCTATCAGCTTCTAGTATCTTATTTTAAAAAGATGTGTACTCTTGGAGGGCTTGAAAGGTGTTATACTGCTGGTCCAAATTTAACTGTTGAATTGATGACTATAGATTTCTCTCATAGTTTATGTAAAAGACACTGCAATTCTATCCTTATTTCCTGCCCCAACAGTTAATTATTTTATTAGGGCAAGTGTGGAGATGTTTTGTAATTCCTTTCACTTGCAAGCATGAACAGCAAGGAGCCTGTATCCACACCAGTCACTCCCGTGGTCTGGTCACAATATGCTACCTCATACCATTGTAAGGATGACAAGTCACCTTCCATTCCAGCAAGAGGCAAAGCCTAAGTCATAGAACCACCAGGCGATGTTTCCTCCTGTAGCTGTCTAACCCCCTGTCCCAGCCTTCCATCCTCAGTTTCTTCAGTGGTCTTTCTTGGAAAAGTAATTGTGATGCATTGCTTTCTCAGAAGGATATTGGTAATCCAAGCACCATTCTGGAAACTTGGAGCACTCCATCTCTCATAAGAGGTGCATGCCCCCAGGAGAGTCAGGGAAGATAGATAGCTGAGGATACTGATTTTTCCAGAACTATTCTTCTCAGTAGCTGTGTTGCCTTCACCACACTCTCATTCTTATGTTCTTTAAACTGGGCTCTCTGCAAACATGTAAAGTCCCAGTATTTGGCCCTGTTGATACACCATGATTGGAGGTGGCGTAGCATGCACTGAACAACTTGCAGCACCTTCTGCTGATGGATCAGGTCAGAGGGAGGAAGACAGAAGACCATAGAGACTCACCTTCAGCAAGCCTCTATATTTCATTCGCATACTTAACCTTAAATATCTTGTGTGCTGCAAAACTGCTAGAGGTTGATTTTGAACTTTCTTTTTCTTGAAAATCAGTCAGAGGAATTTGATCCACGATTTCCCTAATGAAGAACTGCTTTCTTCTTGTTCTAGTGAGATATTAACAGTTCCACTTGTACCACTGTTGTCTGGTCCCAATATTATCTATTGAAAATCAAGTTCTGAACTTTAAAATGAAGAGACTTCCTGCTAAATCTATCATCAGTTTATAAGGAGCAAGGGAGTTATGTTGGACATTTTTGTATCTATCTGGTCTGTTGAACTTTTTCACTATTATTGTTAGATTTTTCTGTGCAATTTCTTTTGGGTTTATTAGAGATAATTTTGTCAGTAGTTCTCCAGGTGCTAGAGTTATGGAGATGAGTAAGCAACAGTTAGTAACCTTAGGGTATGTGTTGACTAGTGAGAAGAAAGAGTTGTGTAAGTAATTTAATGTATGACTACCAGGGATTGAAATCTTCGCTGCCATGCCCAGTGGACTGTGATTAAGGAATAGCAAATGTGCAGACCATAGTATCAGTACTAATTTCCTGCCTTAGCATTTGCTTCTACTCATTGCATTTCCCTGGTCAGGTTGTTCCTTTGTTTAATGGACCCTTTATTATTTATTTTATTGTCATTTGCTGAATTGAATGATCTAATACATTATTCAAGTATTTCTCTCATTACCATTTTTGAAACAGTAATTCATCCCTCCTCTATTACTCTAAAAAATAGCTGTAATAAATGCAGTGATATTTTTTTCAGAAGCGGAGGAAACGTTGAAACAAATTTTCAGTTGCAAACATGTTTCTCAAATAATCCTGTTGTCCAATAGCCAGAGGCTATTGCAGTTATCTGAAATTTATATCTAACACTAATTGAAGTCAAAATACAAATGGTGATCCATAAATGGCAAGCTTGTGACAGTAAACTAGTCTTTCAACTGGTGGCAAAAAGTGATTTTTTAATTAAATTCATAGTGTCAATATTTTTTCAGTTCTGTTAAATCAAGCTTGTCCATGCCTATGGATTCAAGAGGTTGAAATATTTGGCTTAAGCAATCCATGACAATTTATTTGTCTTAGTATGTTTTGGGATATTTAGAATAGTGGCTTGTTTGATAATTTCTGATTAAAGCATAGTAAAAGAATTATGTTGACATTTTAACATGGGAAAATACTTTTGTTACAATTCAAACATTAACCCTTTCCATTTTTTTATGGTACTGTAAGGATTAAATACATGGGCTATACATACCAGGCCATAATTTTATGGTATAAATATTAATTATCAATTCCAATACTATTATAATATTTGAATGACATTCTGATCATTCATCTTTATTTAAAATTATATCCTTTGATGCAAAGATATGCATATAAAATTATCAAATAAAGGCTAATAACAAGGTAGAAAATTAATTGGAAATTTTTCACTGGGTTACATTGGTTGGGATAATACACAGGAAAATACCTGCTACCACTTGGGAAGTTTTCAGTAATTGTCAGGAATATGTATCTCATTATATTATTTTTGTTATTTCTACATTTGTTTGCAATTCTCTTTAGTGTAGTGTTAGTTTCTTTTCCTTGGCAGAAATCAAAAGAGGCAGAACATGTACCTTTGTTGGAAATCTGCCTGGATTTAATGTGTTTTCACTTGTATGAGTTTTGGTGTGGGGTTCTTTTCCTGTATGTTCATGGTCTCAGGGTTGAGTCTCCTCTTTAAACATGCAAACAGTTCTCTTGAGGACAGGGGTGCTGTGTTCAAGCAGATGTCAGAGCTGATCATCTCAGCACGCGTCCTTGGTAGCTCTGAGGCTGCTGCTGTTGCTGAGTGGACGCACATTGGCAGAGTTGTTGAAAAGGCATTTAGTTTTAAGCTATTAGCTTTTCCTGACATGCAGTTCATGTAAGAGGTTGTGATGTAACACACATTAACGTAAGAGCTTGAGCTCAGAGAAGGACTATGTGGAATTGGGAGAAATTCACGCTACTGTTATGACCCTGAGATTTGCTTCTATTGAAATTGCCCTTTTACAGGTAGTCACTGCAGACTATCCCTTTAAAAATGAATTTGGGGGGCTATAATAATGGATCAGCAAAACTTTTAAAAGCACTAGATGTTCACACAGAGAGCCCAATCATATCCTAGCATCCATGTGATAACTCACATCTATATGTAACTACAATTCCAAGGGATTGAACATCGTCTTCTGGCCTCATAGAGCACAGGCATTCATGTAGTGCACATACAAAACATATATGCATATGCATGCAAAACACTCATATGCATAAAGTAAAATAATTAAATCCAAAAATAAATTAACTTTCATCCAATAACAGTATTGGCAATAAATCAGTGTGCCTTAATAAACCAATGTGCTTTTCTGATGAGGGGACAGATGCAGGCCTCAGGTAGGGAACCAGAGCAGAGCAGAAAGAGGAGCTGATAGAAAATGAATCCTAAAATATACTCATGTAACTGACCTTGCAGAGGGAGAGCTCATTCATTTGAGTCCTGAGCAGTCAGAAGCCAGGTTGTGAATAAAGGACTATAATAATAATAAATAATAATCATAGCTAAATATACTCCTTTCATATAAATAACTGAAATTAGTGCTTTTGTTATGGTGGTTATGATAAAATGAAAAATTATCTCTGCAACAAAAGACAAAACATTTTTGTTTGTCCCAGGGCATGTAAATATTATGATTATGATTATGATTTTGTTGTGGGGGATATATATTGTGAGAGAGAGAGGAAGGAAGGAGAGTATTTGTAAATGTACATGTGTGTTCACATGTGTATATGCATTTGTGTGTATGTGTGTGGAGGACATTTCAAGTGTCAATCCATAGCAACACAGTCCACCTACTTTTATAACAAGTTCTCTGATTGTCTTGGAATGTGCCATGAAGACTAGACTTGCTGGACAGTAAGCTCCATGCATCTGACTGTGTCCTTCAGTGATATACTTATGTGTGTCCCCTAAATGTTATAATTAGAAGTGCTTACCAACATGCCCAGCTATTGTCTGTGAATTTTTAGGATCAAACTCAGGTCCCCATGCTTTCCAGGCAAGCAACTTACCTACTGAGCCACAGGCACAACCAAGCATATTGTTCTTTGTCAAACTATTTTGATGTGGAATTGTTTCTTGTTAATAGTACTTTTATTTATTCTTGAAAGTTTTTATACGTGCATACAGTATATTTCAACTATATTCATCCCTGAAACCTAACTTCATCTTTAATGTGGGCCTCCAAGACAACATTGCTCCCTCCCAACTTCATGTTCAGTTTGTTTGGTTTTAAAGATATGTTTTTACTATTATTATTTTTTGGTTTTATTTTTTTTTTTTGTTTTTTTTGAGACAGGGTTTCTCTGTGTGGTCTTTTAATGTGAGTGTGTGTGTGTGTGTGTGTGTGTGTGTGTGTGTGTGTGTCTGTCTGTCTGTCTGTCTGTCTGTCTGTCTGTCTGTGTGTTGTCATGGGCATTTTTGTATAATTGCCCTCAGAGCCCAGAGGCAACAGATCACTGGGGAACTAGAGTTCTGTTTAGGTACAGGGAACGGAACTCAAGTTCCCTGGAAGAGCAGTGCATGACATTGTACTCAGTGGAAGCTGAGAGAAGGAGAGTCAGGGATATGGCACGCGATAAGTTCTTCAATTCCAAGTTGTCATCCCTACACATGTGTGAATAACGATATTAATTAAATCTGAAAATGCCACGAATTTGAGAAAGAGGATTGGTGCAAGAGGAGCTGGTGGGGGAAGAAGGCAGAGTGGAAATATTGTAAATACAATATTCATGAATGAAATTCTCATAAATTTCTTTCAAATTTTTCCTCATTATTTTATAGATTGATCTGAATAACTTATTTGAGGTCACTCATGTGCCTTTTTTTTTTTTCCTTTTAGAGCCAGGAAAATCTCCTGAAGCCAAACAAACAACTGCAAAAATCACAGCCCAAGGTAGGTAGTCAACACTTTAAAAATTCCTTTTCCTCTCTTTAGTCCATTGCATTTTTTTGACAAAGCCAAAGCTGTTTATTGCAGAAGAGCGCCATCTGCTGGTTGCTCTTCTGCAATAAACAAACTGTTGCATGATTTTTTTTTAAATTGAAAATAGATTTTTTCATACAGTTTATTCTGATTCCGTTTCCACCCCCTCAAGTCTTCCAAGACCCCCCTCCACCTCCCCATCCACCCAAATACACATCTTTTCTTATTCTCTTTTCTTATGAAACACACAGACATCTAAGAAATAGAAAAATAAATAAATAAAACAAGCATACCCAAATGGAATAAAACAAACAAATGAACAGCAAAACAGAGTCAACTATAAAGCACAAAACCCCACAAACATAGACATAGAGATATACACATTGGAACACATATAAGCCCCCCAATAACACAAAATCAGAATCATAATATATAAGCAGAAGATCTATTATATATAAGAAAAAATGAATAGCCAAAGCATTGTGGGACAAAAGTACTTCTAGAGATACCACTGAGTTTATTTTGTGTTGGCCATCTACCACTGGGAATGGCACCTGGCCCTAAGAGTGGTTTGTGAACTCAGTGAGACTCTGCTAGAGAAAATTAAATTTTTATTTGTGAGTAGTTACACATTGGAGATAGCTTCTGGGTTAGGGATGGGGGCTTGTCTCCAGTTCTTCTCTCATCACTGGGAGCCCATTAGGCCTAATCCTGTCTAGGTTCTGTGCATGCTGCCATAGTCCTGTGACTTTGTATGTTCATAGATCCCACTGTGTTTCCTTGGTGTTGGCCTTGTTTCCTTGGTGTCCTCTATCTCCTATCGCATTTCCACCTCCTCCTCTGCAGGGTTCCCTGAGTTGTTGGGTGGAGGTGGGGTTACTGGACACATCCCATTTATGACTGAGTGTTCCAAGGTCTCCCCTGCTCTGCACACTGTCCAGCTGTGGGTTTCTGCAAGAGAAAGCTTATGTAATAATGTTTGAGCAAGTCACTGATCTGTGACTATGGCAAAATGCTATAAGGATTCATTTTGTTGACATGTTCTTTAGCAAAACAGTATGATGTGGCTTTCTCCTAGGCTCCTGGCTTGTCTAGTCTCAGATTCTTGGCCACCTAACTAGTGTCAAGGATGGGTTCTATCTCATGGGTTAGCCTTAAATTGAATCAAATATTGGTTGGTTACTCTAACAAGATTTATGCCATCATTGCACCAGAAAATCTTGTACCTAGGTCATAATTGTATGTTGTAGAATATTATTTTAAGATATGTTACATTTGTGTATGCTGTGGAACATTTGCTTCATGATGCAAAGATGTTTTGCATTCTTTTACATTGCATTTGTTTAACTCTGTGAAGCTGTGTTACTTTGCCTGTCAAAAACACCTGATGGGTCTAATAAAGAATTGAATGGCCAATAGTGAGGCAGGAGAGAGAAACAGGTGGGTCTGGCAGGCAGAGAGGATAAGTAGAAGGAGAAAAAGAGAGGAGAAAGATAGAGGAGCAAGGGAAGAAGGAGAAGGACACTGGGGGCCAGCTACAAAGCAAGCCACGGAGTAAGAAGTAAAGAAAGGTATATAAAATAGAGAAAAATAAAATCACAGAGGCAAAAGGTAGACAGGCTAATTTAAGTTAAGAAAAACTGGCTACAAATAAGCCAAGCTAAGTCTTGGCATTCATAAAAAAGAATAAGCCTCCATGTGATTTATTTGGGAGCTGGGTGGCAAGCTCCCCAAAGAGTAAAGATTAAAAAACAAAACAAACATCACCACCAACAAAAAACCCAAATACAAATGTAGATTGAAGGATTTGTAGCTGAGTTATTGTTTACCTTTCTACTTTGGTGACTTGTAGAGTATCTTCTAGTACCAGGAACACTAGTCATTAAGGCAAGTATTTCTTTAGTCATTTGAGCAAGTCTTATTGAGGATGATGCTGAGTTTGATTCTAAAAACATACCCGAAGGGATAAGCATCAGTGCATTGCCTCCAAGCTTCATTCAAGATGCTTTGATACATATTTCTAAAAATAAACTCCAAATAAATACATAAAAGTACACAGATTAGCTATTACCATGAGAGTTGCTAATGGGTTGGCTATATTGGTTGCATTTCATGATTTGTTTCATATTAGAAGTGTCTATTGGAATGTTAGAACATCAATATTATTATCTAAATGCTCACATTGCAAATGCTGGCTTCCAGATATACTACAGAAATAATTACCTTAACTTCATGAACCATGCAAGGAAATTAGTTCCTTCTCTCGCTGATATCCTTAGGGCTTAAAAAGTAGAAGTGGTGTATTCTCAAATCAGTAGTAATTTGACAAGACACCAAAGAGAGACACAGTACTATGCCATTGTCACCTATGAAAAGTTTAGAGAGCAGTTTAAGAAAACAGCAGGGAAAATATTCACGGGACAGGATCTCCATTCCTTCTCCTGCACTAGATTATGCAGAGCCTCAGAGTTTGGCAATAAAAGAGATGCATTTAGACAGTGGTGTGGTTGTAGCTGGGTAGAGGGGCCTCACAGCAAACTCATTAGCATACAGTCGGATATGAAATACTACCGAATGTATTGCATCTGACTAAAATCTTATTTTAGACCAATTTATGCTAGCATGGTTAAGGGCTATGGAGCCACTTTTTAAGTTTTCTTGCTGATTACAAGTTCAATAAAATTGTTTCTACTTTATGAAACTTTTGATAGGGAATATAATAAATATTATTTGTCAGAAAAACAGAGTGAGTCTACATGAAAATATATATCAGGATAAATTCCACAGGCAAATAACTTTTTGTAAAAGAGTTTTTATTGTGTTTATACATGCGTGTTTTTATGTGTTTGTGTGTGTGTGTGTGTGTGTGTGTGTGTGTGTGTGTGTTTGTGTGTGTGTGTCCATGTTTTCAAGTGTGTTATTTTTCTTTTAAAATTATAAGGAATTTAGGCCCTTCTATATTGTCTAGATGCTGAAGACCATGCAATGTTTGAAATACAATTGTAATCAGTAATTAAATTTACTTCAGCCTAATGTTAATGGAATTGAAAAGGAAGATTGAAAAGATTATGTGGAAATACACTTTAAAATTCTGCTCAAGACTATAGGCTCAGGGGTTTTACATTGAATTACATTTTAGGCAAGGTGACATCTGAAAGTTTGGCTTCCAAATAAAGTATTATTATTGAATTATTATTATTATTATTATTATTATTATTATTATTATTTAAATGACGTATTATTGCCAAATTTATTTTTGGCTGCTCACCTAGAGTCCCATCACTGTGTTGGAGCTCTACTTGTTAGGAAGGCAGTTGTCAGTGTTGATGTAGCACAGAGAGCAATGCAGCAATGAACACACTGTATGAGTGTGTTCAGAGAAACGGCAAAGACACACTAAGAAACAGCACAATGGGGATAATCACTACCAGCATTGCAGAATTTCCATAGGTCATTCCTATAGCAGAGAAATAATTAACCATGCACAGGATCAGAGAAACAAATGATGTTTTCAAGTCATGCATGAGGGGACAAAGTCTAGACACAAGTGACAGTAGACTGGACAGGTAGTTTGGAAGTGAGCCCAGTGAAAAGTGAACTGGAAGTGTGACATGAAGCTAAATTATATCTGAAAGCCTACTTATGTGATACTTGCCTTCATTATTAAAACTACAGAATTTTTTGCTAGGTTATTTTAGAAAGGATTGATTTGATCTAAGTATAGATGTTTGCAAATTCTTGAAGAAACTTAAATTTCAGAGACTTTCTTCTGTGCAGAAATCACAAATGGTATATTTAGTATATTCTTACTGCAAATGAAAAATAGACTTGACATCAACATCCAATTCTTCAGAAGCTAAGTGAATATATGGTTGTAGAGGATCATTTGCATTTTTGATGGCTACAGATATAGTTTATGTTTTATGACCTTCTAAGAGGAATTGTAATTTATCAAATATAATAATGTACAAAACTTAGTCTGGCGGTGGTGGTGCACACTTTAATCCCAGCACTCAGGAGGCAGAGCCAGGTAGACCTCTGTGAATTCAAGGCCAGCCTGGTCTGCAGAACGAGATCCAGGACCAGCACCAAAACTACACGGAGAAACCCTGTCTCAAAAGACCAAAACATTTAAAAAATGTACAAAATTTAAGTGAAAAAAGTAAATTTACACAAAGATAAGCTTATCGTCTTGTTTATTTGACTTGATATGTATATATATATATATATATATATATGTTTATATATATACATACATACATACATACATACATGCATATATATATATATATTATATGCCTTTTCTATATTCCCATTTCTGAGTGTTAAGAAGTCTTTATACACATCTCTCTATATAGTTACAGCCATACAGTTTTGTTGGGTTAAATAGTTCATAGGTGATCACTGAATTTAAGACTTCCTGGGATGTATTTTCATATAATGTGGTATATCCTAAGAAATGGTCAGTTAATGTTTTAACAATGTTTTCTTTCTATTATTTCAGCAGCAGCTAAAAAGGATGAGAAGAAAGAAGGTATGTTTTCATGTTTTCTGTAAAGTCCCACTGTACCATTTGCTAGAACAATTTCCCAATGCTCAGAACTGAATTTTACTATTCTTCTGCCCACATTCTTATTGGATACTGGACCAATGATGTGCGTACATTTTGCATGAATGTGCCTTTTCTATTTCAGCTCACCAAAGGCATGAACTACTCTCAAAATAATTTTAGTATGGTTTTTCTCAAGTCAAAGAATAAAACATAATCTGTCCAAAACTTAGTCCTCCGACTCTGTTGGAAACTTGATGAAGTATTGTATATTTGTGAAATGCAGAACTCAATGTCCTATAATTAAGTCCTTTTATATTGAACATATAAAACATCCCTGATTAAATTTCCTTCTTCTGAACTGACTCTAAGTTATAGGCCATCCCTTGTAGATCATATCCACCCCTGTTTTACATTGGCACAAATAGAGAGTAAAACATACCTTGTCAAAAAATTACATTGAATGGATTATTCAAGCCAAAGTTTTATTCAAGACTGTTGTAATCAGGGTAAAGTACACTATTAACGGGTATATAGAGAACATAACTCCACAGAAATCACAAGACTGGAAGATTCTGTGTGCTGTGGTGAACCAGGTAAAACTTCTAGAAGATACTGAACTGTCGGTGATCAGTGTGATTAGGCCATTTATCTCATAATGGCCACATTCTGGACTCAGGCTTCTTTTCCCAAGAGTGCTGTCTTTAAAAAAATAATGATTATAGTCCAGAGTGTTTAGGGGGATTCATATGTCAAAAAGATTGAGAGGGTATATTTACAATTCTAAAGTAAAATATCTAAAGAGAGAGCATATGTCTATAGACATGATGAAATCTGGCTATGGCTAGGGAAGCATGGGAGAAGAGAAGACTGATCTAGTTTCCATCATCCTCCTCTGAGAAATATTTATAGTGCACTCTCACACATTTGCAAAAGACACCACCACTGCTAATTAATCTAGGCTTATTTTCATGACAAAAATAGCATGTCAATATAAGAAAACACTAGTCATGTAGAATGCCACCTATAATCTAATTAGTGTTCATCTGATCAGAGAATGAGAGAAAAAAGCAAGGGCTATATTTTATACTTAATTTCATTAGGATTTTCCCTGATCACAATATCTTGAAGTTCACTTTTGCTTCTGTTGAACAGAAAGCTAAGAGTTAATATATGTGAAAAAAGAAAGAAAACAAAACAAAACCTTGCTTACTGTTTTAGAGGGAAAGAAACCACAACATTATGATAAAGGCCACTTGGACACATCACTGTGTTTGTTATGAAATTTCAATCAGAATTAATTATCCATATAAATGTAGTAAATCTTTTCATGCTATTCCTTCAAGGGATATCATGCATGTTTACTTTGGTTGTAAACACTTTGGAAAGTCACCAGAGATGTCATGAGAAGAAAGAGGTAATAAGTTCTCAGCACAGTTGTATCCAGAGTAAAGCCTCAGAAATGTTTGCTTTTTCATGGTATAGGATTCCCAATAGTAAATTCAATTTATCATTTAATTTGGGTAAAGAAATAACATTATATGTTCATAGGTGTGCAGGTTAATGTCAGGGTCTTCAGTTCGATTCCATTGGTCCACATGTCGGTTTTTATGCCAGTACCAAGCTGTTTTTATTACAGAAGCTGTATAGTAGAGCTTGAGGTCAGGGATTGTGATGCCTCCAGAGGTTGTTTTATTGTACAGGATTCTTTTGGCTATCCTGGGTTTTTTGTTTTTCCATATGAAGTTGAGTATTATTCTTTCCAGATCTTCAAGGAATTGTGTTGGTAATTTGATGGGAATTGCGTTGAATCTGTAGATTGCTTTTGGTAAGATCACCATTTTACTATGTTAATCCTGCCTATCCATGAGCATGGGAGATCTTTCCATTTTCTGACATCTTCTTCAATTTCTTTTTTCAGGGACTTAAAGTTCTTGTCATATAGGTTCTTCACATGCTTAGTTAGCATAACCCCAAGGTATTTTATATTATTTGTGGCTATTGTAAAGGGTGATGTATCTCTGATTTCCTTCTCAGCCTTTTTGTCTACTGTACATAGAAGGGCTACTGATTTTTTTGAGTTCATCTTGTATCCTGCAAAGTTGCTGAAGGTTTTTATTAGCTGTATCAGTTCCTTGGTTGAATTTTTGGGGTCACTCATGTATACTAACATGTCATCTGCAAATAGGGAGAGCTTGACTTCTTCCTTTCCAAATTGTATCCCCTTAATCTCTTTATGTTGTCTTATAGCTCTGGCTAGAACTTCAAGTACTATATTGAATAAGTAGGGGGAGAGGGGACAGCCTTGCCTTGTTCCTGAGTTTAGTGGCATTGCTTTGAGTTTCTCTCCATTTAATTTGAGGCTGGCTGTTGGCTTTATGTAGATTGCCTTTATTATGTTTAGGTATGTTCCCTGTATTCCTGATCGCTCCAAGACCTTTATCATGAAGGGGTGTTGGATTTTGTCAAATGCCTTTTCTGCATCTAGTGAGTTGATCATGTGGTATTTTTCTTTGAGTTTCTTTATATGGTGTATTACATTGACGGACTTTCGTATGTTGAACCACCCTTGCATCCCTGGGATGAAGCCTACTTGATCATGGTGGATAATTGTTTTGATGTGTTCTTGGAGTCTGTTTGCCAGAATTTTATTGAGTATTTTTGCATCAATGTTCATGAGGGAGATTGGTTTATAATTGTCTTTCTTCATTGCATCTTTGTTTCGTTTAGGAAGCAGAGTAATTGTAGCCTCATAGAAGGAGTTTGGTAATATACCTTCTGCTTCTATTGTGTGGAAAATTTAAAGAGTTTTGGTATTAAGTCTTCTTTGAAGATCTGGTAGAGTTCTGCAGTGAAACCATCAGGTCCAGGGCTTTTTTTAGTTGGAAGACTTTTAATGACTGATTCTATTTCCTTAGGGGTTATTGGACTATTTAAATGGTTTATCTGGTCTTAATTTAACTTAAGTAAGTGGTACCTATCCAGAAAATCATCCATTTCTTTTAGATTTTCCAGTTTTGTGGAGGAGAGGTTTTTGAAGTATGACCTGATGATTCTAACACGGACACCTATGAACTTATAATTTTTGACAAAGAAGCCCAAAAACGTACAATGGAAAAAAGAAAGCATCTTCAACAAATGGTGCTGGCAAAACTGGATGTCAATGTGTAGAGGCTGCAAATAGATCCATATCTGTCACCATGCACAAAACTTAAATCCAAGTCGATCAAAGACCTCAACATAAATCCAGCTACTCTGAACCTGATAGTAGAGAAAGTAGGAAGTACTCTTGAATGCATTGGCAGCAGAGATCACTTTCTAAATATAACACCAGTAGCACCGACACTGAGAGAAACAATCAATCAATGGGACCTGTTGAAACTGAGAAGCTTTTGTAGAGCAAAGGACACGGTCAACAAGACAAAGTGACAGCCCACAGAATGGGAAAAGGTCTTCACCAACCCCACATCTGACAGAGGGCTGATATCCAGAATATATAAAGAACTCAAGAAATTAGACATCAAAATGCCCAACAGTCCAATTAAGAAATGGGCTATAGAACTAAACAGAGAATTCTCCACAGAGGAAGTTCAAATGGCTGAAAGACATTTAAGGAATTGCTCAACTTCCCTAATTATCAGGGAAATGCAAATCAAAACCACTCTGAGATACCACCTTACACCTGTCAGAATGGCTAAGATCAAAAGCACAGAAGACAGCTTATGCTGGAGAGGATGTGGAACAAGGGGAACTCTCCTCCACTGCTGGTGGAAATGCAAGCTTGTACAGCCAATGTGGAAATCAATATGGTGCTTCCTTAGAAAATTGGGAATCCAGCTCCCCCAAGACCCAGCTATAGCACTCTTGGGCATATACCCAAGGAATGCTCAATCATGCCACAAGGGCATTTGCTCAGCTATGCTCATATCAGCATTGTTTGTAATACCCAGAACCTGGAAAAACCTAGATGCCCTTCAACTGAAGAATGAATAAAGAAAATATGGTACATATACACAATGGAATACTACTCAGCAGAAAAAAACAATGACATCATGAGGTTTGCAGGCAAATGGATGGATCTAGAAAAATCATCCTGAGTGAGGTAACCTAGACTCAGAAGGATAAACACGGTATGTACTCACTCATGGGAGGATACTAGATGTAAAACAAAGATGACTAGACTGCTACACAACTCCAGGGAGGCTACCTAGAAAATGGGGCCCTAGGAAAGACCCAAGGATCATCCAATGACAGAGAAATGGATGAGATCTACATGAACAACCTGGATGACAGTGGGAGTAATGAAGGGCAAGATTTGAGGGAAAGAAAGCTTAGGGGAGCAGGAGATCACAGTTCTATCAAGAACAGAAAGGGAGAACAAGGAATAACAGACCATGATAAATGAAGACCACATGAGAACAGGAATAGGCATGAAGACCACATGAGAACAGGAATAGGCAGAGTGCTGGAGAGGTCCCCAGATACCCACAATGATATATCCTCTGTAGTCTGCTGGCAATGGTCCAGAGAAAGCCTGATCTGACAGAGTCTGGTGACCAGCTGGCCAAACACCCTAACAGTCATCTTGGAACTCTCATCCAATAACTGATGGAAGTGGATGCAGAGATCCTCAGCCAGGCCCCAGGTGGAGCTCCAGGTGTCCAACTGTCAAGAAAGAGGAGGGTCTTCAAGAGCGTGAATTGTTGAATCCAATATTGCAAAAAGCACAAGGACAAATAGCCAACCGAATGGAAGCACATGAATTATGAACCAAAGGCTGTGGAGCCCCCAGCTGGATCAGGCCCTCTGGATAAGTGAGACCATTGAATAGCTTGATCATTTTGGGAGGCACCCAGTCTGTGGGACCAGGATCTGTCCTTAGTGCATGAGCTGGCTGTTTGAAACCTTGGGCTTACACAGGGACACTTTGCTCAGTCTGGAAGGAGGTGACAGGACCTGCCTGTATTGAATCCACCAGGTTTAAATGAATCCCCAGGGGTGCCTTGATCCTGGAGGAGATGGGAATGGAGGGGAGGGGCTGGAGGGAAGGTGGGGGTGGGTGCGGGAGGCGGGAGGACAGGGGAACCCATGGCTGATGTATAAAATTTAAAACACATAATAATAAAGAAAAAAATTTAAAAAGGGGAAAAATAAATAACATTAATAACTATTTTTGAGGTACCTTTACAAACAAATTTAACTGTGAGATTTTTCTGTGAGTCCAGTATAAGTTGATTTTTATTTAGAAATTACGATTTAATTCATTAGCACTGAAAACAAAATATTAAGAAAATCATGGCAGATGAAGCAATAGTCAAATTATAATTTCATGTATTAAAGCTGAACGATTGCTGCTCACCCATTGTTATGCATCTAGGACATTTTCTAGTTTTGTTTTTGCCTTGCTAACATACTTTAAGTCACTATTCTTAAGAAATTCTCCAAATCCACCATGTGATACCTAGAATTTCCCATGGAAATTCAACTGTTAAAAAAAAGTAAAACATTCTCCCAGTGAACTCCAAAGCTCTACTATAATGGTAAACAATGTTGCGGTTTTCCACTGGACCCTGACATTTAGTCTTTCATACACTTCGGTTTCATTGACCTGTCCGTTACTTCATTCTTCCTAAATAAATTAAAACTGTACTCTATAGTACAGTCTTCAGCAATTTAGTTGCTGCTTACATGGCCAGTGATATCTCATAATGGTCTCACCCGTTGCTCAGGTCAACCAGGGTGATGACTCCTAAGAAGCAGATATTTTTATAGTGTTTGGTGACTTCAGAGAGTCCCTGAGACCTTGCTAGTCCCTCAACACAAACACATCATACTAAAAATATAAATGCATTTCATGTTCTTCTTTTTCTTTCTCACATGAACTTTTACTGGAATTTCCCAGAAGCTACAAGATGTGTGACTTTGAACCAGACTAAGTGGCTAAGCAGACATACCAATCCAGCTGTCATGTAATTAGGCCAGATGTTAACAAGATTCACAGAAACATAAAATGTATAGTCATTCATCTCACTGTTTTTGTCAAAAGAATTAAATATGCCATAAAGTGTGTTATTAATGTTCCTTGTAACAGATTTATTATTTAAATAATTCATAAGTATGTTTGAAATGTTCTCAGCTTACTTTTTAAAGTTATGAACATCAATTAAAACAGAAATAGAAGCTGTCTGTGGTCCTTAATGATTGTTAGTCATTTAAAGGATCCCGGAAATGAAAACGTTTGAGACTGTAACAGAAATAAATACCCTGCCTATGATACTGATTTATTCTAAAGTATTAAACTGCATTAATTAAAAAGTTTAAATCATCAGTTGTCTAAAATACTGAATGACTTTACCATTACTGCAGAATATATGCTACCCACCCTACTCTGAAACTAAAGTCCTCAAGCTCACTTTCACAGTTGCTTTCCATACTTGCTGTCAGGCATATAACGATGTGGCAAACCCAAACTCAAAGACTGAATAATTCCAGGGGTCAGACATAGGAAGTCCTTTGAGACTGAGACAATATATTACTTCTTTAGATATAAAAATTAAAACTAGCTGAGGGTGCCTGCCTCATGGTATCTTTCTCCCACATCAAATTGAGGTGAGGTATTAATGTCAGAAAACACTTCTGAATCACTTCCATAGAAACCAGTTCCATCCTATAGCAATATGTTTTGTGAGCTCATTCTCTCTTCCTAGGGTCCATGGCTAGGAGACTGAGGTGGAGGTGAGAAAATGCCTTCACGGTCACACAGGAGAGATGAAGGAACATTTGGAGTATTGGTCCCATCAGCTCCTCACTAGCATTCCATGAGGCTATGTGTTTTTGCTTTGTTGTTGTTGTTGTTGTTGTTTTGTTTTGCTTTGTTTTTTGAGCTCTACCACTGAGCTAAATCCCCAACCTAAGGCTATGTTTTAAGAGGACTACTAGGCATCCTGCTAAGATTCAGTTCAGCACAGTAGGTACCTTAGCATGCATAGCTACTGACGATATATAAAGTTACTAGGGTACCACGGGGAGGGTATCATCCTACATACTCATGCTGTGCCTTTCTGTACTTGATGCAAAGCTGCTCTTGATATTACATATAAATCCCCCTGTCATGACTTTAGTAAAGTTGTCATCCAAACAGAGCTTACTACTCCTTCTCCTCCTATCAAAATGCAATTGTTTTAAGGCGTCAGGTGATTTCTCCTTTCTGTAAGAAGTTTGATCCTCTCACTTTATATCCCTCCTCCCCTTCCTCAGCAAGACTCCCAGAGCTCATCCCAGAGCCATGATGGGGGGGGGCGGGGCGGTTCTTGGTAGAGGAACCCACAGAGACAGCTGATCTGAGCTCAAGGGAGCTCACGGACTCTGGACCAACAGTTAGAGAGCCTACATGGGACCGAGCTAGGCCCTCTGCATGTGTGTGACAGATGTGTAGCTTGGTCTCTTTGTAAAGCTCCTAGCACTGAAATCAAGACCAGTCCCTGGTGCTTAGCTGGCTTTTGGGAACCTGTTCCCCCATGTTGGATTACTTTGCCCAGCCTTTATACAAGGAGGAGGAGCTGGGTCCTGTTTGAACTTGATGTGCCATGCTTTGTTCAAGCCCATGGGAGGCCTGCCCTTTTCTGAATGGAAGGGGAATAGGGGAGACTGGAAGCAGGAGCAGGGGGAAACTATGTATGTAAAATAAATGTAAAAAATGTTATTTAAAATTTTTTTTAAATATTAAAAAATATTTTGAGGTTATGAAAATTTTGTCTTTAACCACTCAGCTGTTAATTTAATCATATCTACATTTTCAATAATTTATCTTTGCATTTTCAGATCCCAAGAAAACGAAAAAAACTCCAGAAGGTATAAAAAATACTTTAAATACTTTCTGATTTGGGTGTGTGTGAATGGCTTCTACTTGGTACTTGATGAGCCCTTAAACTGCATTTTACCCCTAAAAGGTGCACCTGGAAGAAAAATCTGTATACAGAATAGAAAAGGGGAGAAGGAAGAGAGCTAGTGCATGGGAATAAGAGAGAATCTTTGACAATATTTCCATGACAAGTATTTGACTATGACAAAAATAAAGGGTCTGGAGCTGGAGCTTAGGGACAATACACTTGTCTACCATGTGGAAGACTCCATGCTCAATCTCTAGCAAACAAAACATCAACAATTACTACTACTACTACTACTACTACTACTACTACTACTACTACTACTACTACTACAACTATATTCCTTACATTTACCTATCATGAGCTTTTTCAAAGATATGATTATTTTACGATACTGAATAATGTTACATATCAGATACAAATTCTGTTATTTCAATATCTTTTCAACATAGTAATTTCTGTTACAAATCAGAACATGTCTTCTTTGTCCTTACTGCAATCATGACCCATTGGCAAATGCAGCCTCTGTCTTCTGAAATTATGTATATATAAGATATTTACTCACATGCGTTAAAAGACTACCAGGTATAGATAACTCAAATCGTTAAGCAGGATAATTCTCAACCACTTCATTGTTGAATGATGTTTCTGTCAACTAAGTTATAGAACTACCTGAGGTAAATAGTGATATCTGAAAGCAAGACTCACTGTGAAATTCAAAAGAAAAAGCAATGGGAAGGTGGGTTGGGGAAACTGCACTCTAGCCATTGTTTTTGTGGTAAATGTATCTCAAAATCTTTTAAGAGCAATGGTCCCTGCTTCTCTTCCTTTCAACAGAACAACCCAAGGGAAAAAGTAAGGAAATGCATGCAAAGTCTGTTTGTGCAAATATGCTGCCGCTGCTGCTATATAACCAGCCCGCTGGAGCTGATGTATTTATATTTCAGATTTCTGTGTTGAATATGTGTGCATCTATTTTTATTTGGATTTGTTTGTTTTAGGGTTTTATATTATTTATTGTTTCTTGGCATACTTGAGTATATGTAAACTGGAGGTCAAAGTAGCCCAGAAACTATGACAAGCATTCTCACTCATGCAGGTAGCTAATAAACCTGTAACTTTCTACCATACGCTCATTCCATCGATGCCCACAATATAATATATTTGTGTAAGTTTAGTGTTGTCATCTAGTTATCCTTCCATTCTTAGAAAACACTCAGTGGGTGTTCATGTTTTCAAGACTCTTCCCTATTATCTTCCTGTAATTTACAAATACCTTGGCATGTTCACATTCCATCTACCTGCACACATTATAAGATCTTTGCAATAAAATCTCTAGGGATCCATTTCTTAAGGATCATCCAGAATTATTCAACACACTGTTGAGATTGCTTGCCAACAGTTTGGTAAAGCAATGTGCCTCCAGGTTTGTGTTTTGCAAAAGTAAGATATGCTTAACAATCATAAACAAAGGGGCAATTTTACATTACTCAGCCATTAAAATGAACACACTTCTAGGTATGTAGAGATATGATTCCATTAGCATTTAAAAATTCTTCTTTAAAATATACATCAACTTAAAAAATGATGCATGTTTTGCTTATACCCAAAGTTAGGACACTGAAACCTTCTGTCATAAAACTGCTCTAAACATCCTGTGGAAAAAAACATGAAATTATCCTACAAACCAGCCAGGGGGAGCAATTTATCTATAGAGAGGTATATGTTCCTTCAGGCCTGAATTGATGAGTGTATACAGCTGCCATGAAATCTGGCCCAAGGATACAGAAAACACATCATAAACCATTGTGCCTGCATGAACATGGAGGTAATCAGAAATTTGAAAATGCTACTAAATTATACACACACACACACACACAAACATATATAATATATTTAATATTGTGATCTAGTCAGTGCTTGTTCTTAGAAAACACTGAGTAGCTGTTGTTTTCCAGGTACTCATTATCTTTCTTCTTGTAATCTACAAATATTTTGGCATGTTCATATTCCATCTCCCCACAAAAATTATGAAGTCATTGGAATAAAATTGTTAGGGATCCAATTCTTAAGTATCATTCATAATAAATTGTTCAACACACTTTTGAAAAGTGAAAATATATACCTATATATTATTTCAATCTATTTACTTATACATGGCCTTCCCTTTATTGCAGTTTCTGTGATTTAAAAGTATCTGCAGACATACCACATCTCCTTGGCAATCTTCAGGGCACTGATGTATTTAGTGAATAAATACTCCTTCTCTGATGTTCACTTACAACCCAGCTCATGAGAAGAACTGTAGGATGTGACTTGGATAGTAGTTGGAGAAGAAATTATGTCCTTAAAAACAATCATTAATCACATTCAAATTAACCTGCTGTTTCTGCTTTCTGGAGTAGACTTTCTCTTTATTACTATTGTTGAGTCTTTTAATTTGTATGATCTGAATCTTTGTATTTAAGTTAGCTGTACTCAATCATACACTTTGATCTCATATTTAGTTTCAAATTAAGCTAGTTATCATAACTTAAAAGATTTTTTGACTTATAGGCTAAAATTAAACTATGATGAGAAAAACAGGACAAGGAGTATATTAACATTTTATAAAATCCTATAGTCTTGATATCTTTAGTGTAAAAATCTATAATAAAACTAAAATTCAAATATCCCAATTAGTCAACTGCTGTTTGAATCTTAGATTATCTTTTAATTAAAAACAAACAAACAAACAAACCAAAAATAGTACCAGATATTGGGGTGAAAGCTGAAAGATCAGAGACGCAGAGCAAGCCACAGCCATTAACTATTACCTCATCGACTCCATGAACCCTCCCTCAGACTGAAAGCCTCTGAGTCCTCACCCAAAAACGTCTCAGCTGAACTGCTTTAGCTCCTGATTCCTCACACTTTATAAACCTCTCTGGGCCCTGCTGTCACTTCCTGGGATTAAAGGCGTGTGTGCTTCCCAGTACTGGGATTAAAGCTGTGTGCCACCACTGCCTGGCTCTGTTTCCAGTTTGGCCTTGAACTCACAAAGATTCAGATGGATAGGACTAAAGGTGTGTGCCACCACAGCCTGGCTGGCTCTGTCATCTGATCCTCAGGCAAGCTTTGTTAGGGTACACAGTGTATCACAACAGTCAACCAGGGTTAGGGTTTGTCAGTCCCTTTAGAATTTGGAGGTACATTGATTTATATTTTAAGGTGGTTGGATAATTACATTCTGAAATACATCTCATAATACACACTTATGAATGTGTTTTCTTATGTAGCTTTAAAAGTTGAGACAGGTACTTTTCTGTGTGTGCGTGTGTATGTGTGTGTGTGTATACATTTGTAAGAAAGGAGAGTTTTTATTTTGTCCTTGCATATCTTACATAGCAAGTGTTTGATTTTAACAAATGCAGAAAATTACTTCCAGTAATTGTTTTGCTATCATCACTTTATAAATATAAATATCTTTAAATATTTCTATTAATTATTCGGCTGCTAGTTAAACAATATGCCCAGGAGCTGAACAGATGGCTTATTGATTAAGAACACTTGATGCTTTTTCAGAGGACCAAGGTTTGGTTCCCACCACCCACACAGTGACTTTCAACTATCTACACCTCCAGTTCCAGAGGATCTGATGCCCCTTTTGGCACATGACACACCCAGTATGCATGCACACACAGTGGCAAAGCACTTGAATACATAAAATTAAAATGAACATATGTTGAAAGAAAGTAAAAATAAACATCATGCCTAGTTAATTGTCATTTGGACTTTTAGGAATGTGTTCAGTAGGTTTAGTTTTAGCTAAGCCACAGTTTTATTTTTGCTTTCAACACTTGGTCAAACTATTTGGTTTATTTACTTTACTGCTAGCAACTGTGCTGGAATAGAATAAGTTGCCTAAACTATCTACATCAATATGGGCTTGCTGAAAAAGAAATTGCATGTGGAGTCTTTGATGCATTGGCAGGGAATATTCCATGACACAATTTCATCCTAAAATTTGGTTTATTGGAGTGTAAACATATCCCTATCTTTGGATTGTATTCATTAGATAAAATGTTAAGGAATCTCTGTCTTGCTCTCCTTCACTTGGCCTATATGTTATCATTGCTCAAGGATCTTCTTGTCATTAAACTGACAAGTTGTCAAGTCAAAATAAAAATAGGAACATAAACAATAGCATTTCCTATTACTGCTTGCACTTCCCAGAAAAATAGTCCTCATGAACAGGTCAGTGTTGCCTTAAAGCTAGAATCATGACCTACCGTTTCTCCTACAATGTGGGTAAGGGAGTCTGAAGGAAGTGCCAAATAAAGAGAATGCTAGTGTGACAGGTGTCCTGCAAACAGACAAGTGTGTTTGCTCCCATCAGCCTTCTTACTTTATCTTAGTGCTTCAATCTTCTCATCAAATTCCTTATTGTCACAAATACATATCTAAAAAAAAAACTTGACAGAGGAAGTCCGTATGATATACACCCAGACTCAAATTTCTGTAACTTATTTTAATTCAACCATAATAATTATACTTGGCACTTACTTTGTATCCAAGCTTAAATTCATGTCATTATATAAAAAGAACAAGCTTAATGTTTTCCATCCTTAAGGAATCTGTATTATTTTTTCTCATTTAAACTTCAGAAAAAAATTGTTAATGCTCAGAATATTTCATTGCTATGCTAGGACAATATGCTCAATGAACAGGGAGAAAGGGCTATACTGAGGGCGAGATAATAATCCTTTTGTGACATTTGTAAGTTTCTGTCGTCTAGCATCAGCAATGCATGTTTGTTTACATTAAAAATCTTATTTAGAACACTTTAAAGTATAATAATATTAACAATGATAATATGTTTTAGAACAGGAAAAGAAAGAAAAGCCTGTAGAACCAGGTAATTATTTTAATGTTTTCCTATTTTTTTTAAAAAAATATTTAATTGGTACTTGAATACTGAATTTTAATGGATTATCACAGATTGTTGATTTTCCCCATTCTTTTCTTGTTTCACACAGCAAAGTCACCAAAAAAGGAACATCCAGGTGAGTGAGACTGGTGCAGCTCAACTACTTATGCTAGAAGGCAAGCCTGAGACAGGGATGTAAAGGCAATGCCAGGTGGAGGCAGGAAATCTGTCCATCTCACTGTCTGTTTTCTAAGCTCCTGACAGAATCGTTATCAATACAGTTTGAAAGGAGGGAAATCGAATGTTGTGTTGTTCCCTTGTTGCTCAACATGTGTCTATGAGCTGGTAGTATCAGATCCTCTGAGAGGTTGGAAGTACCAGAATCTGGCCTCAACCCAGACCGACTAAGTCAGAATCTCCATCTTGGTAAGATCCCCTTGAGACAATGTCTGAGAATCAGTATTGCTGGAAAGATACCCAGACAACAGCAATTTATGGGGGAGGGTTTATTTATCTCACAGTTCAAGGCTAGAGTCCATAGACACAAAAGAGCATATCCATGGTCAGTATGGAGAAAGTAATGACTGCTGAGTCTAGCTTTCTTTCTCCTTTTATTCAGCCCAGGACCACAGCTCACTCATGACCACACCTAGCGTGGGATTTCCCTCTTCCATTCATCTGCTTTAGGTAATCTCTCACACATGCCCTCACTGGTTCTAGAGTCTGGAAAGCTGATGATCAGCAATGTTCATCACAAAGCACTGTTTTATAGATATACTTTTGATTAAAGCAAACAAGAGAGAATAGAAATAAAACATTTTTGTGAATGTGCCTCACGTTGTTTTACTTTTGAAACACACAATTTTCAACTCCAGAAAATACTCTCCCCCTATTCATAATGTTACTTAACAACATTTTTTTGGCTTCTCTGGGGTGTTTCAATAGAGCAAGGTTCTAAGATTTGAAAATTGAAATTAAAACCAATCAACCAGACAAATCAAACAACTGAGACAGTTAATGTGCACACAAAATCATTTCCTTAAATTTTTCTAAAATTTAACCAGTTCTGGTAAGTAATTTCAAAGGACAATTTCTGAAATACTTTTATTTGATCTTACCTTAAACATTACATATTGCTTTTTCTTGGTGAACACTATTTAAATAATGTAACTGAGGCTTTTGTACAGAGTCTCTCTCTATCTCTTTCTCTGTCTCTTTCTCTGTGTGTGTGTGTGTATGTGTGTGTGTCTGTGTGTGTCTGTGTGTCTGTGTGTGTATGCATGTAGATGACATGTGAAGATGTGTGTGTGTACAAGATGAGAGTGTACATGTTTGTGCAGGCTGTAACCTATGAAGAGTGTAAGTGCGAAGACATGTGTATGTGCAGGGAGTGTTCATGTGTGCAGGCAAACATTGCCTTAAATATTGTCTCTCAGCTGCTTCTAACACATCTAATTGTATTTAAAATGAAACATTCATTTAATATGTCTGCTGCCAAGTGCATACAGCTAATGTAGAGCATATCTATAACTCTTTGCTATAGCTGTTCGAATCTACCTACATTTTTTGTTCTTTTACCGAATTTATAATACCTCCAGTATGAACAAAATCTGCTTAGACATCTTTTCAGTACTTCAGTAGCATTATTGTTTTTCTGTTGTAATAGATTTTAATGTGCTGGTATAATTCCCTTTTCTTTTGGGTGTTTTAAATCATCAGAAGTTAGAGGATACAGATGGCATCTAACTCTTTATTCACAAAAATGCCTGTTTTGATTCCAGATACACAATGAACACTTGAAAATAGTTTATTAGTTGAAGAGAAGAACATGAAATAGAATAATATTTGGTTATAAAGTATAAAAACTGTGTAAATTTCAGTCACATAATTTAAGAGATAAAATAATAGCATGTTTCATTATTTACATTAACATTCAAGCTACTACAACTCAGAAAAGGGATGTTTTGTCTACATTATAGAGTGGAGCCTATATATTCAGGAGTATGTTTCCACAGTCAGATAACAATACTCATATTTATGTACATATGTGGAAGGCTACAATAGATTATAAATTATGGAAAACATGCAGAAGTATTCACAAGTATTGATATGAGCAATTTCAATGGATCAGTATTACAACCATGTATTATCACTAACTACAATAGTCTAATTGTTTGTAATCAGTGTATGTACATATCAAGGTGTGAATACAGTGTACCAACTTACTAATACTCAGGCATTTTCATTTTGTTTTGTTTGATTTTAGACACAAGGTCTTTCTGTATAAGTCTGACTGTCCTGGAATTCATTATGTAGACAAAGCTGGCCTCAGATTCACAGAGATGCTCCTGGTTTTGCCTCCCAAGTCTTGGGATTAAATGCGTTTACCACCATGCCTGGCTACTTAGACATATATATTTTTTTTTAAGCAAGTGGGAGTTGCCCATGAATCTACAAAGATGACACCAGCTAAGATTCCTAATAACAGTGGATATGTAGCCTGAACTGGCCCTCTCCTGTTACCAGATCGGTGAGGACTCTATTGTCATCAGAGAGACATCAACCATTAACTGATGGAAATAAATGCAGAGACCTCAAAGCCAAACATTAGCCCAAGCTTGGGGAATCCTGCTGAAGAGAGGGAGGAAGAATTGTAGGAGTCAGAGGGGACAAGGACATACAAGAAAATCCACAGAAACAACTAACCTGGCTCACAGAGTGTGAACCAACAACCAGGGTGTCTGCATGGGACCAACCTAGGCCCTCTACATATATATGAGAGTTGTATATGGTCTACTTGTGGGACTCCTAACAATGGGAGCAGAGGCTGTCCCTAATGTTGGGAACCTATTCCTCATACTGGGTCACCTTGCCAGTCTTAATACAAGGGAGGTACTTAGTCTTACTGCAGCTTTGTATGCCATGCTTTGTTGATACACATGTGAGACTGCTTTCTGAGCGGAAAGAATGGAGGAGTGAATTGAGAGAAGGAGATGAGAAGTTAGGGAATGGGAGGAGAGGAGGGAGGATAAAATAAATAGATAAGTAAATAAATAAAGTGGAATTGCTGGATAATTTGTTTAAAAAATTATGCTTTTGGGGGCAATCTTACAGACTTGGGAAAATACATTTGCCTAAACATGGAAGCAATCAGGCCCTTTGATAATTTTTGAAAGTAGAGTAATAAGGACATGAGTAAGTGCTGAAGGATATGGGAACTTACCTTCTATTGCCTCCCAAATCTTTGGGCCTTGAAATCCACTTTAGAGGGGAGCAAAAAAAATTTGCAAAGCTACATTTTCTCCTCAGATCTATTTTCCTCAGTTTCCAATGCTATACTTGCAATCTTTCAAACAACTAAACATCAGTTACTTTTTATTAACATCAGTTATTTTAAATAAAAGTAGACTGCTAATTATTGAAGCGATAATTCTCTCTTGTCCTTACAGCTCCAAGTGAAAAACATGGAAAAACAAGTATGTTGAACAATTATTGATAAGAGGAGCATATTTTAGCAGCTTATGCACTTGTGTTTTCTTCTGTTGACCTTGTTAATAACTGATTTGTGAGTCCCACTTGTCTCTGTTTCTATATGATTAATTGTTATGGTGAAATAATATGCAAGATAACTCATTTGGCTTTTTAATGTGTTTGTTCTTATGAAACTTTGTCCAGGGAGAGTTACTTTGTAAATTTTCAGTTATTTAGATCATAACTTCTGTATTTAGCCACATATGTTTTCTGCATCCCATAGAATTAGCAACAGTTACATTTTCTTAAGCATTTCCTATTAAGCTATTTAAGGATCCCAATGATTAATTACTTGATCAAGCTACCAAGCAATGTTAGTTGCCTATCATGAAAATTGAATTTTAAATGGAATACAGCCTTTCTAAAGTTTTATTAAAATTTCTTTTGTAAAGTTTCATTTTTCTTAGTGTTAATATTCTCAGATTAGGAAATTTTTCTGGTAACTTCTCATGACAGATGCATCAGTGGTAGATCTTATAACATTCTTAGGGATAAATGCTGATTTGTTATTATAATTTTTTAAATTTGATGAAATACAGTTATTTCAGTACTGTTATAAATAAATTTCAGGGATTTGCTTTTAGAAAAAATACTAACTTCCTTATGCTTTATATATAAAATTAATGGCAAAATATATGCTGCACATACTGCAGAATACATTTGTTTTTGTTTTGAGTTAAAGGTGCAGTCATATTGAACCTAGTGCAGATTAACAAAGGAGTCCTATGTTTTATTTAATGCCTTGGTTTTTGAAACAGTATATTATTGACAGAATTATGACAGAATAATTGAAACACATTAGATAGCTTGATATAATTTAAAAAATAGGACATTGCAATTTCAATTGTTCACAAAGACATTCAAATATTAGAGACATTGAAAAGAGAGTAGTTTAGGGTTAGAGAGATGACTCAGCACCTGAGATCACATGCTGCTCTTCCAGAAGATTTGAGTTCTTGAGATGAAACCATGTTGGTTCACAGTTGCCTGTAACTCTAGTTTCAGGGCATCCGATGTCTTCTCCTGCCATCAATAAGCATCTCAAACCATGAGGGCACACACACACACACACACACACACACACACACACACACACACAATCGTAAAAAGAAAAAAAAAGTTTTCCATGACCTATAATTCTGTTTATATGTTCATACAAAACAGTGAGTTTGAAGTTGAATGTAAGGCTAACTGGAACTTTGAATTATAGACTGTTCAGTATGCTAAGCCATGGGAATGCATAATCAAGAAAATGCACAAAGTGAAACTGATAATTTTGCATCACTCATAGAAAACTTTAGATTGAAAATTACTCAGAAAATTAACATTTCTCACTAGAAAATGTGATATACAGTTAAAAATATTCATCTACAAGAATAAAACCTGGAATTATGTCCATCTGTGCAGTACTGTCCAATCACATTTTAAAGACCTAAGCATCTTTTGCAGTAAACTAGTAAACTAGTTTGCCAAATCATTTAAACACAACATAAAGTTTAAAAAGAGTACCCAACCCCTTATGAGATTGAGACCATTGGGCTTGACATGAATATTATTCTTCACTACAAAATTAATTTAAAATATTCATAAGCCCTTGATTATTTAAATTATCTAGTGTAATTATGATTAGACATTTATATAGGAGTTGGCCTTTTTTTGGACTTGAAATCAAAGCAATAGATTTTATACATTTACTGTAGACAACCAACAACTATAATGTTAATATTAAGGAGAAAGATACATGAATTATTGTTACTTCTAAAAAAAAATCTTTAACTTACCTGTATTGTGTTGTACAGTTTGTAGGTATTGCCAGAATATCTGTGGTATGTTATTGTAAATCATAAGAGTATGTAAGACAGTTAGATATATAGAAAGATTAACACAAATCAGGTGTGTTTGTGATTCAATATGATGACCTTGTATTTAAAAGGAAAGGTGAGACTGACAGAAGGAAAACTAATGGAAAATTAACACTGGATTCATAGCTGGAAAATAGATTGAGTTTTAGGGAGGAACCATCTACCCAGCTCCTCAAGGATAATTAATATCACTGCAGGAGAAACATTTATCTTTATGAAATAGAAGATCTCACAAGTACTATGATCTTGAAAAGAAACAGAAACTCTCCAAGTTTCAATGATGCAGTGGTAACAAAGGGATCTTGATGCCCCTACAATGTCATTAGGTGAGGGTGATGAAGAGTGTATTGGAGAAGCAAAAATTTCAGACCTGTATTTAGAATTTCTGAAAGTTGATACTGTTCTTTTCTCCATTCAGGTGAAAGTTAAAAATGCCTCCTAATGTCTATTTCTTCATCCATGCAGTCAGTTGAATGTATATACCACTTTGAACAATGGATATAATAGTTCTGAGATTGACAATATAAAATTAGTTAAGAGGTGGGATTTTAGAGTAATGATTATGTAACATATGTGATACCATTCATGGTAAATCTTCAAAAAGATATTATGTTCACATTAGTTACTAACAATGTGACTGCATCATCTCTATTTTACTGTGAATGGTCACACCAAGCATCAGTACTTTGAAGGTCTTTGGAAACATCACTAGATTTAATTCTTTCCACATTGAGTAACTCAAAGGCTTAGATCACATAGTTCACATTATCTGAAACTATCCTCTGGCCAATTGAGTTATGAACAAGAAATTGACCTTAGAGTAGACAAAACTGAAAATTTGTCTCTATAAATTTATTTGAAATATGAACAACCAATCATTTTTCATCCTCTGATTTTACCAATGAACATATTGTTATACATTCCCCCAACAAGCAGAGATTGATCAATCGAATTTACTTCAGTATCCTGATATGTGGAGCAAAGAGCAATGCTCTACTAATGCACTCCAGAATTATCTGGGAACAACCAATATGCAGAACTGAAGATTAAGAGAATTTTGAATTTAGGTATTTATCATTGGAAGATTATCTGGAGGCATTTGCACCAAGGTATTTAATCATTTATTTGAATACCATTGAACTATTTCTGAAAAAATAAGGAATACAGTCTTATTCTGGTTTAGTAAATTAGTGTTTGTAGATTCTCCTGCAGTAACCATGATTCCATAAATAGTTAGCTGGGTTTCCAGTACCAGGCATGGTATCCCTTTTGCTGAGTGGTAATTAAGTCCAGTTAAGTCCAATTAATCCATTGGTTACCACCAATGTATGTGTACCACTACTGCACCTGAAAGGATGTCATGCCATGCTGGTCATTGGTGTGATTAGCAGGTATCATAGGTGGGTGGGACTATTGATTACTTCTCTTATTTGGAAGCTTGTATGGTACCTTGTAGTACCATAAGAGCTAGACTTCAGTGATGGGGCATTCAGGTCAGTTGAGTTCAAGGTCCTCTGGATCCCATTTCTGAAGTGCACAGTGTCTTCAGCAAGAGGGATTTACCTTCCACCTCCTGGTGGCAGCCAATGACAAGAGCAAGAGGCTATACACTTTGGGAATATCTTAGACCACCCTGGCCAACCATTTAAAAGAGGGCTTCTTATGTCTGGCATTAGGTTTGTGTTAGGTGGTCTTTGGCTTTTAGAGGGAGTGCCATCAGCTAGATGAGAAAAGTTAATTAAAACCACATATGTATATGGGGAAATATTTAGACACTTTCTTGAAACACAGGAAGACTTTTAAAACTCTGTGTGAAAAAGCTAAACCATGAATTTAAGATCAATGTATTTTATAAAAGCAAAATTAAGATCTTTGACACTAGACACTGTAACAAGTGGTAGTAATATACAAATGTTAATAAGACTAAAAGTATAAAATATGATAATAATGAACTACTTCAAATAATGAAAAGTTTGTAAAATGAGATGGGAAGCATCACCAAGATTTCTTGTCACATCATTATTCCACTCTGCAACCCTGCAAATTGTAGGAAGCTTTGTCTATTTTTGCTTTAAAATGGAATACTTAATTCTAGGGATAGCATTCCATATTGTATCTTTAGTTCATCTTCCTCATTTTCTTTACTAGATATTCAGATAACTCCACCATAGCAAAATTTTTGTCTTTGAAATAGTTCTCATTTCTTGAATCAACAACTGAGCTGAATATTTATTAAGTCATCACTAATATTTAACAGTGCTGATACTATCAGCTTTCCCACTCAAATATTCTTCACCATCTACATAAAGAGTGAACAACGGGCTTTATATATTCTTTCCTAACGTTCATAAATCACTCAAAGTGATTTATATATGAATACTTTAACATCTCTTTTTATGGGATAAGCCACTTTCTATCAACACTACTTACCTCAGAATACAATTGTGATATCACTGAATTATGCCTTGGAAGAGAGTTTACAAAGGATTAATTTATCAGAGAGCAAAAATGAGAAACAAGGTTTTATAGCTCAGCTTCTCTGCAGCTTGTTTTTTCTCTCCCTCAGACACTATATGCATTTTATGTTTTGGTTGTCTGTGTTCTTGCCTGGCTATAGTACTATATGTTATTATTCTGAAAACTCTGATATCCAATGCTTATTTTTTGAATAACTGAATTTGCAGAAGCTGAACGATCCAAAGAAGAGATTGCTGCTGCCTCAACCAAAAAGGGTAAACACAGCTGAAAAAAAGGCTGATATGACTATAATCAATCCTGAAGCTTCTAACTTAGTTTGTGTAGTGTGGTGAGAAGAGATTTGCCTGCTGATTCTGCTGTCTCACTGATACAGAAACAAACTTTGCATGATACTGGTAGCACCTACACTAACAAGGTTTTATGTTTAGTTTTCTATTGCATTTATGCTTGGTCCTCGAGAGCTATAAACAAGTGTTTGTAATTATATCCAAACTGAAATTGAAATTTTGAAAGACTTTGTAAATATACTGCTTAAATTCAATATGATTTCAGTCATCCATAGGGCATTTGGATTCACCACACTACTTTAAACTGAATAAATTAAAGATCAGTTATTGAATAAATTACAATTTGTTTAGAAGACTCACATAAAAATGTTCATTTTGTATGAAAATAATATAGGATTAAGAAGTATATTCCATGAAATGTTGACATAGGGCAGTTTATGATTTGAAATGTAAAATGAGAAGGTTCAAGAGAAATTAGTAATTCTAACAATGTCTTTAAAAGTATCTCATAGGAATATTTAGTAAGCCTAGTCTTCATTATACATTTACAGTCCCAAAAATCTACACATGCACCCTTACACACACTCCAGTAAAATAATATTACATATTCTTATAAAAATGGCTTTATCTATGTACAAAAAGAAAACATACATAAAAATTGAAAAACTAATAAATTATACATGACACCTATTTACATGCTCCTTCTCACATTATATGTATAAAAATAAACTAATGTGCCACATCAATTAATGTATTTCATACATTACTATTAGTTGATATATACCTTTGAATTGGTATATATACATATTTATATCATTTTATGTAGGTGAACATATTATGTTAAATTGATATGATTTTACCATAAGTGACAGAAGCCTAAATTAATATGGCTTTATATGGTATTATATTCTGAAATTGACATAGCTCATTAATATTTTGTGGTGTAAATAATTGTAGTTTTTTCTGAATGAGGGATATCATGGTATTATGAAAAGGCTAAAAGTTTTAATAGTCAATAATAAAAAGTCATTAATCTGGGCATGGATATGTAGGTTTCATATGCTGTCAATAAGGGAAGGTTATTGATAAATTTGAAGGCACTAAGGAAGATGAAGGCAAGCCATATTCAAATCTGTAGCTAACAATGACCTCAACACAATGTCCAAAATAATAGTAGATGCTTTTCTTCTGTTAGTTGATTACAGATAATCATCTTTGGGCAATTAGTGATTATGGAAAAGAATGTGATGATGATTAAAAACACAAATATTAAACTTCTGTCATTGGATTCTTGCATGGATTGAGGCATTTTTACCTTGAGTATTTAGGGCATAAATATATGCATTCATAATTTGTAATTCAACCATGTAAATAATGATATGAGATGAAAACTGTATAATTAATTATGGAACTCATCAGAATTTTCTACTAAGAATGTCATAAATTTATAACATGGCCAATATTTTTGTTCAAACGAGCTTGCTTGGTAAATTTTTAGGGTCAAATGACAGAAAAGCAATCTACTTATAAACATAAGATATTATACCCAACTTATTTGCTAATTAATCTTATATCTCTATTATTGTTTTAAATATGGTTCTACATGTTGGCTTGGCACATAATGAAAGAATCAACAGAATCACACACTGCTTCCAAAGTTATCATAAACTCAGAGAGGGACTTAACATAATTGACAAAGTACAAAACAACACTAAAGCTGATTTTTTTTCTCATCTGTTCACTAGTGTATACATTTCCTTTTCTCTCAAATGGAGCACACTTATTCTTCTGTTATGAATAAGTCACCCACAGCACTTGTTACCTTAGAATCTCTCACAACTAAATAGAATAAGAAGACTTAATTAGTGGTTGTTTTTGTTTCCAAGTTGACTTTGAGCAAGGGACTGTACATGATAGAGTGAAGTCTGCTGATTTTGTGAAAATTTATAAAATTTTCAACTTAATAATAATTCAAATACAATTTAGTAAGAAAGCTATAATGTACTAATTGATAGCTTGTATGAATTCTTTTCCATTAATATTTTATGTAAAGATACATGATATTAAATCCTCATTTGACACCATCCTTCTTAAACTTTACAGCTTTCTGTTTATTTTTACTTTCATTCAATATAAGCTTATGGATACTATACTGTATATGAATTTAAAAAATGTGAGAGTTAATCCTACTCTTGAGCAAATAAGATCTGAAAAAATATTTACTCTATTTTCACTCTCAGTTAAAAAGTTTTCAGCAAAACTATAGCTCAAGGCCTAAGTCCAACAGGGAGATAAATTCATATGAAGTGACATGACAGTTTAAAATTTATTCTTTCCTGGAAAACGTCAAAAGATTTGTTTTGCAGTGACTCTAGAAGCAAGCCTTCAATAGCAGATATCTTTTGCAACGTGAGAAGGATCTATGAGAGCGTCATTGGTCTCAGCATTAGAGCAAGGCAAGGCAATGAAGCTTTTGCAAGATGTATGTGAGCATCAGTATATCTCAGGAGGAATCCTGAGTCTCCAAGAGGCATACCACATGTGTCTAATACTGACAGCATTTCCCTTGCTAATGCAAGGAAAACCATTAATCTCTGAATAATTAAAGTCCTCAATAGGAACTTTCACTTTATCTATGCCTGGTGAGGAGCTTCTAAGGCAACTTAGTCCACCATTTCTCTTCCTAGTCTTTGAACTTTACTTCTTTCAATCTTTATATTCCTTTACTGTATACACACTTAATTGTTGGTGTCCCAGGGATCCCATTTTTAACTGAAGTTTCATATTTTATCCTTGACATATGGTGTAGATGTGCCAAGATCACAATTCAGTCCTTCCTATATTCTAAAGATTCCTATCATATCTCCATTTTGGATTTTACTCTTCATTTCAGGCTTGTGTTCTCAATTGTTCAATCAAACAACTTCAGACTCAATCCTCCTCACCTCAAACTGTCTCATCTCACCTCCTCACTTGCTTTTCATTATCCACTCTTTACTTCACTGGAAATCTGGAATCAATTTTGAGTTTTTTCTTTATTTCTACTACTTGCTTATTCAAATAATCTTAATGTATTTCTGTTTTTATTCCTTAAATTTTGCCTGTGTATGTGTTTGCATTCATAACCCTCTTGTCAATACAATTCAAATCTTCATTGTCTTCTATCTGACCTACTGTTGTGACCAAATGTCTGACCCAGGGTGTTTATACTTTTCTTAAAACTCACTAAAAGCCACAGTAAATCATCAATACATAACACTGAACAAACCACCTTATTTAAAATTCTCTTTCCTCCAGCAATCCACAATATGAGGTCCAACCTCATTAAAATGACTAATTCCCATGATCAGTCTTCAGTATTTTTTTCTAAATTCACCTTCAGACATGGACCACTTCATGTGGTTACAATAACACTACATTGCACATGATTGGTTTTTTTTTTTTTTGAATGAATTAACTTGCTTTACTGAGTTGATATTAAAGAAGAGATATCAAATTAGCAGGTGATCATGGCTTTCATCTACTTTCAGTATGATTGTCAGATACAAGGGCTTACTAAGATTTATCTGCATTGAATTGCTTTAACATACATATCATACATACAAGAAAAAAATTCTCAACATCAACATAAATAGGAGGTATTTCACCATTCCTTTCCCAGGGGAAAATGGAAAAAAATAAAATTTCCTGCAGATTCTTCCTTTAGAGGCAATCATATAACATTATTTTTCTATTCCTTTCTTAATTCCTAAATATCTTTAAATAGATAGCATAATCTAAAATAGTATTAGACATATTTGTTATTTACCTCTTTTTGGATGCTTAGAATGCTAAGAAAAATTTAAAATGATCTTTTTATGTGAAATATTTACCAAAAAGCCAAAAACCTGTCTAGTGGCATCCTAATCGAAGTTCATCTTTGTCCCTCAGTCCGTAAAAACTATTGTTCTATTTAGAGTGCAGATTTCCCTTTACAGAAAGTACCTTGCTTAAGTTTTTTAATTCTAAGACCTCCCAATATTTTCTAAGACTCACAGTCTTCATATGGAAATAGACATTAAAGTATAATTATAGTAATATACCATTAAACATCAAAATGGGATGTCTTTGAATTGCAAGACAAGTTTTATTTTAAAACAAAACATGTATTGTTCAGGAGCCATGGATTTACTACAAATTTTGTTTGTTTCAGCGGGTATAACATAGAGTGAAGGTTAAGACAACAGAGAAAAGATGGCTTTGCTGAGCTGATATGCTGGGAAGAGGAACTAAGGCCACAGGAATCACTGCACATAATTCTAAATATACCTATAAAAGGCATATTTAGATTTGGTAGCACAAGAGTGGACTTATTAATAACTATTTTACATTATCTGATAATTGATGAGAAAACATCATTCTTATCTTCCTACCATATCTGCCCAAAGCGCTAATCAAATTCCTTCTAAAGATATTTATGCATTTTGCTAATTTAGTCATTTTCATTTTCAAATAGTACCTTTAAAATCCTAGAGACCTTTGGGCTAGTTACATTAAATATATCAAAATAATATCTTATTATTCCAAGGCTAAATTGTAGTATGTAAGCATGATATCAGGGACTTTTGAAACTGTGTACTACAATTCATCTGTTCACCAAAATCCTAGAATCCTCCACATTTAGATAATACTCATTGCCCAAGATGCAAATGAACATATTGAACTTTTTGAGTGATGATTAGTGAGTAAGGACAGATGGGGGCATTTAGGTTCTTAAGGGATGTTTAAAAAACAACTATATTTAGCAAACAATGAAAATAAAGCAAACCATGTCTTCTTCTTCTTCCTGTTCAGCACAAGCCTAACTAAATTCATCTTTACAATCTAGGAGTGGATATAGCAGTCTATTAGGTTTGCACAATATATTGAGTCATCTGCAGCAAAGCCTGGCAACTGGGATTCGATCCCCAGAATTTACACGGGGAAATGAGAGAAACCACTCATGCAAGTTGTTCTCTAGCTTCTACAAACACTCTGGACAGTGTTCATGCCCTGTCTCCAATAGTAAATACATAAATGTAAAGACAGCTATTGTTTCTTTTACATTAATTATGTTCTCCGAAGTTGTACAATACAAATCTAGTCTTTTTCTTTCTTAAAAAAATATCTTCAAATGTAGGGAAAAGAAAATTTCATCCCTCAACACCAAAGAAAGTTTGAAGTACTCTGTGGTATAAGAAGAAAAATTGATTAGGGCTTTCTATTGACTCTTGACAGGAAGAAAATCTATTTACTTAGATGAATTGTTTATTCCTAAAGTTTAATCACCATAAAATAAGACTTGATGAATTTTTCATCAAAACTACAAATGAAAAGATAAACATGAAATTCAAAATGTCATGGTTTTTTTTCACATATAGATACTCAACATTTTCAGTGATCTTGTCTGAATATAGTGGGCAGGATTTTTTAGCAGTCAGAACCAATAGAATATGTATATTATAAAAGAGGATTCACTAGACTGACCACTACAATGGTAGTTGAGTAGTTCAGTGATGGGCTTCTCTATACTATAGAGGCTAGAGAACCCTGTAGATGCTTAGTCATTTAAGCTAGAATCCTCAGAACACCCAATTTGATTCTGATGACTTGAAAGGCTCCTATAAGGTACTAGTATGCTTCTTTTTGCCATCTATTTTATAATTTTTCACCCTTAACGAGCACCTCAACAAGTTTTTCTTCATTACCTACAAAACTGTCAGTCCATTGAAATTAACCTATCAGAAGCATTACATGCAGAAAATGAGACCCATACCAGCTTTAAATACCTTTTAAAATGTGGGCAAAATACTTCTCCTTCCATCATGGAAGTGGTCCAATAAAATCAACCTGTTACCATTTTACTTGCTGCTCACCCTGTGTCATAGTATCACATTAGGGGCTCAATAATTGTCATTTGCTCCTGGAATGTTTGATACTAAGTAGTACACATCAGTTCAGCTTTGTTGAATGGAAATCTATGTTGTTGAACCCATGCATAACCTTCATCTCTTCCACCACATCAACTTTGCTCATAGGATCATAGGAAAATCATAGTGATAGACATAAAAAAATGTCAACACTCTCCACAGAACAAGTAATCCTATCTATTTGTTCATAGAAGGTCACCTTTTGGTGAGAGTTTACACAACACGCAAGTATCTTCACATTCTTTCATGCATACAGCCAAACAATTATCTACAGCCCTTGAATCACTATATAGTCACACAATTGGCCATTTTTCCTTCTAAGAAAGCATATATGGCCTAGTGCCCTGCCTGAATTTCTCTCCAGTGTATAGATTTCTCTTCACTGATGCCTTTCAAGATTGTCTAAGAAAAAGGCTTTAATTCTTCAGCTGGCTACTTCTAGTTGGCAGCTGCAGAACATATAGAATCAAATGTAAATTAGGCCTTGATCTTTTCTTCTTCAGCAAACTAATCATAAGGCATATTTTTGAGGCCATATTTGCATGGCTGGGGACAGAAGGCACTGTTACAAGAGTAGGAACAGTAGACATTTTCGTATTCTCCATGGCACTCACTGTGCATTCTACTCAGGGCAGAGCATATGTATACTATGTATATTTGATAACTGCTACGGTTACTGCACTTACCCAAATTTATACCTTGATGGGTCATAGAGCTCACAATGGGCGACGTGAGTTGCATGTCAGCCTGGTGGCTTATTATCATGTATTTAATTTCCTCTAAGGCCAAGTATAACATATCAAGAGCTGCCTATTTAAGAGAAATTATTTGTTTGCAGAAGATTGGTCCCAAATCTCAAGGGTCTCAATTGTGTTTCCCTTATGGAGGCCTACTAGACCCTCTTTACAGCACCCCTAACTGCCACTAGCACCTCATGTCCTATCAGGTCTGCAGGATCATATGGCCTGAACATATAAAGCTTTCTTCTGGGGCTACACTACAAAATATAAACATGTAGAGTCACTTGGCCTATTGATCAGAGTCACACCCACAAATGAGGAATGTGCTACCTCCAAAATCCAGATAAGTCTATTAAATGCTGTACTTCCTTCTTGATGGTAGCAGGTCCCAGATGCAACAACTCATCCTTCACTTTAAAAGAAATATTTAAATGCCCAACATTATGGACCTCAAGGAATTTTAGTGATGTGCATGACCCATGTACTTTACCAACAAGTAAACAGTAGTTCCTCTCTCATGTTCATTTGGTCTAGTCAACATAACATCATCAACATGATGGACCACTGTAGTACTTTGTCGAAGATACAGGGTATGGAGGAGCAACATACCTATGAAGTTACAATACAGGACTAGGGAATTAATATGTTTTTGAGGTTGTCTAGCTTTTCCAGCTGTAAGCAAATTGCTTACAGTAGGCCTCATAGACCGGTACAAAGAAAAGAAAAAAAAAAAGCATGTGTAAGATGAGTAGCTGCAGGCCAGATACCAAGAGATATGTTAATCTCCTTATGCAAGGAAACCACATGTGGCCGAACTGTTTCAATTGGAGGCACTATTTGATCAAGATAATCAGTTATCATTCATCACCCAGTTTATGTACAAGATAAATAGGAGAGTTAAATGTAGGTGCAGTGGAATCCAATATCACTGCATTTTTCAGGTCCTTAATCAAGACACTAGTTGATGTAATCTTTCTAGGAATGAGAGATAGTATATGGTTCAATATTTTCTTTGGCAGATGTAGCTCCAGTGGCTCCTATTTGGCTTTTCCAAACACAGATCAGGGAATCAGCATGATGATTCTTTCAGATTCAAAGTATATCTATGCCAATTACCTATATTGGTACTGTAGAAATAACCACAAGATGAGTTTGAAGACCCCTTGAGCCCACTATTATTCAGACATTGGCTAAATTTCCACTGAATCTGAACTCCTTATGGTTCTACTTCAACTGGAGAGATATAATGTTGTGTGTAATCTTCTGTAATCAGAAGTATAGACCCAGACAGGCTCCATGATTGTTGTTTCAGTCTCTGTGAGCCCCTATGAGCCCTGCTTTGTTGATTCTTTAGGTCATGTTCTCCTGGTGTCCTTGCCCTTCTGGCTCCTACAATCCTCCCCTTCTTCTGAGGTGCTTCCTCATGTTTGACTATGGGTCTCTGCATCTGCTCCCATCAGCTGCCAGAAGAAGCCTCTCAGATGACCATTGGGCTAGGCACCAATCTAAGAGTATAGCAGAATATCATTAGGAATCATTTCATTGACTTTTTTTTTTTTTCATTAGTCAGTCATTTTTTATTTAGCTCTACACTAGGTCTCTGAGCCACCCATCTTCAGATTCCTGGCCATCCAAGCAGTGTAAGGCATTGGCTCCCTCTTGTGGCTTGAGCATCAAATTAGACCCATCATTGGTTGCCCACTCCCACAAGCTCTGAGACACTATACCCTACTGTCTCTTGCAGGTAGAAGGTTGGTATCCCAGTCTCACCATGGGGAGCCCACCCTGTTTACAGAAGATGGATGGTTCAGGATTCATATCCTCTAATATTAAGAGTCCCTTTAAGATCACCCTCATAGGTTCCAGGAAGTTTCCACTGTATTAGGTTTCCACATTGCCCCTTCAATTGCCCACCTATTGTAGATGTAACGGTCTTCTTAAATAAGAAACACAGAGCCAAATGCAGAATTAAAAGCCCAAGAGGTCAGAGTAGTAGCTAAGAGCTGAGGCTAAAACTACCTTCTTACCACCCGCTGCTGTCCTTCCCCCTAGAAAAAGACCTATTTCCTGTGTGTCAGTCTTTTTATTGACTTTCTGGTCTGCCTTCTCATTAGTTGTAAACCCAACCACATGACCTCCTCATCACTGCCTGTCTATACAGACACCCAGGTCTCTATGGTTGGTATTGAGATTAAAGGCACCTGTCTCCAAATTGGCTATGTCCTTGAACACACAGACTCTGCCTGCCATGTGATTGGATTAAGGACATGTGCTACCATTGCCAGACTTGGCTTGCTACAAGCTCTGACCCCCAGGCAACTTTATTTATTAACATACAAATAAAATCACATTTCAGCGCAAATAAAATATCACCATAACCTATTCTAGTCGTCTCTCTCCATACTTTCTCCCTCATTCCTCCCTCCCCCACCTGAGTCCTTCTGTCCCATACTCACCCACACAAGTTCACCCATATACTCTATTGTATTTCTCCTTCCCAAGGATATCCATGTGCCCCTCTCCCCATACCTCTCTTTTAATCTAACTTCTCAGAGTCTGTGGATTGTAGCATGGTTATCCTTTATCTTATGGCTAATACCTACTTATATGTGATACATATCATGTGTGTCTTTCTGCATCTGGGTTGCCTCACTTGGGATATTTTTGTTTTATAGTTCCATCTGTTTGCCTGCAAATTTCATGATGTCATTTTGTTTTCCCATTATTTAGTTGGGGGGCATCTACGTTGTTTGCAGTTTTTTGCTATTATGAATTAAGCAATGATAAACACAGTTGACCAAGTGTCCTTGTAGTAGGATGGGGCATCCATTGGGTATATGCCCAAGAACAGTATAGATGGGTTTTGAGGTAGATCAATTGCCAATTTTCTGAGGAAGTGCCATATTGAGTTTTCATAGTGACTGTATGAGTTTGCACTCCCACCAGTAATGGTGGAGTGTTCCTCTTGCTCCCCATCCTTACCAGCATTAGGTGTAACTTGTGTTATCAATCTTAGCCATTCTTACACATGTAAGACTGTAGTTGGATTTCTTTGGGGGAGCTTCCAACTCACAAATAATGACATAGAGACTTATTATTAATTATGAAACCTCAATCTTAGCTTAGGCTTGTTCCTAACTAGTTCTTATAACTTAAATTAACCCATAGTTTTAGTCAACATTCTTCCACTTGTCTCATTATCTCATCTATCTATATACTGTCTATCCTACTTCTTCCATATTTGGCTAGGGACTCTGCCTTTCTTCTTCCCAGAGTTGTCTCTGCCCAGAAGTCCTGCCTACACTCATCTGCCTAGTTTGTCCTCTGTGTTTTTTTTTTCTCTCTCTCTCTCTCTGTTTCTCTTTTGTGCTGGATATACACAGTTACTTTCTTATTGGACACAATCATTGTTCTTGAAATAGTAAATAATAAATACTAATTTGCTATTATAATGCATTACTTAAAAAAGATGTCTATATTAACTAAGTATTCTGGGGGCATAAGCTAGTGAGAAATAATCAATGCTAAATACACACATATATTATAAATATATATCATAACATATGGACTGAACAGGCTGTTATATATGTGTGTGTGTGTGTGTGTGTGTGTGTGTGTGTGTGTGTGTAGTGTGTGTGTATATATACATATACACATACAATAATAATTAATGAAAAAATAAGGCTGTGAACTTGAAGAAGAGTAGGTAAGGATATTTGGTGGGGTTTGAAGAAAGAAAAGGGAAGGGAGAAATTTAATTGTAATTGTAATCTCAAAACTAAATAAAACCAAAATGAGTAAAGAAATAAAATCAAAAATTAGAATCTCATTCAAAAGCCTTCGAGGCTATGTATTTAAAACATGTGCATTAAAATTATATCATCATTAGGTAGCAAGAAAATTGCATTTAAATAGACAATTTGATATTTCCACTAGAAAGACGAAACTTTTTCAAAAAGATAGTACTATGATGTGTATATTTATTTGTTTACTTGTTAGTTAGTTGGTTCAACAGTCTTTCAATATAAAGTCCAGTCTGATCTGAAACTCAAGCTTCAGCCTTCCAAACAATAGTATTATATATATATATGTACAACAAGTAGGCCTAGCTAAAGAAATAAAATTTTTAAAGTTTTATTTGGGTACCAGTCTAAGGAAAACATAAATTTAAGCTGTTCTCCCTTTAAGAAACTTGTGTTTTCAGCATATAACTATCAGTGTCTGCATTTCTCAGTCTCTGAACCATTTTTTTTCCAAAATTTGGCTGTTTCTTTGTTGTTGATATTCTTTTATTTAAAATCCAATTTTATTTATAGTAAAATTCACTTCATGTTTGTTAAATTATTGTGTATTTCCTCTCTTTTTGTCTTGTTGATATTGCCTAGAATGAATTAATGTATTACTAAATTTTAACTTTGTTTCATCTATTTCTTATGTTAATTAATTGCCTGTTTATTCTTAAATAATATTGGAAAATTAATAGAAAATGTTCTGTGAAAAAGGATGAGTTTTGGTAAGGCATAGAAAAAAGGAGAAGAAAAGAAAGAAAGAGAGAGAGAAGGGAAGAAATAAAAGAAAAAAGAAGGAAGGAAGGAAAGAGAGGCTACTTCCACCTACTGTGCATTATAATTGCCATAACTGAGCAAGTTTTATTTTTGCTTTTGTGTTTTTTATCTCAATACAGCACTCGAAGCATTACTTTTAATTATTACTTAAAGATTAAGGCTCAAGACTAGATAAGGTACCATCATTGAAACAGCATTTATATGGCCAGGTGGGAATGTATACTTGATCGCCTTACTCATTTTCCTGGGATATGTGACCCCCCTATACAAATTGTAACACAAATGCAAATCACCTGTGCCATTTCTTAGTGCAACTCAGTTCCTAGAATTTGTCATTGTAGGAGTGCAATAGTGCCCCTATCCTTCTTCTAGATGGAAGCCAGTTCCTATCCTCCTTGAACTGTCTTAATCTAACCTCGACTACAATTTAACACAAATAGAAATAACAATGCAACCCTCACTGACATGTCCCTAAAGTTCTCCCTATTCAGAAACTGTCTCTACCAGTGGGATTTGTGAGACTGGGAAATTCTAATTTGCTTTTGAACTAAACTTTTTCCTTAATCAAGAGTTCCATTTGGGGGTTAGAATGTTTCCTTAAAACCTACTTCTTTTTATTTCTAGCAAGTAAATATTCAAATTTCAGGTTTTTTTTTAAGAAGATACATCAAAAGATAAACTCCATCACATCTTCCTTTGTTTTTCCTTGTTTTCTTCCTTCATTCTTTACTGACCCCCTCATATCTTCCTCCTCCCATTACTCTCCCATTTTTCATTTCTTCAGGGATAGTTATCAATGGATACTTTTATTTGCCAGATTACTTCTTTCGAATATTGGGTGATGTGCTTATTACACCTTGCATTTGATTAAAATGAAAGCTGAACCTCTGGTTTAACTGAATTCCAGTTAGATGCTTTGACAAGAATACTGCAGAATATTCAACACATTTCACCTTCTCTCATCAGGAAGCAGCATCTCTCTAGAGGCCCCAGTGAAGAAATACTTCTGTTTCCAAAATGAGTAAAGCCAGTAGCAGACTCTCTTATTTATTTAAAGTTGTATTTTCCTCTTTGCAACTCACCACAGAGTTGGTTGTATTGACATTATTCAATTCCACATCAGTTCTTCATCTTGTAGTGTTCAAGATTCTTTCTCGAATCAGTTCCTTCAGCTAGAGGCACTGATTTTGTCTGAAAATTTTCTGCTCATTTGATGTTTAAATAGGTAAACAGCAAATCTTCAACTGAGAGAAATAAATCTTAGAGAAACCATGAATCAGAGGATATAGCACTTTAAAAGATTTCATTATCTCTTTTGGCAACTTGTGATGTGGGATGGGTTTGTTTAATATTTAAATTCTTCTCAAGTGTGACAGCAATGTCCTTTGAGTTGATGAAGACATGCTAAGTTTGAATTTTAAGGTGCATCTGGTTGACATTTGTAAGATACTGTGACTCCAGCAATAACCTGGAATGTAAGTCAATTAATCATAGCCCTGTCAAGTGCAGTTCTTTGTAGCTTGTTTATAAAAGCACAGCATAAAGGAATAAAGTAGAAAAGAGTGTGGAAGAATCAGCCTGGAGACTGAAGGAATTATTGCTTCTCTTTTTTGGTTCTAATTCCTTAAGATTAGATTTAAAACAGATTTCAATCGCATTATAGAGAGATGAGAAATATTTTAAAAGCATTAGAGAAGAGCTTGTTTAGAAGCAATATTTGGTATTGAATGCATTCCCAAATGCTTTTATGTGCAGAATAAACATTTCAGCCTGGAGTTCTTATTTAAACCTTATCTTTGCTTTGCAGCCGTGCACGGAAAGAAAGAAGAGAAATCCAAGACAGTGGAGCAAGGTAAAAAAAAAAGTGAAGCAGGTTGACATTATCTCCTTTAGAAAGAAAACAACATGAGGAGGAAAACACTGGATTCAGACAGGCGGAAGACAATAACCTTTAAATCTCTTGCTCCATAGCAATGTCCTTGCATGTTTTTCTGGACAGGAGAATGTGAGGCAACTATCTGGCCTTGTCTTTCTTTTGTGTATCAAGCTTTGAGTATAAATTCAGAACAGGAAACCTGTTCCTACTGCTTTGTTACACCAGCAGAGATGCTGAAGGGTATTGATAATGAAAAGATGAGCTAGGTAATGAGTAGACACTTTCTGCTTGGCTTTTCATTCAAAACCACCTCATAGATCAGAGAATAAACATGATTTAACCCTATTTTTGAAAATAATTTATATTACTTTAAAATAATTTGTTAAAGTTAACACATTGGGGCAAATGGCAGCAAAAGTTATTGTAGTTTATGTGATAACTTTGCTTGTTGATTCATCCAAAAGGCCTGAAAATTAAACATTATACATCATAAAGTCATGAATTATACATATGGTTTAATATAGCTATACCACAATATCACTCCAGCATATGCTTTAAAAATGCTTTTGAGCACTGTCTTTTAAACATTGAGAGCAATATTGTGTTTAATCCTGCAGCTCAACTAAGTGAAAAAAATTGAGAGACCTTTACAGAGAAAATAGCATAATAATTATATTGATAAAGTTTTTCCATTTATTTTGGCTTCTGGATACCACAGACAATTTTAGGTGTCAGTGCACTATTTGAGGCAGCTTTGTCTGGGTGAAAGCACCTACTTTAGTGTCTGAAATACAAAGTACTGGCTCGTGCTTTGGCACGTTCATTTATGTGTTTCTCCGTGTGTAAATTTCTTACTCAAAATGAAGATAATCATTCCCAAGCCGCTTTTTGGACAAGATACTGTGTATCTCAAATAAGAAATCATATGTATAACGGATGCAACAAATCATAAATCCCTAAGTTGCATATATATATATATATATATATATATATATATATATATATATTTCCTCAGATTTTTTTTCTCATGAAACAGTTTTGATAAATTATCGAAGCACACTTTAATCCACTGAGCATCAAGGTTTTCTGTCCTCTAATCAGAACAATGACTTATCATAGCTTGTTTTACTTCTTCTTTTTTTTTCTTTCTTACTTTTGTATTCAGGATTGACTTTAAGGCCTTAAACATGCCAAACAGACACTGCACCATTAAACAGCATCCCCAGCCAGGCTGGATGTTGTAAATCACTACAGCATGTCAAATGTAGACTGACTAGTAATGGAGAACAAGGTAATAATAAGAGTGGTGCCTAGCATGATTGTTAGGAATATTGACTGTTTACTTCTGACAGAGCCGCTTTTATTCACTCATCGATGTTTTCTAAAGTTGGCAATGGCTCATTAGGATGTGAATTTACTATTTTAGATTATTTGCATTATAATTTTATTAAAATTACATTTTATCTTATGAAAGCTTAGGATTATAGGCTTATGAAAACAAAGACAATTATTTTTATAATTGTGAACATTTCAGTTTTAAATGTGTGAGAATGGCCTCTCACATTTTAAACTGTAAACATAACAGAAAATAGTATATTTAAACACATTGCCATTTTTGTGGTGGTACATTTGTGTCAAATAATTGATAAGAAAAATAGATATGAATAAAGCAGAGAGTATAAATGTGAAAAAAATCCTAACTCTGATCTATGTGTGTCATGATAGAATTCTAATATTTATTCTTAAACTGGTGTTTTAAAACTATGATTTCATTTCTCTACTACACAGTTTTAGTTTCAAAAATATCCATTATATAAATGAGTTTATAATGCATTGAAAACACTCAAATATCATCAAAATTACCTTTTTATTCATGTAAGTTTTAACTTGTGGGCTTCCTATGGAAAACCGTGATTTGTATAACTCTTGTCAGGTTTCAATGTGCTGTGTGCTCTGAATCTTGTGCACATTGATCTCCTGGGTGTAGGTGCATCCCAGCTATGCATGAATACGTTAACTCAAGCCCACTTTACATGATGGATACGCCTTTTTGGAATAGGTAGAATTAATTACTCATGAACCTAATTTAGAAAAAGAGACCTCATCACATACAAGAAGAGGGAGACTAGGAAGACTAAGATCTACAGAACTAAAAAAAAAGCTATTCTATTTTTAGTTTATTGTGTGTTATGTTATTTTTATTCTTCTCATGCAGATCTAAAGTTGGCTAGCTCATAGATTTGAGGATTAAGATTTTGAACATCCTTATTTTTAAAAGCCATTTAATTAGGAACACACACACACACACACACACACACACACACACACACACACAAACACACACACACAAGGTTGTATTGAGGTGTTTCGAATGGCTCTCAATAAATGTCTTCTGCAACTGATAAGGCTGTGCTTATGAGAGGATCCAGTGTGGCAAAGTTAAAAGTGTCACATATATGCTACCATGATGAGATGCATCATTACATTTCATAAACCGTTTCTTAAGAGAGTGCATTGTGAATCAATGATGTAATGCTTGTTACTAAAAACTGCTCATTTGTTCATATTTAATTTATCAAAATTAGATGTTTTTGATTTCTTTTTTCAAAACAGACCTGCGATCTTAAATCCCCCTTCCTTGTCTTTCCATTTTTCTCTTTCTGAAGGAAAGGACTGATGCATTTTTCTTACTACTAGCTGAAGGGGGTGGGGAGCCACTCTAAAGAAGCATAGTGAGGTACAGGAAGAGGATAGACATGACAATTTTTTGGGTCTCAATAATAAGGATGGAGTAAGTTTTCTGCAACAAGGGAAAGGTGGGGAAAATAGTCACCTTTTTTTTTTTTTTGTCATTCACTCTGATTCATGACATTATTGAGGTCTTGTTTAGGATTTGTTCTAAGAGCCTATCACTATGGCCTACCAACAGTGTGCTCATTATTTGTTGGTTGATTGCAAACACAGAGAAAATGTCAAGAAAGAAGTATTAGCTGACCCAGATAAACAGCTTGAACCCAACACACTGTAAAGCTAAAAGATTATTCTATAAGCCAAAGTTCTAATGGAGTAGGCAATATTTAAGAAGTTAGATTAAATCTTTACCATATCAATTTAAAAGTAGAACTAATTGAGGAAAATTAATTTTTATTCATCAACTCTATTAGTTTTCATATATTTATAGTTGGTTCTTATTCTTATTTATTTATTTTTTTAGACAGGGTTTCTCTGTGTAGGTTTGTGCCTGTCCTGGAACTCACTCTGTAGCCCAGGCTGTCCTCAAACTAACAGAGATCCACCTGCCTCTGCCTCCTGAGTGCTGGGATTAAAGGCTTGAGCCACCATTGCCTGGTATTGCTTCTTATTCTTAAGAAGTCCTATGTGACGAACAGTCATAAGGACAAAGATATTGTTTTTTTATTAATTACAAGTATGTTAATGTGAACTTCTTAATAAGACAAAAGGGAAGAGAAAGTTCAATAATTGTTTAATTACGCAAAGTCATGTACCAAGTTCAGTAAAGTTAACTTATCCTAGCTTTTAAAACACATTAACAAATTTAGGGAATAATACAAAGCTAATACTTTCTTCAAATGAAAACTTTCTGATACTCTGGTAGAAAGTTGTTAAATGTAGTATTCTTACTTCAGAATATTATTATTTTATGGGAGACCTCGTCTAGAAAGCCCCTTGTTTTTATATTATAAGATTGCAATGAAAATCACACTTTATCATCTTAAATGCTTATGTATACTTTGGTACCTTAATGTAAAGTTAAAAAAGTAATAACATAATTATTGTGTGTATTATTCTATCCTCTTAGAAAATAAAATGACTTTACATCCCAGTTAATTTGAAACATGACAATTCTTTATGAACAGAATTTAATTTCCAATCAACCAACAACATGAATGTGAGAACAATTACTCATCAATTTATGAAGGGTAAAATCAAAAGAGTATACATCAAAACCATATTAAAGTTAATTTTCTGTAATAAGTTGTTCACTTTTGCCTTAATCTTAGAAATGTTTCAGCACTCATAGGTAATATAATCTGTATGCACGTGAACGATTTCTGTCTTTCTTTGGGTTGGCTGTGATTCTGTAAACCATGTTACCATATAATTGTAAGAGCCTTTGAATTTGTCAGGACAACCAGTGGAAAACAAGTACATTGTATGTGAGTCATTATGTTCCTCTGTCTCAGTAGATATTCTCAGTCTTTGTGCATGCACTGGTCATTTTTGAATCTGTGATGTGTAATTATTGCAGACTTATTCTGAGTTTTAAGAGATGGCTAAAAATATCTGAGAGCAGTGGTTTCCCTGAGGCAGTCCCACATATTTGAATGATTGTGTTTCTATTTCCTGGTATACCACAGTTATTTTTTTTAAAGATGCAATTTAATCTTTAAAAAGTCAATGGAGTAAAACTAAAAGGCTTAGTCGACCCAATTGTGTTTAATGATTTGTGTGATGTGTGATTATAAAATAACAAATTTCCATATGTTGATTAAGTCTTGTTGTTGACCCTCAATAAATTTTAAATGGTAATAACAATATGATTGGTTCCTGTGAATTTCAAACCTTTGAAAATAGTTTTATTTCAATTGTTTAATATTTATTGAGCGCCCACAACAGACCAGGCGCTGGGAAGGGATGTGAGGGACACTTGGTTGACTCAAGAGAGAAGCGGGTCTACAAACAATGCCATATAATACACGCAAATGAACCCACCATTCTTTTTAAAAAACCTATTTTAATAGAATATTTAGCAGTTCATTTTAAATGCTCATATAGACATTTCACTTTGTCTTACCCTTATTTAATATTTTTACAATAATTTTATCAAATTTGATTTGTATGACCTATAGGAAATTCCTTTCTGTTTCTGGCTTTCTTGATTTTCCACTCGGCCACCACCATTATTCCTTTGGTAAACAAGCAGGTTTAAATTCTACATGTCACAGCAGAGCACATTACTCAAGGAAGACTGTATGTTTATTCTTTTTTTTCCCGCAGTACCAACATCTGTCAGGCATCTTTGACTCATGTGATTCAAATTTTTATGGGTAGCACTGACATCCAACACTGAAGACGATTTTTCCCCAGAAAATGATGACATTTGAAAGTGATGATAATGATATGCAGTAAGGCCATTCTTTTCTTCCAAAACATAAAAATATGAGTATGCATGTCAGATTTTCTCAAGGGCATCCTCCAAGCCTTACCTCTGTAAGTCACCACTGCTACCATCCAGGAGCCTCAGTAACCAGAAAGTCAGAGGAGATGGTAGGTAGATGGGCTAAACTGGGTACATTGATTATCAAGGTAGAAAACACAAATACAAGCAAAGCATCACTCCTATGTTGCCTTCATTGGGTACTTTTTGTGATTCACTAGTATAGTTTCTTGAAAAGATTTGGTGATTTAGGTTCTAAAAGTAACAAACTCTTGTATCAAGTGTGTGTCTCTATTTCACTTATAGTCCCTAATCATTGTCTCAATGTGAAAAAATACAAATATGAATCATTTCTTATTGCACAGTTGAATCTATAAATCCAAAGGAAATTTTCATGTGGCCTGTTAATTTAATGACACAGCATTTCATATTTCTTTTGAGAGTAAATTATAGAATTTGAGGAAACTTCTAATCAAAACAAAAAGGTGTACACTGTGGCCATTTCCTACACCTGGACATCATGTGGATGTTTCTTTTCCCATTTTCATCACAAGGAAAATTCCCCACACATACTGTTCTCTCCAAATAGCATTTTCATCACCATCAGCAGAATTTAAAATGAAGAATCATTAAGTATTTCACATAGATAATGGAGAATTAAAAGTTTCAGATATCTACATCTCAACTTGGCATACTCTTTAACTTTGTAAAGTGGTATGTGAAGGCTGAAGAAATGCATTATAGACTACACCACTCATCCCAGCAAGCAAATGCATAAAGTATGTCATAATGGCTACACGACAAAGTTGATTGGTTAAAGAAAAGACACCTGATTTTTTTTTGTCTTTTTTTTCCCCTTTGGTTTTTTGAGACAGGATTTTTCTGTGTAGTTTTGGTGCTTGTTCTGGATCTCACTTTGCAGACCAGTCTGGCCTCGAACTCATGGAGATCTGCCTGGCTCTGCCTCCGAAGTGCTGGGATAGCAGCATGCACCACTGCTGCCCAGCTTTTTTTTTTTTTTTTTTTTTTTCTGTCTTATTGACTAAATTATCTTACATATATTTTGGTATTCTTATTAAAGACCTACTTATAATAAAATGAAATGTCTTTAAATTTATTATTTGTTTGCAATTAGTTTGTAAGGTGTACCTTAGTATAAATTAGTGAAATGTCAGAATAATAATCTGGAGTGAAAGTGCAGGAGAGATCTGAAATTCTCATCCATACTAATTCAACACAGTAAATGAAATCACACATTTTAAGTTATTTCAAGAACTAGTGTGAATTTTAACAGCATCATAGATAAATTGAACTTGTGTAATCTTGCCTTACTTTTTGATAAAATGTTAGTATAAGCTTTTTGAAAAGTTCTTGAAATATCAAATTTCAATTCATAATTTCCTCCAGGAGTCTGTATTAGTAAAATGTTTCTTTAAAAAAAAAGTTCTTGATCATTATAGCTAGAAACATTTGAGTTCATTCACTTGAGTATTATACTTTACAAGATAATAAATAGTTATAAAATCATCCAGTGGCTGTATATTCAAATCAAAAGCCCTGAAAATAAATTTTATCATGAAAAATTCTTGAGTTAGTACTTTTGACATGTGTCTTCAAAGAAAAATTTTATGGAATTTAGTGATAGATATGAAATATTAACTCAATATAAAGCCACCTCAAAATAAAATAGATATTAGCCTGTTCTTATTAGTAAATTCTTGTATGACATTGCCTTGTGTCATTCTAGCTATATTTATATATCAATTTTTTTATTAGACAAATCTTGAATGGCTTTCCATCTTATGAGAAATTCATGAGTATATGTTTCTCATTTGAAAGACAAATATTTTATATTTAAATCATTCCTATTTTTTCACATATGTGTAATAATATATTGAATTCTGGTAGTGAGAGCATGCTGCAAAATGGAAGTAGGAAAATCAGATTCAAATTTCAAAATGAAAAATATTATAGGGTATCCAAGATGGCTTGGTGGATAGAGGTGCTTGGTATGAAAGCCTGGGGATCTGAGTTTTATCCCCCAACCTATGTAAAGATGGAAAGAGACAACCTACTTCCAAAAGTTGACCTCTGACCTATGCACATGCACCATGGAACATGTACACACACACACACACACACACACACACACACACACACGTGCACACCCCCAGAGATACACAACATACACACACATATACCCGTGCACAACCACCAGAAATATACCAGACATAAACACACATATATGTACACATATACACACAAATGAAAAAAATTTTAAATGAAAAGTTATAGAAACAATCTTAATAAAATGCTAACATTTAAATATTTACATATAATTGCATATATTTATTTTAAAATTAAATTTCAAAAGTTATCAGCAAAGCATACTATTGGATATTAAATGAATGAGATGAAATTTCTGTAAACATGAATTTAATCATGGGATTTGGTAATCATGACATGCGTTGTCTTGGAGATGTAATTATATGTTATGAATTACATTATGAAAATGCCACACAATACTGTCTCTGGAGGCAAAAGACTGTGGTGATATAATGACAAGTGGCTGACACGGATTTGACAGGAAGGCAATAATGACTTCCTATCAGTTCTTCAGTATATACCATGTTCTTTTATTAAAAATTTTTTGAATTAAAACCATGAACAAAAAGATAGTTGGAATATGATAGTATTCATAAATGGACCTGAAAAACTCTACTTGGAAATCCTACAGCTGATATGTACATTCTAAAAAGTATCTGATACAAATTGACACACAAATCAGTAGCCCCGGTATATACAAATGAAAATTATCTGAGAAATAAATCTTAGAAACAATACCTTTCATAATAGCCTCCAATAATATAAAATATCTTGAGGTATCTCTAACCAAACAATTAAAAGACTTATATGACAAATTCTTTAAGTCTTTTAAGAAAGAAATTGAAGAAAATGTCAACAGATGGAAAGATGCTCCTGGATCAGCAAGGTTAATATAATATAAATGGCCTTCCTACCAAAGCAATCTACAGATTCAGTGCAATCAAAATCAAAATTCCAACACAATTCTTCACAGATCTTGACAGGACATTTTTCATCTTCACATGGAAACACAAAAACTCTAGGATAGCTAAAACAATCCTAAATAATAAAAGAACTGTAGGAGGCATCAGCAAATCCGATTTCAAGTTGTACTATAAAGGAATAGTAATAGAAATTGTATGGGCATGCCAAACTGACATGTTGATCAAGGAAATCGATTTGAAGACTCAGACATAAATCCACATACCCATGGACCATAAAGTTTTCATAAAAAGTCCAGAAACATACTCTGGATAAAAGAGCGTCTTCAACAAATGATGCTGTTTAAACTGGATTGCTGCATGTAGAATAATAGAACAGATCCATATTTTTCACTCTCCCAAAAATTAACTCCAAATGGATAAAAGACCTGAACATAAAACCAGATACGCTGAACCTGACAGAAGAGAAAGTGGAAAATAGCTTTGAACTCAGTGGCATAGGAAAATACTTTCTGAGCACAACACCATTAGCATAGGCACTAATATCAACAATTAGAAAATGGGACTTCATAAAACTGAGGAGCTTCTGAATGGCAAGGTCACCATTGTTCAGACAAGCAATAGCCTACAGAATGGGAAAAGATTTTCACCAACTACACATCTGATAGAGGACTAATATCAAAAATATATAAATAACACAAGAAGCTTTATTTAAAGAAAGCAAATAATCTACTGAAGAAAAATGGCATATTTATCCAAACAGAGTTCTCAATAGAAGAAAATCAAATGGCTGAGAAACACTTTAAAAAATAGTAAACATCCTTAGCCTCAGGAAAATACAAATCAAAACTACTTTGAGATATCATCTTACATCTGTCAGAATGGCTAAAATTAACAAAACAAGTGACAGCTCATTATGGCCATGATGTGAAGTATGAGGGGCACTCAACCATTGCTGATAGGAGTGCAAAACTGTACAGCCAGTGTGGAAATTAGTATGGTGGTGCCTAAGGAATATGGGAATTGATCTACCTCAAGATACAGCTATACCGTTCTTGGTTATATACAAAAGGGATGCTTCATCCTACCACAGAGACACTTGCTCAACCATGTTCATTGCTGTTCTATTCCTAATAGCCAGAATCTGTAAACAACCTAGATTTCCCTCCAGAAGAATGAATAAAGACAATGTGGTATATTTACAAAAAAAAGAGTATTATCATGAAATTTGCAGGCAAGTGGATGGAACTAGGAAAAAAATCATCCTGAATGATTTCTCTCAGACTTGGAATGTGGTATGTATTCAATTATATGAGGATAGTAGCTGTAAAGTCAATGATGATCAAGCTGTAATCCATAGAACAATAGAGGGCATGAATAAACTAATGGACTAGAAGGAAAACATTGATCTTTTGGGGAAAGGGAAATAGAACAGAGAGTTATGGATGAATGCGGACCTGCAATGGGGGGATAGAGTGGGGAGACGGGTGGTGGGAAGGAAAACAGGGAGAGACAGCTAAAATTAAGGACATTTGAGAGTTAGTATGGATGCCTAATACAGTAGAAACTCCCTAAAAATATACATATATAAAGGCAATATAAATGAAATTGCCAAATATTGGTGGAGAATGATTCTCAACTGACAATTTCTTGTCATTAAACGAAGCATCCAGTACTGGGAATGGATTACATCTAATTAAGTAGTTGGTCAAAGAGGCCCTACAGGAATCCCTACATAACTCAGGCTGTTGCTAAGGTTATGGGTTGCTCTCTACAAACTGACAGCAAAGGCCCATTGTGGAAGACAACACCTACTTAGCTCATTGAACATGGAGATGTCAACCTGATGCCTACCTAGAGTCTTCACTCCTATTTTCCCATGTCTTTTGTACCAGAAAGTACTTTGCATGCTCACAAAATAGAAACATAAACACCAAGTCACAAACCCTTCATCTGAAATGGTGTACTGCCTACAAGATAGGCAATGGTGGCCCAAACTTGTAGACTAACCCACCAATAACCAATTTGACTTGAGACCCACTCTGTAGGATGGAGCTTATACTCAACATCACTTGGATTACCAAGAACATAAAACTAGATAGGCCATAGACCTAGGGTAAAACCAAATATACTACTGTTTCTACTAAAGTAATGTAGCAATAAAACGACTCCTAATGATATTCTGCTATACTCATAGATGAGTGTCTTGCTCAGCCATGTTCATAGAAGCTTCCTCCTGCAGCAGATGGGAACAAACACAGAGATAGCCAGATATTGTGCAGAAAGTGAGAGGCCTGGAAATACTTGGCTTTAAAGGGGATGTTTCCATCAAATCTCTCCCCTTGGAGCTCAGGGAAACCTGATGAAGAGGAGGCGGGAAGAATGTTAGAGCCAGAGGGGACAGATGACAACAAGAAAATAATGCTCTCTAAATTGACATGAGCAAAGTTTATTTGAACTCACAGAAGCTGAAGCTGCATACATAGAACCTGAATGGGTCTACAATGGGTCCTCTGCTCATAGATTATGATTTCCAGTTTAATGTTTTTATTGGATTCCTAAGTGTGTGAATGAGTAGGTCTCTGATTCTTGTTTGTTCTATTAGGTTCTTTCTCTTCTGATGGTTTGTCCTGTACAAATAAATGTGATTGTTTTTGTTTTATCTTAGTATATTTTATTTAGTTATATTTTATTATTATCTCTTAGAAGCCAATATCTTTTCCAATGAGAAACAGGCAAAGAGTGGATCCAGGTGGGAGAGGAAAGGAAGTGGGAAAAGTAGAGGGTAGGGAATAGGTAATCAGGATATATTACATGAGAAAAGAATCTATTGTCAATAAAAGGGAAAAAAAGAAAAAGGAAAAAGGGGGACATTGTATATTATGAGAAAGTGTATAGCATGTCTTAATTCTCATCATGAAAGCGGATGAGAAATAAAAATTAATAATGGATATATTTCTTTAGAAACAATGTCGAACATTAAAAAGTTACATGTGAAATAGTGTGTATTGATTGACCAATAAATGGTTGATCTTTAAAACTATTTCTTATCCTTGATGTTGTCTTGTCTAACTTCAATTTGATAGTTTTTGTTTAATCATATTATATTTTATTTTGTTATATTTTTAAATAAATTAATGAAAACCTAGACACTAAGGTAAAGTTTAGCAACTGAGCTGTCACTTACCCCAGCTGGTATAGGGAAAATCAGTTCTTTCCAATAGATATATCAGGTGACTGTAGGTATATCAACCACTCTAGGACAGGCTTTATGCTCAGGAGTAAATGACCATCCTACAAGGAACACCACAATTTTTGTGTGTGCTTCTGTTTGCTTACAGTTTATTATTTTTTGTTAGTTTGCTTGTGTCTACCAGAATACTACTATACCTGAGAAACATCTAAAGCAGAGTGTCAGGAAATAGCACAACCACACAAAAATCAGTAGTCTTCCTATATAATAAAGACATACTGAATAAGAAATAAGGAATACAATCTCATTCATAAAAATCTCTAAGAAACATAAACCTTTCAAAATAAATGTAAGCAAAGAAATGAAAGACCTGTAATGATTAAAACCTTAAAACACTGAAGGGAGAAGCTGGAGAAGAAATAAGAAGATGAACAGAACTTCTGTGCTTGGGGATTGCTAGTACTAACATCATGAAAACGGCTAACCTACTAAAATCAATATGCAGACTCAATACAATCTTCATGAAATTTCCAACCTGGTTCATAAAAGAGTTGAAAAATCAATCTTAAAATTCATTGGGAAGCACAACAATCTTCAGATGGTAAAAACAATCTTGAACAATAAAATCTCTGCTTGGGGTATTACCATTCCTGATTTAAAATTAAGCTCCAAAGATACAATGACAAAATGACAATGTACTTGAATTTAAAAAAAAAAAAATTGACACAGTCACCAGTACAGTATAATTGAGGACCGAGCTGTAAATTCACATTTCCAATTTCTGATTTCTGACAAAGAAGCCACAAATGCACATTGGGAGGAAGACAACATCTTGAAGAAATGGTGATAAGAAAATGGGACAGCCATGAATGGAAAAAGGAAACTAAATTCTTGTATTTAATCTGTACAAAACTCAGTCTCAGATGGTTTAAGGACTCAACCCTGAATCTTTTAGAAGAAAAAAGTCGGTAACACACTTCAAATCATATCTACAGGTACTGACTTTCAATGGGACTTTTGTGCACAGGGAATAAGACCAATAATTAACAAACAGGACCTCAAGAAACTACAAGGGACTCTGTACAGCAAAAAACTCTACTGAGCAAGTGAAAATTAGCCTATAGAAGGGGAAACAAGTCTTTGCCAGAAAGACAGCTGACACTGTATTAGTGTCTAGAATATACAGTGAATTGAAAACATACCACAGAGAAAACAAACCATGTAGTTAAAAGATAGGCTATGGAGCAGAACAGGATTGTCATTGTTTTTTATTAGTTATAATCTTGGACATATGGTTCCTTAGCTTCAACTATCATATTAGTATCATTCATGTCATTGTGCATAGATGGGAAGTGAAAAAGGTTTTGTATCAGTGCATGTAACCAGGAAAGCAAAGCTTTAGTTTAGGATACAATGACTACTAAGACCATTTGTGGTTTACATTATTTATCAACATGGGGACTTGATATTGGAAGATTATCATGATTATATGAAAAAAAAATTCACAAGTAATAAATTTTCCTTGAAAAAAAATCAGTGTTTTATAGTGGAATTAACTCTCTTCTCTAAACATTGAAGCAGAAGTTAAAATAATGCAGTCTAAAACCTTACAAAATAAAAGTCCTGATTTTATTTGTATACAGTTACATATTACTTATATTTCTGCAAGAGCTAGACAGAAGAGAACTAAAACGCACCACTATGAATTCCTAGAATTCCAATAGGCATTTTGGTTAAGGTATGATGACCACTAGACTAAGCATATATGAAGAAATCTCTACTCTGCAGACAAGCAAAGAGCCTCAAAGCAAGGTAATTAAGTAATATGGTTCAGAATTTAGACAAATAAAATGGGAAGCCAAATGATTTCAGGAGAGGTCTGTGATCTAAGATGATTTGAAGAACTCTATCGCACTAAAAAAAATGAGCCTGACAAAAGAATTAGAACATCAAGGAGATCCAAATCTTTTTCACACCTTGATAAGCCACACACCCATCATTGTTTTGAATTATTAGACCATAGTATATGTTGTATTTCTGAAGTACATGTCCGGCCCAGCATTTCTTGAACAAACAGTGTTTGAAGAAAGCTTTTCAAGTTCGTTTATAACATGTTTGGACTGATTGCTATTTGTTATATAGTTGGCAATATGAGAATTCACTAAGTCTCCCACTCCAATTATGTCACTTAGCTTTCAGACACCAAAATAATTTCCTTTGTTTATGTTGTCCTGACAAACATATCACCACAGTTTCCAAGGACTAAGAGCACTTTCTCAAACAAGCTTTTATTATGAGTTTTAATTGCAGTGTTATTCAGAGACAGAGGTTGCATAATCTTATTTTTTAAAACATAAACACAAAGATTTATAATAAATACAAAGGGGTTTCTAAGATGAACCAAAAATACCAAGATGGGTATGTAGTCAAATAAAAAATTCTAACTGAATGGTTCTCAAACATTTTTTTTTTTGAGAAGCCAAAGAACGTGTGCATAGCATTCTTTTTGAAAATGGTTATTTGGGGCAATGAATAATGAAAAGTAAATTAAAGTAGTTATTCTTTGTTGCTGTTCTCTTTAAAAACACTTGGATACTTATTTTGGGATTGAAAAAATTATAATTTTACCAGGAAGAATGCTAATGTCCTTTCCTCCCTTATGGTATTCCTTGTGGTTTTCAGTCTTTTGTCTCTCCCATGAACCTGTCATTAAATTCTTAAAAGAAAGAATATTATTTATACACATAAATTTAATCTTCTGCAGAATAGAGTTAGAAGAAAACGAAACGCCAATTTCAATTTACTTCTTATAGTCATGTTCAGACTCAATAAAACATCCCTGGATTCATGGCAATTGCATATTTTCAGGTCAAACTGAATAATCTTTAATCTCTTATATTTTAAAATCTTGATCAGTACAGTTATTTTGATCATAATCTATGTATTTAAATATAAAGCAATAGCACATATAACTTTAAATAACCATTTTTATTACCAGTATATGGATGGTATGTCAGTATGATCTATGAGTATGTTTGAGACATGTAGTTAAAACACTAGAATTTGAGACACTACATATATATACATATATGGATGTATGTATCATTATGGGAACTATTTTTAACTTCTGTTTCATTGTGTTACTGTGTAATTAGTTTGTCCACTAAATAAAGCTAATCTATTTGAAGGACCAATGGGATCTGGAGGTGATTGATATTTAAAAAAATGATAGTGGTTATATTAACAGCTTTCATTTATCAATGGACTTGCTTTACTACAATGATCCTTGCTTGTAAGCTGCAGTTAATGGTTTCTTCAACTGCCTTTTGACTTATCTGTTTTATGGCATCTTGATAAAATGGGAAACAATCCATTTCAAATGTTATGTATCTTTAAAGATGTTTCTTTCTTGTGTTTTGGATCTCTGTTACTGGAATATTGTTCTGCTGTAGATCTAGGGACTATTCTCAGATTCTTGGCAAAATAAATAAATAAATAAACAAATACAGATTATATATTTACCTCCAGTTACACAGTTGAAATGGCTTTTGCTGCCCAGTAAATTTCTTCTCAGCTAACAATAAACTGTCAAGGATTCTCCCCACACCCTTTCTCAATTTTAAGGGATATTTTGCAAATCCTTTGCATGTGTAAAGGGACAACACAGAACATGATTTTGCCTCATCATACTTAGCGTATGATGCTAGTTTTCTTATAATATCCCCTATAATATTTTTTTAAGTTTTGTTTTTGAGTTATAATTTAATTACATTTCTCCCTTCCCAAACTTCCCATATGCCTATCCCTTTCCCCCTTCAAATTCATGACTCCTTTTTTAAAATAATTCTTATTGAATGCATATGTCTATTTATAGACATATATATACTAAATATGACCTATTGGGTCCATATAAACTGCTGTGGGATGTCATTCTGTATACCATTAATATATGTTGCTCTGATTTGTTTGATATATAAAACAATGACTGACCAGGCAGCAGGTATAGGTGGGATAAGCAGACAAGGAGAATTCTGGGAAGAGGAAGGCTGAGTCAGGACTCACCAGCCAGACACAGAGGAAACAAGATGACAAGGCAGAACTGAGAAAAGGTACCAAGCTTCATGGCTAGACACAGATAAGAATTATGGGTTAATTTAAGTGTAAGAGCTAGTCAGTATTAAGCCTGAGCTAATGACTGAGCAGTTATAATTAATATAAGTCTCTGTGTGTTTACTTGGTGGACATAAGTAAAAGAGATTTGTCCTGACTGCCTGCCAACCAGGACACAGGAAAAATTCCAAATATATTTGGTGCTCACTGTTAGGCACTGAACCACATAGACCTAAAAAGCTTAAAGATTCTGAATTCACAGAAACAGAGCCACAGTATCTGTCCTAGTCTCACAGTCTCATGCCAGTAGCAACACAGAAACTCCCCTGCCAAGAGCTGCCTGTGAGATGGAGCTAGCTGCCAGTCGCCATGAGCTAAGCAGCATGGTGGATTCCTGCTGCAGTACACAGTTGCATCTCCATGCTGCACAGCACACTGCATAGTGGATTTAGCTTTTGCTAGTATGAAGAAGAAGAAGAAGAAGAAGAAGAAGAAGAAGAAGAAGAAGAAGAAGAAGAGAAGAAAGAAGGAGAAGGAGAAGGAGAAGAAAGAAGAAGAAGAAGAAGAAGAAGAAGAAGAAGAAGAAGAAGAAGGAGGAGGAGGAGGAGGAGGAGGAGGAGGAGGAGAAGAAGGAGAGAGAAAGGAGGAGGAGGAGAGAAGAAGAAGAAGAAGAAGAAGAAGAAGAAGAAGAAGAAGAAGAAGAAGAAGAAGAAGAAGAAGAAGAAGAAGAAGAACAAGAAGAAGAAGAAGAAGAAGAACAAGAAGAAGAAGAAGAAGGAGAAGTTGTTGTAGTTTTTCTGGGTTACACACTGCTGGATGGAGGCATGGAACCATTGCCTCCCAGAGTCAGCAGACAGCATGGCTCTCAGAGCTGTCAATAAATTACCTCTGCCATGTTGAAAAGCTAAGATGGATGAAGTCAGTAGCCAAGGCTGCTGCTTCAGTACTAACCACTCCACTGCAGTTTACAGCAAAAGATTCACAATAAGACAGATTCAGATGGGTTGAACCCTAAACAGTTTACAGTGTGTGTAAAAATATATGTAGGCTTGGAAGAGAGAGGAAAGGAATATAGACAGTTATATACAGAAATAGAAAAGTCTTTAAAGAGAAAGTAAAAGTAATATAAAAAACTAGCTACATAAAGATGGAAATCACACAGAGAGTCTGGATTATATTGTCTTTGGTATTTTTAACTACAGAAAGACATTTAATTATAAAGGCTGCTCAGTATATTTTAAAGGTATCTTAACTTCAAAATTTGGATCTTTGGAAAGGAGGTTCTGTTTTTGTTTCCACAGAAAGCAAGAGGCTCTGGATTTGTTCCAGGTTAAAATGGATCAGATTTGATTAAAAAAGACTTCCTGAACCTTAACACATGGTATCTATCAACAAAGGTTATAGCTAGTCTTCCCAGAACTTGACCAATATCTTGAATTTTCTCAGGATCAACATGAGGCTACCAGTGGCCCCTACCAGCAGGAAGTAGCCTAGAACACTATGCTCACTTTCCCAAAAAAATGGATTATGGATATTTGTCTATGTTTAGAGATTGGTTACAAATTGTTATTGGTCATAGTCAATACCTTTCTAAAGAAAAAGGGAGGATAGTATATATATATATCATAGGATGAAAGGATAGATTATTAAAACCTGCTTTTAAAGAGCAACAACTTGTGTAAAATGTTTAAAACTGCTATAGATTTTAGCTTATTACAAATTTAAAGTTAATTTTGTTATACTGTATATTTTTTTACTCTCATTTAAGGTATTATGTTTATGTAACTCATTTAAATTGTAATGGGTAGTTAAGAAATATAAATTAATAATTATTCTTGTATGATAATCATACTTGTAGTCATGTTAGATAAGTTTTCTAGATATACACAGATATATTTCGATTAGGTAGATAATCTTTAAACACTGCAAAGGCCTACAGAATATGGCATTTAAAATGTTTTTAAAACTTTGACTTTCATGACATTGAAACATGTTTGCTCCTGGCAGCACCAATCTACTTCAGGGAAGATAATGGGCATCAAAGAAACTCATTATGGAGTTTGCTTTCTTTGTTGCAAAAGTTAGCCATTGGGCAACAAAAAAATACCCTTGTGTCTACTGATTGACAGTATGTTGTATAAATTGGACATGCAAGACCCATAGGAAGGTGACCACTGAACTTTGAAAGGCAAGATGGTTCTTCAGATTCCTACTTTACTGAAGAAACTGCCAGACATTCTACAGGACACAGAGAAAAAAAAAATGACTAGGAGACTAGACCTATGAGCTGAAGATGAATGCCCCAACGTTACAATGAAACTTTGGAGGTCTGTCCAGGCAAGCAGCTGTCTCTGTCATTTCCAGAATTTTAGAAGTTGCTTACAATGCTTTTCCTGTTTACTTAGGTAATATTATATCCTTCTGATGTCTTTGATGTAGTTGAAGACTAGATAGTTATAATTTTCCTTGGTTATGATAAAAGATAAGTTATATATGAAACCTTAGACTCATAAATAAAGGATAAATAGAATATTTTCTTTAATTTTGCCATATTAAAGTAGACTAGATGTTGTAACTGTAATTCTGGCTTGATAACTGTTCTACTGTATGTTATTTTACTATGTGAAACTTAAAATCTTACATTTTGATTAGAAAGAAGAGGGCCAGTGCTGTGGGATTTCATTCTGTATGCCGTGAATATGTGTTGCTCTGATTCCGTTGATATATAAAACACTGAATGGTCAGTAGCCTGGCAGGAAGTATAAATGGGATAAGCAGACAAGGAAAATTCTGGGAAGAGGAAGGCTGAGTTAGGAGTCACCAGCCAGACACAAAGGAAACAAGATGACAAGGCAGAACTGAGAAAAGGTACCAAGCCACATGGCTAAACATAGATAAGAATTATGGGTTAATTTAAGTGTAAGAGCTAGTCAATAATAAGCCTGAGCTAATGGCTATGCAGTTATAATTAATATAAGTCTCTGTGTGTTTATTTGGTGGATACAAGTGGGAGAGATTTGTCCTGACCACCAGCCAGCTGGGGCACAGGAAAACTTCCAACTACAATAATCTATGTTATAGATCAGGAGACAGCAGAATCTTAAATATAAATGAAGAAGCCCTTTATTTCTTGAATCCCCCATAAACAGAACATAGAAAAAAATCTTGTGATAAAAATATTCTGTTATTTTAATATTTCTTTTCCATGATCTCTCCTAGAAATGAAAAAAGAAAAATCTGGGAAAAGTTCTTCAGTTTTGAAAGATAAAGGTAATAGATTCATTTAATATAAATATAACAGTATAGTTGTAAGTTAAATTATCTGAACCAGTACCTTATAAATTTGGGGGTATTATCTTTACAGTTGTGCAAACCAAAATTACACAGGCTGTTTATGACATCATTTTTTTTCAATACCAGCATTTATAAAGGAAGTGGAGGAGGGGAAGACAGAAATAGTTTTGCTAACAATGAAAAGTAACAGATAACAAATAAAATTATTAGAAAGTACTTGACTCTCTAACCTCTGACTCTTCTCATTCTACTAGAATATATATATTAAAAGATACTATTGAAACTATTAAAATCATTTGAGACAGAAAATTGATGATTCTAAGAAAAAGGAACCAAGACAGTAATTGGAGTTCTGAATCCTCTTATTTTCCAATAGTCTCAGATTTATTCTGTGTCTTTTAGTCTGATCAGATTCTTATTGCTATAGCAAACATACAATTATTATTTAAATGTCATGATTTTGGTTTTACAATAATAGGCTACTTTACTGCCCATCGAAATCCTAGTCTTATTTTAAAAATAATTTCTTCGTAAATCATCAACCTCATTTATTGCAGCTCTGCCTCAGCCTCCACTCTTCAGAATTAATACACTAAAACTTGCACTTACTGCATATACAAGTTATATTAATTAGGGTTTCTGTTGCTGGAAAGAGACACTATGACCAAGACAAACTCTTATAAATGTAACTATTTAATTGGTGGCCTGGTTACAATTTCAGAAGATTGGTCTATTATCCTCATCATGGTGAGCACAGTGCCATTCAGGCAGGCATGTTAGCTGAGAGTTTTAGACCTTCATCCTCAGGTAGTAGACAGAGAGAGACACACTGGGCTTGGCATGGGCTTTTGAACATTCAAAAGCCTAATCCTCATGACACATGTTCTCCAAAAGGACATACCTACTCCTAGAAGGCCTCACTTCATAATACATCCAAATATTACATCAACTGAGGAATAAGCGTGCACATATCTGAGCTTATTGAGAGCATTCTTATTCAAAACTATCATACTTCACTCTCTAGCTCCTATAGGCTGGTAGCCATATAATAATAGAAAATGTGTTTGGTTCAATTTCAAAAGATCCAACAGTCATTCCATCTTAAAATTGTTTAAGTCTCTTCTGAGACTCAAGGGAATCTCTTAATTGTGGTCATCTGTAAAGTAATTATCCATAAGCAGATCATATCCTTCAAACATAAAATGGCACAGGATATATATTACTATTCCAAAAATTGTGAAGAGAAAGCAGAGTCATTGGCCAAATCAAGACTGAAAATCAGCAGAATAAACTCCACATTTAGCATCTCTGTGTTTAATGTCAAGTTGCTTTCCAGAACTACAATTTCTTCCAGCTTTGTTGACCTCAACACACTTTCTCTCTCTCTCTCTCTCTCTCTCTCTATATATATATATATATATATATATATAGATATAGATATAGATATAGATATAGATATAGATATAGATATAGATAAATATTGTGGTTTTTCAAGACAAGTTTTCTCTGTGTAGCTTTTCACCTTTCCTGGAACTCATTTGGTAGACCAGGCTGGCCTGGAACTCACAGAGATCCTCCTGCCTCTGCCTTCCAAGTGCTGGGATTAAAGGCATGTGCCACCACCACCCACTGCTCTCTTTTGAGCTGTTCCACACCCCGTCTGCAGCTCTTCTTTGCAGGTGTACCATGGCTCTGGATTCTCCATCTTGGGGTCTCCAAAGCAATCTGATCTTTATACCCACAGCCTCATGAAATAGCCTCTCCAGGTCTCTAAAAAACGTAGGAAGATTCTACAACCTCTTTCTTCTATCCTTAATGATAAAGACAAAAGCCACAGGACTAAAAGCTTCCAAGTTCTTCTATTTCCTAAGACTGTAACTTAGACCCTTCCTTGACTTGCATTTGTATAAGCTTTCCAGTGTCCCTTTACTCACTGCTTAAACTTGCTTTTAATTCCTCTTCATACATTGGAAACTTAACTGGGTATGGTCTTGCCCTTAGGGAACAACTCCTATTAATATATTTAGCACTGATTTTTCCTTTACACATTTTATCTCTTGGAGCAGAATTTGGCTCCAATTTTGCATTTCCTTGTATTTGTTTTTTTCTGTCTCCCTCTCTCTCCTCAAATAGCACATTTTGCATTCCTCTTTGCCCCCTTTCTCCTTTTCATTATAGATTTGCATAATAGTGATCATTATTAACCAACCACAGCCAATAGTAAGTTGTCTTGAAATCTCCTGTGCCAATGCCACTAATGCAAAACTCTTTAATTTAGCCTTGTAATTTTTTAGGACAATGGCAAAAAGAAGCTACATCCTTTGCCAAAGTATCACAAGGTGGGAGTGTTGCAGTGGCTGAGTGATATTTGTAAAGGTTCAACATTCTCTTCTGTCTGTCTCTCTCCTTCCCTCCTTCTCTCCTCTTTCCTTCTTTTTCTCTATTTCTGCTTCTCACCTTCCCTTTCTCTCCTCTCTCTACACACATATACGTGTGCTTATGTGTTTCAGTGCACATATTATGCAATTCGCAATCTATAAAATATTGTGCTTTCCTTCTAATTTAGTTTGAGATACTTTTGTTTTACTTGCTATTTGTGTAATGAGAATGTTTAGTTTATAAATTATTGCTTATTACATAGGGGACTCAAAAAAAAGATTGGCACTTACTTCTAACACCAACTCTTCAGATAATAAAACTATTACACAAGACATAACCTGTGTCAAACTCCAAATTTGTATGTAAGGGGAGTTGTAAAAACCTATCCTGGAAAATAAAATATCATAGACTTATTAAGTCTGTATCAGCTAATTCACCAAGTTGACTACATAGACTCCTATAATTTGTGTTCTTATTAATATATAATTACAAACAAACGTCTAGTGAGACTTCTCCCTCTCTTTAGAATTATCTCGTCTTTGCAGAATGTCTCCACACTCATTATAAAACCATATAAATATATATGTATGTTCACAAATATAAAAATATATGATTTTGTTGTATATGGCTATTGATTTAGAACTATGCACAGTGGACTTCTTTCTTTTTTAAATGGGTAACATTAAAGCACTAAAATATCTTTCTAAGTTATATCAGATATTGTCTCAGAGGAAAAATATTCCTTTTACTTTCTTCTTAGCATAATTTATCATTCTAAAGTATATCAAAGAAAAATGTAATATTCCATCTAAGATTTGGGGCTTTGAAAACCTCCAGGGTGCTTTTCTTCCTGAGTGTCTATTTGAAGCCTGCTGTGGAAATCTGTCTGAAGACACATGAAGCAATCTCACTTGTTTAAAGACCTCCCACTTTACCTCACTGTATTTCACAAGTTATTTCTATTAGGCAGAAAGTGAATTTCAGCATTTACCAGTCTCCCATAGACTTTCATGCATGGACAGTCCAAACCCATGTTGAATCATAGTAAAATTCTAAAAAAGCAGCATTATTACAGAAAAATCATTTGAGACCACATTTTAAAGAGATATAATAATATGAATCAATTAGGCATTTAGATAAGAGTATTGGACTAGTGTCTTTATGTAAGGAAGAGTAGAGAACTCTGGAAAAGGAAGGCGCATACCTTGGTGCCTTTTGTTGCTGGCTGAGCTTTTAGAATGGTGGGTTCAAGACTTAGACTTTCTTCTAACATCTCAATACACATACAAGGAAGAGCCCTGCTTATGTGGCCTTGGCATCCAGAAACCAGAAAACTCCAGTAGTTTACTGGTTGTTGCTTAGTTTTCTTGTAGCATACAAAACTTCTTTCTCCACTAAAATCAGTCATCCTTGAGGTTTCTGTTTCAATTATGTTTCATAACTACTTTAACTTCATACAAATATACATACACACCTCCTGCCAGTAAGACAATTAACCTGGAACTTGAAGACTTCAGGATACCACACTGGGAATCTGGCCATACCATCATTTCTCCATTCATATATATATATATATTGCTCTGGAAGCAGTAACTTACTCCCATCTTTGAAAAATAGAATGGGTATACCTGGCATCTTTCTTTATCCATCAATTTTACACTCTGGAATATAGGCGAAAAGCTGACCCTACTTATTTGTAGCATTGTAAGTAACAATATCAATATTGCTTTGCAACCAAATCCATCTTCAAATTTCTATATAACATGTATAGGACTAGCTTTTTCCCCAGGAAACTCTTGGTTTGAAGGACATGATAATTTTTAAATTTTCTTTTAGTCAACAAAATTATATACATTTGTAGGGTACATTGTGATTTTTGATATATGTTTATCATGAGGAATATTAGATCAGAAATATTAGCAAAATTGCCACAAATTTACATTCATAGTAGCACTGAAAGTCTAGGGATTCTGAAATTTTGCGTTATAAGATGTATTAATATTTATCACAATCACCCTCATGTGCACTAGAGCAGTGCTGCTCATTTTACCCATCTAACTGAAACTTTCTACCCTTTCATTAGCTACCATCATGCTCACCCCCAGCCACCTCTGCCATAGCATCGGGAAGCCATTCTACTCTTTAATTTTAGATACTTGTTGATTTTGATTGTATGTGTCATCGAGGTGTGGTGTTTTCTTTCCTGTGTCTGGCTCATGTCACCCATTCTTGGCATACTCTGAGCCACCTAAACCACATATTCTAAGCCATGAGTAGAGGGCATCTCCACAGACCTGGGATCCTATTGTATACTTAGAATTCCAACCCCAAACCCTGAGTTAGAAAGAATAAAGGTGCTAGCAGGATATGTCTCACAATTTTCCCTTTTCTATTGCATAAAAGTTTCTTTATCTGTAAAGGATTTATTGAGCTTTAATGTTGCAAAAAATAAACAGAAAAACTGATTTACCTCCTGTGTGGGAATACCTTGTTGAGTAGCAATAGTGATGTGAAAAGCATTTTCTGTAGGCATGTCTGCAGCCCATTTTATGGAACAACAACATTGAATTGAAGTTTGTGGAGGAAAGTGCTTATTTTCATTTTTATTTTACTCCAACAGTAGGCTGCATTTTAGGCCTTTGTTGTTCCACAGATAAAACTAGCTTATGAATAAAATCTCCTCTCAAAAGTTAATTTAGTAATCTCTATTTTGTACTATATCTTGAAGACTAAAATACTGTATTATATAATAGTGTTTACAGTTGAAGATTTATTTTTGCTTTGAAAAATTAGAAATAAACAAAACTCAAAGAAACAAACTTATTTAGTGTTAATTAAATCCTTTGGGGGAAATGTTCAGGTGCTGTGTTCCTTTGTCTTAATAAATCCCAAATAAATATGCTCCTATCCTTTCAAGTGCCTGTTCTCATAAATGAACAAAGAAAGCTTGCTCAGTAATGTGCTTAGTGCAAATAAAAATTATCAGGGATGGTAAGGTCCTATTTCTAAAGACAACACCTAAACAACTAATTGAACATGGAGAAGTTAAGTCAATACCTACATAGAACCTTACTCCTTTCTGCCTAGTTTTCACTTAGAATGTGCTCTACATACCACCAAAGGTGAGAGATAAACACCAACCCAGCTATAAACCCTTATATCTACAATGTTAACATGACTGCCAGATGCTCTAGTTTTCATAATGGCACAAAATGATGGGAGTAACCAACCAATATCTGATTAGATTTGAGGTCTACCTCATGAATATAACCCAATCCCAACACTGAGTATATAATAATCTAAGACTAGATAGGCCAGGTACCTAGGAGAAATACAAATACCAATGTTCTGCTAAAGGAATATAGCAATAAAATGACTTTTAGTGGCATTCTTCTATATTCATAGATTAGTGCCTTGCTCAGCCATCATCAGAGAAGCTTCCTCCTGCAGTATATGGGAACAAACACAGAGACCCACAGATAGATAGTGTACAGAGCGAGAGACCTTGGAACACTCAGTCCTAAATGGAATGTGTCAATCAAATCCCTCTCCTGAGAGCTCAGGAAACTCTACAGATGAGAAGCCAGAAAGATTCTAAAAACCAGAGAAGGTGGAGGACACCAAGGAAGCAAGGCTCAAAATTTCCCTATGAAGGCTTGTTATTCTCTAAGATCAAATCGAACCCAAAAGTGTTATAACTAAGAGATGCTTAGAGACTAAAAGTCCAGTCTCCCCATTTGATGGATAAATGAGTCAGGATAGGAGTAGTCTCAAAACTATGAAAGTTATAGGCTGCAGCACAAATGGTATTCAAACTATTCTCTTGAATTGAGCACCATGCTCTTCATGCTACACTTCCAGCCTCCCTGTGACTAGATGCCTAAGTGAGATAAGTGCTGATGTGTGATATCATCATGCATCAGAACTGGTCCTCTAAAACCTTAGTAAGGATATTAATTACTGTGTAATATTTATATATTTCAACAAACACAAATACAAACTGTAAAAATGGAACCAAGCTCAGGTGGTCCAGTATTTCTCAGTGTCAAAATAAACATTATAAATTTTCCATTATACCTATATTAATGAATAGTTGAAACAAGAGAAACTATGTGACTTAGATTTCAGAACTCATACATGCTGGGGTTTGTCCTGTTGCTGTGAGGACCAGCCTCCAGCAGCTCAGGAATTGAGGGGGAAGTCACAGAATTGGTGAACTAATCAGTCAACTTGACTTTTGTATCTAAAGGAGTAAAACTTAAGTCTCTGGGGCCAGTGATGAGGGCAAGATCAAAGCTTAAACCGGCAAAAAAGGGGACACACACACATACACACACACACACACACCTCTAGGTTCTCTCCGTCATCTTCTCTGTTCTTTAATTCTTTTCTTACCTCTATGCAGATGTATCGATTCTGTCTCTCTTAATATCTTCCTTCTAACTCTTTTCTTTCTACATCTTGGTGTTTCCCTTCCTCTCATTTCTTTGTTTTTTTCACTTACGGTTTATATACCCCAGGAAAATCTTTCAAGCAGTATAAAATCACAATGTGGTTGCATTCTATTTTTTCAAATGCATGATTACAATGAATACAAATAAAAAACAGCATGTTTTCCATACCCCTTACATGATTAAATATTTTATGTACTACAGGTAAAAACAAGCTATCCCCAGAACCCCCATACATTCATGGCCAAGCAACTTAATATAGATTAACAGTGTAAGCAAGCAAGGTATATTTCTCAGCTAGTTCTTTTACTGGTAGGCTGCATTTTGTGGTTACAAAGAAAGGACAAATCACTTTATTACCTAACTCAATACATAATCTTACAAGGAATCTTAAAAGAATCACAAACCTAAACTTTTGTATATGAAAAACAATCAACCATCTCTACTTTAAATCCTCATGAAATATATATGGAAACTGGGAGAAGGAATAGGTATAAGGAATTAATTACCTTTGGTCACCAACTCATCCTAGCAAGAAAAGCATGCCAGCCAGCAATAGCCAGGCTACCATTGCTCCTGCTCTCTGACCTCAAGTCCCTTGCTCAGCTATTAAAATGTTTGACTTTAAATTATTTTCCAAGATTTTTTTTTGCCTCAAAGTCAGTAACAAAAACATCTTAACCTAACCTTAATTCATATTTAAAGCTTTGTTTCAGCTATGATGTACACTGAAATCCATGAACACATCTCCCAACATTAAGATTGAAAGAACTTGAACTAAGCTTCTGGGACACAATTGTTTTTCTTAATCATTAAACTAAGCCACAGTCTATACTGTTCCTCAAGAGAAACTACCTCTGTGATATTTCCTTGGTCTTATTTTCTATCCTTTGCAGCCCCTGCTTTATCAGGGGTGGGGGCATTACCATATTTTGCTTTTACCTATTAGTTTTCCCAGTAAACTAACCTCTATTATAACCCCTTACTATATTTATTAAAAGCCCTCAATCATCAAAATTCTATTTAAACCAACATTATTATTGTATAAAAGCATTTGTTTCAGTTAAACAGTACAGCTTAGGAGAAAACCACCTTCATAATAATCCACAGGTAAAAATACCCAGTAGCATGGGATATTTCCATGCTATATAAAAGGCAGTGGGGATCCCTCTCCCATCCCATGTGCATTCACACATACCAGATTCCAGAGGAAATTGGCAGCAGTAAATATGTAAAGGCACTGTAGCAGCAAGAGACACTCTGGGGCCAAAGCCCGTGGGGCCTTGCTGTCTAAGACTTATCCATCAGTGCTTTGCTTCCTGGTAGACCAACCTCCCGCCAATGGCCATCTGCTGCTTCCCTGACATGGCCATCAGCAGGTTTGATTTCTAATAAGTAGAAACATTTTGATAGACAAAAGATGAATTTATTGTAAAGAAACTATCCTAGATTTGTCTAAATGCTTTCTTATTTTATACAAAGTTTGAATCTTTAGAAATGTAGTTTCACTATTGATCACTTTAGACCACTACATAAAACTCACATACGAATGGATTTTTGGCATTAATTTTTCACACAACACTACTATATTTTCTTTGCCAATATAAGACAAAAATACTAAAAAAAAAAAAAGAGGAAAAGCCAGAGTATGAGAATTTTCTGAAACTTTATTTATTTTTATATTATTTATTTGTGTGCTTGTGTGTGCATATGTATATGCACACACAAACACGTGGAGGCCACAGAACCACTTGCAGGGGTTGTTCTCTGATACCATGCAAATGTCAGATAACTTGTAAACTCAGGTGTCATGGCAACAAGCATCCTTATCCACTAAACCATCTTGCTGAACCCATTTTTGTTTTGTTTTCTAAGGAAACTTTTATTTGTTCTACTCCTGTTTTGTTCACACCTCTTCAAGTATTTGTCCTTGCATCTTGTACTCTTCATATATCTTCCTTCTCTAACCTTATAAATCACAGCCAGGCTAACCCTTACCAGTACATGATCAGAAGAAACAAGACAAGGTAATATCAAAACATATCATATTGAAGAAGATGCATTTAAATTTATTATTATTATTACAATTTTATATAAATGCACCTTGAAGACTGGTCATTATCACATCCTCCCTCCCTCAGCCCCATGTCCCCTTCCCCCCCACTCCATGTTCTCTCACACTTTCTTGTCTATTCGTTTTGCTTTGTGATCCACTAAGATTAGGTAGTACAGTTCCTGTGTGTTTGGGACTACCCACTAGAACCTTTCGGTCTTACCTCACTCATACCATTCATCACTAAAAACAGTGATTTTTTTTTCATTTCCCAGAGAATACTGGTACCCAGTAGTTTAGAGGTGGAGGGTAGTGCCCTGTGAATCCCTTCCTGACCCTTGAATGATTATGGATAGACACAGTGTTGTGTGGGCTCAGTGCAGGTAACCCCAGTTGATCTGACTTAATGACTTACAAAAGTTATATTAGTCTCTGGAATGGTCTTTTGTTTCCCTTAATTTCATCCACTAGCTGTCACTCCTTTCCCGGCCCCTTTCATGTAATGTTCCTTGAGTCTTACAGGGGTGCTTCAGTGACTTATTTTGGGCTAAACCAATAATGGCGCTTGTGCTTTTCATCTTGGACAGCCATGTGTCTTCATTTACCACTGTTTCTTGTAAGGACAGGCTTCTCTGATTAAGGTTAGGATCTGCTTTCTTGGAGTGTAAGCATGGCTATTGAGAAGGGAGTTCCCTCCTATGCAGTTTAGTTAACCATCAGAAATGCATTTTTAAGTCAAGTTTTCCTTTCACTAACACCCAATTGTAATTTTATTATATGGTTTTCTTTATGTTTAATGAACAGACACGAGTTTGCAAAGAAATTATTAAATTAACCCACCAGAATTATTTTAAATACAAATTACCCCCAAGATATTTAATTAGACATTTTATTTTCCACTTTTAGTGACAATGATGCCTATACTCACTAGGGTATTAATGGTATTTTGCAATTGTTTGTACTCAACTTCTCCTCCTCCTCCTCTTGCTCCTCCTCCTCCTCCTCTTCTTCCTCCTCCTTCTTCTTCTTTTACCAACCAGAATTTATATTTTTATCAGTGATTATGATATATAAGTTGGTTCTCAATTTCGTTTTTGACAAGTGTCCTGTTAGATGTTCTTTCCTTAAAGGTGTCAGTGCCTTCTCTAACACTAGAATAGTCACATGTAAAATAAGTCTGCACTAAGAAGAGTCAATGTTAAAAGAAATGTGTCAAGCTAAATGTTTATCACCTGTTGTTTCACTAAACAGAAAATTCCTTAAAAGGTTGTTTTCTTTTTTTAATTTTGTTCTTTTATTTATTTATTTTTGATATTTCCATTAAAGAGGCTTCACATACAGCAAGTACATTGATTTATTGTATAGTAACTTTATAAAATTTATATACCTATAGTGTGGTCTTCTTGGCTAAAGAGATAGAGTCTAATTTATGTTCTTAATGTAGGTCTGCACTGATATTACTAATACCTCCTGTGGAGTTAGGACACATGCCTGGAAATTCTGATTCAATAATTATTCACTAGAGATGTGGATTCTGGCTTTTTCGAAGAGCAATTTTCTAAGGCAATGAAATATGTACAGATTTTCAAAAACTATTTTTTGGTTGATAAAATGAAAGGCAACATTATAGATAGGTAAATTTAAAATTATGTGATCACTTGCAACTAAGAAGAGTACATGAAAGAGGGTGAAAAGTAGATTGGAAAACAAGATCATAAGACAGTGAGCTGAAAGGAAGTTGTATGGATGCCTGCTTAAACATATGCCTGCCAGAAGTGGTGTTCTCTGTAGTTAAATCATTTTTGGCTATGTAAATAAGCAAGGATGTAGCAAGACTTTTTACAATTAATCAAATTAGAAGTGAGCCTTTCCAACCTCACTCCCTACGACCTTTTTATTTTCTTGTAAAGAAACTAAAAACAATTGCTACCAGTATCTTTCTGGGTTTCAGCTTATACAAAATTGCAGACTCAGAAAAATGGAGGGAATTGACTAAGTGTCTTACCTGGGGCCTGGGAAAAGTCAACGTCAGGAAAAGTGATTTGTTCAAAAAAAAAAAGTCCTATTAAATTCATGAGACAGAGTCTGCCATCACTGAAGAAAGCACTGGATTGAGGCCACGTATGACACTGAGAATAAAGGAAGAGGCACAAAACCACATTGCAAAAAAGACAATTAAAAGCAATGGAAACCAGAAGTTACCATAACGCAGCTCCCCCACTGAAATACAACCCTAACTCAAACCACACTGAAGAAATAAGTGTAATGAGCACTTGGGTGAATGCTGGTGTTTGGGGTTGTGCAGTTCTTTGAGGCTGGTCCTGCTTTATACAAGGTTTGTGGGCTCTGTCAGTATTTGAGACTCAGTCAGCCTAAAGAGGTAGAAATATGAGGGTATAGGTGGCAGGTGGTAAAGTCAATCCATGTTGTTGGGGAGGTCATAGGCTCCTGATATGCATAATATCAGTGTGAGGAAGAAGGAGAAATGGACTGTCTTGGTGATTTTGTGTTTTCTGCCATATATGTATTTCACTCTTGATGATGATTATAGGAGAATAAAAATATGCAATTATATGTATCAAGTTGATATAGTTCATGAAACAACCTCAAATAGTTATTTACATACACATATGTAATCATATCATGGCCATGTTGTGTACTTACATTACAACTTTGCTTATGTATAAATACATTAAACTTTTAGGCCAGATTTTCCCTGAGAAATCAATCCAACAAAAATCACAATAACATTGAAAAAATTTACCTTTATCACAAATGATAGACAGATAAATGTTAGTGTGTATATTCTTTATAAATTGTAATGTTTATTTTAAAATATAAAAAAAAGTATTGCATATCATACACCCAAACTAACCTAGCAAAAGATTTTATAACTCATACATCTTTCATGCAGTTAGCAAAGTCATTCAAAATGGAAGCTGTGGAGATTGACATTGAATTTTATATTTTCTCCATAAATATTTTTATGTATATATCCACCATCAAACATGAAGAGTCCATGGCAGAGTTTATAACCAGAAAAATAATTAGCTATTTAGCCCCCTTTGTAACATGTTTATTGCCTGCAGTCTTCTGTCATCTCCTGATACATAGCGTTCTTATTCTCTTTTCTATGTCTTATGCTGCACCCACATGTTCACATGTTTACATAAATACATGTATATTATAGGCTAGTTTATGTGTATAAGGGAAAGCATGGCTCATTTTCTTTGAGAGAGTGAGTGACCTCACATCCTATTATTCATTTCAACTTCATCCATTTGCCTGCAAATTTTATGATATCATTTTTCTTTGGAACTTAATAGTATTTCAATTTACATATATGTAAAATTTTCTTTATCCATTCATTTTTGCCTCAGGCAGGCTGCAGTAGAATAAAAATGAAGACATGTGTGGCAGGTGGCAATGTCAATGCATAATATTGATGAACATCTGTTGGTAACTATTCTTGAAGGATTACTGAAATGGAAAATATTTGGCAAAACTGACCACAGAGTAGAAAAAAACTGAGAGAGATAAAGAGGAAAAGGGAGGTGAAAGATGGGGATTGTGGAGGAAAAAGAAGGTTTTAAATCATGGGTGACTAGATTATTGAAATTTATGTAAATATCTTTGACATTTAGATAAAGAAGGCAGTTTGGAAAATAAATGTAAATAACAAAAATTCACTAAAAACATAGGTAATTTGAATGATAAAGAAATTACCCTCAAAGTGAATAACAGAGATTTACTAAAAACATAGACAATTTGAATAAATATGAAATCTTTATCCTCAAAGTGACACTAAATGGCTTTGCAGACAGCTTTTTCCGTGTTAAGAAAATTGCTTTAGATCAGAAAACAGGGGAGAAATGCATTGAAGTTGTTCAATTGTGAGACAATCATGATGTCAATGAAAAACTGCACTGGAGTCTTCACTTGCCAGAAAGTCTTGATTCAGTATGATGGCAAAAAGTAAAAAGGATTTGTGCTTTAAGAAGGAGAAGAGTTCCTCTTTACTGAAACCCAAAGTCAGGAAGCATTAAGCACTGACTGAGCTGTGCTAGCATTGACTTCAGGAGGTGGCATAACAATGTGGTTAGCTCAACACACTTCCTCATTGCCAGTTATTGCTTAGATGCCTACTTGAAGAGAAGCTCCACTTTTGTCCACATTTTTATAGCAAAAGGATGACTTAAGAGATATCCCTGAGTTGCAAAGCTGGGACAATGTGGTGGTATTATGTTCCCCAAAATATTGTGCACCCTAATAAACTTATCTGGGGTCAGAGAACAGAACAGCCACTAGATACAGAGGCTAGAAAATGGTGGCACTTGTGCCTTTAATCCTAGAATTCCAGAGGCAGACATCCATCTCGATCTCTGTGAGTTCAAGGCCACATTGGAAACAGCCAGCATGGTGACACATGCCTTTAATCCCAGAAAGTTAGCCTTTAATCCCAGAAAGTGAGGCTTTAATCACTTTCTGGAAGTGAGAGCAGAAAGCAGAAAGGTATATAATGTGTGAAAACCAGGAACTAGGCTAGTTAAGCATTCAGGCTTTCGAGGAGCAGTTCAGCTGAGATTCATTTGGAGAAGGACTCAGAGGCTTCTAGTCTGAGAAAACAGGATCAGTTGAGGAACTGGTGATGCTCGGTAGCTGTGGCTTGTTCTGCTTCTCTGATCTTCCAGCATTCACCCCAATACCTGGCTTCAGGTTTGTTTTCATTAATAAGACATGTTAAGATTCGTGCTACAGGACAAGGGTGGGAGATTTATCTATATTGTAAAGTAGAAGGGAGAAGTTGACACTGTAAAGGTTCTAAAGCATATTCTCTAAGAAAAGGGAGGTGAGGGCCTTGTTAGAAAGAAATAAGCCAGATGTTTGATCAAAAGGAGCACCATGCTAGTCATCTTGGTCAATGACATACAATATAAAAAAGACATTTTCAGAAAATAATATTCCAGTAAGCAATATAATACAAAAGTTATAAATAAAACAGCTAATCATTTAAAACTTTCATAAGACATCATGACTTGTTAAATCATAGCAAAAATAAGGGCATCAAAGAATCCAAGTTACAGTCACCTGTGACACACATGAAGACAGACATTTAAATTATTTCTAGAAATTAAAGTCCTCCAAATACCAGCATTGATTGATTAGCAACTATTAGCAAGCAAAAAAATAAAGATCAAAAAAGAGTTCTCATGTTCACAATAGTGGGGAAATTTTAAAACTGTCACTTCCGTTTGAAGATTGTATCACATAAATTCTCCATTGAAGAAATGAATCATACCTGAAAATGGAAAGATCAGGCATTTACCTTTGCAGAGTATATGTTACCTCTCTGAAAACGTTGAGTTTATATACACATGGATTTGACCAGAGTAAGAGAGGCTAACAAAATTCCTAGGTACTAAATCAAACTGTTCCTATTCCTCACCAAAGGCTGATACAAATATTAATTATTTAAATTGACATTAGTAATAACAGAAGCAATCTACATATAAAGAATAAATTTAACTATAATTTGCAATACTTTTTATAGAAATTGTAAAACAGCTTTTAAAAAACCATTTAAAGAACTTTAATAATTAATAGGTATTTCATCTAGAATATATTTCCTAAGCCTGAGATATGGCTCAACATATGAAAAATGCCCACTGAAAAGCTTTAAAATCTGAGTTTGATCCCTGTGACCAAAATGGGAGAAAAGAGAACAGATTCTTGCAAATTGTCCTTTGACCACTAAAAGTGAGCACATTCACAAAAATTAATAAAATTTAAAAGTGAAAGTCAGAATGTACTATTTCACTCAAAAAGTAACATATACATTACAACAAATTACTTTAAAATATAAGATAAAACATTTTCTGAAATTTTCCTTAGGAAGGAAAAGAGTAATAATTTAGGAAAGGATCTTGTAAATGAACAAATAGCAGAACTTATCTATCCAGATATGGTTATTTATTATAAAATTATTTTATTTAAAATTCTGTGGTTTGCATGAATCTTAATGACACTGAGATTATGTGATATGTGCAGAATTCCATGTATGGAAATACACACAATTATAAACACTTATTTCAAGCATCATGTACCTTCTTTTATCTATATTTCTACTTAAGCCTTCATTAAAGTAGAGTGAGTCAATGTTGCTGAAACCTACTGTGACTCAGTGAGTCCACTTTTCTCACCATTTTATATGCTTCTTTCATTGGGGCATTTCTTTTAAATGTCCTATCAATTCATTTAGTTTGAGTACTTATTTTAACTATTTTGAATGAATCATTTTCATATAGGGTCATCTACTATTTTTACAATTATGAACTAGATATAAGGTGATCCATATTTATACCAGAAATCTTAACTTAGTTGCTATTTGTATTTATGTTTAAAAGACTGAAACTGCCACCCTGAGAAGCAAAGACAAGTTTATTTAGGGACTTTACCTTTTACAAACAAAACAACTCACACTGTGTGTCTGTTTATCGTCTTAGCAGGTGAGCATTGTACAGCTCCTGAATCTCTTTAAAGGTTATTTAAAGGTCATTAGTTGGAATACACCTGAGTTATCTTGGCATCTTCAAATAGCAACACAAGAGCTTGTTCTTATTGAAGAGCTTTTGTATGACCTACATTGTATGCAGCCACCCCCAATTATATCTTCCCTACTTAAATGCACACACTTCACATTTGGAAGCTTCAGGGAAAGAAATCCTAATGAGACTGTACATAACTAGGCACAAAAGAGAGAGCAGATAAAGTCTGGGTGGCACTGTCAGACACGTGGGACCCTGTGTTTAGCATACAGAAGAGACAGGGGATCCTGGAGATGAGACGATGACAGAATGAGGCAAGGGCGATGTATGTATGCATTTATTCTGAGCCCAACAGAGACAGAGCCCTCCGGCCTATTACGTGTTCTCAATGTCCACTCAGCAAACTCATCTGAGCATCAGACTCCTTTGCCTATCTTGCCCGGAAAAGACTGCAGAATCAGTTTCAGCAGAACATATTGAGCACCTCAGATACAAACACAGCCATTTTAGAGCTGTTCCCATTTGAATTCACAAAGAATGATTGTTTTAGCCAGGCAGCGGTGGCACACGCCTTTAATCCCAGCACTGAGAGGCAGGGACAGGTGGATCTCTGTGAGTTCAAGACCAGCCTGGTCTACAGAGTGAATTCCACGACAGAGCTATAAAGAGAAACCCTGTCTTAAAAAAAAAAAAAAAATTGTTTTTCCTTGTTAAGAGCTATGTGTGAGACATAAGACAGGCAGAAGAGACAGTGAATATATATGTGTATAGTGTGTGTGTGTATGTGTGTGTGTGTGTGTGTGTGTGTGTGTGAGTGAGAGAGAGAGAGAGAGAGAGAGAGAGAGAGAGAGAGAAAGGCAGAGAGAGACAGAGACAGAGAGAAACAGAGAGAGACAGAGACAGAGAGAGACAAAGAGACAGAGACAGAGAGAAAACATGGAACATGTATGTGACCATTAGTAGTAGAGTAGAAAAATTTCACTTAAAATCTAAAGGATTACTTAAATGATATGAAAACCATGATTTTTGAGCATATTTATGAATCTAACTCAAATTAAAATGTCACTGATTTATTTTAAAATAAATTTAAATATGATTTAACATTAATGTCAGTGTGCAGAAAAATAAATACTAATAAAATGGCTAACACACATGGAATGCCTGGCACCTAGGATTTGTTAAAAACTTCATGTGTAACATTCAATTGAATTTTCACAGAGATCTGTTTTCATTAACATGAGTGTGGGAGTCCTGAAGGTGCCTTGCCTAGGTCACACAACTATCTCAGTGGACTCAGAACTCAGCTGCAGGGTCACTCTACCTGTGTCTTCAGCCATCATGCTTCCCCAAAGCCACAGAGAAAAGCTCAATATCTTGAACAAATGTCAAGAGATAATATTCCTTTGTATGAATAGGTTTTATGATCTGTTATTGTAATAGAAAATCTTCCCAAGTTATTATTACCTCTGGATTATATGAGATAGATACCTGTAAATGCAGGCAGAGTTTTTTGTCTCTACTTTCTGGTCTCAAATAAACACACAAAAGCTGATATTAATTACAGAATGCTCAGCCAATAACTCAGGCTTATTACTAACTAGCTCTTACGTTAAATTAACCCATTTCTTTTAAACTATGGTATTGCCACATGGCTATGCCTTTACCTGTCCTGTCCTCTGGCATCTTGCTTCTTGGGTAGCTCACTTGCATCACTCCTGACTCTGCCTTCCTTCATCCCAGTCCTCAGTTTGATTATTCCATTTAACCTTATCCTACTTTGCCGTAGGCCTAACAGTTTTATTATTAACCAATGAGAGTAATACATATTCACAGTGTACAGATGCATCATCCCACGGCAGATACCAATTATCTCCCAGTGCTCAGACTCCTTCTTTTGCCAACTCAGTTTAAGAAACTAACTAATACAATTGTGATTTAATGATTGACTCCAAAACATAGATGCAGGGGTTGGGGATGTAGCTCAGTGGCAGAGTGCTTGCATAGCAACTACAAGGCCCTGGGTTTGATCCTCAGCTCTGGGTGGAAGAAAAAAAAACATAGAAGCTTCAGGAGCTGTTCTGAGGATATACAATTACAATGTTAATGACTGGTGGTAGTTATTCTAAGGTACATAAACTAAATAATATAGTTTACCTACATAAAGTGCACCTTATATAGTTTTCATGTGTGTCACGATTAAAAACTTTTAATCCCTTTTATAGTAATAACATTAGTGAAGTAAAATTGTTTCCTTAAAAGTTGGAAACTGGAGAAAATCTATGCATTCAAATACCATTTGTGCTATTTACTCATCAAAATGGATTTTAGATCATTAAGCCTCAATATTGTCATCTGTAAAGTGGACCAAAATTTACTTAAAAGGACTGCATTTGGGGATTATATAACTTGTCCATTTTGTTAATGATCCCTATTTTATGCAAAGCACTGTCTAAGAAGTAATTTTAACAAAGAAAATAAAAATTCAACCACAACAGCTAAAGTATATATGATATTGAGGTTAGAACACTAAAGATCATTAGTTAACATTATATAAATAAAATATAGGTAATGCATTTATTATACTTACTTATGAATGAACACCCTGTGCCAAATGCAAAGTATCCCTGGTTATAATGATATTGATCATTATTATATTTTACTGCACATATAAGCCTTCTGTGTGTTCATTTAGTCAACAGGAAACTATGAGGTAAAGAAATAAAAATAAGAGATTAGTGTTTTTGCAAATATTTAAATAGAAGTGTTCTAAAAATGATGAGGATTCCTGAATTTGTCCATTGAATCTGTTAGGAGGATGTAACAGAAACTCCTGAGCAGAACTGGTCTTGGCTCCCCTTTCCTGGCATGCATTTGGAAGTTACGCCCTGCCTGTTCTACTTCAGAACACAGTGTTGATGACATTGAAAACTCATTAGTGAAGCTCCATTCCCCAGGCCCAACAGCAATTTACATTTCTTAAATGAAACCAACAGCCTGGAAAAGTAAGTGCCCTGTGTGAAAAGGCAGGTTCTCTGCTCAGTGGCTCCGCTTGGGGATTACTGATTCCAAGTTTCTGAAATTCTCAAAATGAAGGGCCTCAGTGTTGATTATTTTTCAAACTGGATATTGTATTCTTGTGCATAACTAATAAGTTGAGGGGAAAAAAGCAGTGAAGAAGGTGAAAAAAATAACAGCCCCTGCCCCTGGCATCCAAACCCTAATATGTTCACAAACTAGTTTCTTTTTCCCTGAAGCTTCCAAGAAGCCTTTAACTACTGCTTTTTTTTTTTTAATTTAACTTTATTTTTATGTGTGTTTGTGTTTTGCCATGGGTGTCAGGTCCCCTGGAACTGGAGTTACAGACATTTGTGAGCTGCCATATGGGTGCTGGGAATTGAACCCAGGTCCTCTGGAAAAGCAAACAGTCTTCTTAACCACTGAGCCATCTCTCCAGCCCTGACTATTGCTTTTTAATGGATATTTGGGGGTTAGTTTAATTTCAGTGTTCATACAAATCCCACTTAGGAACTACAGTTTCATTTGACTCAAAACATTTTTAGCCATTGACAGAGGTTGCATCTATAAAATGAGCTTTTATACATTAAGCTCTTAAATGACAAAGTGCACCTCAGCAAACCTCTACTTTGTCCACTTGAGATTCTGACTTTTGGTTCTGATGTAGGTTCTGCCTAGCCTTTTCATCCCTCTTTCTCCAGAAAATTATTTGCCTTACTTCAACCTACTTACAAGATCTCCTCTTCCCACCACACCTCCAGTTCCTTGATGTGAACAGGATTCTCTAAGATCTTTCCTAAATCCTCTCTAGGATTTTTCTCCTACCTCACCTTTCTCCCTCTAGGCAACCCACAGCTTCAACACTTTCCAAAGATCCAGACACAGCAGCAGACACCAAGACCCAGAAACAAAGACAAGACATAGAACCACATCAAATATCACAGTACCAGGTGCCTAGACACTAGCACAAAAATGCAACCAACAGCCAAGACAATATCTCTCCACCAGAACCCAGTAACCCCACTACAATAGACACTGAGAAATGTAATATAACTGAAGCACAAGACAAGCACTTCAAAATAGTGATTAGAAATATGTTCAAGGACCTTGAAGACAGTATGAATAAATCCCCCAATGAAGTCTGTGAAAATACAAACAGTGCAATAAAATAATGAAAGCAAATCAAGACATGAAAATAGAAAAAGAACCACTGAAGAAATTTAAAGCTGAGATAAAACTGCAAATGAAAATTCAGGAAATCAAACAAAAATCTACTAGGTAAACATCACCAAAGCCTGAAGGACATGGAAGAGGAAATCTCAGGCATTAAAGACAAGGTGGGAAAAATAGATACTTCAGTCAAAGAAAACATTAAATTAAAAAAAAATCCAGGCAAAAAAAATCTAGGAAAGTATGTAAGTACCAAATTTACAAGTCATAGGAATAAATGAAGGAGAAAAACACAGGTCAAAGGTACAGAAAATACCTTCAACAAAATCGTAGAAGAAAATTTCCCTAACCTAAAGAAGGAAGTGCCTATAAAAATACAAGAAGAATCATAACACCAAATAGACAGCACCAGGAAAGAAATCTCCCATGCTGCATAGTAATCAAAATACTCAATAAACAAGCAGAGAGGGACTGCTAAAAAGCTTCAAGGAAAATAAACCATGCAACATATGGACAGGCAAATTAGAATAACTCCTGATTTCTTAGTGGAGACCCTAAAAACCAGAAGGGCCTGCCAAGATATTCTACAACTCTAAAAGGCAGAGACAGGTGGATCTGCATGAGTTTAAGGTCAGCCTGTTTTGTATAGTCAGTTTAAGGATAGCCAGAGACAGAGAGTGAGACCTTGTCTCTAAAAATTGAACTAACTAGATAGATAGGAGGATAGATGGATGGATGGATAGGCAGGTAGATAGATAGATAGATAGATAGATAGATAGATAGATAGATAGATAGATAGATAGAAAAAATATCTTTGGGGTAACTCTAAGCAAGCAACTGAAAGACTCATAATAGAAACTTTTAAGACATTGAAGATATAAATTGAAGATGCTATCAGAAGATGGAATGATCTCCAGGGTTTATGGATCTGTAGGAATAATATAGTGCACACAGCTGTTGTAGTAAAAGCCATTTATAGATTATCACAATCCCTGCCAAAATTCCAACACAAAGGCTGGGCCGTGGTGGCTCATGCTTTTAATCCCAGCACTCGGGAGGCAGAGCCAGGTGGATCTCTGTGAGTTCCAGGCCAGCCTGGGCTACCAAGTGAGTTCCAGGAAAGGCACAAAACTATACAGGCTATACAGGGAAACCCTGTCTCGAAAAAGCAAAAAAAAATTCTAACACAATCCTTCACAGAGATTGAAAGGACTATTTTTTGCTCTATGTAGAAAAAAAGTAAAACCAGGATAGCTGAAACAATCCTGACTTTAAAGAACTGTTGGAGATATTACCATCCCTGATCTCAAGTTATACTACAGAACTGTTATAATAAAAGGAACATGATGTGAGCATAAGAATAGACATGCTGATCAATGGAATGGAATGGAAGACCAAGACATTAAGTACATGCAGATAGCTGACTTTTGACAAAGAAGCCAGAAATACACACTGGGGGAAAAAGAGTATTTTTAAGAAATGTTGTTGTTACACTGGATGAGTGCATGTAGAAGAATGCAAATAGATCCATATTTATCACCCTGCAAAATTCAGCTCCAAATGGGTGAAGGACTTCAGAGTAAGGCAAATATCCTGAATCTGATAGAGGAGAAAATAACGGTTAGTGTTGAACTTGTTAGCCCAGGACAAGGCTTTCTGAATAAGATACCACTAGCACAGGTAATAAGACCAATGATTAATAAACAGGACCTCATGAAACTGAAAAGCTTCGGTATGGCAAAGGACATTTATCATGAGGACAAACCTTCAGTCTACAGAATGGGAAAAGATTTTTTTTTTTTACCAATTATATATCTGAGAGTTAATAGCTAAAGCCTTGGAGGGATAGTCCATAACCCCTTTCTCGTATCCTTGATGTGAAAACCAGATCCATGTGGCTGAAACTACCAATTTAACCTCAGGCAGATTTTTTTTAAAGACAAAAGCAAAAAGCAGGATACTCTTTACCAAAATCTCATGAGAATGGTTTCTAGGCCACTTACTAATATACTCTTCCCCTATGAACTTCCTGAGCTGCCCTCTCCCGATGTTTCAAATCACACTTAGCAAGGTTTTCCATATGCCTACAAGGATTGCCCAGTAACATCTGTTTTAAGCTTCCAACAGTTTTTCTACTTGAAGTCCAATAGAGTTCCAATAAACAGCATGGGCATTTCTGTCATAGTGAGATCCCAGTCCTTAGTCACTGTCTTATTGCTGTGAAGAGACACCATGACCAAGGCAAATTTTGCAAAGGAAAGTATTTAATTTGTGGCTTGATAACAATTTCAGGGGCTTAGACCACTCATTATCATTGTAGGGAACCTGGCAGCAGGCAGGCATGGTGTTGGAGAAGTAGCTGAGAGAGCTACATCCTAGTCTGTAAACACATACACACAAACACACACACACACACACACACACACACACACACACACACACAGAGAGAGAGAGAGAGAGAGAGAGCAGAGAGAGAGAGAACAGAGAGAGACACACACACACACAGAGAGAGAGAGAGAGAGAGAGAGAGAGAGAGAGAGAGAGAGACAAAGACATAGACAGAGAGAGAGAGGTGGGGTTGGTTTGTCTTTTGAAACTTCAAAGCATATCCCCAGTGATGCATTCCCTCCAATCAGGCCATGCCTTCTCCAACAAGGCCACGCCTCCTAATCCTTCTTAATGGTGCCACTCTCTGAGGACTGAGCATTCATATAGATAGCCTTTGGGGGACAGTTGTATTCAAAACACCACAAATATCCTTAGTCATCACGGAAATGCATATCAGAAATACTTTCAAATTTCATCTTATGTAGAATGAAAAAGTCAAAATGACAACTCATGCGGGTGAGTGTGTGGGTAAAGGGAGCACTCATTCACTGCTGGCTGAAGTTCAAACATGTACAGCCTGTATGGAAATCAGTGCTTGACACTGCTTGCGTGGCTCAGAAGCTGAGACTAGATGGCTCATGGACCTAGGGAAAACCCAAATACTTTTCTTCTGCTAAAGGAACACAGCAAAAAAAAAAAAAAAAAAAAAAAAAAAAAAAAAAAAAAAAAAAGACTCCCAGCAACATTCTGCTATACTTATATGTTGTGGAATATTATTTTAATTGAGCAAAGATGTGTGATATGTATTTATGTTGCAGAATATTACTCTTTAACTTTGTGAAGGTGTGTTACAGTTGTTTATGCAGCATTTGTTTAATTATGAAAAGATGGGTTGCTGTTTCACCTTGCCTGTCTATGGCATCTGATTGGTCTAATAAATAGATGAATCCCCCAATAGCTTGGATAGGCAAGACTGGCAGGTAGAGAGAATAAATAGAAGGGCTCCAGGTTGGAGGGAAAAGAAGAAGAGAGGAGAGAATGAGGGAGAAAGAGAGGGACATACCTGGGGCCAGAAGCCAGACAGCCACCAGCCAGACAGAAGTAGTGAAAGTAAGATATGCATACCGGGGGAAAAAAGGCAAAAAGCCCTGGGGTAAAACATAGATGAAGAGAAACAAGTGAAGTTAAGTTAAATAGAACTAGCTAGAAACGAGCCTAAGCTAGCCTGAGCATTCATAACTAATAATAAGTCTCCAAGTCATGATACTTGGTGGCCCAAAAGAAAATGCCTGGAACACCTATAGATCATTGCCTCACTCAGCCATTATCAGAGAAGCTTCCTCCTTCAGTAGATGGGAATTAATACAGAAACCCACAACTGGACAGTGTGCATAGTATGAGAGACCTTGGAACACTACATCCTAAATGGAATGTCCCCATCAAATTTCTCTTCTCAGGACTCAGGGAACTGCAGAAAAGGGGGAACAATTGTAATAGCAAGAGAGGGTGAGTGATTCCAAGGAAACAGTGTCTTCCAGATACAGCGAGACTGAAGCACATATGAATTTATAGAGATTGTAAGCAGCAGGGAAGAACACTCAACTTAGGCACATGTTCACCTTCCTCGTGTACATTGAAATATGTAAGTGTTATCTTCAGCAACAGGGTCTTACCATCATCATACACAGGGCCTGCAACATGTCCAAACCAGATGGGATCCAGAACTGAGAATATAGACCTTAATTTTAATAGACTCCAGTTCTAATACCAAACAAAAAGCTATCCTAAATTGACAACTGCTCACAAAGGAACATTTAGGTTCACCAAGGGTGTCTCACCTCACTGGGTATACAATTCACACTTAAGGGCAAGCCCCATGCCCAGCAGTCACTGGCCAATGCAAAATGAACTCAAAGGTATTTTGGAGATATTTTTTGTCTCATATTACTTTGTTAGTTTGATTGATTTTTTTTTGTATGTTTTGGTTTCTGATTTTGTGTTTGTATGGGTTTCATGTGTGTGTGTGTGTGTGTGTGTGTGTGTGTGTGTGTGTGTGTGAACATGTGTGCACACACACATGTTTATGTGTTTTGCATGTACTTTGTTGTTTGTTTTCTTCTTTTCTTGTTTGTTTTCTTTTTCCATTTGATTGTTTATTTTCTTAAGAGAGACATAGGGCTTGAAGTGTGGGGAGCTGGAGAGTATCTTGGAGAAGATAAAGTAGAGGAAATTAATCAGAAATATTGTATGCAAAAAGATTTATTTTCAATTTTAAAAAGACACTGTTAATTGACCATCTGTCCTTTGCTGTATATTTCATTAGATCCCAAAACTTGTGAACGAAAGGTCGAATTCTCATGCTGATGGAAAATATTTCAAGAAGGAATATAGAATATTTAAAAAGTTATAGTAAATAACATATCTTATCGAGGCATATTAATGTTAATATCAGGTTCGTTCTGTAAAATGAAGTGAATGTGTCAAAGGTGTCAAAAATAGTTTTAGTACCAAAAACAGTTTTATATGATGTGCATTTGAGTATTTAACAAAACAGGGTGTAACTGACTATGCAGTTACCATCAAAGGCTATCTAACTGTCTGCAAGTCAAGATGCATAGACTTTGTCTTTGGATAGGTGTGTGTTTGAGTGACTACATTAATCCTGGAACTAATTTGTATTTGTAAGTTCTATACAATGAAGCACTTTTTGTTTAAATAATAAAAATAAAAACACATTAAAAGAAACCTTGAATGGATATGACTAGGCTGAACTTAACACATTATCTATTCTCAAGGAATACCATAATTATGAGGTCAAGTTTTATGCTCTTCCAAGGAAGACAACTATTACATAGCATGCATTGGCCAGAAGTATCTATGCCAAGAATGAGAACAATAAATCCTAGGCAAGCTTGGTTGTATAGAGGATGAACCAGAAATTTTGAAAGCTAGTCATTATTGAATTAATTAAGTTGATTCTGTGGCACTTAGTTACACACTTTTTAAAACTATGTATTTTAAAAAATATATTTTATATTAAGTTAGATTGCAGAATTTTTAGTCAAATACATTGAGTTATGAAAAATAATAACAGATGCTTAATCTCACCTTTACAATTAATTATAAGCCAACTTAATTGATTTTGTAAAATTAATAACAGAAGTAAAACATTTAGCATTTTGAAATTGTGAAGGTAACCACCAGGTGGCGCTCCATGAATTGAGTCTGTGGTAGTCCATAGAAAATTGATTAAATTTGTCAAGGAAAGTAATGGTACTCTTTTTTTTCTGAGTATGTCTAATTAATTTCCTTATTTGTAGTAATCAATGAATTTTAAAATAATAAGATATTGTTATTCAAGACAAAACACAAATGATTTGACTAGTATGAGATTTTTTTGTTTTGTTTTGTTTAGGTATGTTTTTCTTTTTGTTTTTCGGGGAAAGAATTTCACTATGTAGCTCTTGCTGGCCTGGAACTCACCATATACACCCCAAGCTAGTCTCAAACTCACATGAACATGTCTGCCTCTGCCTCTAGAGCGCTAGGATTCATGGTTACATTTGTGTGTGTGTGTGCACATCTTTCTCTCTCTCTCTCTCTCTCTCTCTCTCTCTCTCTCTCTCTCTCTGTGTGTGTGTGTGTGTGTGTGTGTGTGTGTGTGTGTGTGTGTGTGTGTGTGTGTTTAAGTGCACATGCCATGATGCAAGTGCAGAAGTCAGAGGACAACTTGCAGGAGAATCTAACTCAGGTCATGAGCATTAGTGGAAATAATCTTTAGCTGATGACTTTTAAATTCAACAATATTTTGTTTAAGTAACTTCACAGTTTACTAAGAATCATGTTGCATTAACATATTGTTAACATATGTGACTATAATTGAAACTGAGAACTTAAAAAAAAAATCATTCCAATTAGTCAATTTGGTACTGAGAATTTTTCTAATACTTATTTTCATTCCTTTGTTTGCTTGTGTCTTTCACCCCAGTACCTGAAGCTAAAAAAGGTGAAATGATCTCCAAATCAGGTAAGGGTATTAGTTGTTGCTTGTATAGGAATAGATTGTCTTTGGGGTTTGATAAAGGATGATTTACAATCTAGTGAAAATAAAGATGTGAGCCTTCCCAATCATAGAGAAAACAAAATAAATAAAAACAGCAGCATACCCTCTTCATATATTTAAAGTTTACAAGCAATAAGATTGCATTGTGTTAAAAATGAAATATGCTTTTAAATAAAACCTATGCCTTTTGGAGATAGTTTTTGGGCAAGTCCATTTAAGCACTAGAACCATTACCAACCACTGTTTCTTCTTTACATACACTGCAAATAAACACTATTTCAAAACACCAAGTAATCAATAGGGATCTCAAATCTAACCAGAGAATGACAAATGCTAGAAATTTATCTACACAATTTGATGATTGGTTGAGTATGACACACTTACTTTCACCTACATTCAACTAATCTTTACTTTAAATTAGTAGTGCCATATAGCACAAAGCATGAATTCTATCATTTTCTTTTGGATATGTATCTTTGGGGAGGTAACTCTTTACCTTTGGATTTTAATTTAATATTTCTACTATATGTATTTATTTTTATATTTATTTATTGTGTATGTTGTGCTGGGGAGGTGTGGGGGGTAAGTGTTGGCACACCTCTGGGGTTCAGAAGACAACTTGAAGAAGCCAGTTTTCTTCTTCCAGTAGGACAATTCCAGGGATGAAGACAGAGGTTAAAAGGATCGGTGAAAAGCATGGGTCCCCTCTATTTATCTCCCTTGTCTGCTGTACATTTTCTAAACTCAGGGTTTTGTAAGGGAGGGAATGAAGACTAGTTGAGTACTTAGAGAAAATGGTAGAGGTTGTAGAAGGAACATTATCAAACAGGTGAAACACACACCATGATAAAAATCCAGGGCAAAATTCTAATTAATGGCAATCTTTCTAGTGCCAACCATATCTGAGATATTTCTACTATCAATATGCAGAAAATATTATGCACACACCTAGGCAATAGATGGTTGTGACTGTATCTCTGTCTCTCTGTGTAGTGAAAATTGGCACTACAGAAAGACAAGCATTAATACTTTTGGTCTAAGAACATTTGCATGTTTCCCTTTGCACATTTTCTAGCATACATCTAAGTAATAGAAACAAAACTCTCTCTCCATCTTACATTTAATATTAACCCAAGTGATCATTTAAACTTTTCATAAAAGTAATACCATAATCTGAAAGAAGTTTAGTGAGTCTTTTCATTTTTAGTGAGAGAATATAACCATTTTAAGTGACTTATAATCTTAAAGCACTTGGTCTCAGGAAGAACACATAAAAGACCAGAGATAATACAGCCTGAGAAGACAGTGTTAGCTTTGTGCTCAGTGGAAAGTTTTACAATTTTAAACTGTAGGGAAAATGAGTAGGATAATGACAATGATCTATTCCTGTCCCATGCTTATATCAAAAGTCAGATATAAATGAAGAAAAGAAAAAACAGCATATAAAATATGCTGTGTTGTTAGATCTTCCCGATTAGTTTCAATGAGAGCATACTAATACATAAAAGCTGTATTACAGCATCAACTCATGTAAGCATGGTATTGCCTTTTACCCTGTATTTTGATGCTTGTATCTAAAACAAAGGCAATATACATATGTGGTGATATTGTGTTCCCCAAAATATTGTGCACCCTAATAAACTTATCTGGGGTCAGAGAACAGAACAGCCACTAGATACAGAGGACAGAAAATGGTGGCACTCACACCTTTAATCCTAGCATTCCAGAGGCAGGGATCCTTCTGGATTTCTGTGAGTTCAAAGCCACAGTGGAAACAGCTAGACGTGGTGACTCATGCCTTTAATCCCAGGAATTGATCACAGAAAGCAGAAAGGTATATAAGGCATGAAAACCAGGAACTAGAGCCTGGTTAAGCTTTTAGGCTTTTAGCAGCAGTTCAGCTGAGATCCATTTGGATAAGGACTCAGAAGCTTCCAGTCTGAGGAAACAGGATCAGCTGAGGAACTCTCGAGGTGAGAAGCTGAGGCTTGTTTTGTTTCTTTGATCTTCCAGCATTCACCCCAACACCTGGACCCAGGCGTGTTTTATTAATAAGTCCTTTTAAGATTCATGCTACATACATACTATCAACACATTATAGTGATATTTTTTTTGTATTGAAATGTGGTTTTATTTGTAAGTCAATAAAGTTGCCTTGAGGTCAGAGCAAGCCAGAGCAGAAGCTGAGCAGTAGTGGGGCACTCCTTTAATCCCAGCACTTGGGAGGCAGAGCTAGGCGGATCTCTGTGTGTTCAAGGACACAGCCAGCATGGCAGACACACACCTTTAATCTCAAAACCAACCATAGAAGACCTGGAGGTCTGTACAAACAGGCAGTGATGAGGTCATGTGGCTGGGTTTACAACCAATGAGAAAACAGAACAGAAAGTCTTTAAATAGACAGGACACACAGAAGTAGGTCTCTTGTGGAGAGGAAGGACAGCAGAAGCAGTGAAGGGTAAGGTTTTCTGCTCTTGCTCTGACCTCGTGGTTTTTAACTCTGCAATCGGTTCTGTGTTTCTTATTTAACAAGCTGGTTACATCTACAATTGGCACCCAACGTGGCAAGAATTCATTAAAAAACCGATTGCCTTGACAGTGGGTTCGGCTTACCACCTGGGCAGGCCGGGCTCCATAGCTCCGGCCTAGTCCCGGCCTAGTCCCGGCCTAACCCGGGCCTAACCTAGGCCTAGCTCAGCTTAGGACTCAGGCCCAACCTACCTTAGCTACAAGCGGTTACAGCCGCAGCTGGAGTTACTTGCTTAAAAAGCTGGTGCTACAAACAACTCAGGCCTGCAGGAGCTATCCCTAATTGCAGCAGGGGACAGACAAGGTAATACTTTGCCTCAGTCTTCGGGAAACTCCCAGAGGGGCCTCAGGCAGGACCCTACAGTGAATCCAGTACAGACCTTTCCTGCAATCGTAGAGGAGACCCCTACTCAGAGCAGTTAAATAACCAAATGCCTATTGAAATAAACCAGGCTACTCAGAGTAATGGAACAACTGAGACAGAGAGAACAGAAAATTCAGGAGAAACCATAAAGAAAATTTTTTGGCAAACTTCTATAAATGAACAAAGACCAAAATTAACAATAAAAATAAATGGTGTTTTGTTGTCTGGTCTGGTAGACACAGGTGCTGATGTTACCATAATTGCACCAGAATTTTGGCATCCATCTTGGCCTCTTCAGGAGGTAATTGTTCAACTGTTAGGAATTGGAACATTATCTCAAGTTAAACAGAGTGCAAGATGGCTCAAATGTATAGGCCCAGAAGGACAGAGAGACAGATTAAAACCATATGTGGCTAACATAGCCATGAACCTGTGGGGTTGAGACCTGTTACAACAATGGAATACTCAGATTAACATCCCTCCAACCTCAGAAATAAATCATAAACTAGCACATGTTTCTGAGAGAAATATTAGAAGGTATTATTCTAATGAGTGGTCACCAGTCATCCATATTATACAAGAACAGGGCACAAAAACTGATGGTCTTCCAAAGACACCAACAGCTCTACCTTTAAAATGGTTAACAGACAAGCCTGTATGGGTTCATCAATGGCCTTTAACAACAGAGAAACTCCAGGCTTTAGAAGAGCTGGTAGAAGAACAGTTAAATGCTCAGCATATTGAAGAATCTACTAGCCCATGGAATTCGCCTGTATTTGTTATTAAAAATAAACCTGGTAAATGGAGAATGGTAACAGACCTTGGAGCAATTAACAAAGTAATTCAGCCAATGGGCTCTCTACAACACATTATTACTAAATACTTACTTCTCCTGTATGAGATATTTATTTTTAACTTTCCTAAAGAAAGAGACTATGTAAGATAAAAATAATAGCTTATTATTTTACTTTATGACACTGAGATAATTTTGAACTACCAATATAGAAGTGGCAGAAAGAATTATAAATGGTATTTATAATATTTTTATTCTAATCTGCATATCAGGAATCTTGACTGTCATTCACTTGTTGTTAGCCTCTTCTTTATTCTGTTCCCCCCATCCCACTGTGCTTTTCTCATCACATGAGAGGAAACATACAATGTTTGTGTTCCTAGATCTGGCTTAAGTGGAAAAGAATATTTTAACTATTAAAGACCTCCTTAATTATAACAAAAAATTTTTAATTTTAACTCATACACACAATTCTGTTGAAAATGTGTATCACTGTGATATGCTTAAAATGAGGATATTTTACATTAAAAACAAGTTTACTGATAAGAGGAAATGAAAAGAAATAAGCACAAATATCATTTTAATAAAAAATAATCAACCAGCAAATGAATGAGAACATACAGAACACTTAGCGTTACTGCCATGTGTCTGCAATTGTACTGATGATTATAAAATCTACAAACATGTGAGATGTTTTTTTCTTTCCAAAAGTTATAGTAGAACTATTTCAACTTTGTTACAGTATTGGTGAAGAGTGTTCTAGGATTCTAGATGGTGAAAGCTTTCCTACAGTGTGTAACCATCAGTAAAATCCTCAGAGTGATGGTATATTTAAATTCTAGTTTTGGAATACATAAGAGCCTCTGAGAGAGGAAGTTTATTTCAGCAATGATGGAGACTCCGTTGACTTTATGTTAGAAAGACATCAACTTGTCTCTCTTTGCCAGTTGTTAAGGATGTGATTTAAATGGCTTATGCTTCTAAACTTCGGTTTCCTATCAAACTCACCTATCAAGGTTGCTTGTGACTTGAGTTAGCATCAGTGTGTGGTAGCTATCTTTAGAAGGGAGCCTACAGTCAAGGTTGAGTCTCTCATATTGATGGGAGGAAAGAGGAGAGAATCAAACAGCACCAAAGACCCTCGGGGCAATAAGATGAGTGGAAGACCGAAAGAATGCAGCAATTAGATGCAGCCATATCAAAAGGCTTCTCAAAATCCAGGCCTGGGGCTGAGGAGCAGAAACAATGTTGGAATCCTTGAAGACCCGAGTAAGGAGCAAGGGTATTGAGAGTTATAACAGCACACGGAATAATATCTTGTAGAACTATTTTTTGATGGTGATATTTTGTTTATGCTCGAACAAATAAAGCTTGCCTGGAAATCAGAGTACAGAGCTAGCCACTAGAGGTCAGGGAGGCATGGCACACACCTTTAAGCCCAGCATTTAGGAAGAGGAAACAGAAAGTGATATGGCTGGGCAGAGAGAGGAAGTGATAAGGCAGGGTGGAAACAGGAGCTTGGCCCTTTGGGTCTGTGGATTCGGCAGAGGTAAGAACTCTTTCTAGTGGCTGGCTGCTCTGCTTCTCTAATCTTTCAGTTTTCACCCTGGTATCTGGCTCTGGGTTTTTATTATTAAGACCAATTAGAATTCACCCTACAATTTATAATTGGGGACTTGGGGACAAATTCTTTATAATAATCTAAATATTACAAAATAAAACTAACCACAATCATGCTCTGATACAGACAATATATAATGATCTTAAGATGTTTCTGATTGATTATTTACTCTTCAGTTAAGGTTTCTATTGCTGTGAAGAGGCAATATGACCACAGCAACTCTTATGAAGTAAAACATTTAATTGGGACTGTTTTACAGTTCAGAAGTTTAGTCCATTGTCATGTCAGGAAACATGGTGGCTTGTAATCAGACTTGGTGCTGGATAGTAGCTAAGAGTTCCTTATCTGTATCAGCAGCTGCAAGAAAAGAAAGTGAGCCGGGTGGTGGTGGCAGCAGCATATGCCTTTAATCCCAGCACTGGGGAGGCAGAGGCAGGTAGATTTTTATGAGTTCAAGACCAGTCTGGACTACAGAGCGAGATCCAGGAAAGGTACAAAGATACCCTGTCTTGAAAAACAAGGGAAAAAAATGAAAAAAGAAAGAAAGAAAAGAAGAGAGGGAGGGAGGGAGGGAGGAGGAAGGAAGGAAGGAAGGAAGGAAGGAAGGAAGGAAGGAAGAAAAAGGGAAGGAAGGAGGAAAGAGGGAAGGAAGGAAGAAAGAGGGAAGGAAGGAAGAAAGAAAGAAAAGAGAGTGACACTGGCCTGGCTTGAGCATCTGAAACCCCAAATGCCAACCCCAGTGACACTCTTCCTCCAACAAAGCCACACCTCTAATAATGCCAGTCCCTGGTAATCATTCAAATCTATGAGTTTATGGGGGCCATTCCTATTCAAACAACTACAGCTTTCAAAATTACAACTATGACTTGTGTTCAGTACAGGAAGATTCTTTAAGGATCATTTCTTCTTGGAACCCATTGAAAAACACTGATGACAATTTGTCCTGTATTCCTCTGATAATATGAATGGGGATGTATAGAGTGCAACATCATTCTCCTTGTGTTATGCTGTTGCTGCTTCTGTCATTATCAAGATATTTCCTGATCAGAGAAAAGATGCATATGACTTCAATATATTTATAACTTCAAGGTCTCAAGCATGAGATGCTCCAGCAGGTGTCACTTATGGAAGCTTCAAACTCGAAATGGATGAAGGTGTGACATCCACATGGAGGGAGTCTATAGAACCTGGAAAATGAGTCATCATGGCTTTGAGCCCTCATCCTGTAACCATGAGTGAAGAGGCTTGAAGAAGACAGGAGAACACAAAAACATTATTTTAAAACAATGAGAATGGAGAGAGAAAAGACCTGTAAAGGACTGCTTCTTGGAAAAGTAAACAGGGTGGACAGGAATCAGAAAGTGCCTTAGCAGGAAATCGGGCAATAAGTACTTCCAGGGTTCCAATGTATAGTAGAGACATTTTCAAGATAGAGTTGAAATACCAACAGTTAGAACCACTGTCTCTCTCAGAAAGGTAAACAGGCAAGATGATAGAAAAAAAATGGCTATTATAATTTGAAAAATAAATCTGTCATGCCGTGACCTTTGAGAAGATGCTTTCAGAAGCGTGGTGAGAGTAGAATCCTGACAATAATTTACCTGTGTGGCATATGGAGTGGAGGTAGTTACCCGGGGAATTCATCCATTGCAATGGAAGACAGAGCAGGGCAGCACTGTTTCTTAAGTTTATAACATAGGGAAAATAGTGAGATTCCTGCACAGGGAAACTTTGAAATATTAATACTTCCATATTTTCATTAGGAGAGGAAATCCCAGGAAGAGGGTAAGCAATAACTCTACAGAGGACAATATTAATTAGAGGTAGTGTCCCAGACTAGGAACTGTTGGGGTCTATACTTAACGTGAAGGGAAATATTTTAATTAAGAGGAAGAAAAATTTCCCCTGAGCGTGGAGGACATAATGAAAGAACAGATTACTCTGGAAGTGTGTGTATGAGGAGTAATATGGGAGTGTGTAAGGTTATGTATGTTTGGTGATCTTTCCTTCCAAAATGTTTGTCATGATTAGCAACTTGTTTATAGCAAAATGTAAGATAAATATCCTTTTTCAATATAGTGACACCTCTTCAGATATAAGATAATGTTTCCCAAACTTCCTTATTAATTAAATCTGCCTTTATTTGGAAAATTAAACTATTTATGGCATAATAATTGAAAATAAAACAACTATACAAGATGACTAAATTTCTAATGCTAGGGAAGCAATAGACTAATTTTGTATAGTAGAATGATAAGGAAGTGGGTATGATATATATTTAGGAGGTAATTTATGACAAGTTAATTGTTACATTCAGGAGAATTCTACAGTAACTGAAAATAATAAATGATTTAAAAGACATTTTATACTCTGCATCTTATGATGATCCTTTTGTTTTGGACTTGGACTGACTGCAAGTAACATGGGCAAATGTTAGTAAAGGACACAGAAGTTCAGTTGCAGATGATAAGTTTGGGGATCAGAAGTAGAACATAGCAATTTCTATGGATATGGCTGGGTACTCATCAAATCCACACACTGAAAAATAATTTACCTGTGTGGCATGTGGAGTGGAGGTAGAATCTGCAGAGGTATCTGATGTTAGTGTCCTCAAAAAGAGATCTCAGAGATTTACCTTGCCCTTTCTGTCACCTGAATACACAAGACAAGAGCCTTGTTGTTTGTTGAACCAGAAAGCCATCATCACATATTTAATGTACCAGTCAATGTACCTTGAGTTGGGACTTAATTCGCAGTCTTCAAAAAGTAACAAATACAATTTTGTTGCTTATAAGACACTCAGTGTATGATGTTGTTAGAATAGCCAAGAGAGAGTAAAACAATGGCTTGAGTACAACAAAGTACCTACATACATCAAGAGATTCTAACTTAAGCATTATTAATACTTAAGAAGAATACTAACGTAAGTATTATTACCAAATCAAAACACAGAAATTCTAATATATGAGGTGTTATATGTGCAAATTAGCTTAATTTAGGGTAAGCATTTCACAATTTATATACACATCAACACATTACAATATGTCTTTACATATGCATACATATGTACACATAATTGTTTCCATATAAAATACACTTAATAAGTGTAGAGAAAGTTTCGAATAAAAGTAGGATATTTTTCCACAAACGATTTTGCCAAAATAAGAAGCACCCATATATTTATTAATAAAATAGTATTTATATGAAAATTAAGTCTTCTGTAATCACATATACAAGTTACAATATATGTAACTCACCTTGCTTAAACCAAAAGCATTTCTTCCATTTTATTTTTCTTTTATTCTTTATTTCTGTGAATGACAACTAGAATTCACCATCGGTTGCACTGATTTAAGCTTCTCTGAGTCCCTTTACCCTTCTCTATTTTTTCAAACTCATCATTCATGTAGGAGCCACATTCTGCATTGTCAAAAATGTTCCCCAGTTGTTTTCTATCCATTCTGTTTCTTGACTATGCCTCTGACTCTTGCCGTCTTTTTCTGTGCAAACATATGACACTGTTAACTAATCATTCTTGTGTCGTTGTTTAAAGTTCTACCACCAATCTGCCCTAGTTTTCTTTGCAAAATGAGCAAGATGCTAGGTTACTGTTTCCTACAGTCACTGGGTTACATCCCCCCAAATATACTTTCTCTCATATTTGCATACAACGTGCACACACACACATACACACACACACACACACACACACACACACACACACACACACACTCAGAGAGAGAGAGAGAGAGAGAGCATAAACAGACAACAGCAATTAAAAAAATAAGTAAAATAAAACACAAGCACAATACCTGGAGAATATTCACATTTTTTTGTGAACACAAAAAATTACTAGTTGTTCAGGAACAATACCCAAAGCAGCAGATGTAAGACAACCCAAAACATGAATAATTATTTTTTGTCTTATTTTTCAAGGATGTATTTTAATTGCAACACTTCTCGCTTTCCTTTCAACCTAACTTCCAAACTCTCACATATCCCTCCCTGCTCTTTTTCAGATTCAGACCCAGTTTTTCCATCCATTGTTATTTTCTGTGTATATGTATTTGTATATACATATATTCCCAATATAACTTGCTGGGTCCATATAATGTTACTTGATTCTGTGTGTTCATGGATGATTATTGGCCTCAGGAAATCAATTAGTGTGCTCCTCTCTGGGGAGGACCACCTTTCACATTTGGACAGTAAGGTTGGTGAGAATTTACCAGTGTACTTCTGATGTTACTAGGAAACACAGTATCATAGCAAAGTCCATGATCCCCTGACACTTACAATCTTGCTGCCCCCTCTATTGCAAAGTTCCCTGAATTTTAGGATGTGAGTATTTTGTAGTGGTATTTACTGGGACTGGGCTCCACAGCTCTGCATATTGATTGGTTGTGGTTTTCTGTAGGGTTCTCCATCTGTTTTAAATAGAAGTTTCCTTGAAGGAAGTTGAAGTCTACACTTATTTGTTCCCACAGATTATAAGGACAAATATTTGCAGATTGTTGTTAGGGATTATGCTGGTTTAAAAAGTTAGTAGTTGCTGATTGCCCTCCAATACCATGGCCACACTAGCACCAAATTTTTAGGTTGTTTTTAAGTACCGGGAACTGTATCCCCCATGTTTATCAATTATTAAGTCAATGAAAGAGTCAGTGGTTACCTCACCTCTAAGATATCATTACTCCACCCCTAGTGTTACCATGTCATGCTGGCCACTGATGTGGTTCATAGGTCTCATAGCTGGGTAGGACAGTTTGTTGCTTCTCTCCATCAGAAGCTTTGCATGGCTACTTCTGGTGCTGTGAAAGCTAGTCCTCAGGAAGGGGGCATTCACATCAATTCTAGTTCAAGGGCCTCTGGAACTCTTTCTATAGTGCATGATGTCTTAAGGTTTAGGAATTTACCTTCCACCTCTAGGGGTGGGGGTAGCCAAGGACAACAGCAATTGGCAGTATGTTTGAGGAGTCAAGACAGCCCTTATCAACAACTGGAAGGAGGGCTTCAAAACATGAGTAATTATTGGCAACAGAAGTTCCAGGGAGTACACAAGATCTGGATAGTGATGGGAAACAGTGGGGCAAACCAAGAGTCACAATGATTCCAGCATTGCTAAGCATCAAATTGGAAGTAGAAAATAGGAGTGGATAAGACTAGACATCCATGGCAGTGCAGTCAGCTCCAGGTACCCAAGGATTGTGTCCTTTTTCTTAAATGAAAGGGGAAGGATCAAAGGTAGTTAAGAAAACTGAGATTAAATTTAAATTGTATTTTAAATTTGCTCATTCTAATGGCACACAGAATTTACACATAAAACAAATACCAATGAATTCAGAAAATCACATTCTGCACACACTTGCTATCATGCTGTCACTTTGAGGTATTGGAGGATTTTTATAGATCATTAGTAGGGTAGAAAGTAACAGATTGTAGACACAATATAAATGGTCCTATAATTTGTGAATAGAAGAGAGTACCAAAAAAACCACACATACACAAAAATAAATAAATAAATAAATAATAATAAAAAACATCTAAGATAACCTCTAGAATTCTGTGTTGGGACAATTTGTAGACATCAGTGTCATATATCCAGGTCTGAATTTACAAAAGAAAAAAAACAGATCAAGGAAATAAAGATCTCTCTGTCATATAAATTTGGAGTTTTTAATATTATACATTTGAAGTGTTCAGTATGTGTGAAGTGATAGTCTAGACATAAAAATAGATACAACAGTTCTATCCTTATATGTTATAATCCATCTGTGTAGAGGAGAGAAACATCTTGCAGCCCATGTTTTTGTGGGACATGCATGCAGTTAAGTTTATCAAGAAGGTAGGGAAAGGATACAGTGATAGATCTGGATATCTCAGTCTGGATATTCTGGCTAAGATTACAAGACATTCTTAATTTCTCACAGAGCAAGCAGAGAGGGAAATGAGCAAGGACTGAATCTATAACCATAAAGGACATTATGATTTAGAGAATGGACAGAGGAGAAGTGGACCATGAAAGAACTTTAAACATATAAGGAAGGAAAATAAAAGGCAAAAGGCAGAGTGCCCTGGAAGTTGGAGATATTGTTATTGAATCCTGGAAGAAATAATTTTAAAACGTCAAATGTATCAGGAACTGACTGCAAGATAGTCACTGCAAGGTATTCATTGGAATGCATAAAATAATGGAGTCATAGTCACTGCAAGATTTTCATTGGAATGCATGAAATGGAGTCATTAATAATCTTAAGGAAAAAGTTCTTGGAGCTGAAGGAAAAGAAATCAAATTACCAGAGTTTGAGACATTACTTCAGAAACAGAATGAAGAAAATATTGAAGAAAAATGTATTTTCTATACATTTAAAGATACTCTCATAATTTCTGACTCAAGAAAGACAGAGAGTAGATATTTTCATAGGAAACATCATGGTGGACATGGGCAGAAGTAAGAGAACTCATGGTGTGGGAGCCCGTGTTCAGGTTCCTCATTACCCAGCAGGTCCACATAGAGAGGATGTTTAGACCACGCGCCTGAGTGCAGGTGTCTGAGATGGTCTGCACTTGGCTGTTCTGGGGGGAGGTCAATTGCTCCACCCCTTGGTGTTCTATAAATACCTAGGGCAGAGATAGTCAGGGACTATTGGAATAGGTTCCAGGCCCTCTTGAGGCTATCCTGTATTTTCTATCTGTTTATTTCCACAATCTAAATTCTTCTGTCTAATATTCCCTACTCCTCTCACTCGGGAAAACTCTGGGGAACTGTGGGGTTGGTGGGTAGCTGCCCCGCATAGTGGTTTAAAATGGTTTCAATTAAGAAATCAACACAATTCTTTTCAACTTTATAGGGCTATAGTTTCATTAAAAGCCAATGAAGTCACTTTTAATTGTAAGATGTTTACTTAGGTTCAGATACCTTTAAGACATTTTATGGTTCAGCTAGGATTGTAAACTACTAACTTCATTGTGAAAAGGATAGAATATTCTACACTATAAGTAAGCTGAATTGGGATTTTGCATTTCAAAGAATGCCTTATTTAGTATCCTAGTTTTAATTACTGGTAAACAACAAATTTTTGAGGCTAAGTAAATTTAATATATCAAAAAGCCTAGCTGGGTGGTGGTGGCGCCAGCCTTTAATCCCAGTACTTGGGAGATCAAGGCAGGCAGATCTCTGTGAGTTTGAGGCCAGCCTGGTCTACAGAGCAAGATCCAGGAAAGGCACAAAGCTACAAAGAGAAACCCTGTCTCAAAAAACCAAAGGAAAAAAAATAAAGCCTATCTAGGATTTCAGGTAGTCATAAAGAAAAAATTGATTTTCACTTCAATAAATGTTTCCCCAAATAATTATACTATGTTTCATCTTTGACTATGAAGACAGTGTCCAGTTGAACACATTAAAAGGAATATCTTATAACTCTTCACCGAAGAGATTGATGTAGGCAGTTGAACAATATAATTTTTGTAATAATTCAACTTGCAAAACATGATGGCAATATCTATGAGAAAATACCTCAATGGGAAAGACTGGAGGAATAATCACACTGAGTTATGACTGAAAAAAGAAAAAAACAGAAGATACATGTACAATAAATTCACATTCAGGAACTGCAATTTTAATTTTTGATGCAATATTAGTTTGTGAGAATTTTAAAAAGGTCAACTCCTTAACACAATACACCACAACTCACTTTCCCCATTTTCAACTCAGTTTAAAAGCTAATTAAGTATGGTGTTGTGGAGATATTTCAAAATGGTAAAAGTAAACTAACCAGGCTTTGTAACTTACCATTTAAAAAGCTGATGGTTGGCTATTCTGTAATGAAAGAAAAACACAGCTTTGTAGACACACTACTTGCCAAGAAATCATTTCTACTCCAAAGGTTTCTGATTCCAAACTAATTTGTGTGTTAATGAGAGACATTACCATTTTAGAAGAATCAAATTTTAGGTCTTTAGAATTTTGGATATCCAGGTCAGTTTGAAATAAATGTATCTTCCCTTTCATAGTCTCATCTACCCCATATTTTCAAATGATTTGCATGATATCTGGGGTTGACATTCTTTTGCAAGCTCTTTAAAAATTATATGTACAGCATGAAATTTCAACCAAATCTCTTCTCTCCATGACTGAGAATAAGCTAAATACATATGGGTTTGGTTTCTGTTGATAAATATGTGTGAGAGGCTGATGTTCTTAGAAAAGTAGAGTGCTTAGAAAGTACTAAGTGTTGACAGTGCATGCTGGACATGTAGATGAGTACATGAGTAACTATGGTGTTATACCGGTGTTAAGCCTTGCTGGAGTAGTAGATAAGTATGTGAGTAGTTATGGTGTTATATCAATGCTAATCCTTGGTGGAGATGTAGGTGAATATATGAATAAATCTGATGTTATACCAATGCTAATCTTTGTTTTTATATTTTTATAAATGGTTTGGGCAGATTTGATTAATTGGTACTCTATGAACTTCATCTAATTTATTACATTTAATCATTATTTAAATAAATTATTTGCTATTAATTAGTTTTGGATCATCTGCAGTTTGTTGAATAGTAAATCATAGGATCCGAAGTGTCTACACAACTAATTTGGGGCAAAGAATTAGGTCATATCTGAGACTATGAAAACAGTAGAATGGGTAATGACTGAAGCATTTCCATAGACACTCCCTGTAGGACAGTACAATCTCAATAAATTAAACCAAACAACAGGCATCTAGACGACGTGGCACAATGCCTATGCTGTGAAAAAGAAAAGACATATCAGTTGCAGGCTTTCTTCAGTTGAAAGATTTTCTACTGGTATCATCTTACTGTTCTCTCCAATATGACTGCTTTTAGAAACAGCAGACCCATGAATCACATTGTCATATGTTATTTACCCCATAATATTTCTATTTACTATAACAGGAAGTAAAAATTCATTTAAGAGTTTAGTTTTAATTTTTATTGTATACATATCTGCATATATATATATATATATATATATATATATATATATTCCTAAATATAACCTGTTAAGCCCATGTAATTACATAAATGAATGCTTCAGAGCTAGCTATTTGGAACTGGACAACAATTAGTGAAAATAAGAGACCGTGAATTTGAAGGAGAGAAAAGAGTGGTATATGAGAGGATTTGGAAGGAGGAAAAGGAAGGGAGAAATATTGTGATTAAATGTAACCTCAAAAATAAGAACATAAACGAATTCAGTTCTAGGTTAGATATGATGGTGCACACCTTTAATCCCAGAATTTGGGAAGCAGAGGCAGGTGAATCTCTGTGAGTTCAGGTTTAGCCTGGGCTACAGTGAGTTCCAAGCTAGCTATGGATAAAACAAACAAATAAATAAATGATAGTAATAATCATAATAATAAATAATAATAATTCCATTCTACTTATTGAAGGATATTCTTATCACATGGATCTCAGAATATAAGAATCCTTTTTCAAAGAATTTATTATCATTTTTCCTTGAATTCTATCAATTATAAATAATCTTAGTTTTCACACAGTTTTCTACTAATTCTCCAAAAGTTTTCTTCTGGTTTTAAATTAATGGTGATTTATTATCTCAGTCCAATAACATTTGAAAACTTAGTAGATTTTATAGTACTTCTGTAGGGAAGAGTTCCATGGGGAAATACCTCCATAAGGAAAATAAAACACATCATTGTCCAAATTCACATATATCAAAAAGCATGTTCTCTTTAAGTGAAGCAGATATTTTATTATGTATTGTCATTAATATTTTCTATTTATAATTCCTTTATTATAGTAATCTATTTAAAATCTTGGAGAATATTAAAATTAAAATAAGCTAGTAAAAGTGTCTTCTAGCAATATATAATAAGATTCTAAATTGATTGAATCATGGATTGCTCATTCAATATATATGGTGTTCAATTTTAGGTATTAATCTTTAAGCCAATTTAAATGATAGAGTGCTTGTTAGATGGCTCTTTTCAGGCAAGATGAATATCCCAGCAGAGCCAACTTCTGCTGTGTTTTTAAATGCTCTGGGCATAGAATCTGAACAGAATCACTCCTTTTACAAACAAGGTGTGCTAATGTGCCCTTACGCTTAAACAAGCTTCCACAGCAGAAAATCTATCAGCAACTGAGTAAGTAGACTTCCTAAACAGCAATAAGCCTGGGAGGAATTAGTGTGCCAAATTTCATGTTGGTTTTTATCTGGCTGTGTCTCCACAGTACACAGCACTCTCAATAGCTTCAAATTAATGCAGTTTTGAAGTTTATACTGTCCATCTACCTTCTCTTTAACTGTAAATGTTTATTAAATCCTAACTGACAAATAATAACTAAGTATGTTCATGTGATTTAATGTAATCTTTGAGTGTTTGTGCGAAAACTCGACCGAGTTAATTATTATATTTATTACCTCACCAACCTAGCCCTGTTTATGTAGAACATGGCTGTATTTGTTTTCCTGTGCTGCACTGTTTGCTCAGCACAATGTCTTCAGGTTCCATCTAAATGCACATAAAAAACATACTTTTTTGTTTACAGAGCTCCTCTTTAAAAGCTTTGTAGCATTGTACTGTATTCATGTGCAAATTTTCTATATCCATTGACATTTCCATGGACACCTATTTTATTGCATATCAAGGTTATTGTGTATAAAGTTGAAATGAACAGGAGTGGATTGAGTGTCTTCAATTGGTAGGGATATCTACCCAAAACAGGATCACTGCATCATAGGCTAATTCTGCTCTTAGGCCTTTCAATAATGTTCATATTATTTTCTAAAATGTTTATGCTAACATATGTTGTTACTGATAGGGACTGATGGAGGTCCCCTTTCTTCATATCTACCTTAGCTAGTCAGTATTCATTTTTTTTAATGACATCATTTTAAAAGGAATGGGATATATCCCATGGTTGAATTGATTAGCATTTACTGGATGGTTAGAGACAGCTTTTTTTCACATGTCTTTTGACCATCGTTATGCTGTAGATGAAATTCAAAATGGTTTTACTAAATAAGAAACACAGAGCCAAATGCAGAGATAAAAGCCCAAAGACCAGAGCACTAGGCCAGCCTGTAGCTTACCAGTTGCTGTTGTCCCTCCCCTCAGAGAGAGAGCTTTTCCTATGTGACCCATCTTTTTATTGCCTTTCTGTTCTAACTTCTCATTGGCTCTAAACCCAACCACATGATTTTCTTGTCACTGCCTGTCTATACAGACCTCCAGGTCTCTATTGTTCATACTGAGATTAAAGGTTCGGGTCACCATTTGACTGTGGTCTTGAACACACAGAGACTCTGCCTGCCACCTGATCAGATTAAGGGCATGTGCCACCACCACTGGACTTCTGCTAAATGGCTTGGTTTAGCTCTGATCTCCAGGCAACTTTATTTGTTAACATACAAATAAAATCACATTTCAGCACAAATAAAATATCATCATAGTATTTTGAAAATATTGCTCCAAACCCTTTGCTTATTTTTAAATCAGATTTATTTTCCTTGTTATTGAGTCATTTGTATTCCATATATATATTGGACATAATAGCAATCCCTTTAAAGTTTTATGGTTTGCATGTCTTTTCTTCCAATTTGTAGTTTGTCTCTGAACAAGAACTAGACACAAAACAGCTCTTCTCTTTTTATAAATGTTTTTTAAAAATTTATTCTTTGTTGCTGCCTAGCCCAATTGTCATCAGAGAGGTTTCCTCCAACAACTGATGGAAGCAAACTTCACATCCAAACATTAGGTGGAGCTCTGGCAATCCTGGAGATGGTAGGGAGGAAGGATTGTATGATCCAGGAGAGTCAAGGACACCACAAGAAAACTCACAGAATCAACTAAGCTGGGCTCATAGGGGCTCACAGAGGCTGGACAATCAGGGAGCCAGTATGGATCTGACCTAAGTCCTCTGCATATATGTTATGGTTATGTAGCTTGGTGCTCTTGTGGGACTCCTAAAAGTTGGAGAGGGGGCTGTCATTGACTTTTTATGGCTTTGGGGACCCCCATTCCTCATACTGGGTCACCCTATCCTGCCTTAATAGGAGGAGGGGGCTTAGCTTTACTGCAGCTTGTTATGCTATGTTTTGTTGATCTCCAGAGGAGGCCTGGCCTTTTCTGAATAGAAATGGAGAAAGAGGGGAGGACAGAGGTGAGGTGGAAGGAAGGGACTGGAAGGAGGGAAGGGAGGGGAAATGGCAACCAGGATGTAAGAGTAAGTTAATAAAGGAAGGAAGGAAGGAAGGGAGGGAGGGAGGGAGGAAGGAAGGAAGGAAGGAAGGAAGGAAGGAAGGAAGGAAGAAAGGAAGGGCAGAGAGAGGGAGAGAATGGAGGAAGGGAGGGAAGGAGGGAGGGAGAGATGGAAGGAAGAAAGGAAAGAAGAAAGGAAGAAAGAAAAAATTATTCTTTCAGTTTTATATATATATATATATATACACATATATGTGCAGTATATATAACAAAATATAATATATAGTACATATTGCATATATAGACAATGAAATATGATAATATCCAGTTCACAGTTCTCTCCTCCCACTCCCACACTTCCCCTGTAACACAAGCCTTTCCCAACTCTATGCCCTCTCATTTTTGTAAAAATAACTTATTAAATACAATCGATGTTGGCTTTATGTGTATGGGTGTGGGACCATTAGCTGTTCAAGGTCAACCCTCCAGTGGCTACACACCCAAACATAATAGTCTCCCCTCTCTGGCAGCAGTCAGCTGCCAATAGAGCCTCAGTTGGGGGTGGTGCCCCTTATCAGTTGTTTGTAGCAACTGTATTAAGTCAAAAATGTTGTCATTTGGATCACACTGTGAGAATTTTCTTCAGATGTAAATTAGGGCCCCTTGCACTTTAGTGACCCTAATTTCATACATTGTGACTTATAATTTGTGGGTCTAATATAAAATATTTTTGATTCATAACTCTTTGCTTTTTAACTTATTTAAAAATTAGTTGCTTGTGACTTTAGTACTTACAGTGGGTATAAAAAGAGGATTGCACTGACATTTTATTTACATCAACTCAAATAATTTGAAAATACATAATAAAAGATAAAGTTGAAACTATTAAAATGAATAAAAACACAAGCATGTATAATCTTATATTGTTACTCATTGGAAATTACTTTTATGATTGGATCAATTATTACCTACCTGAAAGAATCAAAGATACCGTGGTTTCTGTTGTAAAAATAAACCTGGTTATACTAATTTGATTATATAACACATTATGTCTAGATTTCAAAAATAATATCTGATAGGATACTACTGACCTTGAAATTGTAAAAATTCCCTTACATTTAGAACATGTTATTTTTTTACGATATTAATTTATGACCCAATAAATTAAGAGCATTTTCTCTGGCTCTTAATTAAGCTTTATTTGCTTAAATATCAATAAACAATTAGGAGACATAATTGTGAAAAATAGCCATGAGTATGTACTAAATTAATATTGTGAACAAGTGCAACCATGGTTATTGAACAGTATTTATCAAACTTCAATATGTATTGGGTAAACTTGGAAGGTATTTTGTTAATATTTATTTACAAATTTTATTTTAGAATTTTCATATTTTTACATGAGCACTGCATTTGCATCATTTCCATCTCACATACTTCTGACTCCATATTCCATTCCTGCCCACTCCATCCCCTCTCATCTTTAGGACCTCTTTATTATTATTATTTTTACAGATACATTATATGTGTGTATATATGTGTGTGTGTGTGTGTGTGTGTGTGTGTGTGTGTGTGTATGTGTGTGTAAATACATCTTACTGAGTCCATATAGTATTGCTAAAATATATATGTGTTTAGAGATGACCATTTGGGATTGGATAATCTATCAGGGAGCTAGCTCATGCCTGGAGAAGACTAATCTCCTCCTCTCAGCAGTCATGAATTCCCTTAGGTCTTCAGCTAGGGTTAGGGCCTTGTGAGATGTTCCATATTCGTGTTGGAGGTTAAATGGTGTTATCATTGGTTTGTCTTCTTTGGGTGACTTTATTGTTAACAGTGCATTGGTGTAACTCCATGTTATACATAGAGGAAACTATCTCATGGGAGATGTACTGGTCTTCAGGCACTATAACTAGAAGACACTATCTTAGTAGATTTCCTGGTCTTCTTGTTCTTACAGTCTTTCTGAACCTTCTGTGATGATGGTCCCTGAGCCTCATGTGCAAGTTATGTTGTAGAAGTATCAACTGGGGATGGCCACCCCACAGTCATTTGTTCCCTGCATTTTGGCAATGTGGATTTAAGCATTGCGCTCCATATTCTGCACAAGGAAAATTCTTTTATGAGGGCTGAGAACAATAGTTATCTGTGGGTACCAGGATGGATATGAGAATACAATTGGGAATTATACTGGTTTAGGAATGTGGTGGTTATTGGTTCTCTTCCAGGATCGTTTACCTCACCAGCCATGCATAGCTGGATAGGTTTACAGAAAGATACAATCACTATAATTTGTAGACTCTAGCTCCAAACTTTTTTATGAGTATAAAATCTGGAGTAAACAAATAAACAAGGTGGACAAAGAGAGCCAGTGTAGACATAGAGGAGCCGTAGCAAAGGGAAGAGTATGACCCAGGTGCTGTGAAGGCAGAATTGGGAAAAGCTGGATGGTACCTTTTTATTATTATTATATTTGTGTTTTAATTTTACACATCAGCCATGGGTTCCCCTGTCCTCCCCACTCCCGCCCCCACCCCTACCTGCCACCCATCCCCTCCCCTCTATTCCCATCTCCTCCAGGACCAAGACTCCCCTGGGGATTCATTTAAACCTGGTGGATTCAGTACAGGCAGGTTCAGTCCCCTCCTTCCAGGCTGAGCAAAGTGTCCCTGTGTAAGCCCAGGGTTCCAAACAGCCAGCTCATGCACTAAGGACAGGTCCAGGTCCCACAGCCTGGATGCCTCCCAAACAGTTTAAGCTATACAATTGTCTCACTTATCCAGAGCACAGGGACAAATAGCCAAAAGAATGGAAGGCTGTGGAGCCCCCAGCTGGATGGTACCTTATCTGGCAAGGGGGCTGTTGGAGGGATAATAAGGAAGAGGAAAGGTGGAGAGATAAAGAACACCAAGGATAACTGGAAAAATAGATAGACAAACATGTTTTATTTTAACTTAGAAACATACATTACATATGTATGCATACATATTTACATATTTAAATAATTTAAATTAAGTTAGGTTACTTGAGGTGATAATGTTCCACTCAAGAGTAATAGACTGTTTAACAAAGTCTCTGGTGGTAAGCAAGAGAAACCTCATTTGAGTTGTTGGTCAGGGGAGTTCAAGAGGCTCCCTAAACAAAACAGGCTATTGCCATTGTCCTTGGTTGCTCTCCAGACTTGAAAGGAAAACAGAATTGCTGGAGTCTAAACCCATTTCTCACCTGGGGAAATTGAACAGGAACTGACATGGGCCACCCTTACCCCTGCCACCCAGAACTAGCTCTGATAACACTCAAAGGGGCTAAGAAAACTGGCAAGAGAGAAAAGAAATTAAAAGTCCCCCTCAGCTGTAAAATTGACAAAACACAACAATAGCAATAGCAAAGATGTTTGAATTTACATTCTTTCCTTCAAATATATTACTATTTCTGGAGAACTACTGCCTTACAGACTTTTCTCTCCAGTAAACATTTTGCACACTTCCTTTACATTGTTGCCTAAACATTTAACCTTATCTAATGCATCCACTGAGACTCTGTGTGTGTGTGTGTGTATGTGTGTGTGTGTGTGTGTGTGCAATATTCAATCATATATGGATACCTTTTTTCACCTGTGGCTATTCTTAGATTTTTTAGGCTTGATCAATGTTATCTTAACTGAATATGTGACATCATCAAATCAGAGATATAAACAGCCTATGTGGTATCTATATTTTACTAGTGAGATTCCATCATTAGGACATCTTTGTTCTCTTTCTATATGCTCTGACCAGTGGTTAGCAACAAATTAAAAGTACAGAGCCATATATCTGTTTCAAGATACAGTACAGCAAGACCCAGCACAAATGCTGTTAATACCCCCTTGGGTTAACTGTTTGCAATCTAAGTGATCCTCAGAGTCATTGGAGAAAGCTTCTAAATGACAAACTTTAGGGCCTGTCTCAAAAGTGTCTTAAAGAGCAGATGTGGGCTTTGGACAATTTCCTAGATAATGGTGTTGTTCTGGGAACTGCTCTTGAAATTTTCCACCATTGAACGTGGAATGACATCGCTTTTCAATGAACACACAAACAGTGGGCACAACCTGGATGATTCTCAAACATGTATTTTTTTTATTTTATAAAACCAAAAAAAGTTGATTACAGTGGATTATAAATCTCTTACTATGTGTTATAAAATTATAAGATTCCACTCCTGTTATAGTAAGCCATTATCTCTTATTTAGACTTAATTCAGTTTTTAATGATACTCTCTGTAAGATTCCTTAAGTAATTCTTCCCAAGAAAAATCTCCACATCTTTATATTCATAAAATGGTTCTACGATCAAGAATTTTATGAGAATATAGCTGTGTTATAATTGCCTAAAGCGTCTTAAAATTTAGGTGTTACACACCCCAAATTTTAAAAATATTAATTTGTTTTTTCTTTGAGTCAAGTAAAATTAATCATTCAAATTATGAGTATGGTAAATAAATTGCAGAGAATTTCCTTTTCTACTTGTACATGAAACTTTTCCTTTTTTTACTCGAAAATTCAAAGTTTAAACAATTCAATTAAAGATAAGCCTTAGGAACTGGAGAATAGCTTCTGTATTTATCATATTGAAGGTGATTAAGAAAGTCTGAGATCAATTTGGAACGTGAAATTCCTTCATTAATAATTCATTATAGTTATCTAAAATATATTTTAGTGTATTAAAACTATAGATGTGTGGAACATAATTACCTAAAACCTGACAATGCGGACTACCTGACCTTCTAAGAAGTTTGCTAATCCCTGCACAATCATCTTATCCTGTAATAAATTATCTATACTCAGTAAGAATTCAGAACTCAGCAAATAACATGTTAATAAGTCTAGTAAAATTTAAAAATCATTGAATTCTTTATCTAGGTCAATATTAGGTTAAAAATTAATGAGTGTCAAAATTAAATTGTGTGTGTTCTCTCCTTAACTTAACTTAGCAGTGCACAAGAGTTGGTGAACATGCTAATTTTATTAATAAATGTAGCACTAAAAGCTCTACAATTTAAATGAGTCATATATTAGCATCTTTATCATGAGTAGTAAATTAAAATGTTATAGGAGCTCAGTAAAGAAGAATAGCTGAAGTCTATATTGTTTGGTTTTTATTTTTTTAATATTTCTGTATTCTATGATACTGAATAACAATTCAATAAGCATTACAAGACTGAAATGTTTAATTTTTCTCAATGTTTCACAGGCAAAGATGCAAAACCCAAACCACCACGTATGTTATATGCATGCTCAATGAGTGAATAAGTTAATAAATAAAACAAATATTAAAAGTATGTTTTTATATATCTATCTGAGCCCATTTTAAATATTTTGCTGAAAGCTGGTTGCTTAACTGTTTTTTCTAGACACTGTGAATAGAATCCAACTATATTTCTTACACTGTGTTATGCTGAAATTTCCTTTATTCTTTTATTCTTGATGCATTGGAAATACAGCCCTCCTTGACACTGTCATTGAAAGTTTTTGCTTGTGTTTCCATTTATTTTCTCAGAATAATTCTTATTTTGATTGGGAAGGGGAGGCCTTTATTGGTCTCCCTTTCTTTACCATAACTGAAAGGAACATATTGTTGATTAAAATATGACAGATTAAAATAGAATTGATGCTGTATAAAAGAATGCATGTGCAGAAAAGAGGCTGATACCACTGTGTAATCATTACAATTTGCATTTTTAGAGCCCCAAGTGAAAAATGAAGAGAAATCAGGTATGCATTTTAATGTATAAATTCATGCATGCATTCCACACTTAAAATGAATAGTGTAACTCTTTGAAATATTATGGGAAGGTAGATTATCATGTCTAAAGTAAGAGTCTGGTCAATTGTGGTCTTTTTCTAATCCTTCCCTCCTGACCCCTTTTCCTTCCAATACTTCTCAGTCTCTCAAACAATTGCAATCCTATATAAATGAATGAATGAATGAACAAATCAATAAATAGATCAGTAAGACTTTATAGACAAGATTGCTTGCTGCTGATTTTGAAGAGAAGCTGTCTTTCTGACTTTGTGTCAGTCCTGGTGTATCCATTTGTACATCAAAAATATACTTTGAGTATTACAAAGACATAATATTTATTCATGGAGGAAAAATAAAACAATAAAGCTTTTTTAAAATCCCTCTAAGATATCAATTTCTTGAAAAACATGTTAGTATACATATAAAAACTACAAGGAGTTTCTATGTTGCAAACCAAGCAACCAACCCATTGCCTAGACTCTTACCAACCAATAACTTTTCTCGAAATTTCGGGAGGACAGACTTTCTATCAGGTAAATATCTGTCTTCATACTTCTCTTTCCCTCCTCCTGAGTTAAATGAACAATTCCATAAGAGGTAGTATGCAGCAGAAATGTTTTCAAAAGAACACATGGTATCCAATTGTGAAACAGTTAAAGTTTTAATTCATGGCTGCTGACTACATTTGTGATATAGAATTATTGTCAATAAAATACAATAAAATTACTGAAGGCTACAAATCCATGACTTGGTTGAGCCATGTTTTTTGAAACCCACAGAGAAGAATTCATCTTTGTCTTTTTTGACTGCTAGTGCTTCCCAGCATTCTTGTTGTGACTTTCTTGCCCACAGACTACTCTATAACTTCTTTCTCCATGATTACATGGCCATCTTTGCCATGAGCATTTTGGTGTCAGTAGCTTTCTTCTTAAGAACTCGGTCACAGTGGATGAAGAACCTACCTACATGCCTATTGTAATATCGTAACTAATTACATCTGCAAGAAACGTATTTCCAAATAGGATAACATTCTGAGGTCCTGCAGAAAAGTACCTGGACACACTTTTTTGGAGTACATGCTTTATTCCATTCAAGTCTTTCCTTTATCCTGCCAAAATTCATGTCTTTCCTATGTGCAAAACACACTGATGCTGTACTTACATTGTCAAATATTAATTACTGTAACATCTGCTATCAATCCTACCTGTTAATTTCACTTAAAAATTCCAGATGTTGATGTCATTATTTAGGTGATCTACATCAGCTTTGGATGGAAAAAATATGATAAAAATATTCTTTACCTATGAGTCCATAATAAATAATACGTTTACAAATACAATGATGAGACAGCCATTATATACACATTCTCATTCCAAGCGACAAAACTAGAAGTCAAAATAAGGATGCGATGGGTAAACAAGTTTTCGATCCTGGCCAACTTCAAGTCTTGAGAATATTTTCTCTGTTTCAGTCCTCTGCCCTCCGGGTTTGATGGGGTAGTAGCTATGCCTCATCCTGCTGCAGAGATGGCTCCAACCCTTCCAGTCATTTCTTTATTTGCTCTTGTCTCTATTCATTTAGTATTGTTGTCTTTTCTTATTTAAAATTCTCAATAGCTTGATTCATCCCACATTCAATAAAGACAGAATCAGAATTTTTCATAGCTATTTCCAGGATTATTTTTCTTACATTTTCTGTAAGTGTGACTGGTTGGATCAAGCTGTCTACACATAATGTCAACCTTCTGTCCATTTACAGTTATCCCTGTCTCTAGGATTACTATGGACTGGGTGAAATTTCCCCAAATCACTGTAGGATGGTTTATTTTTCACTAACAGTTTTTATTATATTTCACATTCTATTACAAGGGACAGACTGATAACAGTCTACACATGTCTTCAGCATTTTCTTGAAAATATTCTTCTAATAAAAACTCAAGTTGTTTGCTTACAATTTTGGCCTTTCAAATCTATGGAAGAATACCATTTGGGAAAGAGCTCTGTCTTTTGACAAATACACTCTCTTCTCCAAAGACCATGTTTCATCTCATTCTCTTCTCTACATTGTCCAATAATGTGTCCCATTTACTAATGAGGAAAAGCAGCAACGTGTTCTTCAGCATTCCTGTTCCAAGCAGCATGTTGTTTAAATGCAGAGTTGTACATACACTTTGGTTTGAAATTGTTCTTTCAAAGCCTAGTTGTGATCAATGCAGTGGGATTAGGAGATGTATCACAAACTGGGAGTTAGATAGTGATGGTTCCTGTTTCCAGAATGAGATCAAGGCTGTTATGAAAGTAGTTTCAGATGCATGCTTGCTTTTTCTACCTTCTACCTTCTGCCCTGTGTAGATGTAACCGTCTTGTTAAATAAGAAACACAGAGCCAATGGCAGAGTTAAAAGCCAAGAGGTCAGAGCAATAGCTGAGAGCTGAAAACCTTACCCTTCACTGCTTCTGCTGTCTTTCCTCTCCACTAGATACCTCTTTCTTTCCATAGGATGCAGCAGCAAGAAAACGTCATTTTTGAACTAGGGACAGCATGTGCTGGCAATTGGCTCTTGTCTTGAACTTCACTACCTCTAGTACTGTGAAAAGTGGGTTTCTTTTCCATGTAAATCTCCCTTTGTATGGTTTTCTGCTATTCCAGCAGAAAATAAAAAAACAAACAAACAACAAAACAGAGGAGACTGAAATACAGATTTTCATATGGATCTCTGTGATATCTGAGTTAGGAAGCTAGAAAATGAGGAGGGTAAAGGGAGACTAGGAGGATGAAGATAATACAAGGAGTCATAGACAGATGTGACATCCTTTATCCTCAGGGGCACTAGTAGATGCTAAATGATTTAACTCTCTTCAGAACATTCTCCAGTGTCAGTACGTATGCAAATAGTCGTCTCTTCAAGGGAGTCCGGGCTCTTTTCAAGTATTTCAAAGTTTTCCAGTATCCCACCACTATGTAATCCACAGTCTGCTTCCATATTTGTATTTGTTACAGCAGTATTCCACTTCCTAGTACAATCTGTGAGTTTCTATGAGTGGAATAAGGCACTTTAAACAGTTTCTTAAAGCATCATCTGTGTTCCACCACAGCTCTGCAAGTTGAACAACATTCCCTTTCCAAGCTTACTTGAAATGTCTTCTTTGCCTCTTCTTGGCTTTTATTGGGTACCAGAAATCCATATATTCCTTGAGATTTCAACTCAGCATTTTAATCTCTGCCATCATCATCACATGTCCATCTTCTCCCTCTCTGTCTGATGAGGAGCCACCCTACCTTAAGAAGGCCTCACCTCATCTCAATTAATTACATCAGCATTGACTCAATATCCAAATAATATCACTTTGCAGGTATTGATGCTGAGGACTCAACCTATCTTTAAGGGACACATTCAAGCCATAATAGTGTATATTTAAATTCCTAAATTAAACGGATTACTTAGATCTATTTTAGACAATCTCCTCCCATTTTGCTGTTGAAATGATTTATCTAATGTTATTTTTGAACTCTTTCTTATTACAATCAGCTTGAAACAAAGAAGACAGTTTAGGTTTAAATAAACTCCTAACTAACTATTCACTTGAGGCACATTAAGATAACACTTTAATGACAGTCAAGTATATAGTGAGTTACTACCTCTACCGTGTTCAATAATCCTTCCTTAAAAATACACCATGAATCTGAAATAATTATTAGCAAAATTCTTCATTGTCTATTGAGATAAAAATACAAATAATTGGCATTGATAAATAATTGCTTTAGTTTATTTTCTTAAGATCATGTTTTCCTGGTTTTTTTTTCTCATTTCAGAGCCACAAATTAAAAAGGAAGCAAAGCCAGGTAACAATATTTTAAATAATATCATAATTCATACTTTGCTCAGGCTGAAATTGAAAATATCACTGGCTCCCAACAAAATTTCCACAGTTCCTCAGTTAGTTGTAATTTCCCCCCCTTTCTGTTGTCCAATAGTATTTCACAGTACTCTAGTGAAATTCAGATTTCCATTTAGCAAGATATATCTAGACTATGGCTTTCTACTAGTGGTTCTCAACCTTCCCAATGCTGAGACCCTCTAATACAGTTTGTCATGTTGTGGCGACTGCCAACCATAAAAACATACCATTGCTACTTCATAACTGTAATTTACTACTGTTATGAGTTATAATGTAAATGTTTGATGTGCAAATATCAGATATGTGACACCCCAAGGTGGCCACAACACAACACACTTGTTGAGAACCACTGTTTTATACTTGACTTAGAGATGACTCCAGGACTTAGAATTTATTCTGAGTGTTTTGAAATCAAGTAGGATCATGTCAGTTTTGTGGCTTTATTTCTATCAATAATCAGCAACATCACAAATTCATAAAATCATGGGCCATTTGAGTACAAGGGGGGGGCAATGGCTAGAATTTAGGAGGACTCCTGAGTAAGCACAACTAGACACTGCTCTGTTACTTTCATCATTATGGAAGCATAAAGCACAGCTAGTGCTATCCTTATACAGTAGTTTTGGAGTAGTTCAAAAGGCTAAATTGAAGCAATTAGTTTTTCAATATTTCAAGCTAATAAGTGTTGGAGCTAAAATTCTGCACCATGTCTAATTGTTTTCTGAACCTCTGAGAAGTTCTATTAAGAAATCATCCAAAACTAACTGCATCATTTTATTAACAGCTAAAGTCGACCTAAAAACAGGATGACCTCTTTTAGTTTGTACTGTCATGATTAAGTCCTTCTTGTGATACCAACTAGTTACTGACCTGAGGCAAGTTTATAGAAGCCCTCGAGCACTCTGGAAGCCATTCCTTCATTATGAGAAATGATGTAGCAAAATCTTTACTTATTAACTAATCTAAGAATGCCGATCTAGAGTCAAGTACAGCATTGCCATAGCCCTCCACTCCTCACTAGCTTTATCCAGCAGCTAGTCATAACTTGTGTCCAGATGCCCTTGTAAATAATATATTTGCATGCATCAGGGCTTATAAATATCTATCTACCTTTTATGACTTACTTTCTGATTTTTTTGTTTACTGGTAGTTGAGTACATTTTTATCAGACACTTTAAAATTATAATTATTTAGAGAGAAAGAAAGAGACAGAGCGAGAGCGAGAGCGAGAGCGAGAAATATGTTCATGCCAAAGTGAGCAAATTGAGGTCAGAGGTAAACTTCTGGGAATTGGCTCACTCCTTCCAACTTGTAGGTTTTGGGGGGGAAGCTTGGGTCATCCATCAGGTTTGGTGGCAAGCACAAATCCAAACCTGATGAACAATACATACCTGTTGAATCATATCACTGGTCCAGCATTAAAAATAAAGAGCCTTTTAAAGTGAGTTGTACCTAATACCACTTAAAATTTATATTAGTTGTTTTAACATATTGTATTTGTCAGGTAACCTTATTAATTTTTCTCCTTCCAGCACCATCTGACAAAGGTCAAATACACAGTATGTATATCTGCTTCTCCTGTAATGTTCATAGAAAATCTTTTTAAAAAAACATTTTCTATTTCCAAAATTGTAAAGTTTAATCTATGCTTCTACATTATGCTTTGCAAAACCAATGATTTGAAAATTACAGGTGTTATGTAAATAAAAGGTTTTGTGTGTAATGTTTTTCTAAAACAAAGCCTTTAGGTCTTTGATATGAAATGGGATAGCATAGAAGTTTAAAAATGTTTTCTCCCCATTGGAAAAATTGTTATTTTTCAACTTTATAAATCATCAAAGTCAGAAAATTTTTCAGTGTGTACTACACTAGAAAACTTTAAAATACCGGGTAACTCTTTTTATTATTTTCAGAACACGATGATCCCAAACCAGAGCAAGTTACTCCTCATGTTAAACCAGGTATTTCCCAAGAGGCATTGCTGCATTCAATTGTCTCCCATTGTTGTGCTCATATCAAAAGGAAGATTATAGAGTCAGATCTGAAGTCACCTGTGATAACTCATGCCATAAGCCATCAGCTTCTAAAGAGCATTTCCAGTCTTAGTTATCATCCCAATATAGGTTGAACTGAGAGTTTAATGGTAGTATTCAAACAGACATCCTCCTTCCCCTTCCCAGCAGATCAGGGATTATTGCAAAGAGCATCCCAATCCGCACCCAGGTAAATGGGCTCTACATGGGGATTTACCTTTTCCCACCTTGGACAAGACAGTCTTCTAAAAATTGTCCTTTAGACTGACTTCCATCACCCTAGACTTTCCAAGTTCCACCAATGTTGAAGGAATCCATATTTGTCTTGCTTCCTCATCTCCCTTCTTCTCTTCCATTCTGGCTCCCTTTCCTTTAGGATTTTGGAGAAAATAGAAGTGAAACAGTGTGCTTTGATGATAAAGATGCAGAACTTACAGAAACAATTTATTAGCTAGATTTTATTTAAGAATAGATATTTCTAGTTTTTATTTAAGTGCTGATTCAGTACAAAATTGATTTTTAGATTAGTCAAGCATCAACTACCACATACAGTGTTACCATCCATCTTAGGCATCCCATGAAGTACTACTCAATCCTGTGAATGTAGTTAGGCCTGATTCTTTGATAAGTTTAAAATGATTTTTGATTAAATGAAACTTGCTTAGAGTTTTAAATTGCACATAAGTAAATCCTTATGTAATGAATTTGAGTCAGTTTGATTTGATTCATCTATACTTTTAAAATATGAGATCCCACAGGGTTTGACAACATATGCACATGCTGTAATCCCAGTACTTGGTAACTGGAAACAAGAGGATTAGTAGTCAGAGGCATCCTCTGCTACTTAGCCAGTATAAAGCCAGTCCAACCTATATGAAACCAGGCCCTGTGTTACATGTATGCATATATACCCAAATACTACGAAACACAGGAGTAGTGAAATGAAGGCAAGAATGTGGAGAGACTGGAATGGCTACCTCATTGACAGAAAAAAAAAAAAACTATAAAATAAAACAACAAAAAATGCAATCTCCTAATTAAAGTCTATAATGAAACATTATTTTTAAATATTCTTAAATATTTGCCATTTAGAGATGAAACACAGACAAAATGGATTTAATTTCTGTGTATATAAAGCACATTATTTTCTTCTAACAATTCTAATTCTAGTACAAACTACACGTCCTTTAAATTCTTTTATCCAGTGAAACTTTCTACATTAGATATTTAAACCGCCAGTTCACTCCAACCAAAATCTTACTTCTAGAGTTTAATTTTGTATGGAATTGTTGGAATACTCACTTTGTTTTGGGACAAACTTTTTTAGGGTATCACCTTTACAAGAACATTCAGAATTCATCTTCCTTTTTAAATCAAGTAATGAAAGAGACCCATATATTTTATAGCAATACCTCTTGTATATAAGTACTATTAAGTCAGAGTCAAGAAGAAGGGAAAGGTTGATATGCACAGGGTGGGAGACAATTTAACTTTATAAAAATTCACCAAGAGAGCTACTAGGGAGATAGATATCTACTGGGATATTTCTCTTTTGCTTTCATTCAATCTAAAAAAACTTGTAGTTCGCTGTTTTATTAAAATCTAACCTTTTAAATTTTGTTATCTAAACAAACACAAATTACGAAGGTTTGGATGCATGACTGCTTTCTACTGCTTTGTCGGAAATTTCTGCTCATATTAATATTTTCTCCTATCACAGAACAAAAAGTTCTCAAGCAGGTAAAAGCTATCACAGCAGAAAAGACAGGTAAAGAAATCCCTTTATATTCATCTTTTCTAGATCAGTCTTGTGTGTACAGATATGCACAAGTATGCATGAAGTATGTATAATTTTTAATTTAAAAAATTAAATTAAAATATAACCACATCATTTCCTCCTTCCCCGTCCTTCCTCCTACCTCTCCCATTTCCCCTACCTTTCATAGTCATGATCTTTTTCTTTGATTATTATTATAACATAAAGATGTACATATCCATAAATAGATAAATACAACCTGCTGATTCTATTAAATGTTGCTTATCTAGGACTTACAACTTGATATTGGATAACCAATAAGGGGCTCATCACTGAGAGAGACCAGTTCTCCTTCTTTTAGCATTCATTAGTTGATAGTAGTTCTTAGTCTAGGGGTAGAAACCCCAGAGATTTCTCCCCTTAAATGTTAGTTTGTCCATTGGTTTTGTCACTTTTCAGTTCTTGTTTGGTATGAATTATCATAGGTGAATCATGTATACTTTTAAATCCATAAGTTGTGAAATTCTGAGTTACTGTGAATAGTTTCAAATCATCAATTTTCATTGAAGGTAGTCGATACTGAAGTGGCTTAACTTGTTTTAGAGTATTACTAGCAAAACTATACATAATTTATTAGGAAATCCATTTAAATATTAATTATCTTATATTCTAATTTGATCTTTCATCTTATTTTCAAAACACAATTTCTCAAGTCCTCAAATCTTAAAATTGTGGAAATCTAGATCAGTGAAAAAGCCAACAAGGAAACATGCTTAGTATACAAGCCAGATGGCCTGAACTTAACTCCCAAATCCCATAATAAGAGGAGAGAACTGACTTCCAAAAATTGATCTCTGAGCTCCACAATGCACACACCTGATCACTATCTACCATCTATAAATCATCTATCTATCTATCTATCTATCTATCTATCTATCTATCTATCTATCTATAATCTGTCTATCATCTATCTATTATCTATCATCTATAACTCTATATCTGCCTGTCTAGCTATCTATATCTATCTGTCTATCTTTATTTCTATCTCTCTCTGTGTGTATGTGAGTGTGAGAGAGAGTCTGTGTGATCAAGTGAGATACACACAGAGGCAAAAACAGAAACATAGAACAAAAATAAAATTTTAAAATCAAATCACATAATTTGAAGCTTTGTCCCACTTATAAATTAGCTCATGTGATTTGTTTCATATTCCTCTGAGAATTGTGTGGGTTTTTATTTAAAGATTTGCCTTAAGAAGGAATCAGCAGAACATATCCCCACTATTTCATGTGTTCAAAAAGGATTCACATTCTTTTCTGTTTTGGAGACTTTCCCAAGAAAGCAAAGAAAATTTTGAGTCTTGCTCTGAGCTGATGTCTTAAACCCCCCTACTCTCTTTTCTTTGAATCCTCCAAGTAATCTCACCATTTTGATTATTCAGTGAACCATTTCCTTCCATATAATTGTTCTAAAACAAATCGTCTATGAAGAATTCTTTCTTTTGAAATGAGATAATGGGGTAGGCAGTATTCAAATATTTCATGGAAGAAAACAGAACTCAAGAGAAAATAACTAATACAAATTATAGGCCATCCTGAGCCACTTTACTTCACTAGATATGGCATTCTTCTATTTCTTCTTTAATGCAAGAAATCCATGGGAATCTGCATAAGGAGTATTAGAGAAATATATTAAGATAAATTGAGGAAATACACTCAAGAATGCATAAATGAGTCAGATAACTGAAGTCATCCTCTGATCTGACCCAAAGTGAATCCACCTCATAGTTCAATCACACCAGGAAGATGGAAACACTGAGAAGAGCTTGTGACCCCTCTCTCTTTCCTTTTAAAGGGTCACTTACAATGGGCAAGAAGCACCTCCTCCAGGCCTATAGCCCAAGGTCATTGGCGGAGCAAATACCACTACATTTCTTACCACTCAATAAATTTATAACACCAGTAAATGTTCCCTTAATTTTCATAGTGCCATGTAAAGACATCCTCCAAACCTAGAGGATCTCAGTCTACTGTGGATATTTAAGGATATAAAGAACTAACTTGGCATATTTGTATTCCAAATACAGAGATTGTTGTAAATGTTATGTGCATTACATATCTTTGGTTATTTTTCACAAAGCAATATGAATAATTATATTTACTATTTTAACATAATAGTGCTCAGAAAAAAAAACAGGTTTAATTTAAGCTGAGAAAATAATCTAAGCTAAGAACAAATATATATGTGTATGAATGAAATGTTTTTCCTGTTGCTAATACTCATCAGTATACTGTCTACTTCGCTTCAGTCTCCAAAGCGAAGCCCTAAACCAGCAAGCAAAATAGCCTACTTACTTCAGTTTTAACAATTTGCTTATTTTTTGTTTGTTTTTAGTGTAGACTATAACTAAATTTCTGTGTAAGTGATAAATTAATGTTTTATGGCTTTGATTTAACTTCCTTATGGCTTACTATTAATCAGTGATTCATGATATTTGTATAGAAGAAATGTCTGGAAGGTCTATAAGTATTATTAATATTAAACAGGTAAGTACATACAGGTAATCAAATACTGAAACAAGAAGTAGATAGTAAATCATATGAATTTACATAGTGAATAGCAAGGAAAAATTAAATGAGCAATTGTGTTATTAACTATACTTACTATTAAATTTTATGTTTTAAGCTGCATTACAGGTTTAGCATTTAGAAAACCACAAATTTACAAGCATTTTGCCACTTATCTCTAAAACAGTAAACTTTCTTTGAGTGATCTTCAGAGATCATTTCCTTATACACAGATTGCAATGATAAATACGTAAGAGATGCTGATGAAGTTCAGGAGGTTGTGAACATTTACCTGTGTTCACACGTGGTAATTAAGTCTAATATTGTGTCAAAATTATGATTCTGCTTCTTGGGGAGATGCCTTTAGGTACACATTCTAAAATGAAGTCTGGGCATGTTTAACCACTGGGTAAAAATGAAATGATAAGATCTAAAGACAAGTGTGACTCAGAAGATAGGATGTCATGTTGGTAGCCCAGGAGATGACGTATGGGTTTATGGAGCCTATTTAGAACACAAAGGTACCCTAGCACTCTTGACACATATTTTGTGTGTGTGTGTGTGTGGGGTGTTATAATTATTGCTTTATTTTGCTTTTGTAGTGTTGATCTTACAATATTTTATATTGGAATAATGGCTTCTACTTGTTATTTTGTATGAGTATATAACATAACATTTAGGTAAATTTGATTTATGGACCTTTATTCTTGAATGGTATCAAATTTAGTTTATAATTTATTCTCATGTGGTGTCACTTCTCACCTATTTCTATCTTTTTCAATGGCTGGTACGTGATGTTAGAGAAAAATATCTGTAATTAAAGGTAATTTCTAAGGTCAAGGGTAAAAGAAGGGAAAGACAGATAACATACTTGGAACACATAGTGTGTCCTGCTCTAGCTTTTGCTCTGTTTCCAAATATTCCCATTCCACTTTAAGATATTCTACCATCTGAAACTTGGAAATTCTGTGTTTGGTGGAGGATAAATATTTTCAAAAAGCAATTTTGGGTCTGAGTATTTTCAGAGGGTTTAGAAAGGGGTCTGTTGGTCACAAATTTTGGTTCCATTTGTCATATCCTGGACCCATTTGAGATTAAGCAGTGATGCTTCTGGCTGGATCTGGAAGGACAGGGTGATGTGTAGGGATAGGAAGTGTGGTATACTCTAGAGTAAGACACATCTGTATTATATATTAAACAAGACAAGAGAAGATGTCCAGAATTGAATTGTTTCTGACATGGAAAGAGGGAAATTTGAAGGCAGAAAGGTCAGAGGAGAAGGATAAGACCGACAGATGCCACAAGAAACACAATCTTCACTAACAAAGCAGCTCCTTCACATTGTTCCCTTTGGCATGTTGTGTCTCCTTCCTGTTAAGCCACAGGCTATCAAGAGACTGAGTACACTGGCACTGTCTTTTAGGTGCTGAGAGAACACATTTCAGAGTTGCTTGACAATGAATCTTACCCTGTTTATACTATACTCTTTGACAATAAGCTTTCTGTGTTGTAAGTTGCATAGAAATGCCTTTAGGAATATGCTTCTTGTGCAAGTGAGGACCGTCTGCCCACATGAAATGCAATACACTCCCTGCTCCAAAAATAATCATATTTCCTGTGAATTTTCATTTTCTTCTCCAGAAAAAGCTGATCTTCGAGATAAAGAGCCTCAGTCTATTAAAACAGGTATTCTTGGCCTTTTTTGGCTTACACGCTACGCTGCCTTTGTTCACCATGTTTATTAAATTTGGGCATTAAAAACTGAAGTAGGCACTTTTTGTTTTATTTATCAGTCCTGTTTAGTTTGAGGCTTTGTACTATAATCTGTTTTATCTGACACTAGAGCTGTGGTATTACAGGCAATCAAAAAAAAGATTATCAAAGCATGCAACATAATCCAGAGGAGCTAGCAAACTGAGTTTGTTTTCATGACTCATAAGTTCTTTCCATAATATTTGCTATTTATCAAGCTTGTTATAATTGCCATTTATCATACTCATGAATTGGGATCCCTTTATATGGTTTTAAATATTATTTAAAATTACACATGTTAAATTTGGCTAATTGTGAGCATCAGCAACAATAATTTCTTGCCATTAAAATCTTTAACAATTAGATTTATCATTTTATAATATTACTAAGTTTTATGACATGAAGTTCTTTGTATGGCTCAGATGCTGTAACTAAGGATTCTAACTGAAAAAATAACCTTTGTCTTCTTTTCTCTATACAGTCAATCTTCATTCAAAAACAACCCAAATTATAATGTAATATTTGTCTTTGAGTAAAGAAAGCTTATATTTAAGACTGAATATTTTTTATTATGAGATTTTTCTATTTGTTTTACATATCAACCACGGATTCCCCTGTTCTCCCTACTCCCACCACCCCCCACCACACTCCACCCCCAATCCCCACCTCCTCCATGGCAAGGTCTCCCCTGGGGTGTGTGCAGAGCCTTGTATATTCAGTTGAGGCAGGTACAAGCCCCTCCTCCCTGCACCAAGGCTGAACAAATTAGACTGAATAATACTTTAATAATTTCCAAAGGCATGCTGTATTGGAGAAAGAGGAAACATACTTATAAAGGGTAGATTTTCATCTACTATTTATTTCTTCTTCCAGAGTTATTATACCAATTTTCATTTAAACTCCAGAGAAATCAAATGATTAGTGAATATTAGTGTGTTCCCATAAAGAAGAGTGGCAAAATTTTTAAATAGGAAGTTCAGATTATTTTAAAAATTTATATCTTATCCAATAAAAGCTGAAATTTTGCAGATGAAGAGAAAATTAAGACATTAAACACTCACAAATTCTATACCTGTTCTATGGGAACATGTTAGAAAATATTTTAAAAACTTTGTCTATTTACTTGTTTTAATACATACTTAATTTTTCCCAATTATAACAGCAAAATAGAAAATATAGAGTTAACATGATCTCTCTCTCTCTCTCTCTCTCTCTCTCTCTCTCTCTCTCTCTCTGTGTGTGTGTGTGTGTGTGTGTGTGTGTGTGTGTGTGTTACACAAAATTTTCACTAATCTTTTTTTTCTTTTAGAAAAGCCTAAGCCATCTTCAAGTAAGTGCATCATTTAGAATTTGAAGGATATGGGTATGTGAGATGATTCATAGGGTAAAAGTACTTGTTACACATTCCTGGTGACATAAATTCAATCCCTGAACCCAGTTAAAGTTGGACAAAGAACCCTGAGTCCGTAATGTTGTTCTCTGACCTCCATCCATGTGCTGTATAGCACATAGGCACACACACAGAAGCACACACACATGCACATGCACACGTGCATGCTCACATACTAATAATGCACAAATTTTAAAAAGAATATTCAATTATGAGATTTTTTTTCAATGTCCAAGTGGTAAATTAAATTTCAAAAATAAGTTTATTAATAGAAACAGTATTATAATATTATTTCTATAACAGACATTCATCAATAAAAGATAAATGGTATACTCTTTTTATTAACACCAGAACATGCTTGCCTATGATTATGCCTAGTGCACTCTATTAGAATATATGAGGAGTGCCTAAAATGTTTTCCTTTAGCATGCCTAAGTAGCTAACACATTTTTCATGGAAGGATACCAGTGGATAAAAAAATGGTTGTGGAACTGAAAAGATGTTTGGCAGTTAGGAATATTGACTGTTCTGCCGGAGAACCCAGGTTTTATTCCTAGCACCCACCTGGTGGACCACAACCATCTGTAATTCCAGTTTCTGGGAGTCCAGTGCCCTATTCTGATGCCTAGGACACCAGGCATGCACTCAATGCACATACATATATGCAAGCAAAACATTTATACATATAAAATAAAATAAATAAATCTTTATAAACTCACAAGTAGTTTCATCTCTTTTATCTATTTTTGTTTGTTAGGGATTATTCAATAAACACAGTGTGCAGATTCATTCAATGTTAGTGTGAAAGTCACAATGTGAGTCAAGATGGTTCATATTTTAGTATTTCTAACACTCAATTATCTTCAACTAATATATTAGCCTTTTATTTCAATTGTTAAATCCTTGAAATATTGATTTTAGTAATTAAAAATTAAACCTCAATGTTTCAAATAATAATAAAATGTCATTATAAACAATAAAAATGCTTGCTTTTTAAAAACCCAAATTTTACTTAGGAATAAATACACATAAATTGAATAAGGACTAGCTAGAAGTTGAATTTTTTTTAAATGTTCACTGGGGCAGGAGAGATGGCTCAAAGTTTAAGAGCACTGGCTGCTGTTCCAGAGGTCCCAAGTTCAATTCCCAACAATCACATGGTGGCTCATAACCATCTATAATGCGATCTGGTGTCCTCTTCTGGAGAGTAGGCCTACATGAAGGCAGAACACTGTCTATATAATAAATAAATAAATCTTTAATAAAAGTTTACCTATTGAGTATTTCATACATATATACTAAAATATAATATTCATTCTGAATTTCCCACCTCCCAACTTCATGTTTCTTTCTTTTTTCCTCAAATTCTTCCTCCTCCTCTTCCTTCTTTTCCCTCATTTTCTTTTTTCGTTGTTGTTGAAAACAGATTTAATTTCAAATAATACAGTTAGTTTCTCCTGCCCTAACTCCCCAGATGAAACCATTACATAAAAGCAAAATACCTGTAAGATTTTTAAAAAGCCCTGTCAAAGCATTATGAGATACAAAACCAAAATAAAACCAACCAACTAACAAACCAACCAACCAACCAAACAAACAAACAAACAAAAGTCTCCAAAAATAACATTGAATTCATTTTGTATTGGCCATCTACTGCTGGGCATGGGGCCTACCCCTAAATGTGGCTTGTATACTCAATGAATCTTCCTTGGAAAAAATTATTTTTTTTTATTTTCAAATGGTTGTCAATTGGACATAGCTTCTAGGTTAGGAGTAGGAGCTTGTGCCTACGTTTCCTCTAGGCTCTGGGACCCCCTCTGGCCCAGAACTGTGCATGACCTTTGCATGCTATCAGTCTCTTGCGTTCATATGTGCCTAAGTTCTGTTGTGTCTAGGCCTTTTTTCTTCCATGTCCTTCATCCCCTCTGGCTCTTACAATCTATATGCCTCCTCTTTAGCGTAATTCCTCGAGTCTGTAGGGAAAATAATTAATGGAGATATCCCGTTTAGTACTGAGTGTTACAAGGTCTGTCATTATGTCCACTGTCCAGCTATATTTGTACTGTGTACTTAAGAAGGAAGCATCTCTAATGATGGCTGAGCAAGAAAATGCCCTAAGATATAGCAGAATGTCATTAGGAATCATTGTGTTGCTATGATCTTTTAGAAAAACAATTGTATCTGCTTTTCCCTTGGGCCTGTGCCCTGTCTTGTCGTAGATTCTTGGAAACCTGAGAAGCATGGACCATCCTTTCCACTTTGTGGAGTGGATCTTTACTCCGATCAGATAGTGTTTGGTTACTCCCCAAATTTCTGTGCCACTATTGTACCAGTGTATCTTGCAAGCAGGTTGCCATTGTGAATCGAAGGGTTTAGAAATGGGTTGGTGTTTATTTTTCTCCATTAGTAGCATGAAAAGTACCTTCCAGTACTATAAACACTAGTAAGGATGAAGGCTGTAGGTATGCCCAATTTGACTTCTTCATGTTCATTGAATTATACATGAATTATCTTCAATGACAGGGCTTTACCATCAGTTTGTGGAGAGCAATATTGGCAATAGTCTGGGATATTTGGTGGTTTCCCTTGGGCATCTTTGAACAACAGTTCAAAGTTTCATTTGGTGGAAAAAGATGTTGAATTAGGGCTTTGTTTGCCCCATTATGTGGAAATTCCATTTAGATACCTTTCATATATATATCTTTAAAGAAGTTTCTATTATAGTAAGTTTCCATATGACTTCTCAAATGGTCCTTAGTTTCCATATGAATATTCAAATGATCCTTAGGTATAGCTGTCCCTCTCTATAATTTACCCTGTACCTGCTCTTTCCTCTCCTTCTCCATTTTATTCTTCTGTTCCAGGCTCCCTCCCACCACCTACCTACACTACATAATCTATTAATAAGATCCTTACCTTCACCCTAATCCCATACTCTATAAATGACCTCTGTGGTTTTATGGATTGTAGCTTAATATTTTATTTCTAAGCAGATAATATTCACATATAAAAAATACATACCACACTTGTCTCTTGGACTAGGTCACCTCACTTGGAATTTGTTCTAGCTCCATCCATTTACCTGAACACATGACATTTCTTAATAGCTTAGTAATATTCTATTGCATATAGGTACCATTTTGTCATTACCTATTCATCCTTTGGTGAACATATCAGCTATTTCTAGTGTGTGGGTTTTATTAATACAGCAGCAAGGAACATGGGTATACAAGTGTTTCTGTAGCAGGATGCAGAGTCCTTTGGGTGTAACTGGATGTATATTTATTCCCAGGTTTATGAGGAACTGCCACACAGATTTTAATGGTGGTTGTACAAGTTTATATCCCTACTAGCATGAACTACTATTTACTTTATTGATCTTGGTCACTCTGGTATGAGCTATCATTTGTTTTATTGATCTTGGCCCCCTTCATTATGTTCCATAAGTTCATGTATTTGTTTTCATGTTTATTCAGTTCTACAGAGTCTTTAATTTACTTCTTAATTTCTGTCTAGAACAATTTTTCAATCAGTAATGAGTTGTTCAGTTTCACAAGTATGTAAACTTTATGTGGTACCTGTTGCTATTGATATCCAGCTTTAATCCATGGAAGTGAGATAGAATAGAAGTTGTTATAGCAATTTTCTTGTATCTGTTGAGGCTTGCTTTGTGCCTGGGCATGGGGTCAGTTTAGGAAAAAAAATCACTGATGAAAACTGCTAAGAAGAAAATATATCCCTTTGTGTTTGTGTGAAATATTCTGTAAATATCTGGTAGGCCCTTTTTGTTTCTGACACATTTAGCTCCAGAATTTCTCTGTTTAGTTTTTTGTATGGATGACCTATCTATTGACAAGAGTAACATACTGAAGTCACCATAACTGTGTGAGTAAATATATGATTGTCACTGTAGTAGTGTTTCTTTTATGAACTTGGGTGCTCTTCTGTTTGCTGCATAAATGTTGAGAATTACACTATCCTCTGGGTTGATTTTTCCTTTGATAATCCTGTCTTTTTCTATCTCTTTTGATTAGTTTTGCTTGGAAGTCTATTTTGTCAGATATTAAAATGGATACACATGTTTGCATACTGGATCTATTTATTTGCAATAACTTTTTTCATGCTTTTATCTTGAGATTATGTCTATCGTTGATTTTTGGGTGTGTCTCTTGCATACAGGATAAAGATGGATCCTATCTTTGAGTCCTATCTATTAGTATGTCTTTTAATTGGGGAACTAAGAACACCAGTGTTGAGAACTATCAATGAGCAATGTTATTTCATCTGTTATTTTGCTGTTGTGGTGTGTTTTCTTCTTCTTCTGATTTGTTGGTCTAAGATGATATATTCCTTTTGTTTTCTTTGGTGTGATTAACCTTTTCAGATGGATGTTTTCCTTCTACAGCCTTTTATACAACTAGGCTTGTGGATAGACGGTGCTTAAATTTGGTTTTAGCACAGAATATCTTTCTTTCTCTGTCAGTTGTGATTGAAAGTTGTTCTGGGTATAGTAGTCTGCATTGGCCATAATCTCCAAAAAGTTTTAGAACATCTATCCAGATCTTTCTGCATTTTAGTGTCTACAATTAGAAGGCAGATACTATTCTAATGGGTCTGCCTTTATATATTACATGGTCTTTTTCCCTTGCAGCTTTTCAAATACTTTCTCTGTTGTGTACATTTATTTATGTCGTGGGGAATTTCTTTCTTGTCCTGTCTAGTTGGTTTTCTGTTTGCTTCTTTTATCTTGATAGGCACCTCCTCCTGAAGGTTAGAGAAATTTTCATCTATAATTTTGTTGAAATCTTATTTTACTTTATTTTATTATGATTTTATATTCCTATTTGTGTTTCAATGAGGGAGAGAAAGAGAAGGTGCAGATTTTGGTGGTTAAGTAATTGGGAAGACTGTGGGATGAGATGTGGGAGGACAAACCATAATCAGATATTTTATAATTGTATGAAAACTATCTATTTTCAATAGAAAATAACATAAAAAATAAATGTTATTTTCTGCTCCTTTTAACCTGAGTTTTTTTCTCCTTCCTCCTTTACTATTTTCCTATATTTGTTCATTTCATAATGTCCCAAATTTCCTGGACATTTTGGGCCATGATATTTTCTTGGCATTTTTAGATTAAAGTTTTTTTTTTTTCCCCGAGATATCTATTTCTTCTATCTTGTCTCCTCTCTTCCATTAGTTTGTGGAAAGTTTGTGAAGTTTTACCATTGAGGCTTTTGCTTGACTTCCTAAATTTTTCCTTTCCAGTTTTTCTTCAGTGTCGGTTTTGTTTAATGATTCCATTTCTACTTTCATGACTTTTACTTTTTTTCAGGGTTCCATGCCACTGTTACTGTTTTTGAAGATTATATTAATGGAGTTATGGATATTCTCTTTAAGGATCTGAATGTGTTTGTAGTAGTTATTTTGAAGTCCTTGTCTCACGCTCATCCATAGCATATTTCTCAGGGTTCACTTAGTAGGGTTGCTGGCTTGTGGTGGAGACACATTGTTTTTGGTGTTAATGAATGTGTTCTGTGATGGTGCCTAGGCACCTGCATTTGGGATGATTATGATTCTAGGTCTTGATATCCTGTCTTGTGTTTTAGAAGTAGGTATAGTCTTCCTTGGTTTCTGTTGTTTTCCCTTAGGAGAGTGTGGGGGATGTGGGTTGCCTGGTAGGGAATGCTTCTGTTCTCTGTCAGTGTGGTCTCTGGGGATCCCAGATAGGTTAAAAAGTATTTCTAGTATTAGGCCTGACAGGAAGGAATGGAGATGAGCTTGAAGTGGGCTCTGGAATGATCCACATGTAGGAAGAAAGCTGGTTATGCCTACAAGTAAAGCAGAATCTATAGGTAATGGAGGCCAAGAGGGAGGACAGATTTCTGCAAATGATCTGCTATGAGGCTGAGGATAAGACTGGGGAATTGGGAATAGAAAAGTGCAGGAGAAGAGAAAGATAATGAAGATCACCTTCCTGTTCCCCATGTCTGCTGGACAGTAGGTTCCCAGGTAGAGACTGCCTCCAGGTGTCGGAGGCTGGCACAAACAGATGGAATGAGGAGGATGGTTCACTCTATACAAGGAAAGATGAGGACAATCCCCCAAGGAATGGAGGCAGAAAGGGAGCTCACTTTAAATTTTTTAAATTCCAAGGACCAACTGCTTTCTTAATAGCATTATAACATTCTTAAAAACAAACAAACAACAACAACAAAAAAAAAAAAACAGCTATGGATTCCTGGATTCCTCTGAAGAGTTTCAGTGTCAACATTAAACATTAAATATTGCTCTTACAATGGAGAAAATTGTTTCCATATTTAGTTTGTGTATTACTACTGATGTAAAGAATACTACCAGAATAAAAGGTTTCCAGTTAAAATAGAACAATTGCCATGAGAAAATAATATTTCGTTTATGAACTTATTATTATTAATTTATTACAGTCATTATTAAGATTAATTTACTTCTTCTTAAAATATAGAAGTAGCTTCCAGAATTTTACCGAGGATTATTAACTAAATGTGTAAGTTTTCTAGAAATTAGTATTTGAAGAGGTACTTTTTGATAGTTTGAGAGATTTATTTTCAGTAAATATTGGTCTTTTCATATAATTTTAAGGATCAAAAACTTGCTGAGTAACATTTAGAATATTATTAGTCTGTGAATTAACAAAAGGAGAATAATTTCATTTCATTGCCCAGGGCACAGAATCTTATAGATGAGAATTTAATAAAAGTTAATGGGTAATGCATGCATTTATAAGATCAAGTTAAACATTGATGCAACAGAGTTTTAAGGTTTATACTATAATTTTATATAGTTTAAATTTTACCTATATAATATTGGATGGTTCTTCATTACTTTGTACAATAAATCCATTTTCAAAGTAGGTGTCTCCTTATAGTTTAGAAGTATTAATTATCAGAATATTTCTTTATCATTTTGAGTATTTTGTCTATTGTGATGTAATACTAATATCTGAAAATAAAGTTCAATTACCTAGTAAAATAAACATTATTTTCTTCTATTTTTCTTTCTCTTTTAACTATTTTCTTCTAAAGAAGGAACATCTGAAGACACAGACTCAGGTAAATATCTCATCTCTGAAATGAAGTAATACTGATTTATGGAAAACAGTTTTAACCTGGGTCTGTCTTTAACCATGTAGCATTAACAGGCATAAACAAAACTGTTCAAGTGCTCAAGTTCTTGGTGTTCTCATCTGCAGACAAGCACAAGACTTCCAAAACCTACTTGTGAGAGTGAATGAAAAACATACCTCACGTTTCCACCATATATTAATTTTTCACTCATTATTTCTCACTCTTGCCTAAAACACATACTAAGGAAAACCATCAGTCAGTCAACATCATTGTTTGCTAATATATTTCCACAGTCTATTTAGCCATCCTAAGTGACTTTTTCAGTGTTTACATCCATTAGTTTGAGAAACTGCTGTACAATGTCGAATCTTAATTATCTACGGCAACAATGAAAATTTAGATGCTTTTTTCTGTTTCTATTTTGAAACTCTCTTTTTAACGTTGTAGTCTTATTCTTCAAAAGACATAAGGAAAAAGAAAGGGCACTATACGTACAGGTAGCTAAATATGACGTGCACACTTCTTTTCATACATAGAATGTCCCTACTCATCTCAAAGTAGAACAGCCCTTATCACCAATCCTTCTCATGGGCTCAAGACGCATTTTCAGCTGTCCAAGAACGAATGAAAACATTATGTTTCACAAGCTGATTATTGTGTGTCATTTTTTCTCCCTAGGGAAGAAGAAAATTGAAAAATCTGAAAAGGAAAATAAAGGTAAACATAGCAAATTTATACATGTATGTCTCAAAAAAAGAAAAGAAAAGCAATTTATGAAAACCGGTTATTGGTTATATCAGAATTTCAGTTAAATATTCAAAAGTTATAGTCTTCACATAGTTATTATTAAATATCAAAGGAATAAAAATTTAGATCCCAAAGTAAATTATATCTGTTATTGATAAACAAATACCATACATATGACTCTTGAATTGTGGATATTGACGACACAAAATTAATTACCAAACTTCAAGACATAAGAATACAGATATTTATTTAAGATATCCATTGGTTGTTTTTACTGAAGAACATTAAAGATATAGATAGATAGATAGATAGATAGATAGATAGATAGATAGATAGATAAGATAGATGGAAGGATGGATGGATGGAGAGAGAGAGAGAGAGAGAGAGATTCAGGAAAAGATAAAAATAAGCTAATGTTTTGAAGCCAGAGTCATTTGAGTTATATTTTATTTATGTCATCTTTAAGTAAAATTTAATGTGTGCATTTTAAAGGTATTGTTTTGATTGAAAGAAATCTTTAGTGAATATGTTATGATGACATTGTCAAAACATTAATGAATGAAAGATAAATTGTGGAAATTAAACATTCATTTATTTTGCCACTGGTGGACAATCTGGAAACCATTTGACAGTTTTCTTTTCCCCTTAAAATTAGGTTTACATTAGTAAGGTATCTAGTATCATACAGTCAGGGCTGATTTTAGCGTATACATTTTGAAAACTTTCAGAGGCATTAATTGTCTAAGACATACATACTAAACCAAGAAGAAAGCATAATTGACAAAAATAAAAATGACAAGTTTGGTTTATTTGTATTTGAGTGTTCAGGGTGACCTGTTTTCCACAAATACTAATTGTCTAAATCTTTGCATTACTATTGTATTTCTCTTTTTAACAGTGGAACGATAATTTTGTTACCACTTACTTTCATTAGACATTAGTTCAATATAAAACACAATTGTTGAAAATTACTTTGAGAAACTAGTTATAACACTGCAATTATTCTAATTTCATAAATTTAATATTTAAAATGAGGCAAACATTTAATGCAAAATTACTTTAAAGTTTCATATTTTAATATGCATTTTTATCAAACAGTTCCAACAAGACAAGAAAATCTTCATGTGCACAATGTGACTAAAGGTAAACTTGAACTTTATGAATATTAATATTCTCTGTTACTATGTAAATTCATACTGTACTTGACACTATTATTATTAACACTGATTTTTTAAGAAGTTTGTGAATATGACTTTCTGCTAATATATGAGAGCAAGAACAGATAGAAAATCTAGCAGAAAGATACTCCCCAACAAAAAGTTAGAAAATTTGAAAAAATATTACCAGTGCATATATTCAGTGAAATATTTTAGTCATGCCAGAGGAAAAAATTCTCTATTACAAAAAAACTTTGGCTGCATGAATACTATCAAAGTTTACATACCTATAGTGGTTTATAACAATTTCAACTGAGACTTATTGCGACTAAAGAAAATTAGCATCACGTGTGTATTTTATTTATAATTTGACAGTATAAACTAATTTTACCTAGCAATAAATTTGAAAATGCCAGCATGAAAATGGCAGATCATTGCTGTTTAAAAAGAAGATAAGTGTTTGGGTGATACTATTACAAAACTACATATAACCCTTATTAATTAATTACATAATAGAGGTGATGTGACTTTAGAACTAATTCCCCTATGACAGTAGAGAAGCTCAACCATAGCCAATCATTTTTCTTTGTCATAAACACACAGATCTTCACAGAGAGGAAGGCAAATCCTAGTTTCCATCAGGTCTCTTTGGTGCTTGTTGTAGCATGTACGTTCAAAAGGCAGGGTGTTTCTAGATACATTTTTGCCATGTACTTATTGGTAATTCAGACAGTACCATGGCATTCTGTTAATTCTCAAAACATACCAGGTCATCATGAGTTGGAAAACATCACTTGTTCCTTCATTTAAAGGATAGTTCATTGTATCTTGGTTTCCACTTGGGTCCTTTGTAGGTTCTATCTCCTTAATCATGCTAGTATTTTTAAAGTAGAATTATTAGTGAAGAATTTTAAGTTGTTTAGGCTTGTGATTTTCTGTTTAAGGCATCCAGCTACAGCAATCCCCAAAACACAGTCTCCAAATTCAAATTGTTTTATTTTAAAATTTTATTTTTGTAAATTTGTAATTCTTAAATCTACAGGAGAAACTCTACAGGTCCCAAAGTATGTCAATGTAATGCAGATTCCATTGAAAGTATATTTTGAAGCCTGGCCATTTAAATTTAATAAATGGTAGAAGAAGGCAGATATGACCCAACTCTGTTTCTAAGAAAATAGCCTATTGTCTGGTATTTTGAATAATCACCTCACTGTGTATTTTATGTTGTAAACATACTGTTAATGAGATGCACTTCTTCAAATAATTATCACTCACTGAAAAGAAAAAAGAAAAAATCCAATTTGTATGATGCATTTACAGAGTCATTAGTTTCTTAATGTAATTGGCAGTTACTTGCCTTTATTCATCATTGAAAGGGAAATAATTCTCAATATACTTTATGTAGTTTAGAAATTGTAAAGTGTACATAAACTGCATCATGCAAAGTAATTTTATTCATGTTATCTATAATTACAGTTGAGCTAAAATAATCCTGCTGATTTTAGTAAGATTGTTAAAACAAATTAAATTGCTTGACAGTTGAGATGAAGAATGGCTATTTTTGATAGCATACACATCTTCATCTATAAAAGAGAATGTGTTTGTTATTCAAAGAAATATGTTCACAGGCAATGGAAAGCTATATTTGTTCAATAATTTTTAATCAGTATGGAAGGGACCCAAAGATATTAGGTACACTTACATAGTCCACTGACACATGCTACAAATCACCTGCTTTATTATCTTAGTAAAACAAAATGTATATTCTCTTTTCAGCAGAAAGATCTGCAAAAATACCAAGTAAGTACTGTTTGTGTTAGCAATAAATTCATTTTGGTACATGTATGTGACTGTGGTATATAATTAGGAAAAATAATCTAAAGAAGGAAACATTCCAGAGGGGTCAGTCTGTGGTCAGCACTCCATCGCTTTGGGCCTGAGATGAGGTGGGGTATGTGGCAGTGGAAACAAGCTGTTTAAGAGGTGACTTTCCTCAGGGGCAGTTGAGATACAGAGAAGGGGTGTAGTTGGAGTTTTCCTGCCTGGCCCAGTTAGGACAAATCTCTCTTACCTGCCAGCCCCACAGTCGCTCAGACCCAACCAAGAAAGCACACAGAGATTTACATTGTTTAGAAACTGTATGGCCGTGGCAGGCTTCTTGTTATCTGCTTCTTCTATCTTAAATTAACCCATTTCTGTTAGTCTATACTTTGCCACATGGCTTGTGGCTTACCAGTGTCTTTACATGTTGCTTTTCATGGCGGCGGCTGGCGGTGTCTCTCCAGCCTTCTACTTCCCAGCCTTCTCCTCTTCCTTGTCCCGGCTATACTTCCTGCCTGGCCACTGGCCAATCAGAACTTTATTTACACAGAGCGATATCCACAGCAAAGGGGAGAGACAGGACCATGGGCAAGGTGTACTTCTGAAGGTTACACCTCAGTAAGGCACTTCCTCCAGTTCAGTCCTGCTTTCTAATAACCCACTGGTCTACTCATTCATCTGTTGGAAACTAGTGAAGTCCTGGATGAATGTCAGTCATGTGTATGTTGACAGTGTATGCAGAAAATTTCCACCGTAGGTTCTCCCCCACCCTGGAAAATTTGTGGCCTAAAGATTGCTCCTCTATAGAGACTGCTTCTACTGGGATTAGCCAAGCCTTCCTGCCTGTTCAGCTAATATAATAGCTCAGACTCTTTGTTTATTTGTATGCAATAACCCTGCCTCCCTGTTCAACTGAATATAATAAACACATTGAGTTTTCTAGGCATCCTAAATATCCGTGAACCTACTCTAAACAAACTTGTAAAATTTCTAGAATTCATTGAAATGATCTTGTTTATTCTTTCCCATGTTTCTAGATTTAAGAAAAACAAATCATTGAAAATTAGAATGATCATAAAATGAGTACACTGCAGCTATATGTATAATTTTTATTTTGATAGATATATAACAAGTTTTTTAAAGAGTAGGTGAAATTATTTTGGTATTATCTTTAATCCAATACATACATATATCATTTTAAAATATGTAATAAGCATATGTTCACAGCTTTTTAAATGCAAATTTAAAGTTGTTTGTGGTTTTTATATTTATAACACATTTATATTTGTAATACCCACATTTCAATTCCCCACACACTGTGTAGTTAATGGCTGTTACATGGACTGATCAGATCTAAATATTTATTATTTATCCATTAGCTGAGTACAAAAGAGAACATTGAAATAATAATTAAGTACTCTAACTTGCCAAATCCCAATTCAAAAGTTATTTGAAAGTAATAAAACCTCATATAGTCTCTAGTAATTTAAAAATGAGACTTATAAGTTTAATGAATTATCTCATGGATGTAAGGACAAGATTTATAGCTGAGCCTGCAGAAGAGCCCTAGGAAGCTACACTATTCTGCATTCTTTCTTTATGTTCCCTAAAGCTAAGGATCACAGGAGCAGACTCCATGGAGGAAGTAGTACCATGAAGAATGGTTAGAGTATGGAAGGCTGGAAAAAGATAAAAGTGGAAAATGTATAAAGTATAGTACACTAAATGTAGCTTGTAACAAACAATGGCCATTGTATCCCTCCACCTTCTTGGTGTTATTTAATGTGTTAGAAGGAGTAGGGGTGGTGTTGTTTCGAGTGTAATACCTTACACTTATCATCATTTACTTTCCTATTGATAAGGGATGTTTAAGAAATAGTTGTGTTTGAAATAATTACCTGCATTTCTTGTCCGCTGGCTGGACCAGGTCCTCTAACTAAATTAACAGATGAGGTCATTTTTCCCCCTGTTGTGTTTCAATGGTTACCAGGACTGTCCATGGTGCTGAAGGCATGGGAAGAACTACTGTCAGCTCAGAAAGGCCTAGATTGAGAACAAACACAAGCTGCATCATAGTGCTCACATGGGGTGGATGCCTGATGACATCTCTGTGGCCTGTGTTCTCACACATCAGGGCTTCCACTGATAGGACAGCAGAGATGTGGAGGGAGGGAACAATGCAGGAACCACTGCAGAGTGGAATGTTCCATGCTTCAAACAGGATGAGGGATTAAACAGCATTTGTTCTGTGGTTTAGCTTTTTGTGAAGGGTATAAACTTTTCTTATAAAATGTGTTAGGTAAGTAATTTTCTTCCATATTAGAGTAGGATGGATCATGTAGGTGTCAGTAGTTCCACATTATCCTAAAAATAAGCATAAAGTGTTAAATGAGATTTAGATATAATTAAATAAGGATTTCACCAGTATAAGTGTTAATGCCTTTTCTCTTAATTTATAACTCTGGTAAATGTAGGCCTGGTAGAGCACTCACCTAGCAAGTGCAAGGCCCTGGGTTCAATAAGAAAGTATGAAAATCCAACTCTGAAATGGTTATCTATTAAACATTTCTTCTTAATATAATCAACTATAATAAATACATAGTATTTGGCATTGATGAAATTGTTAATAATTTTATGTACATTCCTACATTATAATTTATATAGCTCCAGAAATCCAGACTATCCCAAGGTGAATTTAATTTATGAGTGAGGGAATATGGCATTTTTCAAACAATAGTTTTACTATTACTGATTTAATTGATTCACTCACAAAAAACTAATATTCTTATGTTCTTAAGCACAGAAAACATACCCTTTGCATTATGTTGTTACCATTCTTAGACCTGTTTTTTAATGAATGGATTTATAGTCTTTACTGAAGTGATAAAAAAATCTATCCTGAAAGATATTAAGAGTTAGTTCACTTCTAAAATTAATTAATGCTATAAGAGATTAATTAAGCTGCTGAGAAAATTACCTTGCAATTAATTAATGGAAATATATCAGCCTTTTAACTTTTAAAGAACTGAATTAGTTTTACCACTGTACAACACATGCCAGTCACATTTCTTGTGCTCCAAAGAAAACATAACAATCTTATTAAGATGCAGTTGTAGCAAAAACCCTTGATGTACTGTCTAATTAATTCTACTGAATGGAATGGTGAGATTCTTGCCAATATATGTTGAATTCATTTTAAATGTGGCCAAAGTCCAAACAAGAAATAAATGGCATTGTAAGAATTAAGTAGCTATTAAATCTCTCCCCCTGGTCTGTAAAAAATGTTGGGGAGGCAGGAGTGAGTCATCCTTGGTTCTGTCAACATACAATTTAAAGTATGACTGACTTTATATCATTTCAGTCAGTGAGATTAGGACATTTTTTAGATCAAAAGGAAAAGCAGGTCCTTCTCATTCCTAAAATAATCCTTCACAAGTTAAAAATGTAGAAAAGGAATAAGCAAATGAAGATTTTAGAGAGATTATTTTTCTTTGTTTTTGTTGTTTATTTTTAACTCTTTAACAAGTTGAAAAAAAACTCCATTCTATTCATCCTTGGTTTGTTTTTCAGTCATGAAGTGAGGGTATTGGATTTTGGCAAACAGCATTTTCTGTATCTATTGGCATAGCAATGGTATAATACAGTAAACGAGTTTTAGATGCTAAACAAATCTTGCACTTCTAGAGTACACCTCGCTTGATTGTTGTATGGATTTTTTACATTGATAGTTTCAGTTTGCTATTAAGAGTTTTTCATCCTGATTTATAAGAGGACAGTGGCCCATAGTTTATTTTTTGTTGTTAAGGTATTGTTGGTCTGGGTTTGATTTCAGAGTGAGACTGCCTTATAGAATGAACTATACATGCCCCCCTTTTGTGTTTTTGGAAGACTATCAAAAAATTCTTTAAAATGTTGTATAGACTTAACCAGTGGTATAATCCGAGACAGGAGTTTTAATTTGCAAGCATTCTGTGTGTTGTTAATATATTGTTATCATCTTAATATATACTTATTATGAAGCTGTGCAGTCTAATTTTCTTTTTTTAATGTTTTCTTTTTTATATTTTATAATTAATTTAATTTTACATATCAGCCACGGATTCCCCTGTCCTACCTCCTCAAACCCCTCAAGCTTACTCCCTAATCCACCCCCCATTCCTACCTACTCCGAGGCAAGGTCTCCCCTGAGAAGTCAGTCCAGTCTGGTAGATTCAGTTGAGTCAGGTCCAGTCCCCTCCTCCCTACAACAAGGCTGAGAAAAGTGTCTCAGCATAGGCCCTAGGTTCCAGAAAGTCAGCTTATGCACCAAGGACAGGTCCTGGCTCCCACTACCTGGAGGCCTCCTGAACAGTTCAAGCTAATCAACTGTCTCACTTATCCAGAGGGCCTGGTCCAGTTCCATGGGGGCTCCCCAGCTATTGGTTCACAGGTCATGTGTGTTCCATAAACACTGAGACAAACAATTAGTAAATGGGACCTCTTGAAACTGAGAAGATGTTGTAGGGCAAAGACATAGTCAATAAGACAAAATGACAGCCTACAGAATGGGAGATCTTTACCAACCCCACCTCTGACAGAGGGCTGATATCCAGAATATATAAAGAACTCAAGAAATTAGACATCAAAATAACCAACAGTCAAATTTAAAAATGGGCTATAAACCTAAACAGAGAATTCTCAACAGAAGAAGCTCAAATGGCTGAAAGACATTTAAGGAATTGCTCAACATCCTTAATCATCAAGGAAATGAAAATCAAAATGACTCTGAAATACCATCTTACACCCATCAGAATGGCTAAGGTCAAAAGCACTGAAGACAACTTATGCTGGAAAGGATGTGGAGCAAGGGGAACTCTCCTCCACTGCTGGTGGGAATGCAAGCTTGTACAGCCACTTTGGAAATCAATATGGCACTTCCTTAGAAAATTGGGAATCAACCTCCCTCAAGACCCAGCTATACCACTCTTGGGCATATACCCAAGGAATGCTCAATCATAACCACAAGAACACATGCTCAACTATGTTCATAGCAGGATTATTGGTAATAGCCAGAACCTGGAAACAACCTATATGCTCTTCAACTGAAGAATGGTTAAATAAAATGTGGTACATATACACAATGGAGTACTACTCAGCAGAGAAAAACAATGACATCATGAGGTTTTCAGGCAAATGGATGAATCTAGAAAAATTCATTCTGAGTGAGGTGACACAGACTCAGAAATACAAACATGGTATGTACTCACTAATAAGTGGATACTAGATATAAAGCAAAGGATAACCAGACTGTAATTCACAACTCCAGGGAGACTACCTAGAAAAGAGGACCCTAAGAAAGACACAGAGATCACCCAACAACAGAGAAATGGATGAGATATACATGAGGAAACTGGACGTGAGTGGTGTAATGGAGGGCAAGGGTCAGAGGAAATAGAGCTTAGGGGACTGGGAAATCCCAACTGGATCAGGAACAGAGTGGGAGAACAAGGAAGGAGATACCATGATAAACGAAGACCACATGAGAATAGGAAGAAGCAGAGTGCTAGAGAGGTCCCCAGAAAACCACAAAGATACCTCCACTGTAGACTACTGACAATGGTTGAGAAGGTGCCTGAGCTGACCTACTCTGGAGATAGGATGGCCGAATACCCTAACTGTCATGATAGAACTCTCATCCAGTGACTGATGGAAGCAGATGCAGAGATCCACAACCGAGCCCCAGGTGGAGTTCCAGGAGTCCAATTGGCAAAAGAGAGGAGGGATTATATGAGAAAGGGATACTGAGACAGTGTAATTTTCTTAATCAGTATTATACCTTTCCAAGAAACGTTCATCTTTAAAATGTTTTAAATTTTTTCTTTTTAAAAACCATGCCTTATTTTATATATAGCAATACAATGTACATATTCACTAACACTATAATAAAATTATTTGTTATAGTTTTTTAAAAGTAGAAAAGAGAAAAATATTTTATGTTACAAAAAGCTCCAGCACAACTGTCAATTAAAAAAGAATTTTGCTGGTTGGTGGTGGCACATGCCTTTAATCCCAGCATTTGGGAGGCAGAGGCAGGTGGATATCTGAGTTGGAGCCTTGTGGGGGACCAGCCCCTACCATTATTTACACAGGAACTCATGAGGAATTAGTGATAAGTGACTTTGTTAGAGATAGAGAGGGGAGAGAAAACAGAGAGAAACACAGGGTAGACTCGGGTGGGTCAGGTTTCTTGTCCACCGGCCCAGAACTTTATTACAAAGCTCTATTTATAACAATGCCAAGGCGTGGAGTAAAAGACCTCCCCCTTGCTAGTTAGACCCTTATAAACAACTGGAACCCAGGCCCGTGGTCCAATCAACCTCTTACGCAGTCCTGCTGGGTACAGCCATTAGGAAACCTAGTGGGCTACAACACAGCCTGATCTACAGGGCAAGTTCTAGGACAGCTATGGCTACACAGAGAAACTGTGTTTCAAAATACAAAACAAGAAAGCATGAAGAATAATTTCACTTTATCTGATTTATCATGCACTCATTTTTATATTACTTGATATCCTTTTTACTGCTGTCGAGTCATATTACAGTTCTTGTTCTTGCTTCTGATTATAATGATTTGAGTTTTATGTCTTCTTGATCAAGTTTGCAAACAGATATAAATAATTGGAGTGGTTCTGTATTTAAATCTACTTCATTATGGAAAATATGGCATGTATAAAGCATATGCTGCCGCCAGCAACATGGTTTCCACTTTACTACATTCCTTGAATTTTGTCAGAGACAAGGACTATCAGAACTTCATTTTTGAGCTCCCTGGCTTATTTTTCCCATTTCAAGTTGTATATCATCCTTATAACTTTGTATGTGTTTGTGAACATGGAAAACATGCTACAGGTCAGAGGTTGCATTCTGAGATTTCTGCTTAATATTATGATTCTTAGGTTCCCATGTGTTTCTGTATAGTCATAATTCACTCTTTTACATAGTTATCCTAATTTAAAGGACGTTCTAACTTACGCTGTTTTCAAAATAAAAGTCTTCTCTAATTTCAAATCTTATTTTTTTTTTCCTTTTTAAATATCTTCTATTTTGAATCCCATACCACTATGGAAGAGGTCTCCCTTATTTCCCTTAACAATCTCTTAAAACATACAAATCCAATCACATCAAGTCATTTATATGCTAATTGTGTTCTGAACTTGCAGTCCTCAGAAACCCTAACATATTAATTTAATCTATATTCTATTTGAGTCAATATATGTCTATATTTATGCCAGTTTAACTGCTTCCAACTTTTTAATGTGTCTGCCTTCCAGTGGCATCTTCAGAACTACCTTCAGCAAAGTCATCTGGGAGCGCACTCAGCCTTCCTTTAACAGCAATTATTCTTGGTCATCCCATAATTAGCCGTTTATATGGTTAGGGTAGTGGAGATGGGGTACAGAATGAGACAAGTATGGCTATTAGTCCAGGATCAACTCTGGCTAGTGAGCCTTCACTACCAGCTTCGCAAGTGATGGGATTGCAGATGAATTCTACCATTTGCAGCCCAAAAGCCTGTTGTCATTGAGCACAAAGCAATGTAAGTTGTGTCTCCACTTGCATGTTGAGGGAAGTTTCAATCTATTATTCCATTGCATTTCTAGTCTACGGTTAGGATAGGAGAATTCTGTGGCCAATTTAAATGTTCTCTCTTTCTTTGAGGCTATCATTTCTCTCTGCCTTTGTGTTGTTTGTTGTTTTTACTCTTTTGGGGCCCACCAACTAGTACCCAGATAAATCACATACAGAGGATTATTCTTAATTATAAATGCCCAGCCTTAGCTTGGCTTCTTTCTTGCTAGCTTTCCTTAATGTAAATTATCCCATCTAGCATTTGCCTCTAGGCTTTTCCGATTCTCTTACTTCTGTAATTCTTACTCTTACTCCTTAGTTTGCTGTGTAGCTGGCACCTGATATCCTCCTCCTTCTCTGGCTACTTCTTGCTTTCTCCTTCCAGATTTCTTCTTCTATGTATTCTTTCTGTTTGCTGGCCCTACCTATCCTTTCTCCTGCCTTGTTATTGGCCATTCAGTTCTTTATCAGACCAGCTTGTGTTTTAGACAGGCACAGTAATAGAGCTTCACAGAGTTAAACAAATGCAACATAAACAAAAGTAACACATTTTAAAATAATATTCTACAACATCTTTGCTCTATGATAGGTTCACTTCAGTACCCTGGGGAATGTAAATGACTAAATATATAAGAGAAACACATATTTGAAAAAGAATTTGTGTTTTTTAGTAGTATGTGATTCAGGGCTGGGGAGCAATTTGGTATAATGCTCAATGAGCAGAAACCCATGGTCCAATCCCCAATACTACATAAACATTTTGTGGTAGGTAGTATATGCTTGTAATTGCAGCACTTAGGAGATAGAGGTAGGAGAACCAGAAGTTCAAGGTTATCCTCTCCTATATAGTAATTTCAAGACCAATCTTGAAATTGTAAATATATATGAATATATATAATATAATATAATATATATATGAGTTTGTATATATATGTAAGATTGTCACAGGAAATTAATATTTATTACATGTGACACAATAATTAATAATTAATTTTAAGAAATTCAAAATAAAATACTTCAATAGTAACTGCCAAAGAGTATGTATAAGTAAACATTAAGTATAAAAATTATTTAACATCACTAGATATTAATACAATACAGATTTATCCACTTGTATGTAACACTTCACATGCTCTGGAATCAGTGAAAATTTTAAAACACTAAAAAATAAATGAGGACAGGGTTTTTAGCCACCAGAACTTTTATAATTGCTATTGGGAATGAAAATGGTCCTGACATCATAGATACTGCTTTAGTATTTTTTATAAACATCAGGTTTACATTAACACCCCACCGTTTCCTCCCTGGAGGGTGAAAGGAATGAAAACTCATGTTCACACAAAAGGCTGTGCATGAATATTTATAGAACTAGCTTAATAATTGGCCAAACTGGAAATAACCCACATGCCCTCAACAGTGGAGTGGCTACATCACCTGAGGTCCAGCTACATGATCGAATATTACAAAGTATTTTGTGCTAAAATCCAAGCTTGTGTGCTGTAAGGTCATTGTGAAAATAAACTAAAATCTCACAGGAAAAATACATTTTAAAAATGACAGTTTCCTCCCATTTTTCCTGTTTGTCTCAATTGTCCTACCTTCCACACTTTTATTACAAGCTCAGGAGTTTCTTACCTTTGGTGAATTCTCATCATGAAAATGAGCTACAGCTGGTGGGTCCCCAGAAGTCAAGGGTACCTGCTTGCTCCTGTGGTTTCAGTGCCCAAGGTGGTCCTTTTTGTTTTCTTACTTTTGAAGTGGGCAAAGCCTGCCCACTTCGGCAGATGATCTCAAGTCAGTGTGATTCACTCAGGAAGATATCAGCTCACCTTTTGGGAGTTTCTATTCTCCACTCTCTCACAATCCTGATTGTTTGCCCGAATTCCACCTTCACAGATTTGATTCACTGTGAGTTTTAGCCATTGTTTACATCCAAGGGTGTTTGTGGACCCATTTAATTTTTTTTTTTTTAATGCATGCGTTTTGGTGTCTATTTTACCATTTTCTTGAAAGAGATGAAGAAGATTTAATTTCTGTGTTACTGTTAGTTTTTTTCTTTTTATTTCCTTGCCCTATTCTATCTTAACAAAACACCCCAGCCTCCACACGGTACCCTGAAGCTGAAGCTTAATTTGTGAGTTTTAACTTGAACAGACTCTTGTATATCCTTCACAACACAAGAATCCACCTCTTATCAGCTGAGGTCTTTCGCCCTACTTTGAGCTCAGAACTTCAACAAAATGGGAGTCTTTTCTTTTGTGTTGTTTGTTTAGTATATGAGCTCTCGGGTATGCAATTGAGCATATCACCAGAACTATTAATGTCGGAAAATTTTTATTTTTCCCCACATCTGATATTAGTTGAGCAGTAGTAACAAGTACTTTTTTTAATTAAGAGGAGAATCATCATCTGTCTTATCTTCATACTATTTTATGAGCTTATTATATAAGTAAAAAGATAGAATAGCTGATTATAGAATCCTAAATTTCAATAATTGATGGGGTAATTATTGGAACAGAATGTTGAAATATCATGATATCAAAAATTTTTATATAAGGAAATTAACATCAAATTTCTATAAATTGTTTCTTAGGACAGTGTGGCTGCTGATACTGGGGGCCTCAACATCAGAAATATTCATATAAAAGCTATATGTATTTGGAAAAATTACTTAATATTTTGGGACTTCTATAAAATTACTTCATATTTCTGAAGTTACGTTAAAAATTTGAATTTCAATGATATTTATTCTACAAAATTTGGGAAGATCAACTAACATAAAATAGTAAGGTATATAAATAGTGTTTGGTACATAATGATGATCACTGATCATTTAGTTACATGGGTAGTTGGTGATAATAAGGACTGTGGTAGTGACCATTCATGTAAACCTGCTTCTTCTCCAGCTAGGGGCAGATTCCATTTTGGTATCAACACGAGTAAAATTATCAAGTGAATTACTAGGAAGAATGTATGTTTCCTGCCTTTCAGGTTAGATTTGAAAACGATCTCAACTTTTGGAGCAACTGTAACTGAATTCACTTCGTTCCAGAAGTTAGCAATGGAACAGTCATTTTGACTGAAGTCTTCAGTGTACCTGTTGCATGCATATCATTCTGAATACCTCTCTCCTCTTTGCTGACCCTGAAAAATTCTATGTTAGGTGCATTTGGTTAGATGTTTGCCACTGTTCCTTATTAGTCTTTGGGTCACAGCAATGTGGCCTCATTCGTTTATGGTGACGTTAAGTTATTCTGACAGTGCCCTCAAGACAATCATCTCACTCTAAGAGTGACAGCATGGATACTCTGAAAGGACTACATACGTTTATTCAACACCCTTGGCTTCACTGTTTGATGTGTGCAAATTTCCAAATGTGAGCTGTCTCTGCATACTTTATTATTCCCTGGAGCCAAGTCAAGAATGCTGTGCCTATTGTTCAGTGTTGCAGTTAATTTTCTTTAAATCTCATGATCATTTTGAATAATTTAATGTATAAGAGGAGCCTCTCTTACCTGAGGGCTAAAAATAAACTACCTGCCAACTCTCGCTTTGAATCATGGTGGATGCATTGGATTTCTTGGGAAAATATAAACTCATAGAATATAAGATTCTATTAACCTGTTTATGCACAATTCAGAAAGTCAGTTGAAAAATAATTTGAAACATTGGATTGCCCTAAAAATACAAAGCAATGTGTTGAATTTAATTAAACGACAGGAGTGGGGAGGAATACAAAACTCCAGGCTGAATTTCCTTTGTGTTTGTGCCTGAGGTTTCCAGATGTTTAATAATGAGTATCTCTTGGAACTGCAGCTATCCAGACAGATTGCTAGCAGAGAAAAGATGCAGCAACTGTGTGGGTACAAAATGCATGCATTATTTAGCTAGATTTTATTTATTTATTGTGTTTGCTAAGAACATGAAGAGATGTCTGAACATCACAGAGGAAAATTACATACTTTAAAAATGTGCCATGGCTAATCTTGATTGCCAATTTGTCCAAATTAGTAGGTGTCTAGCGATTAGTAAAGCATGTGTCTGGGTGTTTCTGTGGTTTCAGTTAGAGAGGATGAGACAGGCAGGGAAGATGTGTTCCAGATGTTGATGGCATCATGTTGTGGACTAGATGTGCACAGGGAATAAAGGGAGAAAATGAGAGACCCAGATAGCACAAATGTCCTTTTCTTTTATTGGCTCCTGTCTACCATAATACTCATATGCTCATACTACTCTGATGCTCTAACTTAATCAAGCCCAGAATGATAAGGCTGAGGCATAATGGATGGAAAACTCTGAAACCAGGAGCCAAAATTCAACTTTCTCATTCTTTAAGTTATCCTTGTGGTACTTTGGTCCTCACTACAGATGGCTGACTTAAAATAGGGAAGACAAGTTAACAATCTATGCTATCACTATGAGTTCCTCAGCATGTGTCATCTCTCCAGGTTACAGTGTCTTAATCTTCCTCGTCCTACAATGCCATCACCCCCACTGTGTCTCAAATCAGGAAATGATCATTCAAACTTCTTCCTGAAAGCAGGGCATGGTAGATTATTCCTGTAACCCCATTATTTGGAAAGTGGAGGCTAAAGGATCAGAGCATATCCTCAGCCTTAGTTACATAGTGATCTTGAGGCCAGTCTGGGCTCTATGACACTACCTTAAACATTTACAAACAAACTAAAAAAAAAAAAATCCCCCTTTAATTTGACCTGTATGTGCAGGTCCTCATTTTGACCATCAGTCAGGCATGTTCTGTTTTCACTCTAAGGCAGAAGCTCTCATCTTGTGGGTCACAACCCCTTCTAGGGTCAAACAACTCTTTCACAGGGGTCACCCAAGACCATTGGAAAACAGACTTACAATATGATGCATACCAGTAGCAAAATGAGAATTATGAAGTAGCAATGAAAATAACTTTATCATTGGGGTCACCACCACATGAGGGATTGTATTAGGGGTCATGCATTATGGAGGTTGAGAACTACTTCTCTAAGGGGTGCCCTCCCCTATGCCCATGCAGAAGTATACCTGCTCTTCTGCTCCATTCCCATTGCCAAGTCTGCTTCCTGGAGCTTTCATGTAGTCATACTTCTGACATCTATCATCTCTCATTGATCCCTTACCATCCCATCAGTTTTAACTTCCCACATCTGAATCCACTCACCCCACACTTCCCTCAATACCTCATTTAAATTTCATTTCAGAATTTGCAGTTATAGAGCTCAACGGCCATGTCTAACCTTTCTGAAGCACTACATGCTGTGGATCCACCACATTTTTAGAAATGTTTTTCCTTCTTGGCTTCCACAGAATCACATTGTTTCAAGCCAACCTATTTCCTTAGTAATTTCCCCCAAAGAAATGGTCCTCAACCTGGGGTTCATGATCCATTGAGGGATTGAATGACCCTTTCAAATGGGTCACCTGAGATCCTCAGAAAACACAGATATTTACATTTCATAACAGTAGAAAAATTATAGATATGAAGTAGTTTATGGTTTTGTGGTTGGGAGTCACCACAACAGGAGGAATAAAGAGTCACAGAATTAGGAAGGTTGAGAACCAATGCTCTAGAGATTAAATTCCAGTCTTAGTGTTCTTTCCTCTTCATCGTTAGAATCACCTACTGTTACTATTAACCCCGCTGTCTACACTTGATCAGTATTCTGAAGTCTACTTTCAACTTCATAGATATATGTGACTTTTTCTATAATGCCATCCTTTTTCAGTCTTTCCATTTCTCCAAGTCTCCAAGAAATTTCTCCTATAACACTGAGTCTTGCTTCCTCTTCACGTAGACACAGAGCTCAGAGTTTTAGCTCATCATTGTGTCTTCTCTCCCATCGAGTTCCCTCATCAAATAATGTTGTTTCTTACTGTTTATTACCTGAGTCATTGCGTTCACTGTTGAATGACAGAATGACTTCCTAGTTTGGGTCATTCTTCCTTTTCATGTCTACCCAGATTGTTTCCCAAAAGAATCTTACAACGACTAGGTCGTTAATGTAAGACAAATTCAGTAACTTTTCAGCGAACATTGATTAAAATTGATGTTCTTTATTTAGCAAAAGGATATAGAAACTCCAAGATATAGATGTAAACTTTACCGTAATTTGTCCCATCGTTATATTCTTTTTAAGAATTGCCATTATCTCTGACTACCCAAGTTCTTGTGATTTCTTGACAGCTATCGTCAATGAGGTGGTTCCTATAAATACTTAGAATAAGTTGATGGGAAGAGTGAGGCTGTAGACATTTAAATGGCCTCAAGCCTCTCTTTTCTAAGTTACTTCAGCAAAGTTGCTTTTCAGTCTTCATTGTTTCTCAGTTACCTTTTAAGAAGTTGAGATTTTCTATATATTTCTTAGGTGTATTTTTCAGTTTCCATGAAAACATATATGTTGAATACCTGGCCTAGCCAAAAAAAATTATAGTTCTTTTGATGTTACTGAAAAGGTATTTTTAATGAGTAAATTAAAAAAATAAACTCTACAAAGAGTTTTAGTTTTAGTATTCTAAACATACCTATAATGCAGAAATATCCACATGGTAAGTCTCATCTTTAGGATGAAAATCTGAACTTTAAATAACCTAAGAGAATACTGTGAATACAAGTTCCTAGTTAATCCATTTGCACACTCAGGAGTTGTTTTAACAGAGTTTGAAACTGACAACTCTCCTGAACAATGTAGATTTCACTTTTATTATATTTCAAGTTAATTTAAAATATGGCTTCCAATGTGAAATTTGCATTAGTTAATTGGCAATAATTGATATTGAATATTAATGGCTGTTTTAGTCAGGCTTATTATTGAAATGATAAAATAACATGACCAAAAGCAAGTTGGGGAAGGTAGGGTTTATTTGGCTTATACTTGCACGTCATAATCTATCCTTGAAGAAAGTCAGGATGGGAACTCAAACAAGGCCAGAACCTAAAGGCAGGAGCCGATGTAGAGATCATGGAGTAGTGCTGCTTACTGGCTTGTTCCTGCTTACTAGCTTGCTCAGCCTGTTTTTGTAGATCCCTGGACCACCAGCCCACAATGGGCTCAGCTTTCCCCTATCAATAGCTAGTTAATAAAATTCTCTATAGGCCTGCCGACAGCCAGATATATTTGGAGTAGTTTTCTCAATGGAGGTTCCCTCCTCTCAAATGACTTTAGCTTATATCAAGTTGACATAAGAACTACCACCTCTATGGCTTTTTCGTAAAATACGTAAGTCAAAAATACATCCAAATGTAGTAATTCTTACTTTGAACAGTCCAGTTTTATGTTGTCTGTTTATTGTTGATATTCTGCATAATTTTGTTTATAATTACATTTATATATAGTCATGTCTTCAGTTAAGAACTAATACTTACTTGGCTATTTTATTTTTAAAACACTTTGGATTGATGGAATTTATCGTACCTATTTTTAAATAGTCCCCTTTCTTTTGACATGATGTATTACATCATCTATTTTTATAATATATTAGCTATTATATAGAAATCTAGTTTGGTATTTGAAGTAGCATTTCTCAATGTGTGCTCAGCAGATCTTAGGAATCACCTAACTTTCAAGGGACATATAACTCAAGCCTTTTTTGGGCAAGCATGGAGGAACTAAGCTTGGATCCCCAGCACACACATAAAAGCTGGACTTGGTAGCATGTTTTTGTGTACTAAATTTCCCATGGCAAGACATGGATCAGAGTCAGTTCATGTACCAGATAACCTGGCTGGCATACACAGCAGTCAACAAGAGATTCTGTCCCAGATAAAGTTGGAGAGAAACCTGAGGTAGTCGAGGTAGTCCTTTAACCTGCAACATGTACTTGCTTGCTGAGACACATGAACATGCATACACACACACACACACACACACACACACACACACACACTGACATATTGACTAAAATAAAATCCTTTCTAGCATCCATTCCCTATAACATTTTCCACTCCCTTATTCTGATAAATGTACATTGGAATTCTCCAGAGACCTAAAGATACATGAATGCATCATTGCAATCATTGCACTAAGAGAATAGATGCTTGGGATTCTTTCAAAATGAATTATTAAATGATTGCTCTAATTTCCAAACATCAATTACCAATAGATATAGTATCTATATAAACAAAAGTTCTTTGGAGTTCTCAATCTTCCCTTAAGATTGAAAAAAAAAAAAAAAACCTCTCTGAGAATCACTATTCTAAAGAATATAAAACTAATGGGACCAAAACAAAATTGTCTCTTTAAAATTTGAGAGCTTTATAATTATCCCCACTAGGTCCCACTGGCACTGATGCTAGACTGCCTATTTCTTTATGACTAGTAAATATTCACCAAAACTTGAACTCATACTACATACAAGTCTGTTTACCAAACACTTTGTACAGATAATATATGGAGAGTATATACAAGTATATTATATGTGTATAAAGTATGCAATCTCCTAACTGCCAACATATAGGGCCTTCAGTTTGTCTCCTTCATCAGCCTCACAGAACCTATGCTATCTGCCTCCATCATGACTTAGGTTTTACTCAGGAAGCAGATCTGAATTTCTTTCTGTTATTTTAAATTTTTTATTGAAAATACATATTTTATACAGCATATTCTCATCACAGTTTCCCCTCCTTTGTTTCACCCTAAATTCTCTGCATCACATCTTCTTTCTCTCCCTCCCTAGGAAAACAAACAGTCCAACAGAAAAACAAGCAAACCAAAATGAAAAAGGCAAACAAACAAAAAGAAAACAAAGTAAAATACAGAGCACAAAAAAAACCCCACATATACAGGAAAACACACACACACACACACACACACACACACAAAGTCAGAAATTATAATAGGCGGTGGTGGCGCACGCCTTTAATCCCAGCACTTGGGAGGTAGAGCCAGGCGGATCTCTGTGAGTTCAAGGCCAGCCTGGGCTACCAAGTGAGTTCCAGGAAAGGCACAAAGCTACACAGAGAAACTCTGTCTCAAATAAACCAAAAAAAAAAAAAAAAAAAAAACGAAAAAGGTAAAAAAAATAAAATAAAATAAACAAAACATTATGAGACAAACTCCCAAAATACCATTGTGTTGGCTATCTTGTGCTGGGTATAGGTCCTGTGTGGTTTCCATACCCAGTGAGACTCCATTGGAGAAAATGTTTTTTCATCTGTGAGTGGTCATTAACTGGAGAGAGATACTGAGTTCAGAATTGTGGCTCATGGCCACTTTCTTTTCAGTGATGAGACCCCATCTGACCCAGACCTGTGCAGGCCCTATATATGCAGCCACATTCTGTGAGTTTGTATGTGTGTCTATCCTGGTGTGTCTGGAACTCACTGTTTCCTTGATGTCTCCCATCCACACTGGCTTTTCTAATTTATCCACCTCCTCTTCCACATAGTTCCCTGAGTTGTGAGGAGAGGGGTTTGATGAAGACCTGTCATTTAGGATTGAGTGTGCCACGGTTTCTCACTCTCTGAACAGTGTCCAGTTTGAGAGAGGGGTTTGGGGGCTGGTGGGATGACTTAGCAGTTAAAGCGTAGTTAATGCTCTTGCAGAGGACCAGAATTCGGTTTCCAGCACCATATCTGGAAGACAACCCACAAACACTTATAATTCCGGCTCAGGAGATCTGCTATGCTCTAGAGCAGTGGTTCTCAACCTGTGGATCATGACCCCATTGTGAGCTGAAGGACCCTTCCACAGGGATTGTCTGAGACCATCCTGAATATCAGATATTTACATTACTATTCATAACAGTAGCAAAACTACAGTTATGAAGTAGCAACAAAAATAATTTTATGGTTGGGGGTCACCACAACACAAGGAACTGTATTAAAGGGTCACAGCATTAGGAAGGTTGAGCACCACTTACTAGAGGCACACTGTACTGCAGACACGCAGACACATAGTGAAAAATAATAAAAATGGGTTTTTAACATATAGTTAGTTTTCTTCCACTCATTTATGCTTATCCTGGGGGATGGAACTGCTTCTGAGAATTAAGTGTTTTAATTTTTGGTACGTTATAACCTACAAACTGTTATGTATGTTTCTGTCGATGAGGACCTTATACCCTTTTGAGTTTGTTCAGAAATTTTGTAAGTATAATAATGCTTAAAGGAAGAAGATCTTTTCCTTCACTGAGAGCGTCTGGCATCATTTTCAAAGATACATACTATGTTACCTCCAATCATCATGTCATCACTTATAGATTTCCTTTATTTATAGCTGTTGGTCAGGTTAAGATTATGGCCATATCATCAGTATTTAATGAGCTAAGCCAATATTTAAATAAATTTTAAAACATGTCAATTCAAGCTTTAATTACAAACTATAAAAATTATGCCAGTAATCTTGTTTTCCGTTTTGTTCTTGTACACAATAGTCGTTCTCTTTGAAGGTCACATTTCTTTTCTATTAGAGAAAATTCAAATACTGACCTATCTTACCTCTTTTCCACTTATTAGTTAAAATATGCAAATTCTGAATAAATAAAACAATAACAAGTACTAAAAGAGTACAGTGAAAATCAAGATTGCTCAAGTATATTATATTAGTGTTTTCTGATTTAAAATTACATCTGCACAATTCCATATGTGCCTGCCAGTCAGAATGTATAGAAGACAAAGTCATTTTCAAAATACAATTGAGGTTTAATTAAAGTTGCATGTCACTTTTTCTCTAGTTTCATTGAGGTATAATGGTAAAGACAAATTGTACATTTGGAGGTGTACAACGTGAAGGTTTAATACACACATGCATCAAGATATAATTATGATGCCTAAGCTAATTAGCATATTAATTGTCTCAGTTAACATTTGTAGTAATAACTTTACATTACAGTCCGTTGTCTTAGAGGATTGTGTGTGTGTGTGTTAGTGTGTCATTTTTTTGTGTGTATACATGTGTATGGGCAAGTATGTGCACATGCATGTTGAAGTTACAGGTCCATTTCAGGTGTTCTCTTCCATAGCCCCCCACTGTAGCACAAATCTTAGATGGACTTACTAATTAAAAAAAAACAAAAAACAAAAAACAAAACTCGTGGCCAGGTATTAGAGTGAATGCTGAATGATCAGAGAAACAGAATAAGCCATAGCCACCTCACCTTGCCAGTTTCTCAGCTGATTCTATTTCTTCAGACTGGAAACCTCTTTGTCCTCATCTGGAATGAAACTCAGCTTAACTGTTGCTCAAAAGCCTAAAAGCTTAACCAGCTCTAGCTCCTGGTCCTCATGTCTTAAATACCTTTCTGCTTTCTGCCATCACTTCCTGGGAATAAAGGCGTGTGTCACCATGCCTGGTTGTTTCCAATGTGGTCTTGAACTCAGAGAGATCCAGATGGATTTCTGCCTCTGAAATGCTAGGATTAAAGACGTGAGTGCCACCATTTTCTAGCCTCTGTATCTAGTGACTGTTCTGTTCTCTGACCCCACATAAAGTTTATTAGGGTACACAATATTTTGGGGGAAATCAACATCACCACAACCCACCTTGGCTTTTGAGGCAGGATCTTTACTGACCCTGATGTTCATTGTTTTGGGAATGTCAGCAAGCTCCAGAGATCCTCCTGCTTCCAAATCCCCAGGGCCAGAAGTACAGATGTACACCACCACACCTGATTTTTATCTTGATTTAGAGCATCCAAACACAAATTGTCATGTTTCTTTTTCTCTAAATACTTGTTATTATTTGACATTACTTGATAATGGTCATTCTGACATGCGATGTGATGTCTTATAATGATTTTTTGGGTGGGAGTGTTTACAAAACAGGGTTTTTCTATGTAGATTTGATGCTTGTCCTGGACCTCGCTCTGTAGACCAGGCTGGACTCAAACTCACAGACATCTATTTGCCTGCCTCTGCCTCTGGAGTGCTGGGATCAAAGGCATGCCCACCACTGCCCAGATTACTTATAATGATTTTTAATTCATTTCCATAAAAATTAGTGAGATTGACAACATTTGTATGTTACTATTTACCATGTGCATATATTTTATGGATTTTTTAAATGGGCTATTTTTTTCTCTCCTGGCATATGACTTACTTGTTTGTAATCACCTATTACCTATATGATTTGCATATATTTTATCTCATTTAAGTTGGAATTGTTTGCTTTGTTGCTTAGAACATTTTGATATGATGTGTCCTGTCCTTTGTCCCTCTGCTTTAGAAGCAGCTCTGTGCTACACCTCTACACCCAATTCCCAAGTCAAAATGCTTGAACTAAGATGCATTTAGGATTAGCGACCTGTAACTGCTAAAATCTTTAAATAGTGTGTTTTTCTTCAAACAACAAAAAGCCTGTAGACTGATTTACTTTTCATTTTGGTTCTTTAGAAGTTTCCAAAGATGCATCAGCTTCAAAGAAAGACAAAGGTGAGCTTGTTACCTTTTGCCCATTTACACATTTTCTCTCAAAGTTGCATTGCTTGTTTGTTTTAGTTTAATGTTTTTAACTTCTTTGTACAATTATTGGAATTTCTAGGCAACATTTATGTGGTAGAATTATTTTTTAATAATACTGTATTTTTATGAACTATGCATTTCCTGATATACTGAAAAAAACTAGCTGGACATTATTTAACAGTAATTACCAGGTGCATTCATTGATTAATCTGCAGAAATATTCTTTAAAAACTATCGAGTTTAAAGATAATTTTACCAAGTAGGACAAACCTATTATTTCATCAAGAATTACTCTTAATTAAGAAAAAAGTCACCTATCATAAAAGCCCTCTCATAAAGAGAAAACAAGGAAGTAAGGAAGGGAGGATAGGACTCAGAACACACACACACACACACACACACACACACACACACACACACACACACACACACATACATACACACACACATACATACATACACACACATACAGATACATACACACATACATACATACACACATACATACATACACACACATACATACACATACACATACACTCACACACACATACATACACACACATTCATACATACACACACATACAGATACATACACACATACATACACACACACATACATACATACACGTACATACATACATATACACACAAATACGCACACACATACACACACATACATATACACACACACGTACATACATACATACACAGACCCATACACACACATACATATACACACACACATACATATACACACACACATACATATACACACACAGATACACACAAACATACTCACACACATGCACATATATGTACACATATACATATTGAGAAAAGAAAAAAAACCTTTTATATTATCATCCATCTCCTATAACCTTTTCCACTCTCTTCTTCTGATGACCCTGCTTTAGAGACCTACAGGGAATGTCAAAACAGGAATGTGTCATTGCTCTAAGAGAATATATGCTTGAGATTCTTTCAAAGTGTATTTTTAAATGTTTGCTTTATTTTCCAAACATAATTACTAACAGATATATTATCTATATAAACAGAAGCTCTCTGGAATCTTCAAACTCTCCTTAAGATTAAAAAGAGTCACTTAATACTATTCTAAGGAATAACGTATGGAAATTTATAGACACTGTACTCATATGTACACACTTGTACACAGACACAATATACACATAATTAAAATATGTGTGAAGAATATAGTTGAGATTTATTCTACCTATTTTTATTAGTCCTGAGAATTTTTATTCATGCTCCTGAGCATGAATGTCTTGGAATTAGTGGTTGAATATGCTATAACCTACAAACTCTTATGTATGTTTCTGTGGATGAGGACCTTGTACCACTTTGCTTTTGTGCAGAAATTTTGAATACATATACAAATTCTTTTAAAATATCAGTTATTTTTCCTCATTTAGATAGTCTGGCATCATTTTCAAAAAGATTCACACTATCTTATTCCAAATATCATCTCACCATTTGTAGATTTCCTTTATTTATTGCTGTTCATCAGTCAGGTTAAGATTATGTCCATTTCATCAGTATTAAAATGAGCTAAGACAATATAATAAACTTTAGAACAGGTCAATCCACCCTTTAATTACAAACTATAAAATGGTGCTAGTAATTTTGCTTTGTTTTCCATTGTATTGCTTTATTATAATAATGTTTCTCCTTGGAGGTCACATTGTTTTTCTATTAGACAAAATTCAAATTCTGACCTATCTTACCCCTTTCCCATTTGTTAGTTAAAATGTGGCATGTAACTTTGAGTAAATAAAACACTTATAAGTAATAAAAATGTCAGTGAAAATCAAATGACGATTCCAGTAACTGTGTTAGTGTTGTCTCTGATTGAAACTTTCTTCCACTCTATTCCATATGTGCCTGCAAGTCAGAATGTATAAAAGACATAGTAATTTTCAAAATATAACTGAGTTCTGTTTATGTCTTTGAATTTCAGTTCAAATTTTCTCTAGTTTCATTGAGGTATAATTGGTAAAGAAAAATTGTACATTTTAAGTTGTACAGGCTGATGGTTTAATATACATATGGATCAAGATATAATTATGATCATTAAGCTGATTAACATACTGATTGATTCAATTAACTTTTGTAGTAAGAATTTTACATTAAAATCTGTTATCTTAGAGAATTGTGTGTGTGTGTGTGTACATGTGCTATGGTTGTACATGTGTTTTTGTGTGCACATATGAATGGATAGATTCTTGCAGGTGCATGCATATGTATGCTGAAGCTACATGTCTATGAGAGGTGTTTTCCTACTTAACTCTTCATGTTAGCTTCTCAGGTATGATTTCTTACTGACTCTGATGCTCATTGATTTGGGAATGTCAGCAAGCTTCAGAGATCCTCCTGTTTCCTCATCCCCAGGGCTAGGATGATAGATCTGCACCACCACATGTTATGTTTATTCTGGATATCCAAACCCAGGCTCTCATACTTGCAAGCTCTTTATCTACTGAACCATCTCTCCAGGCATTGTCTTAGAAAAATTCATATGCATGATGAGCCTGAACATGTCCTGAACATGAACCCCCAGGTGGGGTTGCTGAATATTATATAACAGATCCATTGTTTTATGGTTTTGAAAAACTCCATAATTTTTCTCTGGTGACCAGACCAATTTAATTCCCAACCAAGAAAGTAAAAAAGCTTTTCCTCTTAATACTTGCTTTATATGACATTATTTGATAATCATCATTTTGACATGTGATGTCTTAGAATGATTATTACATTATTTCTATGACAATTCATTTTTTAAAACATGTGTCTCATCATGCTTATATATTCATTTAATTATTTTATTTTTATAATATATATTTAATATTTATTTATTTATTTATTTATTTATTTTGTACTCTCCCCCCACCTGATCCCTCATGTTCCCAACCCATATGTCCCCAGTCCACCCAGGAAATCTCTTCTATTTTCCCTTCCCACAGAGATCCAAGTTTCCCCCTTTGAGCCCTCCTTGTTACCTAGCCTCTCTGGGTCTGTGAACTGTGACATAGTTATTGACCATATTTCTATGTATCTTTTGACAATGTGTATGCCTTTTATGGATATTTATAATTGGGCTATCTTTTCCTCTCTAGGCATATGACTTACTTATTGTATATATTAATCTTCTATCATCTATATGGTTTACAAATATTTTATCTCATTTTATAAGTTGTCTTTTTCTTCTCTTAACTATTTACTTCATTGCTTAGAAACATTTTGATATGATGTGTCCCTTACTTTAGTGTGATATACATCCTGTACTTTGATGTGATGTGTCCTGTACTTTGAGGTGATACATACTGTACTTTGATGAGATGTGTCCTGTGCTTTGAGGTGATACATACTGTACTTTGATGAGATGTGTCCTGTGCTTTGTCTCTCTGCTTTGGAGCAGCTCAGTGCTTCCCCCTTTAAACCCATTTCCCAAGTCAGAATACTTGATTTAGATGCTGCATTTAGATTAGCGACCTACAACTCACAAAAAAACCTTAAATAGAGCATTTTCCCTTGAACAACAAAAAGCATTTAGAATGTGATTTACTTTTATTTCTGTATTCTAGAAGATTCCAAAGACACACCAGCTTTAAAGAAAGACAAAGGTGAGTCAGTTCCATTTCCACATTTTCTAAGGATGCAATGTTTTGCTTTTTATTGTCTGTGTGTTTTAGTTTAATGTTTTTGATCTCTTATTATAATTATTAACATCTATGTGATAGATTTATTTTTTAATAGTTCCATATTTTTATCAAGTATTCATTTCCTTGAATATTGAGGAAGAGTAGATGGGCATTATTTAAATGTAATAATCATATACATTTATTGTATAATCTGCAGAAACATTCTTTAAGATTATCATGTTTAATGATAACAAAATTATCACTTCATTGAGTGCAAACCTATTATTTTGTCAAGAACTGCTACTAATTAAGAAAAAAGTCACCTGTAACAACAGCCTTCTCATAAAGGGGGAAAAAAACAAAGAAGTAAAGGAGGGAAGATAGGAACTAGAAAAGACACACACACACACACACACACACACACACACACACACACACACGTAGTACATGCACTCAGAAAAACTTGCTACCTCCAAATGTCTAATCTAAATCAAACATTTCCAAATGTCTCTTTCCGGAAAGTGAGAATTGGAACTAGCTTGGTCAATTTTTGTCATTGCTTTTTGCTCAAGAGCTCCTAGCTTCTGACTTTGGATCTGCTACAACACACTCATTTTATGTTCTGCTTGTATTCTGTGAATAGTAAAAGTTGTCCAAGATTTCTTCTTGCTATGAAATATATGTTCCACAACAGGTCCTGGACTTCATTTAAAATGTAAAAAGCATTGCTTTGAAAAAAGACACAGTAAGATAAATGGATACCCATGTCTTGCAAAACAAATTTTGGGTTTTATCTTGTATTAAAGTGTGTTACTGGAAAATGTATCAATTGTCATTTTTATAATTGGTGAGAATGACAATTGATTTAGCAATTTATGATACAAGCATTCCTTTTAAAACTAAAAATAGACCTAATACATCATCTATCAATTCTACTATTAAATATATATTCAAAGGAAACAAATCATTATTATCACAAAATGATACCTGTACTTACATATTCATTACAGCACTATTTGCATAGCTATAGCACAGAGTGAATCCACATGCCTGTTTATGAGTGAGAAGTACAAGAATTGTGGCACATGTACACAATGGGTTATTATTTAGCAAAAACAAACAAACAAACAAAAACCCATAAGCTGCTACCTGTAGCAAAATGGAAGGATCTGAAAGTCATTGTGTTAAGTGAAATAAGACAAGCACCACATACCATCACCATGTATTAAAAACTAGATCTGAATTGCATACAAGAGCAGAATGGAGCAATTGTGATAAAGTGGAGACCGCAAAAGATAAGTAAGTAACGACTCAACTAAAAAACAGCAAAACCCAGAAAGGAAGAATTCTGCTTTCCCATAGTGCACTAGAGTAATTATTGGTTAAAAGAGTCTACATAATGTTTTGAAATACTGAAAAAAAACTGCAAACTCTCCAGTATATAAGAATGATTGACCTTGTGTCAGAATTATTTATGTAGATACTGCCTTTACAATTTTTATAACTGAGCATCAAAGACCACATCTTAAGAAGTGAATGCAAGCCAGTTCATCCCCATCCATTAGCACCCCAACCAAAAGTGCCAGGCTTCCTGTTTATACAGTTGCCAAGAGCATGTTTCTTTACCTAGGTGTTCATTTTTATGAGGAAAGTTGAATTGAATCTAAATAAAAACCCCAGGTGTGTAAGAAGGGTATTTTCTGCCACTAAAATACTGTGTTCATGTATAGAAGACGTACACTGTGTACATCATATGTATCTCTGCACATATTAGTACTTAAACTTTTAAATTTTTCTCCTCTAGAAGTAACTGATGATATACCTTCCCCAAAGAAGCAAAAAAGTAAGTTTATAATTAAATTCAAAAAACAACTAACTCCTCCAATAATGTAGATACTACTTAAAAAATTAAACTGAGAGCCTCCCAAGAACAATAATTAAAGGTAAAAGATTTTTAACACGGGCCTGAAGAATGACCATAAGGTGAAGCACTTATATTTCAAAGAGAAACTAGCCATTTTCATGTCAGGAAAGAAGTGCAGAGTTGGGTAACTCCAAGTAATGATGGAAGTGACATTTATCGCAAGCCAGTGTGTACAATTCTGATCCTGAGTGTTCTAGGGGAATCTTGCTTTAATGTGAGTTCCTGTCTGCTATATAACAGAACAGTAGAAGTGAGGTACTGAAATTCTTTAAATCAATTTTTTAAATAGGTTTTAGTAATTCAGTTGCTTAGAAATTCATTCCCAAGATTCAAATTTCCTTGTGACATCCCTGGATACCTGGCAAGCTTTAGGCAGTCAGTTTCTGGGATCCTTGATTCTAGAATCCAATCAGTATTCACATTCAGTTGTCAAGATTATCAAGATAGTCAAGATTATCATTATCCCAGTGCTTCCAAGTTAGACTTTTTTTCATATGTTAAAGCAGTAAATCACACACACACACACACACACACACACACACATATATATATATATATATTAAACCTTCACCAGAACAGGCAGTTTTAAAATAGTTTCAACAATGTCATCACACATAATGCTTTAAAGTAAAGAACTATTTGTCTGAGAAAATAATTCCTATACCATCATCTGCATGGTTTCTTTCACGCCTTCTGCAGGAATTTGCTGAAATGGTTTATTATTTGAGAGGTTTGGCTACCTATTATGCTGCAAGCATTGCTGGTGATACTGACATGTCAGAAACACATCAAAGATGATCACTGGAGTGCTTCATGAAATCAGACTGTAGGAAATACAGGAGTATAAGCGGTCTTGGTGTAATAATTTCATAGACTGTTGCAAAATTCATGATGAAGCAATTATTATCCATGTTTCCACACTCTCCCAATTGACAGACTATTGTGAATAATTTTCAACTAAGTTACATCGGTAGTTGAACTCTCTTATTTCATAAATAAGCATTAAAAGAAAATTCAATATGTAGATTGTGTCCACACTAATTTTCTGTTCATCTTGCCTGTGTTAGAAACTGGGTGAACATGCATGGAATATCTCTGGATCGTTTCTTACAATTGCATGTGAATCTAAAAATTATTTCAACATAAAAAGAAATGGAACTAAAAGTCTCCAGGCATGGTTTCTACTACTAGAACTCTAGATGCTGAGGCATGATGACTGCTTTGAGTTCAAGGCTGTCCTGGGACACATACTAAGTAACCCAGGATAGCTGTTGTTACAGAGCAAAAAATATTTCTTTGAAGACAAAGCAAAATAAAGTTTAATAAAAAATAAATACATTAAATATTTTTCAGTAATTTCCACTCTTGGAATTGATTACATCAAAGCATTTCCCCATTTTTATCTCAACAGTAGTTTTATATCCTTGTCTTCAGGAGCCTTTAATGTAGGTTCTAAAATTTTTGCAACAAGTGATGTTTTTGTTAATAGCTCTTTCAACTTGAGTTGGACATATATGTCAGGACAGCAGCGGCATCTGCTAAGGTTCAAATGGAATAGATCTTCCATGAAGAGGCCCTTGAATTTTAGTGCCAGTGCTGTTATTTCTCTCTGATTCCACATTCACTGTTACAGTCTCCACAGCTTTGGAAGAAGAGGATTTGTGCTACCAAAGTAGAACAAAAGAGCACGCATGTTAATTTCTGAAAACCTGGTTATTGAGGCTAGACAGCCTCTAAGTACTGGAATCTGAAGAGACCCTCAGTGTGACTCATGCTTATAATCTCAGAATTTGGGAAGCTGAGGCAAAAGGAACTTGGGGAGGCTAGCCTAAGAGGTATTACTACTTCTTTCAGTTTCTTTCCCCCGTGCTTCATTTCACTCAGATGAATTTGCCCTTTCTTCCCTGGCCTTCTGCAAAATGCTGCAATTGTTTGCAATAATATACATGGATAGGCTGGAAAATAGTGAAGGGTCAATACGTTTGTCTGCGATTATAGGAGAAGTGTTGCATCTCAGCACAGCTGCCTCCAAGGTGACCTGGTTTAATGCCCAGAGCTCAGGTTCTGCCCATCGCTTCATGGGATATTTTGCACTGCACTCATTAAAAACAAATTTGTTCATTTAGGTAGAGGTGGGGGATAGATATCTAGTATGTGGGTGTCAGAAAACACTACATTAGGAGTTGATTCCCCCCTTCCATCAAGTGTGTTATGGGGCTTGAACTCAGGTAGTCAAGATTGACAACAAGTACCTTTACCCACCGAATCATCTCATTGGCCCTGTGCTACATTCATTTCACTTTCCAGTGTTCTTCTAGGCTTGAGTGGCCTGCATTTAGGCATTGCCAGAAGGATAAAGCAGGCTGTCTCAGCAGAGTTCATACCTTCAGAATTAAGATAAATGGAACAATTCATTACTTTAGGGCTCACAGACTCTATGGGACATTATCACACACACACACACACACACACACACACACACACACACACCCTATGTTGGTTCATTTACTTTTCTCAATATCCTCATCCTGATTTCTGTTGTTTTGATTTTATGCTTGAACAAACCAAGGCATAATAAAGTTTAGTTCTTCCCAGGAGCCATGGAGGCTGACTGTAGTCAGGGACTAGTCTACTGTGGTGCCCTTCTGATGCCCAGGCCCTGCTTGTAACAAAACCATGCTCTCTTCCTTAGATCCGATCAGTTTCTTCCAATGTGTCTACTTGGATGGATACAATGGCTATGGATTTCAGTTTCCTGTCACTCCTGCCCAACGCCCTGGAGAGAACTCTGGGAGATCCAACTCTCCAGGACAGAAACAGCAAGGGCAATAGACACCCATGCATGACCCTGACAACTGCATTAAAGTGGTGAAAATGGGATCACTGTAGTCCACGGTGGTGCAGGCAATTGAAACTATCCCATGCTGAGATTTGCCTGGCATAGAGAGATGGCGTGGACAAATAAGCAAATGTGTTGGAGGGTCTAATGCTCAAGAATCTTCATGTGTGTCTGCTGCTGTGGGAGGGGTTCTTACATTTAGCTGTTTCTGTTCATTGTAAGGTTGTACACTCATTAAAGTTTATTTCATATTGGTATTTTAAATGTAATTGGGTGATTGACCCATTACAAAATGAAATTTCTAGCTTCAGGTAGATAGTTTTTAAAGTGGTAACAGACTGTGTACTAGGTGTAAATGGTAGAGGAGCATGTATAAAAGTTGCTCTTCTGAATCATGTGAGTAAACTCAGCTTACCCAAAGACCTATGGGCATCATTATATTTTTGTCTGTTTCTAGTTAAGTTGTGGCAAGGCTCTACAATAGGTATGACTTACACCAGAGTGTTGTAAGTACCTTGTCATATTCTTAAAACTCAAAGTATCAGACAGACAGGACATGACAAGGAACAAATGCTTGACAAATCTTATTTCTGAGGTTTGTCTTGAGATACAATTTAGACATTCTCTCCTGTGGACATGTACATGTAATTAAGCATGTCTGGAAAATCATTTGTTTAATATGGGAATGAGGAGATGGGAAATTATCACTTGTCTTCAGATTACATCCCAGTGAAAACATCACCTGGGTGAAGGTTTAGATAAAAAAATAATCATGTGTGACCAAGGCAAACATAATTTTATTTCTCAATACATTCTTTCTGTAAAATTAAATGTTTTCTTTTTCAACTGAAAACAATACAAATGCTATAAAAGTTCGTGTGAGACATTTTGGTCCTAGATATGTTCATGAGATGTCTTACTTTCTTTTGACTAATTGCACATTAATGCCAGTTAAATGAATGGCAATTTTTAACTTACTCATCACTATAAATAACTGTTGAGAGTGTTCATCTTCCTGGTGATACAAACACTCATTTTTAATGAACTTTTCTTATCAACTTTAGAAAATGTGTCTGTAATTTTTCAGCACATTTCCAGTTGCAGCTGAACTTATGACAAATTAGCTCAGGAAATGACTTACCGTTTCTGGCACTATCATCAACTCAGCATTGACTGAGCTGCTCAGTGAATGACCTAGCTATGTGAATGGTTTTCAAGCAACGCAACCAACTACAGTTCTTGAGATCCAAATTACAGGTCAGCTTTATCAGTCTTCAGGTTTATTCAGCAATAATGTCAGTAACTTTTGTAAGAAAGTTAGTTTTAACCAGATGCTGACAGACTTAATTCATACCACAAAGGCTAACACTACCATGAACTGGATTCATGGAACCATTTGGAGGGGAAGGGAAACCTAGAAATACATCATTTCACATCTGAGCAGATGATACCATCTTGCAAAGCCCCTTCATTCAGCAATTCAAACTTACAAGGATAGTGGATAAAACGTTCCCCTTAGATGCAGCTTCATCCATGCAATTTCCTGAATAAAGGAAGAGAGAGCCAACGTGATAGTTGTTGTAAAGTTCACATGACAGGATGGTTTATCCACTATGTTATCCTTCAGTGACTATGTACTAAGCACTTAGTCTTTCTACTATGTTACGTACTATACTGTGTAACAAAAATACAGCAATAGATTTTACGTAGTGCTATTCTGGCACAGTAGATGACAGTGGAAAATTTACTGAAAGGACTGAATCTGTATCTCCATGTGTAAGGAGAACCATCAAAACAAACAGCTCAATGCTTCACAGATTTACTGTGGAGACAGATAAAGTGTCTTAATATGGATATGTTTGAAAACATTTTCTGAAATTTTGTTTTTGGAGATGACACTAATTTTATCTCCATGGACTTTTAAATATCATCGTCTATTTTCTTTATGAAACAAATTGATAAAAAATTAACAGTTGCTATTTAAATGTAAATGTAGATTTAGAGAAACAATTATGGTGCAATTATCATTAATTGTTAAAGTTTGTCTAAAATTTCAATGATGGTTACAATTTGAAAATATCTCAACTATCATCTGTTTCTATCTTTACATCAATAAAATATTTCTGGCCTTTTTGAGTTTAATGGTTTGTATCTTTAAAAGAAAAAGCATGAATAGCTAATTCTCCATTTTAAAATTTCCTACATGGTTTATGTTTTGTTGGCCCAAATGTGTAGGTGCTTAAATTTTTAGCTTTGTCTAGATGATGTGAGCTACCTTGCCCAGCTCTGTGTATTCCCATCTTTCACTCCATCTTGATATTTGAAAGTATACAGAAATAAGAACACTTCTTTTAGCCCATGCTTTCTTATTTCTCTACAGTTATGGATATTCTGTTAATCGTAATTCACATGTAACAAAAGTAATGTTGTGTGTTTTCTTCATGAAAAGAGCCTTCTGTGGACTCACTATGATATTTTTCTTGTCTAAACTCTTAAGAGAAATACTTCAGAACTGTTATTGCATATTTATGAACTCAGCCTATTTCTTTAAGTAATCTTGCTGAATAAAAAGGCAATAAGAATGACAAATATTGCTAGTAGAAAATTAAAAATTCATCTAGCCAAGCTGACATCTTCAGAAAAATGAAAATACTCCAAAAGAAAAAATAAGATTTTTTTTAAAAAATCACTATTTCTAACCAGATTAATGTGAGAAATGTGTTCAGTAGCTATCATGTCTAATTTCTACTTCATTAATGGTGAGTAGAATTAAAGGTGAGCCCAACCTTCATAACCACTGTTTCAGAAGAAGAAATACCTGTGGATATGCCGGAAGTTACTGGTAATTTCAAAACTAGGCCTTGGGCCTTCTCTGACTCTTAAATGTCCTAACTAATTTTTAGTGAAGTCTTTAAAATTTCTATTATTTTAACATTATATATGCATTATCTGTGTGCCTGTGTGAAGTAGTGTAATTGTGAGTATGGTACAGCAGAGACCAGAAGAGGACATTCAGTTCCCTAAAGCTGAAGTTACAGGATGTTGTGTGTTGCCCATTGCAGATGCTGGCCACCCAACTCTGGTATTCTGAAAGAGCACCAAGTGCAATTAACTGCTGAACCATCTCTCTGGCCTGTGAGTGTTTCTCAATGACTGTTGACAATTGTTCTAGCATCCTTCAAATCTGTCTTAAGAATTACAATCCGTATCGTAACCTTCTGTGGAAAGACTTACTTTCTTCTGCTCAAAAGCTGAAGAATGCCTGCAATGTTCCTTTTTCATCATCATCTGAAACAAAGATAATGGATCTTAGAGGGGTTAGGGAAACCAGGCAGTGGTGCCACATGCCCTTAATCCCAGCACTCAGGAGGCAGAGTCAGGCAAATCTCTGAATTTGAGGCCAACCTAGTCTACAGAGCAAGTTTCAGGATAGTCAGGTATCCATGGAGAAACTCTGTCTCAAAACACACACACACACACACACACACACACACACACACACACACACACACACACTAAGGACATCTCCTTACTAGAAGGAGAACTGCATTGTGAGCTCAGATCTTTTCTAATCTGTCTATATCTTTCTTGAGCAGTATGACCACATATGGTATCCTTATGTTACTCAGGTTTCTTTTTGTTATTGGAAGACTTATTTCTTTTTGTTATTGAAGACACAGGAACTTGGAACAACTTTCCAAGAACACTTCTTGCTGAATTGCCTTTAGTGTTATGTCAGTGTTCTCTTGTTCCTATACCCTTCATTAATCATAGATAAGACATTCAGCTATTCCTGTATGTATTTTCCTTTGTGTACAGAATAAAGAGCAGTAGTCCCACAAGCTATTTAACTATATAAAAATATCATTAGTCATTGCAGTGAAAAGCCCCAATAATTGCCCCAAACCATAAGGAAGTAATAAGTCTTTTTAAATTAGTTACCATTTCTCCAATGATACCAAAGATACAGCCTAGAATTAAATATCTATATAGTAGAAAATGCAATTGAGCTGTAGAGAAAAAACTCAGAATGGATTAAGTGAGTTATTACTAATACACAGTTAAGAATCATACCAGTCCCAGTGGAGAGAACATATTTACAAAGTGGTGAGAGCCAAGAGGGAAATTCCTGGTTCTTGTATAGTCATTTTAGCCTTCAAGACTTGGTATCACCAATGTCTCTCTGTCTATGAGCTGGTGTCAATGGCTACTGACCTGAATCAAGTTATTTTCACCTTTCTGCCTAGCGTATCCAGAGCCCACTTACATAGCTTACACTCTTACCAGTGGACTAACCCATGCCTCTGATTTGATATCAAATTGTTGTGGCAAAGAACCCCTAGCACAGAGGACCTCTGACTCTGATGCTAGGACCAACATAGATCGCTGATCATGTCTGCTCCTCTGTTCTTCAAATGAAAATAAAAGTCTCCACAAAATAAGAACCTTCATCTCTTGGTGAGAAAGCACCTGGTATAGTGATGTCCAGACTGTTCAACTTCTCTAGTTGATTACTTGATGATCTAGATGTGACCAGTACTGAAGACCTAGTGTGACTATGTAACATGAACAAAAGTAACAAGTGAAAATCAGAACTGTTAGAGCCAAACACAAAGGTGGGAACATTGCCACTGGCAAACAGTTTTTCTTTTTTAAAAGAGTCACTGTTTTGTGATATTTTCATGAAGTGTATGTAAACCAATAGCACGAGACTATCCTTCACTACTAAAGATCATTGAGGCCCAGCCACTAATAATCTTTTCCTAGGGTTCCAGAAGAGATGCTACCAGCAGTGAGAATTAATCTGAAGGATTTTCAAATGAACCTACATACACAAAACTCTTTAGTCCATTCACTTTATTCTTCTGAGTCAGTTCCCTGTCTACCCAGCTCCTCTTCTGCTCTCATGCCTAGCTCCTCTGTTGCCTGATTCTCTCTACAGTTTTCTGCTCTCCCCTCTGAGTGCTATCTTAATTCCTCCATCTAGCTCTACCCCATCTTAGTTCTCATCCATCTAGTTCTTCCCCTATTGGTGACTATGGGGTCCAGCCCCTCCATAGTCCCCTCCCAGGGTCCAGGAAGAATCTACAACCAGCTGATAATCTTCTATGAAAAGAAATGAATCTATGTACACAAAACTCCTTATTTCATACACTTTATTACTCTGTGATAGTTTTCTCTCTACACAGCTTCTATTCTGCTCTCACGTCTAGCTCCTTTCTTGTCTGATTTCTCTCTACATTTATCTACTGTCCCCTCTAGGTTCTATCTTCATTCCTTCATCTAATTCTGTCCCTTCTAGGTTCTCATCCATCTAGTTATTTCCCATATCATCTCCTCTGCCATCTCCTTCTCTCTCATCTTGTTCTTCCCCATCTGGCTCTTCCTCATCTCCCATCTCATTTCTCTAGTACTCTCTTCTGGCCTTCAATCTGGTTCTTCCCCATCTCAGTTTTTTTCCCTCAAGTTCTTACTCATCTAGTTCTTCCATTCTCTTTTCTCTTCTCTTCTGTCTGCCCTGGAAGTCCTGATATAAAAAAGGGAGGGTCCAAGCTAAATTGTGTAAAGCTATTACTTAATGTCCACATGACCTAGGCAGTGTCCCCTTGTGGAATTTACCTGTATATGGGCTGCTATCACTGTTAGTCCTTGAAAATTGGGCGCCTACCTGGGTGGTGCTTACCATAGCCCTTGAAAGTGGCTAAAGGAGATATCTGATTCCAGGGAAAGCCTTTCCTGGGGCTGTTTTCCAAATCCCTGGAATGTGCATGTCCAGGGAGTGGTCAATCTGCACTGTTAGCCCGTCTTAGGAAAAGTCACTTGGGAAAACTATAAAGGCACACATGATTTTCATAACAGAATACAGCTGATGTACAGCAAGCCAAGTAACACAAAAACTCCTTGGGATTTCGCTTCCTCTGGAGGAATTCCCTGATTCCTCCAGGCAGTGACTTTGCCACAACCAGCTGAGTTCTTATGATATATTCCTGCGGCCTGCAGCATTCCACATCTGTTCCTCTTAGTCCTTAGTTCCTCTCTTTATTCTGCTAAGTTCTCTCTCTCTCTCTTGTTCTTCCCCATCTAGTTCTTTCTCATCTCCTTAGTTCTTCCTTCCTATTCTTTCCATCTAGTCCTCCTCCACATGGTTCTTCCCCCATCTTCCATCTCATTCTTCTAGTTCTCAGTCTAGCCTAAGGTCTCTGAGGTTTACACTCATACACACATGCAATAACAATGCTCTGGCTAAGGTAAGGTCACCAGGCTTGAATTCCTTCTGGGTCAAAGGGAGGAGCGATAAGGTCCACATAAAGAACAGTAATTGTCAGCTATCATTTACAACACAAAAAGAAAGTGACTAGTGGGTAATAGAATCAACTGATGGTCAAATTCAGTTAATATCTAAGCAAGGGGAATTTTGTGTGCTCAAATTGTATTCTTAGAAGTGGTTAGGTGAGGTGTTAGGAGTCTATCAGTGACAAGTGAAAATAAAACTGCATTGTTTTCCTTTGGCCCCTAGTCTGTCCAAGCTGTCTCAGCTGCTGTTGTTTTCTGGTAGGGTGGGGAGCTAGGCAACCTGAGTCACAGCTTGAGGTACCTGGTAAGTAAAAACCCCTTAGTTCTGAGTTAATTGATATAGAGCAGAGATAGCATTTGGAAGAAAGAAGGTTAAGCTTAATTAGCACATCTGTTGGGCCTTCTCCAACAGTTAGTCTGGATGCTTAAGACTGTTCTTAGAAAGTCTGAGAGGTAGCTCAGATAGGACACTTCTGTCCAGAGAGGGTCCTGGCCAGATGTTGCTAATGACAATAATTACAGAAAGGCCTGAAATTAGGGATTTTGACTGTGTCTGTTGTTAATACAGTTGGAGACTGTTATACAAATACTTCAATTGTATAGGGGTAATTGTGCCCAATGAATGCTCAAACATACTGTTCTTAGGAATAGAAAAGCTACAATAGCACACTAGAAAGCAAATGACTAATATTCAAAAGCCAACATCACCAAGACTTCTTAGGAATAGAAAAACTACAATAGCACACTAGAAAGCAAATGGCTAATATTCAAAAGTCAACATCACCTAGACTTGTTAAGCCTTGGCTCTATCCTTTGGAAAGGCTCCTGGATTCTTCCAGGTATAGCTTTGTTATAACCAGCCGAATTCCTACTTCACATTTCTTCATCCCACAGCACTTCATGCCATTCAGTCAACACTCTGAATAAAAAGCTGAGATGGAGCAGGGGCTCACTTACCCCAAAGTCACTGATATCAACTGAGTACTAAGTGATAGGTCTCAAAGTGTCCCAGCCATCTGTTCAAAATGTTAGTGCTGAAATAATAAATACAAACTACAGAATCTCTAAACCTTTATGTTGCTCAGAAAAGAAGAAGCTTCACCCCTGACCATCTGACCTTCTCTGTCTCTGTCTCTGTCTCTCTCACCTATACACACAGTTAAATATAAACCATCTCTGTATTTTTATTGTAAACATGGATGCAGTTCATATAGAAACTGTACTCTACACAGGAGGCAATGTTTTCTATGAAAGGGAGACATACTGAGTTCTGATAATCTTATAAGGGGACAATGCAACCAGTAAACATATCATTTTCACCTTGTGATGTTTACATTTCATAGAATAACTTGAGTACATTCACTTGTTTAAAATCAAATTGGTTCTGGAAGTGAAGATCAAGCACACTTTCATCCCATCCTTGCTGCTTCCATCCCAGGTCAGCCCTTTAAATCCTACAGCTAGCCGTGATTATAGCTGTAAGTGTTCTGTTTTATCCTGTTATACAGAAAGCAAGTGTATTCTTACTTTTGTCTTACTAAAATACCCCCTGTAAGAAACATCATTTACCTCCTTTTCTGAACATTGTGAACTAGATTATGTGTCTGTACCAATGTCTACAAAGCTTCATTGTTAATTACAGAAAAAGGTACAGATTGATCTCCTGCTCACAGTAGGAAAGCATTTCAAGTATAAAGCTACAAACACCTAAGAAATCACAGCCAGGGTCAATATAGCACATTGATAACATGTCCAAAGCCTCATTCATATTCCAGTCACTTCTCCTAGGCAACCACCAGAGCCTCTATCATCATAGAATTTACTGTTTTGACATTTGTGTGGGTAAAATAGTAAACGTTGTCGTTTCTATGCCAAGTTTCTTTTCTCAACAATACAAATGGGAGACACATGTATTTTGGTGCAAATATAAGTAATTTATTCCTCTTAATTGTCTCAAATACTAAAGGAATTATTTGTATAGTCTATTATGTGGGAATTAGGTTGTTTCTAAATTTGTCTATTAAAATGGCATTCTGAAAAATACATGGCAGTGTATGTAGTGTGAATAGACATTATACACATGAGTGGCATTGCTGCATTTTTCAGTATGACAACGCTCATCTTTTGTACATACTGCTAAGCATTGTCTAACTAGCTGTTCCTAATGAAGCGTCATTAGCAGAGTAGAAAGGTCCCAGTTCATCCACATCTTTGCAAGCACTTGCTAGCCCCTTATTTGAACAATTTTATTATATGAAGATAAGCATGATTATCTTTAAAAATTAGATTAACCTAGTGACTGATGATAATGAGAATTATCTGCCTTCTCTATTGATCATTTTAATATCCTCTTTTATGAAAAGCCTAAGATTTTTTAACTGTTGCTAGTTGGATTTTTGACATTTTTCTTAAGTTCTTAATTAGTCATAAATAGTACAAGTGCATTCTCTTACTCTGTGATTTAATTATGTTTTAAAGTTTTGTTTTATTTTATTTTTCAAGGTAGGGTTTCTCTGTGTAATTTTGTTGCCTGCCTTGGAACTCACTCTGTAGACCAGGCTGGCCTCAAAATCACAGAGACCTGCCTGGCTCTCCATCCTGAGTGCTGGGATTAAAGGCATGTGCCACCACCACCCTGCTTATTTTAAAGTTTTAAACTAAAAGTAGTTCATTAAGATTACCCTTTAAGAACAGTGTTTTTAACCTAAAATTAGTATATGCTTTAGCTACACTATCAAAGAAATCATTTCCCAATCTATAAGAAAGAGAAAATTGATGCCCTAATGTACTCTTCTGGCAAGTTCTAGTGTATAGTCATCTGACTAGGTAACTCTCAAGGCCATAAAAGCATCTGAAGATGAACCACATGTCATTCAAAAACCTGTGTCACTAATGACTAATACAGTGGTTAATTTATTGCTCTCCTAATTTGCACATCATATATATATATATATATATATATATATATATATATAAAATAAAATGAAGTTATTAACTTATTATTAGATCAATGGTCTAGATTAGTGGTCAAGCAATCCTCTAAAATAGCCCTGATGGGTAAAACAAGCTCAGATCTCACTAGGAAACTTTTATGGGCTTCCACACAAACCTATGCCCAACACTGCATGGATGATCATGAACAAGAAAGCTGTGATAGGACATGGGAATGGAGGGGAGGGGCTGGGGGGAAGGTGGGAGTGGGGGCGGGAGGGGGGAGGACAGGGGAACCCATGGCTTATGTATAAAATTTAAAACACATAATAATAAAGAAAAATGTATTATTATGAAAAAAAAGAAAGATAAAAAGAAAGAAAGAAAAAAAGAAAGAAAAAAAGAAAATAAAGCAATAAAATGATTTCTAATGATACTCTTACATGCTTATAGATAAGTGCCTAGCCCAAATGTCATCAGAGAGGCTTCCACCAGCAGCTGATGGGAGCAGATGCAGAGACCCACAGCAAAACATCAGATGGAGAGAGAGCCCAAATTAGAAATCTCCATGGGGTCTTTTCCCTTGGAGCTTTGGAAACCCTGCAAAAGAGGAGGAGGAAGAATTGTAAGAGGCAGACAGAGGGTTCTAGGACACCAGGAGAAAATGGCCCACAGAGATCAACTAAGCAGGGCCCATGGAGGCTCAGAGACTGAAGTGGTGATAATGGAGCCTGCATGGGTTTTTCCAGGTCTTCTGCATATGTGTTATGGTTGTGGGCTTGGTGATTTTTGGGGATTCCTAACAGTGGGAGTGGTATTTGCCTGTTCTTGTGACCCCTTTTCTCGTACTCTATTGCCTCATCCACCCTTGATATGAAGGTTTGTGCCTAGTCTTACTGCATCTTGTCATGCCATATTCAGTGAATATCCTTGGGAGCCCAGTTCCTTTCTGAAGGGAAACAAAGAAGGAGTTGATATGGAAGAGAGAAAAATGTGTGTTTGGGGGTACTGGGAAGAGTTGAGGTAGTTGAAACTGGTCCATATGTATTGAAAACAAAAATAAATTAAAAAGAGAGCCAAATGAATCTTGAGCCCTAGCCAATCATACCATTTTCTTCCCATATTATATATGTGTGTGTCTATGTATTTATGTGTGTGTGTGTGAAAAATGAGACCATGCATTGAAAGAGAAAGAGAAGGTTTAGAGGGCAGAAAAGGAATGGGGAAATGATGTAGTTATATTATAGTCTTAAATATAAAAGAAAAATTTCAAAAATGAGAATAAAATCCATCAATAAATCAACCAATTAATAAAGTGAAATACATTAGTGAGAACAAAGTAAACTGACATTTACAAATAGAAGGATTCAGTATCTCATCATCAGTCTAGTGTGAAGTTGTTAGAAAAGGATCACAATTTATTGCATGACGTATTGTTATTCAAAATGACCCATTTAAATAACTTTTCTTAATAATCATGTAGCCTTGTAACTAAGAGTAGTATATTTGTTTCATTTCAAATAAAGTTTCAATTTTGGTGGATAATCACTGATTTTTTTTAGATAGAATAGGGAAGAAATTTAAATGTGTAGCTCTCAATTGCAGAAATATAAGAGAATTATGCAATAATTTTAATAGTTTATATTTACTACCAAAAATAACCTGAAAGTAAACCCAAATTTTAATCTCATTGTGGCATATAGAAAATACTTTAAAGAAATGGAAAGGCCATGATTCACACCATTAATTCCTCAGCATTCCATTTGTACTTTGATGTGAAAAGTCTTTGATTATTAGTTCAATAGAATCTTTCCCTAAATTAAAGAAAATCTTATTTCATTTTGCTCTCTTCCATCAGCACTTATAAATACTTGTCCAAGTGTAAAGAAATGTGTCATAGACCTGTCTTACCTAGAAGGCTGAGACCTTCCCAAATTTGTCCACACAAAATGCTTAAAATAACTTTAATTCACACCAGGACACTTCTAGTAAAATACTTCTGCCATACATCCCTTTTAAGGTGTGAAATCATTAACTATAAAGGATTAGTCACTTTTATGGGAACCAGTGATAATTATTTGCCTTATTTGTTAATTTCTTATTGTAATAATTACTTATTAGTAGCGCATAAAGCTAAGACTCAATGAAAGTCCATTATTTGCAACGGCTATTTGTAACATATTTTTGGTGAATGGTTTAAAAACTCTACATCTTGTGTGGAATTGCACAAAAATAATGAGGAGGGAATTATTTACTATAGCAAAAGGAACCAGCAAGCAGTTATGTTTTCTGTATTTTAATTTTAGTCAGGTTACTTTTACTCAGAAAATAGGCAGCTTTTTGAAATACATAGCATAATTTTAGTAGGGGACTTTTACTCTTTGCTTACCAGGCTTCTTTTGAACTATATAAATTGATGTTTTGAGCAAGACTTAGTAGATTAAAATAATGATGTCAGCCTCATTCCATGGATCAACTACTGAGATATACCCTAAACCCCACTGGTAGGGTAGAAAGATTAGTTTCTAGCTGTCAATTAATGATGTAGCTTAGAGCATCAAGACAAGAATGAATAAGTTTGGTTTTCCTTCAAAACAAACTTGTCACAGTTACATCTAAAAGTTAACTTAAGTATGCACCTTATTTTTGTTTAATTTATTTTTAAATACCATTTGTCAAAAGCTGGTCACTAATTCAGTAGTAAATACTTTTAGATGCCTAAAGAAAAAAAATCTACCCAAATTGAATTTTTAATCATAAAAACATTTTGATTTAAATGGACATTCCTGTAATTTGGTTAACGGGATAACTAAATCCAAGAACAGAGATAGTACAACAACATATCTAAATCACAAGTTTTTATTTTGGTTTGTGTTCTTGTTTTGTTTTAATTGAGACATGGTTTCTCAGTATCCCAAGATGACATGAAATGAAATATGTAGAACAGGCTTGCCTCAATCCTAAGTTAATTCTCCAGCCTCAGTCTCTTGAGTGCTAATATAACAGGTGTAAGTTCCTACTTCTAGATCAAAACCACAAATGATGACAATACAAGAACCTTGATATTAATAAACCTGTATATCTGTGCATTATTTAAAATGTTTCTTCTGGGAAAGGAAAATCAAGTTTGTTTGTTTGTTTGTTTTTTCAATAAAGTGGTACGAGGCATAGATAGCCATTATACTCCAGAGCAGGCCCAATGCTCAAGAGTAGGCAGCCAATACTAATCAGACTCTGTGTATTTTTGTTTATTTGTTTGTTTGTTTTGCTTTTAAGAGAAAGGAAGAACAGGATGATAGGTGAGTAAGGCGTTATGGAGGACCTGAGAGGGTCTATAATGGAAGAAAATATAAAGATGGCTTTCTGAAAAATTGGTACACTTAAGTTTACTTGGTGTCTTTTTATCCTGACAAATTCCATTGTGACAGTCTACTTTAGTATATCCATGGTTACACATTTTCTCTTCTCTAGCATTTGTTTTCATTTTCTGTTATTTTAAACCTAGCTATACCTTTATATTTGAAAAGTGTTCCTTTGTGGAAACACACAGCTATGTCTTGTCTTATTATCTAGAATGATATTCTCTGCATTTTAAGAGGTAATGTTAGACAATGTACAATAGGTAATGTTTATATGTTTGGATAAAGAAAACTAACATTTTGCTTACATGGGTTGTTTTTTACTTCTCTTTCTTATTTTTTTGTTTGCTTTTATAGTAATTGACTATTATTCATGATTAGCTATTTTCACTATTAGTTTCTTTTGTTATTTTAAAAGTCATTTTTGTTTGTCTTTGGATTATCATAAAGAGCTTTGATTAGTCACATTCTACTCTTAAAGAGTACTTCTAGTTTTCAATACAATATACTCTAGAATGCTGCAGTCAAATTTTATGCCTTGATTTTTCAATTGTTTTCATCGTAAACTACCAACTTTGGCCCACTTATTTCTTAGAATAACTAACTTTCAGAGTTTTAAACAGAAGAAAACCTGCTACATATTTATAGCATTCTATTCTTTTTCAAAGTTAAAAAATTTTGAAATGCATTGTGAGTTTTCATGTTGCATATTTAATGGGCTGTCTTGAATAGTGAGAAAGATTTCATGTATTTCTCTCTCTCTCTCTCTCTCTCTCTCTCTCTCTCTCTCTCTCTCTCTCTCTTTTCTGTGGTATATGGAGATTGGATCTGCTCCAAGGCTAAGACCTGGACTCAAAAGTCCTCCAATGGCCACTGACAATGTCCTCAGTGGCTGAGGACAGAGACAGGTGATGGGAATTTAGGACTGCTAATTTAGGGGACCAAAGTCTACCACAGTGAAGCAGTGCCATCAAGTCATCCTTCATATTACCTGCCAACCAAGCTTGTTCTTAGTAGAGAGAGAGATGCACATGCCCACATGGGCAATTTGAATACTGTAAGCCTAGTGCTTTCTTCCCAATCCTAACACATATTACATAATGAGAATTAACAGGGCACTGACCATCAGTATGTGAATGATGGCCCTTAAAGTCTAAAACTGTGTAGGTGCTGTGTGGTGTTTGCTGAAGTCTTGATGAGATACAGAGAGTTGGGAGAACAGGATTTTCTCATCCCGATTAACCCGTTTCCTTAGCTTTTAAGAAGGGGCTTTACCTAGCTGTTTCTCCCTGGGTTAAACTTTCCTTTGAGATTTACCTTAACTACAGTATGTCTTCATCTTTTCCATGGAAGAGAAGAGTGCTGTCTTCCCTGCAGAAGTAAAAAGTCTTTCCCTCTTACGTTAAACACAAAGATAGGAGGAGACTCCATAAACATAAAATGCTTATGTTTGCAGTTACTGCATTGGGTTTTATGTGCTCTCGTGCTAGCTCATATTCACTCCTTAACCATTCTTTAACATTTCACAGGAAATCACTTTCCTGTTGATTTTGAGGCTTCAGCTTTCTCCAGTTGCTCCACTGAATCAGGAATTACATCAAGTCATGACATCTTCTTCTAGATTAAATGCTAACCGTTATAAGTTAATCACAACCCTCAAACAGAAATATGAACCATTATGATCCTATAGTTAATGGCTTTTTCCCTTATTATTTGTACTTTTTAAGGGCAAAAAATGCCATAGTTCCTTTGTTTGATTGCTAAACCATATTTTGTTGCATTTTAAAATATGGCAATCATTTTCTACGGAAGACTGTTCTGTAGTATTTAACTTGAAGATAGAACTTAGTTTTCCATCATAGCAGAAGTTAAGTAAAATGTAACCACCATAGGTAGAAGGGCACAAACATTAAGAGTTTAATGACCCAACCCCTTTACTTTTAAAATCTGGCACATTTACAATAGGCATTTCTTTTTAAAAGGAAATTCAACATTAGACACTTTTAATTTCAAACATCATATTTGTTCATTTTTTATTTAAAAAATTGAAAGGTTAACCAGTCAGCAAGATAGTTAAAAACATGTATTTTTTATTTTTTAACATTTGTAAATGTTAATTATCACATTTCACAGAAATAGTTCATTCTTATTATAACTCTCCTTGAATGAGTGTAACTCCATTTTTAGCCGGTAAAGTTCCTCATATGAAAGTGCACTAACCTTGGATTGGTGAATTTGTACTTTTTTCTACACTTGCCCCAACTCAATATGTGCAACCTCCATTTTTTTATCGCCTGGTAGAGTTTTCCCATTTGTTTGTTTGTTTGTTTGTTTTTTAATTTGGGGGTTTTGTTTGTTTGTTTGAGGTTTAATTTGCTTTTGTTGTTGTGTTTATGTTCCCTTGTGTTACTTTCTTCACAGTTCTATTGATTTGTTAATGGTTTTAGTTTGTCATACATTAATTCTTATCAATACATTGTTACCATAGGATGTAGTCCTTGAGTGCCAATGTACTTGTGTTACTGAGTCTATTTAAAAGAGCACAGATGCTGTTTTATTTTGTCCATCGTTTTGTTCTTTTTAAATACAGTTGGTAGTGTTGTTGTTAAACTGATGTGTGAAAATTACCTTAATAATGTAACTTTTCAAAGGAAACAGTAAATGTTTAGTAAAAGAATAAATATCTTGCTCTTAAGAAACATTACAGATCCTCTTTTGACATTCTGGCCAGCGTATGTCCTTGGGAAAGATTATACAATCAAGGAAGAATCTTAAGAAAAAATTAGAAATGAAAGTTTGGTTTTTTAATCTCTAGATGTTCCCCTTACATGATTTGACCAACTTTACACAAGCCAGGATCATTTGGGAAGAGGAAGTTTCAGTTGAGAAAACAGTTCCATCAAATTGATCTGTAGACCTATCTGTGGGTATGTTCTTGATTGACAATTGATATAAGAGGGCCCAGTCCATTGTGGGCATGCCACCTGTGGTCATGTAGTCCTGGTTTGCATAAGAAAGAAGGCTGGGCAGTACCCAGCAGCCAGCCAAAGGTGAGAGACCTGACTGCAGGCTTCATCACCATCATAACCATCCACTGGATTCTGTTTACCCAACAACCACTCTGCGACCCAACTCTACCCATCTCATCATCCTCCTCATGGCCAGCACTCTCCACAACTCCAGCAGACTACAGGGGCACAGGCAAAACCCACACCAGTTGGAAGAAGCAGTGAGTGACTGGCCTTCCAGCTGAACTGCCCCAATCTCCAGATCATAAGCCCCAGGTCACAGCCTATGTCCCTCCTCCTACCATTTCAGCCTTAGCAAGGCAGCTGGACCCTGCCTCCAACTTTGGTGGAACCCCACTGCTCTGGTGCAGTCCCCAGCAGATGGCAAGTAGGTGAGAGACCTGGCTGCAGGCTGAACTACTACCCATTGGATTCTGTTCCCCCCAAGACCCACTTCACTGCCCAAACCTACCCACCTCATAAGCTTCCCCATGGCCAGCCCTCTCCACAACTCCAGCAGACTACACTGGTACAGGTACAACCCAACAAAATGGAAGAAGAGACTACATAGGAATAAGCACAGCCCACACCAGCTGGAAAAACAGACTCCATAAGCACAGGTACAGCCCACATCAGCCAGAAGAACAGGGAATCGGTGCATCTTGGTACACAAATCCCCACAAACCTCAGCTTAGACAACCCTACTGGAATTGAAGACCTGCCAATCACTAGCACGCTTGGCTATTTGGCCCAAAAGAAAATAAAGGAAACTGATAAAAAAGAAACAAAACACCCATCCAACAAAGACAACACAAGAATCAACACCCAGAACTATAATCATCCCAAACCCAGTTGCGTAAATTCCAGCATAAGAATACATTCAACAACAGAAAGGGCAATTTGGCACCACCAGAACCCAGTGATCCTACAACAGCAAAACCTGAATATTCCAATGCAGCTGAAGAACAAGAAAACAAACTTAAAAATAACTTTCTGAAGATGATAGAGGCCCTTAAATAGGAAATGAAAAAACCCCTTAAAGAAACCAAGGAAAAGACAAACAAAAAAATGGGAAGAAATCAATAAATCCCTTAAAGACAGCTGAGAAAAACAATCAAATAAGTGAAAGAAATGTTTCAAGACTTGAAAATTGAAATAGAAGTAATAAAGAAAACACAGACTGGGGGAATTCTGAAAATGGAAAATCTGGGTAAGCGAAAAGGAACTAAAAATGCAAGTAACACTAACAGACTACAAGAGATGAGAGAGAAACTCAGGTGTTGAAGAGATGATAGAGGAAATAGATTCATTGGTCAAAGAAAATGTTAAATCAAAAAAAATTCCTAACATAAAATATCCAGGAGGGGTTTCTGTCTCTCTCTCTCTCTCTCTCTCTCTCTCTCTCTCTCTCTCTCTCTCTCTTTCTCTCTCTCCCCCTTTCTCTCCCAATAAAGCTCTAAAAAGGTTAAAAAAATATATCCAGGAGGAACTCAGAGACATCATGAAAAGGACAAACCTAAGAATAATAAGAATAGAAGAAGAATCCCAGCTCAAAGGCAAGGAAAATGCACTCAACAAAACCTTAGAAAAAAACTTTCCTAATCTAAAGAAATACATGCCTATGAAGATACAAGAAGCTTGCAGAACACCAGATATACTGGACCAAAAAAAAAAAAAGAAGAAAAGAAAAGAAAAAAGAAAAGAAAGAAAAAGTCCCCTCACCACATAATAATCAAAACACTAAACATATAGAATAAAGGAAGACTATTAGGATCTGCAAAGGTCATGAAGGATGAACTCACAGAGACAGCTGACCTGTGCTCTTGGGTGCTTACTGAGTCTGAAACAACAGCTTGGGAGCCTGCATGGGACTGAACTCTGCCTATGTGTGACAGTTATGTAGCTTGGTCTGTTTGTTAGACTCCCAGGCATGGGAACAGGGCTTGTCCCTGGTGTTTGAACTAGCTTTTGGGAACCTATCCTCCCATGCTGGGTTGCCTTGCCCAGCCTTGATGCACTGGAGGAGCTTAGTCATGCCTCAACTTGAATTGCCTGCTTTGTTGACAGAGAAGTGGATTGGGAGGGAGGGAGATTGGAGGGAAGGGAAATGGGAGGAGAGGAGGGAGGGGAAACTGTGGTCTGTGTATAACATAAATGAAAAAAATTTAAATAATAAAAGATAGGAAGGAAGGAAGGGAGGGAGAGAGGGAGGGAGGGAGGGAGGGGGAGGGAGGGAGGAAAGAAGGAAGGAAGGAAGGAAAGAAGGAAGGAAGGAAGGAAGGAAGGAAGGAAGGGAAGAAAGAAAGAAAGGAAGAAAATAAATAAGATTAAGCAAGCCTTGGAGAGCAAGTCTGTAAACAGAATTCCTCCATGGAGTCTGCTTCAGTTCCTGCCTTGACATCTTCATGATAACTTTGATGTCAAAGTATAAGTCAAATAAACCCCTTCCTTACCAAGTTGATTTTGGTCCTAGTATCTATTACAGCAAGAGGGCACACTAGAACAGTGTCCATTATAAAGGTTGAGGATTTCACAGGGATATAAAGTCTACAGTTCAAGGTTATACCCCTGATTTGAAAGTACAGAGAATTCTACAGTCACTCACGATCCACTGGTGTCTAGCCTTTCCTTTATTTTCTCAATCTACTTCATCAAACTCCCCTTCTCCTGTTTGGTGTTCTGTAACTGGGAACATCTTTAATAGAAATACATCATCTGAAGTCTACAAATTACCAGTGAGGTTGAAGGCATGACAAACTCAAGTTTCATGCCTTTATTATTCTGAAGAGTTATGAATTGATGACATCTATTCTATCACCATAGTCATTTTTCTAGAAATTTGATTGCATGGATTTATATGAAAATTGAGCCACTTTTTCTTCTCATTCAACATAATTTTGGGTCAGTGTTCCAAAACTATGTACAGAACCATAGATTTTCAAAGGAAACAATGACATCTGCCAAAAGCTGTGTAGATGAGGACTGAGAGATGCATTAATCTATGGGTATAAGAATAAGTCATAAGAACTGGCTTAATGCTATGTCCATTTGTCAGAATAATAGCAGCAAGTTTTCTCTTAAGGCCTATGAGCTGCCTATCCACAGTTACTTGCCTTGCCAATGGTGCCAGATTTCCTACTGTGAATCACGACTGAAATCCCATCAGAAAGTGGCTAATTACTCCTATGATGCTCATGCACCAGTGGGCATGTCTTACCCAGCCAATCATTATTTTGGCTTGCAGATGACTCAGAGATGGGTAAGACTGATGATTACTTTTCTTTTCAATAGCACTACAAAGTTAGTCAGAAGGAAGTAAACTTCTAAGTAAGTACCAGCTTGATTTCTCTGTGTTCTATGACTCAAGTATGTGTTACTTTCAACAATAGAGTCTTACCATTAAGTTCTGGAGCACAAACAGTACATTTGCCAATACTTATAGTGTTTTGATGGGTCTATGGGACCTTGCTGAACAACTCCCAAAGAACTAATATATTCCTGGCACTGGCTTTTTATTAGTTAGCCTATGGTAGGGGCATCTAGAAGGGGCATTGATGCCCTGTTACAGGGTAACTCCATTTTATCTTATGTATGCATGTGTGTGTGTGTGTGTGTGTGTTCATGTGCACAAATATTAATGAGATTTTATGTTTCATATGACTTTTCTGATATATCTTTAATGTTGTTTTTCCCACCTCATATTCCTTTCTACACTTATTTTCTATCATTTCTAAATGTTCATATTGACACTACTCTTTTTCTCATATATTTGTGGTAAACATTTCATTCATTTATTCTTTTCCATTTAATTTTTGCTTGATCAGTTTTTATTTCTGTGAGATAGTGCCTTACTATGTACCCTTACTGCTCACCTGGAACTGTTGGCCCTCCTTCACCCTCCTGGAGGTAGCATTATAGATATACACTTTATAAATTCTTAACATGCTTGAAGTACCTATGAGAAGATTCTTTTCTGCTGATTTCTTCATTGTTCAAATTTCTGCATGTTTTTTATTGGTTATTCCTTTCAATAGGAGACACAATTTATGCAACAGTCTGGTAATATTTAATTAATACTGTACATTTTGGCACTTTTCAGCATTAGACTTTGGTCTTCTTTTAAAAGCTATACTGTTAAACAATGTACGGATCTACTTATCTCTGTCAGTTATCCTGGTCATCTTCATTACCTGTTACTTTGATCTTTCATTCTGTCTAGTGTCTGTGTAAAGTCCTCTGTGTTTGCAGAGGTGTCTCCACTTTCAATACCCAAAATATGCTTTGGAAACTTGGGGAATTATTTGACTCCCAATGTCATAGTAATCACTTATTTTGAATTGTTGTATACCTCCCTGGGTAATTATGGGTTAGTATTCAGCCTCTGACTCTGACTCTGAATTTCTTTTTCTCTATTTATCCTCCTTGTTGATTCCCCTATTAAGTTCTGCCATTTCAATCCTGCTGAACCTTCTCAGTGCAACCAGGCTGCCTTACTCTCCTGGGAACACCTATCTGTGTCTCATTATGGATAAATTCCTTTAGGTAGAGTGACATGTGATGGGTTGTTGTGGCATGTGTTTATTCCCTCTGGTTATTTGAGTCCAAATGGTGTACAGTGTCTAAACAGTTATATGACTTCTCAGCCTTTTGACTAAGATCAAGTGTCATGTATTCTTAGGAGTCTAAACAAAGTTATCTCATATTTTTACTAAATTTAGCTCTTTGTGGTACAAGAGAAAATATTGGTTGTTCTCCCATGAGTGGAAGTGAAAGCCCCCAATTCCTTTTCACAGTTTTTTACAAGAAATACATGTTATAGTCTTACATGCCTCTTCCATTTCAGTTTGCTTTGTCATAGTCTTAAGAATCCATCTCAGCAGAGAATTCTGTCAGAATATAGGATAATTTTTGAGAGAAAGAAAGAAAAATAGAAAGATATAGATGACTGATTGATTGGTAGATAGGTGATAGATCATAGAAAGATAGACAGATGAATATAGATAGATAGATGATAGAAGGCAGATAGATAGATAGATAGATAGACAGACAGACAGACAGACAGACAGATAGATAGATAGTAAAAAGAAAAAGTAAAAGTATGGTGATTGAAAATTCCAAGACATAAGTGCCAGGAAAGTAGCAAATAACCACAATTTTAAAGCTGGGCCTTTGTGAATCCTTATAATATGAGAAAAAATTTTAAAAAAGAGATTCTCAATCATATTTGATACTAAAATTTAGTGTTTAGTGTGAGAGGGTAGGATAAGAGTTAAAAACTAGAAGAAAACATTAAAATATGTTTCTTAGGAAAAGAATAAAAATTTAGGAATAAAGCTGTTTGAGTATAACTGCCTACCTACACCCTGAAAAACATTTATTCTTCATTAAAAACATATTTACTTAATGGGACTAGTCTAATTATCAAGTGTTTACAACAATTATAATAATAAAGAAGTATATAATTGCTTTTATTATAATTTAATGCATAATGTAAGTTAAAATAATTGATTTGAACATATTTTTTATTTTAATATATTCTAATTCATGATTTTTTTCAGTGTTGACTACAATTTTAACTCAGACATAAAAAGTTAAGTTATAAGACATAATTATGGTTTCTCACTAAACAGAAAGTCCTCAGGGAAAAATAACTTTGATCATCTATCAGAAGAGTGGGTTTTGTTTGTTTTGTTTTACAAATGTGACCCCAAATTGGTATCTCGAGATTGAAGAAGCCAGTGTAACTTGATTCAGACTCTTTTGGAATACATTTAGTGTCTCCACATAGTTGATGTAGTGAAATATGGTCCTAAGGTATGTGAAAACACACATGCGCATATGCCCACACACAAAGACACACAGACACACACACAGACACACACACACACACACACACACACACACACACATTCACACTCATGAGGAGGGTAAGAGCCAAAGTTACCTTGTAAGCTCCACCTGCCTGAGGACAAGGTAACTTCCTGGAGTGCTGGGAGTCATAGTTCTTGTGAAATAGCAAGTCACATGTTCACCCCCATAAAAGAGTGTGTTTGAACCAAAACAAGGGATGTGCTTTGTAGGAGGGTCCTTTGCTGTTGTTCCCTTTGGGGGTGTGGGCCAAGTAGGCACAGAATCAAACCACACAGACCCCGGGAGAATGTCACAACAACGAGCTTGGTTTATTCAGGAAGACGCAAGCCTTATATACCCTCCATTCCACCCTGGGGGAGGGTTTGAATATGCAACTGCTGGTGTGACATAGCTGTCTCTCATTGGGCCAGTTCATCTCCAAATCATGTTTCAGGTGCTGTTGCTAAGACCCTTAGGCAGACCAAGGCTGGCTCTCAGAAAGTATCAGTAAAGTATTTTTACTTGTTTTGGCCTGATGGGCCACAAGCCTGCTAGAGATGAGTCATCCCACATATCCACCCCTTTTTATTATTTTATAGGACATGCTCAGTGGGAGCTAGGGTGCATTGCCCTAACCTGGTTGACCCCACCTCAGGAGAGCTCAGCATAATGAACTGTACCTGTCTTAGACTGGCTTGCCAAACAAGCTCGAACCCATCATTGACTACCAGCCCTGGAAGAGCATCAGTCCTGGAGAGCCGCCTGGGTGGTGGGCTTTAGGCAGTAGTCTTCTGTATCTCAGTGAGCCATGCATGCATTATCTCTCTAGGAGGACTCTGCTCTAGTATCTGAGAGCCAATAAAACCTGTAGGGTCACGTTTGTGGCCGCCTTCTGTTGGTAAACCTGTTGCAGAAGATATTTGAACAAGAGAAGGATTAGTCAAAAATTTCAATCTCAAGAACATGGACAGGACCCCAGTCATTTTTATCGTGTCAATCAAAGAAGTCCTTCTGGTAATGCATTAGCGACCTTGCAGGGGGTGAGGCAATTGCTTACTCTCTAGGATCGCCTGCTAGTGATAACACGACCTTTACTAATACCACAATAGCAGGGCAAATCATACATTACCCCTCTGAAGATTCTTCATTGTCTTCAAAGTCTCTTGGTCTGTTGCCAGACGCACATCTGGAGGGTACCCATATTGGTGTGGTGGTATTCTGGTGAAAAATGCAATCATATCCTCGCCCCAGGGTTGATAGGGGAACAGAGTATTGCCACTGAAGGGTGATGGAATCCGTTCAATGCACCAAAGGCAATCGTGTCTCCCAAGGCAAATAAATAAGTGTGTTGTCCAATTTGGTCTTGTGTGTCAGAGTTAACATATGGTCCTCGGCCCATGAGCATCTCAAGAGAAATAGCGATGTTGTGCTGTATATTAAAAAGAGACTGAGCCTCAGTCTGGTCAACATAGGAAGCTCCCAATTAAGGAAGACCTTAGGCTCCAACACAACCTTCATCAAATGGTGCCAGTCATAATAAGTCTGTAAATGCATTGCCCATTGCCGTTGGACTTGCTTAAAATACGTCGAGTCAGGACCTAATTCATTAGCAGTCTTATGGATCAAAGATAGTTCTGCAAGAGGGGTAGGTATCCTTGGTTGGTTAGTTGCATTGGGGCTCACGTTAAGTGGAAATGCCATGGTGGGAATGTGCAGCACCATAGGTAGAACATGCTGGGAGGTATGTGAAGCAGCTCTCTCAGCAGGCAGACATGCAGCCATATCACTCTGTAGATACTACAGTGAGGAGGTAGCCGCTTGAGGCATGGGGGAAGCAAAAAAAGGAGCTGCTGGTATAGGCTTGGATGCTGCTGCAATCATTTCCTCTCTCTTTCCATCCCTTTCCCTCACTTTATGCCTATTCTCATGCCTCTCCTTGCCAACAAAGGCAGAGGAAATATCAGTCATGGATGGAATGAAGGCAATAGGTGAGTTAGTGTTACATTGTTTCTGGCAGTGCTTATTGTGGGCCTCAGTAGAGGATGACTTTAGGCCAGCAATTATAGTCAACAAAATGGGCATAAAAAACAATTGGAGAGTTACTCCTGAGGCCACATCCCTTTTTCTGACCAGGAACAGAGTTCTTATCCACAGATCACCTTCCCACATGTTCTCTGGAGAGGCAGCACACACTCTTGACTGCTGAGCCGTCTCTCCAGGCATCACAACCCACAAGTACACGCATGTGTTTACAAACACACACACACACACACACACACACACACACACACACACACACACACCCCTAAAAATAGTCAAGACTGTGTTAACAGGAAATATGTTAAGATCTATGTTCATCTCTGATTGGATGTTGGGAAATGTTATGAATTATGGGTTTTGCTTTTTAAACCACTGCCAAATGTGACTTGGGGCAACTCACTGGGATTCCAGAGTGGATCTGACCAGATTCTATCCTGGTCGGTAGTTAATTAAAGCTTGCCACAAATTTGGCTCGGAATTGTGGAACTGGTTTTCTCTCATGAATCTCAGGATTAACAGGGGGACTGGTATTAACGCAAAGGGAAGAACGAGAATAAAGGCTTTTGTCTTGAGAATGTTGCTCCCCTCAATATGTGCAAGGATCTTGAGGAACTTCAAGTGTTGACACTGAACAAAGTCATTCCTTTTAATAACCTCTTTCTAAAATCAATGATGCATTTTATTCTGTGTATATTCCCCTTTATTAAATATGAAAATGGGCAGATCCCTACATGTATATGTCAGCATAAACATCTTGAGTCTCATAACTAGGCTTCTATTATGAACTATAAATTTTACAAAAACTAGGGAAAAACAACTTCTTTGACTTTACTTAATCTCTTCCTTGAGCCCACTTAACAATTATCATGATAACCTTCCTCCCAGCCAGCACCCATTATATGATGCTGGTTCATGGGAAGAAAATATGCTCAAAACTTTCCTCAGAAAATTAAGGAAGACTCCTTCAACTACCACCCCCATCCTGGTATCTACAATTCCCCTTCAAGTTGCTTTTCTTTTTAACAAGGACTCTACATCTGCCTGCCCTTTTTAAGCTGTCTCCACAAAGCAGCTCACCTACTGAGGTTTTTTGGAAAGAAAATAATTTAATCACCATGTAATTTTCTGCACTCTTACAGTTCATTGCCTCTGTTGTCTTAAAAATACCCACTTTTCCTCATTTAGTTCAATTTCTACAAAGCCATGGGGAGAGACTCTTTTATGCTAATAACGAAACAGGTAAGTGTCTTGTTTAAATTGAGTTAGCAAACACATCCGATTACTCTGCAACCATTTTGAATTTAAGAAGAGAAATGCTTGTCAGCCAAGAAGAGGTAAGGCCTGGGTCCTTTCCCTTTCCTCTGTAGAAATTTTCATTTGTACCTAAATATTTGCATCACAGTGACTAATGTTTGACTGGCTAGGCAGGTGAACTTAACTTCCCCAAAGTAAAACCCATTTAACAAGAGAGCTAGCTGATAGTTTGTTCTGTCTCTCAATTAGAGAATTATAAATTTTAACCTATTTGGATGATTTTTAACTGATAACCCTATCTCCCAGATAGCTACTGCACCATATATATATAGTCTCTCCTAAGTTTTAAAAATCACCTTGGGAACAAATTTCTTAGGTTATAAATCATATTATTTGCAATAAGAATTTTAGGCAACCATCTCAGGTTAATTCATTCCCAGACTTTTAGCAAGGCTTAATCTTATATAAGACCCATAACCTCGTCACTGGAGACTGATGATTTCACAATGATCAGAGTGTCTTTGTTTTTGTTTTAAGCTTCAGAGAGATGCAGAGAATATCTATGCACAATATGGGGCAATTATATGAAATGTATAAAATAGTTAAAGATAAACTTTTTATTACAGAAGTCTAGAAGATTATTGCTCATGTGGTACCAAAGCAAGAATTGCGGGTACACAAAAGTTGGCTGAAAAGTCAAAAATCAAAACAATGAAAGACAATTTGAAGGGGGAAAGACTGAGGATTGTGAAATGAAGAATGTGGTGGTGTTTTTAAGACATGGAAGAAAATGCCATGTTGTGGCCTAAGGAAAGCATGATGCCGGCTATCTGTAGCAATCAGAAATTATGTGAAGAGATAATACCTGGATCAAAAGTGGTCAGTTTATAACTGTTTTAATGGATAAATATATCATATTGGCTCTAGTTTTGTAGATTTAAGCTCATTTTGGAGACTGAGTCTAGGTCCATGTCTTAGCATCTGGGATACAGCTTCAGAGGAAAAAAGAATAAATATCTCTCTTCTACAGATTTCTTTCAGGGTCAAGAAGGTCCTAAGCCCTAGTTAAACATACTATCCTCCCATAATTCCAATTAGTTGTTATCCATTGTAAGGTAAGACGACAGTGTCATCAAACATGTGTTTACAAAGCTGGGTTCATTCACCCTGTCGGGTCGTTGGCCCACCCAACAGTGGTTAAAACAGTAACTTTTCCCAATTGTTACCTGAAGAAGAGGCTGTGCCTTTGAAAAATTCCAACCCTTTTGATACTAGTGATTCACAAACCGGAAGATTTGTTATAATCAAAAACATCACAGACTAGCCCTTATGAATGCCCAGGAAGCCAAGTTAGAAAGAAATGGATGTCACCAACATTTTTTAATCCATCCTTTCTCTGATCATATTCAAGCAATGGCAGCAAAACCTCCAGTATATGAAAAACTGTGTGTTATAGTAATTTTAATGTCTATTTGACACTGCAGAAAATTGGGGAAATTTTCAGAAATTGAGCAAAATGAGATATTACCAAGAACTGTTTTAGAAAGGTGCAGGTGCTGAAGTGCTTAATGTGTAATCGCTAAGCTTTGCAAAAGGAAATTCTGTTCACAGCCTGGATCACTCCCAAATGTATATGTTGACACTTGAATCGTGAGATGCAAAAAAAAAAAAAAAGAATCATATGACTAGAAAAATGCTTAGTGGATTTTCTTCTTTCCTAAAAGATGACTTGAGGAAATTGATGATATTTTGGGTTGGACCTTACTATGCTCCCAAATGTGTGTGCTTTAAACCCTGGGTGCTGTTGGCAGGTGAAGGAACCCTTGGGGCACGGAGGCTAATGGGTGGAAATCAGATAATTAGGTTCATGGACTTGACATGCTATTGGGACCCAGATCTTATCTTCTTTCTGCCTTGGCTTTTTAGGTAAGTTACTTTTCTCTGTTGCACACTTCCAAAATGATGGACTGCCTCTCTATTGAACCAACACTACTGGGGCCAAGTGACCATAAACTAACTGAAACAATTGAAAGCATGACTCAAATTGAATCTTTCCTCACAATGGGTTCGTCTGAAGTATGTTTGCCACATCAAAGAAGTACTGATGGCCACAAATACCCAGATATTTATTTGGAAATATGGCTTTCGTTATGATTGTGTATGTTCAGATGTGTGTACCTGCACACATGTGAACCTGCATGTGGAAACCAGAGGACACCCTTTGGTGTCATACCAAAGGTACAGTCCACCTTGTGAATTTCAGGGTAGTTTTCTTGTTAATCTAAAGTTCACCAGATAGGTGAGCCTGGCTAGACAACTCTAGGGATCTGCATGTCACTACCTCCCCAGTACTGAGGATACAGGAATCCATCAGCATAGACACACACATTTTTTTGTTGTTATTTATTATATTTGTGTTTTAATTTTACACATCAGCCATGGGTTCCCCTGTCCTCCCCCCTCCCGCCCCCGCCCTGACCTCCCTCCCAGCTCCTCCCCTCTATCCCATCCCCTCCAGGGCCAAGACTCCCCTGGGGATTCATTTAAACCTGGTGGATTCAGTACAGGCAGCTCCAGTCCCCTCCTTCCAGGCTGAGCAAAGTGTCCCTGTGTAAGCCCAAGATTCCAAACAGCCAGCTCATGCACTAAGGACAGTTCCAGGTCCTACTGCCTGGATGTCTCCCAAACAGTTCAAGCCACTCACTTGTCTCACTTATCCAGAGGGCCTGATCCAGCTGGGGGCTTCACAGCCTTTGGTTCATAATTCATGAGCTTCCATTCGTTTGGCTATTTGTCCCTGTGCTTTTCCAATCTTGGTAACAATTCACACTCTTACAGTCCATCCTCTTTCTCCCCAATTGGACTACTGGAGCTCCACCTGGGGCCTGGCTGAGGTCTCTGCATCCACTTCCATCAGTAATGGAGTACTACTCAGCAAAGAAAAAACAATGACATCATGAGGTTTGCAGGCAAATGGATGGATCTAGAAAAAAATCATCCTGAGTGAGGTAACCCAGATTCAGAAGGACAAACATGGTATGTACTCACTCATAGTAGGATACTAGATGTAAAACAAAGATGACTAGACTGCTACACAACTCCAGGGAGGCTACCTAGAAAACTGGACCCTAGGAAAGACACAGGGATCGCCCAATGACAGAGAAATGGATGAGATCTACATGAACAACCTGGACGACAGTGGGAGTAATGAAGGGCAAGGTTTGAGGGAAAGAGAGCTTAGGGGAACAGGAGATCCCAGCTGGATCAAGAACAGAAAGGGAGAACAAGGAATAACAGACCATGATAAGTGATGACCACATGAGAACAAGAATAGGCAGAGTTCTAGAGAGGTCCCCAGAAATCCACAATGATACATCCTCTGTAGACTGCTGGCAATGGTTGAGAGAAAGCCTGATCTGACCTAGTCTGGTGATCAGAAGGCCAAACACCCTAATGTTCTTACTGGCACACACATTTTTTATGTGGGGGTTGTTACTAGGATCAGATCCAGGTCCTCAAGCTTGCTTGGGAAGCATTTTACTGACTAAAATACTTTACCAGCCCATAAATAATTATTCTTCTAAATTTAGAATCTGATTTTGAGTGGTGTAGATGGCTTAAATGATCATAATTTGTTTTGTCAGCATTCTAACATCTAGATCTCCAACATAAGACCACTTGAAGATAGTGCCTCCTTGAACATCTCTCTTTGGCTTTCAGAAGGAAGCCTTCTGACTGTTCCCACATGTGTCCTTTCCTTTATGCATATTCATCTTGGGTATATGCTTCTTTCCTTATATCACCATTCCAGTGAATCTAGGTTCTATTACTGATGACTCCAGCTAACTACAGTTGTCTATATAAAGGACCTTTTAACAAATATCAACACACTTTAAAGGACTAAGGTCATGGTTTCAGCTTATAAATATTTTTTTGACCATGAAGTAATTCATAACATGTAGTTTGAAATAAAACTTGGAAACATGGATAATAAAGTTCCCTTTCAGAAAACCTTAAAAATAACATGACTTAAGAATAAAATGTAAATAATAAAAGGTATGTACAACCTCCTCATATAAGCAGAATATTGGTCCTTCACCACTACAAATAGAGGGACGTTGGGTTGCTTTGGTTTTTCCCTGTGCCTAAGAGTCATTCTTGCCTTGCTTGAGCCATTATTTATTCATAGGTATTACTAGGCAAGCCTCTTCACTTAAATGTTAATCCCCTTTGGTTCTACACATAGCATACAAGTATTATTCTTATAGCTTGAAACAATTGTTTAGATATCATTAACCATAGAACTGCAAATAAATTATATTTGTTAATATTTAATTTTGAAATGTAATTAAAGCCAGCATTTTCTGAAACCTTATGCAGCATTTATGTGGCATATGATCACACATGCATGGGTTCAGGACTGAGATATGGATAGATTGTAGGGTCTTAAGCTATTGAAAAGTGAGAATGGAATCAAGGCCAAGTAAATATGAGATACTGAGTGCCTAAGTCTGTGGTCAGAACTGCCACTCAACACCAGTATCTGAGATGGTCCCTCTTGTTAGAAAGAAATAGTCTTGTGGCAGAGACTACAGGCTTTAATAGCTGAGTGTGGTAGTTTGAATGTAATTGATCCCTCATAGGCTCTATTAGGAGGTATGGCCTTGTTGGAATAAGTATGACACTGTTGAAGAAAATGTGGTTTATTCACTTTGTGGATCAAGATGTAGAATTAGCTCCTTCCCCAGCACCATGACTTCCTGGATGCTGCCATGCTTCCCTCTATGAAGACAATAGACTAGATCTCTGAAATTATAAGGCAGCCTCAATGAAAAGTTTTTCTTCATAAGAGTTGCCGAGGTCATGGTGTCTCTTCACAGCAATAGAAATCCTAACTAGTGCAATCAGTGAGACAGAAAATGAGATCAAATTCCCACAGGCACACCAACTTTGGCTTCCAGCTTCTAGAATTATAAGAAATACATTTCTGGCTTTTGTGCATCCAGTATCTGTTATTTTATTTTAGTAGTTCTAGCTGAATAAATAGATTCTAGGCCTAAGATTCAAGATAAGCTTTTGTCTGTTTGTTTGTGAAGTTATACAGGGTCTGGTGGACTCCAGACTATAGAGAAGGGACTCTCACCTGTAACAGTTCACCTCATGTTTGGCTATCATGTATTATAAAGAAAATACTTAGTTGGTAAATTACATTCTAGAAAATTCTCTGTATTTATTGAAATAAAGGACTATATTGATGATTTATCCTTTAGCAATGATGTGTTGACTTCACATTTATTACAATGTGGCACTCAGAAGCACCGTTATTGTGGGCTGTCTTTATCCCATTTTGTACTTCATGACAGTTACTGGCTTTCAACTTAACTTGTTTTCTCTTCACTAGAATGTGCTTCATAAAAACAAGAGGTTTGTTTTTTTTACCTTATCTTAGGTATATGACACTAAAGATTGTACCATTAATCTTTGATAACGTTGTTTCTTTAGTTTTAGGTCAGAACATATCTACATTTGTTTTCTTTTAGTGTTACTAGAGATATGATGGCATTGATCATGAAATGAACAGACAATTCTTATAAAGAAGGAAATATTAATGTTGTCAACCATAAATCAAATTAATGGCAAAGACTTTTAAGTGCTGATTTTTTTTATTCTTATGTTTTTGCTTGTAGATCTTTCAGGGATAAACATTTAGCTCTTTGGGGAGGGAGGGAGAACTAAATAGATGCATATTATCTATGTATTAATAAACTACAAGCATAGTACCAGTATTCACTTAATTTAACTTCTATGTGATAAGTACTTAGATTAATAACACTTGTATAAAGTTCTAGTTATCTGTGGTAAAATTGTTGTGATCTGGGCCATGACTATGCACAGAAAAGATACTTACAAAAGAAATAAAACATTCATCTTTTCTGTAATTACTTATGGTCTATGAAACACTGACAAAAGAGCAAAAGAAATAATTGAGCACTAGTCTTTCATTTCTGTGTTTTAATCTGATTTCGAGCAAATTTGGCTCTCAGAGCTCTGTGACCTCCTTAAAAAGAAGGGTGATATGTCAGTTCCTAATGTGTACACTTTTCCATTCCCTAGGATCCTGGTATTTTCATGTTTTAGTATTAACTTATTAATATTTTATTTTCAGAAATAAAATGCTGAAAAAAAGATTAAAGTGGTACTTTAGCCATTTAGAATTCCATTAAAAACAATCTATTACAACAGCTCAAAACTGTAAAGACTCATGTCAGGGAGCTGTAGGCATCTTAAATTCCTTTCCTGTTTCTGTACACATGTATATGAAGCAACCTTAATAACAAAATGTATCTGCAGATATTACAGACAGTTTGTTTCTGAGGATGAGCCAGTGCTGGTGAATCAGTGCTGCTCTTCAGAATTTTTGAATAAACCTATATAATTTCAGCATTTCCTAACACAAGAGATCAGAGAATAGACCTGGTCCTGTGATCAAGAATTTAATTAAGAACTGATATGAAGGTCTGTCAACCATCTAAATATAGAAAAAAAAAACTATGGAGATTATTTTTTAAAAGATAAACTTTCATTGAGTATAAAAGGCATTACTCAGAAGTCAAAAATGACTTAAAATAATTTGAAGCTATTACTATTGTTATTTTTCTGGGCATCTCAAAAATATTAGATACAAGCAATTTAATAATAAACAATTTTGTTCTTATTTCTACAACTAATTTATGTTGTCATATACTATGTAAAATATGACTGAGATTTTAATGGTTTGTCCCAAACCTTGCTTTCTGTTTATAATCATTTTGTTCAATCATTGTTTATAATATAAACATATTCATTTAGCTATTGATGACTCTCTTTGAAACTACATTAAATGTATTGGGTTTGAATCATGCTATAAGAAGTATGCATAAGTTTTACTGTGCATAGTAGCATATGTGCTCAAGTTAAATGAAATTACAGTTCCAGAATCTCAGTAGTTTTCAAAGTGCAATGCAGTTATTTCACATTGCTTCTAATTATTTATGGCATTTCAACTATAATAGTTCTGAGTAAGTTATATTGTTTACTCTCTGTGTTTTCCTTGGTTTTAGAGAAAGGAAAGTCATTCTTTATTGACAGCAACCTTTACTTCAATTTTCCTTTGTTTCACAGTACTTTCATATTTAGTTATATCAAAGGAACACAGGGAAATTTTCATTTCTAAGAAAAATAAATCTTGTCTTCCATTAGAGCAATAATCTTGATGCAACCCAAATACTTAATATATTCAGCAAAAATATTTTCCATCTAAAACTTTTCATCTTTCTAGCTTATATTTTTATTATTCTATTAGCACATATATGCCATGTGTATCAATAGTAATCATTCTCAAAGATTTATTTTATTTTAAATTATATGTATGTGTGGGTGGGAAGGTATGTGCAGGTGCAGCAGATACCTGGGAGATCAGAAGCTTCAAATCTCTATGGAGCTGGAGTTACAGGCAGTTGTGAGCACACCAACCTGAAAGCTGGGGGCCAAACTCAGTTCCCCCATGAGAGTAATACCAAATGTTAACTGCTAATGCAAGGTATCCCACACATGTATTTATGAATTAAGCTCCAGATGTTTGTAAATTTTATAGGTCACTAGACATTAGGTTTCAAGTAGTCATGGCTATCTCTTAGAAAATGGGTAAAAGTTTTTATGTTTTATCTTTTGTCTCCTTCTATTTTGACACATTGTATCTCAATTGATTAGCATGTGTCCAAGTCACACTTACCTTTTATAGACACAATATTTTCCTTTCTGTTTTATAACTTTTTTTATTATTAACAGTGATCAAGAAAGAAGGATAATTGTCTATATAGACAAAGCAAACTTGTTAGGAGAAATTATTCCATTGGTGATTTTTCAACCTTATTTTGTGTACAAATACCAAATAAATGAATGCTCACTTAAGGTAAATTGCAGATGTTATCAGTAATATCCAGTAAAAATGAACTATTTATCTACTTAGCTCATCATGTCAAATATATTCATTTTTCTCCAACATCATTTTTGTATCATAGTTACTATTTTCTCACTGAATTGTAACTTTTTTAGTGACAATTAATGTGGGACATTTTGGAAAAAGCTCGATCTTCTATGCACTGGGCCATTTCTCCAGGTCCATCACTCTGCTATTCCCATGTATTCGTGTGATTTGAATCAAACATTTCCAATGATAACACTCAAAGAAGGGTATAGATGAGTAAATATGAATATCTCACTTGTGATTTTTTTGTTTGTTTGCAGAATTACAGCTTTAAAAAATGCATTTCTCATTATAGCCTCAAAAAAGTCAAACAGGGCTATAAATGGCTCAGTGGTTAAGAGCTTGTACTGTTCTATTACAGAGGACAGGAGTTTGGTGGTCAGCACACCCATATCAGCTGTCTCACCACAATCTTAGAGTCCAGACTCATGAGGTCTGACACTTTCTTCTTGCCTCTGTGGATACTCACACTCACATACACATACCCACCCACTCACAGTTTTTTGAAGCATGAAATATGGTAACATGGAAAAAATACAACCAAGCTGAATCCTCACACACAGAATAGGAGGAAGAAATAGAGAAAAAGATGAAATTATCTGTAAGTTCATAAGTAAATATCAGAAAGTCACCGCATCTACCGTGTCGAGTTAAGACAGTGTTTGGGATATAAGAGAAGCTCCAGGTGATGGAATATAGACCAGTTAACATCAAAGGAGAAGGTCTCAAAGCCTTAGTCACTTTTCTGCCATGGCCAAGGCAACTTTTAGAGGAAATGGCTTGTGTGATGCTTACAGTACCAGGAAGAAGGAGAGAGAAGGAAGAGTTGGAGACCATGATGGCCAGAAGAGGTGACAGGAAGAAGGTGGTGGAAGCTTCTACTGAGAGCCCACATTTTTTTTTAAATTTCTTTATTATGTACACAGTGTTCTGTCTGCAGGCCAGAAGAGGGCACCAGATCACATTACAGATGGTTGTGAGCCGCCATGTGGTTGCTAGGAATTGAACTCAGGACCTCTGGAAGAGCAGCCAGGGCTCTTAACCTCTGAGCCATTTCTCCAGGCCCGAGAGCTCACATTTTTTAACCCTAATTAGGAAAGAGAGAAATTGCACTAGAAATGGCATGTCTTTTGTAAACACGAAACCCACTCTTCCTTGGCATACTTCCCCCAGCAGGGCCACACATCACAGTCCTCCCAAAAGCAGCCACTCCTGAGAACCAGGAATTTAAATACCAGAAACATTTCATTCAAACTGTAACAGCAGCTCTATTAAAAAGACAGGAGATCATCTGTAGGGAAAGAATCAGTCAAATGTAAAGGAATGTTCACAAATGTATAAGGGGCTATTCTGCTCTCAAAGAATAGGGTGAGTTAAAAGACAGACAGCCCTCAGAAGTCAGCAACTAAAGGACAGAAGCTAAGAACAAAATGGAATCATTTCGTTAGAAGATATCCGAGTCTTCATTCTGAAAAAAAAAAAAAAGCAAGCACCATCAATAGAAAAAACAGAACTTTTATAGAGCGAGCCAATGTGTGGACCTGAGATGAGATACCTAGCCAACAGGCTGAATCCAGATGGCTGTTGTTTCCAGATTGCAGTTAATCATGAGAACTTTTTTTAAAATTTATAATTCATTGCAAAATTATATTGTTCTGAGGTTTATTATGACCAGCCATCCATTTCATCATTACTCTGATCAGCATTGCATAATGTATCTTTACGTACTCTTTAACTTTTAATCTGTCTGGTTATAGTTGAAATACATTGTAGGCTGGGAATGTAGTTCAATTGGTAGGAAATTTGCCTAGCACACATGAAGTCCTGGGTTCGGTCCATAGCACTGGTTGCAAAGTAATAACAATACTTCTATAGGTATTTTCAGCGATAGAGGCAGAAGGATCAGAAGGGTATAACGGTCCATAGAAGGTTCCAGGTCAGCCTGGAATATACGAGAACCTATTAAAAAAAATAAATAAATAAAAATTTTAAAAAAATTTAAAAAAACCATAAACAAGCAGGAAAATTTTGTGAGTGTTTATTGCTTTTGCTTATTTGTCATAATGGACATCAAATTTTGGGTCTATGTTTGGGAGACAAATACAGTTCCTTAGCTGTATCCTTAACCTGATACGGTATCCCTAAATACAGCATGCAATTATGAATTAAAGATAAAGTATGAAAGAATCTGTATTTGGATCTATGTGTTTAGGCCATTTGTATTTTAAAAAATTATAAAAATGTTTGAAATTGCATTTGTCATTTATCTCCTTGTGTTTTTCCTCTCTTTTGTGTCTTTCTTCCATTTTGTATTATTTTCTATGCTTTGGAATTATGTTTTCATTTGCTTTTTGGTTTCTTTGGCTATGTGGTTTTGTATGTTTTTTTCAGTAGTTCTCATGAAAAAAAAATATATAATACATAACTTTTACAATCTATTTAGAGTATGTATTTCCACTTTAAGGATAGATAGGCTCCATCCAGCCTTAACTGTTTCCTGACCCTGACTGTGGCTCTGTTTGCCACATGTATTACCTCTATACATTTAAAACATTGCTCAGAGCAGTAAAATTTGCTTTTAATGGTCTTAAGCATTTTAAATAATTCAAGAGAGAGGAGACATTTTCTGTTCTATTTCCCCAGATATAACCATTTTTGCTACCCTCTTCATTTCGAGAGTTTCAAGTTTTCCCAAGCAATCACTTCCAAGATTAAAAAGTCTTGGGTTTTAAAGCAAATATATGGCTAACCACCGTCTCCAAGTTCCCAACTTGCACAACAGGCTGTCTGCTCCAAAATGCCTGAGGAGCCTGAGGGGTGTGGCCACTCTGTCTAGAATTCAGATGGAAAACTCCTTTCCTCCTAGTCCTCACTACGTTCAGTTTATTACACTCAGATGATCCCCTGTGATACAGAATGTGTTGGTTTCCTCTAGATCAGTGTGAGATTTTTTTAAAAACTTTAATTGTCAAATTTTGAGTACAGTGTATCTGTATACCCTTGTTAAAATTGGTCTCATTTAATATACACTAAGGTTCTTGAATTTAAAATGTATCTGTTTTTACCAAATTTGGGAAATTTCTAGCTATTATTTATAAATTTTTTTCTTTCCTTCAGAAAATCAAATAATAAAAAAGTTAAAGACTAATATTTGTATGTACTCTGGAGGCTTTGTTTAATATTTTGTTTTGGCCATCAAATGTGATCAATTCTATTGCATTTGGCATTTTCTTCATTTATCTTTGTTATGCTATTTACCTTATCAATATTTATTTCAGATTTTATAGTACTAAAAATTTCCATCCAGTCCTCTCTTTTCAATTATTTTTATTCCATGTTGTATTAGTCAGGCTTCCCTAGAGGAGCAGAACTGATGGAATGTGTGTGTGTGTGTGTGTGTGTGTGTGTGTGTGTGTGTGTGTGTGTGTATCTAATGTATTCCATATCTAACATGTGGGATTTATGAGAATGGCTTACAGGCTGTGGTCCAGCTAGTCCAACAATGGAAAGTTCAAGACTCCCATAGCTGTTTAGTCCACAAGGCTTGATGTCTCATCTAGCCTTGAATACACAACAGGATCCCAAATAAGTAGTCTGTAATGCCAGTGACGGAATGGATTTGTCAACCAGAGTAGGGGCAAACAGGTAAAGAGCAAATGCTTCTTTCTTCCGTGTCCTTTAGATAGGCTGCCACCAGAAGGTGTGGCCTAGATTAAAGGTAGATCTTCCCACCTAAAAAACTCTGGATTTAGGTTGACTCTTCCCACTTCAAATGATTTTATTAAGAAAAATCCCTCTCAGATGTACCCAGGTGCTTCAGTTTTAGTTAATTCAGATGTAATCATGTTGACAACCAAGAACAGTCGTTCATCACACATGCATTATTATTACTATATGTTTATTGTTTTGCTCTCTCTCCTCTGCCTACATGGTATTGCTCAATTTCCAAAATTCTAGCTGATTTTACTCTAGAGTTTTACATTATAATCAGGGAAAATTGGCTGCAATGATATTTTCTCTCTCTCTCTCTCTCTCTCTCTCTCTCTCTCTCTCTCTCTCTCTCTCTGTGTCTCTCTGTCTCTCTGTCTCTGTGTCTCTCTGTCTCTCTGTCTCTGTCTCTGTCTCTCTCTCTCTCTCTGTCTTTGTGTCTCTCTGTCTTTGTGTCTCTCTGTCTCTGTGTCTCTCTCTGTCTCTGTCTCTCTCTCTCTCTCTCTCTCTGAGTAGAAGTCTCTCTCATGGCCCTATTTATCCAGTCATGGCCAATATTTAAAGTCCAGGGGCACTCAGAGCAACTACTTATTCCTTAAGTTATTTAAACACTTTTAAAGTTGCATATATAAAGCTATTTCTTTTCAAAGCATGCAGAAACTTTAGTTGATATGAAATATTAATTTGTCTGAAGCAAAATTAAGAAAACACATAATGGTAGGTGAGCACTTGGAAATTGATTTACCAAATCACTTTCAGGCAACAGGATAATGGAATTGAAGAATACATAATTGGGTTCCTTTGCTTACTAAGTACCTTTGTATATCTGATTTTCCTTTATACAACACATACATGTAAATTACTGGAGCTTTGGTGCATTTATTATTGAGAAGTAATTAAGGTTCCAGAGTTGTTGAAATGACAAATAGTGTGAAGAAGACTAAACTCTACAGTTCTATATATTACATATTTGTACTCTCTACCTAAGTGGAATGTAATACTACTCTAGTTTCAATATAAAATGTACCCCATAGCCTCTTTAGTTGTAAGCTTGTGTTACCATCCGTTTTTTTTTTTTCCTTAAATAAATCAAATGGGCAATTTTATTCCCATGCAAGAAGACAGTGCTTTCGTGCTCTATGGCTTAAATTATTAGGAAATGTTACAGTCCACTGAAGTATGATAACCTTGTTGGACTATAATAGGGATTTCAAACTATATTGAAAACTGCAGCTGAGTATAACACATTCCAGAGGGGCCTGCAGAGATGACCTAGCTATTTCCAGAGGACTTGACCTTGTGTTCTCCCACCTCAGGCAGCTCACAATCTCTTGTAACTCAAGCACGTGGGGCTTGGACACCCTTTCCTGGCCTTCTCAGGCACCTATATGTACATGATACACACTCACAAAGAAATGCATACACATAAAAAATAAATCTTAAAAATCTCAGAGATGCCAATAGAACATACTACTTGAGTACACTTCAATGGCTCAGTTAAAGTATAATTTAAATAAATAAAAGGTATGTAAACTATTTCATAATTTGTAAAATGCCATATGAAATTTAGCTACTAATTTTTTTCTCTTAAAAGAACATATTTCTTTAATTCTATCCCACCCCGACCCTATGCTTTTTCAATGTGTTTCTTTGTTTTTGTTATTGTTCTGTTTCAGGGTAGAATCTGTCCATGTAGCTCCAGCTCTCCTGGAGCTCACTTTGTAGAGCAGGCTGATCTCGAACTTACAGAGATCTACCTGGCTCTGCCTCCCAAGGGCTGGGATTCAAAGTCTATGCCCCCATGCTTGGCTTTTCTGTGTGATTCTTATTTGAATTTTCTTCACCCAGTCTTGACTCTTTCCTGTCTTCCACTGGAGCACATGATGTTACACATCAGATCAAGTTGATGACCTGAGTTCAAGACTTTAATAACCCTCTGTCAACAAATCAAATTTGAGGGTCATTACTATACAAATTATGTGGGTATGTATGTATGTATATAGGTGTTTTTGTGAGGGAGTGCATGTTCACCATGATGTACATGTGGAGATCACAGGGCAATATGTTGTTACTGTTTCTTTCTTTCCACCATATGACTCCTAAGAGAGGAGCTCAAGTCTTAAGCTTGGCAGCAGTCATTTCTTTACATACGGAGTCATCTCACCAACCCCAGGATTATGTAAATTTCCTCACTTTTGCAATGGCAAACATCCATCTTGCTTCCCAACACTGAACCTGCAGCTCCTGGGGCATCACATGATGTTTAAAATCTCACAAGTTATCTTTTTCCCTCTGATTCTTCATATGGATTGCTATTTATCTTTGAAAATCCACCTGTTATGCTTTTTTTGTAGCCACAAGAAAAAGCTAGGGAAAAAAATCCCACATTTTCTTCTTACTACAAAATATAATTTGTGATTTTTATCATATAACCCGTGCTAGTCTAACTGCTTAATTGTGTTCTAAGAACATACTGTACGCAAGCTAATCCCTCCACCTATATTAACTGAGTGATGTGTAAAGCAAACGTAAATGAGGACACTTAGTAAGCTACAGTGGTATTAAGACTAAGGTAGGACCCGTGCTGAAAATATTAGCAGCTCAATCTTCCCTTTCATTCCACTATAAAGCATTGCAATCATGAGTACTGACCTGTTCAGAGAATTCTGTTGAGTCTCTAGTCATTGAGAACAACTTAAAACTACGTCCTTGGCTGTGATTCTTGCCATTGTTATAAGATTTTATTTTCATAATAGGATCAAGAGCCTGAGCTGGCAGGGCGGCAGTAATCACAGAGCTGTGACATTTGTCTCAGCTGTGAAGCTTCAAGGTTTTAAAGTCATGTCTTTTGTGATTATCTTGTACTTGTACTCATGATGAATATTACAAGGAGCTTCTAATACACTAATTATCCTCGAGACAGTCAAGAAAAGGGCTTATTCAGTAGCATTTCCACACTCCTTTTCTTGAGATGAGAAGAGACAATTTCTTATTATGAATGCCATTTATGAAGGTGATTTGATTTTTTTCTCAGGTTATGAAACATTTTCTAGGACAATTCCTAAGAAAAGCGTCTGTAGACTTCATGATATCTGCACTTTTCTGAAGCTGTTTTTATTGTTGCTCATTATTCACTGCAATTTGGGTAGCACTGCTCCTCACTCTCACTATTACAAAGACTGTAATTAAATTCAGGGACCATTCATAGGGAATTAGACTTAATAGCCTTTTTGTATATAATCTCATTCCTGCTCATATCACTCATACCCACCTTCACTTTCTATTTCCTTCTCCATTTCCATTCATTTATTTTGCCCTGTCTGTAGCGAGAGACAGAAAATTCTCACAAAGTTTATCAGTAGAATATAAGGCATACAGATCTCACACTGTTCTTTGTTTTTTTCATTCCCTTTTACATGGTGAATATTCTATTAGAATTTAATTATTTTATAAAAAGAAAATAATTTGAGGGACTCCAGTACTCATGAGTTTTCCACATGAAACCCAGCAGTTGCTATGTAAAGTCAGGACATATGTGCATATACACATATAAATATGTACATGTGCATCATATATATTTTATTATATCTAATCTATATTTTATATGCATATATAATATTAGCATGCTTTCTAATCCATTAATAGTTATAATTTAATAAAAACATAGTGACCCAGAGGCCTACAATGCTCAATAATTAAGAGGGTCTGCTGTGGATATCGCTCTGTGTAAATAAAATGCTGATTGGCCAGTAGCCAGGCAGGAAGTATAGGTGGGAGAAGCAGAGAAGAGAATTCTGGGAACAGGAAGGCAGAGGCAGAGATATTGCAAGCTGCCGCCATGAGAAGCAAGATGTAAGGTACCGGTAAGCCACGAGCCATGTGGCAACTTATAGACTAACGGAAATGGGTTAATTTAAGATAGAAGAACTAGAGAGCAAGAAGCCTGCCATGGCCATACAGTGTGTAAGCAATATAAGTTTCTGTGTGTTTACTTGGTTGGGTCTGAGCGTCTGGCAGGTGAGAGAGGTTTGTCCTGACTGTGGGCCAGGCAGGAAAACTCCAACTACAGGGGTCGAGGAGACTGTCAGAGGAGTGGTAGTGTATCATACCTCTTAGGAGTCTATATATCAGAGTACTCAAGGCTTTTGATGGGATAAGGAAAACAAAGTGAAATACTGGTTAAAGTTGGAAAGAAAAGGGATCATAGGATGGAGAAAAAATATCTGAACCATCTGAGAGGCTACTGGAAACCAGTTTAAGTAGTGAGCTGGGACTAGGTAACCGTTCACAGGTAGGACTGCAAAGAAAAGGGTGGCCATAGAACAGAATTCTTCAAAATGTGGCCAGAAGTCTGAGAGGATACACTAGTGGCCTTGGGGTATCAGAATCAGAGAGATTAGGATTTGCATGGATATAAAGATTGGTGACCAGAAAAGATAGAGTCTACACTCAGGATCCACAGCTCTTAAATTCATCACATTTTCCATGTTAGGAAGGAAATGTTCATGCCCACATCTGCAGCACATATACTAAAATTGGAACAATACAGGGAAGACAAGAATTGCACCTGGACAAGGATAAGGAAATTCATTAAGCATTTCATTGTACAGACATTTTAAAAAGACCCATCTTTCATTAAATTCAGAAAGGTGATGTTATAACTGTTCAGGCTGCTGAATAGTGGCCTTATCAGAAATATATAATTAATCATAACTAGCTATCTACAATTGCTTGTCTGATCATGCAGTGCTGAAGTCCAGGGACACATAAGCTTTCCAAGGCCAACAATATAAGAAACCTTTTTCTAGAAAGCCTTGTTTCTACACACTCATTTTTTTAAACATTTCTTGTTGATAAAACTTTTACACATGTATCAGTGGTACCCAAGGTTGTTAACTGATTGTCACTGAGTATATAATACCTATGCAAACTACATGTGGCCATTCACTTGCAGAACTAAAGATACCCATATGTCATTTTGGTTCCACAGATATTAGGCATTTCGTTATTTAAAAACATCCAGTCTAAATTTTCACAGACTGATAAAATCACTAAAAACTACAGGCTCCAAATTGTCCTATGTCCTCAATTGTTTATACAGGATGAGGTCATAGAAGAAACCTGCAAAAGGAACCCAAATCATCAATACAAGTTATCTCTCAAGAAAGGACCCATTCCATTAATTCATATGTCTTTATTATGTTTCCATTGAACTACAGTAATGGATAATTATTCTATTTTCAGGGAGGAAATGTAGATACAAATCTACATACCAACACTCAATGCAACTCTTCCCTATCTTGTTAAAAACAAGATAGACTACTAAAATATTCTAAGGCAGCATATTCTAGAAAAGGCCATTTGCTGTTTTCTAACAAATGCCTCCTAATATTCCCTACTTTAATAACAGGAATCCTCCATGCAAGTTATTTAATAATACTGTCATGACTCTGCTAGCTATCTTAATTAGAACTGCCTCCTAGCTCTCCCTTGATTCTCACATGGTCTAATAAGTTATGAAGCCTGCTGGTTTCTGTTATAAGATTTCTCTAACTCTAGAGTTTGATCCTCTACATAAAATAAAAGGCTCATGTCTTGATCACAGTTTATCTATATATGAAAAGTATTTCTCAGTTAATTTCTTACCTTTCTGAAACAAAGCATATGATTCTATAGAAACAGAAAGATAAATTAATCTGACCCTAAGCTCTGATTTAGTAACTGTTCTGATCACATGGATTCACTGGTTTTTGTCTTGTATCAGAAAGAAATCAAAATTCCTGACTCAGTTTTTTTTTATGAAAAGACTGTACGTATAGTGTGTGTGTGTGTGTGTGTGTGTGTGTGTGTGTGTGTGTGTGTGTGTTACCATTTGCAAAGGACAGTTTTAGATAGTATTGACACAGGAAAAGGAGATGGAGCTTGCGAGTATTGTAATTGAAACCATAGAGATACATCATACACAAAAGACTAAGAAAACAGAGGAATTAAAGAAGCTCCAGTGAGGATCTCTTTAAAAAGTATTTCTCCTTGAAGCAATTTAATGATTCAAAGCATCTCTGCTGAAATCGATATGCTATTGATACCGTTTTCTGCTTTGCCTCCTGGATGTTTTCACAGAGACAGGAATCAAAAATGGAATCCTCATTTTCCTTTTTCTGTCTTCACTATAGAGTGGATCAAGGCTGGTTTTGCAGTTACTCGGAGGACACAGATGTAGCTCAAGCAAAACTGCACAGTTAAAGGGGAGGCTTATTGCAAATTTACCAGTTTTATCATTTACCAAAATTTATAAATTATATTTCTTTTTCTTTTCAGACATAGCCAGTGGTTATTGTTTTAATTGTTGCAAGATGTCTGTTGTTCTAGACTAATGCACTTGATTTCTAGTAAGGCAATAATAATAGGTGCATTTCCTGGTGCTATCTAACTATGGATCACTGAGGCTTCCCATGAAGCAGGACAGTTTCTTCTTACTCCATATGACACAGACATGTTTGGATAGCATATTGGATTTGTGTCTATCTTATGTTAAAAAGCCAATTCCTTCATAGGTGTAAGATGGTTAAGATATAGAAACATGGCTGGGCTATATATATAAAATGAAAAATCAGGTTATGGGTAATATTTTCAGCCTTGCTTGTCTCACTAACAATATAATTTTGAGGTACTCTGTGAAGAAAATCCTGAGCCAGGCAGATATGTAGTGGCAAATCGCAAATGCTTTGTAGCAGTTCTCTTTTTTGCTTTAGGACATTCCTTTTTACAAGTGACCTAGAAACATAAAGAAGAAGTATTTGTCTCAAACTTTAACAATTTTAATGTCTACTTATATTCAGTACAAAGCCTAAAAATATCATTAAAAAACTCCAACTATGAAATAAAAAGTGAAATAATCTAAGTTAATAACATCCTATGGTGATTTATTAAATGTTTACATGGCATTTTCCAGTTGACCCACTGGACCCTGGTGAAAAATGCTCTCAGCAGATTGCTCTGATTCTTTGCCTGGTGTTTATCAGATGGTGACTCAGTATGAGGCGGTGCCTGTAGCATGAAGAAATGCTGCCTTTTAAAATGAATTAACTTTGGGTATAGTGACAAAATAAATCTAAATTGTGTGTAATAACTTAGTCTTCACTAGATGCGTTTTAGCATCAGTTAGATAATGTGACGAAATTAAGAATGAGATTGAATATCCCCAAATTAGTCATTCCACTGGTCAGGTGAGGTCAACAGCTTTCAAGTTAATCATTGCTCAACTGCTGATTCAATTACCACACAGAATGTTTCAAACAGTAGGCAACTGATTTGCATACATATTTTGCAGAATGTTTTCTGAAATATTGGATAGTGTGCTAAAAGTGGAATTTGAATTCCATGTCTTTCCTATCTATAAAGCATGCTCACTTACTTGAAGCTAATGTGACTGAAGAGAGGTACCCAAGACAGCTTCCTCGAGTAATTTAATTCTCCTACCATTTAGGGGAAAATGAGACTCAGTCATATTCCATTCAAAAGATTCTTTCTGAGTCATTATTAGATGCATAGAAATATTAGGTTAAAAGATGAACTAGCACAGCTTTTTCTAAAGAATATTTCAGTCTGCAAATGAGAAAAGTCACAAAACAAATATAAAAGAGAAATATGAACAAGGTGATGTAGAATTCAGAAGCAAAAGGAGCTAAAATTTCAAGAGAAAAAGAGATGTTATTTGAAGTAAAAAGAGTGGATATTGGGGCCCATGCTTCATAATGGGCTAGATTTAGACAGGAGAAGATGAGTATTGTAGTAGTAGTACAGAAAATTATAGAAAGAAAGTGTGATTCTTCTGTAGGTGTGTCAATATGATGAATAGTGATGAGTCATTGATTACCTATGACAGGCTGCGCTAGGCAGTCAACAAACACCATTTCATATTCTACAAGAGTCTTGCAAATTATCTATTTGGATATAGAAATTAGAGCACCAGAGACTTACAAGACTTTACTGAAATCACAGCTTCTTAGAGTTATCCTGGATTCCATACCAAGGCTGATTGGGTTTCCCCTCTGCCTTGTTTGAACTACCCATGCTCAGCCCAAGTTGCCTGAGTTTTCTGAGTGATTGAAACTTGAACAAATTCCAAGTACTCATTCACCCTCTGCCTTACACTTCTAGAATATAATCTCCATGAAAGTTGTGATGTTGTGGGCCATTGTTCCTAACTGTATCCTTCTCTCATAAACAGTTCCTCACATGGCTTGAGATTCCTCAGAGTTTCATGAATCTGTGGACAGAAAGTAATTTTCTGATAGAAGCTCAGCAAGTGTCCTGCTACTAATTACATGTACCAGTGTACCTGGGGCTTTGATTTCTTTAACCGTTTAATACTTGTGTACATCTTCATAATCTCAATCAGAAGAAAAACATTGCCTTAACTTCACAACTGAGGAAGGATGACTCCACATGCTCATTCAACCTTTGTTATGATTCACACAGCTGTAATTTTCTCTTTCTCGTCCCTGCCCCTACACTTTTTTCAACTCAATGTCCACAACTCCCTGCAATTTTAATTTTATTTCTTAAGACACATCAAAAATAACAATTTCTGTTATTATTTGTGAAAGTAAGGTGGAAATCTTAATTTTAAAAACAGAGAAGAGTCTTATAGAATAAGGATGGAGTATAAAAGCATATTTATATTTTACTTCACTAAGTATATCTGGATATTTGCACTTATATGGCATGTGTGTATGTAAGACTACACATACACACAGGCGTATGGACACACACAAGGTAGCCACACCTGCTGTGGGATATATTTCTGTCCACTGTGAATACATTTTATTACCATTGGTTAATAAATAAGCTGCTTTGGCCTATAGAAGGCAAGATAGAGCCAGGGGGAAATCCAAGCAGAGAGTCAGGGGCAGATGCCAGCCAGCCCCCAGAGAAGCAAGAGGTATTAGAACACAGGTGAAGCCACAAGACATGTGCAAAACATAGATTAATACAAATGTGTTCATTTAAGTTATAAGAGCTAGTTAGTAATAAGCCTGATCAATAAGCCAGTTTGTAATTAATATTAAGTCTCAGAGTGATTGTTTTTTCTTTTTTTTTTTTAATTGAGAAATTTTTTCATTCGTTTTACACACCAATCAATGATCCCCTACTTCCCTCCTCCCACCCCCCCAGATTCCTCCCCAACCCACCCCCCATTCCTACCCACAAGAAGCCAAGGACCCCCATGAGGAAGCACATCCAGTATAGGCAAGTCCAAGCCCTTCCCCCTGCCTAAGGCTGTACAAAGTGTCCCATCATAGGTAGTGGGCTCCAAAAAGCCCTCTCATGCACCAGAGATGGATTCTGATTCTACCACAAGCCCCCCCCCCCAAGCAGATCAAGCTACACAACTGTCTTACCATGCAGAAGGTGTAGTCCAGTCCCATGCAGGCTCCACAGCCATTGATGCAACTTTCATGAGTTCCCACTAGTTTGGTTTAATCATCTCTGCATGTTTCACCATCAAGATCCTGATGCAATTGCTCATAGAATCCCTCCTCTCTTTCTGGACTCTTGGAGCTCTGCCTGGTGTTTGACTGTGGATCTCTGCATCTGCCTCCATCAGTCATTGGAGAAAAGCTCTGTGATGACAGTTAGGGTATTCACTGGTATGATCACTGGGGCAAGCCAGTTCAGTTCAGGCACCCTCTCCACTATTTCTATTAGTCCAAGCTGGGGTCATCCTTGGGGATTCCTGTCAACTTCCTTGGCACCGGATTTCTCTCTATCCCCATAACATCTGCCTCTATCAGGGTATCTCTCTCATTGCTTTCCCACTCCATCCCTGTTAAGCTTGATCATCCCATTCCCTTATGTTCTCATGCCCCATCCCTACCCTCCATTGTCTACCCCTCAACCACAGTTTACTCATGGAGATCTCGTCTATTTCCCCTTCATAGGGTGATCCATGCATCCCTCTTTGGATCTTCTTGGTCAGCTAACTTCTCTAGAGTTGTGGGTTGGTGTCTGGTTATCCTTTGCCTTACTTCTAGTATCAATTTATGAGCGGATACAAACTGTTTGTCCTTCTGAGTCTGGGTTACCTCACTCAGGATGATATTTTCTAGTTCAGTCCATTAGCCTGCAAACCTCATGATGTCATTGTTTTTCTCTTCTGAGTAGTACTCCATTGTGTATATGTACCATATTTTCTTTATCCATTCTTCAGTTGAAGGGCATCTAGGATGTTTCCAGGTTCTGGCTATTACAAACAATGCTGATATGAACATAGCTGAGCAAATTCCCTTGTGGTATGATTGAGCATTCCTTGGGTATATGCCCAAGAGTGCTATAGCTGGGTCTTGGGGGAGATTGATTCCCAATTTTCTAAGAAAGTGCCATATTGATTTCCAAAGTGGCTGTACAAGCTTGCATTCCCACCAGCAGTGGAGGAGAGTTCCCCTTGCTCCACATCCTCTCCAGCATAAGCTGTCTTCTGTGTTTTGATCTTAGCCACTCTGACAGGTGTAAGGTGGTAGCTCAGAGATGTTTTGATTTGCATTTCCCAGATAATTAGGGATGATGAGCAATTCCTTAAATGTCTTTCAGTCATTTGAACTTCCTCTGTGGAGAATTCTCTGTTTAGTTCTATAGCCCATTTCTTAATTGGACTGTTGGGCATTTTGATGACTACTTTCCTGAGTTCTTTATATATTTTGGATATCAGCCATCTGTCAGATGTGGGGTTGGTGAAGACCTTTTCCCATTCTGTAGGCTGTCGCTTTGTCTTGTTGACCGTGTCCTTTGCTCTACAAAAGCTTCTCAGTTTCAACAGGTCCCATTGATTGATTGTTTCTCTCAGTGTCTGTGCTACTGGTGTTATATTTAGAAAGTGATCTCTTGTGCCAATGTGCTCAAGAATACTTCCTACTTTCTCTTCTATCAGGTTCAGAGTAACTGGATTTATATTGAGGTCTTTGATCCACTTGGACTTAAGTTTTGTGCACGGTGACAGATGTGGATCTATTTGCAGCCTTCTACATGTTGACATCCAGTTATGCCAGCACCATTTGTTGAAGATGCTTTCTTTTTTCCATTGTACATTTTTTGGCTTCTTTGGCAAAAATTATATGTTCATAGGTGTGCAGGTTAATGTCAGGGTCTTCAATTCAATTCCATTGGTCCACATGTCGGTTTTTATGCCAGTACCAAGCTGTTTTTATTACTATAGCTCTATAGTAGAGCTTGAGGTCGGGGATTCTGATGCCTCCAGAGGTTGTTTTATTGTACAGGATTCTTTTGGCTATCCTGGATTTTTTGTTCTGAAAAAGCTTTTTAAAGGTTCTAATACACAGAAATGGAGCCATACTGGGCTTCCTAGTCTCTTCTGCCAGGCACCATGAGTCAAGCCTTATGGCAGTTTCTGCAGTCTCTCAGGGGCTGCAGTACATAGAGGCTTTTCCCAGCCTCTGCTTTCAGGATTAAGCTATCAGCACAAGTTTCAGCAGCATGCTGCTGGTAGCTTAAGGCTCTTGCTCATATAAACAAAGTATATGAAAGAAACACAGTAAAAACAGATTCAGATAGAAAGACCTCTACACAGGTTATGTTATATATATATATATATATAATGTATCTATTTGTATACTAATATGTATTTATTTATTTTTTCTTTATTATTATGTGTTTTAATTTTATACATCAGCCATGGGTTCCCCTGTCCTCCCCCCTCCTGCCCCCATCCCCACCTTCCCCCCAGCCCCTACCCTCCATTCCCATGTCCTCCAGGACCAAGACACCCCTGGGGATTCATTTAAACCTGGTGGATTCAGTACAGGCAGGTCCAGTCCCCTCCTTCCAGGCTGAGCAAAGTGTCCCTGTGTAAGCCCAAGGTTCCAAACAGCCAGCTCATGCACTAAGGACAGATCCTGGTCCCACTGCCTGGGTGCCTCCCAAACAGTTCAAGCTATTCAATTGTCTCACTTATCCAGAGGGCCTGATCTAGCTGCGGGCTCCTCAGACCTCTAAACAGGTTATGGTATATTTTTTTAAAAAATGTACTCAGGCGTGAGAGAGAAGAGAGAAAAAATATGGATGGCCTTAAAATAAAAATATGGATTTAAATTAGTATAATAAAGTCCTTAGAAAGGGGAATAAAGTAATATAAAGAAAAAGAGTGATGTGAGGATGGAACATGCACAGTAAGTCTTGATTATGTATAATATTATGTTGTCTTTAAAATTTTGACTGCTGTGAGACATTTGATTATAAAAGCTGATGATTTAAACTAACCTATATAATTTAAAAATATCTTGACTCCAAAATTTAAGTCAAAAAGTGTGCTGCTTTGGGAGATAGGTTATTTTTTGTTTCCACAGGAAATGAGAGGCTACAGGTTCATTCGAAGTTAAAGATGAACAGATTTGATCAAGGAAAACCTTCTGAAAACCTGACTACAGACATGGGAAAATAAACATAAAGTAACTACAAAACACATGACATATATTTTACCTGCTCAAACATAAAACAAAAAAAAAAATCTTTGATTGGCTAATATACAATACACAGTTTATATTTGTATTAATACAGACATGTATGTTACCTTTAAAAGTTTGTGTATTTTCAGAGCAAGAGGACCAGACATCAATAAAAATGATGGCCCAGATGATCCAGCATCCAAAACAGCTACTGACTAAGATACTCTAGTCAAGACTTAACCATAATTCTAAATTTTCTCAGGGTCCCCATGCTGTGGCTATCACTCTGTATAAATGAAATGCTGATTGGCCAGTAGCCAGGCAGGATGTATAGGCGGGACAGGTAGAGAAGAGAATTCTGGGAAGGGGGAGGCTGAGTCAAAGAAAGATGCTGCCAGCCGCTGCCACAAGATGTTTACATACTAGTAAGCCACAAGCCATGTGGCAACTTATACATGAATAGAAATGGGTTGATTTAAGATATAAGAATAGTTAGCAAGAAGCCTGACACAGCCATACAGTTTATAAGTAATATAAGTCTCTGTGTGTTTACTTGGTTGGGTCTGAGCAGCTACGGGATTGGGAGGTGAGAGAGATTTGTCCTGACCATGGGCCAGGCAGGACTGGAGAAAACTCCAGCTTCAAATGGTGCCCAACAGGTTGGCAAGAGTTCCCACCTAAAACCTGAGAAATAAGATTGTAAAACTGAGCTAAAAACAGCCTCCTAGTTAACTCTCTCAAGTGAGAGGTAACCTGAGGGTTTGAGCTACTATGGCAGGTTCTTGGCATTCGAGCTTGACTTACAGGAATGAGTTGTCTACAAGCAGTATGGATGCATGGTGCATTTAGTCTTTGCTAGTACAAAAAAAAAAAAAAAAAAAGAGGTTTCTGGGCTACACGCTGCTTTGATAGAAACATTGTTTCTAAGAGTTGATGGCTCACCATGTTGGGAAGCCGAGGTGGGCGGAGACACCAGCCAAAGCTGCCATTTCAGTCCTATTCATGCTGCAGTTTAAAGCAATAGATTCACAATGAGACAGATTCAGATGGAACGAGACTTTAAATGCTTTACAATGTATGTAAAAATGTATGCAGTCGTGGAAGAGAGAAAAAAAGGAATATATACAGTTATATAAAAAAATGGATAGTTTTTAAAAATAAAGTCTTTAAAGAGACAGTAAAGGTAGTATAAAAAAAATAAGCCACATAAAGATGGATATTACACAGAGAATCAGGATTATGTTGTCTTTGGGACTTTTAGCTGCAGAAAAACATTTGACTGTAAAAGCTGTTGAGTTAAACCAATATGTGTATTTTAAAGGTTTCTTGACTTCAAAATTTGGATGTAAGGATACGTTGGAAAGGAGGCTCTGCTTCTGTTTCCACAGAAAGCCAGAGGCTATGAATTTGTTCCAGATTAAGACACATCAGGTTTGATCAGCTTAGACCCCCTGAAAGGTCTCTGATGACACCATGGCCCAGATGATCCAACAGCCAGAACGATTTCAAGGCAACTGGCTCAGATGAGACACCCTCACAGACTACTCCATAATCCTAAAATTTTCTTTGTGTGCCCATAAGATACAGCACCCCCCTCCAGCAAGAAGTAGTAAGAGAAGCTATGCCCAAATTCCCAACTATATCAAGCTGGCTCACTCCTTCTCTAAACCCAAGCACAGTGTTAAAAGAAAAAGTTAAGAGATTCTTGTGTCCCAAATCAGAAGGGCCCTCTAGTGTGGGACAGAAAAAACAATATTTTTATTTAAATCAAGTTGATTATGAATGTGGTCTCTTTCTAAAGAAGAAAAGGGGATATGATAGAGATATTGTAGGATGAAAGGGTAGATTAATGAATCTACTTTTTAAAGAGCAAAAACTTCTTTGAAATATTTTACATTGGTATAGATTTTATTTTATTGACACAAATTTAGAGTTGCTGTTGTTATACTGTATGTATATATATATATATATATATATATATATATATTTCTACTCTTGTTTGAGGTGTTATGTTTATGTAACTCATTTAAATTGTAATGGAAAATTATAATTAGTCTTTATATCAGAATAATTAGTCTTCTATGATAATCAAACTTATAGTCATGTTAGTTTAGTTTCCTAGGTATATATAGATACATTTCAGACAGATAGGTAATCTTCAAACACTTCAAAGACCTACAGAATATGGCATTTAAAATGTTTTAAAAATTTAGACTTTATGGAGAGTGAGACATGAGTGCTCCTGGCAGCACCAATTTACTTCAGAGAGGTGGATGGGCATTGAAGACACTCTGTATGGAGTTTATCTTCTTTTTGGCAAAAATACCCATTTGGGCAAGAAACTGTTCTTGTCTGGACTGCTTGATCAAATGGACATGCAGGACCCATAGGAAGGTGACCACTGAACTTTGCTTGGCAAAATGGTCCTTCAGGTTCTTGCTTCACAGAGGAAACTGCCAAATATTCTCATGACACAGATAAAAATGACTGGGAGACTCTAGGGCTGTGGGATGAAAACAGATGTCCCAACTTTACAAGAGAACTTTGAATGACTCTCCAGGCTGCCAGCTGTCTCTATCTACTCTTGCAAGACTCCCGAAAGTTGCTTGCATCCTTCTCCCATTTCTCAGGTAATATTATATCCTTCTGAGGTCTTTGATGTAGTTGAAGACTAGATAGTTACAATTTCCTTGGTTATGATAAAAGATAAGTTAGATATGAAACCTTAGACTCACATATATAGGATAATAGGATATCTTCTTTAATTTTGCCAAATACAAATAGACTAGATATTATAAATAGACTAGATATTATAACTGTAATTCTTGCTTGATACTTGTTTTGTTATATGTAATTTTACTATGTCAAAGTTAAAACCTTCCTTTTTGAAAAAAAAAAGAAAAAGGAAAGTGCTGTGGATATCACTCTATATAAATAAAATGCTGATTGGCCAGTAGCCAGGCAGGAAGTATAGGCAGGACAAGCAGAGAAGATAATTCTGGGAAGTGGGAAGCTGAGTCAAAGAAATATGTTGCCAGCCACAGCCATGAGAAGATGTTTACATACCGGTAAGCCACAAGCCATGTGGCAATTTATAGATTAATAGAAATAGGTTGATTTAAGATATAAGAATAGCTAGCAAGAAGCCTGCCACAGCCATACAGTTTCTGTGTGTTTACTTGGTTGGGTCTGAGCAACTGCAGGACTGGTGGGTGAGAGAGATTTGTCCTGACCATGGGCCAGGCAGGACTTAAAAAAACTCCAGCTATAGTCCCCATAAGATTACTGGAGCCCCCAATTAACAGGAAGTAGACTAGAACACTACGCCCACATTCCAAAGAATTGGTGTATGGACAGCCTTTAGTTATTTGAGTGGCTATTGATGTTTACTATCATTTAGGGGAATATAGTACATTGATACAAGTTTGAAGTTTTTTTTTATACTGTATATATGTTTCTGCTCTTATTTAAAGGACTTTTGTATACTGATATAAATTTAAGCTAACTTTTGTTACAACACACTGTATATATGTTTCTATTCTTATTTAAGGTATTGTACCTAAGCCAAGACTTTCTAACATATAAGTTACAAAGCTGCTTTAACTTGTCTTTCAGAGAAAGTAATGTTGCAAGCACCTGGTTCTTACAAACTCTATTTGAATCATATGACAGACAATAGGGTCTTCTAAAATAGTGTTCTGAGAAACCTATGGCAAAAGGAAGCTGGCAGTGAGGTTTTTTTTTTTTTTTTCTTCCATGCCTGCTTTTCTGAATGATGACTTCATCAAAAGTTTTGTGTAATGAAGTTCAGTGGACTCAACTCAGAAACAAGGAAGAAAGGACTTTGCTGAACTCTGGGGCAGAGAAAATTAACCCCGCCTTCCCCATCCTCACTTCATTCATGGTTACCACTTACATTTGAGTGTGAATCTATGGTATGTATAATCTTTGCACAACAAGATAGAAATGGGTCTAGAAAGGGGTACTGTTGTGGTGTATTTGAACACTGTGTGAAGATGTGTTGCTGTGGTTGCTGTAATAAAAACTGAATGGCCAGCAGCAAGGCAGGAGGTATAGGCAGGGAGAAAACTCTGGGAAGAAGAAAGCTAGAGTTGCCAGCCAGACTCAAAGGACACAAGATGGGCAGTACAGAGGTGAGGTAATGACAAGTGATAGAATGTAGATTAATACAGATGAATTAATTTAAGTTATAAATGCCAGTGGAACAAGCCCAAACTAATGGCCAAGTTTTCATAATTAAAAAAAATGTAAGGCAAAATTCTAGTTTTTGAAATGTATTATTATAAACTATTTAGGGTAAACAAGAAACAAAGGTTAATAATTAGTCATTTATATCAATCAAATTTGTAGATATATTATTTATGCTTTCAGGATCATGCAAAGATGTATTTTAGATAGATGTTCTTTAGATATTTCAAAAACCTATAGAATATGGTATTTAAACTCTTTTTTAACTTACAGTTTTTCATGACAATGAGACACGTATGCTCATGGCAGGACCAATTTACTTCAGAGATGATGGACATCAAATAAACTCCTTATGAAGTTTGCTTTCAATGTGGCAAGGGTAGCCATTTGGTCAAGAAGATGTACTTGCTTGGACTGATTGACAGTATGCTATATAAACTAGACATGCAGGACCTATAGGAAAGTGACCAATGAACTTTGCTAAAACAAGGCAAGAAGGTCCTTCAGGGTTCCTGCTTCACTTAAGAAACTGCTAGACATTCTGCAGGACACAGAAGAAAATGACTGATGAATTTTGGCAATATAGACTGTTCACCCTTTCAAACTTCCTACTTCATTGAAATGTCTGCTAGATACTTTTGGCCTGTAGGCTGAAGGTGGATGCCCCAGTGATGCAGAGGAACTTTGGGTGACTGTCCTGGCAGTCAGGTATCTTTGTCATTTCTAGAATTTTTGGAAGTTGTTTGCAATGCACTTTTTGTTTACTTAAATAGTATTATATCCTTCTGGGGTTTTTTATGAAGCTGAAGACTAGAAAGTTATAATTATAGTTTTCCTTAGTTATGATAAAAGGCAAATTATATATGATACTTTAGATTCATAAATTTAGGATAGATGGTAAAATATTTTCTTTATTTTTGCCAAATATAAATAGACTGGATATTGAAAATGATTCTTACTTGATAACTGTTTTATTGTATGTAATTTTAGTTTTAAAGTTAAAGCCTTCCTTTTTGATTAGACAGAAAGGAGGAAATGCTGTGAGGCGTCTTTTTGTATGCTGTAAATACATTTTATTACCATTGGTTAACAAAGAAGCTGCTTTGGCCTATAGGAAGGCAGGATAGAACCAGGCAAGAAATCCAAGCAGAGATACTGGGGAAAGAAGAATGAAGTCAGAAGCAGATGCCAGACAGCTGCTGGAGGAGCAAGATGTATTAGAACACAGGTAAAGCCACAAGACATTTGGCAAAACATAGATTAATAGAAATGGGCTAAAAGCTATAAGAGCTAGTTAGTAATAAGCCAGAGCAATAGGCTGAAGAGTTTGCAAACAATATTAGGACTGTGAATGATTATTTTAAAAGTAGCTATGGGACTGGGCAGGACAGAAAAGCCTCCTTTTACACTCACCATACTATACAAACATATAGAAAGAAAACAAAAGAAGCTTCCAAGGGCATAATAACAAAACATCAGCTGGGTGATGGTGGTGAATGCTTTTAATCTCAGCACTTAGGAGGCAGAGGGAGGCAGAGGGAGGCAGAGGGAGGCAGAGGGAGGCAGAGGGAGGCAGAGGGAGGCAGAACTCTGAATTAGAGGCCAGGCTGGTCTTCAGAGTGAGATCTATGACAGCTAGGGTTATGCAACACAGTGAAACCCTATCTTAAAAATCAAAAACATAAATAAATTTAAGGAAGGAAGGAAGGAAGGAAGGAAGGAAGGAAGGAAGGAAGGAAGGAAGGAAGGAAGGAAGGAAGGAAGGAAGGAAGGAAGGAAGGAAGGAAGGAAGAAAACTGCAATGAACAGACACAAAACTGGAATGAAGAAGAACAGTGACAATACCCTTTAAGGGCAGCTGAAACATTTCAGCAAAGTCCTCAGTGTGCGTTAAAAAAGCTTTATGTGGTCACCTTTGTTTCCTCTCCAGTGTTGCAGATGAGATTAATAGGTTACAATTGTGTGGGCCTGTGACTGAGAACACTTGATACATATGGAACCTCTCCTTTTTAAATAAGATTAAGATGAGATATCCATACTTTGAAGCATGGATTTGTGAATGTCTGAAACAAACCTGTAAGTCAAAATTGCCCAAAATGTGGCCAGAGAAGAATAATTTCTAAGTGTTGAGACAGCAGTAGTCCCTATGGCTGAGCAAAATACTCCCTCCTGGAACACCAGCACTCGGGTGAGGAGTGCAGACAGCTTCCAGAGAGGTGCAGCTTCTTCAACCACAGACCCAGACTCCATGGGACCAGGGTTTGGTTGCATCCAGACCCTATCACTTACCAGCTATACTACCTTGGTCAAGTTATTTCTTTTCATATCCTTTTCAGAAGCATTAGAAACAGCAACTTATTTGTTAAAGTTGTTGAGAGAAAGTATGAGGAGATGATCCTTCCCTGACCCTACTGTCCGTTTTGCCCATTTCATCTCCCATGGCACAGGAGACACCCATGACTTCAACCATTTTGCAAAGGGGTCTGCATTGCTAAAGCAATTGTTCTCATCTGGCCTTCCTTCTGTAAACCTATCCCCATGTCAAAACTCTTGATGTTCCAAAAGGAGAGGATTTCTTTTCCAAGCATTGTTTCTCTGTCTCTCTGTCTCTGTCTCTCTCTTCCTGTCTCTCTCTTCTTTTACTACAACTTGAAAGACCACACAATCTCTTCAAAAACTCCACTGAGCAGTCTTGACAAATCCCTCAGTCCTTTAACAATGCCAAACAGTTAGAATGATCATTCATGGGAGCTTTGTTTACCTAGATGTCCCTTTAGAATTTCATCTCAGCTGCAACTAAGTCAGCAGAGAATTGCCAGACAGGGTAGGCTCTCAAACTGACAAGGGTATTACATATGACTCCTAGACTTCTGGGAAATCCGCAAAGGGAAGATTTTTTTTTTTAATGTCTAGATAGCCTTTACTAACACTGCTAATTATAAATTTTTAGGAAATAATAATTGTATAATTATTTTATTTTTGTCATAAAGTAAATATAACCAAGGGGTAGACTACCATTTTCCATAGGCATTTGAGTTATTGACCCTTATAATGTGTATTTTAAGTGCTGTGGTACATCACACAGGTAGCTTTAGGTTTTTAATCTGTTTCTTTGAAGCTCTGTGATAATGGGTAAATAAACTATTATATCTGCCTCACTCTGTTGCCCCCCCTCTCTCTGTGGTGTGTGTGTGTGTGTGTGTGTGTGTGTGTGTGTGTGTGTGTGTGTGTGTGTGTATTTAGGGGGAAGGGGTTATGTACCATATATGTGTGTGGTGAAGGAATACATGTTTGTGGAGACCAGAGGTGAAATGCAAGTGTCTTCCTCAGTAACTCTCACTGTGAACAAGGGCTTGCTAATTCTGCTGGCCTGGGACTCAACCTGTGTTCCCCACAGTAGGAATTCCAAGTGTGTACCAGCACTCAGCATTTCACATAGATTCTGCAGATTGAACGTGGGTTCCTATGGTTGTGCAGCAAGACAGTTAGCAGTAGGGCTACCTCCTCAGTCCTTGATTTTTATTTCCTAGACTAAAAATAAATTTTCCATAATTTTCTCAATGTTTCTAGTACTTCGTTTCTTTTTGTTCTAAGTTTTTTCAGAATTCAACTTTACCAAAAGAGTAAGCCTGTATCCTTGCCTGTATTCCTTAGTCATTAGCAAAACAAAAATAAATTCTCAAATCATATTGCTTAGTTATTTTTCACAGTGTTTTCTTGGTGTAAAGTAATATTAATTTTACTTAATTTATATCTCAATGCTTTATATAATTTTAATTTTTAGCAACCATGATATAAAAACATTTATTTGTGAGAAAAAGTGGCCTGTATGGCAATTAAGTGTTGACTATGACACTGAATGGCAATCATATTAAAAATAAGGTATAATACAATATGAGAAAAATTACAGGATTAAAAAATATTGATTTTTAAAAAAATTCATTTTTACTCTTATTGAAAATAGATCTTTTAAGAAATATATTCTGATTATGGTTTTCTTCTCCCTAAGTACTCCAAGATCCTTCCCAGTTCCCTACAAACACAATCTACACCCTTTCTTTCTCTCTCTAATTAAGATACAAACACCTAAAAAATGATACTACTACTGATAAAATGAAACTAGATAAAATAAAAGTAGGCCAGAAGAAGACAAAGAACCAGAAAAAGATCATGAAATTCTACTGATGAACACACACACACACATTCACAGATGAGAAATCCTGTAAAAACAAAAACCCCCCAAAAAAATCATAATATATATACTAAGAACCTGTTAATGTAAAAAAAAAATTAAATTAAAAAATTACAAACCCCAAGAAACATTATGAAATAAAAATACTCAACAAATGCCATTGAGTTCTTATTGTGTTGGCCATCTACTGTTGGAAATGAGGCCTGTCATTAAAAGTGGTTTGTATCCCCAGTGAAACTCCACTAGAGAAAACTAATTTTTTCTTTTGTGAGCAGTTATGAATTAGATAACTTCACGGTTAAGGATGTGGGCTTGTGTCCACTTCCCCACCCATCGCTGAAAACCCATCTAAGCCCAGACCTAGGCAGGCTTTGTGGTACCACAATCTGTGAGCTTGTATGTGTCTGTGTGTATCTTGCTGTGTTTAGAAGTCCTTGTTTCCTTGATGTCCTCAATCCCTTTTGGCTCTCAACGTCATTCAGTCTCCTCTTCCACAGGGTTTCCTGAGTCCTGCTGGGAGTGAACTGATGGAGACTGAGTGTTCCAAGGTCTCTGCACTTCATCCACTTGTGAGTCTTTGTTCTCATGTGTTGCAGAAGGAAGGTTTTCTGATGATGACTGAGCAAGACACTAATATATGACTGTAGCAAAATTTGTTGTTAGGAGTCATTCTGTGGCTAGTTTCCTTTATCAGGGCATTAGTTTCTGCTGACATTGTTTTCCCCTAGGTTCCTGGCCAATGTAGTCTCAGGCTCTTGGCTACCCAGGTAATGCCAGGCATAGGCTCCATCTTATGGAGTAGGCCTTAAATCCATTAAGATGTTGGTTGGTTACCTCCACAGGCTTTGTTCCACTCTTATACTAGCATATATTGCAGGCAGGTCATCACTCTAGATTTGAGCATTTATAGCTGGGTTGGTGTTTACCTTTCCCATTTGGTAGCATGCAGCGTACCTCCTAGTGCCATGCATACTATTCCATAGGAATGAAAGCTATAGGCATGCACCATCTCAACCTCTGTGTTCAATGAGTTGTGTATTATGTTCATTAATAGGACTTTACCATCAGTTTTTTGGAGAACAACCAATAGCCTTGGCAATAACATAGGTTGTTTGGGGGTTCCTATGGGGCACCTTTGGTCAATAACTCGACTCGACTGGATATAACCTATTCCTAACACTAGAGACTTCATTTGGTAATGAGAAATGTCTTGTTGGGGCTGCTCCCTCATCATTTGGCAATTCCATTTAAATTATCTTCATATATGCATAAAGTTAAGGAAGCTTTGTTGGAGCCCACAAAGATTCCAACTTGGGGTTTGACTCAATATCAGACTCAAAATTTATGTTGCTCTTCAAGGCTGCATAATAGGGTGCAAAAACACAGTTATCAGGTGTCTTATACTTCAAAGCCTAATCACAAGATGCATTGCCGTAGGGTATGGTTACCAGGTGTTTTGAAGGGTCTATACTTGGTTGTATGTTGTGCTTTGATCTTGGAAGGGGGAGGTCTTTTGCCCCTCCCTTTGCTAGTGTATAAAAATTCTATTAGAAATAAACTGGAGGCTACTGGGTATTGACCCAAGGCCCTCCCAAAGCTATCCTGTGTCTCTGTCTTTTTCTTCATCTATATTTCTATCTAGCACTTCTCAGTTACTCATTCTCCCCTTCAAGGGACCCTTCAATAGATCAAGGGTCCCTTGAAGGGGAGAATGAACCCAAACATTGGACCCCGACAAAGCTTCTACTGTATTAAGTTCCTATATGCTTCCCCAAATGGCCCTTAGTTTTAGCTATCCTTCCTTGTATTCCTTCTTATCCCCACTTCCTTTTATCTCCCCCTTTGATCCTCTCATTCCAATGTCACCCATGCATCTATAACTATCTATTCTGTTTTCTTTCTCTAGGGTAACCCAATCCTCCCCTGCATTCCATTAGTCTATACCTAACTTCTGTGGCTATATGAATTGCAGTGTGCTTATGAAGGACTTAACACCTGACATCCACATATAAGTGAATGAATACCGTATTTGTCTCTCAATAATCAACTCAGGTTGATTATTTTCTAGCACATCTGTTTTTCTGTTCATTTCCTGATTTCATTAGTGACAGTTAAATAATATTCTGTTCTGTAAATGTACCACATTTTAAAAAATCCATTCATACATTGATGGACATGTAGTCTGTTTCCCATTTCTGGTTACTATGAATCAAGGATCAAAGTGCATGACTAAGCAAGTGTCACTGTTTAAAGATGTAGAGATTTTTGGGTGTATACCCAAAAGTAGCAGAGCTAGATCTTGAGGCAATGTATTTACTAAGTCCTGAGGAAATGCCACACTGGCTGGACAAGTTTTCACTCCTTCCAGCAGTGGAGGAGTGGTCCCCTTGCTCCACATCCTCACCAGCATTTTATTGATCTTGGCCATTGTGATTGATGAAATCTCAAAGTAGGTTTTTTTTTAGTTTTGGTTTTGTTATTTTTTGAAGTTTCCTGAGGACCACAGATGTTGAACATTTATTAATTGTTTCTCAACTGTTTGTGTTTAGTTACCTATGTGTTTTAGATATTAGCCTTCTATTGGATGTATAGTTAATAAAACTCTTTTCCAGTTCTGTTGCCTCCTGCTTTCCCAGAATGATGGTATTGTATGGCATGGAAAAGCTTTTGAGTTTCATGAGGTCCCATTGATTCATTGCTGTGCCTTTACTATTCATGTCCTTTTCAGTAAGTCTTTTTCTGTGTCAATGAGTTCAAGACCATTTTCCACTTTCTCTTCTACCAGATTCAATGTACCTGGCCTTATGTTAACTTTATGATCCATTTGGAAGTGCGTTTTTTGCAGGATGATAAATACAGTTCTATTTTCATCCTTTTACATGCAGCCATCCAGTTTGACCAATACCATTTGTTTAAGATGCCGACTGTTTCCCAATGAGTATTTCTGGCTTTATGAAAAAATCAGGTATCTACAAATATATGGACTTTTGTCTGGATCTCCAACTTTATTCTATTTATCTTTGTGTCTGTTTTTATGCCAATACCATCCTGGTTTTGTGACTATACCCCTGCAGTGCACTTTGAGGTGAAGGATGGTGATACCTCCATCAATTATTTTATTATTCAGGACTATGAAAAATTATTAATTAGAAAATTTAACCTAATGGTTAAAATAAAATCAACCTTAGGGTTTTTATTTATTTATTTGTTTAGGTTTTAGTGGTACAGGAATTGAACCCAGGTCATTGAACAAATGAGGTGTGTATTCTACCACTAAGCCACACTCCTCAGCCCTGGACTTTATGCTTTGGTCTCTGGAAAATAACCAAAGGACTTAGTTATATCAAAGAGATTTCACTCAAAAAAATCAACTGAAATAAGGTTATCAGTTCTGTACTTTATTAAATGACTAGTGTTTACTTAATTCCTATCTCCTTGAAGATAAAAATTTGAAGACCACCAGCCATAGGTAAAGCACAGTTATGCATACTCAACACCCAATTTGGAGAGGGTTATTATTATTGGGCATGATTCTTTAGATTCCCCTGTTGCCTGAAAAGTGAATCTTTATTTCAGCTGACTTCTTACTTGTCAGTGCAGAAAAGTCTTTTTCTCCTAGAAGAGGTAAATAATAATAATAATAATAATAATAATAATAATAATAATAATAATAGAATCTATCAGCAAACAGCCTTGTTATTGGAGATAGTAAATAATAAGTGAAGCAGAAAATGAGCTAACAAAAAAGTCTTACAAAGCAAAGAGATGTAGTGAGGTATTCCTAGGGATCTTGAAAAATTCTGTCACATTCTTGGGAATCTAGTAGCACCGTGAAATTATTATTTCTAGGTGTCAACTAAACTAGGCTATTTCCCAGGTACACAGCACAATTACAATAATTACAATATAGTTGATGCTGTTATGGCATTGTCTCTCTACTCTCTTAAAATTCCATATATATATATGAAATTATATAGTATTTATCCTTCTGTGCCTGGTTTATTTATTTTTCTTAATATGTCTTCTAGATTCATACATGTCATCACAAATGATACAGTGCCCTACCTTGTAATGCTTAAATAACATTTTAATATTAGAGTAGATTATGATTGCCAAAAGCTGACAGTGGAGGTAAGCAGGGGAAAAAGAGAGGTTACATGTGTAATCACAAAGGAGTCAAAATTTCTAGTGATATATTCCAAGGGGTGGTGATTATAATTTGTAATTAACTTGTACTAACTAATCATTAATTTATGAATAATTAATCACAGGTACATTATATATTTCAAAACTGCCATGAGTAAAAAAATTTTAAACGTCCTCACAACAAATATTGTGTATGTGATTAAAGTGAGGAAGATGTCAATCAGATTTAATCTTTCTCCACTGTAAACAAATATTATGAGATCAAAGTTATACCTGACATAGATGTACCATTATTATTGTTAATTTTGAAGATATTATTTATCTATATTTCATGTGTATTAAACATTGATTTGCGTTATGTTTTCCTTGCACATATATATGTACACTGAGTATGTTCCAGGTGCCTGTGGAAGCCAGAGTTTCAGAACCCCTGAGATTTGAGTTATAGAAGATTGAAGCCATCATGTACATGCATGGAATCAAACCTGAATTGTCTGCAGGCACAGCAAGTGCTTTTAACCATTGTCAATGTTTTCAAATATAAAAAAAAAATGACATCTAATTCTCTCAGCAAAAACAGGAGCAGGTGAAAGGAAAAGAAGGAGGGGAAAGTTCAACCACGGATGTGGAGGATTGAAGAAATGAGGGTATTGGTAGTGGTGAGGATTAACCAAAATGAAGGATCTATGGAACACCATATAGAAAACTTCTACTTTATAACTAAAAAAAAAAAAAAAAACCAAAAACAAACAAACAAACAAAACCCCAGAACCTGAAGAAGGTCACCCCACAGACCTGGTTAATGCTGCTCATAGAAGCAGTGGGTTAATAAACAAAATCCCCAATGCCAGGTGTCGGGTACCTTCACAAAAGGTTATCAAGGAGGCACCAGAGGTCAATAAGATGATATGGGCTCTTGTCGGTCCTCTTGGTTGGTCAGCAGAACTAGAGGCTGAGATACCACACATTGAGTATATGATATGGAGAATGCAAATTGGAGCTGAGCTGAATACTACCTCACAGCTCACCAGCTTTTGGTGTTCCGGAAGATGTTATATAGGCTGCTAGTAGAGAAAAATCATCGACCTTACCCAGCTTTAAACTTAATGAATGAAGAAACCAACCTGCTGGGTAAAGTGTGCCCACTTGTGAAATAGTGGCAGAACTGTTGTGGTGGTAATAAACCACATTCTATTTGAAATTGAGGCTTGAAGCATGAATCTATTTAATCTTTACAAATAAAAACCCAGAATCAGGTATCAGGGTGAAAGCTGAAAGATAAGAGAAGCAAAGCAGCCAGCCACCAGAGACTTCTTACCTCTATGAATACTTGGACCAATTGGACAGGATCCTGTCTCTACAAATCCTCAGAATGAATGGGCATCCTGTCTCTACAAATCATCAGACTGAATGGGGGCAGACCTGTCTCCATCCACCTTATATTCCTGTGTCCACCTCTCTAGTGCTGGGATCAAAGGCTTGAGCATCCCATGTGCTGGGATCAAAGGCATATACCACCACTGCCTAGCTTTGTTTTTTTTCTTCTCTCTCTCTCTCTCTCTCTCTCTCTCTCTCTCTCTCTCTCTCTCTCATTAACAATTTTTTTATTTATTTTATATACCAATCACAAATCCTGCTCTTCCGTCCTCCCACACCTCCAGACTCTCCCCAGCCCATTTCCTCCTTCAAGAAGGTAAGGCCTCTGATAGGGAGTCAGCAAAGCCTGGTACATTCAGAAGAGACAGGTCCAAGCCCCTGTCCCCTGGCTCAAGGCTGTCTGAGGAGTCCCACCATAGGTAGTGGGCTCCAAAAGGCCAGTTCATGCACCAGGGATGGATACTAATCCTACTCCCAGGGGGCCCTTGAAGTAGATCAAGCTACAAAACTGTCTCCATTATGCAGAGGGCCTAGTCTAGTACTGTGGAGGTTGCACAGGTGTTGGTCTAAATTTCATGAGTTTCCATTAGTTCGGTTTGGCTATCTTTCAGACTGGTTCATTCTCATGTAGCCCAGGGTGGCTTTGAACTCCTTATCTTTCTGCTTCCTCCCAAGTGCTGGGATTAAAGGTGTGTGCCACCACTAGCTGCCCTCTATGGTTAACTAGTGGCTACCTCTGCCCTCTGATCTCCACGCAAGCTTTATTTGTCAGAACACAAACAAAATATCACCCAACAGAGACCTGTTCTGCAGAAGGAATCCCATGCCTAATATTATAAGCATGTTTAACAACCTATGCCTGGGAAGGTTGCAGGCCCATATAAGGAAATTACTATTATTGTTTAAATTGACAGCATCAAACTGTCTTCTAAATCTCTATGTTTATGTGTGTGACAAAGGCTATTCTGAGCCTTAATTAGAGAACTCTAACTTTGTAGCGAATGACAGGGAAGTCAGAGATGTGTGACAGCCCAAGATGCTAACAATAAATGACAATTGAGGGCTCAGGTCTAACCAAGACACATACCGCCTCTCCTAAAGTACCGGGAATATTGTACATGAGAGGGTTTAAGTATATTAGAGCTGAAAGACAGAAGGAAAAACTTAAAAATGCGGCCATGAACTCACAATTACAGTTACTTAAATTAGCTACCAAGACTGGCCTTCTCCTAAACTAGTTATGGAAGAGGAAATAGCTCAAAGACCCCACCTCTTATTGCTGAAATATTGGCCACTGACAGATTAAGAAAGTGGTATTATTGTCTTCAGTTTTGCATACACTGCTAAGTCTACTAGGTTCCACAGAGTAACTCCAAGCCCATAGTCACACAGATTGCTCTCATAAAACAAAAAAGAAATGAACATGAGAAAGATATTTAAGTGTGTGAGGTAAACAGTGTTACCTATTTAATAGAGAAATGAAAAGAGGTGAGAATGGACAGGATACCTTATATACATCTATAGTGATATTTTATTTGTACTGAAATGTGATTTTATTTGTATGTTAATAAAGTTGCCTTGGGGTCAGAGCAAGCCATAGCAGAAGCTGGGTGGTGGTGGTGCATGCCTTTAATCCCAGCACTTGGGAGGCAGAGCTAGGCAGATCTGTGTGTTCAAGATACAGCCAGCATGGCCACACACACCTTTAACATTAATACCAACCATAGAAGACCTGGAGGTCTGTACAGACAGGCAATGATGAGGAGGTCATGTGGCTGGGTTTACAACCAATGAGAAAGCAGAACAGAAAGTCTATAAAAAAGAAAAAACACACAGAAGTAGCTCTTGGGAAGAGAGGAAAGACAGAGCAGCAGTGAAGGATAAGGTTTTCAGCTCTCAGCTATTGCTCTGACCTCTTGGCTTTTAACTCTGCAATTGGCTCTGTGTTTCTTATTTAACAAGATGGTTACATGTACATACATCTATGAAATTGTTGTGAACAAATTTAATGTATAAATGCAAAAACATCCAAGATTGAAACCCCAGTGCAGAAGTGTTCTAACAGGTCTAGTGTGGATATCGCTCTGTGTAAATAAAGTTCTGATTGGCCAGTGGCCAGGCAGGAAGTATGGGCGGGACAAGAGAGAAGAGAATTCTGGGAAGTAGAAGGCTGGGGAGAGACACCACCAGCTGCCGCCATGAGAAGCAACATGTCAAGACACTGGTAAGCCACAAGCCATGTGGCAAAGTATAGACTAACAGAAATGGGTTAATTTAAGATTTAAAAAAGTAGATAACAAGAAGCCTGCCACAGCCATACAGTTTGTAAACAATGTAAGTTTCTGTGTGCTTTCTTGGTCAGGTCTGAGCAACTGTGAGACTGGAGGGTAAGAGAGATTTGTCCTGACTGGGCCAGGCAGGAAAACTCCAGCTACAACTTTAGCCATATATATGGGAAATACAGCAGTAGTGGTCAGGGATCAGTCTGCTTACTTACAGAGTATCTTCCTGGGGAAAATCCTTAGATATTGATTCCCATAAAATGTGAGCTATGGCCCAGGTAATATCAGTCTTTAAATTTCTCTTGGGTTGTTCACAGTCTACTTTATCACAATCAGGCATAAAGTCCAGGCTGGGCAGAAAGATGAAAATTTTCTGGAGATTTCTTTTCCATTATCTAGGCTCTTCAGTGGCTGCTTTTCCCCTAGTATCAGGGAGCCTTTATCCCCAGGTTGTATTAATCCAGTTTCACCTCCTCATAGGTCATTTTCCAAAGCATAACGAAGTGTGACCAAGGAGTCTACATATTCTCCTCGGACAGCTGCCTTTCACTGGAAAGGAAATCACATTTCAGTGGAATCTCACTGGATTTTCCCCATCTCATTGTTTGTAATTAAGAGACATAGTCATTTCTAGGAATAGCAATATGAATCATTCATCGTCACTTTTAGCTTAGCTCAGATGCAGGACACTGTGGCATTAGAGCAACTCTGGGTGCTTATTAAAATGCCCCTAGGGAGGAAATCTATTGCAATACCGAGAATGATATCATATATTCAGCATATAACATCTCACCTGGCGTAGCTAGGCAAGAAACCAGAAAAAAATGCATATCTCCCTAGTTTAAAGAGGCTCACAATATGGTGACAGTGTCAGATACTACAAATCTTACACTCCATGTGACTGCATAACAAAAACAAGTATTCAATAATAATCATGTATCATTGTCTTTCATTTAAATAAATTTTGTATCAAATTGATTTCAATGTGAATGTTTTCTCTTGAATGGGTGTCTTTTATTCCTATTATGAAGACATTTTAAATTTAAATATTTGATGTTTCTTCAATCATGAAAATGATTTTAAAAAATCAATTAATTACATAATGTATTTAAGCAAACTGGGTTATCATTAAACCATCTGACTAATCAGTTATGAGTCACAATGGTAAACCCAATCCACTAAAATAATCAAAGTAGAGCTCAACTTTTTATTAATATTGCATATGAAATAAATTGCTTAAGAGGACATGTGGGGAAAATCTTACAAAATAGGAAAGACTACTCCAGTTAGAAAATAACCATACTTAAGGATATTCAGGAGGAATTTGGACATAGACAACCTTACAAAGCTCCTCAGTCATAAACCTGATGATTTATTCTGACTAAATGATGAAATCCTTTGACTTCATAGAGAAGAGTACCCATAATTTCAGAAAAATTCTATTTAAGAAGAAATAGCACAAAGGAAAAATCATTACATATATTGAAATTTTTTATTTGTTGTTTTGTTTTGTTTGTTTTTGTTATTTTGTTTTCATTTTTGTTTATGTTTTTCAGACAAGCTTTCTCTGTGTAACAGCCCTGGCTGTCCTAGAACTTACTTTGTAGCCCAGGCTGGCCTCGAACTTACAGAGATCCACCAGCCTTTGCTTCCCAAGTGCTGGGATTAAAGACATGTGCCACTGCTGCCTGAATTACTGATTTGTAATGCTATAAAATGAAGGTAAGTCTCACAGAGGCTCAGATCCTACATATTTTGACTTTCCTGCTGTCAGGCACACATATATTTTGGACTTTACTATATCATTACTTCAACTTGCACAGCATTGCCCTTATTAATATTTACTTCTTTTTGTACTGACTTTGTTAGTGCCCCCCCAAAAAAGCACTTCAATGAGCCTAAAAATCACAAGGTGTTTTAAAAGTTGGTACTAACATTATATTTGCAGTGGAATACTGTTTCCAAAGTTGGAAGGCTTGGATATAAAGTTGTGTGGCAACTAAAAAAAGACTTGTTTTCTTATTTGCTTCCTGAGTCAGGATTTTGCTGTTTAGCACAGGCTATGCTTCATGTCATGTCCCTCTTGTCTCAGCCTCCCAATTGCTAGTATAGTAGGTTGTAGATGCAGAGCTTCTCTCCAGCCCCCCGCCAAGCCCTTTTAGTCCAACAACCCACTTATGAAATAAACACACAGACATTCATATTATTGAAACTGCTTGGTCATTAGCTCAGGCCTACCATTGTCTAGTTCTTACTCTTATATTTAGCCCATTTCTATTAATCTATGCTTTGCCACGTGGCTTGTGGCTTACCAGTACCTTACATCTTGTCATGGCAGTGGCTGACCGTATCTCTCTCCTTTGCCTTCCACTTCCCAGAATTCTCCTCTCTCCTTTTCCTGCCTATACTTCCTGCCTGGCTACTGGCCAATCAGCATTTTATTTATACAGATCAATATCCACAGCAGTAGTATCTAAAATAACACCTAACCAATCAAATGATGCTTTTAGATAAATTTCAAACCCTGGTTGTAAATTTCTGTATATTTCTGCATTTGTAGAAAAACGTACTATTATAATTTTTATGCACTATTGCTATTTTTACACAAGACAGACACATACATTTGAATAATTATTTATATTTCCAAAAAAACATTAATGATATATTGTTTGGGATTCAAAAAATTTTATCAGTCAAGTAAACCAAACATCGTGGAGCTGAGATCTGCCTTAGACACTCACATTGGAGAAAGGAAGGAAGTCAAGCCAGACATGAGTATAAATAAAAAGTACAGCATAAGCTTAAGAGGTTGCTTGGTTGGTTTTTGGTGAAAATTGAATGAGTTTTAAGTTATGTGGTTTAGGAAACAAAGTAAAATTAAAATGTAACGAATGTGTGAACATTCAGATTGTAAAAGGTTAACCTCCAACTTTACCTGTTATCAAATTTAACAAGAGGAATTTTTAGATGAGTAGATATGTGTTGTTAGAAAATTATTGCTATGAGGCTGGAGAGATGGCTCTATTTTTAACAGTGCTTACTGTTTTGAAGAAGACCTGGGTTAGATTCCCAGCACCCACCTCAGGGCTCACAACTATCTGTAGTTGCAACTTCTCCACAAGCTCATGTACACACATAATATACATACATATGCCAAAGAATGAACTCTCTGTCTGTCTCTCTGTCTCTCCTACCTCATACAGACACACACACACACACACACACACACACACACACACACACACTCACACTCACACTTACACATACACACACTAAATATTTAAAAGAAAATTGCTGTAGGTAGATAACAATGACCATGTGAAGTATTTCTAGCTCAGTAGCATGAGATAGGATACATATATCATTGAGGAATACTATAAGAAGGCTAGTCTTCTATAACTTTTCAAGGTAGGAGGGAGAACAACAAATAATAAGCAGCCACATGTCTCTTAATGATGAGAATACATTCTAATAAATTCATTAGGCAATTGTGTATTTAGGAAAGTGTTCAAACAAACCTAAATTGTTTTTTATACTACACACCTAGACTATATGCCCTAGTCTATTACTCCTAGACCATAACACATTTTTTTATTGAATAATGTAGGTAATCGTAGTATGTGGTAAGTATTTGTGTATGTTGCAATGTAAAAAATTACAGTGAAAATACTAGGCAATAGGAATTCTTAGCTCCCTCATAAACAAAGGGAAACATTGCTGTAGTTGGAGACCTTCTCTCCAGGTGCCACCAAGCCCTGTTAGTCCAACAACCAACCCACTTGTAAAATAAACACACAGACACTTATATTATTTAAACTGCTTATTAGCTCAGGCCTACCATTGTCTAGCTCTTACTCTTATATTTAGCCCATTTCTATTAGTCTATACTTTGCCATGTGGCTCATGGCTTAGCAGTACCTTATTTCTTTCTTGTCATGGTGGCAGCTGGCCATGTCTCTCTCTCCGCCTTCCACTTCCCAGAATTTTCTCCGCTGCTTGTCCCGCCTATACTTCCTGCCTGGCTGATGGCCAATCAGCAGTATTTATACAGAGTGATACCCACAGCACATTGCAGCATACAAGATCTGTTCTTCAACAAAATGTCCATATAGGGAAAAAATGAAAGAGCCAAGGTGCTATGGGATGTTCTATATACTGTGAATGCATTACTCTGATTGGCTGATAAATAAAAAGCTGATTGGCCAATAGCCAGGCAGGAAGTATAGGCAGGATAAGCAAACAAGGAGAAAGAATTCTGGGAAGAGGAAGGCTGAGTCAGGAGACACCAGCTCACTGTCAAGGGAGCAGCATGTAATGGCACACAGGCAAAGCCATGAAACATGTGGCAACATATAGATTAACAAAAATGGCCTGAGTTTGAGTGTAAGAACTAGTCAGTAGTTAGCCTGACCTAATTGCCAAGCAGTTATAATTAATATAAGCCTCTGCATGTTTACTTGGGGGACATGAGTGAGAGATATTTGTTTTGACCACTGGCAGGCAGGGACACAGGAAAATTTCCAATCATACCAAGGGGTCTGGAAGTTTTCCATGAGACAGTGTTTTCTAGAAATCTTGCAAGCTAAACCCATAAAGTCACTAGTATGGCTGCTTAAACCTGAACTGAAAAAGCACATCCGCAATAGACACGTCCGAGTCAGATGGGTGGAAGTTCATCAGACCTCAGCCCTGCACAAAGAATGAATGAAGGGTAGGGGATACTGAGCGTGAGAGAAATCATCTCCCCCAGGGAAGAGCACACCTGCTGGTCACCAATGCCAAATAGTCAGCCCTGAAAACATAAACACAAGCAACATTATACGGCCTGAGAAGTTTGTGTGTATGAATACATACGTATGCACCCACACATGTATGCATGTAATAATGAGAAAAGAAGTCATGAATTTGAGAGAGATAAAGGTGGGATATAAGGGAGGGTTTGGAGAGAGGGAGGGGGAGATGATGTAGCTACACTATAATCTCAAAAAGAAAAGAAAAAGTATGTCCTTTAGTACATGGAAGTTTGAGATCTAAAAATAAAATTTTACTTGAAACTGTATTTTCTGAAGTTTTGTGTTTTCCAAAGATAGTGTATTTATATTACCTAAGTAATTTCAGAAAAAGTAAGACATCTAAATGTGATCAATAAAATTGAAATAAACTACAAAAATAAACTAGTTCATATGAGCTACATGTCTGCATTGCTAACTGGGATGAGACTAATAGGAAAATAAGGAATCTTTGGGGGTTGTAGCTCAAAGAGTGGAGAACTTGCTTAACATACATCAAGCTCTTGGTTTTATTCCAGCACTATAGAGAAAAAGAAAGGCAAAAAATAAAAATAAAAACACACATACAAAACAAACAAACAAAAAGAATAGCATAGATGAAATCAGTGTAGAGAAATTTCCAATACCTGAATTAAGTTCTATATTTTGCCCTCAGCTTTTAAAACTGAAACCTCTACTTGTACTTACCAATAATCACAGTTGAGCAAATTTGTGCATGTGTTTTTCCTTTTCTCACATTCCACATCCAAACTAAGTACATCATACAGAAACCACTACATTCCCTTGTGTGTTTAATGTTTACAAATGCTACTTAAAATGAAGAGTTTAAATGTAAACTACATACCCTTTTCTTTCACATTATACTCAAACGTGAGCACAGTGTGCATTTTAAGTTCAAAATTTGCATACAGTATTTTCTACCAACACTGTTTTTTAATGTGCTTGTGGAAAATTAAGTCAGCATCATTATACTTTGTTATAAATTAGGAAGGCATCGAAACAGTAATTGGAATGTTATTACATGAATGAACTATATAATTTTATCATTACTCCTCCCATTAGCAGACAATTAACATGCCATGTAATTGCACTGTTCAATCAAAATCTCAATGGAATGGAGTGGCATTGGAATGGAAGGGAAATTTGAATGCAGAGAACAGTTTTGCTCTGTGTTTACAACTGTTGGGTGGTAATCTAGTGGCATAACAGAATTTATTTCTGGTTAATAATTCAAGTATATTTGATAAATGAGCTTTTGAAAACCCAACACAGGCTTAGACTGGAATAGAACTGTTCACTAAAAATTAAGATAAATGCAGCTCTTTACCTCAAGTTATGCAAAGTAGTAAGTATCATTTGTCAAGTGACAGAAAGTTGCTGTATGTTACCCAGGGTTAAGTGGTAATAAAATGATTCTGGTGCTTATAAACATGGCTTCTGAATTTTCTACGTTAAATATGGCTCCTATTTACAATGATGTTTAAAGCACGGTTAAAAATAAATAGAACTGAGGATAAAGAGTCATATCAATGTTAAATTAAACAGTTAAAGTCAGAGTATTAAACAAAGACATTAATAAATAAAAAAGGAAAATATCACCATATTACTAAGGGTATTTTACTTATCACTACCTCAACTATTTCTGCATCTCAACTTGTTTCCTAGATCAGGACCGTTTCCCTCCAGAAAAATTGTCATGTTGATGTTGGAAATCACCTTTCTAGCTTTGTAGCTTAGACTTTGAACTCCACCTCCAGAGTTGACTTCCTACTCAAAGATTTTACTCTTTTACTAATGGAGTTATCAAACTGAATGAGAAAACAACCGGGCTACTAATTCTTCAACATTTCCATTTACTACACATGCCAATTTCTTTCATCAGAATTGTTCAGGAGAAAAAAAAATAGAGTAACCATGTACTGTCTCACACATTCCACATCTCATCATTTCCCCAGGACTTATCCTCAAAATAGTCTTGAAAATTGACAATATGTTGCCACCACAATGTCCATTTCATCTCAGGCTACCAGTGTCTTTCTTCTAAAGGATGCTAGAAACCCCCTACAGGTGTTTCCAATCCCATGCAGTGCTCCAATACATTCAGACACTTCTTTAAAGTGGAAATTGGATCAATGTAATCCCCTCTAAACCTACAAATATTCTTTTTTTTCTGAACAAAGGCTGATATGCCCCTTCCCTGAGATATCCACATAGCCAGGCCCTTCACTGTGACTTTTGCTTGAGTTGTTAACAGAGCCTGAAGCACTTCTCATCTCATACCACAAACTGATTCCCACATTATTATCCTGCTTCTTTTTTCTATGTCTTTTCTCAGCATCCTGAACACGGGAGGTTTGTTCTGTTTTACTGATCACTCTTGCCTTAAAACCTGCAAGAGTTCTTAATACATGGCAGTCGCTCAGTAAATGTAGTTTTCTAGCAGTGAACAAATTATTTTAACTTGGGATGTTAATGAACAGGTAAAATGAGCTAATGTTTATTTAAGTTTCTACATAATCATTATTCCTGAAAGAAAGAACTTACCATAGGTAGTCTTTTCAGTAGCATATGAGCTGATTAGCTAATCGAATAGTCAATTTGCATTCCTTTGATGAATAAATACTTGTACAGTTCTTAATGCAGGGGGATGCATCAGATGAACTAAACACATGATCCTTACTCTCATGAAGCATACATAGAGTAGAAAGGAATATAATTGCAACTAATATTATTCATATAACTTATTATAACAAGAGTATGCTTTGAAAACTTTGAAAGCAGCAACTTATAGAGCATGGAAATTCACGGAAGGCTTACAAGTGAGCCTGAGCTCTAGATAATCCTACTGAGCTGTCCTCATGACTTGAACTTGCTTAGTCACGTTCATGTTCCAGATACAACTCTTGAAAGTGAGTTGGGATTAGAGAAGACCCTTCCTCTAGTCATAAATGGATACCAACCAGAGAAATGTGAGGAGATGTATGAAAAAGAACACAGATAACCAAAATGGGACTGAAAAGAGAGGTACCTAGAGGAACGAAAGCAAACCGGTCAACTACAACCATCAGAGTTAACTTGGGTCAGACAGGACTCAGTCAGATAATTCACAATTATGAATATTTGCTTTATTTTGATCATTATTTTACAATACATATGATTTAATTACATGCTTCTCTCTTTAAAAAAAATCATTATTGTAAGGTAAGCTTCTCTTATAAAATTTATGCAGATGAATTTTAGCTTGAAAGATTGCAAATGCCTCCTGAAACCAGGGTTCCAAATAATGTAATGCTTTTGTCTCTTATTTCAGTCAACATTTTCTAAGATCCTGACAGCGTCATCTTCTTATATGACTGTGATTTGGTTGAATTGAAAAGTGATACTGATGACTAGATTGTTCTGGCTGCCTGCTTTCTCATTCCTGTGGATTCCTTTAAAAGCCTAACTTCTGACACCTCTACTTGGAAGCAGAGGAAGCTAAATAGCATTCTGAAACTCAAAAACACACAAAAAAAGCGTGCATATTTTGTATTGTTGAAAAGGGCTTTATGTTTATCCTTACAACCGAATAGCTTTATTTTAGCTGGTTGTGATAAGTGAATGAGGAAAGACCTTTAACACGGCTATCCAGTAAGCTCAGAATAACAATGTATGGTATTATTTGTGTCTGTCATTGTTATGTGCCTCTGAATTTCAGTCTCAGCTGGAAAATCAAGTTGTGATGTTAGTCTCCTGCTAGAAATGTTACTGGAAATTACTACAAACTGTGAAGGCCTCCGAAATAGTGCCTACATGCTACAGCCAATGCATTTGCTGCATTATTTCTATAATATTTTGTTCTTATACATATCACTCCTGCATGAGAAAAGAAAAAAATCGATTCCTTATTATTTCCTCAACTTTTTTCCTTGAATTTGCTAATATAAACTAGGTTTATCCATCTATTTCGAAGTATGGAAAAACGTGCAACTAATACTTTTTGTTTTCCTTTGCCTTTTTAAAATATAACTGATGGTTACCGCAATGTAAGCCTCACAATGAAGAAGGGGAAATCTAACAGAATGAAGCTGCTTTTGAGGAGGAGTTATTTGGGAATAGGGAGCTTGCTTAGCAAGTAAAGGTGCACACCATGCAAGAATAAGCCTGATGACCTCAGTTCCTTCCCCAGAACCTATATATATATAGCTCACTTTACATGTCAACTAGCCACAATGTAGAATCAACTCAAAGGAGTATCAGTTGAATAATTGTCTCTATCTGGTTGGTCTGTAGACATTTATGTAGGGGATTTTCCTGATTGTTAATTGATACAGGACGATCCAGACCATAGTGGTTGGTGCCATTCTTTGAGCAATGGTTTCTGACCTATACAGATCAGGATAATGCAATCAGAGAGCAGAATCTACAAGCAGGTGGTAGAAGTAGTTAACAACAGCATCCAGAATGCCTCTCTCTGCTCTTGACTGCAGATGTGACACTTTGAGTTCCCCCCCTTGACTTTGTTAACTCAGAATTGTAAGTCAGATAAACTGTTTGCTCCCTTACATCAACTTGTGTCAGGGCCTTTATCAGAGCAACAGAAGTTAACCTAGGACACTATGTAAATGGGGAAGGAGAAAACCAATTCCACAAAGTTGATCTCTAGCATGTCTGCCGTGGGGCTTGTGTCTCCCACACACACAGCATGCACAGGCAAGCAGGCAACACGCACACAAACACACACCACAGGAAGTTATACATACACATGGTAACAACAATAACAAATAGTATTTTTAAATTAAAAAAATTGCTTGATGAAGAATTATGAAATAAAAGCATCTAACCAAATAAATATAAACGCGTTCCAAACAGTTCCACAGATTGTTTTCACTTTTCTCTGTACAGCTGTGGCTTGCTCAAAATTACAACCATCGCAAAGGAACACAGGACTCTACTCTGAACTCTCAGAACAAATGGATTTAACGACCTGACCATAGACTTATGAGAAGCAAAAAAAGTATTTCAAAGTCAACATAATAACAAGTTGGTAGTTTGTGTGTGTCAGTGATCCATTTATTAACTTCTTTTGTGATCCCAAGGTGAATTTGTGCAAATTCTGTAGTTGCTGCAGATATTGATTGGTAATCAGTTTATTATCATTTTAAAAACAAATAGAAATCTTTGCTCATTTTAGGATTCAGGGGTATTACATGCCAAATAAGCATTTGATTTTGAAGATTGCTCTGTAGGCAAGGATGTTGTCATTTAAGTTTGGATGAACAGCTCAGAGTGCTGTCATCATTCATAAATTTACAGGTTCCTGTTGTGAAAAACTATGACATTTTGTTCTTAAACTTTCTCTGTGTTGATCTTGTTAGATATTTAGTCTGTAAGGGAAGCCAACACTCTTAGAAACATCTGCTGTCTCATCATATGGCCACACTTACTCAACCTTCTTCTTGATCATATACTTATATAATAAACCTCAAGAACAGACAAAATGCCTGTATGCCAGTGTATAAATAACACTGTATAAATTATAGTCACTAGGGTAACCAGCTGTATATCATAATGCCCTAACAGAAAAATATTGAGAGTGATGATAAGAAGCATAATTAAAAGTTCTGAAAATACATCAGTAAGAATATGGGGATTTTTACAAAATTAGCAGAGGAAAGGGAAAAGTATAAAATGTAATTCCATATCCAAAACTATACATATAGCTCACAATCAAAACTACAGAAAGTGTCTGGCACCAAATAGTTTGTTTCATCTAGAAATATATGCTGTGTACCAATCTGCATGATTAAGTATTTTCATTTAACATGCACTATAAATTATTCAACCTGTAAACATAGGTTTACCTGATTAATAGATATAAAGGAAGTTGATGGGGAATTGCTTACCATAGGTAAAATTTGCAAGTGTGTTGGTCGCTCACTTTCTTACGTCTGCTTGGGCACTGCTGCCACTCTCACGAGAAGAAATAATCTTATAACCATGTGTGTTGCCACTCAGTAGATTCGTTGCCTTGTATATTATGCTACATTTATTATTTCGTTTCATCCTTAACACCCTGAAAATGTAATGCCCATTATGAAGATGAAAAAACCTAAAATAAATGGATGTCATGTATTAATCAGTACCCCGCTGATTCATACAATGTCCTTCTGGCCTTAAAGCCCCTATAGGGCATCTTTCAGGGGTCTTTGCTGCTCATTATACAATACATTGAAAGATATAATTGCAAAGGGATTTAAATATTAAAATTTTAAAAGTATTCTATTTAGCAATGTATATAAAAGCCTTAATTTCTACTTCTATAATTATAAATATTCAACCATTTTTTAAATTCTTTTAATTAAAATATAATTACATCACTTTCCCTGTTCCCTCTTCTCCCTTTATCCCCTCTCATGCCCTCCCACATACTCTGAAATTAATGGCCTCTTTTTGGTTTTCATTATTATTGTTACATATGGTAAACATGGGCTGAAATCTGCCAGATAAGTTATTTAGGGGATAAAAGCCAATGATTAAGTATGTCATTCAGTATCCTGACATCCTAGACAGATACTGTTGATGAAAAGAGCAAACACTGATTTCAATTTGGAATATAAATGGGTGACCAGCTAATGTGTAGACACACTGCCTGTGGGGTTCCCTAGATAACTGCTGTTACTTCAGTTTGTTTTAAAAAGTGACAAGATTATGTGTCATTTTAAATTATTTTAGAGGCATGTTTTACAGAGAACAAAAGAAAATGCTATCTTGTTAGCATTCAACTTGTATTATCATCCTTGCCTGCAATACAGTGAGATTAAAAGAGGCATTTTTTAAAAATGTCTATTGTTATTTTATTCAACTTTTTGTCCAAAAACTTCCTTTCTAAAGAATTTTCTTATTGTAAACAGTGTATGTGTGTGTATGTGTGTATGCGTGTGTGTATGTGTGTATGTGTGTGTGTGTGTGTGTGTGTGTGTGTGTGTGTGTGTGTGTGTGTGAGAGAGAGAGAGAGAGAGAGAGAGAGAGAGAGAGAGAGAATGCACATATGAGAGCATAGGGTCTAACTGACCCTGTTTTGCTTTATCAATTTCCAATCTACTTTTTGAGACAAAGTCTTTTCATTGAACCCCAATCTTGTTGATCATCTAGCCAACAAGCCCCTAGGATCGATCTATCTCTGCACCACCACCACCCACACTCAGGTTATAGATGCTTATCTCACTTTTTGCATTACTTGGGTATTAGGGGTCTGAACTCAAGCCCATTCAAGCACTTTATCCACATAGTCATCTTTCTAGTTCCATTTTCAATCATGGTACATGATTTAATTTCTTAGCCAACGTGTACTTATTGCCAACTTTACTCTGAGAATTGTTTTAGGTGCTGAATAATTGTAATACCAAATACAAAATAGCACCTGACTATTCGGTATAGAACTTGAAGTCTTAGCTAGATCAATAAGACAACTGAAGGAAATCAAGAGGGTACACATTGGAAAGTAAGAAGTCAAAGTACCTTTTTTTGCAGATGATATGATAGTATATATAAATGACCTTTAAAAATCCACTGGGAAACTCCCACAGCTCATAAACACTTTCAGCAAAGTAGTTGGATACAAAGTTAACTCACAAAAAACATAGACTTCCTATACATAAATGACAAAAGGATCTAGAAAGAAATCAGGGAAACAACATCCTTCATAATAGCCTCAAATAATATAAAATATCTTGAGTAACTCTAACCAAGAAAATAAAAGATTTGTATAATTAAAAACTTCAAGTCTTTGAAGAAGGAAATTGGAGAAGATATCAGAAGATGGGAAGACCTCTCATGCTCATGGATCGGTAGGATTAACATAGCAAAAATAGCCATCCCACCAAAAGAAATCTACAGATTGAATGCAATCCTAATCAAAATTCCAACACAATTTTCCACATATCTTGAAAGAACAATTCTTAGCTTTATATGAAAACACACACACACACACACACACACACACACACACACACACACACATACAGAGAGAGTCGGGGGAAAGAAAGGATAGTTAAAACAATCCTGAACAATAAAAGAACTTCTAGAGGTATCACTATTCCCAATTTCAAATTGTACTGCAGTCCAATATTAATAAAAACAATATAGCCAGGTGGTGGCGGCACACACCTTTAATCCCAGCACTTGGGAGGCAGGGGCAGGCAGATCTCTGTGAGTTTGAGGCCAGCCTGGTCTACAAAGCGAGTTCTAGGAAATACGCAAAGCTATACAGAGAAACCCTGTCTTGAAAAACCAAAAACCAAAAACCAAACAAACAAAAACAATATGATATAAGCATAAAAACAGACACATTGATCAGTATAATTCAACTGAAGATCCAGATATAAGTCCACACAACTATGGACACCTGATTTTTGATAAAAAAGTCAAAAATGAACTCTGGGGGGAAAGATAGCATCTTTAACAAATGGTGCTGATCAGGATAGATGTCTGCATGCAGAAGAATGCAACTAGATCCATATTTATATCACCCTGCACAAAGCTCAAGTCCAAGTATATCCAAGTCATCAATATAAAGCCAGATATACTGAACCTAATAGAGAAAGTGGGAATAGCCTTGAACTCATTGGCCATTAGCACAGACATTAAGATCAACAATTAATAAATAGTACCTTATGAAACTGAAGATTCTCTAAGTCACAGGACACGTCATTTAGACAAAGTGGCAGCCTAAAGAATGGAAAAAGAGCTTTACCAACTCAGTATCCAATTAACAAATGCTCAATTTTAAATAATGTGTAAATGTACATTTTTACTGACCAAGTTTTCTGTCTAATCTGAAATACCTTTTGGAGAAATCAGGGCATACTTGTCATTTCATCGTTGTAACACTATTTACACATGATTTGAATTAAAATAGTGACAAGTGCTAGTATACTTTTCTCAGACACAAGATTAAGTTTCCCACCTACATACACTCTGTAATGGTGAGACCAGCTATCAAAACTTTGTATTCTCTTTACTGAGTAATATATGTACCCAAGCTTTTCTAGGTTATTGTGAGAGACTGCTTTGAGAACAAGAACTAAAGTTAAATGTTGAGTCAAAAGACAATTCCATATAACTTTCAATTTGGCAGGCTGATTTTGAATTAATCTCCATGAATGCCTACAAAGAAAATATGGGAGCCCTACTTTTCTATCATCCAAACCATTGGTGAATACTAAGAAAGCCCTAGTTTTTCCTAGGGGAAAAACTCCAACCAGCATTTTATCATGTCTTCACTAGATATTCTATCTTCACCTGTCTCCCATTTGCACTGGTGTTTGTCATTTACTTGTAGATTTATAGGTCTTTACTGAATATAGGCTTCAGCTTTTATTTGTAGTAAATACCATTCACAGTTTGGGACTTACTTCATATTCATTTTCTAATGCTACTGAAATGTCTCCCAAGGATATATCCTTTCCTCTTAAATTTGGCCCACATCTAATGCTCTATAAATATAAAGCAGCTATTTCATTATTCTGTTCATACTGAGAGACTTCCACAGTGCATTCATCTACTACTAAAACCTGTGAGTCTCCTGTGCAGCCCTGTAGCAGGTTTCTTGCAGAGGCCTGCCCTACCTCCTTCCCTCCATTCCCTGTAAGGTCAATTTTATTCATGATGTTATTTAATTCCAACATCTCTCTGATTAGTTTCTGTCTTAACATGTCTGTTGAGAAGAGTGGGATATTGTAATCACACACTACCACTATGTGAGGGTAAATATTTGATTTTAGCTGTAATCGCGTTTCTTTTATGAACTAGGGCGCCCTTGTGTTTGATGCATAAATGTTTGGCATTGCAATGTCCTCTTGAGAGATTTTTTTCTTCCTGTGATGAGCTCGTAGTTTCCCTCTCTATCTCTTCTGATTAGTTTTGAAGTTCATTTTGTCAGATATTGATATGGTTACAACTGATTGATTCTTGCTTCCATTTGCTTGGAATAATTTTTGCATCCTTCTACCCTATTATGTCTACTCTTAATGATCATGTGTGTTTCTTGGATGTAGCAGAAAGACGAATCCTATCTTCTAATCCAATCTGCTAGTCTGTAACTTTTTATTGGAGAATTGAGGCCATTAATGTTGAGAGTTATCAATGATTAATGTTACATTGGTTCCTATTATTTTGTTGCTATGGTATGCCCCTCCCCACTCTGTTAATTTGCTGGTCTGGAATTATTTATTCCTCCTGTTTTCTTCAGAGTGTTTAACCTCTTCAGGTTGAAGTTTTAGCACCTTCTGTATAGCTTGGTTTGTGGATAGATACTTCTTAAATTTATTGTTATAGTGAAATGTAAACTTGCTTTTCCCATCTGTTGTGATTGAAAGTTTTTCTAGGCATAGTTGTCTGGCCAGGCATCTGTTGTCCCAAAGAGTTGGTAGAAAATCTTCCCAGGACCTTTTGGCCTTTAAAGACTCTACTGAAAATCCATGTGTTATTCTAATAGTTCTGCCTTTATATGTTGCTTGATCTGTTTTCCTTGAGTCTTTTAATATTCTTCTTTGTTCTGTGCATTCAGTTTTCTCTTATTGTGTTGTGAAGAATTTCTTTTCTGGTCCAATATGTTTGGTATTCTGTATGTTTCTTGTGTCTTGATAATGACCTCTTTAGGTTGGTATGATTTTCTTCTATTATTTTGCTGAAAATATATTCTGCATTGATGACCTTTCTTTTATCTTCCTCTAGTCTGATTAGATTTAGATTTGGTCTTTTAATGATGTCCCAGATTTCCTGAATGTTTTTCCTGTTTATTTGTTTGTTTTTAGGGTTATTTATTATTTACTTAGCATTTTTTTACTTATATATCAATTTCTTCTATCTTGTCTTTGGTACTTGAGATTTTTCTCTTCCATATCTTGTGTTCTGTTGGTGATGCACCTCTGGGTTACTTGTTTGACTTCCTAAGTTTTTCATTTCCAGTTTCTTTTCACTTTGGGTTTTCTTTATTGATTCTCCTTCTACTTTTATGGCTTAAATAATTTTCTTTGTTTTATTACATTGGTTTTTTGGTGTGTTTTCATAGATTTTTATTAATGTATTTATAAATATTATCTTTAAGGTCCTTGAGCATATTCATATTCATAGCTATTTTGAAGTCCTGTCTTGTGCTTCAGCTATATTACATTTCTCAGTGCCTACTGTAGAAGGATTGCGACTTCTGATGGAGACATACTGCCCTGGCTGTTATTGATTGTGTTTTTACACTATTATCTAAGCATCTGGGTTTAGTTTGGTTGCAATTATAGGTGCTACTAGCTAGTCTTATCTTTGTGGGTAGGTTTTTCTTTCCTTGGTTTCTGCTGCCCTCTCTGGATCTAAGGAGAGTGTGGTAAATGTATGTTGCCTGATAGGGAATGTTTCTGAGATTTTGCTAGATGTGACCACAGGGGATCCAGGATAGAACTAGGTATGGAGAGCTGACATGCAGGAATGGGAATGGGCTAGAAGGGTAGGGGCTTGAAATAGTTTACAGGAGTAAGGAAAGCTGGATCTGCCGGAAGGATGACTTCTTGGTCTATGGGCCTATGGGTTTCCAGGGAGAGAGTATCTCAGGTATTAGCTGATGAGATAAATGATGGAATATGGAAGAAAGGCTGATTCACTGGAGGCTGTGGCCTGTGGGTTTCTAGGGAGAGACTGCATTGGATGTTTGTGAGTGAGACAAAGGAATGGAGTAAGAAAGGAAGGGTGTATGAGAGGATCTGCTCAGTTCCCTGGGAATGGGAATGGAGGCAGAATGGAAGGAGAAGTCACAGAATGTGATCTGCTATAAAGCTAGGGATGACTGGGGAATTGGAATTGAATGGTGAGAAAAAGAATAAAATTAGCTTACTAGATTCCCTGTCCTGGCTCAAACTGTTTCCTGAACAAGTGTGCATATTCCCACAAATCACTGTTTATGTCAGCCACTTGTCAATCACCTAAGAACAAGTGACTGTTGGTTGCTTTGGCACAGTGGCCTAATTATCACCATCTGTAGCCAACCACTGGAAGGCTCAGGGATCATTACAGAAGGGAAGGCAGAAAGAATGTAAGGGCTGGAGGAAATGGTAGAGATCTGTGAAGCTGTTTCCTCAATTAACTTATTCTATCCTGCAGGGAAGCTCCTTGAGTCACAAGGCAAACAACTAAAAATAGCTTCATGAAGTCCCAGAAAGTGACCAGATGCACTAAACACCTCTGTTTCAGAGTAAGAGTAAAGAGTTCTGAGAGTTCTTCTCAGATGAGCCAAGATGTGGAGAAGACTCAGACCTGACCAGCTGCCTAAAAGAAGCAGAAACCAGCAGAGCTGCCTGGAGTAAGGTTAGACCAAACGAGTCACTTGAAAGTACACTCTCCACCCTATTGAGCTGGATGCAGACTATGCAGCAGACCCCAGTTCCCCAGCTTTTGTGAGCTATCACCCATGATGGGGTGGGCTTTCCTGATGCAGCTGTCTTTGCGTCATTTCTGCTACTGTAAATAACCCCTCGCTTATATTCCTATAAGTGATTCCAATAAAACTCATGGCTTACCAAGTTGGACTTGGTGGTATATGAACTATGGTTTGTCATGGGCTCTCTATCTGGGGTGAGTAGACATAACACTACATTTGTGTGTGCTGCTGGAGAAGTACACCTGTGTATATTGCTCTTCACTGACATACATATAGACTGTTGCACTAAGACATGCATGTGAATACTTATACTACAGCATCAGTATGTATTTGTGTATAATTGCACTAGTACCACAGTTACCATGTGCACTGCTATAATAATATATTCCCGCCTCAGATTCATTCTCAGGAATGACAGAAATTTGCATAACTCACCTTCCTGTCAAACACAGCACTTTTCCTGAGTTAAATTTCCAAAATTCCATCCTAATTCATGACTCTTGACATGAACAAGAGTCACCTGAGATGAAGTAACTGCCTCCAACACAGTGCCCTGTGGGCATGTCTGTGGGATATATTGATTGATTATTGATGTGGTAAAGCCCAGATAGCATGGGTGATGTCACCGCTAGGCAGATGTTCCTTTGTTGTATCAGAAAGCAAACTGAGCAGGCCATGAAGAACAAGCCAGTAAGCAGGTTTCCTGTACAATTTCCTCTTCAAGATCCTGCCCTGGGTTCCTATGTTGGCTTCCCTTCATTTGTAAGATGAAATACATCAGCCCATCCATACGCACAAGTGAGTTTGGTCAATGTTTTGTTACAGCAACAGAGAAGCAAAGTTGGACACTTAGATTTTCCTTTGTCTTTTTTTCCCTTCCCTTTCCCTGCTCTCATTTTCTTCTCTTTTCTTTCCTCTCTTTCTCTTTCTTATTCTGCAATTTCCTTTTAGTTTCTTAATTTCTTAATTGGCTCCCCCATCCCTCCCTTCTTCCTTCTTTCCTTCAGGTCGCAGACACACAGTGTTTGATTCTCTAGCTTTCCTATAATACCTATGAGGCAATCCCAATAGAAGCTGTAGGGTCTGGAAATGGCCTGGTAAAGAGGCTGGCCTCTAAACCGGACAATGTGAGTTTAATCTCTGGGATACACATGATGGAAGCAGAGAAATGAATCTGAATAGTTGTCCTCTGACCCTTTCACTGACACAAGAATGCTATGGTACAAAACAACCCTTCTCCACAAAATAATAAATAAATAAATAAATGTAATAAAAACTTATGAAAATATCAACTCTAATTCACACACACCCACACACACACACACACACACACACACACACACACACACACAAATCACTACAATGCTATCTATCTCATAAATCTTAGGAAGCTGAACCCAACTCCACTTTTACCCACATCCATGCTGTTGCTCGCTCTGGAATACTGTCAGAGATAACACTGGGAATTCATATGGTCAAAATAACATTTAGTATGTGTTTTAGTATAATGTTTTAATTGACTTATGTAGTTTGAGTTTTCTTGCCTGGCCCACAGTCAGGACAAATCTCTCTCACCCGCCAGTCCCACAGTCGCTCAGCCCCAACCAAGTAAGCACACAGAGACTTATATTGCTTATAAACTGTGTGGCCATGGCAGGCTTCTGGTTATCTAGTTCTTTTATCTCAAATAAACCCATTTCTGTTTGTCTATACTTTGCCACATGGCTTTTGGCTTACTGGTGTCTTTACATGTTGCTTCTTATGGCAGCGGCTGGCAATGTCTCCTCTCAGCCTTCCTGTTCCCAGCCTTCTCCTCTTCCTTGTCCCACCTACTGGCCAATCAACACTTTATTTATTTTAACCAATCAGAGCAACACATTTGACATACAGAACATCCCATAGCACTTCCCCTTTTCTTTTTTTTTTAAAGCAAGGTTTTAACTTTTATATAGTAAAATTTCAGATAATAAAACAATTATCAATCAAGAATTACAGTTACAATTTTAAAGAAGATATCCTATTGTATATTTGTGAGTCTACGGTTTTATATCTAACTTATCTTTTATCATAACTGAGGAAATTATAACTATCTAGTCTTCAACCATATCAAAGGCCTCAGAAGGATATAATATTACCTGAGAACCGGGAGAAGACTTGCAAAAGTAGACTGGCAGCCTGGACAGTCACCTAATGTTCCTTTGTAAAGTTGGGGCATTTGTCTTCAGCCCACAGAGCTAGAGTCTCTGGGTCACTTCTCTCAGTGTCCTGTAGAATGTCTAGCAGTTTCCTCTGCGAAGCAGGAACCTGAAGGACCATTTTGTCAAGCAAAGTTCAGTGGTCACCTTTCTATGGGTCCTGCATGTCCAGTCGATCAAGCAGTCCAGACAAGAACAGTTTCTTGCCCAAATGGCTATTTTTGCCAAGGTGAAGATAAACTCCATATGAAGTGTCTTCGGTACCCATCCTCCTCTCTGAAGTAAATTGGTGCTGCCAGGAGCAGACATGTCTCACAGTCCAGAAAGTCTAAATTTTAAAAATAGTTTAAATGCCATATTCTGTAGACCTTTGAAGTGTTTGAAGATTACCTGTCTATCTGAAATATCTCTGTGTATACCTAGAAGATGTACTTAACATGGCTATGAGTATGATTATCATAGATGACCAGTTATTAATCTATTTTTAATTATCTATTACAATTTTAAATGAGCTGTACAAACATAATACCTTAAACAAGAGAAGAAATATATACACAGTATAACAAAATTAACTTTAAGTTTGTATCAATAGACTAAAATCTATACCAATGTAAAACATTTTAAACAAGTTCTTGCTCTTTAGAAGTAAGTTCCTTAATCTACCCTTTCATCCTATTATATCTATATCATATCCCCTTTTCTTATTTAGAAAGAGATCGCATTTATAATCAACCTGCTTTAAATAAAATATTGGTTTTTCTCTGTCCCACACCAGAGGGCACTTCTGATTTGGGACACAAGAATCTCTTAACCTTTTCTTTTAACAATGTGCTTGGGTTTAGAGAAGGAGTGAGCCAATTCCATCTCCAAAGCCACCTGGGAATTTGGACGTAGTTTTTCTTACTATTTCCTGCTGGAGGAAAATTTTAGGATTATGGAGTAGTCTGTGAGGGTAAACCTCTTAGCCAGTTGCCTTGAAACCATTCTGGATATTGGATCATCTGGGCCATGGTGTCAGGATCATCTGGGCCATGGTGTCATCAGAGACCTTTCAGGTGGTCTTGGCTGAAAAACCCGATGTATCTTAATCTGGAACAAATCCATAGCCTCTGGCTTTCTGTGGAAACAAAAGCAGAGACTCTTTCCCAAAGCAACATATCCTTATATCCAACTTTTGAAATCAAGGTACCTTTAAAATTTACATATTTGTTTAACTCAACAGCTTTTATGATCAAATCTTTTTCTGCAGTTAAAAATCCCAAAGACAAGACAAACCAGATTCTCTGTGTAATATCCATCTTTGTAAGACTGAAACGCTGCTGTGGCTGCTGGCTCCGCCCACCTCAGCTTTCCAGTGGAGGTGGTACAGTTTACTGACAGCTCTGGGTCTGGAGCCATGTGTACCATCAACTATCAGAAGCAGTTCTATCAAAGCAGTGCATAGCCCAGAAACTTTTTTTTAACTAGCAAAGGCTAAATCTACCACGCAGCAGAGTGAAGTGCCAATTGTAGACTCCTTATTCCCACCTTGTGGAGAGGAAGAACAGGAGAAGCAGTGAAGGGTAAGGTTTTCCGCTCTTGCTCTGACCTTGTGGTTTTTAACTCTGCAATTGGTTCTGTGTTTCTTATTTAACAAGCCAGTTACATCTACAGACTCTAATCATTATTTTTATGCCACTCTAATGATCTAAGAATTCCAGATCTTGCTCACATCAGATTGACATCTTAATAGTGACTAAAAAGAAAGAAAGAATAAGCTTCCCTATCTTCTTTCAAATCAGTTATAGCAACCATCTTACTTTACTCTAATGAATACTAAGTTAGAGACTTGTGAATTTGAATTTTTTTTTAAATAAGAAGCATTTGGGTTAGGGATTTAGCTAAGTGGTAGAGTGCTTGCCTAGCAAGCACAAGGCCCTGGGTTTGACCCTCAGCTCAAAAAAAAACAAAAAACAAAAAACGAAGGAAGAAGAAGAAGAAGAAGAAGAAGAAGAAGAAGAAGAAGCAGCAGCAGCAGCAGCAGCATTTACTGGGTGTGGTATATGCCTGGAAATACTAACAGTTGGGAGACTGTCAAAAGGACCACAAGTTAGAGGCCATCCTGGGCTATGTAGTGAAACATCTCAATAAACAATGCAAAATAAAAAAATGGATGGATGAATGGATGAATGAATGAATGAATGAATGAATAAAGAAAGAAAGAAAGAAAGAAAGGAAGGAAGGAAGGAAGGAAGAAAGAAAGGAAGGAAGAAATTAAATAAATAAATAAATAAATAAATAAATAAATAAATAAATAAATAAAAGGAGCAAGTTAATTTTTGATGATGGGAATGGCAAGGGCATGTCTCCCTCTTACCCTCTTACATGAAGTAATAAGTTTTCATTAGAGGACTTGACCCTCATGATTGCACAACTAGTTTCAAGGGAAAGGGGAATATGAAGCCTGTGACATGTTATCTGTGTGAAGTTATGTGCTGTTCTTTAGTAATAACATAATGCCTACATTTCATGTGTTTTTTTTTATATTTTGTTTTATACAAATTTCATAGGAAGCAAAGATATTTACCTTACAAATGTGTTTGTAATTCTGATTTAAAATAAACACAAGTTCTATAGCATATTTTACTTTGCCACATAGTTAAGGAATATGTTTTCTTTTGAAGAAAGATCTTTGCCTAGCGGCCTCTAAGGAAAATAAGAGTGATTTTGATTCATGCTAATGTTCTGAGGCAGAATAGGATGATTTCATATTTAATTTTGTGCCAGTTAGAATATATTAAAACATAGTAATATGCAGTTTTTTCAGATATTATACTGGATATTTTTTTTTTAAGAGACTGTAGGATTTAACGAGACTTTGAGAATTCATTGTGGTATACCAGGGGACTTATGAGTTTTAAAAATAAAAATCAATTAGTACAAGTGCCCACAGAGTTGTAATTTTTAAAGACAACTCCACTTTGCTGAAGGTAGCAAAGGGAAAAAAATCTAGATGCAATAACAGCCAGCTTTCTACAAAGCAAGAAAAATAATTTATAGTATAAAAACACACATGCCAGCAAAATCAAAGAACTTCTTTGAATAACATTACCACACATATATTGTCATAAAATATTTAGTACTCTAAAGGAAAAAAATATCTACTTTTCCATATGCACTTATATCTTTTGAAACTTTATTTTCATGTATAATCAAAAGAATCAAAGCTGTTGCCTTTTTGAGACATAGCTGTAAGAATTCAACTCAATGTGTCACACTGTAGCTTCCATGATGAGATTTTTAATTTTTCCTTTTTTCTCTTAAATTTTGTTTTATTTTTGGGGAGTGCATGGGTGGAGGGCAGATGCGAAGGGATGGGGAAATGAATGGGATCAAGATACATGATGTAAAAGACACATAGCATAAATTAAAAGAAAATAAAAATTATAATTCTTTCACTAATCCTGTCATTGACTGATACTGAGCTTGTATCAAATGGATATTTGTGTGGTCAAAAACATCTGTGGTGATTTGAAGGAGAAATTCTCCCATAGACTTAGGTATTTGAAGAGTTAGTTGTTCCTCAGCAGTGACACTGTTGGAAATGTCTTGCAAGTATGGCCTTGCTAGAGAAAATACATCACTGAGGACATTTCCGTTCCCAGCCCTCATTCACTTTGCTTAGTGCTTACATTACAGAATGTGAATTCATAGCATCCTTCTCTGGCCACCATGCCTGCCAGTTTCCATGTCTTCCAACCATGAAGATGATGGACTCTTTTCCCTGTGGAACCATACACCCAGATAAACCCTTTTTCCTAGAGTTGCCTTGGCCAGAGTACTTTACCACAGCAACATGAAAGTATCTAATAGAGCATCATCTATTTAAAATTAAAATGTATAGATCTCAGGGGTGGTTATTTAAGTATCATTAGGGGAAAAGCAATTTTGGGCTACATGCTTGACCTATACATAAATGATAATATCAAGATTGTGGTTGAGGAGTGCTCATAACTAAAGAAATGCTGGTGAGGTAGCCAAAAATCATTTGCTGCACTCATATCCATTTGAGTGCAGAGGCTCCACATGCTTTAAGAGAATTTCATTTTTACTATATCTCATCAGTATCCTTATAGGGATACAAATAAGCAGTTTTACTCTTCCTGTTCTACACTGGTACATCCTAAATTAATCCTGGACCAAAGACCCAACAACAGGTACTTCATTATGCCCTCAGATTCTGTGCAATAAGAACACAGAGAGGGGTTGGGGATTTAGCTCAGTGGTAGAGCACTTGCCTAGCAAGCACAAGGCCCTGGGTTCGACCCTCAGCTCAAAAAAAAATTACAAAACACAGGAAGATGAGGAAAGCAAGGTTGTGCATCCTCTACCGTGGCCTGGTCATTTTCTGAATTTAGTCTAGTATTCTCCAGAAGTATTTTATATCTGATACATAGGTGGAGGATAACCCAAAGGCTGAGCCTTGCTGAGATTGTTGATTATTAGAACTTCCCCATTTGCTGTGTTAGTATCCATTCTTGGTTGTGCAGTCTCCGAGCTGTAATACTTACAATTAGTGTTAGTCAATAACTTAAACTGAAAGACTTACTAGGATGGGCTTTTCATAGCATGGAGGCTTAGATCTGATAGGAAGTATGTTGGCTTGTAGCAAAGGTTCCAAAAGAAAGGTTGATGGTACCTAGCTTTATCTGTATTTGCCACAGTAGTCACTTAGCATGTTTTTGTACTCCATTGCTCTGAAGATAGCATGGCTTTGTCCCAATCAAGAGTAGTGGGCCTGCCTCCTCCTCTTAATAATGTCAAGATAATATTGCAGAAGGGCACATAGTATTCACGAACTCTCTGCCATTCCTGGAAAATATAACCTGCTACAATTTTATGTTCTCTTCATCTCACAGATCTTTTCTATAGCCCCTTACACTAATCTACCATATTCTCAATGGGAAACAAATTAAGTTCCCCATAATCTACCTTGCACATCTCTTAATTCTTTAACACTTTACTGTGTATATGAACTTAACCTCTAAGAGTTGTCTAACCTGCATCCCACAGACCACATATAGCCAAGGATAACTATGACTGTATCCCAACACAAAATCATAAACTTACTTAGAACATTTTGAGCTCATTATTTATTTATACTAACTTGATCACAACTGAATATAGCATTGTGTCTTCTCTGTCTTTATTCATTCATTATCCTTTGTGCCCATGTTACTTTATTTCTTCACCCTGCCATGCTAGAAGTAATCTCCACCAGACCGCAAGCTATCTCATCAACTAGAAATAGTCAAGGAACAAATATGAACCAATTGCCAGTTATTAATTCATCTTAGGTCTAACTAAGAAGGACATTACTAATAGAAGCCTAATGACACAGACTAATTTTAGCCCTTAGCCCTTAAGCCATGCTCACATTTAATGTATTAAAGGATTGTCTAAAGCATACCACTTATTAATCACTGACTTTAAATCACCTACACAAAGTTTTGACTTGGCAATTTTTGAGTTTCTAGGTTCCCTCTGCTTTCTCTCCAGATGCCATATTGAAGTTGTATGTACATCATGTTTAAATCTTTAACACTCAAGTTTTAGTCATTGACTGCCATAGCATATATATTCCTTCTCATGTCAACTTCTGGCCTTTGGTTAAAAAAATCTCTAAGAGCAGGCATTGTAGTCAACAATAAGTATGTCTATTTGCCTGACTTTGACCCTTATTCCATTAATGTGACATGTCTTCTACCCAACTCACCTTTCAAGAGTAGACTTAGCTCTTCTAGAGGCTCTAAAGAAAAATGAATTTTGAGACTTACAATGCAGTAAAAAAATTCTACAATTGATCTATAAATCTCAAAAAATATTTTCACAAATAAATCAACTTCATATCTCTGTGAACAAATTCACTTTATTGTCTCCAAAGAATGTCAATATTGACCTGTTGCCTGAATGTAGGATATACTAAATTAATTTACATGTCAACATGTTAAGAATAATGTTTTTGTCTACTTGATTTAGTAAACTTACAGAGTTCTAGACAGAGTTGACACTCTGATACCATTATCCTTCCCTACAAGACACGTTTCCCTACAACTCATGTTCATGGTGATTCTTTAATGCATAGTTAAGTTATAATGACTATAACTCATCAAGTTTACCATTTCCCATTGGCACCATTGTTCCCATAATGTTGTCATATAAAGATATGCAAATATGTTTATGTTAGAATCAGAGTTACAAATAAATATCCTTTAAATTAGTACATTGAAAACTAACTCTTTTGGTTCAGAAATCTATGTACAATTGCAATAGGAATGTAAGTGTGGTGACACATTCCTGTAGTCCTAGCAACACGAGGCTAGAGGAGATGAATAGCAGCTTTGATTCCTACAAAGCCTGGGCTACATATCAAGATCTTGTCCTAAAACAAATTCAGGTGTGTGTATGTGTGTGTGTGTGTGTGTGTGTGTGTGTGTGTGTGTGTGCATATGCATACATATAAGTAACAATAGTCAAAGACAAAAAGGTTATGGATTTCAGAGGAAGGGACTGGAATGGGACACATTGAAGGGTAAGGAAAGTAGGGTAGAAATAATGTAGCTATAGTACTCAAGCATGAAATTCTCAAAATGAAATAAAATGAAGGAAAAAGAAGATGAGGGTCTTCCATCCACTAAATCAAGCCTGCAACCAAAGAAAATACACATATACATAATGGAGTACTACTCAGCAGAGAAAAACATTGACATCATGAAATTTGCAGGCAAATGGAGGAACTAGAAAATATCATCCTGAGTGAGGTAACCCAGACTCAGGACAAACATGATATGTACCCACTCATAAGTGGATATTGGATGTAAAGCAAAGGATAATTAGACAAAAACCCACAACTCCAGAGAAGCTAGCTAACAAGGAAGATCCAAAGAGGGATGCATGGATCACCCTGGGAAAAGGAAATAGATGCGGTCTCCATGAGTAAACTGGGGTTGAGGGGTGGGCAATGGAGGGTAGGGGATAGGGGATGAGAACGTAAAGGGATAGGGTAGTTGAGTGGGAACATGGATCGAGGGGGAAAACAATGAAAGAGATACCATGATAGAGGGAGATATCATGGGGAGAGAGAGAAACCCAGTGCTAGGAAAGTTGCCAGGAATACCCAAGGATGACCCCAGTTTGGACTACTAGAAATAGTGGAGAGGGTGCCTGAACTGAACTGGCTTTCCCCAGTGATCAGAATAGTAAATACACTGTCATCACAAAGCTCTTCTCCAGTGACTGATGGAAGCAGATGCAGAGATCCACAGCCAAACACCAGGCAGAGATCCAGGAGTCCAGTCAAAGAGAGTGAAGAGGGATTTATGAGCAAGTGCATCAGGATCACGATGGAGAAACCTGCAAAGACAACCAAACCAAACTAGTGGGAATGAATGAAAGTTGGATCAATGGGTATGGAGCCTGCATGGGACTGGACTAGGCCCCTCTGTATGGCCAGGTAGTTGTGTAGCCTGATCTGCATCCCTGGTGCATGAGGGGGCTTTTTGGAGCCCACTACCTATGATGGGACACCTTGTGCAGCCTTGAGGCAGGGGGAAGGGTTTGGACTTACTTCTACTGGATGTTCCTCTCCATGGGAGGCCTTACCTTCTTGTAGGGGAATGTGGGGGTGGGTTGGGAGGTGGAGGCTGGTGGGGAGGAGGAAAGAGGCAGATATTTGATTGGGATGCAAAATGAATGTAAAAATTTTCTTAATAAAAAAATTAAATGGAAAAGTAAATAAATAAATAAATAAATAAATAAATAAATAGAACATGTTTACCTCAATGAAAGCAAAAAGGTGTTGTGAAATGTGAAATGTGACATAACAGTAGATGCCATGAAGATACTAATTGAAAAGGAGAAACAAGATGCATCATTATTTTAAAAGACAATATAGCATGTGTGTTTATGAGAAAGAGAGGTAGACAGACAGACAGAGACAGATAGAAAGACAGAGACAAAGAAGGGAGTGCAACCAGAGACTTGTGAAATTGATTTGATATTTAATAACATAAAGACTACTTTCATAATTCTTATATAAGTTGGTTGCCTAGTACTTTTAACATCATTTGTTCTTAGACACACAGGCACCAGGATCTCTTACCTCAGGAGGTAAATTTACATTAAAGGAGGTATTAGGGGCCATATATCCTGATCCTGTACCTGTTTGTACCTCCTGCCTGGGAATAACAAAGACTATCTGCAGACTTGTGCTCTGAAACCATAGCCACCTCAGAAAGGGATAAGAAGGGACCAGACTTCGGTCATACTGATCCTGGTTTCAAAGCCCCTGCCATGCTATGGTCTGGTCTGTCAATGGCATTAATAGAACTTCTAATGAACACTTTATCCTCAACAAACCACCTCAAGGCTCCTTTGCTTTAAGGGCCCCCAGGGATAATTCTTAACATTGGTGACCTTAACAAGAGGAAAAGAGGTTTTTAGTGATAATCACAAATTAAATTGAGAAGGATTTTCATTTATTTTTAAAATAACCTAAAAGGAGAGAAGAAGTTTATAAGTAAACTAGACAGAAGTTGAGTGCTGTCTATTATTAATTGGTCTTTATTACACTATTTTTCTGATACTATGTCCATATCTTTAATTTTCAATAGTTAAAGTTAAAAACAATCATTATACCTAAATACATTATACTGAACCTACTCAATGTATTTTATAAATCTTAAGAACATCTAGTTCAAAAAAAAATGATTCTTTAGCTTAATTAAAAGTAGAATAAACAAATTACAAGAATGGAATTCTATATGTAAATGGAGTTATAGCTAAGTAAGAAAGAAAAACAGTGACAAAAAAAGATGTAAAAAATATTCCAAAAGAAATCCCCAATGGGTAGAGTGTGGAGAGCAAAGGAAATCAGCAAAACACAGAACAAATAAAGTGGCACAAATAAGGGGCAATATAGGTTTAAATATAGTAACAATGAATATAGATACATTTAATATGACAATTTAAAAACAGGAATTGCTCTCTGGATTTTAAATGGATAGTCATAATCTGTGAATAACAGGTACATCTAAAATAGGAAATACTTGGAATATGAAAATAGAAGCCTGCAATAAAAATGCAAAGTAAACTCAAGTCAAAGAGCCTTGTATAGCTAAGTAAATAAAAGCCTTCTTAGACTGTAGAAGGCACAGTTAAGAAGAAAACAGAATCCACATGGTGTAAAGGGACTCCATAAATAACAATTTGAATCTTCCACAAACCGGTGAGATGTCCAGATTCTATGGTCTAAAATTCAATAGATAGTGAATATTTTCAATACTATTTCCTATTGCCGAGGAAGAAAATGACATTTAATAGCAGTGAGAACAATTAAATTAAAAGTTAAAAACTTGACTGAGTGCATAAAGAAGCCTCACAGGAAACTCAAGATGCTTTCAATATTTGAACATGTGCTAGACTACCATAGAAGAAAAGAAAATACACTGTAATATCTCCAGTGTGGATGACTTTAGAAGAGTTAATTTTATGCAGCCAGTGTTCTTATATCATAATTCATTTAGAAAACTTAGTTTGTAGGAAAAAATTAAGACAAAATGTATTTTATAAGCTTGCTACAATCAGACATCATACATTTTTTTTTTACTCTTAGGTAATTTCATACATGAATACAGGTATTTAGATCATATCCACCCCTCACTCTCCCTCTAAGTCATCACAGCATTCCTCCTGACCCCCGCCACACACACACACACACACACACACACACACACACACACACACGTTCATATCTTTTTATTTTCTTTCATTAGTAGCTTTTTTTTATAGCCCACTGAGTTCAATAAGGCTACCCTATGCACGTGGGTGTAGGGTGCCATCCACTGAGTCACTGATAACCTATCATAGAGCACAGATAGCACTGGAGAAAACTGGGGAGTCAAGAATCTTAAGGTATATATTTTAGTAACTGATGTGCCAAGCATAATAAAAGTTAAAGTACTTGGATTAGAGTTCTGTAATATATAATTAATTAGTCATAATTAATACATAATTACTTATTAGTGACATTTATCAGTAATAGAACTCTTTATAGATATATAAACATTTGTGAAATAATTAGTACAAGAGCTGTAGAACAATACAGAATTTAAAGATGACCCCACTACTGTGATACACATGAGAAAGCTGTGCTAAGGACATAATTATGTGGTTGAGAATGCAAATGATATCTGAAATCCAATTATGCTCTGTAAACCAAGACTTATCCCTCCTGCCTTGAGTAGAAGGGAGATGTCTGTATATTTTGCAGATACAATTTGTGGGTGAATGAATATTCAGAGAAATAGTTAACAAATAACAGAAAATGACTAGGAAAACCTATCAGAGGATAGGAAGAAAGAGGAGAAGAAAAGACATATGGCAGTTATGCACAACTTCCATTCTACCAGCAACAAATGGCTCCAGAGAAAAGCCATCTTTCAGAGACTGGACCTATTCTGAGGACATTCTCCAACTGTCTCTGAAACAAAGGGAAATCACTATTTGAATGACAATCAACAGATACCAACAGAAAGACACACCAGTTATTAAAATTATCTAATAAATCAGTCATTACAATTCATCACCTAGAATTTGTTTGAAATGAGTGAAAAAAATACAAAATCCTAGAAATGAAATGAGGGTAATAAGGAATAAACAAGTGATAAATTATTAATTAAAGACAACTGAGGACAAAACAGCAGAAAGACATCTGTTCACTGCTGTGGGGTATTATTACACTATGTGAAGGTGTATTGCTGTGATTGGTATAATAAAAATCTGAATGGCCAAAAGCTAGACAGGAGGTATAGGCAAGACTTTAGGAGACAAAGAAGTCTCCAGGATAAAGAAAAGGGAGACTCTAGAATACATAGAAGTAGGATAGATGTTATGTGACAGAACATAGATAATAGAAATGGGTTAATTTAAGTTATAAGAACTAGTTAGGAACAAACCTAAGCTAAGACCAAGCTTTCATAATTAATAATGTCTCCATGTCATTATTTGGGAGCTGACTAGTGAGACAGAAAAAAACATGTTACAGTTCACAAGTTGGAATGATTCATGTTGCTGAAATGGCCCTACTACCGAACACCTCTATAAAAAATACTAGTGTAATCTTCAAAGGTGTGGAAAACTAAACACTAACATTTTTGTAGAACAACGAAAGCTAAGGAATATCCCTGATTAATTGAAGCCATCTTGATCTAAAATAAATTAAAAAGTGTTACAGGACCTGCCTTTAAAGTGTACTGCAAAAACATACTACTCAAAACTCCATAATAGATTGATATCTTAGTCAGGGTTTCTATTGCTGTGATGAAACACCATGACCAAAGGCAACTTAGGAAAAAAGGGTTTGTTTGGCTTCCACTTTCATATCAATGTTCATCATTGAAGGAAGTTAGGATAGGAACTCAAACAGGCAGAAATCTGGAAGCAGGAGCTGATGTAGAGGCCATGAAGGAGGCCTTATCAGCTTGCTCCTCATGGCTTGCTCAGCCTGCTTTCTTACAGAACCCAGGACCACTAACCCAGGGATAGTACCACTGACAGTGAACTGGTAGCTCCCCTATTAATCACTAATTAGGAAAATGCCCTACATGGATTACTTACAGCCTGATCTTATGGAGGCATTTTCTTAATTGAGGTTCCTTCCTCTCAGATGATTTTAGCATTTTTCAAGGTGACACAAAATTATCCAGCACAACTGACCCCTTGTCAACTTAACATTACAAACATATCCCTGTTAGGCTATATTCTATCTTTTTGTGTTCATCCCCAAGACTACACATTAATATCAACATCACAGTATAAAACATTTTACAATCTTTAAAAGTCCCATAATCTTAACAAATTCAAACTTTAAAATTCAGTCTCTTTAAAAAAATCTTTTTAAAACCTAAAATCTCTTTTAAAATTCATTCTCTCGGCTGTGTACACCTGTTAAATAAAAAATAATAATTAAAATATGTCCTTACTTCAAGAGGGAAGTGCCAGAACATAGTCACAATCAAGTCAAAGCTAAACCAAAACACAACAGCATAAATAACTCCATGTCCAATGTCTGGGATTTACTCATTATCTTCTGGGCTCCTATAAAGGGCTTAGATCATTTCTCTGGATCAACCCTCTTTAGCACACACAGCTTGTCTTGAAGGCTCTTATAGGCTCAATCCACTACTGCTGCTATTCTTGGTAGCCATTCCATGGTACTGGTATCTTCAAAATATTGGGGTATCTTCTGCAACTAGGCTTAACTTTCATCAACATCTTCTCTGGTGCTCTCTTCATGGTGCCAAACCTTAACTCCTCTCCATGACTTTTCCAATGGACTATCATGGCCTCTCACAGTGCAAAGCCTTAGATGCTTTTCATGATATCTCAATGCCTTCAAACAAAACCACCTTGGTATCTCTTACACATTACCAAGTTAGGCTGCCAATGTGAGGTAGAACTTTGGCAGCCTCTAGAACAGAGCTCTGTGCTCTGATTCTGAGGAAACACTTCCTAGAAAATTTCACCACAGTGATGCTGGTCTCTTCTTAATCACCACTTATTTCTTAACTCCAGATGACCAACATCAATTGTCCCAATAGATCAAATCTTTTACTTCAATGGTTCTGTTCACTTATTAACAATGATTGGTTCTTTAACCTCAGCTAACCAGAACAACAGCTCTGCAAGTCAAAATGACCGACATTCCTTATAGAGTCTTTAAGTAGCTCTCAAACTTCCCTCTATAGCTTCACAAGCCAGGCTTCAATCATCTGCATTGCTTTCAACATTCTTATCTTCCAAGCTCCCATAGAAAATCACACCAATAATGCTGACACGAACATAGCTGAACATGTGTCCTTATAGTAAGATTGACCATTCCTTGAGTATATGCCCAAGAGTAGTATAGCTGGATTTTAAGGAAGACTTATCCTCAATTTTCTGAGAAACTGCCATACTGATTTCCAGAGTGGCTGTGCAAGTTTGCGTTCCCACCAACAGTGGAGGAGTGTTCCCCTTGTTCCACATCCTCTCCAACATAAGCTGTCTTCAGTGTTTTCTATCTTAGCCATTCTGACAGGTATAAGATGGTATCTCAGAGTTGTTTTGATTTGCATTTCCCTGATGACTAAGGATTTGATATTCTTCTGTTGAGAATTCTCTGTTAAGCTTTGTAGCCCATTTTCTTCTTCTTCTTCTTCTTCTTATTATTATTATTATTATTATTATTATTATTATTATTATGTTTTAATTTTACACATCAGCCATAGGTTCCCCTGTCCTCTCCTGTCCCACCCCTACCCCCACATTCCCCCCATCCCCTCCATTCCCATCTCCTCCAGGGACAAGACTCCCCTGGGGATTCATTTAAACCTGGTGGATTCAGTACAGGCAGGTCCAGTCCCCTCCTTCCAGGCCAAGCAAAGTGTCCCTGTGTAAGCCTAAGGACAGGTCCTGGTCCCACAGCCTGGATGCCTCCCAAACAGTTCAAGCTATTCAATTGTCTCACTTATCTAGAGGGCCTGATCCAGCTGGGGATCATGTGCTTCCATTCGATTGGCTATTTATCTCTGTGCTTTGTTCATTTTTTTGAAGGGAACATGGTGCCTGTGGTGTTTTGCCTTGCACAGCCTTGGTACAGTGGGTAGAGGCTTGGACCTGCCTAGGCTCAGTGCACCAGGATCTGCTGACTCCCCATGGGAGACCTTGATTTGAGGGATGTGGGGGTGTGGGGTGGCTTGGGAGGAAGGGCTGCAGGGTGGGAATTGGGAGAGGGGGGATCTGTGGGTAGTCTGTAGAGTGAGTAGAAAATTTCTTAATAAAGAAAAATGAAGAAAAAGAAAAAGAAAAAAGAAAATCACACCAAGCTTTTAACACTCAATGGATTTTCTAGCTCATATTTCCAAAGTCCTCATAATCCTCCCCAAAAACAGCATGGCCAGATCTCTCAGAGCAATAACCCAGTATCCTTGCACAAATTTATAGAAATCAAGACCACAAGCCCAGGAATGTCATTATCTATAGTGAGCTGGACACTGCCCCATCAATCACTAGTTTGAAAAATTCACTACAGACTTGCCCACAGCCAAATTTTATCAAGACATTTTTGTAATTGAGGTTTCCTCCTCTAAGATGACTTTTGCTTGTATCAAGTTGGCATCAAACTATCTAGCACAACTGGGGAGATGTCTCAATGTGCAAAAAAATTGCTATGCAATTAGAAAGACCTGAGTTTTAATCACTAGAATCCATGTAAAGCTAAGAACCCAGCAAAATCCAAGGTAGAAATGAGATATTTCCTGGAAAATGGTCAGACAGCTAGCCAGGAGTATGCATCTTTGAAAAACAAAGAAAAGACTTGTCCCACACAAGGCAAAAGGATAGGGCTGACACACAGGTTATCCTCTGACTTTCACATACAAACTATAATAACATATAACCTGCAACAACACAACACACATACATACAAGCTCAGAAGATTTTTAGAAGTGTACTATTGTCATAAATAAATGCACATATATCAATATATAGTAGTAAGAAAATGAATATCCACTTTCAAGAGCATGAAGATAGATACCTACATTTCATAAGTTATAAAACTCACATCAAGATGGATTAAAGATCTGAAACTAGGAAAATATTGTAAATAAAACAATGGGAAATGCTTCAGTGGCAAGGCTTTCTGTTTTGTTTGGTTTTCTTAACAAATCCCTAAAGCATGGGAAACAAAAATAAAAGAGTATCAATGGGATTACATCAAATAAAAGCATTCCATGCCATGTAGACACAATTGTCAGAATGGGGGAAACTTTCAAACTATTCTAAATGAGAGAAAATATTGTATAGTATAAAGAAAACCTGTGGAGTGAGAAAAATATTTTTGTTTATACTTTTTTGCTTATACTTTTGTTATACTTAATGAATGCAAAATTAGCTGCATGTAGTGGCATACCCCTTTGATTCTAGCACATGAGAACAGAGGCAGGTGGATTTCTCTGAGTTTGAGATTAGCCTGGTGTACATAGAGCATTCCAGTCCAGCCACAGTTATATATCAGGACCTTGTCTCAAAAAACAAAAGGACAAATAATTCTAAAATCTCAAAGGAAAAACTGAAAAAAAATCATAAAGTGGAATATATCTAAGAAATTTCTTAAAGGAAGATGTATAAATAGCCCAAAGATGTTAGTGTAACCAAGTAATACAGAGTGAAGACACTTCAAAAGATTTAAATAGAGCTAACATATGTTCCAACAATCCACTACTGGGCGTATATATATAATGAAAATAAAATTGGTATATCAAAAAATATTTTCACTCCAATGCTGATTGAAACACATTTACAGTGCCCACCAAAAAAATGACTGAAGTGCCCATCAACCAGTGAGTCAATAAACTGTTGACGATATAGACAATGGACTATTACTCACCCACAATGACATCTGGAACCAACAAAAGAGGACCTGAGTATTATCATGAGAAGTAAAATAGGAAAACACAGAAGGACAAGAACCTTTTAAAGCTCAGCTATAATGAAGTCCAGCCAAGGATGAGCTCATAGCACTTGAGAGTCAGTGATCCCTAGAAGCTGAGGTCAGCGGGCAAAAGGGAAATGGAGAAATGCTGTCAATAGTCCTGTGCAATTGTGTGATAGAAGCAGTAAGTTCTGGTGGGCACGGCAGCATAGCCATATAACAATATTGCATTTTAGCTATCCAGAATTTGGAAGAGAAATATTTTAAAAGTTTTACTATCAAGGAAATAATGCTTAGGGAGACAAATGTTTCTGCAATGCCGACATATGTCTATACATTAAAGACAACCCATTAACATGTGCTCAAAGTTTTATTTTTCATTTAAAATAAATTAAAAATAAAAAAATGGTCCAATGAAAACCATACAACTAAAGGTAAAATGAAAATATTTAAAAAAAAACTCTAAACCAGTATCATTAATAAAAACCAAGATTACAGAGAAAAAGTTTAGTGAATTAGGGGGAGATATAATACAATTTATCTTAATTAAATAAGGAAAAGGACAAGATAGGATAAACAAGTTGATAGAATTTCAGGTAACTATTAGAAAAAGCAAAGAACTCAATATTAATTTAATTTGTGTCAAAACATTAGAGAAAGAAGAAATGTATCTGAAAAAAATGTTCAAAGAATTATAGACTAACATAACAGCATCCAAAATTTGCCAAAAAGCAAAATACTTAGAGCCAAAGTAAGCAAATCCAAAAAAAGAATTCTATTCCAAGGCATATAATCATTACACTGCAGAGGACTTAGAGGAAATGTTGAAAGCAGTCAAGGAGCTTTTACGGAGTCTACCAAATTAAAGGACAGCAAATCTTTCATCAGAAACCATGATGTCCAGTAGGACGCAGGACAAAATTCAAATGCAAAAGTTTTGTCAGCCTTCCATAGCATATCTAGTGATGTCGTCTTTCAGACATGAACATGGTAAAGGACGAGAAATGAATCCAGCAGATAGTATATTTAAATGGTCCTGTGGTATTTTAATGTAATTGACCCCCACAATCTCACAGGGAGTAGCACTATTAGGAGGTGTGGATTTTGATATGGCCTTGTTTTATTATTGTGAAAATCTAATAATACTGACACACTTTTAGCCAATTTTATGAAAAGTTAGAGGGAAAGAACTAACAAAATTATAAATGAAACTGGGTACATTGCATCAGATAATGAGGAAATCCAGAGAATCAAAAGGACATACTTTTAAAAAAAACCATATTTTACTAAATTGCAAAATGAAACATAATTTTCTTGATGCACATCACTGCCAAGGTTAAATCAAAATTATTCAATATTTAAATAGACCTATATCCCCTAGTGAAGAAGCAGTCTTTAAAAGTCTCCCAAGCAAAAATTTTAGTGCAAAATTCTACCAGATGTCAAAGATCAATTAATACCAATATTCTTCAATTTAATCCACAAAATTGAAGCAGAAGGGACATTGCCCAATCCTTTTTATGAAGCCTCAGTTACACTGATACCTAACCTGCAAAAAGACCAAAGAATGAGAATTGTAAAACAATTTCTCATATGAAAAAATGAGTGCAAAAATTCTCAAACACTTGAAAACGGACTCCAAGAGCACATAAAAAAAAAAAACCATCCACCTTGACCAAGTAGGCTACATCCCAGAGATGCTGGGGTGACTCAACATACATAAATTCACAAATGTCCACAAACAAACAGAACAAAAGGCAAAAATCACATGATCATCTCATTAGATGGGGAAAAGGATTTTGACAAAATCTAACACCCCTTCATGATAAAAAATACTGCAGAAACTAAGGTTACAAGGACCCAAAAGGAAAGGAAATCAAAGCATTTCCATTAATATTAGGAACTGTTTCATTTTACAATTTAGTAAAATATGTTTTTTTCAAGTATGTCCTTTTGATTCCCTGGATTTCCTCATTATCTGATGCAATGTGCCTAGTTTCATCTATAATTTTGTTAATTCTTTCCCTCTAATGTTTCATAAAATTGGCTAAACCTTTGTCAATATTATCAGATTTTCACAATAATAAAAAAAACTCTGTTTCATTGATAATTTTATCAATTTTTAACAATATAATTTTGTTTTGTTATTATTTTGTTTCTATTTTATTTATCTCAGCCCCAAGTTTCATTATTTCTTACTGTCTATTTTAGGCATTTTTTTCTTTTTGTTCTACAGCTTTGAGGCGTACCATTAAGTTGCTAATGTGAGATCTCTTCAAACTTTTTATGTAGGCACTTAATGCTATGAATGTAGCTTTTAAAGCCATCTTCACAGTATCTCATAAGATTGGGTACATCATGTTTTCATTTTCATTCAATTTTAATTTTTTTTTGAAGTTTATCCTAATTTCTGTCTTGGTCCATTTTTCATTCATTAGTGATTTGTTCACTTTTCATGAGTTTGTAATCTTTCTGTTGTTTCTGTTGTTGATATCTAGCTTTATTCTGTGGTGATCATATACAGTGTATTATTTCAATTTTCTTGTATCTGTTGAGGCTTGTTTTGAATTTGAGTATGTGGTCAATTTTGGAGAAAATTCCGTTAGCTGCAAAGATGAAGATGTATTCTTTTGTGTTTGTGTAAAATGTTCTGTAAACATCTGTTGGGTCCATTTGGTTTATAATGTTAGTTAGCTCCAATGTTTCTTTGTTTAGTTTTTGTCTGAATTATCTGTCTATTAAGAGTGGAATATTAAAGTTATCCACTATCACTGTATGGGGTCAAAATGTAATATTATCTGCAATAATTTTTCTTTTATGAACTTAGGTGACCCTGTGTTTGGTGCATAGATGATAAGAATTGCAATATTCTGTTAGTAGATTTTCCCTTTGATGAGTGTCCTTCCCTATCCTTGAGTAGTTTTGATTTGTAGTCTGTTTTGTCCAATATTAAAATGGCTACACTCACTTGCTTATTTGGATGATTTAATTGAAATATTTTTCCATCTTTTTATCATGAGATGGTGTCTATCTTTAAACATTAAGGTGTTTCTTAGATACAGCAGAAGGATGGGCTATGTTTCCATATCCAATCTGTTAGTTAGTGTCTTTTCATTGGGGAAATGAGACTGTTGATACTGAGTTAGCAATGACTGGTTTTTGTTTATTTCCATTATGTTGTGTGGTGGTGTGGGGTTTCCCCCTCTGTTTTGGTTTTCTGGTCTAATTTTATTTATCCCTTGTCTTTTTTTTTTTTTTCTTGTATGCCTTTAATCTCTTCATATTGAAATTTTCCTTCTAGCACCTTTTGTAGATCTGGATTTGTAGACAGATACTACTTAAATTATGTTTATTGCCGAATAGCTTTCTTTCTCCACGTACTGTGGTTGAAACTTTTGTCTGCGCTGCCCTCTGTGGTCTTTTAGAGTTTTTAGAATATCTGTCCAGGACTTTCTGGCTTTCAGAGTATCCACTGAGAAGTGGAGTGTTACTTTACTAGGTCTTTCTTTATATTTGGCTTTCTCCCTTGCAGCTTTTACTATCCTTTTTTGTTATGTATGTTGAGTATTTTTAATATTATGGTCCTAGGAGACTTTCTTTTCTGGTCTTGTCTATGTGGTATTTTGTATGCTTCTTATAGCTTGATATATACCTCCTTCATTAGGTTAGTAAAATTTTCTTCTAAGATCTTATTGAAAGTATTTCTGTACCCTTGGCTTAGGTTTCTTCTTCCTCTCTTTGTATTATTATTAGATTTTGTCTTTTCAAAGTGTTCCAAATTTCCTGGCTGTTTTGTACCTGGATATTTGTTTAGTTTAAATTTTTTTTGACTGGGGCATCCATTTATCTGTCTCATCTTCAATGTCTAAGAGTCTCTCCTCCACCTCTTGTATTCTGTTGGTGAGTCTTGTCTCCAAAATTCTTGATCAGATTCCTCAATTTTGCATTTCCAGTTTTCCTTCATTTGGGTTTTCTTTGTTGATTCTGTCTACTTTCACGTCTTTAACAGTTTTCTTTATTTCGCCTGACTACTTGTGTTTTCACAGATTTCAAATGGAATTATTCATATCTTTTTTAGGGTCCATGAGCACATTCACAACAGATATTTTTAAGTAATTGTCTTGTGCTTCAGCTATGTTGCATTCCTCAGGGTCAATAAGGCTGCTGGATTCTAGTAAGGATGTACTCTCCTGGCTGTTATTGGTTATGTTTTTATGATGTTTGGAATGATTGTAGTTCTAGGTGTTGATATCTGGTCTTGTTTTCATTGGATAGGATTTATACTGCTTGTTTTCTGTCCCTACCTCTGGATCCTAGGAGTGTGTGGTGGCTATGGATTACCTGGTAGGAAATGCTTCTGAGTCCCTAATAGGTGTGATGATTGGGAATCCTGGGTAGAACTTGTTTATAGGTATAAGGACCTAACATGCAGAAATGGAGATGAAATCAAATGGTGGGAGGCTGAAAGGGTTGGCTTGCAGGAAGAAAGCCTGGACTGCCAGGAAGACCTGATTCCCTCGGTGGCATGATTTCAGGGTATCCAGGGAGAACGTATCTTGGATATTTGCAGGTGACACAAAGGGGCAGAATGAGGATGGAAGGCTGATTCCTTAGTGTTCTAGTCAGTGGGTTTCTGGGGGAAGCCATTTTTAATACTTACAATGGAACACTAAACCTCTTTCAAGAGACCCTGTCTAATACATTTAAACTGTACCTGAATCCTAGCAATTAATTCCAGTTACATTAAACAGAAATTCTGTTAGCATGTCCATGGTGCAACTTATTTGGAGGATACAGTGAGGACACTAACCTTCACTTCACATTTTAATATTGTAAATGATATTGTATCTGTGGTTTCTGCTTTTCAACATTTGAGAGAAGCAGAAAGACTTCTAAATATTATGCAAGCAAGTTTTTAGTATAGAAAATATATGATAATTTTAGACACTTTGTATTAATCTTTACCTTGAGCATTCTGATATTTGCAAAGAGGTTTCAAGAGAGCAAAACCTAAAAAGGCCCGGTATAAGCCACTGCACTGGGTGATCAGAGTATATGTATGTTAAGAGTCAGGGTGACTAATGTATATCATCATATAACATAGTCATAAAATCTAGGTCATTTCAGTAGCCTTCTAATGCTACTTTCTGATAGGGTCACAACCAGTTATTTTAACCAATTTAAAGTGCACACTTCACTTTATAAGGCCAATCAAGCACTACAATTGCTCACTAATAGAAAATTAGCCCCTTGAGAGAGATGCTGGTCACTAATTATAGAGTACTATGCTCATGAAATTGCCTCCTTCAACAAAGTTAAGCCAAAATAATTAAGCATGCTGAAGAGAAGAAAAGAGACCACCTCGTTGCCAGAGATAGCACTTTACAGACTCATTCTCCTTTTCACCTGTGTTTATTTTTCTGAGCGTGACTGTTAGCTCATTAAGCAAACAAAAGAACCTCTAGTTAACTAAATGTATTTAAAAGTTTTCACCTTTCTACAGTCGTGAGAAGAAAAACTTTTATATTATTGGGAACTTATTCCCAGTATGACAGTAAATAGGTACCTTTCATGTCTCCCTCCCTCCTCCCTAAAAAAGTTTATTTGATAATCATTCAGTGGGAATAGTGGCTTTCTAAACAAAGTCAAATTAGAAATGAACTCTGTGCCATGGATAGTCTGTGAGACCTTGGGGAGACCAATTTCAATTCAATGGGCCTCATTCTCCTCATTTGTGAGTTGGTGGTATATGACCTACATATAAGATTATTGTGCAGATTAAGCATTTCAGTGTGTAAACTGATTTACACATTGTCTAAATCACTGTACCAAAATAATGTAAACAATAGTAAAGGAGTTTGGTTGTTTTATTTACAGAAGCTCCAATTACCTGAATATACAGATTCAAACACAGATTGAGTTTTAGCTAAATAAACTATATTTAATGTGTATACATAAAACACATTTTCAAGAGAATATTAACTTTCTAAAAGTTTGAAGTACAGGCCTAGAGAGATGGCTCAGCTATTAAGAGCACTAGCTGCTTAGCCAGAGAAACCAGGCTGGAATCCCTGCACCCACATGGCAGCACACAACCCTTTTCAATTCCAGTTCTAGGAGATCTAACACCTACTTCTGGTATTCTTTGCCACCAGGCATGCATGTGGTACACAGACACTCATGCTGGCAAAATAGCCATACACATAAAATAAAATAAAAATAAAAGTTTAAAATAGTTCTCTTAATTGATTATAGTTCATTGCTTGATAAATGTGGCTTGTTATATTCTATATATCATAGAACAACATTTATGTGTTTTATGCACCTCTTTTTTATATCTTAATTTTAGTCTTATCTGTCCCACTATATATATGTGCACATACATACACATGTTTTTCTAAACTCAAGTAGAATAACAGGCTCAATTGCAGATGAGAGAGACCCCATCAAACAAGCTGATACATTCTCTGTAAGTTCTACATAACATAAATATATATGTCTAAATTACTTGTACTGCAATTATATGATTTATGTCATAATTCCAAGAAAGACTACTATATATTGTGTCATAGCAAAATTCAATCTTAGCAAAAATATTAAACAAATTATAGTAGAGATAGTACTTAGTGAATCCAAGGAGAATGTTAACTATCTCAGATGTTTTAAACTAGAAGTCATAGTGCAAAGTTCCTGACAATGTGGTTCTTTACTACTATGGGAAAATCACTTTTATGAAAACCCATATTCATGAGTCAGAGTTAGGAACGATGAGTACTAATTCCCTACAAAAGAAAGGCAGAACCTGACAGGGTTACTTCTAAATGCAAGAATAGTGGCTTCAGAAGTATATAATGGTCTATTTTTTTTCCCTTGAGCTTTATTAGGAGAGAGAGAGAGAGAGAGAGAGAGAGAGGGGGGGAGGGAGGGAGAGAGAGAATGGTCTTTTAATTTAAATTGTAGTTTGGGGGTCAAGATTCAAGATGTGTTGAGAACAGAATATTTGCCAGAGCTGGATCTAAGCAAATCTATGAAATAGACTGAATCTTCTTTGCCACTTTTGTGTCCTTCCTGATGATTTTCTCCACCCAAGGCACATTACTTGACTCCCCAATAGGTTATATGCTCATAAGTGTCACTAATTAAGAAAGCAAGATAATTCCCTCTAAAGTGCTACCATTCTCCCAGGAGTATCATAGAGATTTTTGATGACTCAGAGTCTTCCATTTCCAAAGACAAACATTTCCAAATGACCTAGTAGTATTATCACTAGTACTCATGTATATATTTTTGGACATAGAAACATTCTTAACATTACTAAAACCAGTCAACATTGTTCAACGACAATGTCTACATGAAACTAGTCACATCACATTTTTCTTACTTCCCATTAGAATAGACAACACATACACCTGTGTACATACACGTGCACATGTCTCTAAAATAGGACAATGGGCTCAATTCTGGGTGAGAGAGACTCCATCAAACAAGCTGCCACCCATGCTATAAGCTCCACAGCCTTCTCCTGCACTTGTAAAATATACATGAGCTGCTGCTTTTCCTAGAATAACTTTAGCAGTCATAGGAAGAGAACTCTTGGGAGGCTTTCTTTCCATGGTGTCTTATGGGAAGGGAGGATAAGATTTTTCATGGAAAATGCATCTTAAACTCTAATCTACACATAGCTTTACTTTAACAGTTTTGTCTGTGAGTCTCTCCCTTATTCTCACAGCATCAGACATTTTTATTTATCTTTAGGAGGAATCCAGAACATTCAATATGGTACCACTTCTTCTATGTAGCTACCAACACTCTGAAGACAAAGCTGTCTTCCTCAGAAAAGCCATTCAGTCATTGCAATCAGACTCAAATTATCATTAATCTATACTACTACTCTTCTATGATTCTAAAATGGGTCCCCCCTTTGAACTTTATCAGAATATAATAATAATTTTAACATATGTAGTGAAACAATTGCTTTCATAATGAAATGTTTGAAGATGCATGACATGTGTGCAATTTATTTTAACATATTTATTCATAATATAACTGTTCCACTCTGATCTTCCACCTTTTCCCAGCTATTCCCTTTACTACTTTTAAATCTTGCTCTTTGTTTATTGCTTTGTGTTTGTGACCAATTATATTTCATTAGGGTTCTTATAGTTAATAAAAATACATTTTTAAAAATAAAGAAATGAATACAAGATTTAAATACTGCTTTTCATGAAGAATGAGCTAATTCCATTTTTTTCACATTCACACAGTGGCATATTTTCTTCTAGGATGTTTACAATTGTCTCGTTAAAATTTATTCCCTTTTGGAGCCTGAACCAGCTATCTCCTCTAACCAGGTAAGACTTCCAGTGGAGGGACTGGGGCAACAACCCAACCACAAACCTATAGTTTGTCCTGCCTACAAGGTGTGCTTAGATAAAGATGGTACAGAAATTATGGGAGTGACCAACTAATGACCAGTCCTCCTGGAGACCCACACCCTGCGAGGCAACTCACCCCTGAGGGCCAAGACTCAGAGGCAGGATACCCCAGAGATCTGAGATAGACCCAAAACTGATGGGCAGGCAAGAGAGAGAGAGCGGGAGCGGGAGCGGGAGCGGGAGCGGGAGCGGGAGCGGGAGCGGAGCGAGAGAGAGGAAGGAAGGAAGGAAGGAAGGAAGGAAGGAAGGAAGGAAGGAAGGAAGGAAGGAAGGAAGGAAGGAAGGAAGGAAGAAAGAAAGAAAAGAAAGAAGAGATGAAGGGAGGGAAGAAGAAGGGAAGGAGAGAGGGAGGGAGGGAAAGAAAGAAAAGAACAGAAAAAAGAAAGGAAAGGAAAGACGTCAATGAAATGACTCCTAAAGATATTCTGCTATTCTCATGGATTGATGCCTAGCTCAACTGTCCTCAGAGAAGCTTCACCCAGCAACTGATAGAAACACGTGTAGATCATGGCCAAACATTAGAGGGAGCTCAGAGAATCCTATGGAAGAGCAGGAGGGAGGATTGGAGGAGCCAGAGAGGTGGAGGACACCACAAGAAAAAACACAGAATCAACTAACCTGGACTCAGGGGGCTCACAGAGACTCAACTGACAACCAAGGAGCTTGCATGAGACTGATTGAGGCCCTCTGAATATATGTTACAGTTGTATAACATGGTCTTTTTTTTTTTTTTTTTTTTTGAGCTGAGGAGCAAACCCAGGGCCTTGCACTAGCTAGGCAAGCACTCTACCACTGAGCTAAATCCCCAACCCATAACATGGTCTTCTTATGAGACTTCTTATGAGAGCATGGCTGTCTCTGACTGTGTTGCCTGTTATGGGGACCCTTTCCTCCTACTGGATTGCCTCATCCAATCTTTTTTTTTTTTTTATTTTATAATTTAATTTAATTTTACATATCAGCCACAGATTTCCCTGTCCTCCCTCCTCCTGTCCCCCCCCACCCTCTCCCCAGCCCACCCACCCCCCCATTCCCATCTCCTCAAGGGCAAGGACTCCCCTGGGAATTCAGCTCAACCAGGTAGATTCGGTCAAGGCAGGTCCAGTCCCCTCCTCCCAGGCTGAGCAAAGTGGCCCTTGCATAAGCCCCAGGTTCCAAAGAGCCAGCTCATACATTAAGGACAGGTCCTGGTCCCACTGCCTGGGTGCCTCCCAAACAGTTCAAGCTAATCAACTGTCTCGCTTATCCAGGGGGAATGATCCAGTTGGGGCTCCTCAGCTATTGGTTCATAGATCATATGTTTCCACTAGTTAGGATATTTGTCCCTGTGCTTTTTCCAATCATGGTCTCAAAAATTCTCAATCATACAATCCCTCCTCTTTCTCGACAATTGGACTCCTGGAACTCCACCTGGGGCCTGGCCGTGGATCTCTACATCTGCTTCCATCAGTCATTGGATGAGAGTTCTAGCACAACAGTGAGGGTGTTTGGCCATCCAGTTCACAAAACTAGGTCAGTTCAGGCATTCTCTCAACCATTGCCAGTAGTCTACAGTGGAGGTATCTTTGTGGGTTTCTGGGGCCCTCTCTAGCACTTTGTTTCTTCCTATTCTCATGTGGTCTTCATTTATCATGGTCTCTTTTTCCTTGTTCTCCCTCTCTGTTCTTGATCCAACTGGTATCTCCTGCACCCCTAAGCTCTCTTTCCTTCTGTCATTGCCCTTCATTTCCCCACTTCATGTACAGGTTGTTCATGTAGATCTCATCCATTTCTCTGTTATTGGGTGATCCCTGTGTCTTTCCTAGGGTCCAGTTTTCTAGGTAGCCTCACTGGAGTTGTGAGTAGCAGTCTAGTCATCTTTGTTTTACATCTAGTATCCTCCTATGAGTGAGTACATACCATGTTTGTCTTTCTGAGTCTGGGTTATCTCACTCAGGATGATTTTTTTCTAGATCCATTCATTTGCCTGCAAGCCTCATGATGTCATTGTTTTTCTCTGCTGAGTAGTACTCCATTGTGTGTATGTACCACATTTTCTTTATCCATTCTTCAGTTAAAGGGCATCTAGGTTGTTTCCAGGTTCTGGCTATTATAAAAAATGCTGCTGTGAACATAACTGAGCATGTGCCCTTGTGGAATGATTGAGCGTTCCTTGGGTATATGCCCAAGAGTGGTATAGCTGGGTCTTGGGGGAGATTGATTCCCAGTTTTTTTTAAGAAAGCGCCATATTGATTTCCAAAGTGGTTCTACACGCTTGCATTCCCACCAACAGTGGAGGAGAGTTCCCCTTCCTCCACATCCTCTCAAGCATAAGCTGTCTTCTGTGTTTTTGATCTTAGCCACTCTAATAGGTGTAAGGTGGTATCTCCGATTCATTTTGATTTGCATTTCCCTGATGATTAGGGATGTTGAGTAGTTCTTTTAGTGTCTTTCAGCCATTTGTGCTTCCTCTTTTGAGAATTCTCTGTTTAGCTCTATATCCCTTTTTTTAATTGGACTGTTGGGCATTTTGATGTCTAATTTCTTGAGTTCTTTATATATTCTGGATATCATCCCTCTGTCAGATGTGGGGTTGGTGAAGACCTTTTCCCATTCTGTAGGCTATCGCTTTGTCTTCTTGACCATGTCCTTTGCTCTACAAAAGCTTCTCAGTTTCAACAGGTCCCATTGATTGATTGTTTCTCTCAGTGTCTGTGCTACTGGTGTTATATTTAGAAAGTGATCTCCAGTGCCAATGCATTCAAGCGTACTTCCTACTTTCTCTTCTATCAGGTTCAGAGTAACTGGATTTATATTGAGGTCTTTGATCCACTTGGACTTAAGTTTTGTGCACAGTGACAGGTATGGATCAATTTGCTGTCTTCTAGATGTTGACATCCAGTTATGCCAGCACCATTTGTTGAAGATGCTTTCTTTTTTACATTGTACATTTTTGGCTTCTTTGTCAAAAATTATATGTTCATAGGTGTGCGGATTAATGTCAGGATCTTCAACTTGATTCCATTGGTCCACTAGTTGGTTTTTATGCCAGTACCAAGCTGTTTTTATTACTGTAGCTCTATAGTAGAGCTTGAGGTCAGAATTAACATAGTAAAAATGCCAATCTTACCAAAAGCAATTTACAGATTCAATGCAATCCCCATCAAAATACCAACACAATTCTTCACAGATCTGGAAAGAACAATACTCAACTTCATATGGAAAAACAAAAAACCCAGGGTAGCCAAAAGAATCCTGTACAATAAAACAGCTTCATCCAATCTTAATAGGAGGAGCCTAGTTTCATCTCAACTTGGTATACCTTGGCTGGCTAATATCCATGAGAGGCCTGACTGTATCTGAAAAGAAACAGTGGAGGAGGAGTGGATGGAGGGAGGAGAGATGAGAAGTAGTGGGGAGAAATTGGGAATAGGGGAGGGAGGGAGAACTTTAGTTGGGATGTAAAAACAAAACAATAAGCAAAAAAAAATTGATTTTTTTTCATACAGTATATTCTGATTGTGGTTTCCACTACTCCAACTTCCCCAAGATCCTTCCCACCTCCTTTCCAATCCAAATCCATGTCCTGTCTGTTTCTTATTTTACAAAAATAAAAAGACATCTAATGAATAATAATAAAATAAGATAAAACAAAAACAAAGAACCTGGAATAGATCAACACAAACAAACAGAATAAAAAGAAAAACCAGAAGAAACATATACAGATGCAAAGACACACACATTGGAACACCCAGGAATTTCCTGAAAACACAAAGCAGGGAGTTATAATATATATACAAAGGGCTTGTAAAAAAAAAAAGAAAGAAAGAAAGAAAGAAAGAAAATAAAAGAAAAGAAAAGAAAAGAAAAGAAAAGTCCTAACACAATGTTATGAGACAAAGAACCGCCAAAGATGCCACTGAGTTCATTTTATGTGGGTCACCCACTCCTGAATATGGGACTTGTCCTTAAGAGTAGTTTTTATCCAGTGCGAGATTCCATTGGAGAGATTTTTTTTTTTCATTTCATTTGGGAGTAGTAATGAATTGGAGGAAACTAGGTTAAGGATAGGGGTTTGTGTCCTCCTCTCCTTTCAGGGCCGGGCACCCACCTGGTGCAGGCCCATGCAGGCATTGTGCATGCCGCCACAGTCTTTATGAGTTCATATGTGCCTTGTTCCTGCTGTGTTTTGAAGGCCTTGGTGTTCCCCATCCCCTCTGGCCTTTACAATCTTTTGGGATCCTCTCCTGAAGGGTCCCCTGAGTGCTGAATTAATGGAGACCATTTGGGGCCTAGTGTTCTAAGTCTCTCTGCACTGTTTCCAGCTCTGAGTCTCTATTTGTTGCTATCTACTGCAGGATGGCTTCTCTGGTAATGGTTAAGCAAGGCACTGATCTATGAGTACAGCAGAATATTATTAGGAGTCATTTTGTTGCTGCCTTCCCTTAAGAGAGCAGTAGCATTTGTTTTTTTTCCCTAAGGCCTTTCTAGTCTCAGGTTCTTGGTCACCTAATTGATATTAGGAATGGATTCCATTTCATCAAGTGGGCCTAAGCCCAATCAGATATTGGTGAGTTGTTTCCAAAAGTTTTGTGCCACTGTTGCACTGGCATATCTCACAGGAAGGTCATCATTGTAGATATAACTCCATTGGTGTTTACCTTTCTCCTTTAGTAACCTTCAGAGTATGTTTCATGAGACGGCCTAAAGGAAAATGGCCTCCATAGGTAGTGGCACTATTAGGAGGTGTGGCATTGTTGGAGTAGGTGTGGCCTTGTTGGAGGAAGTGTGTCACTGTGGCTGTGGGCTTTGAGGTCTTCTTTGCTCAAGCTATGCTCAGTGTGATACACAGTTGATTCTGCCGCCTGTGGATCAACATATAGAACTTTCAGCTCTTTCTCCAGCACCATGTCTGCCTGCATGCCTCCATGCTACTTGCCATGGCAGTAATGAACTCAGCCTCTGAACTGTAAGCTACTCCCAGTCCCAATTAAATGTTTTCTTTCATAAGAGTTGCCATGGCCAGCCAGGCGTTGGTGGCGCATGCCTTTAATCCCAGCACTCGTGAAGCAGAGGCAGGCGGATCTCTGTGAGTCTAAGGCCAGCCTAGGCTACCAAGTGAATTCTAGGAAAGGTGCAGAGCTACACAGAGAAAACCTGTCTCGAAAATCCAAAAAAAAAAAAAAGGAGTTGCCATGGGCATGGCATCTCCTCACAGCAATAGAAACCATAACTAAGACAGAAGTTGGTACCAGGGCCTGGGGTTTTTCCATGATAGGCCTAACTGTGCTTCTTTTGTTTGAAGAGATTTAAACTTTGATACTTTGGATTAGGAAAGCAGTGAAATGAGTTAAGCGCTGCTTAATGGGACATACTACTAGAACATGAGGGGGATTTGAACTGAGGGGGCCTGGCTCAAGAGGTTTCAGAGGAGAAGAATTTCAGTACATTGACTAAAGATTATTCTTGTGGTATTTTGATGAATAATATGACTGTTTTTGCCTTGTCTGAAGAGTCTGTCTGAGGCTAAAGTGAAGATATTTGTTTTAATTCTGTTGGCAGAGGAAATCCCAAAACAGCCTAACATTGACTCTGTTGTGTGGTTATTAGTATAAACTCTAATGAAGGTTTACAATGAAAGAAGTAAGCTGAGCAAGTAAAAATACAAAATGTACCAACTGAGAAAAGGGGCACCAGTAATTGGAATAGAGATAAACCATGTGTTCAAAGAGATGAACAGATTGAGAAATGGAATAAAGGGAATGGTGACCTCAGGGCAAGACCTCACCAGGCTAAGCTTCCAGCTTGCAGAAAAGAATTAAAGAAAAGCTTAGAGCCTGGTTTGGTGGTGCACACCTTTAATCCCAGCACTCCAGAGGCAGAGATAGGCAGATCTCTGAGTATGAGGCCAGCCTGATCTACAGAGAACATTCTAGGACAACTGGTCTTAAGCAAAAACAGAAAGCTGGTAAAGATATAATTGATGGGGGGGGGCATGTTGCAGCCCATGCAAGCAGCAGAACTTGGCAGCTTTGGTGGCTTTAGAGCCAAGGATAGAAGAAAGGGGTTCTGGAGACTTTCCTCTGAGATTAAGGAAAGCCTCTGAGGCAAGCATGTGTCAGGAGTGTTCCTAAATGGAGGCCTAGAGAGGTCATTGCATGAAGCTGTGAAGGTGAAGCCTGGATTGCTTTGGAGACCCCAAGATGTTGGAGATGCCAGAGCCATGGGGTACCTGCAGAGAAGAACTGCTAACAGGAAATGGAACCAGCCCAAAAGAAAGAAATATGTTGCAGTTAACAAAGCTGAAAGGAGTTGGAGATGTGAAGAGCGTTTTGACACCAGACATGGAGGTGGAAAGTTTGGAGTTTTCCAAGCTGGTTTTCTGTCTTGCTTTGATCCAGTATTTCCTCACTATGCCCCCTTCCCTCTGTTTTGGAACAGTAAGTGGAATGGGAGTGTCATATGGTAGTTTGAAATAAAATAGTCCCCCAAAATGAGTGGTAATATTAGAAGGTGTGACCTTTTTGGAGTACATGTGACCTTACTGGAGGAAATGTGTTACTTTGGGGGTGGACTTTGAGTTCTCCTTTGCTCAGGCTACTCTCAGTTTGACACACAGTTGCTTCTGCTACCTGTGGATCAAAATGTAGAATTCTCAGCTCCTTCTCCAGCACCATTTCTTCCTGCTTGCTGTCAGGCTGTCTGCCATGACAATAACGAAGCAAGCCTCTGAACTGCAACCTAGCCCCAATTAAATGTTTCCCTTTATAAAAGTTGCCATGGTCATGGTGTCTCTTCACAGCAATAGAAAACCTAACTAAAACATCTCAGGAACACTATTCTATAGGGGTAAAAGCTCCATGTAGGCACCAGCTCTAATTCTTCATGCTCAATGAGTTGAGTAGATGTCCTTAGCAACAAAGCCTTACTGTAGTTAGAGTTTTCCTGCCTGGCCCAGTCAGGACAAATCTCTCTTATCTGCCAGTCCCACAGTCGCTCAGACCCAACCAAGAAAGCATACAGAAACTTACATTGTTTAGAAACTGTATGGCCGTGGCAGGCTTTTTGTTATCTGCTTCTACTATCTTAAATTAACCCATTTCTGTTAGTCTATACTTTGCCACATGGCTTGTGGCTTACCAGTGTCTTTACATGTTGCTTTTCATGGCGGTGGCTGGCGGTGTCTCTCTCCAGCCTTCTACTTCCCAGAATTCTCTTCTCTCTTGTCCCGCCTATACTTCCTGCCTGGCCACTGGCCAAACAGAACTTTATTTACACAGAGCGATATCCACAGCACTTCCCCTTTTCTTTTGTTTTTAAGGAAGGTTTTAACTTTTACATAGTACAATTACATATAACAAAACAATTATCAAGCAAGAATTACAGTTACAATATTAAAGAAGATATCCTATCTATCTTATATTTATGAGTCTAAGGTTTTATATCTAACATATCTTTTATCATAACTGAGGAAATTATAACTATCAAGTCTTCAACCACATCAAAGACCTCAGAAGGATATAATATCTGAGAACGGGGAGAAGGATGCAAACAACTTTCGGGAGTCTTGCAGGAGTAGACAGAGACAGCTGGCAGCCTGGACAGTCACCTAATGTTCCTTTGTAAAGTTGGGGCATTTGTCTTCAACCCACAGGGCTAGAGTCTCTTGGTTACTTCTCTCAGTGTCCTGTAGAATGTCTGGCAGTTTTCTCTGTGAAGCAGGAACCTGAAGGACCGTGCTGTCAAGCAAAGTTTAGTGGTCACCTTTCTATGGGTCCTGCATGTTCAGTCGATCAAGCAGTCCAGGCAAGAACAGTTTCTTGCTCAAATAACTATTTTTGCAAAGGTGAAGATAAGATATGAAGTGTCTTCAATGCCCATCCTCCTCTCTGAAGTAAATTGGTGCTGCCAGGAGCAGACATGGCTCACTGTCCAGAAAGTCTAAATTTCAAAAGTATTTTAAATGCCATATTCTGTAGGTCTTTGAAGTATTTGAAGATTACCTATCTATCTGAAATATCTCTATGTATATGTAGAAGACTTAAGTAACATGGCTATGAGTATGATTATCATAGATGACTAATTAGTAATCTATTTTTAATTATTGATTACAATTTAAAATGAGCTATACAAACATAATACCTTAAACATGAGTAGAAATATGCACACAGTATAACAAAATTAACTTTAAGTTTGTATCAATAGACTAAAATCTATACCAATGTAAAACATTTTAAACAAGTTGTTGCTCTTTAGAAGTAAGTTCATTAATCTACCCTTTCATCCTATTATATCTATATCATACCCTTTTCTTCTTTAAAAAGAGATCGCATTTATAATCAACCTGCTTTAAATAAAAATACTGGTTTTTCTGTGTCCCACACCAGAGGGCTCTTCTGATTTGGGACATAAGAATCTCTTAACCTTTTCTTTTAGCAATATGTCTGGGTTTAGAGAAGGAGTGAGCCAATTCCATCTCCAAAGCCAGCTTGATAATTTTGGGAATGTGGGCATAGTTTTTCTTACTACTTCCTGCTGGAGGGGGACGCTGTATCTTATGGGGACAGAAAGAAAATTTTAGGATTATGGAGTAGTCCATTAGGGTGAACCTCTGAGCCAGTTGCCTTGAAACTATTCTGGATGTCAGATCATCTGGGCTATGGTGTCATTGGAGACCTTTCAGGTGGTCTTGGCTGATCAAACCTGATGTATCTTAATCTGGAACAAATCCATAGCCTCTGGCTTTCTGTGGAAACAAAAGCCGAGACTCCTTTCCAAAGCAACATATCCTTATACACAAATTTTGAAGTCAAGATGTCTTTAAAATTTACATATTTGTTTAACTCAATAGCTTTTGTGATCAAATCTTTTTATGTAGTTAAAAATCCCACATACAAGACAAACCAGATTCTCTGTGTAATATCCATCTTTGTAAGATTGAAACGCAGCTGTGGCTGCTGGCTCTGCCCTCCTCTGCTTCCCAACATGGCAGTGTCACAGTTTACCTCCAGCTCTGGGTCTGGAGCCATGTGTACCATCAACTATCAGAAGCAGTTCTATCAAAGCAGTGCATAGCCCAGAAATCTTTTTTTTTTTAAACTAGCAAAGGCTAAATCCACCACGCAGCAGAGTAAAGTGTCGCTTATAGATTCCTCATTCCGCCACACTGCAGGTCAGAAGCACACGCCAGGAACCCGCCATAGTAGCTCAAACCCATAGGCTGCTACTAACTTGAGAGAGACAACTAGGAAGCTGTTTTTAGCTCCATTTAGAGTTTTTTTTCTCAGGTTTTAGGTGGAAACTCTTGCCCCACGTTGGACGCCATTTGTAGTTAGAGTTTTCCTGCCTGGCCCAGTCAGGACAAATTTCTCTTATCTGCCAGTGGTAAACAACCAATAGCCTTGGCAATCACCTAGATTGTTTGGGGGTTCCCATGGGGCTCACTGACCAAAAACTCCAACAGATGGGATCTATTCCCAGCAGAGGCTTCATTTGGTGGCAAAAGATGTCCAGTTGAGACTCCATCCCCCCCATTATTTGGCAATATCATTTAGATTACCTTCAGACATGTATATAATTTAGGAAGCTTCTACTGTATTAGATGTCCATACAATCCCTCAAATGGCCCTTCATTCTACCTGTCCCTTTCTGTACTCTCTCCTGTGCTCCTTTCCTCTCTGCCCTCCCCCCTCCCTGTCTAATCCTCCCTAGAGTGGGTATTTCTCTTTAGAAAATGTGTTTCCCACACCTCCTCATTTTAACTGTTTATGGATATTCCAAGAAGGGTTGGGTCTTTTGAGCCCCTCTCTTTATGTTATCACTATCTACTTCTCAGGAAAAGGTAGAGGCTCATCAGCCCTTTCCTGCTTCCCATGGAAAGATGCCGATAGGTCCAATCTTGTACAGGAAACCTCATTGTAAGTTATTTTTCAGGAAGGTTCCAGAACCACAAAAACAATCCAGGGATTTAACATTCTTTTTAGTTACTCATCATAACTAAATGATAAGATCCTATTGCCAAAGATTCCAAACATTTTTTGGTACAAGACAGAGAAAAATCAAGTTATTACTGATTTTGAAGCTTCCTTCTTCCTAGCCAACTTTCATACTGCTATCAGAAAGAGATTTGCAGACTTCGGAAGGGAAGAAGTCATCAGCAAACTTACACAGCTTCTAACCCTGCAAATTATTGTACCAACTTGTAAGGTGAGATATGCTCACTCAGGTAATAGTTACATGACTAGTGAGAAGGTAACCAATTACTTTCTGATTGGATTCTAGGGCCACTCTACAGGAAATTCATGTATGGTACTGAAACTTAGACAATGCACATGCTGGAGAAGCCATAGACCCTAGTGTAGAGTCTAATATTGTTGTTTTACTAAATGTCCATGGTGTCAGTCTATCCTCTAAATATTTATGTTTTATATTCATAGTTCAGTGCTGATCTCACCTCTGGTTAGAGAAGTTTCTGTTTACATTGAGTAATGGTAAAAGCAAAGACTCATGACTAACTAACATGCTAAAAGCATGGATTGTTGAGTGCTTAGTCTTAAAAAGGACATCTTTATCTTCCCCCAAATACAAATAAATGTAACAGAACATAAAATGCAATAGAGCAGAAGGCACAATAAGAGAACTGATGAGGGGCTTTTCTTTTATATACAGTTGGAAAAAAGTACAGAAGTACAGGAAGCAGAAATCAGTGAGTAGGAGATAACACTTTTGCCTGTGTTAGAAGTCCACAAAAAACAAATCATTTTCCAGCTAGACTAATGAAGAAAGACACACTTGGTTTATGAAAGAACATGTGAGTGAGTGAGAACAGAGAGCCAGCTTGTTTGTGATATGTTTTACAAATTGTGACACACTGAAAATGTCATAGAATGGGACATTATAGTGACTGACCAGAAACAAAACTGGGAAGAAAATAATATGATCAGATTGTGAGATAAGCAGTGGGGTGGCCAGATCAGAGAGGAGAAATCAGTAATAAGTTTTATACTGTCAAAGAAGTGAGCAAAGAAACAGAGGCTTTGAAACTGGAAGCAGAGTTCTGACCTCATCTTATTCTCCCTTTCGGTAATTTATTTTTGTATTTTCCTCCTATGTAAAATTTGTTTTTCAGATAGATATATTTTAATCAGAAGAGTCTTAGTTCTCTAGTTCCACCAAGCAAGAACTGGGAGAAAGGGCAATCAAGGGTGTGATTTACATCTCTAGGGACTGAAAGGTCATTGCTCTATCCTTTGCCCCACAGAGCAAGCAAACTTGAAGAGAAGGATCGAGAGTTGCTCTTTTCCTAGCTTTAATGATGATCCTGTCCAGGTTCGTTCTTTCACAGTAGACAATGCTCTGCATAATTTGACCCTGTTTAGCATGCAAGCCTCATTCTTTGGCCCTCCCCTGGCGTGGACGATCAGCTTTGGTCTTTCTGTGGGAATTTTATGCCTCCCCCGCCCCTTTTTTTGTTTGTTTGTTTGTTTGTTTGTTTGTTTTTGTTTTTCGAGACAGGGTTTCTCTGTGTAGCTTTGCGCCTTTCCTGGATCTCATTCTGTAGACCAGGCTGGCCTCAAACTCACAAAGATCCGCCTGCCTCTGCCTGCAGAGTGCTGGGATTAAAGGCGTGCACCACCACGACCCGGCTCTGTGGGAATTTTAACAGCCTGAACTTATTGCTCTATTCATCCTTCTCTTCCTTCTCACAATTTTATCACTACTTCAAATCATAAACATCTTACTTCTGATTCCATCTTAGACTGTAATTCTCATTCATTCTTTCAATGCAGGTAGAATCTACTCTAGAAAGCTTTGGCTGATTATTTTGAATCTGGTCATCTAAGAAAATGCTGTGATCCCTTAATACAGTTCCTCATGTTGTAGTGACCCCTAATAATAAAATTATTTTCATTGCTACTTTATGACTATAATTCTGCTATTGTTATGAATCATAATGTAAATGTGTAATATTCAGGATATCTGATATGCAACCCCTGTGAAGTCTTTGTTCCACCCACAAATGGGTAATGACCCACAGGTTGAGAACCATTGGTGTGGAGGGTGCTCACCACCTAAACAATCTAACTTCCCTCAAAACTAGTCAATCGGTGCCTTGCAGAGATTCTGGTCAAATGCAAATTATTTCTAAATTTCTCTTTCAGATTAACCAGTAACCTGTACTTCCCTTTTTCATGAGAGAGAGAGAGAGAGAACTTGAGCATATATATATATAGAGAGAGAGAGAGAGAGAGAAAGCATATACATGTGCATATATGTATATATATTCAACTTCTGTGTTTCTCTGAAGATTAATGTGTTTTGATATGTGGACATTTGAAGGTGACAGTATTGAGAGATTGGGTATTAGTGTGATGACCAGGTTGTAAGGGTAAAATATTCACAAAGTGAATAAATACTTTCATTAGAAAGACCTCAGACAGTGTATTATTGTTCTTTAGGCCTATGAGAAGATGACAAGTTTGGAAGCTGGTCCTCAGTAGACACGACAGCTGCCAGCACTGTAATCTAGGGCTTTCCAGCTGCTAAATTGTGAGAAAGAGATTTTTGTTCTGTGAGCCATCCAGCTGAGAGCATTCTGCCCTAAAAACCTGAACTAATGCAATATTTAATATGAAATCTTTTGATTTACAAGCCTCACAGTTAAACTCAAGTAATAAAATAATCCTTTTCAGGCCAATAGTACGTTAAGTGAATAAATTTATTAATTCATTAAAGTATGATTTATCTTGTGGTAATTATTTAAGATTTTAAGTATTTATTTGTGCTACTATTATTTCCTAAAATATATTTCCAGCCCTCTAAGACTAAAAGTTCAAGAGGACCTGGATTATGTTTGCTTTATTCAATCTCATATTTGATGAGTTAAAGCAGTTCATAAAAAGAAACATGAGTGAAATATTTTGAGCCCTCTTAGACAGAGACCCACTTAAAATTTTTCACTGAACAACAAACGACCACTGGACAACTGTTCACCATTTGTGAGCCTTAAAATATACTTATTCATAACCTGCTTATTGTATTATTCTGAGGACAAAATACAACAATAAAGATAACATGTTTAAGGTGATGATTGTTCATTATAGGATGTTTTCCCACTGATGAATGGGAGCAGTTAAATAAATCCCATCCTACAATCAATTTTTGTGTAGTTTTGTACTCTACAGTTACAGTGGTAGATGGACTTGACAAAAATCCAAGGATCATATCCAAAGTTTATGTATTTCAGTTTGTATGAAGAGAAGAAAACTGAACAAGTGAATATCATGGTTCCATGAGAAAAAGAGCAAGACATAGGTAAAGGAGTGGTATGAATAGGAGCACTTGCCAGGATGGTATTATATGATGCAGCCTTTCCCTGCATCCCTAGAATATACTATATAAAATAAATATGTTTAAAGAAATCAATTTATTCCTAAGTGTTTCATTACAGAAACATGAATATTAGGGACATTTCTATTGAGTCTGGTAGGCAAACTTATGTTCTAGATTCTGGTTTTCTGTTTTGTCCATAAATAATATGCTTATTATTTATAAGCAAGTATAGACAGCTTATACTTTTTAAATTAAAGGTTGATTAGAACCTATATGAAAAAGAAGCTCTTATACCTTCCTTTAAAATAATGTTTCAGTAAAAATGGTGGTGAAAATTCATGTATAAAAAAGAAAGACTCTCTGCAGAAATATCCTTTTAGTGTTTTGAAATATTCAGTGACATTTTTATATTTCAGTTTTAGACTTTGTATGTACAGTGACAGCTATTTTATTTTGCTGTACAACAGAAAGAGATGACAATGTGCTTAAGGGAATTTGTTCCAATTAGTATTACAATACTGGCCTTTAGTAGAACGCTCCAAATGAATTCAGAGTAGGATGGAAATAGATTGGTTATGCATAGCATATATTCTGAAGGTTCAAGAGTTTTACATTTTTAACTTCAAAATTACAAGCAAGTATATTATAAGATTTTATAAGCAGAGTTGTTCATAGCTCCAACGAATCATATCAACAAGCAATTTTAAGGGGGATAAATGCAATTAAGTGAAGCTAAATTAACAGTATGGATTTATTAAATTCCTACCTTCTAAATATATTGATATAGCCAAAGATTTATTTCTTGCTATATGCATAAGCAGTTACAATGTACAATAGTAAATCACTCCCTCCAAAGTTCAATTTGTCAAAAAACTTGTACAATTATTTTATACATCATCTCTGTGAAATTATCTCCATAGTGATTAAAGGGGTTACACTGCTATCTCTTGATTTTTTTTAATGGAATCTTAAATGTATATGTAAGCAAAATGATCTGGGTGCCAAATAGAATCAAGTAAACTTGCTCTTTGTTTTATTCAAGGTATCTCAGTTATTCCCCTTTGGTCATACTATAAGGGACAAGGCCAGGAAAATAATTTTAAATACATTTCATAAGTTAAGGAAGTCTTGAAATGAAGAGCTATATAGTTTATACACTTGGGCTTTGTTTTATGTAGTAAATCATTTTCCAAAATAGTATACAGAAGTTAGCAAGGTAAAAAATTTACTGAGCATTACAAGTTAATATTTCCAAGAAAATCTTAATTTCTATCCTAGCACCAAGAAAAAAAAAAGTCTAAATCCATCCCATGGTTAATAAACAGAAAGTATGGACAGCTCACGCATTTGAGGCTCATACTCAGACAATATGCTTAAGGTTGGTGTTATTTCTGTGCAGTAGCCTACTAACTTTTCATCTACTCTTATAGCTTGGAAACCACTCCTTCCCGATGTCTCCAGATGAACCAATGTTCTGAATGTATCTTAAACTTGATACTAAGTGATTTCACTCCTGAAGTGTTCCCTTCCCGTTAGGCATTCTCAACTTTTCCTCTAACTGAATTTAGTCACAGTATCAAACAATATTTGTTGTTATTTTCCTATTTAAAGGAAACCAACAAAACAAATCCGCCCTTGATGTTACATTTCTTCCCAGCTAGTTTCAGCCTTTTACCCACTGCCATAAAATTCGTTTGAAGTTTTATTTTTGCTGTCTCCACTTTTCAAAGAAAATTTGTTTTTTTAGTGTGTGTGTGTGTGTGTGTGTGTGTGTGTGTGTGTGTGTGTGCCCAGCTATAAGTATAGGTGGTTCCTCACAGGCCAGAAGAGGTCCTTGGTATGGTAACCACTAAGTATAAATTTCCATCTACTTGCCTAGTCCATACTACCCAGATATTGGGCCCAACTGATATTCTAAATGTGTTTTCATAAACATATTTATAATATGCATATCAGAAGATGTTAAATAAAGCGAATTTTCCTCCTTGGTTCAAATGAAGGCTTGAATAGAGAAATGGGGTGGGGATGCCCTAGAAGAAAGAGGGACCTCTACCAACAGGCCACCTTCAAACCTAAACTATAATTCCATCATAGTTTGTAGTTTTCTGGTCTACCTCAGGTTGTAAGCCTCTAAGTCTTCACAATTGTGTGAGCCTTTCCCTACTGCTTTTATCCATTTGTTTTCAATTGAAGTGTAAAATAATTATAAATTAATTTCACAACATGCGATGGCACTGTGAGTAGAAGCATAAATACACAAACTACATAGATTGAAATAGAAAGATGAGCTCCAAAAAGCCAGCTCATGCACCAGGGATAGATCCTGACCCTACTACCAGGGGACCCCTTCAGCAGACCAAGCTACACAACTGTCTCACTCATGCAGAGGGTCCTGTCCAGTCCCATGGAAGCTCCACAGCTGTTGGTCTAAAGTTCCTGATTTCCCACTAGCTTGGTTCAGTTGTCCCTGTACATTTCCCCACTGTGATCTTGATTCCCCTTGCTCACAGAATCCCTCTTCCCTCTCTTCGACTGGACTCCTGGAGCTCGGGCTGGTGCTTGGCTGTGGATCTCTGCATGTGCTTCTGTCAGTTACTGGATGAAGGCTCTGTGATGACAGTTAGGCTATTCACCAATCTGATTACTGGGGTAAGCCAGCTCCAGCTCCCTCCCCACTATTGCTAGTAGCAAGCTCATTACCTATGGTGGGACACGTTATACAGCCTTGATGAAGGGGAAGGGCTTGGACCTGCCTCAACTTTACCAGGCTTTTCTGACTCCTCATGGAAGGTCTTACCTTTTTGGAGGTTTGAGGGGAAAAGCTGGGGTGGGGAGTGATAGGAGGTGAGAGAGGGGCATCTGTGGGTGGTATGTAAAATGAATAAAAAATTCTTAAAAAAGAAAAAAATACTTGAAGAAAAAGAAGAAATGAAAAGATGAAATAAAAGTTAGCTGTTGGTCATTTACAAAATACTTGATTTAATAGTTTCAGCCTCTTCATGTATTTACCCTATTATTTTCAAGAGTTTTAATTCTGTCTACAAACAACATCATGTTTTAAATTATTAAAACTCTCAGAAATTCAGAAATAACCTAATTCTAAAATTATTTGATATCTATTTAACTGTTCTTTGGAATCACTTTAGTTAAGAGCCCCAGAGTAAGATGTCCAGGTCTAAAGAGAAAAGTACAGTTTGGCAACATGGGCCTATCTAGAGTTTATCCACATTGATATTACTAAAACAGTTCATTAAGAACTTACAGTAAAATCTACAAGTTTATTCCAAAACATATGTATTGTTATATTGCTGTAAAGAGACACTGTGATCAAGACAACTCTAATAAACTAAAGCTTTTAATTGCTTAGAGTTTCAGAGGGTTAGTTTCCTATCATCATGGCTGGGTTAGTCTCCTATCATCAGTCTAGCAAGGTGCTATAGAGAATTTACATACTATTCTTGGGGCAGCAGGCAGAAAGAAATATTGAGCTTGGGGTGGGCTTTTTGAAACCTCAGTAAGCACCCCCAGTGACACACTTCCTCCTACAAAGATACCCTACTCAACAATGCCACTCCTCCTCCTCCTTCTCAAACAGTTCCACAACCAGGGACTAAGTATGGAACCTTGAACTTATGAGAGTCATTTTCATTCAAATCTCTGCAACATGTTTTAATAGAATAATCAGAGCTCTTTATATTACCTGTTTCATTGCATTATAAATGAATGGAACCAAATGAAAACTAAATTTCTGCTCCACAATGTCTTTTATCTCTAGCAAAATTAAAATCTATTTGTATTAGTATTTAATTTTTTATGTAATTAATCTATTCTATTTTATTTTATTTTCATGGTTAAGTCTTCAAGTACAAAATTTCTTACACAACTCACAGAAATCATATATCACTTTCTACATTAAATTTAATAAGACTTGATATTGCTATTCATCATCCACTCAAATATATCACACATTCCCCAAACTAACCAAAATTGAAATCCTTGTTTTCTGCTTAAATAAAATAAGGTGTGTCATTGGGAGATTTGCTGAAGACCTCTGCTCTCCTTAGCACAGCTAGCTTCTGGCATGCTGTCTAGGCTGGGTTTAAAAGGTATGGAGGTAGAGACAAAACGAGGTCTAAGCCTCCTTAACAGTAGAGACAGAAGAAAGCAGAAACCTCAAGGACCCGGTTGTTCACTCCAGACACAGCCACCTAGCATGCTGGTGACACTGGTTGCCTTGTGAGTAGGTGAGGCATTGAGAAAAGTTATTTGAAACTACTACACAGCTGATAGTCACATAGATAACAGGTCTAGAAAGGAGCAACCATCATCTGGCCAGGACCATCTCCCTGGAAGCTCGGTACGTAGAAATCCACTGATTTAGGAAAGCAGTGGCAATCTTCTCCTATTTCATTGGTTTTGCTGAAGTCACTGTTTAATAAATTTTGTACCTAACTTCTTGTTTCTCCACTGTGGCCCCTAGTATCTTCTCCCATGTAGACAATTTTAAACTGATTCTTCAAAGAATAATTAAACTTACCTTAAATTGCCACATGTGTTACAAATCCTTACAGCTCTTTTCTCAAAGACATATTTATCTATACGAAATTATACAAAAATTTATACAAAATTAATTGTACAAAATTAATCCAAATGTATATGATTGTTCATAATAGTTAAGATATGGGATCATTCTTGATGCCCATTAGTATATGAATGGGTAAAGAAAATAGAATAGGTGTATTGTATATCTCATATATATCACTATACACACACACACACACACACACTCACACACACTCACACATGCATACTATTCAACTGTGATGCTAGTGAAAGTCATTTGAGGAAGTAAGTGAACTAAATGAGACACTGAGAGACAAATATTATATGTCACTTTAGAAACCTAAACTGTATTGATGGTAATGGTTACTATGAGTTATAAAGAGGTGAGAAAGATGTTGGGTAATGGGAACAAAAGCACAGTATTGACCTCCCAGCTTCTTAAACCGTGGCTGCTGAGCACAAACGTGTTCGCTGAACTGAACAGGAAGGTAATGAAGCATCCAGCTGTAGTGAAAGATTTCTTCATTTGAAGCAATCAAAACTTTAAAGTCAAAGGCATGAATTTTATCTAAGGGGTCTCTTGTAGTGCTCACCTGTGGTGTAGTGCAGGACTTCACTACAGCTGTATTTCTGAGCACTCTGCCTGACACAAGCTGGCACGTCATACAGCACCAAAGACCACTGCCTAAAACACCTCTGCTCAAATTTGAGACAACTGTGTGTCATGTTGCAGTATTTTGATTCTCCATGAGAGGTTTTCTGTTTTTCTAGAGTCATAATGGCTTGCTTATAAACAACCAAGACTTTAAATGTTTTCCCACTGTCACTCCTTACACATAATTATCAAATTAGTCCATCTATGAATTATATTGTTTAAGAATGTTTACTTTTAAGGTTGTAATTTGGCTTCAGTTTCATTTAAAATAATCATCAATTTAAAATTAAATAAGAACAATATATTTTTTAATTAATTTTGGCTTAGGACTGGGATACAGTTTTCAACTGTTTTGTTCTACTTATTTAAGGAAGTAAGAGTTCTCAGCATTGAGTACAAAATCAAATATATCTATCAGTACTGAAAGATACTAAATATACTCTATGTTCCACACTCCCAAATATTAGCCTAGATTAAGTTCTTTATGTAAAGCAAGCACAATTATCTCATTAATATGCAAGTTTGCTTTCATTTTAATTGTAATGATTGCTAAAATTATATTATTTCAAAAGCTCTTTTAAAATAAATTATTTCTGATTTTTTATTAGCAAATATTTGGTTTGTATGCGTATTTAGTATGCCTATGTATCCAGGGTCAGAAAAAATTTACTGGGCCAAAAAGTTTGGAATTATAAAAAGTTTCAAAAGCCATGACCTAAGCAGCATAATATTCTACCATGCAATTAAAATAAATAAAAATGTTTCTATATGAAAGGGATAATATAATATGTACACCTGTTACTATCCTGGTAAATATCTATTGCAGACTATAAACTGAATTTGTCCTGTGGCTGAGTAGAACTTTTATAAATGTTTCACTAAGTTTGGAAACAATGAAAAGTTTTGTTGCAGGGATGATAGTGATAAGTGGTGTTCCTGCACAAACACCAACTTTATCAGCATGGAATTTATTCCCAGGCTCCTCGTAGATGCATGACAATACAGGTAACGCCAAACTATACATCCTATGGGCATTCTTATGTATGCATGTGCACATAACATAAGGTTAATGTCTTTTCTACCTTAACTAAATGCTTACTAGACACAGTGGCTGTAACTTGCAGTTTGAGGTGTGATAGCAAAACCAGCACAAATTTACTTTCCTTTTACACAAGTTCATGGGTTAAAGATTTCTTCTTCCTGCAGATCTTAGCAACCTCAGCATATGATCTTTTCTTGTTCTAAATTATGAACTTACTTCACTCTTTCATTGAAAAGAAGTATCTAATAGCTTGTATTTGTCAATATTTTTTCCGTGCTTTTACTAAGTAACAATAAAGTTACTTGAATAACAATACAGTGTATCATACCTCAACAGTGGGTTTATTAACTGAGATGGCTCATGAGCGCATTGCACATACAACATGAGTAACTGATGTTGATGAGAAAGCAGTCTGCCATGTGTGGATCGATTTATGATAGAGTGGAACAGCATGTGACAGCATGATGCCTCAGCACACTGCTCAGAATGGTGTGCAATTAAAAAACCCACAAATTGTTTACTTCTGCAAATCTATTTCTAATAGTTTCTGATCATGAACAATTAAAGCTGTGGAAAACAAAACCATAAACTGGAAAAGTGGAGGTGCTGCTGCGTCTCTCGGTACTCTGAAGAAGTAGTTCATTATTTAAGTATCATCTGAACTTTGTACTCAATTTTCTAGATAATTTTCTTGGATATAATAGGTGTTTATAGAAGACTAGCTTTTAGTTCCCCATGTTCCTTATTCCAATATGTGTATAAACAAATGCACCTTTAATAAATGTGTATACAACCAATATAACAAAAATAAATTTGTAATACAGGGTTTTGTTGTATACTCTAGGCTGACCTTGATTTTAGAATCATTTTGCTTCAATCTATTACTGATTGGATTCCTGAGAATTCAGCTGTTCACTAAGACACACACAATGCAAGTACTTATTCAGGCCACTTAAACCTAAACCCAATATAATATTCCAAGTCTGTTCATTGAAGAACTATTTTGCTCAAGTTGAATATCTACTGCTGTAGCCACTAATTTCCCAGTGGTAACAATCAACCATGTGCAACCATATTTTTCAAGTGAAATATTTGGGAAAAGATCTTAAGAAAGTAAATCATACTAACTCTGTATAGAAAATTGAATCAAATGAATAGCAGATCACACACAATTATTCAGCTTTGTTTTCAAAGAAAGCTAATATCCAGCATCATAAGGCTACCTGCTTTCAATATAGAGCAGGATCAATATATGACATGGCTCTTCATGGTAGTCACTGAGCAGAACCCAAAAACTCTCAGGCAATTTAATCATTTCTTAAATTTTTATCACCACTAGGATCTAAATGACCCCAGTTTTTCTCTCTTACCTTCTTTGCACCATCCACAATTACAACTATTCCTTCTCTGAATTTTTAAAGATTATTGTTTTATAATGTGCATATGTGTCCCATGTATTTGTGTGCGTTTATCCTCATGCATAAGGGCACCCACAGAGCCCAGAGATACCCTAGAGTTACAGTTACAGGTGCTTGCACATAGGCTGACAAAAGGTCCTGGGAACTGAAATCTTAACTGGTAAACCATTCCTCCCAGCTCCAACCCATGTGTATAATCTGTTATTTAAAAATTACTTTTTAAAAAAAAAGGTATCCCCAGAAAATATGGTTTCCTCTTTCCATGAAAGATTTTTTAAACAAAAAATCTTTTCTCCTTTTCCTTCTTTCCTGCACCTTACGTGGTTTAATGTGCCGAGAAGTAAGATTACAGTTTCTAACACCCTACAAATTGAAACATTCCATTAAAGCTCAGGAAGTTAACAAAATAAGTTTCAGGAAGCTCCTGAAGCTTACAAGATTCACAAAGCCTCTCCCCAGGGTTACATAAGCAGTAACAGTTGTTATGGAAAGATCTGGAGACCTGCTAGAAAACCTTGCAGAGAACTTTAGGTAATCAGCTTTTGTGAGTCATTATCTATACCTGTTTTCTAATGGATGACAAAAAGAAAAGGTGTGGAGTTGAGTGATGGGAGAAGTGAGGAGGTTCTGGGAGGAATAGGGGGAGGGGAAACTATAATCAGAATATATTCTATAAAAGAAAATTTATTTTCAATTTAAAAAAAAGAACTGTGATAAAAATAAAGGAAGACTACACAACTTCCCCTGGGCTCCATATCCCGGTCCACACCTCTGGCTACTTTACCAGAGGCCAGACTGGTCCTAGGGACCCCAGACTGATGCCTAGCCCAATTGTCATCCAAAAGGCTTCACCCAACAACTGATGGGAACAGATACAGAGACCCATAGCCAAACGTTAGGCAGATTTCAGGGAATCATACAGAAGAGGGAGAGGAAGGATTGAAGGATCCAGTGTTGTCAAGAGCACCAAAAGAAAAGTCACAGAACCAGCTAACCTGAGATCATAGGGGCTGACCGAGACTGAACAAACAACAAAGGCGCTGCATGGGACTGACCTAGGCCTTCTGCATATAGGATACGATTGTGTAACTTGGTCATCCTCTGAGACTCCTAACAGCGAGAGCAGGGATGTCCCTGACTCTGTTGCCTGCTTTTGGAACCCATTCCTCCTTCTGGATTGCCTCATTCAAACTTAATAGAAGAGGAGGGGCCTTGTCTCACTGCAACTTGATATACCATGGCTGGCAGATATCCATGAGAGGCCTGCCTATATCTGAAGGTAGGCAGTGGAGGAGGAGTGGATGAGAAGTGGGGGCTATGGGGAAAGGAGGGAGGGGAAATTTTAATTGGGATGTAAAAAACAAAATAAATAAATAAATAAATAAATAAGCAAAAAATATATAAAAAATTAATAAAGAAAGGAAAGAGAGAACTATTTAAATTTAACAGCCAATTTTACTTGCCTTGGATTTCCCATGTAACAGCTGTTGTAGCCTAACTTAATGCATAACTATAACTTTTATTATGTAATATTCCATGGCCCCAACCCCAGAATGATACATGGGTTGTTAAAATGTTCATTTTATGATAATCGTTGGCAAGAAGCAGAAGATAGGCTCTCAGCCTTATTTTATAAAATGAGTATCCACCATAAATGCTACAAATATGCAGCATATGGATAGTGCTTGAAAGTATTTGTTATTTGAGTCCATTGGAATTATTTGGAGTCAGTGGTTTATTCCCTTGTAAGACTTTGTTAAAGACGCTGTAACGTACCCCTTCATGTTCACTTAAGTGATGTTTTCTATGGTGTTCAAAATAAAAGAGAGAACAAAGCCCATCATCAGGGACAGACACTCAGACACACAGTCACATAGCCAGGGATAGACATTTCATAAGGCAGAATTCTGGAAGACAGAGATTCACACTCATAAAACAGGTAGATGAGGACTACAGAAGAAACAGGAAGGCAAAGTAGAAAACTCAAATCTGGGCTTGCTTTTAGTCAAAGGACAGCAAGGGGAATACTTCAGTACTTTGATTCCTCTCCTCAAGGCAACACTGACACACTTTTGATAACTGTGTATTTATTATTAGTCCATTCGAACAGACTGCAATGTGGTGCCCATATGAAGAATCTCTAATACGTTAAATCTACACAATCATCCATGCTAAGCTGGGATTTTCAGTGGTGCAGCTGCCTTTGAAAGAAGCATGTTCATATAAGTCACCCAAATAAACTCACTGGGTTCACGATATTAAACTTGCATCAGATTGTTTTAGATTGCCTTTGGTGTTCTGGCTTAGGTGAAGGGACACTCGTTCATTTTTCCAAAGAGAAATCATAATGCAGCTCCCATCTTTCAAGGAGCTGTGAGACTTACATTATCCAACTTCATTACTCACTCTCTACCAGTTGTCTGTCAAGCTCCAAGTCTTCATGAAGACTAGCACCTATTCAGGTATTATCTTTATCACACTATGTAAATATAATAATCCAACCATCTTGACTCTCTGCTACCTGGACTTCCCAATGAGCTTTTCTACTTCACTTAAGCACCTGTTCATATAACCATGACCTGAGATCCTGACATCTCAAGAAGTAATCCGATCTCAAATTGTCCACATCTAATATCTCATTCTCACTCCAGTGTCTCATCCTTCCAACCACTTTCCACACTTTTAGATCTATCATATAAAGCACTTTTTTAGACACGTGACTCAGTTAGATCATTCTCAGGGTTTATATCAATCTGGAATTCATGCACTGAAACTGTGATCCACAAACTGATGTTATTCTAATAAAGAGTGGGTATTTGGGGAGGTTATTACTGCCTACTCTAGTTTCCTCTCTATTGCTGTGGTAAATACCACAAATAAAAGCAACCTGGAAAGGGAAAGGTTTATTTCATCTTACAGTTTAAGCTAAGGGAAGTCAGGGTAGGAACTCAAGTCAGGAATTTAGAGGCAAGAACTGAAATTAAAACCATGGAGAAATAAATATTGCTTATTGGGTTGCTTGCTATGACTTGCTCAGCCTGCTGTCTTATAACCAACCAGGTCTGCTTGTAGTTTTGCCTCCATCAGCCTCTTCAAGTCATTCTCTTCCAGCAGGTTTTTGGTACTGGAATTTGTAGGGCTCACATTTAGGTCATTTACATATTTGAACTTGTCCTTAGTCCTTTATGTCTACCCTGATTTCTTTTTTATCATGAATACAAATCAAGTATATTTTATCTTGCCATTTCCTCTCTTTGCCCCATAACAATAATGCCAATCTTATATATCATTGAGATATATTTCGCCATTAAGTTTAATATTTACTTAGTTGACTTATAAATGGCTCAGTGAGCTGCCCAATACTCCTAGGTAATATAAAGCAAGGAATCTTGGTCATAATAGTAAAATTTCATATCACAATTTCCAAAGGTTAAAACTGTTAGCCATTTTTATTTCCCTAAACCAATATCATCTCCCTGTAGGGTTCTTCAGGGTATATTGTACTTTCTTCTCTTAAAAATGACTTCACTACTCACTAGTTTGAATGCCAGTAAACTTTTTTTAAACAAATATTATTACACGGTTTTTGTTTCAAATAAAACGTCAAATTCAGTTACTAGTGAGTTTAAATTCTTTCTCTCTTTCTAATTATGAATCAATTATAGAAAAGCAAGGGAAGATAACTCTAGTGCTGAACTTGAGCTGTATTAGTGAATAAAAGAGAAACTGTGGAGTTAATTTCATATGTTAATGGCAGATGCTTCTAATTGGTGATCTAACACCTGATTTCTGCCTGTATGTACACCCTAGGTAAACAGTGTCCAACATTATCTGATTGTAAGTCTGAGATCTTCTCTCTCTTCAGCATTGAGTATTGAGAGCTATATTAGTGACTGCTGTGCAGTCATGATTAAAATATCTAACAAGAAAAAAATGAGAGAAGGGAGGTTTATTCTGGCTCATATTTTGATATGGAATCAATCACAGCAGGCCTGGTGAAGAGGCTAAGTTCGTGGCAACAGTACTTTGTAGTAGAGGTTGTTTAAATTACAGCAGACCAAGATACAGAGAAGACCATGAACCAGGAACCATGGATAACTGCCATCCTTTCAGATATTCCCTACTTTCTAAAGGTTCAGTCATAACAAGGGGTACAGTAGTCACCATATTACTGAATCAGTAAGCATCATCAATTACACTTACTACTGGTGTGATCTCTGATTGTAACCCTTGAGTTATGATAATGTTTATACTCTAAAGAGAACTTAAGCCAAATGCTCAATGCTCTGTCATAAACTTCAAGAATCCACCCCCATCTTCTGCTTTTTGTTGAAAGGAAAAGCTGTGCCCTTAGCCCCAACCCATGCCTACCTAGTATGTCTCAGGCATAGGTCAGGTGGCTCCTTGCTGAGACATTCAATATAAAACCCTTCTACTTGAGGGATAATCCATTCTGCTTGACTTTTCCTTTGGTAAACATGTTTACCCACTCAGAGATGAGTCACTGCAGCAGTTATGCTAAATCAACAACCCAAGCTCTGCCTCTGTGGCCTTTCTCTTGCATTTACATCTGAATCTCAGCCCACTCCTGAAATAGAAAGCCTGGCCTCCATCCAGGCTCCCTAAATCTGATTATGGAATCATCTGAGAGCAGATCTGATTGGCTAACAGCACCACAAGGGCCAGTGTTAGCCTTATTTCCCCTTCTAAGTGGTGTTCTGTAGCGATGTCTGCTGCTTCAAGTCATTAGCAAACATGAGTCGGAGTACAAGGTGTTCCGAAATGATGTAAAGCAGAAGCAGGCATCAGCTTTGTTCTCTTTTGACTGCTGATAATTCATGGAAGATTTTGATTACAAAGGCTCATGTTGACTTTTATAATCAACTCAAGGGAACATCTGTCCTTTATGAAACAGTATATTGTAGTGGTTAAAGACCGAAGTGGCCTGAATATTTATGTTTCTCAAAATTCATGTGTTGAAATTTTACTCCCAAGGTTGTGGTAGGAGGAGGCAGAGACTGGAAGTAACTAGGTCACATCAGCAATATGCTCCCGGCTGGTATGGGTGTCCTTAAAGAAGAGGCCCTTGAGAGACTCTGCTCTATCTATGTGTAAATTAGAGTGAGGAGACTGCTCTCTAGGATGAGTATGTGTTTTATTTGAATTCACATTCTTCAACCTTCCAACTATGGGATATCAATATCAATTATCTGTAGGACACCCAGCCTATTGCATTTTGTTTTAACATCCCACATGAATAATTACAATGACTTAAGATTATTAATCAAAAGTAAGAGTTTGATTCCTAGTACCACATTAAACATGGCTGACAAAGTAAACTAGTGCCATGAAGCATGTAATTCCAGCACTCAGGAAGCAGAGACAGAAGGATTGAATTTCAAAGTCATTCTGGGCTACTCGAGTTGAAGAACAATGTTGCTACATGTGTCCCATCTCTGAAAAGTTAAGTAAATATATACCTACACAAATTTAAATGTCACTGAAATCCATGCCACATTTGAGAAGGCTGAAGATAGCAGCTAGAGAGATGGCTCAGAGGTAACAGCAGTTGTAGCTCCTGCAGAAGAACTTATGGTGGATTCCCAGCCCCCACGTGATGGCTCACAATCATCCATAACTCTTAGGCATTCGTGTGGTACACATTGATGTACATAAAATAAACAAATACAATTTGTAAAAAGAATTTAAATAAAAAAGCATAAGCCTAGATGCATTTAAGACCCCATACATTGGAGGATGCTATTGTGGCATTATGTGACTCACTTTCATAATAATAAAATAGTCTCTAACTGTCAATGCCACCACACATTTGTCTATAGTTATTTCCTGGGCTTAAATCTCCTCAGTAAACTTTGCATTTTCCTTGTCAACTAAAAATAATCCTCTACTCTAAAAGGAATCAGTAAGAGAACAGACATGCTACAAAGTTAAAAAATAATATCTGAAAATAGTTGCCCCTTAGGCCTAGCTGATACCTACTGGTAACAATATCTTTCTTGTCTTTTATTATTATTTGTGATTTCTTATTTTTTTCTGTTACAATCATTTTAATAATAAAATATATAAATACATGTAATAAATACATATGAAGCTTAGTTCAGGTGAAGCATCATGGCATTATACAGGAAAAATAATGACATTCAACACCTTGTACTATGAAAATTTATATTGTGGTTAACTTACACAAAAGAAATGCACCTTTAAAACTATAGAATCCAAAGGCAAACAGAAAAACAAACCACTAAGTCAAACTAAAATAAACAAAGCACTTTTCTGTTATTATTCTTCCATATTAACTGAATACATATGATTGGGCCCAAGAGATAAACTCTTACTTTAAACACACTGGTCAGATATACTTGAACATATTGTAGAGAAGAAAGGTGGGGCAATATTTTTCCTAGACTTTCCATTCATTTGAATCCAGTTACACAGGCTTTCCAAACAAAAAGTATGTCCTGAACAGCTTAACAAACAGAACAGACAAGCAATTATTTGTGATTTCTTATAAAGAATGGATTTCTGTTAGGAAAATGGAGACTAAACCTTAGAGTATTTACTAGTAAGTCAAAATTTGCGATAAAATGCAGAAGTGACAGGACCTGCCTGTACTGAATCTACCAGGTTTAAATGAATCCCCAGGGGTGCCTTGATCCTGGAGGACATGGGAATGGAGGGGAGAGGCTGAGGGAAAGGTGGGGGTGGGAGCGGGAGGGGGGAGGACAGGGGAACCCATGGCTGATGTATAAAATTTAAAACACATAATAATAAAGAAAAAAATATTTTTAAAAAGACAGACAAATAAAAATCTACAAGAAAAAAAAAGTGCAGATGTGGCATAGAATGCTAAGCAAACCAAGTTCGTACATGTTCAAGACACCTAACATGTTCAACACACCTAATTTCTACTGGAGAACAGAGACAGTGTTTGTCCATGGGCTTTCAGCCAGGCTGGCAATCATGTACTATTAGAGTAGGAATGTAGCCATCTTTGACCCATCCAAGACAGCACTCTCTTTGCTGATCTGACAACACCAACAGCTTGCTCTGCAGCAGTGTGTATCTATTGTCTCTTCTGTTCATGTGTATTTTTACACAAAGCTTTTTTATTTCTAGTCTCTCATCTGTTTTTAGGAGTCCTTTCTCTTATCTTCTAACATTCAGATAAGAGCAGTATTCATTTGTTAGGATTTCCATTGCAAAATAGCACAGCCGAGGTGACTTAAACAGTCAGATACAAAAGGAAAAGTCTTTCACAGCTCTGAGAGCCCGAAACCCAACATCTTGATGTCTCCTGAGGCCTCTTGGTGACAGCCACTGTGACATTTTCTGTATGTGTGCATTCCTCTAGGGCCCATTCTTCTTTTTATAAGGACATCTGTTCCATTACATTAGGGGGCACCTTTATGACCTTATTTAACCTTTGAAACTTCTTTAAAGGCTCTATACCAAATACAGTAGCCTTGAGGTTAGGGGGTCAATGTATTCAGTTTCAGGGAACACAATGCAGTCCATCACACATTTGCAGATTCATCAGTTAATGCATCACCCTCCATGACCCTGCTTAGTGAAGTACTAATAGAGTCTGACATTGTAATAGACCATTTTGAAGTAATATAATGCTCTTATGAGATTGTGCTGAAAGTAATCAAAATATATAGGGCCTGGAAAGTATGAATGGGAAGAAGTAATCAGGTTAATAAAGGGTCATTTTTCTCTTCAATATTATTTCTATCTTTAGCATAATATTTACACAATTAGTGGGATGTCTTTTAAAAAGTTGATTTTCTTTTTTATAAAGAAATATTTCAAACCCAGGAAAACTTTAAGAAAAATGAGTATTCATGTATGCCATCATTCAATAAACCAAATTTTATATGAATATATATATTCAAAGTTCCTTCAAATCATTATTTAATCATATGCCCTCTCTCTTTCACAGTGGGTTATCATATTTTGAACTCAATATGCCTTCATACTTGTGCCTTATATAAAAATATGGGAATAACTCACATTTTTTTATTGAATTCCAGGCTCATTCCATGAATAACTCCATACCTGACACTATCAATGAGGCCAAGATATATTAATTGCTAAATTAACATAGCAATAAAATGACTTCTAATGGCATATTGCTATTCTCATAGATTATATCCATCAGCCCTCACCAGAGAAGCTTCTTCTTATAGTAGATGGTAATTAATGAAGAGATCTAAAACTTGACAATGTGCAGAAAGTGAGAGACTTTGAAATATCTAGCCCTAAATAGAATATCTTTATCAAACCTCTTCCTTCAAGGCTCAAGGATCTATGAAGATGAGGAGGCAGGAAAATTGTGAGAGCCAGAGGTGGTGACTTGCACAGGGGTGATAAGCATATGAGCTCACAGAGACAGGAACATCATGCACGGAACTTGCACAAATTCAAATCAGACAAACTCTAAGCAGTGGAGAAGGAAAAGTGGACAAAAAGTCCCATCCCAAGCCAAGAAGCTTTTTGCAGTTGGTGCCTGATGGGAGAGTATATATCAACCACACAACCATACTCCAGGGCAGGCCATGTGAATAGGACAACATAAACCACACTCTGTGTGTGTGTGTGTGTGTGTGTGTGTGTGTGTGTGTGTGTGTGTGTGTTTGTGTGTATATGTGTGTATGTGTGTGTGTTTGTATGTGTGTGTGTGTTTGTGTGTGTGTGTGTATGTGTGTGTGTGTATGCTTGTGCATGCATGCACATGCTTTTTTGTTTTGTTTTTTAAGAGAAAAAGTACGAAGTTGGGTAGAAAAGTAGGTGGAATAGAAATTGCGAGTTGGGGGAAGGGAAAGAATATGATAAGGTATTTGATACCGTATTACACAAAGGTATTTTCATGCAAATTCATTATGCACATTGAACTAACTTCCTTATACTCCCTCTGTCCTTTCTTACCCTTGCCACTCCCACTAACCCCCTTTGTCCACCTAAATACTTTCACTTCTCCTTCCAAACATACAGACACACATCATTTTATGTATCAATATAAATATGTAATAAATATATCAACCTGGGAGCCATATAGGAGAGAAAACATCTGACATTTGTGTTTCTGAGCCTGGCTTAGTTCACTTAGTGTGATTATCTCCAGTTGCATCTGTTTTCCTGAGAGTGGCATAACTTTGGTGCTTCTGATGACAGCTTTTTTACATGAGTAAATTTAAACTCCCAATCATGACAGGCAGAAGATCCACGGCCTCTGATTTCCTGGACACAATTCTTCTAGCTCCTGTTAATCAGACACAGAGGTTTATTGGGCAATTTATGATGATGAGTAAGTTTTACTTCCTTCACTCTTCTTCAAAGTGTTAGCCTTGATGTTGCCCTCCTTAGTGAAGGTCTAAGTTCTGATTCTTCCATCATTGTAAGGAAAGCCCTCAGGAAATTTTAGAAATTCAAACAAAATAGATTAGCAACTTTCTTAATACATTGATTTCCACTCCAGTGTATTTAAAAAATGCATATCCATTATAACTCAAAATGCTGGACAACTTTATATTTTTAATATTATTATTAATTCTTTGAAAATTTCACACATTGTATTTTAATCATATTCATTAACCCCCCCAAACACACTCCCTCCTTCAATATTTACCCAACTTTGTGTCCAGTTCATATCCCTTGTATACTTTTGGGTCTGTGGCCTCGCACACATGGAGCATGGTCAACCTGCCAAGAGATACACCCTTGAAAATGACTAACTCCCTCTCCAGCAGCTATCAGTATCAATAACATCTCAAGTAGGTGTAAGAATTAATATCCAGCTAGCCCTCCATGCTAGGATTTTGTCAGGATTGATCTCGCATAGGACTTGTATATACAGTCATACCTGATCTGAATTCATATGTGTACCTTCCCTGTTGAGTCCAGAAAATACTGAACAATGTACTCATATATCACTTCTGGTTCTTACATTCTTTCTGCTTCCTCTCCCACAATGATTCCTGAGCTTTGGCAGGAGGAGATATGATGTAGATGTCCTATTTAGGGCTGAATATTCCCTAATCTCTTACTGTCTGCATGTGGACCAATGAGTTTCTCTGTGTTAATCACCATCCACTGCAAGCAGAATCTCCTCTGATAAGGCTTGAGAGATGTATTGTTCTATGGATTTAACAGTTAGTTAATTACTATGTCCAGAGGAAGAGCAGTAGGTTTTCCTGTGGATTCTCCTCTATGTCTAGCCATAGGTTCTTTGCCATGATAAAAGTATCAGATAACGGGGTCTAGCTTGTGGAGCAGGTGTTAAATCCAATCAGCAAGTGGTCATTTACTTTCAGGACATCTGTATAATAATGATTATACCAGTGAACATATCTTGCTAGGGTGGTTATTTTTATAACTCCCAGGATTCACAACAGGACAATATTGAGGACTTCTTTTCTCCTCCAGTAGCTGTAAAAATCACCTTCCAGCACTATATTAAGGCTACCAGTAAAGATGATGCTTTCAAGTCGGTGCCACCATATCTCTATGTTCTATGATTCAAGCTTGTGGTGTCTTCAGCAATAAGACTATATCATCAAGTTCTGGAGGGTAACCAAGAATATTAGCCTAATGTTTGGGTGGTCTATGGAAACTCACTGGCAAACAATTCCAAAAGAGATAACACACCGGGGACTGGATTTTTAATTGTTAACCTGTCGTGTCTAGAGAGAGAGAGAGATTCCAGGAAACTTTGGAAGTAGTAAGTTTTCACAGGACTCTTCCAAAAGGTCTTTGGTATTACATTCTTACATTCTTTCTTACTTAGTTATTTCAAAGAGATAAAATACCTTGGACCTGTTCTAGGTGTGTTGTTTGTTTGCATTGCTGTTAATGGATGCATTATTTTACTATTATTAAATATTATATACCAATTAGATTATTTTAATGATACAATTTAATTTGGTTATTAGATTTTAGAGTGTAAGATCAAAATTTTAAAGTGTCTTTGTTATAGCTTCCAAAATTTCCATGAATCTTTCAGTTGAGAATTATATGAGAATTTATCATTTAAATTTTTAGATTAATTTTCCATAAAGAGAAAATCATTAAGATTGTTTTTTTATTTTTCATTCATTGTGACTGGCTGTCAAATTTCTGCTGTCATGAAAACTGCAAAAACACCCAAGTAAAATTATATAATATTAAGAAATGTTTTCTTTTTCTGTCACTTGAGAAGAACAGTGACAATTTTAATTTCTCCTATTTATATCAATGATGTTTTTAAGTTCATAAAGAACTTTTCTCTACACAAGTTGCTAATGTTTTATCTATTTTCCATTTACCTATATACAGAATCAAATGGTTCAATTTATATAGCTTCTCAATCCCCATTTCAAAGTGTTTCACCCAGAATAATAAATTAACCAACCAAACAAAATATATTGTGACTATCACTTCCCCTCTCCTCCTTTAATTATTGTTAAAATTTTCCATTCCATGTATTTAGTATGTGTGTTTATAGAAGAAGTATGCACACATGTGTTATGACATGTTAGTGAAAGCCCAAGAACAATTTGTAGGTGGAGTCAGTTCTCTTTTTACAATATGGGTTCAGGGAATCAAGCTTATATTGTCACTGTTGACATGTGTGTTTATCTACTTAGCCATCTCACTGGCACAGTTCTTTAATCACTTTTAAAATGTTTGCTGCCATTTCCTTGTGAGATTCCTGTAGGAGGTCTTTGGTTGTCTAATTCAGCAAGTGAAGATCTATTTTGTTTAGTATTCCTGGAAGTCTCTTTGTCATCTGGTAGAATGACAGGTGTGGCAGGCTCTCACAAAGAGAGCCAATTCTACAGACTTTCTAAATCTGAAGGAGACAAGGATGAGGATAGGCATTCAATGCCTCTCATGCCATGCTTCATTTTATATTTCACTTTAGAAAGTCTTTCAGTAAGAAAGGACAGCAAGACTGGCCTCTGAGGTCCCTGGTCTTCATGCAATGAAGATGACATAGTATCCACCAAGACTCACTTGTTTATGAGCAAATGTCTGCTTTTATAAGTTTATTGTGCTTGACAGAAAACCTTTACAGAGCTCTGTATATGAACACATGGCATATTTGTTCTCCATCATCACAAAATGCTCAAAGCAGTTCCATGATGATGGTTTTCTAGGTTCTTGAAGCCACTACATACTTCTAACATGAATCGCCTCTTTGCATCTGCTCATTCTTATTTTCAACTTGCATTTTTCACTTAGATGGGCCTTTCACATTGAGTCAATGACACTCACACAGCAGAATTTTTATGTTAGAACTATTACATTGTACTAAAACCTGTGAACATGTTTAGATAGTACTGTTTTATGAGTAATGTTCTGGGTAATTTAGATTTTATTTTTAATTTTATATTTTATGAATGTGTCAGTATTGAAAAGCACAGACCCCAAATAACAGAAAGAATTTCTAAGTAATATCAAGTGACAAAATTAATATAATTGTTTTAAGCAAACAAAAGGCTTACATTATACAAAACATGTCTTATATGTTATACATTATTATATAGCATCTTTGAATTCCTACTAATTAGATTTATTTAAAATGAAGGATACATTTAAATCTGGTGGATTCAGTACAGGCAGGTCAAGTCCCCTCCTTCCAGGCTGAGCAAAGTGTCCCTGTGTAAGCCCAAGGTTTCAAACAGCCAGCTCATGCACTAAGGACAGGTCCTGGTCCCACAGACTGGGTGCCTCCCAAGCAGATCAAGCTATTCAATTGTCTCACTTATCCAGAGGGCCTGATCCAGCTGGGGGCTCCACAGCCTTTGGTTCATAATTCATGTGCTTCCATTCATTAGTTTGGCTATTTGTCCCTGTGCTTTTCCAGTCTTGGTCTCAACAATTCATACTCTTACAGTCTGGGAATGGAGGGGAGGGGCTGGGGGAAAGGTGGGGGTAGAGGCGGAAGGGGGAGGACAGGGGAACCCATGGCTGATGTGTAAAATTAAAACACAAATATAATAAATTTTAAAAAGGAGAAAAAAAAACTGTGCATCCTCAGGGAGGGGCACCTCCTCTAGCCTCTCAGTGCAAAGGTGTGCTCTATGAGGTCCCTGCTGCAGCTTGAACTGCTCCAATAAACATTTCTTTTTCATTTTGGTGAAAAAAATAAAATAAAACGAAGGATACTCTGATTAAACTAATTTTCATATTATTACAAGATAACAGTGGTGGTCTGAATGAAAATGGCCCCCATAGGCTCATAGAGAGTGACACTATTGAATAGTGTAGTCTTGTTGGAGGAACTGGGTCACTGGGGGATGGGCTTTGAGGTTTCAGAGGCTGAAGCTAGCCTCCTTGTCTCTCTCTCCTTCTTCCTGTTGTCTGCCTATCCAAATGTAGAACTCTCAGCTCCTCCTCCAGCACCATGTCTGCCTATGTGCCTCCATGCTTCCCACTATGATAATAATGGACTAAATAAAACTCTGAAACTGTCAGCCAGACCCAATAAAATGTTTTCATTGATAAGAATTGCTGTAGCCATGGTGTCTCTTCATAGCAATAGAAATCCTAAATAAGACAATAGCTTTAACAGAGAGCTGTAGTAGAAATGGTTGCCCCATGCAGTGGTGGTACCTGTAATCTCAGCACTCTAGAGGCTAGCCAGGCTACAGAAAAGCAAAACCACAATGTTAGAAGTCATGATAGATAGATGTTAGATAACTCAGCTTTGACATCATTCTCCTGCCATTTATTCTGAACAAACATTCAGAAAGGCATTAATTTATTCATGAAAAGAAGTAAGCATGAGCTAAAAGTTTCCTCTGTTCACTAAGACATTACATCTGTTCTCCCTTATTCCATGTTTTTCCTAAACATCTAAAAAGTAGACAAGGCTTCATAGTAAACAGCAAGTAACGAAACGTAATTTAGTATTTTTAGTGACAGTAAAACATTTCTTTTTCTATCTATGCTACCAGTCACAGTAATATAATATCTAGTATTTAAGAATTCACCATTTAGAGACTTTTCTTTGCTCTAAGTTTCAATTTTGCACTTTAGCAGCTATCTAAAGCAAATTTTTTTTAAGCTTCTATAGCTTTTGGCATTTTGCAGTCCCATTCATCCTTTGAAAGATGTATTCTCTAGTTTTGGGGTCTGAATTAGTCAGTGGCCAAAGCAGATAAGGATAGATACGGCAAGAGGAATGGGACAAAACACATCACTGTTATTATTTCTTCTTTACACATAATCCCCAAACCTATGCAGTGCTTACTATAGTTGTAAATATAAATAACAAAGACAGTTATAGCAAAAGAAAAACTAGGTTTATGACCCCAGTTATAGTTACTGTTCTTCACATTAACACTGTACTTTCATAAATACAAAATAAAATTTTCTAATATGTACTCACTAACATCAATATTTATCTTTTTATGTATCTATGCATGTGCATGGGGATGCATGTTCATGTTAGATCGACTTCAGATGTCATTTTTCAGGAGCTAGCCTTACCAGTGTCTCTCATTGGCTGGTAAGGCTGACAACCAGTAAGCCTTAAGGAGTCAAATGTCTTTGTATCTCCAATACTGTGGTTATAAGCACATACTACCAGGCTCAGTTGTTTTTAATCTTTGGGATTCTCTACAGTTGTGAAGCAAGCACTTTGCATCCAGCCCAATATTAACATTTGCTGTTTATTAACCATTGTCCTAAGTGCTTAATATGTAACTTAGCCTTTACAAATTCTAACTATAACAACTTGAAAAGTACAAAGAAGGTAAAGCACGCACACACACATGTGCGTGCACGCGCACGCACACATACATACACACACACACACACACACACACACACACACATACACACAATGTTAAAAACAAAAACAAGAGTGATATCTCTGTGTGGTAAAAGGTAAAAGGGACTGCTTTGGCCTGAATTATGCTCCCTTCCCCCAAGATTTATATACTAAACCCCAGACCTTGTATGTCATAAGCTACTGCATTTAGTGACAGGATCGATAAATGTGTAATTTACTTGGAAGCTGGCTTTTAAAGTGGTCCACAATTCATTATGATAGGTGTCCTCCTAAGTAAAGGAAATTTTAACACATGGATAATCCCAGGCATACACTGATAACTGTGTCAGTTCAAATAGCTATGTGAAACCAAGAAACAGGCTTCAGAAGAAACCAAGCATGCTATTAGATTTGATGTCAGATTTTTTCTTTTTTATCTCTCAAACATTACATCCTAACCACAGCAATTTTCTCTCACTACACTCCTCTCAGTCCCTCCAACACACAAACACACACACACACACACACACACACACACACACACACACACACACCTCCCCTCTCCTGACTCCAGAACTGTGAAAACAATCATTTCTGTTAAGTGACTCAGTCTGCAATATTTTCTTGTGACCACAGAAAGAAAATAAAACGAAGTGTAAACTCAAGTTCTGACCTGAGGACTCACAGTTATAACTAGTATCCTAATGTGTCATGTAAGGATATCATGTTATTTTTTTTATTTTGGTGGACTTCTATGTTTCAAATAAGTGTCCATTTCCAGATAGATAGATAGATAGATAGATAGATACATACATACATACATACATACATACATACACACATAGATAAATACATAGATGATAGTTAGATAGATGGATAGATACATACATACATATATACTTAGATATTTACATAGATAGATGGATGGATGGATGGATGGATGGATGGATGGATGGATGGATGGATGCATGCATGGATGGATGGACAGATAGACAGATAGAACACTCAGGTTCTTTTTATTCAGGCAATTTTAGAGGACTATTTATTCACTTCTAACTAATCCAGTGAAGGGCAAATCTAAAAGGATTTTGTAATACTGGAAAACCCATATGAAAGTTATGATTTTTTAAGAACTATTTTGAAGACAATGTGTAGTTACAGTTTCCTGCCTGGCCCACAGTCAGGACAAATCTCTCTCACCCACCAGGCCCATAGATGCTCAGAACCAACCAAGTAAACACACAGAAACTTACATTGTTTACAAACTGTATGGCCGTGGCAGGCTTTTTGTTATCTACTTCTTCTACCTTAAATTAACCCATTTCTATTAATCTATACTTTGCCATGTGGCTCGTGGCTTACCATTACCTTACGTCTTCCTTGTCATGGTGGTCACTGGCAATATATCTCCTCCCCTGCCTTCCACTTCCCAGAATTCTCTTCTCTCTTGTCTCGCCTATACTTCCTGCCTGGCCACTGGCCAAACAGCATTTTATTTATACAGAGCAATATCCACAGCAACAATGTGGATAATCTCAACATTAAAACATAGGAGCCCAAGAATCCTCCTTGAACATTTTGGTTACCATAACTACCTATATAATTCCCAACACAGTTCTTCCCTGTCCTGTGATTGTCAAAGAGATGAAATAAAGAAAAAAATGAATTTTTTTTTAATGCTGTCAGTACATTCGGGTCCTCTGAAAACTTTGACTAATATTCTGGAAGCATAGACAGTAAATGATATATGGCCACGTGTTTTGTCTGGAAAATACATAAATTCTTACAGGAGAAAAATAGATGACTAAGCTCTTGTTATTCCATTGAAAACTTTCAGGAAATCCTAACCAATATGGAGTGATTTAATGTGCACCAACAATACCTAGGACGTTTATTACTTTTTAAAGATTCCCTTTATTATTAGTAGTATTGGTATTAGTATTAGTATTAGTATTAGTATTAGTATTAGTATTAGTATTAGTATTAGTAGTGTGTGTGTGTGTGTGTGTGTGTGTGTGTGTGTGTGTGTGTGTGTGTAATGCATACACCAACAGTTTCCCAGAGAGGTCAGAAGAGAGAGGACATCAGATCTCTGGGAGCTGGAGTTACAGGTGGTTATGAGACATCAAAAGTGACTGCTTGGAACTAATTCTGGTCCTCTGAAAGAACAACAATTGCTCTTTGTAGTTGGACCATCACCTAATACCATCCCCACATACTTACTCTTAAAACAATAGCCATTTAGCTTCCCACACTTACAGCATTTCCTTTTCTTTTCTCTTTAATGTCCAATATTGAGACATAAAAAAGTAACACCCATGTCACAAGCATTAATAATAAAATCCTTAGTAGCCCTGTGACTATCATGAATATTTCTTTAAAAAAAAAATAAAGTAAGCTTATTCCAAAGCCTTTATTCTACTGCAAACAAAACCTTACAATGAAAATCAATTTGAAAGACATCTTGTGCTATGGCTAGGTAGGTACTTTTAAAAAGTTATCCCTCAATGGCTCAGATCCTTTCCTGACCAGTGTAAGGAAATACCTGACAAGAAGGAAATAAAATAAAGAAATACTTATTTTGGCTGACAGCTTAGGGCAAAATACAGTCCATCATGGTGGGAAGCTTACAGTGGCTAGTCATATGGCATCCACACTCAGAAAACAAAGAGAGATAGATTTTGGTTCTAACTTTCTTGTTCCTTTTATTCAGACTGGAGATCCAGTCCATGGGATACTGTTGCCTATATTCAGGATGGATCTTCCTTACTCTGTTACACCTCTGTGGAGAGATCTTCATGGATATTTCCCAAAGGCATGTCTCTTTATGATTTTAAATCCAGTTAATTTAGTAATCCAAATCAACTATCTCACATTATAGAGCAATAAAATTGGATTTGTTGATGCTAAATTAGGAATAAAATAAAGAGTCCTCAGAAGATAAGCACAAAAAACAGGCATACAGATCTAAGTAATGCAGGACCTAGATTTTGTTTTTACTAGCTGAGTTTCAAAGGAAATTTGTGTTCAAATGTTTACAATAAAGACTACAGCTGAATAAACACCAATTATATGTGTGTCAAGTATCAAATGTAAGAAAAAAGGTGTAAATATTTGGGAGAAAAAAAGAATTTTTTTCCTAAAAGGAAGTCTATTGCTTAAAATATTAATAGTAGGAAATATTATAGTCAAATTAATGGTTTACAACACAAATTAAGAAGGTCTGAGGAAATGAAGAAAAAAATGAAGCAAGTAATAAAGGTTATAGTAGAATTGGGAAAATTGGAAAGAAAGAAACAATAGTTTCAATTAGACTATGTAAGAAGGCTATGACAATACTCATAAAATTACTTACTAGTGATATGGATGGGCAGAACAAAATGATAAATAAGAAAAAGACAGCATCATAACATTGAAGTAGAGAATACTATAAATTTTATGCAGGTAATTTCTGAAAAACACAGTGAAAGAATCACCAAATTCTTAGAAAAAGAAACACACTGATCCAAACTGACTCAACTAGAAACAGAAATCCACGATCATTTTGAAATCATTGAGGATGTGGAATTAATAGTTTAAATATTGCTAGAATGAAAATTCTAGTCCCAGAGAATTCTCAGTCCTGTCAAACAAAGACATAATCTGAACCATTGATAAATATAGAGAAGAAAGTTAAGAGCTAAACTGAGTAGCCATCATTGGCTGCTGTCTTTTCCATTGATCAGAGGAAGCTATTTGATAGAGAAAACAAAAAGAACACAAACCACTTTCCTTCCCAATAACAGGAAGTACATGATTCTAACCACAATAATTGACTCCACCAAGAGCTTTTTACTATTGTTATCATTATTATTATTATTATTATCATTATTATTATTATTATTATTATTATTATTATTATTATTATTTAAACATAAGCCTGATGAAATTTGCAAACACCTGGTACTGCAAAGAGCAGGGGTAGGTGTGAGCCTATGTTAAGATGCCACATTAGAAGCTATGTTAATGTCTACACTAGAAACGGTTAATGACCACACTTGAAACTTTGTACATAGTCTGTATTCCTAGTCTTTATAGCATTAAGAGAGTCCATGGTGTTACAGTCAGACCAGTTCAATGAATTAAATGAAGTCCTGTGCAGATGGGGCAGAATTTAATTTCTAAGTTAGGCGAGTCAGAGGGAACAAAGTAGAAACAGTATCACATCATTGGACTGTTGAGGTCCAGGCTCTTTTACATTTTCCTTAGCTTGCTGCTTAACTTTCCCAGTGAGACAGGCTTGAATGGTCTCCAAATAAGTGAGTAACATGAATGACTGGATTACTTCACATTTAACAGATTTTTCAGCAGAAGCATCTATTATTACAAAGAGAGAGAGAGAGAGAGAGAGAGAGAGAGAGAGAGAGAACAGAAACACTTGTTGATTGTTGTAAAGATGAATAAAGTACATTCTTCTGATTATCATCTGTAGAGACGTTGATAATTACCTCCTTGACAGTCTCAGTTTTAATCAAAGAATGATTACCAAATCTAAATTTTAAAAACTGCACAGCTAAATATACTTCCTTAAACACATTCAGTTGTCACTAGTGTTTCACTACTTTAAGGAAATTCTGTTTAAACATGTGTAAATTATTAAATGACAAAAACCAACTATGATAATATGTTTTAAAATACTTTGAAAACAATACTTTGCCATAGAAAACTGTATTTGAGTGGTTTTTAATAAATAAATTGAAGTCACAATATGTATTTTAGAAACCAGTTTAAATTTTCAATATTCATCAACAAGGGTGATAGCTTCATAAATATTAAGATATTAATTCATTAAAAATCCAATATCTGCCAGGCAGTGGTGGCACACGGCTTTATTCCCAACACTCAGGAGGCAGAGGCAGGTGGATCTTTGTGAGTTTGAGGCCAGCCTAGTCTACAGAGTGAGATCCAGGAAAGGCGCAAAGCTACACAGAGAAACCCTGTCTTGGAAAAAAAAAAAAAGAAAAAAAAGAAAGAAAGAAAAATGAAAAAAAATCCAATATTTTCCTGCTTCCTTATATGACATGCTTTATTATGACTATAACAGATATCTGTCCTGTTAGTAAATTTTATGAAAAAAATTGTTGTTGTCCTTTACCTTTTCTTATGAAAATAATTATTTGAAAAAGAATAACTTTTGATTGACTTTTAATGATTGATTGATTTTTAACATGAGGTTATATGTTGACACGATTCCTAATTTGCATGCTTTTTTTTATTCTGTTTAATTTTTTATTGTGTTTTTTTTTTCTTTATTGAGAGGAATCTTGGGATTTGGCAACTGGCTTGGGAAATAAAGTGCTTGTCATGTAGACATGAGGATTACAGTTCATATCCTCAATACCCACATGAAAGCCAGGCAGCCATCTGGAGCTGGAGGCAGGATCTTTGGGCAAGCTGGCTAGCTGGAATAACTGAACAGGCTGCAAGCATAGTCTTTAGTGAGAGACCCTGCTCCAGCAAAATAAAATGGAGAGCAATTGAGGAGGACACCGGATGTCAACTTCCAGACCCCAAGCACCAGGGCATGTACATACACCCACACACGTGAACACACATCCACAGACACATGCACATACACCACTCACATGAAAGAATAAATAAAAAAGAGAAGCGACCGTGTCATTGGTTCATTAATTAACATGGTATCCACCTTATAGTTCAGCATACTTTCTCAGTGATCTTCTCTCTGAACCTAAGCAGAGACAAATTTTCCCTCTAGGCTAGGATTGTTTATTAGTTTTCTTTTCCTTTATTTCCTCACAGCTCCTCTGAGATGTTATAGTCCATATTCCTGGTATTCTCTTCTGCCCACGCTTTCAGGCTTCCCTATAATGAGTTTCTTGGGGGTACTTCATGATATAATCACTTAACAGAAAGCAAAAATTCTCATTAAATTTCAGAAGCAGGAAGTCCACTGATTAGGGGAAACAACAGATTAAATGGAAAAACTGAATCAGAGTTTTAAATGGTTCGATTTATTTCTGTTAGAAATATTTCTGGGTTATGAAATAAAGTAGAAAGGCAATATATCTCAAGAGAATAACAACAAGAGGACTGACTATTAGATTGATTTGTCGCTGGGCATCTGCAAAAACTACCAAAAGCTCTAAACATGCACACAGGAAACATAGAAAGAGAGGAGGCCCCTCCAAACAGCATGCATAAGGGGAGATTACATTCGATCTTTTCACACAGAAGAAATGGCCAGGGTTTCAAATGAACAAATAACAAAATCAGTGTCCGGGTGTGGGTACTGTCATTGTCCCATTTTTGAGAAGAGAATGTAGTGTGCTAGAGGTAACATGATTAAATTAGCATGTCTCTAGGATAGGACCAAGGTGTTTTCTCCTTTCAGATGTCTTGTCCATTAGAACAAGACTTCGGGCCGGGAGGTGGTGGCATAAGCCTTTAATCCCAGCACTTGGGAGGCAGAGACAGGTGGATCTCTGTGAGTTCAAGGCCAGCCTTGTCTTCAGACTGAGTTCCAGGACAGGGTCTAAAAGCTACAGAGAAACCCTGTCTGGAAAAACCAAAAAGAAAAAAGGAAAGAAAAAAAAAACCCAAGAACAAGACTTTCAGAACTGTGAGGAATTTGTTATTACTCTTATGTCTTCAGTGCCTGGGGACTTTTGGATGCAGTTCAGTGCTCTGTAAGTTTACTAGTGTAAAAAGAAAATGAGAGAAATATATCCTCTCTCTACGGCATTGAGGGGAAATCTACATGGCACTGCCCTTCTCTGCATTTTATCATCTGAGATATCAAGATTTTTCATTCCTTGTCTTTAAGATTTGAAGCTCATATAAAATTTATCAAGTGAATGTTATATTTAAAACATTGTAACATTACAATACATTTGCATAAACTTAGTTAGTCATAAAGGTATTTTCCTCCAAATATTAATACCAATTGCAAATGTTTCCATATTTAGTAACAATTTGACTTGTATGTTTTACTTGGTTTTAAATTTACAGGAACTTAGTTTATGAAAAAAGTAACTGAGAGGGTGAATACATACTCAAATTTCTGAGTCTGGGATTTCATTTTGTTCCACAGAACTCCATTTATCCTCAACAGTAAATACAATGTCACAGATTCTTCTTTTTTTTTTTTTTAAGAATATGAAACATCAGTTCTGTGGTTTTAAGAATATAAAACAATGATCTGTTTGCAAACTTTCTAAATCTTTTACAATGTGTACATAATTAAATTTCTTTAGGAGAAGATATTTAGGATTGGCCATAAAGATAATGAAATTTTTTTAAAAATCCACAAAGTTTAGTAAAAGAGAGCACAAACCAAAATACTTCTGTGATGTGTGTATACTTGAACTCCACTTCTGAGAGATACCAAGTGCATTAGTAAAAGCTGACAGAAAAGACATTATACAAGCAACTAGAATCTACTATACAGTTGTCTGGAACAAGGAAATGTCAACTTGTTCTTGAACAAGGACTTTTATTTGCTTCTCTGAAGATGTTTTCCCACAGTGTCTGCTGACCCTAATTGCCATGTATTTGTAAACTGACAAAAGACATGACTCATCAATGAACAGTATCCTACATTCTACACACTGGGAAATTTGAAAAGAGTGGGAATTCATGGGAAGAACTAGAACATGTAGAAAAACAGTAATGATGTATAAAATTCTCAAAAAAAAACTTTGATTAAAAATGATAAATAACATAGAGCATACCATTGGTTCCTATGTGTCCTAATAATCAAGTTATGCCTGTTTATGATCATCATGAAATCTTGGATTTGCTAACAAGTACTGGTCAAGGCATTGGCAACAACAGTCAATAGTCAGCCTCAAATCCCTGCCCTTGTGGAGCCAGTAGAGATGTATAACTAGTCAATGAGAGGGAAGGTCTCAATAAAATATGTCATGGGGAAGGAGCAGAAGGCTATGAAGAAGCATCACCATGAGGTTCTTTTATTGTGAGTAGGAAAAGAGGCTCCAAGAAGACCAGGACACTAAACAAAGACCAGAAGACAGTGAAGGAACATGCCAAGTAAGAGAAAAATGAAATTGAAGGTGAGTATCATGAGGTGGAGGTGTACTTGACAAGTGCCTGGAATAGAAGAAATGGTCATTTACAATGGAATAGTAAAGTAGAGATTCTCATGAGACTGTCCATGAAAAAAAAAAGGCTGAATGAGGAGACTTTAGTTGTAAAACCCTAAATTATTTAACAGTTGATACTGCAGTGAACATGAGGAAATGCCACTAGAGCTACCTTCTGCGCCAATGGAACTTATTAACATTACAGCATCATCTCTCCTCATGCATCATCATAAAAACTTGGGGTTTCACTTCCAGAGCATTTGGAAACCATGAGCCTATCTGACTTACATTTTAACAGGCTTATGTTTACTAATAGGTTGACAATCGACTTAGGTACTAAAAGGAGAAACAAGGAAACTTGTTTCGGATTACTGAAAGACTTTACATGAAAAACGTTGTGACTGATAGCAGGATCCTAAGGATGGTTAGACATGTTCAGTGTACTCTCAGTGTGTGTGTGTGTGTGTGTGTGTGTGTGTGTGTGTGTGTGTGTGTGTGTGTGTGTGTGTGTGTGTGTGTTTGTGTGTGTGTGTTAAGGATAAAGCTGATAGTGTGAGTGAGATAACAGCATGAAAATTGAGAAAAATAAAGGAAATAAATACAGGATAACTCCAAAGATTTTAGACCTAGAAATCAGAAGTCAGGAACTAGTAGTTGGTAACATTGTAGAACTGAAGAGAAAACAGTTAGAAGATAACATGAAGTTTGCTTTTATACATACCTTGGACATCCAACCAAAGTACTCAACATACAAACCTCCCCCCCAAAAAAAATAAAAAACACGACCTCTCATATACAAAGAATGTTTCATAACCTTCTAGTACTTCAAGTTTATGTATTTAAAATTTTCATACAACTTTAATTTATCATACAAACATTCCTATCATATGCAACTAAGTGAATTTTATTTATGTGTGAATAACACTATTTTTTAAGAATAACAACAATTATTATGTCTTGTTTGTTAGATACTTTTATAATAGAAATTAGAAAGGAGGGATTAATAGGGATTTTTTCCTTATATTTAGAGAAAAAAAGTGATGCGCATAGATAGGAACTTTGGATGTTGTAGCTATAGAAAAGAAGACTCGACTTCAGACCCTGAACAACACTTCCTCAGAGCTTTTTCTCATTGGCCAAGAAATTAAATCTTGATACTAGGAATCGTTGACACTCAGAATGAAAATTTCTGTATTATACTAAAAAAAAAAAAAAAAAAAAAAAAAAAAAAAAGTTCTCTTTAACCTTCTTCAAGGAGAAGCCTGCTTTGTGTGGCATAAAGAATGCTCCTGCATTTCCAGCTTGTCCCATGGAGGAGTCTCTTGCAGTGCCTGCTGGGAATGTGGCTCCTTCTGAGGTGACTTGGAATAAAGTAGCAATGCTGATTCTCAGTGACTTCAAACGTCATATTCAAGAAAAGTTCTTAAATTTGAGCCACATAAAGTCATTAGATATCTTACAGAGGGACTTAGTTAAGCGTAACTGGGTTTATTTTATTTCATTACCTGACTTTTCATCCAAGAATATACACATTTATCTCAGCTGCCGGTTACTACAGGCACTCTGTGGGAACGCACTAGATGTTCCAGTCAGGGAATCAGGCAGGCTATCTTTACTCTCCCTCCCCCTCCAATTCCAAACCCACAGTCTCATTCCCAGCTCTGTAGCGGACCACCTGCTGCAGCCTCACCTTTCACTCTGCCCTTATTTCCAGCAGATCACACAGTTCTTCTCCCAAAGCCTTCCTCCCCTGCCTCCTCTCTTTATCTCAGTCACCAACTCCAACAGGCACTCCCTGGAAACCTTCCAGGCAGGCTAGCCTGGAAATGAGTGAGGTAGGTGATCTTCCCTAACATTCTCTCATTCAATTCTAATTCATCAGCCTCACTGATGTAGCAGTAGCAGACCCCTGACTGTGGCCTTTCTTTCCTCTCTGCCCTCATTCCCAGAGGTGTGCGCAGATCCTGGTGGCAATCCAAACATTTATCCCTGCTCTGGACATCTCAATCATCCTACCTTTAGCCCATCTGCATTCAGTAGTGGCTCTTTCCAACACCTACAAATACATTCTACCCGGGACTGTAGTGGTTTGCTTCACCTAGACCTTGGGCTATACAGCTCAAAGGAGGTTGTGCTTCCTGGGAGTTGGAGAAGGGTCACAGGACCCTTCTCCCTGCTCCTACCTGCCTGTAAGGTAAACTCGCTCCCTGTCAGATCAGAGGACAACTTCTGGTATCTACTCCGTTCTGTAATTGTAAGTGTATTTCCTCAATTTATATCTTAATAAATTCTGTTATCCATTTAATAGACTCATGTAGATTGATCATAATACAGGACCTTCAGTAATCACACCTGGCATAATTTCAGAAGCACTTTCTACCAGGCAAACAACAGCCACCACACCCTCCTAAGAATCAGAAAGGGTAACAGAAACCAAGGAACTCAGCATACACACACACACACACACACACACACACACACACACACATACACACAAACTCACACCAAAAAAATACCCAGCAGATATCAGCACCAAGAATTACAATCATTCAAAACTCAGTTGCTTAGATACCCATGTAAAAACACAATCAGTAAGAGCCAAGACAATATGTTGCCACTAGATCCTAGCAACCCTACTATACTAGGCCCTGAGAAATACAATATAGCTGAAGCATAAAAAAAGACTTCAAAAAAGCTATTATGAATATGCTCATGGACCTTAAAAATGATAGGAATAAATCCAAAAATGAAATTAATGAAAATACAAACAGTGGAATGAAATGAGGAATGGTCTTTAAGATTAGAAAGTGGAAATAGAATCACCAAAGAAACCTCAAACATAGGGAAAATTGGAAAGGAAAAAGTCAAGAACTGAAAAAGTAAACTCAGAGGCAAGCCAACCAATATAATACAAGGGGCAGAGGATAGAATCTCAAGCATTTCAGACAAGATAGAAGGACTGTATAACTCACTCAAAGAAAACGTTATATCTAAAAATCTCAGACACAAAACAGGAAATCTAGGACACTATGAAAAGATGAAATCTGTGAATAAACAGGAGTAGATCGAGGAGAGTAAACCTATGTCAAAGGCACAGGAAATATTTCCAACAAAATCATAAAAGAAAATTTCCCCAACCTGAAGAAGGACATACCTATCATGGTATGGGAAGCAAACAGAACACCCAATAGACTGGACCAGAATAGAAACCCCCACACACACAAAAAAAGAAATTTCCCAATACAGATAATAAAAACATGAAACATACAGAACAATGAGAGAATATTAAAAATTATAAGGGGAAAAGACCAACTATCATTTAAGTTTGAACAATTAGACTAACATCTGACTTTTCAATGGAGACTTTAAAAGGCAGAAGGGCCTAGACTCTAAGAGAGCGCAGATACCAGCGCTAAAAGAAATGTTCAACATCCTTATCATCGTGGAAATGCAAATATAAACTACCTTGAGATTTCATCTTCTACTAATCAGAATAGCTAAAATCAATAACACAAGTGACAGCTCATACCAGTGAGGATATGTGGTAAAGGGACCACTCATCCATTGCTGGTAGGAGCTCAAACTTTTACAGCCACCATGGAAATCAGCATGGAGATTATTCAGGAAGCTGAGAATAGATCTATCTCAAAATCCTGCTATATCACTCTTTTGGGCATATACCCAAAGGCTGCTTTATCCTTCTATAGAGACACTTGTCCAATCACATTCATGTCTACTATATTCATAATAGCCAGAAATTGGAAACTGCCTAAATGCCCATCAATACTTTAATAGATAAAAAAAAACAGGGTACATTTACACTAAGGAAAATTACTCAGCCGTCAAAAAATACATTTCTTAGGTAAATGGATAAAGCTATTTAAAAAAATCATCCTGAGTCAGGTAACCCAGACCCAGAAAGACAATTGTGTGTGTTTGCTCATATGTGATATTAGCTGTTGGTCATATGTGATGTTAGCTGTTACGTGTTCGTTAAGCAAGCTACAACATGTATAACCACAGAAGTTAGGCATAGCATCCAGGATTAGGTGGCACAGATGGATCTGCCTAGGAAGGGGAAATGGAATAGATAGTTGTGCATGGAGGAGGAGGGCAAGGGATTGTAGGATCAAACAAGAATTGGAAAAAAGAGGGGGGATAAAGAGGGACTATGAGGGTGATGACTAAAACTAAAAGGCCATTTAAAGGGTCATATAAAAATCTAATACAGTTCATGCTTTTAAAATATGTCCATGTAGGAGGGTGATCTAAACGAATTGCCAAGGAAAATAGAGGCCCAACATCTCTCACCCCCAAATGAAGTCCCCTATGTGTGCAATCATACATGTCTCTGCATCTGTATGTGTTTCTTGTTTTTTTTTTCTTCTGTTTGTCCAATTCCAGTTTGTTTTTGTTTTATCTTATTTTATTATAATTCTTTAGATTCTTGTTTGTTTTCTAAGTAGAGACAAAAAGGGTATGGATTCAGATGGGAGGTGAGGTGGGGAGGATCTTGGAGGGAAGGAAATCATAACTGGAAAGTAAATCATAATTAGAATATATAATATGAAAAAAATGTTTTCAATTTTAAAAAAGAGTAAAAATGCACACACGTGCATGTGTGCAGAGTTAATCATCTCTTAACCAATACTTTGCCATCTTTTCAATATTTGGTGGCTTTGTCTTATTTTTTGTTGTTGTTGTTTTGTTTTGTTTTGTTTTGTTTTGTTTTTCGAGACAGGGTTTCTCTATGTCGCTTTGCACCTTTCCTGGAACTCACTCTGTAGCCCAGGCTGACCTCAAACTCATAGAGATCTACCTACCTCTGCCTCCCAAGTGCTGAAATGAAAGGTGTGCACCACCACCACCGCCCGGTGTCTTCTTATTTTAATGTGGTTTCCATTTTGAAGAAACTACCCACTGAATGAGAAATGTGGCACCGATTAGCTAATGTATCCTGTGTATCTTAAGCCATATGAGAGAAGAAAAGGAAACATTGAGGTGATGATTAATTGATCACATACACACAAAATAAAAATTTGGGAGTTCCAGGAAATTAAAAGTTCAATAATTCTTCAGTCAGGCTGAATATTTTCATTTTACTCAATATTTACTCCTGAAATTAATTTCAATGAGATTTTCTTAAATCAGTGTGGATGGTCTATGGTTCTAATGTCTGAACTTAAGCTCCTGCCCAATCTGGTTGCTTCCTGTAAAGATGTGAAAATCACATCGTGGTTAAGGTTATTTTCCACAACTTGAAAGTTAGCTTCTTTACACTCTGTTGAAGGGCTGTGAAGTTATCAAATGCTAAGATTCATTTTAGTGAAGTGAATTATGCAATTAAATATTTCCCTCTGTTTCAAACATTCAAATATTAGAAAAATTGATACATTTCTGACCAAGAGGCAACAATAATCTCTCCAAGTAAAATTATTTTCTATTTTTATGTATTCCATTAGAAATCATCATATTTTTAGATGTAGCCTGTGGTGATATTGTATTCCCCAAATTATTGTGCATCCTAACAAACTTATCTGGGGTCAGAGAACAGGACAGCCACAATATTAAACTTTAGGCAGTGGTAGCACATGTCTTTAATCCCAGCAAAAATCCACAGGCAGAAATCCATCTGGATCTCTGTGGGTTGAAAGCCACACTGGAAACAGCCAAGCATGGTGACTCACACCTTTAATCTCAGGATTAAATCACCAGACAGGAAGCAGAAAGGTATATAAGGTATGAGGACCAGGAACTAGCCTGGTTAAGCTTTTAGGTTTTTGAGCAACAGTTCAGCTGAGATTCATTTTAGATGAGGACTCAGAGGCTTCCAGTCTGAGGAAACAGGATCAGCTGAGGAACTGGTGAGGTGAGGTAGCTGTGGCTGTTTCTGTCTCTCTGATCTTCCAGCTTTAACCCAATACCTGGCTCCAGTTTTGATTTTATTAATAAGACCTTTTAAGATTCGTGCTATAGTAGCCCATTCAGCACCTACAAACTCTAAATCTATCATATGTAAAATGAATACCATTAAAAGGAGGGTATACTTACCAAAAAAGAAACCAAACTAAACCAAACCATCAAAATATTGCTTTGCAATTTTCAATTCTATTGGAATAAATGAGTGTATTAGATGCATTAGTGATTAATGTGAGGGTATTAATAGTCCATCTGTGTCACAATAAGGAAAGAAATAAAAGCCTTTCTCCTTGGAGTGATTCAACCAAGAGTGAATCCAGATTTGAAATCTCTACTTTATTCTCCCTGTATCTTCTGCCTTCTGTCTGTCTCTTGTATGAATCTGAATTTGTCTCTGACTGAAGACTGTCTTGTGACTGTCTGTATGTCTGTATGACTGTCTCTGTCCCTAACAAAAGGCATTCCTCTAACTTTTCTGAATAGCATAGACAGCATCCAGTGGAGAAGGAATGAGGGATATTTTACCAAAATCTTCAACAGAATTTCACAGGGAATTCTTGTAAGGCACTAGCTTCACCACACCCCAAGTGACCAGAAAACAAACAATACTACAAAAATCATTGTTTCTCAACCAGTATCCAAATTTACGTCCAAAATTTACGGTGGATGTTCATTTTAGAAGAATGTTTTTAACCGATGTATTTGTTGCTTTTAGCAAATGATACACACGCGTTGTTCTAGTCAGGGGCATGGAAGAGTACATAACTTAGGATTATACCTATGCATTACCCTAGGTTGGAAATGTTGATTCCATGGGAAATCCAAGGCAAGTAAGGTTGACTATTACATCATTCTCTTAGAAAATTTAACCAACAGGCTGAGTTCACAGTAGGATAGCAGTCTTACATCTTCAGTGACTTCAAGGTATATTATTAACTCTGTGAAGTCTGGCAAAAATTCCACTCTCCTAGAGTGTAAGAGATATGTTTCATCATAAGGTTTTGTCACAAAGAACTCTCTCAAGAAATCAAATAGTGAATAATATGTAATAAAACATAATGTATAATAGCAATAGTTATTACATTTAAGCCAAGTATTAATATACTTTTGAAACACTTGTATAATTTTTGTCTTAGATATTATTGGAACTTTGGAAACAAAAAAAATGTATATTTTTACTTTTCTTTATTTTGAATTTTTAAAATTTATTTTAAGTTTATTATAAAAACTTGCAACTAAAAAACATCATGCAATGACACAAAAATCCAAAACAGAACTAGATCAGAAATAAGACAATGACTTGAACCTGTGATATGTAAATCAGTTATATAGAGATCATTGGAATTTTTCAAAATAGTTGGGGACTGGTCCATGCTAAAGATGTTCTTAAGATTTCATTAGGCTTTCTATAGTTCTATTTCATTCACAAAAATAATGTTGACTTAACCAAGAATTCTGCAAACATAAAGGACAAAAATATTTGCATGGAGATCTGAAACTGTTAAACCCTGACAAACACCTTCTACAGTGTCAACACTTCCCAACCCTTGCTGTAAAGTGCAGTTATAATTATCACAACTATTTGGTTTCTAAATTATCTTCATTTCTACAGTAACATTTGTAATCCTTTGAACAAAGAGTTCAATTTAAGCATTTTACTACCAAAAATGCAGTTTTATGATTTTCCTACAGTCTAGGTGGATATTGTTCCCATATTTCTCAAATGACAAACTTCATAGCATTATGTGTGGCACTAACTAACCTCCATTTTTTTAATAAACCAAAATCTTGGATGCATGAAAGCTCTTTTCCCGACCATAAAAGCAGTGAGCTAATAATGCTACAAAGCCAAGGCCTGCTTGTATTTCTATTTATTCGCCCAATCTGAAGTGCTGAGCAATGACCAATCTTTGCTGTAGCATATGAGAAGCTATTTTCCTCCACTGAAAACAAGAAAAGTCCATTTTTTCCCATGTGCATCTTTTCCTGTGGCAGCCTCAAAGGTTTGTAGGGCACACAGCTATTTCAGGCCAACTGTGCACATAGCAGGTCTAAACTGGGATGTCAAGTATCAATACCATATCACCTACAAGTTGAAATAGCACATGCTGGGACTTGGGTCAGATTATTATGTATTGAGAATCTTTCTGGAATGTCGTCATGGCTCAGGGCAACTTTTTAAGGAATCATTAATAAATATGCACTCAATGACAGGAGCAAAAAGGTAGTATGAGTCAATCCAACTAGACAGTTTTCATAAAGCAGAAGTATTAACTATCTCAGCAGATTTCCTTAATACAATATCCTTAAAGGACCATGGGTCTGGAAATAAACTTGAAGTTGTGTATAGAAATAGAAACATGCTGCCATGGCTCTAAAGGTTTCCTTGTAATATGAAGCCTAAATGTCCCCCTTTTCATGTGTTATACAGTCCATTCTGTTCCCTTAGGAATGTTACAAAAACCTTAAAAGCTGGGTTTAATTATGTGACCTGCACACTCATATTAAAGAGAACATCGTACATGGCTTTTTTTTTTCTTTAGTGATCTGAGAATTTTAATAGTGTAAACAAGCATTTTCTATGAAATGGCTTATGGAATGCTTCTGCCCACACAAACGCAAACATTGCTGAAATAATGTCATGCATACCCATTTCAACAACTTGCTTGAAAAAAAAACTCTATTTAATATTTTTATAGTATTTTAACATAATGCTCTATTTTCAATAGCATGGATTGAAGTTACTGCATTGATCTTGTACAACAAACAATACTGGATGAAAACTGTCAAACCATACCCTTGGACATTCTTCTTCAAAAGATATCTACATGCTACCCTTACAATACTGAAGAATATCTTGGGTTTGGGGAAGGGAGGTTTGGAAGAGTGTGCAAATAAACTGAGCATGTCATTACTGATGCTTTGTTCTGTTTTTAAAGAGGCACTTCTTCATATTCCTTAGAGTATATATTGTGATATTATCTTATATAGTAGCCAAGAAAATGTGTTGCTAAGAACATGATAAGAAGAGTTCTTTATTTTTAAGCCTGTTTTGGGAGCAGCTGTTCTTGAAACAACTGAAGGAAATAAAAGATAGGTCAGACAAAATGAAATATAAATGGGAATTCTGCATACGGCTCAGATGTAGGGCACCTGCTTCTATGCTCAGGACTGGGTTCCTTGCCCAGCATCACTTTAAAAAAAAAAGTAGAGAACAATGGTCAACCAGATTATTCCAAATTAATATGGTTTCTCTTAGAAGTTCACAAATGTCAAGTAATGAGACCATTTAAATGGCAAAATGCAGGATTCAAAGTAAAAGGAGTAGCCATCAGAACCATCTAGTGTGGAAGAACACAGGCATGCTTATTTACTAGATTGTGTACCATAAACACTGCTACATGATGTAAAACATTGTAGTAGGGAAGATTTTCCTAAATGGTGCTTTAAGCTGATGCTGAAGGGAAAATTTATAAATTTGAATAAATATCCCTTGACTAAGCAGCTTCAAAACCATTGCTAGAAAATAAAAAGGGATTATTGTTTTAATTTGTTCATTCATTTAAAAAAATATTGTACACCATCTAGCCAATTTTCAGTTGCTCATTTAAAGAAGAGCAGACGCTTGGCAATGCCAATGAGAATTTTCCAAATATGGGCTTAGGAGAGAGTGTGGATGATACTAGTTATTTTTACGTGACAGTAACTTTATGGTAGGAGAAGGATGCTGGCCATGCTGGATGACATCTGGAGCTGGTAGACTCTGAAACCTGTCAACAAACAATGAGGGTTAATAGACTGATAAATTACTGTCTGTGCTTATATTGTTCTTAATTTCAATGACTTCTGCCTGATGCATGTTTACAACATGAGGAAAGTTCAGGGCTATAGAATGTATGTCAAGTAGACAAAAATACACACATCAATTATTGGTGCATCAGTTATTATCTCTTAGAATTGCCCTGGCATTTAATTCTCATTTCTCTTCGATCTCTGCCACAAGGATGGACAGTCTCTGGACCATCACTGTTATTCTACACTCAACTGAAGGTTGCCTTTCTTAAAATGTATTTTAAAAAATTCACGATCTTTGTAATTTTATAAGCGTTAGGCAGCCCATGCTGCTGAAGACCTGTGTGTTAATTCAACTTTGAGATTTGGGGCAGCATAGTTATAACTGAAGTTCTTGACTAATGTGTATGTCAAAGCTGTTATATGCCTTTGCTTATACTAGTTTCCAAAAGTTCTTGGAGATATATTCTTTTTGAAAGAATAATGGTAAATTCTCGATCTCAAGAGTCATCATGCCAGAAGAGTGATAAAACATCCTGCCTTTCTAAACAGGAATTTGAAATTTAAATTGAGATGTTTAACATAGGCTATAATTATACAATTTATGAAATAAAACTTTAAATCATATACAAATTTGAGTCTAGACTTAAACTGTTATATGTTGTCTTAGATGCTCTCCAATACTTTCATTATAGCTGTCAGATGTCATGTACTTTTAATCTCTTCTCAAAAGAAAATGTAAGCATAAAAGAACAACATGATAATTAACTTAATTTTAAGAAAAACTCTTTTGCTTTTCATTTCCTGGTACCTATGCTATATTGAGATTTGTTGTATATTCATTTTTGTTGATCTCTAGGAAGTCTTTAATTTCTTTCTTTATTTCTTCCTTGACCCATTGGTGATTCAGTTGAGCATTGTTGTTTTTTTAAAATGGAAAAAACACATTCATTAAGGTGCCACATATTCATGATTTCATTTTATGGTATATTGAAATCCCTTGAATAGGTACCCTGAAGTCTGTCTCATGTTCTCATTTTTATTGACTTCACTGAAAGTCATTTTTCATGACATCTCAAAGCCTGTCATATTGAGAATTTATTAGAATGCAATAACAATATGTATGTTGTGTGTGAATATATTTTTTCAACAAGTGCACAATGATGTGAAATTAGGCCCCTATTTGTAAGTAATAAATTTTATGTTCAAAATTGGTGTCAAAATTATTCAGGAACTAATTCTCATTTTCTTGGTCAACAAATTTTGGATGAAAATGTTCTAAAGTACATCAGACAAGGATTACAATGGGACCTTAACCAAACGGAACATTGTAAAGACAACAGTTTAGACAAATATCCATTCTTTTTCCAGAATTCCACATCTTGAGTGGGGAAATACATTGTCTTGCAAGACTCCATGAATGAAAAACAGAGAAAAGCTCAAGATTTTTGTTCACCAGCTTATCATATACTATTTTTCTTCAGAATGCAGTCAACGATGGGTCTAGGATAGTTCCTCTGAAATAAAAACCACTAAACAGGAAAACATTAATCATAGCAATTTCCTGGAATAATTGCTTGCTGTGCCCAAGTATGTTTGAATATTGACAGTGTTTCAGAGAAAGACAATGAAACAATTCACTATGATAGCAGAAATATGGCTTCATAGGAAACAGGGATACATTTAATTAAATTCCATAGTGTATGTGTCTTTATGCTTATTATTATAGTCCATATCACTGGCTCAAACTTGTGAGTCAATCTTTACCAAATTAAATTACTACCAAAATTTACAAACTTGATGCGAAGACTACATTGTATTTACAAAGAACTTGGCACTTACAGAATAAATTATTGACTTTTTAAAATCTAGCCCGGGGGCACCCATGGTTTAGGCAAATGTGAAAGCCAGATGCCTTATGCATTATGCTACATTAACATGGATAAGGTTTTCCAGCAGGTAAATGCCACAGTGCTGTCCTGTTGCTGAAAGCCAATCCCTCCCGTTTCTAATCGGTGGGGTAGGGGTGGAGAAGTTCTTAGTCCAGAGAAAGTAAAGGCTGCATGTTTTCTTCTTCACTTTTATCCATGCGTTTTAGTGTTGTGGGGTCCACTACTGATTGTGATCTGAAAAGAATAAAGCCAAAGACAACAAGTTAGCGCCCGGAGTTATCCGTGTGACATTCCCGTCAGTCTTTTCTCCACCACTGCTTCTCCCATGGCTATGAAGTCTCTTCCTGCCCCCACATCAAGGGATTTATGAGCTGTGGATATCATACATTTAGAGTTTGGCATCGGAGTGAGCAAACAATCCCCTCTGGCTTCCTGGGTTCTAAACAGAAAATAATAGGATTAATGTTGTCCTGACAGCTGAGCAAGAGTGTTCTCTTTGAGATACTGAAATTTTCTAGTATAGGACAGATATTTTCTAATGAAGTTTTTCTGGATAGAAAAAGAAACTAATAGGTAGATGCTTTTGATGATGATTTCAACACCAGCAAGAGGCTTAATTCCTGCTTTAAAATAATCTATACAACAAATCCAAAATAATTATAACTCATTTCTTTATCATCTCTCAATTTTAATTATTACATCACCACCACCACCAACAACAACAACAACAACAAAAACCCACAATTTGAATGTAATTTTGTTAAGTTCCTCATTGGAAAATCCAAATAAAATAACCCATATGTTTGAACACTTCAAGAAATGTTTTAGGACATTTAAAATAAAAATGCTTATTTGGGCAGGAAGGGTCTATAGCTAAGAAAGCTCACAATTTGAAAACCCCATGTACATACATGCTTTTGATAGAAAAGGTGGAATTATAGAGCAGCTCATCATTGGAAACCGCATGAGAATGGAAAGAAGAGGAAACAATGACGCATGCTATTTTAATGGCTATGGCATTAAGGAGCAGCTGCCCTTTTAGAGCCCTCCCTGGTGATGAATTCTTCCACACTGCTGCATTCTAGCCAATTGCTTTCTGCTGTAGCAACGTGCCTCTTAGCAGACTTCATTAACTCCCGAAAAGGAAGACTCTCAGCTAAATTACAATTGCACATGCTAATACAAAAGAACGTAATGGAACTAATTATATTTTTAAGAGCACAAGATTCACCAACAAAATGACTCATTTATTTAAATAAACAATCCTGTTTCAAAAAAAGAAAAAGAAAATGGGAGCATTTTTTTAAGTGGGGAGAGGGTTTGTTTTTTTAGCTGAATTTCACTTTATCTAAATATTAAATAGACATGAGAACTTACAAAACATACTGAGTAAACTTGTGTGTTTCCCTGAGTGTTTTTGTGGGAAAGAGACAATTGAATAAAGAGGCAACAGGAGGAAAAGAAGACAGAGAGAAAAGGGGAGAGGCAGAGGTGGGAATCAAAGGGTAGGATGCATAGTAAGATTTTAATATCTCAATTTCTAATGAATTTTCATACAAAATAATGGTATTAAGCATTCATTCAAAGTGAAGAGCACCAAGAGAAATAGAAAATCCATTCTTTAGGAAAACAGAAATATCATAAAACTACATCTACTATTCAGACTTTGAGCTGTCTTAATCATCTCAAATAAGTAAATGCCAAAGCTGTTTAAGCCACACCAATAAAAAGTCCACAAAAAATAAATTATTTGTGCTTGCCATAATATCCTGCTAAAACACACACCCAGATACACAACACATTATCTTTAGTTTGAATAGAATCTGACATTTTAAAAATATATAATATGTTGTCCAAATTAGAATTAAATTGTTACATTATCTTCTTAGGCATTACAGTTTTCAGAACTGTCGGTGGGTAAATGTTAGCTCCATCTGCACAACTTCACAAGAGAAAAAGAAAACAGTCACAAAGATTATTAAGATTGTCTTTGGTATTTACTTGCCCAGTTGTACTTAGTCTGAGGTTTCATTCTTACTTTCTTGTATGAAAGAAGAGCATGGTTTGTGTAAGATCATCATTGTTCCTAATTGGTTTATTCCAGTCATAGTAAAGGAAACTCTCTACCATTACCTATGTATATCTGGAAGTTTTTATTCCATTTTTCAAAATAAGTAAGGAGCTTGGAAAATGATTATGTTTGTAAAACGCCTGTCATGAAAATATGGGGACCTGAGTTTGGATCCCCAACACCCAAGTACAAGCTGAGTATTTGCCAGTATCTCTGACGGTCATAGCCAGCCAGGGTAGTAAAACTGGTAAGCTACAGGGTGAATGAAAGGCCATGTTTCAAATAATAAGGTAAGAGCAGCCAAGAAAGACACCTGACATTGACCACATACATACACATACACCTACACAAGTACCCATGCCCATACACAACATACACAAACATACACACATGAAATAACAAAGGAAGTTAAATTTAATTATCTAATATTTATTTATTCAGTAATATGCAGCTATAACAGGCTGCAATAAAATATTTTAGACTTAGATTTCAGAGGAAAGTATTTCAATCCCAGTTACGTTTTTAGCTAATTTACTTGCCTTTTGATCATGGGAAGGCTATTAAAACTCCTAAAAATTATACTATACTATGTGTAAAATTGGGAGAGAAACCCTACTTTACATTAACATAGTGAGAATACAAATATAATAATTCATACCTAAACTCATAACACATGACAAACCAAAAGGGTGAAGGAAGTAGCTCACAGAACGTGATTGTCTGTTCACTGAAATGAGAACTGGAATTCACTATCTTTCTTGTCTCTTATCTCCTTATCAATAAGATGGGACTAGTACCATCTTGTTAGTTAACCGCAAGAAACAAGAGCGTGAAATTATGCAAGTCAGTAGAATACATATTGACACATAGTCGTAATTGTTCATACCTTTCAGCTAAATGGATATCTGCAGCAAAAGAGCTGCTCAGGTCATAAGAATTCATAATGGCGGCCGCTGTGTACACAAGACCTACATAACAATAAGCTAGTCAAAGTCTCTGCATGGATGATCTGTGGGGGTTGGAGTTGGGGGGGGGGGCAACTCAGGAAGTCCCACCCTTCAGTGATATACTATTGGCAGCTGATAACTTAATAGAGGAGAGAGAGTCCATTTTTTTCGTTTTTTCTTTAAGAAGAGTTTTTTTTTTTTCATTTTACATACCAACCACAGATCTCCCTCTCTTCCCTCCTCCTGCTGCCCCCACAACCCTCCCCCCTCCAAGCTATCCCCCTTTCCCTCTTCTGAAAAGGTAAGGCCTCCCATGGGGCGTCAGCAAACATTCAGTTGTGTAGAGTTCATTTTCTTTAGGAATATTGTCCCTGAGAGGTTACATATGATTCAACAAAAGTGAAATATTAGTCTTGCTGCATGTAGTCAGACAGTGTCCTAGGGTCTGGAAGTATAAGACACCAAACATTCCCAGCACTAAAGATAGGCTTACTCTAGGGAACTTTGCATATTTTTCAACTGATCGTGTTCTCTCCCCAACAAATTCACACACCAAGACAACCCCAATAGGATTACAAAACCTTCACATGCTATAAGCACACACCAATGAACAAGAACCTCTAAAGTTCTAATCAGCTCACATCAGAAGCAAAATACACAACTAGGGTGGAGGATGGGCTAAAAGCCTGATCATCAAGGACCAAAATGTCCCCAACTAATTGGAGTAAAGAAACATGATCCAAACTGACTTCAAATTAGGGCTACATAGCTTATCTAAAGGGAGATGCTACTCCATCAAAATTATGTTCTCATAACAAGGCCAAATGCAGAACATAAAATTAGGGATCATGGGCTAATAGAGGAGCAGACTGCTCAGTTTAAGGTGCTCAGTGTGAATCAGCAACATGCTTTGACTTCTTGCACAGCAACTACTGATAACCAGAAGCTAACATGGTCTACAGCAAAAAATGTAGACACCACTAGCCACAGTAGGTTCAGATGTCCTCTATTAGTTATGAATACTGACTTTAGACAGCTGTTGAAGGACAGAAAACAACTCACTCTTCCATTCAGTTGGCATGTAGGGGGGCATTTTGGAGACAGCCTTCCTGCAGGAACAAGAGATTCAGAAAATAGAACAAATACAGTCACCTTGGTCTCCACAAAGTTCAGACCACAGGGTAAATATCAAAGTAGTTCCAGTCATTTCACAGCTTTGCTAAATGGTGTGAGGAAAATTTCTAAAGGGACAGTGATTGGTATGAAATGACTAGAATGAGTAGCACATAGAAATGGACCTTTTTGAGACGGTCCTTTGACAGGTACCAGCCATTTAAAGACACATGGAAAAAAAATTCAAGCCAGAGGTGACAAGTAAAGGCTTTAGAGAGGGGTTAGATGGAGAAGGTGAGAAGCAGAGAAGACTACTGCATCTGGAGGTAGGAGAGGAAGGAGATGTTGTGTGATAACCCAGTGGAGAAACAAACACATGCAGGGCCAGATGATGCAGTGGTTTGTTAAGTTATAACGTGTTGTGATTCGTGATCCAGTCATCAGTCATCTGAAATTTAAGTGGGGGTTGTGTGATGACTTAAGTCACATTTGTAAAAGGATGTTTGGATTTCTGTGTAGATTCTAAATAAGGAAAGTGGAATGAGGTAACAATGGAATTTAAGAGGGCGATCAGAAAATTCTTGTGAAGGGAAAAGGCAAACAGTGTTGGTGACAGAGGTACAGCTAGACTGAAGAGAGAAATGGATGCGTGCCCATGATGGGACTGTGTGAATGAAACTGTCACAGGAGGAATGGCCAAGGGAAATGCCTTTGTTAACTGTTAAGAAAGGAGACTAGGGGCCATTAGAGACACCTGTCTCCTAAACTTCGCGCGCACACACACACACACACACACACACACACACACACACAGCATGGGAGAAGCTCTGAGAATACAATATTTTAACAAATTTTCTGTGAGAACTAAAAGATGCAGCTTTCAGGCCTATTTTATGATAAATGCATAGTAAATGTTAGAGTATCACAATTGTTAGTAGAATTACTTTTGTTAAGTGGCAATTACCCAGAGGCAATTACGTTTCAGGATTTTTGTTTTAGGAACACTTTTTTAGAGTTAGAAAAAAAGCCATGTAAACACATACACATACCCATTTAGTTATACATAAGCAGACTTTGGAGGCAACTTAGTACTGAACAAAATCCTCAGTAGCCTATCAGCAAACACTTCAGGAGGTTAATGAACCCTCAGGTTTATTGATAATTATTGCAAATGGCTGCCAAGTGAAGGGAGCTAAGAAACCTGAGGTCAGCTTAAAACCAATTTGTTAGCAAGTAAGGAAATGTTAGTTAGCAGGGGAAATTTCCAGTCATTTCCTTTTATTTCCAGAAGATGTGCAGGTGCCTGTAGTGAGCAAACATCATCATCATCATCATCTCATAAAAACATGTGCATGCTCACACATATATGAGACAGAAAGAGAGGCAGAGAAAGACAGAGAGATAAACAGAGACAAAGAGGAGCAGAGACAGAAAGGGAGAAGGAAGAGAGAGGGGGGGGAGGGAGAGAGTCTCTCTTTAGGATCATGCTAGGCACTACCTGAATCAAAGCCTTAATCAAAGAATCAAGAAGCTTTCATGATAAAAAAAAAAAAAAAAAAAAAAAAAAGATGGTGGATAAAGTTGAGCAAAGCAAGTGAAATGTCTACATCTTCCTAGAGGTAGCAGGTCCTGGGAAGCATACACTTTCATTGATGCTGATTAGATTTGTGTTATCTATTAGCACCATTAAGTAACACTCTTCTGGGGCCTAGGGCAGCCTGAGAATCAAATCCATATTGTTTGCTACAGGATTCAGAGGCAGAGCCAATTATGTAAGCATGCATTTGCAATTCCCCCACCCACTAACAGAAAGAAACAGCATAAAGCATTATGAGTCAAAACAGTCAGATGGACTCTAACTCAATAATGAACTTTATGATGATTAAATCTTGAAGGATATAGTGGTTGGCACAGAAATGGCTACCTTTAGACAAAAACTGAACAAATATATTGAACAGGTATTATAAGCTTGAATATAGTGTTTGAAAGTGAGTGTGTGTTGCTTGTATGTCTCTATATAACCCATATGACTTTTTTCCTGAGTAATTAATTGGATTTTTATGTACTTAGAAAATAGTCATTGTCACAGCAAGACTTTACAATGATGTCAGAAAGGAAGTAAGGCACAGAAAGGAAAATGAAGAAGTCAAACTCAGTGTGCCTTCCCCCAGAAGTTTGACCCACTTCCAAGGCCATCTATAGCATACCTCTTCATGGATTTAGGGGAGAGCTCCTTGTCTACTTCCTTCACAGGCATGCTGTAGGAGTCCACACTGTACTCACTGTCATCATCATACTCATGGTCTAGCAGGGTTCTTGCCCATGTCCCCATGTCATATGGGGGCAACATTCCTCCAAACTCAGAAGGCAGGATCTCCGGATGAATTAGTTGGTGTAGACTGTTCAGGTTGTTACCATGCAAAAATATCTATAGTTGCAAGGCAAGAGGTTGGAAGGAAACACAGAGAGAAAAGTAAATACCACCTAAAGGTTGTTGGGAGTGGTGAGGCTAGAAAAACAAACGTAAGAGGGTTATATGTTTCTCACAATATTTCAGTCTTTATTCTATTAAGTAGGCAATATTGTACTATTATCTAACATTTCATATAAAAATCCTGAGGGGCAAGAATATTTAGTTTCTGGAAGTTTGGATAGTTACTGGGATAGAATCACAAGTTTGATTTTCTGCTTCTCTGTCAGGACCAGAGCAGAGTAATCAAAACTCCACATCACCTTGGTGTTGTTACCTGTGTAAACCTGGTGATAAACATAAAGAATGGTGTTCAATCATCGTTTTGTCATGAGAGACTCATCGATTCCAGAGATATCCTAGTTATCAAGACCAAAAGATGCCTCCATATCAATTTCTCTCTATTGTCAATAAAAATAAAAATAATGTAACTACTCTGATTGAGCTTTATAATTTGAAGTGAATGTTGTAAAGAAAAATAGATGAGCATCCTTGTAAGTAAAGGCTGAGTGAGGCTCAAGTCCCAAAGGACACATGATCTGCATTATCACCAATATCCTCGGTCCTAGAGATTTCCGTATTCATGGTCCAAATGAAAACAGAACAGTTAATTGAAAGGGCAACATCACAAGTATACTTAAATTAAATATTAAATTATTGTCTAACATAGTTTTTTTAATAGTCTGAAGACAAATTCAAGCACAGTCTCAATTATTTACTGCCTCCATCATTTGCCACCCCTTTCGACATTTTTTATTAAGAATCATTTAAATTTTTCTATTTTTACCTGTTTTCCATGTTGCAAATTTTAAAACACTATTTGTTAACATGTTGATATAACAAAACTTCATTAGAAGTAATATTGTAGCAGTGAATAAAAACCTATTTTCATTAGTGAATAGCCAATATGCGTCACTATTGCTAAGGCTTTTAAAGGCGACATCAAACACTGTGGTTTCAAGATATAGATAAAGCAAGCTGAACAGAGCTGGATGCTTCCTACTTGTAGGCAGCTTTCACAGTTTCTGAAGGTGCTATGCATATTTGCAGGGAGAAGAGATTTCAGCAGCCTTATCTAGTGACTAACTTGTGAACTGCACTACCAACCTTCCAGGCAAGGTGTGCCTACTGGTACAATAGTGATGTAACTGTTATGAGGGTAATCATTTGCTCTTAGATCAGTTTTGAGACATGGTCCACAGAAGGAATTCATGTCTCCTTTATAAACCAGGTTAAAACCCCGTGGCAGAGAGATGCAGCAATCTGTGGGTATAAAAGTTAAGAAATTTGAGGGAAGTTTATTACTACATACATTTAGTAGAATGGCAGTATTAGGTTCACCTTTAGGGCCCATGATCTAGCATCCACAGATTTTTGGCCCAGTTATTGGCAACAGGTATGAATTCTGTTTTTAAAGTAGGCTTAAATTTCAGTCAGAAAGTTGTTTGTTACGCCTACATCTGTACCACAATTGCACCAGTGGGCCATATCATGCCAGGCCAGTTGTTAATTATTGTAGTTCACACAGTTCACAGCTAGCTAAGACTTTTGATTACTAGTCTCCCTGATAGAATGCATAAAATCTTCTAAAATGATGGAGCCTAGCCAGTAAAGATGAAATTTCTAGATAACCTTTATATCCACATATTAGTGCATCTTTAAGCCCTCATATGAGAAGCTTGTGCTTTCAGTTGATGGCAATTAACAGAGACCCACAAGCTACCATCACTCAGAGAATAAGAGACTATGGGGTGCTTAGCTCTAAGTAGACCATATATATCGCATCTCCTCCCTCCCAAGGCTCAGACATCATCACAGAAAGGAGCCAGAAAGATTGTTAAAGCCAGAGGCAGTATATGTCTGTAGCAAATCAGCATTTTTGAATCATAAGAATTCACAGTGGCTATGTTTACATGCACTAGACCTGCATAAGAGGAGTTAAATTTCCAGCATGGATAGGCAGCAGGGGAAGAGGGACAACTCATGAAGTATCTCATCCCTCACTGAGATACTATTGGTAATTAATGACTTCTATGGGGTAATGTGGTCTCTGAGAGGTAACTCATGCTCCTGCAGATACCCGTAAACCCAAGTTCATCCAGGAGTTTTAAGTAGACTCTTAAGGCTTTAAAAGTAAATAAAGGATACATAATAATAGGAAGGAAAGGAGGTTATGAGGATAGAGGAGAGTTAGTTGGAAAAGAATATGAGGTGCGTTTGATCAAAATGTATTTTATGTGTGCATAAAAATCTGAGAAAAAGGAAACAAAGCAAAACAAAACATGGATGAGGATGCTGTCAGCCTTAAGCATGAGCTTATTACTGTTGTTCTTAGCATTTATTGACATAACATGGTGCTAAACTGCCTTCTAATGATTTATGTTTATATACATATGTGTATGGATATAAACATATGGATATGTTTATGTTTTATCCATAGATACATGATACTCCCAGTCTTCATCAGATAAATTTCTCTCTGTAGTGAATGGTAATGAATACAGAGACACATTGCTGCTCGAGGTAAATAAGAGATGATTGAGTGCTCAGTCCTAAACAAGACATTTTATACTATTCTACCTAAGGGTCAGGGAATACTGTAGAAGAAAAGGCAGAGAGAATGTAATATCTAGAGAAATGATATCTTCTGGACATGGCACAGTCAGTGCAGTCATGATCTCACACTAGCTGCAGTTGAATTGCCTTCCTAGGTCTGTAGAAGACTGGGCCTGCCAACACCTAATCATGGGCTGGGGAGATGCTCACAACATCTTACCCCTTCCCTGCTGAACCATTGGACAGTAATGGGTTCTGGGGGGAAGGATCAACATCTTCTGCAATTCTGTGCCCACTTATGATGAGACAACGGGGCTGCAACGGATAATTCCAAACCCATGATCACTAAGAAGGCCCAGTTAAACTCAGTGAAGAGAGAGGTGAAGCTATGGATAGTAGGGTGGAAAGAGACAAGAGAAGATGGGTGACAGAAAATAGTGTACATTATATATGCATATATATGTGCATATATAGCTTTATGTCTATGTGCACACACATGTGAAAGTGTCAAACATAAAATTTTAAAAAGTTAAAAAAGAAAAGTATGTGACTCTCAAGTCCTCCTTCATAATCAAGTTTTCATCATTAGTTAATGGACCTTCCATTTCCACTCAGATAATAAGAAATTTTTAACTCATAACTTGCTTTTTCTTCACTTCCATTTCTGTCATCACAAAATTATAGATTGTTCAAAAAGTGTCATTAACATACTATGTAAATTTATTTAATATTTATTTTAAAAGTATAGTTTATAAGTAACTTAATTTCACATTTGGGGCTCAAGATGAACAGGTTAACTAACACATTCACATTGTTCATTGTATCTTTAGAACCCACAGATATAAATATATAGGAAAATATTTCTTTATCATCAGGTAAACTCTGAGAGACACAAATCACCAATCAGCTATTATTTTTAACAAATTATAGAAGATTAAAATAGATATCAGCCAAACATTGGCCAGTGCACAGAACAATCAGATTCTTTAGTAGGTAATTACAGTGTTGGAAGATGCCATCTGCACCACAGTAAACCAGACTAATTGAAAATATAACATGTTCCCACTGTAGTTTAAGACCACACTCCCTGTGTGTGTGTGTGTGTGTGTGTGTGTGTACACATGCATGTGTGCGTGTATGCACATGAATATTCTTCAATAAATATTTCCCCTAAAATAAATTAAGTTTCAAAACTCTTATTGTACCAGCTATATAACTCTGAAAACATCAGATGTGTTTCGAAATTATAACGAAATCTTCCATCAAGTCATGAAGGTGTTGTGGTTAAAAACCAGCCTTAGAGCAGTGAATTCTGGAACACTCTGCTACCTCCTCCATCAGCATTACTTTCAGTATTGGCCTTGATTCCACTCTCACTGAGGAAATAGGGCAGCCAGCTGAGATCCACCCACCAGCATCTGTGCCCATGTGTTCTGCCTCACTGCTAGAACAGAGACAGTGCAAAGCCCACCAAGACTAACCATTACACCAGCAAAACAAGATCCATTCTCTTTCCTCAACTCAGTTTTATTTCCCAACAATTTTCCCTTGTTTTTCTCATATTAAAACATGGACCTTTATTTCCCATCTGGGAAAAAAAATCTTGCTGTCTTCAATACCTTGCAAAGATGCATGAAACCTTTCTTGGCTCTTTGGTTCTTATCCTAGCTTCAATTCTTCACTAACAGCAGAACTCACAAGAGAAGTTGTTTCTATTCATTGTCCAAATACTCTCTCCAACATGTTATAAATCCAATCCATAGCTACCTGATTTCTTAACCCTACATGGTATCACCTTCTGTTAATTTTGCTCTCCCTGATGAACTCAGTGTCCAACTCTCATCTCATTTATCCTCAACTGTCAGCAGAACTACATTCTCCTTTACTGATGACTCCAACTTTTTTTTAAGATAGGGTCTCTGTAGTTATCATTTTCCTACAGGTCTCATTATATAGCTTGGTTGGCCTGGAATCCATTTTGTTCTGTATGTAGGCCAGACTGCCCTTAAACTCACAGATACCCACTTTCCTTGGCCTCTCGTGTGCTGGGATTGAAGCATTTGCTACCAGTTTTACTTCTCTTAAAATACCCTCTTTGTTGGTTTCATTCAATCTGTAGATTTATAATACTAACTATACTCTAAAAACATGTGTCTTAAATCTAGACCTTACTCTTGAACTCTGTATTTGAACTTCCACTCTCTTTTTCTCTCTCTCTACTTGACAATTTCTTTTCAATGTCCAATGGGTACCTTGAATACAAAAAGTCCAAAACTGAACTCAAAAGTCTTACCCCAAAACTGCTTCTCCTTGTTCTTAGTATCATTAATGGTTTGGTTATTCTTCCTGTTTCTCAAGCCAACACATATCAATCATATTTTACTTCTTGCATCATCCAAGTTGTCCAAAAATTCTTTTTTTTTTTTTTTATTGCCACTCAGAGAAGTTACAGCACTAAAGCCACCTTCCTCTCTATTATGCCACAGTTCAGGTCTCCTGGGTTTTCAGCCTCCTGCCACTGTTCTTCCTTCAGAATGCTCTCAACATGGCAGCCAGAATAGCCTTGACAACACATACACCAGATTACATCATTCTGCTCACAGTTCACCATTGACTACTCTGTTCACTGCAATAAGCAAACACTATATGGCCCCATATTTCCTACAAGATTACTCTTTTTAATTCACCTCCCACCACTATCTTAGAGTAGTTGTACTGGATTTTTCTTCTTCCTGGATATTTCTTCCTCAACATATTCATGACCTACAATTTTGTAGTCTTTGTTTGAAAGTACCCTTTGTATGAAGCCCTTTACTGGTGGACACTTTCAACTCTCTGCTCCTGCCCAACAGGGAAACAAGTGTCAACTTTTTCTGTATCATGTGTTTTTAGCAACACCATGCTCCTGCTGACATATCCTTCAATTTACTTAGTATTGATATGTATATATATACATACAGCTTTGAAGATTTATAAATTACCACACTACCATTTCTCAAAACCCACAATTTAATAACATCCTAAAGATGTTCCTTCAGAACTTTAAGTGGGAACTGATCTTCTGATTTGTGTGTCAGGAATCCATCATGACAGCTCAACTGGGAAATGTTTGCTCTTAGAGTTCTTTGTCTTGAATAACTCCTTATTAAGAGCATCTATTGAAGTTTTGCTATTGGTTTTTTTTTTTTCTTTTACTTTTTGTCTTTCATTTTGTTTTGTTTTGTGTTTTCTCTTCTGTTATCTCATGAAAGATGTCTGATCTGTATGGGTTCCTGTGCTACACTGTATTTTACAACACTAAGAATTACCCTAAAAACTGTTTATGTTTTTTTTTTCTTCTATTTCATTTTCCTGTGCCATTTATGCCATTAAATAAAGTCTACCAGGTGACTAGGAAAGGAAAGAATTAAGGTGGCATAAATCTGAGAATCGGTAAAATTTAGAAGACAGAGCCCACCATGTTGAGGAAAAGATAAGTATCTGTACTACTGAATGGAGAACCAGCTCCCTGTCAACCTTTACAGGGTAGTAAAACTATGAGCAGAGGCTTGCTCAAGGCTGTATTCGGGTGATGAGCTGAAGCTAGCCCCAGTTTTCCAGAGTCAGCAACAGTGCCTTTTTTGGCTGGCAACATAAGAGAAAACAAAAACAAAAACAAAACCTTAACTCCAGGAACTAACACTGCCTTGAGCCCTGATAACATTAGACATTGGTTATAATGGATGGAAAGCTTGATATGAAAATGCCAGGCATTGATGAAATCATCAGAAGGGAATTCATTATTTTAGACACAGAAATCTTGACCATTCTGTTATGTTGTCATTTAATTTAATTTAGGAGAATGAAGTTGTAGCCACTTCTTGTACACTTGGGTGTACTCCCAATTCTCCTTGGCTTTTTCTTTCAGTAGATTTTTCAGAGCATGTATTTATAACATCAGCAGTATGAGGTGCTTGAGTAATGACAGGGTATCACTTGTAATGCCAGTAAGAATAAAATACTTTGCCATATGTATATATTATATAAGTAAAAATTAAAGGAATTTAACCTTTAATTATTTTACATGAACAATTCCATATTGCAATACTGTAACTTTTATTAAAATTTTGGAGTTCAGTTGCCTTGCTTAGATCTGGCTAGCAATGCATTCAAGAGAGCAGGGTTGTGGTATATCATGTCATAATAAGACTGATTGAACATCAAAGCATTCGTAGTGCTAGGCAGACCACGTAAGATCCAATGAACCATATTTCCTTCACTCTTGTCCCTTACTACCTCCCCCATAGTTCATTCTCCAGGTTTTCTGCTCTTTTTGCTTTTGTTCAATGACGTAGACCTGCATACCCAAGACTTGAGTCTTTTCTATCCCCTCTCTGTCTAATTTTCCAAATCAGCCTGGATCTCTAGCTCTTCTATCTGCTAACAGGAATATATGGTAGATTTTTTTTGTCTTCTAAGTCTCATTCTGAACCTATAAAATGAAAAAAATAAAGATGACTTTTCCTAAAGTATTGCTGTAAGTATTAAATGAAACACATTATGCCCTGAGAACAGCATGTGGCAGGAGTGAACACACGTAAGTGGAATTTGTGCTAAAATCCCCAGCAGATGTTGTGAATAACCTGATTACTACTTCATGGGACAAAGCTTGAAGGTGCATTTGTGAAGCACTTGATTATATTTTTGAACTCCAAAATATGCATAATTTCATGCTTAGTGGTAGAAACGACTCAGAATAAATCACAGTTGTTTGCAGAGTTCTTCCTCCTGAATGAGTGGAATATTTTTAACAAATTCATACACAGTCAACCCTCTGCTCACTAATGCTTGATGTGAACACATAATTACTGTGCTTTCATGCTCAGAATGAGGACTTTGCAATACTGGAAGACACGAAGTGCTTAGTCACTAAGATTCTCAACACTATTGTCGTTCCCATAGGTTTGGAAGCAAGTGTATCTTACGGTATCACTAGTCATTTGATGGTGATTAGCACACAGAGGTAAATAGAATTGGGAGCTGTGAGGGCATTTACTGGCTCTACAACTTCCCAGCTGCATCTGTGAGGAAGCAAGTTGCTTACCCATCCTCAGACTTCCTTCCTCAGCTCGGAAATAGGAGACCATGTTTACTAAATTTATTTTTCAGAGTTCAGCATAAAATCAGCAATCAGAGGCTGGCAAAGAAGAGCTAGGAATAGGTTGCTCTGTGGGTACAAGTTATCCAAGTTACAGATGGATAAGGAGAATAAGTACGAGGACTCTAGGTAAGGATAGTCACTGACTATTTTTTAAAGCTACAAGAAATGATTTGGAGTGTTTTTACCACAAAGAAACATTAATTTTTAAAGGAGATGCATGCTTACCCTTATTTGAACTGTTCACAATGTATGTATGTTTAAATAAGTAAATAGCTGAACGATATTTTATATATCCTTTACAGAGCTGTTAAATGCATAAATAAAATAACATACAATTAAATAAACTCATGTACACATATTACCACCCTTGTATGATGAAACTCAATCTTGAGGAAATTCATATAACATGTTATTTAGAGAAATATTAAAACTTCAACACATGAGACACGTGAGTATTATTATCGAAATATCTGACAGATCATGACCGTGACTACACAAACATATAAGCTTCTGTAAAATTTACTTATTTCAGTAAATATTGTGAAATAAAAAGCATTCATTTGTCAGTAAATCAGATAATAACTTTTGCCTAGATCTTACTTGAAATTAAGAGTGCCAACAATAATGGAATACTGGCAGAGTATTTTGAGGTTATAAAGTGAGACTACCATATGAATGAAAGTAATCCCATGTTTCATTATTTGGTGAAACAGTAGTAAAGATTGTTTTCATATGTCCTGTTTATGAAATATTGTTGAGAATTTAGAGAGCTTGTGAACTCTCTAAAAATCTGTAAGTGTCTTTTATGCTAAATGGTAACATGACCAGAATAAAGAAATTCTATCATGGCTGATACTAAGCAATTGAAGTGTGCATCATAACTCATTGAATGTGGATTGGGAGATCAGATTTTAAAACAAACAAACAACAAAAGTACCCTTTTCCGAGTCTTCTCCTTCAAGAAAGGCCGGATCACAGTGTACAGGGCATGGATATACCAAGGTTGGTTGACGAAATGAATTCCTCCAAATCTTGCGGGGAAGCTGTCCTAGAGCAAGAAAGGTAGAGAAGTTAGAACAGGTTTTTCTACACTGGAGTGGTTCAGGAAACATCGCATGTTATTTAATTGTATATATCTATATACCAAAGAAAAAGGACCAAGTCTTGCCACAGTGAGAATCTCCAAAGAAACTAAAACAATATGTAGTAAAGAGAACCCTTCCTGAGAATGGGTTGCTAAAAGGAAATTCGGAATCTTTCATCCTGTGTATTTTAAGCCTCCTAACTTCTAATAGTTATCCCCATCACAGAAGCACAATACACAGACAGATTAGAAAGAAGTGTCAAATACCAGATTCAGGTAGAATAATTGTTCTATTTAAATTAATTTTACTACTAATAAAACGTATTTAAATTCAAATACTTTATTGACTTTAGGTGCAGTCATTAGTAATGGGAATGATAACTTATACGAACATGGATTTTGTGGCCAGCATGATGGTTCTGCAAGTTATGATGCTTGTTGCCAAGCCTCAAGACCTGAGTTCAGTCCCTGGAACCCATATGATAAAAGGAGAATACCTGCAGGCTGTCCTCTGACCTTCGAATGTACGCTCTGATGAGCCCACCTATCCCTGACCGCACAATAAATAAATAAAGAAGTCAAAAAGATGACTCAAGGGATATGGGTAAGGGCACTGGGGAGCCTCAGTGCAAGCCTGGGGATTCACATAGTAGAAAGAAAGAACAACGCTGGGTAAGGTGTTCTCTGACCTCCACACATAGCTTGTGCTCCTCTTCATGCCAAAATTTAAAAATTAAGTTAAAATGTAAACTAAAGTACGTCACAACATATCTTATTCTCTTCGCATCATTTCTAGGTTTTAGCATAAACATACCTTTCCTTATTTCAACTATTAAAAAGGAACAACACTTCAGCAAAATGAAAACCCAGCATTGTGGCACAGGAAACTTCAGAAAATATTCAGTAGGTTAAATGAGCATCAAAAGTGCTCTGAGCTCACTCCAGTAGAGGAAGGTGGGACTCAGTTAAAGCCTACTTCCTCTTCACCAAAACTTACCTGGATATGTCTGAGACCAAAATGATGAAGAGAATCTGCTCTGCCTAGCTGTGACTAAGGAGGTGCGCCTGTGGCTCAGTTGCTAACATAAAGTGATGCCTAAGCCAGATGACTCACAACCTAGACACCTGGCTGAATATGCTGAGAACTCTCCTCCAAAGGACTGCTCTCTTCCATTATGTCAAAACTCCACAAGCATCAGCTTCATTGGTCCTCATAAACAAACGAACAAAAGCAACAACATGAACTCCTCTAATCTTGTCTTTCAAGTAGCATCATAAATATTTGGCATTTTGTTGTGTTTCACAGGGCATGAATAGGAACAAATAAAAGCTAAGGGTCATGGTGAAGGGAAAATCTAATGTTTTTTTTTTTTTCTTTTTATTTAAGTGTTCTCTTGAGTAAGACTTTCTGATCCAAAAGATGGGCCAGTGTAGGAAAATAAGCTGTTTTTAATTGGTGACTCTTTATAAGCATGTCAACTTGTGTGTGTGTGTGTGTGTGTGTGTGTGTGTGTGTGTGTGTGTGTGTTCCTGTGTTTGTGCATGTGTGTCACATAGCATCATTTCTGAGGTCCCCTATATTTGAGGGTAGCTACACATGTAGTCCAGTGTCACCAATTATTACTATGACTATGCTATGGTATATGGTAATTGACTTATCTTCTCTCATTCATGCATGTCATTTTTCACATCATCTGTGTGTTTGCCATGGCCCACACTGCAGCCCTCAAGACATCCTTTTCATGCACATTCAAGGGTGTAGTAACACATTTTTCCTCAGCATTGATGCTGCTTCCCAGAGCAAATGCTCCTCAAGTTTACAAAACCAGCACAAGTGACTTAATCAATTTACACCCTCCTTCCCCAAGCATTACATTCTAATTCCAGTTATTTTCTATAGCTGGTATATTACCACCTTCTAATTTTAGGAATCTAGTAGAAATAAAATGGATTCTCACACTAACTTTATTTGCTAGATTCTTGGTCTCTGTGCATATTGGTTATTTTCATCATTAATAATAAAAGCTGTGAGCACAACATTATATTTTTGAGTTCTTGAGAGTGTGAATTGTTTGCTCTCACTACTGATTTTTCTTATGGTATCCTGTTTATGGTGAACTCAAGTTCAGATAACACTAATTATCAAGCATCTAGAAGAAGCTGGCTTGGAGATGCCTTTCTCTAAACAAGATCTTCTGTGAGACACTAGCCACTTCATATGGCTTCGAGTTAATTTCCCCTGATGAGGTTTCTCTGACTCCAACATATATTCAAATTTCAGACACTCTTGAAATTATTATGGCCGTGGGCAACTTGAGAAGGCTGCTAACATCATTATTACTAATATTGACATGTTACTTATATTCAACAGGATATGGAAATGGCAACTTCCTTGACACTTTCATAGCCAGCTGAAGCATTATTACAGGACACAGCACCCAAAGGAGTGCCTGGTTCCACATCCAGTCCCCCACTTGCCTTCTGTGTGTGCAGGCACACCCACACCTGAGTACCCATGATCCTCTACAATATGGGTTCTTGCTTTGGCATTTTACTCCAGAAGTGCCTGGTTCCCAGCCACTCTCACAATTTTCACTGTAGAGTTGTGTGTGTGTGTGTGTGTGTGTGTGTGTGTGTGTGTGTGTGTGTGTGTGTGTGTGTGTATGTGTGTGTGTGTGTGTGTGTGTGTGTGTTCTGTTCCTATGAACTCAACAATGCATCCAGAATTATTTATGTTGTAAAAATTCAACATTCTTCTTCTTTATGACAGGAAGATGTTTTAGAGACTGGAAACAAGCTGCACTGTCTGAATAGAACTATTTACTGTATCTTTGAAATACAAGGAGTTGACATCTACAACATAGCTGAATGAGCATCAGTCATATGGATATAACACCATGAGTCTCAAATTAGGATTATTAAAATTTGACAATTACAGGGAGGTCATTGCCTTCTCTCCTGAAAAACATACAACACTTTCACTGACAGATCTCTTTTAATATACAACTGAGTCATACCAAATTACAGTTAAGCCAAAGAGAAAGAACAGGAAGAGACTCTACTTTTCAAGCAAGTACATCTAGCTCAGAATTCTGACTTAAATAATGCGGAGAAGTCCAAGGCATAATTCTGGATTCCTTCTTCTCCTGCACTCTGATCTTCCTCTAAGCATCCTCTGGGTTCTGCAGTGTTAACATCCCTGACCTCCAAGATTCTGTGAAACTTCATGTTCCCATGCAGCATGAGGTCAAACTGATGTCTCCAAACCCCAAACTCAGTATGTTGCTTTCATTCATGTCTTCTGCCTGTGGTCACTGTCTGTGTTGTGGTTGTGGACTGTTGTCTCCCTCATGCCTGGCATGGTCTCCCCAACCCGCTTCTATATGTTCTACTCTTACTAAGCCCTTAGGAGTTGGCTCAGGCAACATTATTTCCACAATGCTCACTTTGGTTCCTTCTCTTGTTTCCCATAAGAATGTTCATTCATAAAAACCTTCTCTCTGCTACCAGCAGCACCAACTGCACTTGTTTCATACCCTCTACATGTCTTTGTGCATGTGCATGATTTTGTGCACGTGTATAGGTCTTTATGGATATGTGTGCATGTATAACTGGAAGCCCTAATCAAACTCACGTCTTCTTCTGTCCTTTTTGACATCTTATGCATTTGCTATCTGTCACTAGGACCTGAGTCTTGCCAATTAGGATAGTCTCATTGGTCAGTAAGCCCTAGGGATCCTCCTGACTCTGTCTCTCCAGAACTGGGATTATAAGCATGTGCCATCTCCTCCAACTTTTTATATAGACTGAAACTCAGATCCTCATGGTCATATAACAAGCACTTTACTGACAGCCATCTTCCCAAGCCCTGATCATCTTTTTGTTGTCTGTCTTTGATGCTGAACTGTGAGCTCTTTGAGTGCAGACACTGGGAGTTCTAAACACTGTACACGGATCACACCTTACTCTAGAGGCAGGGCATGGAAATTCAAGTGTAGATCTTGTAGTGGGATTCGGAATAGATGATTTCTGCCAATGGGATGCACCTGAGCAAGTCTGAAGGACCCAAAGCAATAGTGGTGACCTTCCTGCTCCAGTGACAAGTAATAAGCTAGCTTCCAGGGAGGACACTGTAGCAGTTGGGACCTACATTCCCCCTTCCACTTTGTAGTTGACATTTAGAAGACAAGGGGTCTTCAGGGCAACAGCAATAAATAAGATCACAGCAGGTCACTGGCCTCTGAATCATAACTGTGGAGGTGAACTCAAATCTAGAGCTTTGTAGCAAACCTCCAGGAACTCCACTGCTTCAGCTTTTCCATTAAACTTTAAGCGCTTACACCCTGTAAACAAATCTACTTTTTCTTAAACTACTCAGGAATATGTCTGCTTTGTACATGAAACTGAGCCCAACTGTACCATATTTATGTTTATATTCTGTGCATATTGCAAATATATCCCAGAACAGAGAGAGACAAATTTCATTAAATGAAAAATACTCTATTTACAGCTTAATCAAACTATTTAAATAATTTGTCTTCACTAAACCATGTTTCCTTTTCTGTAAGGACCAATATTTAATAGGAATGCTAATTTCAAATTTCTATTACTCGTTGAGCATATCTTGTAGATACAGGTCTACCACGCTCACTATCACATTCACTGTATAAGAGGGAAAAAATCCTGAAGCTATTTTATAATGTAATGCAGAGGCAGTCCTTTGGGCCAGAATAGTACAACAGAATACAAGTTAACAGCATACATGATGCCCATCATTGACTCTGCCTACATCACAGCTCTACTGTGCAACCAAGAATATAAGAAATGCCCTACAATTAGGGAAAGTGTGGCCAAGGTAATCTGGATGAAGAAAATGCATATGAGTTCTACCTTCCAAGTGTTTCTGCTGCCTCCCTTGTTCCCATTCATTCTTTTTTCCCCCTTGAGCAGAGCACTGAAAGCTTGATGAATACATGCATTGCCTCAGTGCTGTGGAGAACATAGAATGAGCCCACCAACATCAGCATTTCTCTAAGCCTATGGTTACATGACACTCAAGCAAATGTCCTTCTTTGGGAAACATTGGATTAAGAAGTAACTCCAGAAGACTGTGACTTCCCTCCATAGTGGATATAAACAATTGCAGCATAAGGACGGGTCACAAGCCAAGCCTCTACTTTTCATCCAGCTCTTTAGACATGGTAAATGAGAACATATATCTCAAACACATGAATATCAGTGAATTGCTAATATAAATGGCTCATGTTTTTCTCACAAAAATGGGTTCCTCAGATATAGGTTTTGAATTGTTAGCATGTTATTAAAATTTGAAAATTAATTTTCTAAAATATAAAAACTGTGATAATAGTATTAACTGATAATATTGCCAAATGGGAAGCAATAATATAATTTCTGATATTATGAAATTATAAAAGGAAAATGAACCACCTTGTAAGAATGAAACTCATAATTCTGGAACCACTCCATCAGTGTGACTGTCTAGGGTTCCTAAACCAAATACAGAATTTTAAAAGGTGTTTTCACTAGGCAGAAATCATATTTGTAATTTACTCATTGATAATTAAGTATGTCAAGCTTCTTTTATTCATTTGTTTCTCCTCTTCTGCCTTCCTTGCATGTTTTTAAAAATAATTCAAACTACTTCAAACACCAGTGCACCACATATAAATTGTAGCAATCAGCCCCCAGGGATTACACTTTTCCTACTAAAAATCTACTTCATTTTTTGTAGATGTGAGGACCTAACCTACAGAATCATACTGGCTAAGCAAGCATTCTACCACTGGCCTTCTCTCCTAGGACCTTGTTTTTTCTAAGAGTTTTCTTTTAATTAAAATATAATTACATTTCTCCCTTTCTTTCTTCCCTATAACACCTTCCAAGTACCTCCCCATCTTGCTGTCTCTCTGATTCACTATGTTTTTCTTTAATTTTGAGACAAAGTCTGACTAAGTTGCCTAAGACTTCAATGGCCTTGAACTCAAGCTGTAATCCAGGCGGGCCTTGAACTCAGAAGCATGCATCAACCTGCCTCATAGCTGGAAATTACAGGCATGCACCAAGAGGCCTGACTCTCAAATCTACTCTTTAAAATGTTACTAGGATAGAAAGCATTGTGTCATCCTTTCATGGCACTTTTGTTATAAATATGAAATGTGTTTTTAAACAAGTGTTAACAATTGAAAAATACTATTTAAAACACCACTCGTGTTGTTAATCAACAAAAAACAAGATTCCAAACTTATTTACTTCAGCTCTGTACAGATGACATGGAACTTTATCAAGAAGCTTGTAACTATGGTATCAGTTATTCACAATATCTCATCGATATACAGCACACGCAATATTATTTTCTGTGCCATAGTGCAGGAAGTAAAAGTGATTGCTGTAGCACCTGGTACAGCAAATTCTGTCCCAGTATCACTGTTCATCTTCTTCCTTTGTGTTTATACCTACTACGATTATACTTTGACATGCTAATCACATTGTTTCCCTTTACACATCTTTCAGGGATATCACTTCTAGATATTATATGATATTTAAAAATATTACACCCATCCTTCATAGTTTTACTAAATGCATCTCATCTTTGGAAAGATCAGGTTCCTAAAAGAAGTCAAGGTGGCACTTGTTCCAAATATGAGCTCACCTCCCACTGCTAACATCTGGAATGGGAAAGAAGGAGACTGCAATTGTTCCTTACGTTCTCCATGTCATTGTTTCTGGAGGGAGAGTTCAGACAAGTCATTCATTAACTTCCATAACAAAAACAGAGTTTTAGTAAAAAACATTCCAACGTCTATGTGCGCTGTCAAATTGAGAGGAGAACACCAAGAAACTATTTAATTTCCAGCTAATAAGAATGTCTTTTTATGTGCCAGTCTTATAAGTAGTAATGACCATATTTGAATGGATGCAAATAATAGGTTGGAAAACAAAGTGTTTGATCCTTATAGAACACATATGTGAAGATTTAGCTTAAAATTGTACTCTTGCTACAGAAGTCTTCATCTCCTCTCTTGTAACTGCTAACTGCTCCTTAATGTGTCATGCTACCCAAGGAGACAAACAATGAACTTGACTAGATTCAAAGCACTGTACAGACGCAGCATTTCAACAAGAAGTAAATATATTACTCTGATCTGTAGGGAAAATAATGAGTCACATATTCTATAACCAGGCTATTTAACACTTGGTAGTTTATTTATCACAGAGAAGAGGAAATAATACCAGGTTAAAACAAAATGAAAAGTCAATTCCTCTTATAAAGATCAAGTTACCTCCAAAGATAAGTAGTCCTGCATTTCAAATTAAGCATATAGTGAGTCTTTCTATCTGATACTAATCACTGAAATCAAATGTGTGCAAACCACAAAATTATATTCTCATCATTCATCTAAAAAAATGTGTCTTAATTTAAGTGTTTTAAGAAAGTAATATGGATTTGCCCAAGAGATCACTAAAAATTAAGAAAAGAATGAGTTAAACCAGGTGGTACTGACACACACCTTTAATCTCAACCCTTGGGAGGCAGAAGCCGGCAGACCTCTGTGAGTTCAAGGCCAGCCTTGTCTACCAAGAGGGTTCAAGGACAGCCAGGCAACACGGACAAACCCTGTCTTGAAAAAACAAAACAAAAGAAACAAACAAAAAGTGACTTAATTTTTGTTCTTTATGTGACTTTCTAAGTATAATTATTTTCTGAGCTTTTAATTTTGGAAATATCAGTGTATTTTGAAATAATTTTGCCTTACAAGCTGTTTAAATCTTAATATAAATATACCCAAATATGTAGATAACATTTAAATTTCAAGTTTGAAACAGAAGACTGATTTTCAAAGTTTGCCCCTGTATAGTTAACCTTGTATTTGTTTTAGAACGAAGTGTTAGATATTGTTTTGTCTATCATAAATACAAATGTCAGTATGTATTTCTCATCAGAGTAGTTGTAGAATGTACTGTACTTATATATGTACTCATCAATCTGACATTTTCTACTTAAAAATTTGTCATTTTGAGTATGTTGGTGTAGGCCTACAATCCCAGCTCACAGATGGCTGAGGAAAGGGATTACTAGTAGTTAGATTCCATCCAGGCCTACACGGTGAGAGTTTGTCTCAAAAAAAAAAAAAATAGTAGTAATAATGATAAGCTCTCATTTTCCAATTCTGTGTTTATTAGTACTTGAATAAAAAAGATTTCATGATACAATGACACATAGAAAAATTTTCTTTCCTCTTGTCACTGTTCTTTCTCGGAACTCAGTTCTATGTGGTATCAGAAATAGTCCAGTTTTTCTCCTTGTTAGTTCTGTCTGAGGCATTTTTTTTTTCTTAAATTTGTTGGAAATGATGCTCTAATCCAGTAATGTTCACTGAAAGATGGGCTGTATAAACAGACCTTAGAAAGGACCATGTAGGGACATATTTTCTCACTGCACACTACTAGCAACCCTGTTCTAACAGTGAATCCTCTGAAAGAATGGTGTCCTTCAAAGTATCATGGGTATATACTAGAAGGAGACCAAGTACCATGCAACATAGGGAAGGTGGAGGCATTTGGCCACACTGGTTTTGATAACTCTACCAGCTTTTATTGCTTGGACAAGACAAACTCTTTTGTCATTCAGGGGAATCAAGAGGAACATTCTCAAATCACTCAGCCCACAATGACACTCAGAGTTGCTCTAGTCCATGACAGGCCCAAAGAAGAATATGGCATGACATTCCTCCTATCCAACATGTCATGTCATTTCCACTTGACCATGTTAAAATGAGTTTTTTTTAATGTTCTTGTCATTACTGTATCTTTTTTTAAAGATTTATTTATTTATTTATTTATTTATTTATTTATTTATTTATTATGTATACAGTGATCTGTTTGCACATATCCCTGCAGGCCAGAAGAGGGCACCAGATCTCATTACAGATGGTTGTGAGCCACCATGTGGATGCTAGGAATTGAACTCAGGACCTCTGGAAGAACAGCCAGTGTTCTTAACCTCTGAACCATCTCCCCAGCCCTCATTACTGTATCTTAAAGCAGGCAATAATTTCCAATTTTTATTTTGTTTTTTAAGTCTGAAAAACAGTGTTAGTAGAGTTGTTTTGTTTAAATTTACAATGAAAAACCCAATCTGACCTTTCACCTCTGAATTATCACTTGTAAATAGGAAAGATATATGTAATATTTGTGGAAAAATACCCACATTGCTACTCATACTTTTCCTTTCTCTTGATGTGTGTGTGTGTATATATATATATATATGTGTGTGTGTGTATGTGTGTGTGTGTGTGTGTTCAAACACACACACACACACACACACACACACATATGCAACATTCTTGGCTTATAAATTCTAATAATAATCTACTATGTTCAAACAGAGATAATGCAAATTGCTTACTTGTAACATACTGACTCATTGTGTAAGTGGACAGGTAGAAAGCCCCTTTTTCTGTGTAAAACGGTGCAGTATTCTCTCATCTGTTCCTCTGTCAGAGAAGGCTGATTATACATTAAAAGGAATCACAACCACCAGCCCCACATGAAGTACAAACTTTCTTCTGCTATGTGTCTGATACAATCTGATATTAAGGCATCCCTAAGAACATGACAGAAACTATGTTCACATGTTTTCACAGTCCAGTAGGCATAAAGTTCAGTTCAATCTCACAGCAGAAGAAAACTTATGGTAAAATTACTCACCTTCTAACAAATGTCACACTGGCCGGTTTCTAAGTCAGGCTCTTACCAAAGCTTTTAGCTCCCATGCACATATCAGCTGGCAGCAGGAATACCTTACTCTTACACTGACCTGCATATCAATAATGGATCAGATTTCTTACTTGACATTTTAGCTACTTTAAATAATGTGCACCCAGAACTGATCCCACATCCAAACTTGCCAAAAGGGGAGTCACAGAGCAGAATATCCTAGGATGATTAAAACTGGTGAATTGCATTAAAATCAGACAAATGTCCATAAATGGATAGTTCAGGACATTGTTGCCTTATCTATCACATGTGAAACTAGAGTCAGCGTTGTCCTGGATAATCAAACTATGCTAAAGAGTTTTGGAAAACATGAATTGCCATATCTGTTAATCGCCATATGCATATACATAGACATAAAGTAACTCTTGAAAGAAACTTAAAAGATCTATGACTCTTGTCTTCTCATGTTGTTTCTGGTCATCACTTACAAGGAACTTAGTAACTGGAGCAAAAGTTCATTTCTAGGAATGTCTACTAGACTTTTACATTTGGTAAGTAGCAAGATATTGGAATCAATTTTAATTTACTTCAACAGAAGAAGGAATAAATGAATAATGTATTTGTAAGGTGAGATATTAAAGAATCTTTAATAGTATTTTGAAACAATTCTTAATTGCAAAATGTAGTCAATAAATCACAAAATAACTTACCTTTCAAAAAAATAAAAAGCACTTGAAAAAGACATCTAAGAAGTAACCTAGTTAACTTCATGACATAGAATAACAAATTAGTTTTTCCTTCCTCTCTGTACATTTTGTGTGCTTTAAATGATCTGAAATGACCTTATACTACATACATTTTACATGTATCTCTATATACCTTCATAAATATGTATAATACTAAAATGTTACATCATTCTAAAATGTCAGTACAAAGAAAATAATAATAATATTTAGTTTTTCAAGCATCTAAGTAGTCTAATAATAAATATTAACTAACTCTCAATGCAGAGAAACAGAAGAGGAAATGGGCAAGAAGTACTCTTTTTACCATAGAGTAGCTTATGTTCTGGCAGGAAGAATAATGATATGGAAGAAGAAAAGATTATTGTTGCATGGTGACGTGAAGTTTAAAGAGGAAGAAGGATAGATTGTAGAACAGAAGATTTAGAAATATGGGTAAAGAGCTCACAAAAGAGGCAGTGTCTAGGGGATGTCATTTGGAATTTGTAGAAAAATGTCCCTGGGAGAAAGAATAGAGAAACCAAAATGTAATGCTCAGGCTTTCTTAGAACACAGTTGCCAGGGCTGTCTGTTGACAGCTGAAAGTGTGTTCACAAAGGTCTGGCTCTGCGACAAAGAAGGCATTTTTGAGCCTCCTTGACAGTGAGAATAGTCTGGCTTTGTATTTGTCTGAACACTAGGTGTTATGAGAAGAGAGTGGCAAGCAGAAATGGCACTGTAGCAGGAGTGTGTTTGTAGCCTAGCTTAGAAACCTAATGATTTAATGTTCATATTCCAGTGCAACAAATGTGGAGACTGCTAATCTCAAGATATAAAAAGGAAAGAAACATGTAGTTTCAGTTTCACAATTTGTTCAGTGTCCAGGTCACAGGTGAGACACCCCACAACCCTCTTAACTCCATTTCTGGTCACCATGGGCAACGAGGATGAGACAGTGTGTAAGGCGTAAGTTAGACTGAAGTGAGACTTGGAACCAATAGAGATGAGGCTGAGCTGTCTCTGGAGCAAATTCATTAAAAAACAAGCAAGAAGTGATTTTTGGGGGGTTTTGTTTTGGTTTGTTTTTTACCTGAGTAGTCTCTTGGAGAGAGATGCATAGAGATTTTTACTTGATTTAATTCAAAAGAGAAAGAGAATGTAGTGATATAAACAACCAAAGAGGTGAGATCAATATTAGCAGTTCCACACAGGTTGTTAAAGCCTGAGTCTTAAGTTATATCATTGAATAAACTCTAAAAGGAAAACAAGGCCTGTGGGTTAGAAACAGGAGAAAGCAGAGTGTATACACTTTCACAAATGACTGGAGGACTCAGTAGAGGCATAGGAGATTATACTGTTCATTTTAATCTTGGTTAATTGACACATCTCCAATTGTACTAGAAACTAAACTATATGAAAAGGATAGATGGTATTTAAGGGACAGTGCTATCTATATATTAAATTTCAAGTTGCAATAGATAATTTATATGAAGATGCTACCAAGAAGTGACAAATCTGTTAGATACTTGGAGACGTAGAAAATGATTCATGGCTGCACATAAAAACAATTTAAACACTTTAAAATGCATATGCCTAAACAATAATAATAATGAAATATTTTGAATAATTAGTACTAATTGGTGTTATTTTTATTATTGCTATGTTCTTTTCCCTAATTGAAGTTATTGGACATTGCCATGAAATTGGTCAGAGTACAGAACTGCAGAGAACAGATTACTGAAGGCAGAATCATGATGTTCAATAATTTGCAAGGACACTTTTAGCTCTACACCACTTTCCAGATCTGTGTGGTGTCCATATGGATTGTGAAGCAGGGGACTACAAAGATAGCTTGAGAGGCTCTAAGGCACATATTTTTCAAAGGAGCTCGCATGAACAACAGGATGTGGCTCAGGCTGAAGCAGCTGCTCTACATGACTTAGCTACTGAGGAGTTCCCATTCAGTCTCCAAACATTTACTGCAAGGTTGGGGGTTATGAAGACGGTAGGTCATTTCGTCTACTATGATAACTTCTGTCATCTCTTAGCTTTACAGCAACCAAGAAACAATGAGTGTGGGAGGAAGCAGTAGGGTTCACGTTGGGATCCTTACCTCCTTTAAACATTCAGAGATACTGACTGTATCTCTATATATGATTTTAAAATAACTTACTTCAATGTGCCTAAGGTTTCACTGTGTTTTCCTTGCATTTACTCTCAGATCTTGTGGATACTTAACAACTTTAGTTAAAATTCCCACTTCCCTATGGTGGGATATCTTGCTCAGCCTCCATGCAGAGGGGAAGGGCTTGGGCCTGCCTCAACTTGGTATTCCAGACTTCCATTGACTCCCCAAGGCAGGCCTTACCCCCTCTGAGGAGTGGATGGGTGTGAGATGGGGAGGAGGTGTAGGGGTGAGCAAGAGAACAGGAGGAAGGGAGAACTGTGGTTGGTATGTACAATGAAAATAATTTTTTTAATGTAATTAAGCCAATAGAAAAACTGATTTGTCCAAGCAGGACTTTTCTGTCTTTTGCTTAAACTCCTGTGGTTTCACTGGCAAGTCATAACCACCCCCAAAGCGTTCCTTGGTTCCCCTTCAAATAACTAACCTTTTCTTTCAAATAAAGCTTTACAGAAAAGAGTACTCAGCAAACTGTTGGACAATGGGCACCATACTAGTGTCAATATGTCAGTAATTAGACTGTATGTTCACCATAGCATTACAGTGAATTCAGGACCTCCAATCACTCTTAATTATCATGATGAGGACTGAAGGGTTGAATTAGGTATTTGGTCTACCAGTGATCATAAGCAAGACATACAACTATCTCTATATTTCTGTGCACAGACTTTTGTAACCTTTGTTTCCAAAATCTCAACCATGATATATATGAAATTGCAGCCAAAAAATTACTGCAGAAAAAAAATTCTCAGGACAGTATACATTTTCTGGAGGAAAAAGTTAATAGTAGGGTGTGTGTGTGTGTGTGTGTGTGTGTGTGTGGTGTGTTGTGTTTAAGAGATGTATAGATTAAAGTCCCTTGGAATTCTTGAGAAGACACTTTGCTAATCAGAAATAGAGTGAAGCTGATTAAATAATCTGTTTTCCATGACTTTGGAATCTGACATTGGGCAATATATGTCATTTAAAATGTGGAAAATTGTATTATCTGTACCTGTTTTCATTTTGTTTGAGCCTAAGTCCAGCTCTAATAGCTTCCAACTTTCAAGATAGAGGGATCTTCTCGTCTCTGCCTCAGAAGCAGCTGATACCACAGTTGTGTTCAGCAATGTGTGGCTAGCTGACAGGCATTACTTTTTAAAACCATCCTCTATTCTTTTGGATAAAAAGTGTGACTTATCTGTGAGGCAACTTAGGCAGATTTCAGAAGTTTTGCTGAGAAAATATGGAGCCTTCTCACCCAACACCTTCAACTTTAACAATCTATCTTACCTCTCATCTACATAATTTGTCATTGGCTTAAGTCGTACTAACATTACACTTTTTAACTTTCAACATTCCCTTCCTTGAATGCTAGTATCATGTGTTTTCATGTTCATGTGCCTGTATTCATATATGTGTACCCAATAGAAGATTGCATTTTAAGGTTTGCATATTACTTAAGGTTGCCAGCATTATTAAAGCCATCAAAATGCCTTTATTGTGAAAAGATAACAAATGCTATAAAAATGAAGCAGTATTTGTCATCTTCATCTTCATCAAATGTGCACCACCTTATAATCAGGGAACATCACACACACACACACACACACACACACACACACACACACACACACACACGCACACGCACACACACACATACACACACGCACACGCGCACACGCATATATGCACACACACACCAAAAAAAAAAAAAAAAAACAGAAGAAAAGAATAGAATACAAGAGTAAGGGGATGGGGAAGAATGCTGTGATTTGCCATCTCCTAGATATGACATGGTCAGCACTCATGAACTTACACCAGCTGTGATTTCCCGAACAAGACATGCACAGAATCAAACCAGACAAAATACCAGTATAGATGGGGAAAGGCTTTTCCAGGTCCTATTATTCCTTACTGAGGAGCTAATGACAGTTGATTGCTTCTGGGGAAAGGAAAACTGTATTATCAAGGGCTTGGCTATTGGTAGTTACCCTATGTTGCAGTAGATGGTCTCATACCAATGCACATATGGGCAACAATGATTTACTTAGTGGGTTACCAAAAAAATAAAAGAAAGATATGAAGTTGGTAAGAGGATGTATTAGGAGGATGGGTAGAATTAGAGGAGAAAATGGGGTAGTGGAATTTAACCATATTTCTATTCTATGTAAAGTATTTTTAGGAACAAAGATAACTATCTAAGAAGTTAACACACAGGTGTCTTTGAAGAATTTTCTTGCATCTAACATTCTCTATAGTATATAAATTTGACTACAAATAAAACAATAGCAAAAGTCATGATTCTGTTGTTAATGATACAAACTAAAAATGTTTACTGATTGTATTTGCATGCCATGTTATTTACTTTCCTGTTGCTGTGAGAAGACACACAACCAAGACAATGTATAGAAGAGTTTATTTGGAACCTATAGGAGTCCATGACCATCATGGTAGGAAGCATAGCATATGCAGGAAGTCATGGCATTGGAGCAGTTTCTGAGAGCTGACACCTTGAACCATAAAGAGGGGGCAGAGAGAAAGAAAAAGGGAATGATCTGATTCTTTAGAAACCTCAAAACCTGCCCCCAGTGACATACTACCAGAAAGGTAATACTTCCTAATCCTTCCCAAACAGTTCCACCAACTGGAAATAAAGTGTGTAAACATATGAGCCTATAGTGGCCATCTTCATTCAAACCACCATGTATGGTACTCTTCAAAGTAGAAAATAAACATTTTCTCACTCACCATGAATTTCCTGTGCTAAAGACTATCTCACTCTGTAGTATTATTAATTTTCACTGTTTAGAACACTATCTACTGACTTACTGGCTCTATTTTTACTTTAAAAATAGCTAGAGACCCACAAGATACTTGCAAAAATCTAGGCTGTATATGTCCAATACAGTCATCATACAAATTTAGCATTGAGCAATTTCAGTAGAATAAACCACCAAATCCAAAACAAAAAACAAAAAACTAACATTACTGCAATTCACAAGGCTTATCCAAATGCATCAGATTTGCAGCCCTCGTGTGTATGTGTGTATACACTTTTGTGTAAATTGATCATTTAATAAGTTGGTTGTAACTACAATAATTCATAATACAGAGTAATCATTTTACATCCATACCAGCATTGTCTAAGTAATCTAATTTCTTCAGAATTAAGTATTTTCTTTCATTTAATCCAGTCTCTGATATATGGGATGAAATCTCAGTGAGGTTTGAATTACCCTTTTCTTACACCAAAGATTCTGTACATCATCTCATGTTCTTTTGCCATCTGTATGCCCACTTTGGTGAAATCTCTGTTCATCTGTTTTAATGATTTGCTTATGGTTTGGTTTTAAGAAGTTTTTAAAGGTATCCAGGAAAAATAGGGTATGTCACTTACATTTCTTTTGCCCACTGAGCAGTTTGTTTTTCATCTTTTTAGCATGGTATTTTAAAAAGCATCTTTAAATTGTATCACTAGAGAAGTCAGGGCAAGAACTCAAGGCAGAAATGTAAAGGCAGCAATTACCTAGTTCATGATTATGTAGCTTTCTTACACAGCTCAGGACACCTGCCTGAGGATGATTCTGCCCAAAGTAAGATGGGTCCTCTGGTATCAGTTAGTAATCATGATAATCCCCCAAAGTCAATCCACAATTACCTACTACTATCTAATCTTGCCTAGGCAATTTGAAAAATCAAGGTTTTCCTCTCAGGAGATTCTAGATTTTGTCAGCTAAACAGTTAATACTGACTAGAACACAATCTAACTAAAGTATCTTTTTACATGCTGTATTTGACCAGAAAGTTCTTTGATAGGTTACAAAATACATAAAAAAATATTTAAATAATTTTAAATAAATAAATAAAATAATTATTGAAATAAAAACAATAGAGTAAATACATTTATCTTTCTCTACTACCCTTGAGACTTCATTAAAAGTGATGAGAAAAACGTTTCATGTCTATATATGTATGGGTGGTGTATGCACATGTGTATGTCCAACAAAGATGCACACACCTGTACATGCCACATATCAAGACCAGAGGTCAGTGTCTTGTGGCTCCCTCTACTATTCTCCATGCTATTTTTCAGTCAAGGCTGTCACTGACCCAGGAGTTCAAGTTCAGCTACAGTAGTTGGTCAGGAAACCCATAGGATTTACTTGTCTCCTCCCTTTTACCCTCAGTCCAGCTTTTACATAGATGTTGATGATCCATACACATTTCTTCATGCTTACACAGGAAGAAATGTAACCACCGACCATCTCCCAAGACCAAGAAATATTGTAAAGGAAATAAAACCATAAAATGGATGCAGAACTGAAGAATAAATTCATTCACTCTGCAGATGCTTTAAAAAAGTAAAAGTAGATAAGCAGCCAATAGATACAGCAGAGACAACATAAGCATAGAACACTAGGAGAAGAGGAGCAGCAAACATTTTGAACAGGGATTGGTAGATTTAAAGCAAATGAACACCAATCCAGAGTGAAAGCCATGCAACCATAATAGAGAGCAACCAAACAACTTAGAAAAAAATTAAGTGAGGCTTGGCTAGGAGAAGAATGGTTTTGAAAAAGAAACAGAGTAAAACCCCCAAATAATTATTATAAAAGGTGGCTATAAAATGATGATAATAGATCATAGACATCTTAATTGGGGTTTTGTTGTTTTTAAGCTAACATCTGGCAGGAAAATCTTAAAAGATTAAGGATTTTGGGGGGCTCATGTTTTCAGAGGACTCAGCATATGTTTGCCATGTACTTATACAGAGCATCATGATCACGGAAATATATGGTATAAGATAGCTCTTGACATCATTGAACATAATTCAGAGAAAAAAAATCAAAGAATGGCAAGGGATAATAAACTCCAAACTCCCATCCCCAGTCACTTCTGAATTTCTACTATCTGTTACCAAAAATTCATGTTATGAGTCTATGAGGGAGCATTGTGTATTCAATCCATAGTACTGCAGAAGGATATCTAGTTATGCCCATGCATTTTTATTATTTTAGAGATCCATTCTTACTTAACAGTATAATACTAAGTCAAGTGTGAAAGAAAGAACAATAAGGACAAGAGCCTCCCTGGCGAGGCAGGCCAGTGTGCTTCTTCAAATATGCCCCAGGGGAAGACATTCCATGTGCTATTAGCTACTTTAGTAGCAGAATTTGAAGTTTTACTTATTTATTATCTTCTGCAGGAGAATATTTAAAATATCTGATATTTTTCCTTTAGCTCTATTGAAGATACAAACTGGTAACTAAAAATGTACATATAGAGACAGGCAGAGAGAGGCAAGTGAATCTGGGGGGCCACCCTGGTTTATATAGTGAGTTCCAGGTCATCCATATATAAAACACAATCTTAAAAGGTCTTATTAATTTTTTAAAAAATGGAGCCAGATATTGGGGTGAAAGCTGAGAGATCAGAGGAATAGAACAAGCCAGCGACAAGTTCTTACTGCTAGGAAATCCTCAGCCCAAGAGAGATACTTCCTGTATACTCACATCTATATACCTTTCTGTGCCTTGCCATCTTACTTCCTCTCTCTGCCCAGCAACATCACTTCCTTTTTCTGCCCAGCTCTATCACTTCCTGTTTGAGTGTACAGACCTCCAGGCCTGTATGGTGGGATTAAAGGCGTGTGTTACCATGCCTAGCTCTGTTCCCAGTGTGGCCTTGAACTCACAGAGATCTGAATGAATCTCTGCCTCCTGAATGCTAGGATTAAAGGCATGTGCTACCACTGCCTGACTTCTATGTTTAATATAGTGGCTGGCTTTTTCCTTTCATCCCCAGGCAAGCTTTATTTGTTAGAGCACAAATAAAATATCACCAAACATATATGGTATAATGTTGTGTTTTGATATATTTATAATGTAAAATAATAATAAAGCTATTAATATATCCATCACCTCCCATAGGTGTCTGTGTGTGTATGTGTCTGAGAGAGAGAGAGAGAGAGAGAGAGAGAGAGAGAGAGAGAGAGAACATTTAAGTCTGCTCTCCTAGGAAATTTCAAGCATACAAATAGCATCATCCACTCTAGTCATCATCCTGTATGACACATCTCTAGAGTAGACTCACCTTCAGTAAGTGAATGTTTTGTCTTTTAACAAACCTCGCATTATATCTATTCCCTTTACTAGACATGTGAGCTGGAGTCTACATTGGCATTTTCTTATGGAAACAATTATCCTCATAGAGACCCTACACACAATAGTGAGCCTCCTTTCCTCCATTCTCTAAAGATTCTGGTAACAAACATTCAGAGAGGATTATGCTTGTTCCTGAAAAATTGTTTGCAGTCTACCCTACAGCTAACTAATACAGTTTTTTGAGACTCTGGGACTTACTTTATTTAGTAAGCCATTTTGGGCCTCAGATGCTAACACAGAAGAAAGATGTGCTTTCATGTGGATCTTCTCAGAGCTCATGTCATCCCGCTATCAGCTGGACTTCAAGATTGGCTTACAGCCGTGGAGAGTGGCAAAGAGAAGCAGATCTGGAGAGATGTGACCAAAGGTCAAGCTGATCTTTATGCTTCACCAGCAGGGAGAGGGCAATTCCCCAAGCAAGCAATCACATAGGAGTCTAAACAACACAGTATTAACTGGGAGAGAGCTTGACTTCAAAATGACTCATTCCTGCCTCACTGCCAAGGCACTGAGAACACTAAAGCAGAACACTAGAAAAGGTTCATGGGTAACTGGGACTTCACTGAAGATTAAAACTTCCTTGGCAAATTCAAGAACCTGGTCTCTTATCTGTATCTTACAATAGCTGCAAAGGGACAGAGATAAAAATCAAAGACCAGGCACACTGAACAAGAAAAGACCTAAATTTACACACTTTTTTAAACAGCCCTCTTAAAAGTCTATTTCAAAGAAGTAGGAAAAGTGTTATTAAGGAGAGAGATTGTGATATGACAAGACAAACCTATGCTAGTGATAAACTATGCACTCACTTTTCAAGGACATTTGTATAGCTCTTACTGTGGTCTCTGTGGCTTGCTAAAACCATGCAGGGATTGCAAGTCTTTCACTAAAGGAAGGCAATGTTTCTTCAGATTTAACAGACATTCTTATTGTAGAGCAGTAGTTCTCAACCTTCCTAATGGTGTGACCCTTTAATACAGTTCCTCATGTTGTGGTGAATTCCCAATTGTAAAATTAGTTTCATTGCTACTTCATAGCTGTAATTTTATTACTGTTATGAATTGAAATGTAAACATCTGATATACAGGGTATCTGACATACAACCCCTGTGAAAGGGTGATTCATTCCCCAAAGGGATCGTAATCCATATGTTGAGAACCACTGCTATAAATGATTCAAGAGATCTGAGCACAATATGCTGTAGAAAAAATCTGCTTCACCAATCTGTGTTTGATACTCAAACTTCTTGGTACCTATGCATTCCATCATCAAGCTGTATTTGTTAAATACATGGTTTATGATCCACTTAAAATGAATTGCCAGCATATTGCAACAGTTAACTCTATGTCTCATTATGTCATCTTTTAACACAGGAACACCAGCTTTAGCTATTAAAATACATTTGTTTTGCCAAGTCAAATCTTACCCTCTAGAAAACATTACTTTAGAGTTTTAAGTACAGTATTTTTGCCTGTGGTGGTTATTGTTAATTGTCAAAAATGACAAAGTTTAAAATCAGCTGAGAGATAGGCTTTCTGGACATGTTTGGTAGAGATATCTTGATTATATTAATTGAGGTGGGATGATCCGCTCACTGTTGGGGGCACCCTTCCTGATGAGATCCTGGACTATATACACAGAGAAAGGAAGCTTAGAAGCCACACAGTTTCATTCTTCTCTGTTTCTTGGTGGAAGGTGTGATGTGACCAGTTGCTTCAAGCCCCTGGTATCCTGACACCCTTGCCATCATAGACAATTCCTTTCAACTGTGGGTCAGAATGAACACTTTTGTAAGTTGCTTTTTTCACAGTATTTTATCACAGCAACAGGAAAAGGAAGACAACGACTTACTATTTCATTGCAACTGAAATCAAAACTTTATTCTTTATCTTTCTTTTTTTAGTTTATTTTTGAAAATGCATTCCATCCCAATATTTCCACCTTCCCTTTCCTCCATCGAATTCCTCCTATATACCCCTCTCCACTCTCCTTCAAACTCATAGTCTCTTTTTTCAACTGTTATTTTTATCCATGCATATACTTGTATATGCACATATATTTCCAAATATAACCTATTGAGTCCATAAAACACTACTTTTATGTTTTTAGGGCTGACCATTTGGCATTGAACAATCACCAAATGCTAAGATACCATTGAATTAGGCTGATTTCTAATATCCAAATACATCACAAATATAATTACTTCTTTCCCAGTCTCTCAACACATAATTCTTTAAAAGTACATTGCCTTTCTTTTGTAATCTTTTTTAAAAGTCCTCTAGTCATATTTTCTTGGCTATTTTCCTAATGAAGTTCTAATTGTCTTTCCCTTTCAGACCCATTGGTAAACTATTAGCATTTTTACTAATCATTTTACAATTTAAATTAATATAATAATTGAAAATATGATTTTATATTTTTCTAATGATGGATATTGCTATGCTGTACAAGACGTGTGTGTGTGTGTGTGTGTGTGTGTGTGTGTGTGTGTGTGTGTTTTATTTTTTCTTCTTTAGTACCTTACTTTGGGTACTATAACAAAATTAGCGCACATCAGTTGTCTTAAACACCACTCAATTCTCATGATCATGAGAGCTTAGAAGTCCATAAGCAAAGTGGTTGGCATCTGGTGAGGGCTGGCTTCAATATCTCCTCATATAGCATACAGTAAAAAACTGAGGTTGCAAGCTCTCCTAAGTACCTGTTTTAGGAGCATAATCCCATAGTGAAGGATCTCCCCTTCATGTTAACTTCAAAAGGATATAAACATTCAGCCCATTTACAAAATACGAATTTCTGTAGACAGTATGATAATACTGAACTTTTTAAAAATCAATTCATAAGAATAAGGGATGAAGAGACAAGGCAAATTATAGAAATAAAAAGCATTAGGGAGGTCGTTGATCAGAATTCTTAGCACTATGACATGTACATGAGAAAAGCGACTTAAGGGAATTATTTGAGCTCCTGGGTTTCAGAGGATTCACTTCACCCTGGCAAGGTGATGAGGTGGAACCGAGCATTTCAGATTCTGGAGACAAAGAAGCAGAGATGCAGCATGCACACACTAGCTACTTGTCTTTTTCTCCCTTTGGATTCTATCCATATACTCATCCTATGAAATCCTCCAACTCACATTCAGGGAATTCTCTGCAGAAATTAGATCTTCCTGTAATTACCCACATGATGCACTGTCAGGTGTGTTTTAGTCACCTCATAAATATTTCCCAATCCCATTGGTACTGCAATCAAAATTAACTGCCACAGCCCATTGTCAACAGGACACACAAGTGCATTTCTTTAAGTAGCAATGAATAGCTTCAAATATTTAAAGGAACAAACCTTCTGTGTCTTTGAAAAAATGTGTATGGGACTGGGGATTTGGCTCAGTGGTAGAGCACTTGCCTAGCAAGTGCAAGGCCCTGGGTTTGGTCCTCAGTTAAAAAAAAAATGTTTATGTATGGAACAGTGTATTAAGAGGATATCAATCCTATGTTCAACAGCTGCTACACAACCAAGGTTCTTGGGCATCCTCTAGCTGAATTTCAAAATATCTTTGCTGCCAAACTCTTAAAGATGAAAAATGCTGCTTTGGGAAGTGATTGATTAGTCTGTTCCATCTACAAACAGAAGCTGCATCTTAATACTGTGCAGAAATAATCTTATATTGAGCGTCCCATGTGATTTCTAAGAGTCCAAAATTCCCAACTTTTTCTCAACACTGTGTTTTCCCTTATACAGTCTGATACAGCATGTGCAGCTACAGTCTGGATCTGCTAAAACTGATTTAGATCTGTTTGTCCTAGTAGACATTCTGTATATAACCATAAAAAATCAATAAGTAGCATTCATGATCTGGGGGTTGGCTTAGTGGGTAAAGTTCTTGCCACAGAACCATGAGGACTGAATCCAGATCTCCAGAATCATGGGAAGCTCAATGCAGTAGCACACACCTGCATTCTTAATGCATATGTGCAAAGGTGGGTAGAAGAAATCCTGGAATCTTAGGGCCCAGCTAGTAGACACAGCAGAAAACCTGTCTCAAACAGAGTGAAAAAAGGGTAAGTATGAACCTTCACAGTTGCACTATGTCACAAGAATGCTTGCCCTCTCACATGAATGTATATATGTGAACAGACACACATGTGCACATAGTACTGTAGTGGGTGGCTGTTTGATCCATGCCCTGAAACACTGCCCCTAGTGAGGTAGCAGGTAACTGTTAAACCTGCCTATGACCTTAAGGTACATTCACCAGGGGCGTGGCCACTCAGAGACCCTTAAGATCTGGGATGCACATATGCGAGCTCTCTCTTCGATACTCTTGGATTTTGATGCTGGGATGGACCAGGGCTGAGCTTGCCAGAGAACAACATTGGACTGTACCTCACCCTTCCAGGATCCTGTGGCAAATTCCTTTATTCTGTCTTGTGAGTTAACTCCCAAATAAATTCCTTTGATCATTAAGCAGACTCCGTGGATTGCTAGTGATATAATCTCATTATAGTACACACACACACACACACACACACACACACACACACACATATACACCACCAAAAAAAAAAAGGTAAAAGATGTCATTTTTCTTACTTAAGCAAGATCACATTGGGGTTCTGAAATTTTAGTATGAAGTTTTCTGTTCATGTAAGCCTAACTATTAATCTAAAAAATCCATAGGGAAAACTGTTAAGGCATATAATAGTTATTTTTGACTTACCAGTATTTGGTTAGAGTTTAGAAGAAAATGAATGCCTGGGGTTTTTTTTGTTTGTTTGTTTTGTTTTGTTTTTATTATAATTGTGTTTTAATTTTACACATCAGCCATGGGTTCCCCTGTCCTCCCCACTCCCGCCCCCACCTTCCCCCCAGCCCCTCCCCTCCATTCCCATCTCCTCCAGGGCCAAGACTCCCCTGGGGATTCATTTAAACCTGGTGGATTCAGTACAAGCAGGTCCAGTCCCCTCCTTCCAGGCTGAGCAAAGTGTCCCTGTGTAAGCCCAATTATGAACCAAAGGCTGAGGAGCCCCCAGCTGGATCAGGCCCTCTGGATAAGTGAGACAATTGAATAGCTTGAACTGTTTGGGAGGTACCCAGTCTGTGGGACCCGGACCTATCCTTAGTGCATGAGCTGGCTGTTTGGAACCTTGGGCTTACACAGGGACACTGTTTTTGTTTTTTAATATTTTCAATTGAAATAGAATTGCATCGCTTTACCCTACATTTCTTTCCTCCTTCCAAGCTAGCTTCCTTCAAACTCCATCCATGTCCCCCAACTCTCAACGTGGTAACCTCTTTTCTTTGATTATTACTGTTACACACACACACACACATATACTACTTGCTGTTAGTGTTGTTAGTGTGTATATGGTTTCAAGGCTGACCACTCTGCATTGGACGATCAATAAGGGTGCTCATCCCTCAAAATGGCCAATTTCTTTCTCCTGGAAGTTATTAGTTGCCTTGAGTTCTTTGTCCTGGGGGGGTGAAACCCTGTGAAATTTCCCATCTTCCATGTTAACATGCCAGCAATATTGTCATAATTCCACTCTTGTTCTTGCAGCCATGTCTGAGAAAGATTGTTTCACAGCAGACTTTCCAGTATTCTCATAAAATTACCTCTCTAAAACTATGCAGTATGTTAATATAAAGAACAGAATTTATCATTTGAGTCTAGGCAAGTGTGAATATGAACATTTTTCTGCAAATCTTTTCCACAGGAGAGTTTAACCTGCACAACTCATTTCTCTTCCAGTACATTCTGAATTAGGTCTCAAACCATGATTTTGTCTAAACCCCTGGTTTATTCTATTATCTCTAAACCTAGACGAGTTCTGAGCACAAACCCTCCAGTAAGCCCTGGTTTCTCCTCTATGCAAAAGAATGGGAGCGTGTCTACTGAGGAAGCCTGTGCTGGAGAGGACAAATGTGGTCAGTACGTACAAGGGTATGGATGGTGACAAGCTTTAAGCAAACCTACTTCTCTCTTTCCAACAATAACATCAAAGTGGCATGTGACAAAGAATAAAGTAAGGACAGGAGAAAAAATAGACACTAAGGAAAAATGGGTCCTCTCATTTACATGACCAGGACTAGGTGGCCTTCCATCATCTCTAGGATAGGCTATTTCACATATCTCTAAACTTGGGATGGAGAAACAGTTCAGTGGTTGAGAGCATGTACAGTCCTTGCAGAGGAACTGATTTGGGCTCCTGGAATTCATGTTGGGGGACTCACAACCACCTGTAATTCTAGCTTCAGGGGATAGTATATCCCCTCCTGGCATCATGTGCATACATTCATACACAAACACACATTCATAAACATAAATAATTTTTTAAATTCTTAAAAGTATACTACTTGATGAGTACAAGTAAGATGAAACCAAGATAAGAAAAATGACACATTGGTTTTATTTTTCTTTTTTTTAGTGTTTTTTTTTTTAATTTTTGATAGTGTACTTACTACATTTCTCCCTTCCATTTTCTCTCCCAAAGCCACCCAATACTCTTCTCTACTCTCCTTCAAATGCATGGTCCCTTTTGTCATTAATTGTTATTGCATGTATATGTATGTGTATGTGTGTGTGTGCAGATACACATATATTCCTAAATATAATCTACCCAGTGTATATAATGTTACTTGTACATATATTTTTAGGACTATTTGGCACCAGACAACCATTGAAAAAAGTAGCTTAAATTCAAAGAGCATCCTATGTTGCTCAGTCAATCAGATTGTTTCAGCCTCTCTTTCTTGACCTTCTTAGAACAACCTTTCACATGAGATTCCTCAGACTCATTATGCCAACAGTGCATTAGATGGCATTTTATTTAATTAAAGCAGTGGTGGTGTATGCCTTTAATGCCAGCACTTGGGAGGCAGAGACAGGAGGACCTCACTGAGTTCGAGGCCAGCCTGGTCTACAAAGCAAGTTCCTGGACAGTTGGGACTGTTGCACAGAGAAACCCTGTCTCAAAAAAACAAAAAAAAAAACTTCCTATCCCTCCTTCTTACCTACCCTCACTCCATTCCAAATTCATGGGGCCTCTTCTTCTGCGACCATTGTTATTAAATATATATATATATATATGCATATATACATAAATATATATATTCACCTTTTGTCTCTTCATATAACCATTGTATTATATTTAAAGATTTTTAAAAGGCTTCACAAACACTTGCTAGCATTTTTATCAGTGCATCTTAAGCAATATTCTTAAGTAATTCTTATCTACAAAATGTATTTTGTTGTGTTTTGAAATGATTTCAATAACACAGAATGCAACCTATAAACAGTAACAACAGAGTAAAAGTGTGTGTGTGTGTGTGTGTGTGTGTGTGTGTGTTAATAAGATGATCTTTATTGCCATTAACTTATTCTTTCATGACTATGTTATTCTGTCTTTGAAAAAAAAATCACATTTTATATCATGCTACTGATGATTACTGGACTAAATTCAACTTCCTTCCTCCAACCAAAAACTGCTTAGCATATGCTGAGTATAATATTAGCATGCTATTTGGCATTTTATATATGTCTGGTAGCTTCAAAACAAGCTTTCTAAAAGATGTGTTAATTTTTTTCATCGATACATATTTGGATTTCTGCTGATCCTGCTTCCCTGGGTCTCGCTGTAACTTTACTTTGGTCTGTGAGCCCAAACAGGAGGCCATTGCACTGATAACAATAACTTGCCTAAGCTCTGTAGAACTGTCTGAAAATGAACAGCTACAGCTGTCTTCATTTTATCAGCTCATCCAAATCATGCGAATACTGTTTTTAAATAGAAGCTAACTCTCAAACACAGCTCATTGTACAGTTATTTGTTAAGTGGCTTTTTTTATTTTGTGCTGTATACCACAACTGTTTGAAAGGAATTACTAAACTACTATTAGTAATACTACATTCCACACGGTGAAGCCTGGAAAGACAGAAAGCAGAAAAGAGGAGATTTCACCCTCGTTTTGCCACTCTGATGCATCACTTTTTCCAGTCAAGTGTATTTTTTCCTCTCTTTTTGAATATATTAGCAGCATAAATATGGCAATGTTTTACATTAATTTATATCGCATATGTCATGTTCCACTTAACACTGTATGTAACATTTCCCATATTATTTATAAATTCTACAGTCAAGGAGTACCCCTGACATGAAAGGAACATCTACCATAGCTCAAGAAGAGATCTCATCAGAATCAAGGGAAGCCTAGCTAAGCAGAGAGAGAGAGAGAGAGAGAGAGAGAGAGAGAGAGAGAGAGAGAGAGAGAGAGAGATCCAACAGCTTATAACAAAGGCCTCCCACAAAAATGCTCTGGTATGCTATCCTTCAGGGCTGCTCAGAATGGAGGAAAGAAGACAATGTATTTGTATTTATACAATGCTCTGATTACTTGTGCTTGTAGATTCCTTAGGGACATAACCTCTGGGAAAATAGTTCCCTCTATGCATTACTTGCAAAAGAACCCAGGTGTGGTGGTTTGAACAAAAATGGCCCCATAGGCCCATAGGGCATGGTACTGTTAAGAGGAAGTATGTCACTGGGAGTGGGCTTTGAGGTTTCAGAAACTCAAGCCAGGCCTAGTAGCTCACAGTCTCTTCTGGCTGCCTGGAGATCAGATGTAGAACTCTCAGCTTACTCTCCAGCACCATGTTTACCTGCTTGTTTTCATGCTCCTCACCATGATGACAATGGACTAAATCTCTGTGTCTCTTTACAGCAATAAAACAATAACTAAGACACAAGGTTAACCTATTAGCATCTGATATATCTGGCCCATGGAAGAATAACACCGTGGATTCTAGAGAGAAGTCTGAGCAACACTCTGCATATATCAATCCCTTCATGCCACATACCTCCACTTGCTTCACATAACAAAATCATCTCCTCTATAATAGCATCTCCAGTGTCTTTTGGGGTTTGTTTTACATTAGAATTTTGCAAAGAAGAATGTTAAACACAACTCAGCTTTCACCCAAAGCTACTGGTCTCAAATCCTTTCCTTCTTGCAACATATTTTTCCAGAAATGAGTAGAATGAGCCTGACATGAACCTGTAGATCAGGTGGACATGCTATGGGTAAACATTCAGCTCCTCCCCACTCCCTTTTCCTTCAATTTTCTTATCCCTGTAAATTCCCACTCTAACGTAGAGAGAGTATTTCATTTAAGGTGTTTCATGTCCCCAGATATGAATGACACCTGGGCTCCTATGTTCAATTGCCCTTGAAATAGCTGGGTAACTCCCTTATTCCACTGTACCCTTATTCAAATAAATGGCTGTAGATTTAACTGAAAATGAAGGTATAAGTTAGTTTGTCGAGTATCTGGCTGATACAAGGCCAAAAGTTTTATCTCCAAAATCATATAAACTGGATATGATTACCTATACCCTTCAATCTCAACACAGAGGACATGAAGACAGGAAGACCAGAAGTCACTCCTGATTACAGAAAAAGCTTGAGGCCAGCCTTGCTTATATAAGATCCTCTCAAAAATAAAAATAAATAAATAAAAAGTAATGAAACAATTATCTTGAGACACATGTTCTTCTTACTTTGTAGACTTGGAGTCTGAAAATTGGTCCAGGTTAAGAACTAGTCATGGTATTTGAACTTTTATTGGACTCACTGTCCTCACCCTATTAATTTCATTTTTCATTTTGTTGAATATTTAAAATGAAATAATTATTATCTTCTCATCTATATTTCCTTATGTGTAAAACTGTGTGTGTTTGTATACATAAAAGTGTTTTCTGTGTGTGTATGTGAAGGAGGAACATATGTGTGCTTGTGTATGTGGAGGCCAGAGTTCAAGAGCATGTCTTTCTTAATTGGTTTCCATTTTATTGTGTGGGCTAGTATATGGGCATGCATGAACATGTGTGTGTAGGTATACATGTGTGTGCACACATCTGCACATCTCAGAGGAGGTCATCAGGTATATTTCTCTATAACTTTCTTCCTTATTCTTTCAAGGATCTCTCATTGAACCGGGAGCTTGTGGTTTTCTTGGCTAAGCTGCTGGCCAGCAAGCACAAGACAGTTTCTTGTCTCCACTCTCACCTAAGCTCCTGCCCCACAGCACTAAGCTTATAGGTATATGTAGATACGTCTCACTTTTTGCATGAGTGCTAGAGATATTAACTCACAACCTCAATCATGAACAGTGAGTTCTCTTACACACTGAGCCATAACTCTTTATTTTTTGAATCAAGGGCTCTCACTGAATTTGAAGCTCACTGATTGGCTAGACCGGCTGGCCAGAGAGCCTCAGCATCCTACTTTCTCTGCTCCTTATGTTCTGACTTTCAAGGCCCAATGCCTGCATTTTCTCATGGGCTCTGAGAACTCTGGTCCTATGTGGCAAAGAATGAGCTTCTCATTGACCCTCTTAGGAGAGATTGTGAGTTTACTAGACTTATCTTTCTGAGATCTTATTTTGAAGCTAGTTGGTAAAGTATCCCATCTACACAAATTGCAAATGAAAATGGCATTCTCAGCTTTAGAGTGTGAGTTCAATCTGCCCAGATTTATCTATCATCAATTTTAATGTGTCTCTTGGAACTTTGAATTGGGGAAATAAGAATATTTCATATTTCACCCCCATAAGGAAATACACTCTAAAATTTCATGCGTATCAGAGAGCATCAGCATCTTCATCACCACCACCATCATCACTATCATCTTACTAGTGTCATTGAGAAGAATACGAATGTCTTAGAAAATTCATGAAAACAGTGTCTCTTAGCCTTCATTGCCATCTTGCGATTATAAACTAGGTAAACGGTTGACTTCTTCATCAATGTTCAGACTGAATAAGGACAATTTTCAACTCTCTCCATAAATTTAAATGACAGAAAGGAGCACCAAAGGTACAACCTGAAAAGAATTTACAAATAACCAAATTAGGTAGAATTACATTAATGCATGAGGTATTTTGATTAAATTTCATGAAAGGAAAAATATATGTAGCTCTTATTTCTCTTCCAAGGAAAAGTAACCACGTCTTTCTCCATTCCTCTCATTAAGAATAAGTAAAAGCTAAGGATGGCAGTCTGTGCCTACAATCCCAGCACTCCTAGGATAAAGACTGAAGAAAGGAGAGCTCAAGGCTAGCCTGGGCTATAAAGCAAGTTCAAAACCAAGAAAAGACACTGTGAGACATCATCTCAAAAAAGTAGAAAAGAGTAACTTAAACACTTGCACATTATAAGTAAAACACACTAGGTAGAAACTTATGACCCAGACAAGAATCAAGTCAGTTTCTTGGCTATAATTCTGGAAACATGTACCTCAGAATGAAAGCTTTTCACTGTTGGAAACTAAACTTGCTCTCATCTTTCAAAGTATCAGGAAGGATACATATCAACAACACATAAAACTTTTAAGCAATAACTGCTCTAGACTAGATAAATACTACAGAAAGGGAAAATGTGGTTTCATTCTCATCCACATCAACACAAAGCTGAGAGATGTCAGTCATGGTGGAGCATACTTTTAATCCCAGCACTGGGGAGGTACATACAGGAAGATCTCTGTGAGTTCAAAGGTAGCCTGGTCTACATATCAAGCTCTGAGAAAGATTTTTCCTTGTCCAGGGATCCTTCTCCATCCTGGTATCACTGGGATGTTCTGCTTCTTCCTTTGCAACAATGAGCATCTACTGTTTCAGTTAGAAAAGGGAGAGGCAACATGTGTACTATTTGCAAATCTAGCTTGTGGAATCTGTGATAGTGGTCCTTCAGGTGTGCCAGCTGGCAAGGTCAGTGAATGAAACAGAGCAAAGTCACTGGAAAGCACATGCAGAAGATGGCAGGAAATGAGGAGGAAGAAACATAGGCCACTGTGTCAGGAATAATACCGGCTGCCGATGGCAGATGCATACAGAATTCATGTAAGAGATGGTTGAGCTGAGGTACTTTGGCTTGTCAGTTACAGCAGCCAGCATTCCCTTAAGTATCTTTCTCACATTTTAAAATACCATTTGATTGTGGGGTTTCAAATGCAGTCTACTTGAGGCTACAGGAACACAACACTATAGGCTGTGCATCAAAGATTTCCCTGGAAAAGCTCCAAGGAGACATTCCTCTTATGATTTTATTATGGCTTCTTCAGTTACAGAAAAGAAAAATAGGTGCATTAAGGGAAAAAATGACTCTCAGACTAGTGGCTATGAGAGATGAAGAGTATTTTAATTTCCAGAACAATGTTAAGTGAATAGAATCAGAATGCTATTCATCAATGAGATAACATGACAGCAGAATATTAAATATAAGGAAAATAAAATAGTATTTTGATTGCTATTTCAAATTGGTATTTATTTTAATTAAGTGCTCAGGAGATCAAAAACTCTAAAGGAAAGCTGAGTATACGCTTGAAGGCTAAGTGTGTAAGTCTTACTAATATACTTGTAGTTAGACCCAGTGCCACTCAAGTAATAAACTGATATATAAAAGTATAAGTAGATGTTCACATTTGACATTGTATTACATACATACATATCTCTGTGTGTTCATGTATGAGAATGCAGGCACACAGGAGCCGCAGCGTATGGAGGTAGAGGACAAACCTCGGGTGCCAGTCCTCACCTTCCAACTTGTTTGGGACAGTATCTCTTTGTTGTTTTCACCTAGTTGACTGGGCAGCAAACTTCTGGATATTCTCTGGTTTACCTATGACATCTGAAGGGTGTTAGGATCGTGGTGCTCATGCTGTCCATCCAGTTTCTATGTGGGTCCTGTGAATTCTTCCCACTCAGCGCCTCAGGCTTGTGCAGAAAGCACTTTGCCCACTGAGCCGTCTCCCCTGCCCCAGCATTTTACGTCTTTGATTTGAAGATATTGATAAGAATGAGGCTCTGCTAAGGGGAAAGAACACACGATGCATTGATGTTGCCACTGGAATGAGTAAGAAGGAAGCTACATTCATTCATCTCTATCCTCTGGCTCAAGAAACATCTAAACTTAGGCAAAGAAATGGAATTCAGAAAACGTCAGTGGATCCTTGAGTTTTTCTTGGTAGATCATTGTTTCCTTTTCACTTATTAAAATCTCAATGGCTTAGACCAAAACAAAAAAAGTGTAATTTCTTTCTTTCCTTTTTGTAGCTTCAGTGGATCAATTACCCGAAGTTAAATAATATTAAGCCTTTTTGTCAGCAGTTGAAAGAGGACACGTATTAAGTTTTATTGATAGTTACTACTCTTCTTTATTACTTCAGCAAATATGTGTTAAGTAACTCGACAACACATATCTTTACTTTTGTTCAAGTTTAACACGTAGTTCCTCACAGCTAGGTATTCTGAGCACACATTGCTATTAAACAAGGAAATGAATAGCAGTTTCATCCAGTAAAAATGTAGATCTAATATATATATGAGACACTAGTGTACACCATTATCAGGGTCTTGACAAGCTCACTGAACTGAATTTATATACACCTTTTAGATACCTAATGTCAGGTTTTAAGGATGACAGCGCCTTATTTCTGTGAACTGAACCACTCAGTCAAAACATATTCTCACACCACAAAATTAAGCAGCTTCAGTGTTTTCACTCATTTTGTTTTAGACTATGTAACAACTTCCTGAAAGGAAGCATACTTAGCTCAGACAGCTATGCATGTGATGAGAAAAAATGTGACTTTTTTTACACACTGCCCTTGTCGCTGCTTCTCAAATATGGTTCTGTCTGTGCATACAAAATGTGAAAGTAAATGTTCTTCCCTCCAGGCTGTCTAAATGAATTCAGATCATGAGGCCGTGTGTTCATTTCTGAGACAGGTATCATTTCAACACTGTCTAGTCAATGCTGCCTTATAATTGAAAGGCAGCTTGCAAGCAAGAGGTGTCTGCTATTGTCCAAATGCTGTATGCCTGAAACCTACTAGTAACCTACTAGTAGATTAGCAACCATCACGAAGAGCAGCGGTAAAACGGCCTATAGGTTTTCTATGAAGCCCTAAGTCCATCAGTGTCACCACTTTCTTTTTCTATTGTAGCTTAGTCTCCTCACATATGTGCATGCACATATGTGACTTCACAGTTACCCACATTAACAAGTAGGATTTGGAAGACTGAATAAGCTAAGGCTACGTTGGAGTTCATGGAGTACCTCATTCAGTGGCCTTCAAGAGTTATGTTCCAAGTTGTTAGCGCATACTATGACTTTGGCAAGATTCCCTATGTGTAACTGGACTTCCAAAGAGTCAGAATCAGAATGTGTACTGGCAGCACGTTTTGCCTTCTGCATGAATGATCAGAGCTCTCTGAGTTAGCAGGGTCCTTGAGTCAAATGAAAGGGCTGGTGAATTGACAACATATTCTTTATTCTTTCTCAAGTCTTACTTAATAAGGAATCTTGGAGTATCTGGCACCATATTAGGTACTTTGCAATGGTTCTACATTTGTGCTTTATGTAGTAATCAAAGACCTATTCAGCCCCTTGTCACAGCCAAACCCTTTGCTAGCAAGCAAGTCTTGGATGCATTATGCAGATGGAATTAGGGGATTCCAGGGCAACTGTGGAAGTAAAAGCACAGAGACACGGCAGGACAGCACCAAGGAGAATAGCAGATAAGCATATCTGAAAGGCTTCAAACAATACTAGAATGAAGAGAATACAATTTTAGATTTTTTTTATAAATTGACTTCTTAATTGCTAAAGAAGTTTCCAAAAAAAAATAACATATCAAAAGAAATAAAATATACTCAAAAAGGAACCATCATTTCACTCTGAATTCCAAGACTGGTCTGTTCCAGGTATTTCTAAACATGTCACACTTTAATTGGATTCCCAGGAAGGTACCTTCCATCTACAAGTCACATTCATTTAATCTTATATTGATTTTAAATGAAACTTCCTGTTTCTGTGACTACACTAATCAATTAACTTCTTGTAAGTAGCAAGACAATTTTCTCTTTTCTTTCTCTCCAAAGAAACCTAAATATATTCTTCCTTCAAACAGAACTAATATAAATATACCTATCAAGAAAACACACTGTGTTGATCAAAACATTTGATGCCTTTTATATTTTGAAAATGTTTGGTATTCTTTACAGACAAAATACACAAAACCCCCTTTGTGTCAAAACTAAATGTCTTGTCAATATATACTGGCATTTATAAAAGGTCTCCTGGATACTAACAAAACCTGTCTTTACCTTAGCCTTCATGCTATATCCCAGAGACTCTGAGTCAGTAGGCTGTCAAGGAAGTATTCACCAGAGAACACACAATGGATCTGCTGGTGAGTGTCAACAAAGCACAAAAAAAACAAGACAGTCATTTGTGACTTCTTTAATTAGAAGTGAATATTCATAGTATGGGCATTTCACTTATATTATATTCAAATGTGAGGATTTGGAGTTACTTTAAGCTGGTGTTACCTAATATTTCTTTGTTTCAATCCAGGAATCAGCAATAACAGAATTCTTGGTAAAGACATTTATGTCCAGACTCAGGTAACTAGACTCACCACTAAGTATCCACTGAGAAAATTTGGCTAAGTATCTTAAACTCACTGAAGTTTCACTTCCCACTCCGAAAATGAACTTGATTAATTTAGGGGTAATTTGGGGGTCCTCAAGATGCAATTTCTTAGTCTTTTGCCCCGTATTTCTTCTTCTATTCAGAAAATCTCTCAAAGCAGAAAAGTGATCAAAACAATTCCCGGCCCCAATTCTCCTCTGTCTGGAGAGCTCTGGCCAAATGGCATAGCATGAGCTCTTCTATCCCAATGGTCCAGATCATGGCCTGCCTCCTCAAGTTCATCTTCCTCAACTCATTTCTTCCTGCAGTCACATTGGAATGGGTTCATTATGTAGTCCCAACTCTCTCTGAGTTGAGTTGTTCAAAGTACTTTCTGAGTGTCCCTTTGCCTAAATCCCCTTCTTGTCCATCCCTTTAGCAAACTTTTGCACAGCCTCCAAAGCCAACACTATCTTCACAAACAGCACCTTTTCAGCTATGGCTGGAGTGCTTCATCAAAGAAATAAATGCTAAATTGCTCCAAGGGAAATAATCTCACATTTATTTGTCTGGCTTCCCAATTGAAAGAGTATTTTATTTTATATCCACTGTGAAATATATAGATGCTATTTAACCATGGGGAAGAAACATGTAAAAATGTAATTATTTATATACAACATGAGCACCAAGAAAAATAAGAGAGAGAGAGAGAGAGAGAGAGAGAGAGAGAGAGAGAGAGACTATTCAGATTCTCAAAGTTAATCAGCGACAACAGCTCAGATTGAGAAATTGCTGAATTTCTCAATTCTCAAATTTCTCAAAAAGGAAGCAGTCCATCCTGATAACTAAAAAAACATGCTACCAAAAAATCATCTGATCCACACCAACTTTAGCTAAGGTATCACCTGCTAGGTGCAAGATGTATCATTCATAATAACACTTCAGATTAGTGTAAAGACCTAGAATGAGGTTCAAGCAAGGTATGTAATTTCACAAGTCCTTGATGAGTAGCAGCACTGCCATCTGGATCTAGTTCTTTCTGACTCCTGCATTCATCCTTTCATATGGTCTCTCAGTTGACCTTGTACTGTAGGTCACAGTACACAGGTAGACCTATAGTACTTCCCATATATCTGTATAAAGTAGGGATGAGATCCTAACTCTATCAAGGTCACTCAAATTAGTTTGCTTCAGGAAAAAAAGAAGGGCTCATAATATAAAGACAAATTACATAGATGACTCAAAAATAAGAGAGACAGGACCTCTTCAATACCATAACATCCATTCATAACAGTCTTCATTAAAATTAGCTTCCCGTCTTCCATTAGGCTCACTGGTAGCCTTTCTTATTCTTCATTCAACATCTTGGAATATTATTTATATTAATGTAAGTAAAAGTCACATATAGCAGAAATACAGTCTACTATTGCTGAGTTACTAAAACCATTCAGATTTCTTAATTGCCTTGGGTGATTTAGTTGGGGGGGTTACATCTGTGATACTGCTGGTAGTCTCGGCTCTCATGTTTGTTGGGATAGCAGCCTAAAATAGAATGTCTTTATTTCAAACAGGTTTCCAACTCATGTTTATCTTGAAAATTGTTCATATTATATCCTGATTGGAATATATAACAAGGTTCATTAGCAGTCTTTTTCCCGAATAGTAAATGCAGGCTAAACCAGAGACTTAATTTTAAAAATCCAGTTTTATCACTTCACTATGAGACTAACTGTAAGCTTAGGTTTGTCTTAATGGAAAACTTTTAGCAATCTTAGGGTATAGAATCAGCAGCATTTTAGAGATAGTTATACAGACACAGATTCAAGAAGCAATCAATTTAAACTAAAGATAATTTGGAGTTAAAGTTCAGTAACCTGTGTGGTGGTTCAAACTCACCCCCTCACAGGCTCAGATGTCTGCATATTTGACCTCAGTCAGTAGGGTTGTTTGGTTAGGTTTATTTAATTTATATACCAATCACACATCCCCCTCTCATTCCTCCAGCTCCTCCCCCCCCAGCTTTCCCTCCCCCAACCCATGCCCATCCCCTCCTCCAAACAGGTAAGGCCTCCCATGGGGAGTCAACACAGCCTAGTACATTCAGCTGAGGTAGGTCCAAGCCCCTCCCCATGCATCAAGGCTGTGCAAGGTGTCCCACCATAGGTAATGAGCTCCAAAAAAGACTCACAATTTCTACTTTTCTCTCTGCTTGTGTTTATAGTTCAAGATGTGAGTTCTTAACTTCCTGCTCAAGCCACCATGCCTTCATCCTACCAGCATAGACTTTTAAACACCTGGAAATTATAAAACATATAAACTCTTTCTCCCATATATGCCTGGGTCATGATGTTTTATCTCAGCAGCAAAACAGTAACTAATACATGTGTCAAACATATTCTCGAGAAGATCACCTGTCTTTTAAGCATTTCCTGATTGTCAACCTGAAGGTTTTAGGGTTGTTTACCATGTTTACATTTTGGAGAAAATAGGTGGCTGAGTAGTTCGTGAGAAACAAAGACAAGGAAGCCCCATATGCAAAAGCCTTTGCAGGGAATAGAGATGATTTCCCATTCTGGACTAACTGTATCTCTTGCCAAGTTCACACCAAGCCACTTAAAGCTCTGACAATAGACACAAGAACTTCATCTAAATCCTTAAGTTGTTTGTTTTCCAGCAATGACTCATGAAGTGGCTCCCATCCAACATGTGTTGGATGAAGATGAGTTCTCCATCTTTCCTATAACAGAAGATATACCTCAGCTTCCACATAAATAAAAATGAGACCTTTGCTAAGTAGAGATAATAACTGGTGAGGTGATCATTCTGTGTTAAGTGGTGATAATCAGTTTTCTTCACAAGTTGAAGAACACTTTATGGATTGCCAGAAAATGGCAGAATGCATGACATGCTCATTGTACAAGGTACATTATCCTTGCCCTCTCTCAGTTCTTGTTAACTGTCTCTATGGAATTATACAAGGATAAGTCATCAGCAAAGCTGACTCACCAAGAGCAAGTCAGGACGCTTGCTGTAGGAAAACCTATGTGGAGATCAGTGTGTCTTATTCAGTACAAAGGCAGGCCATAAACTGTGAACTAAATTTTATTAAGATGTCCTGCAGCCTGGAGGAAGTACTCATTGTTAAGAGGTCTGTGGTCATCAATTTAGTTGCCTGCAGACATCAGCAAGGATGGAACAATATATATATTGTTTTGGTTTATTTACCATTTAAAGAAAATATAGCATCTTTCCTAAGGGAACATTAAGTATATAATTTGTTATTTTAAAATATTAGACATTCTGATTGATAAAAGTGTTAACCTGCATACTTCTAGAATATGTGTTGGGAATACAGGTAATAAATACTGAATAATATCATTTTAATGAACTTATAAATGTTCTAAGAGCTCAAAACCAGTTCCACAAATTATGCAAGTAGAATACAGTAGAGAGAAAAAGAGCAGAAGGCATCCTGAAAGTTGACAAGAACTTACCAATAGCAATATTATGAAAGGCATGGATAAGGACTCATTTCCCACTTTATAATTGCCAACAAGTTAAGTATTATTCCCTAGAAAGATGCACTATTGCTGTATAACTTCCATATTACCACCCCTTCTACTGACGAAGAGATAAAAGGCAATAACTCCAATTTTGTCTAAAGAAATATTTCAAAACAAAAATTTCTATACCTTAAGTAGCAGTAAAGCCATTGATTATTAATTATAGACAAGACAACATGATTCAGTCTCAAATACACTAGCTTAATAGAGTCGTTAAGCAAAGTTTTGTTAATTCGCTAACATCCCAAAAATGAAATGAAACAAATAACAAGCCTAAATACTAATACATCAAAACCAAAAATAGAACGTTGCATGTTCTGGCAATCAAGACAAAATTTCCATTCCACCCTGGCACTTATGTGTAGACTTAGAGCAGGCTCCTTTCACAAATCACAGTCCTCCCCTCCCCCATCCTTGTGATTTGCTTGTTCAATCTTTTGGTCCATTACTGCCTTTAAGATTTGTGCTAAAATCAACTATACCCTTTTGTGGATTTTTGTTTTGTTTTGTTTTCATTATTCCATAAGGCATCCCATATTCTAACATATTAGATAAGTAAAATACAGGAGACAAGGAAATTGTACTGAATCTACCAGGTTTAAATGAATCCCCAGGGGTGCCTTGATCCTGGAGGACATGGGAATGGAGGGGAGGGGCTGGGGGGAAGGAGGGGGGGCAGGTGGGGGGAAGACAGGGGAACCCATGGCTGATGTATAAAGTTTAAAACACATAATAATAAAGAAAAAAATACAGGAGACAAGGAAATGATACCAGCATATCCTTACCTGAAGACCTTCAATGGCAAGTCGAAGCATGCTTGGTGTAAGCTTAGAAGCTTGCTTGAAGGTAAAGTTACTCCAGTCTATGATCAAAACAAATCCATTTACTTGTAGCTCTGGATCTTCAATCATGGCTTCTAAAGAAAGTAAGATGGCACGCAAAATATCCACCAGTGTGTACCTGTCAGCAACAGAGAAGTATTAAGTTGAAGTTAACAGCCACTTGTTATAGCCACCTGGGTAAAAATTATTGAGGTTTTGTATTTGGGTGGCGTTTGGGGGGGGGGGATGTTTATTTGAGGGTGTGTGTTGTTTATTTGTTTGACTGATTTTTTTTTTTTTTTTTTTTTTTTTTTTAGCAAACTAAAGATTCTCTTTAAAAGACCTCAAAATGATTTCTGTTATGGTTTTAAGAAGACAGGGACTTGGAATGGGCCATGAAAACAAAGTAGAAATTAGCAGGCAGAGGCTGTAGAAGTGGTTCAACAGCTAAGAGTGGTATGGCCGTGTACTTCACTTGTACAACAGCCAAGCTGAATTCCCAACACCCACGTCCGGGGTAGCCTGTGATAACTTCATTTCTAGAGGAATCCAATGCCTCTTGCCTCTGTGGGCACTGCAACGATGTGCGCATACTATCCCCCATTAAAAATACATAATTTAAAATAATAAAAATAAACTTTAAGAAAGGAAGCATATATTCTACCCAAACAAATGACAATGTTTTTGAAAATATTACAGCATGTTTAAAATTGTGTAGTATTTTTATTTTCCTCTAGGTCATCCATGCATCTAAGCCTTCAACCAACTGAGAATCAAATACGTTTTGAAAATGTGTAAAACATGAACATGTATGGAAACTTTTATTATCCAATAAATACAACTATTTGCATAGCTTCTGTACTTCATTCGACATTGTCAGTCATCAAGAGATACTTAAAGAAAAGAAGCATAGAAATTATATACAAATACATTGCCATTTTAGAAAGAGTCTTAAGCATCTTCAAATTTTGGTGTCTATGTAGAAAGCTGAAAACCAATGCCCAAAGACACTTGGAGACAACTGTGCTTGAGAAATTTGAGAATGAGATTCAGAATCTCACCCAACAAACAAGAACACTGTGTGTGAGAGCTATGTATTAAAAAAAAAAAAAAAAGAAAAAGAAAAATAAAAGTCCTTAATTGTTTCTACTGTGTTTCTCTCATAAATAAAAAAAAAAAAGAACACATGAGAAATGGAATTAGAAAACAATAAATAAAAACAAAGGGGGAGAGGCTAAGCAAATCCATTCCCTCTATGATAAACTAAGCTATTCAAATTTAAGGATTAAGATCTTTAGCTTTACTCCATACACTTAGCCTAGCACCTTGACAGGATCTAGAAACCCAGTAGGTGGACACATCACTGTCAAACAGAATCAGAGAGAAGTGTGAGGACAGTGGTGCTAGGTTAAGACACTGCCTCGGCGAACAAGGGGAAAGGAGGCATCAAATGGCAACTTTGAGAAGTGTTTTTAGAGGTAAGCTTATGAAAAGTTGGTACTATATATTTCACTGGAGAAAAGGACCACAAAAAAAAAAAAAAATTGTGATTCTGGTTTTATCCCAGAAGACGAGCAAACAAATAAGGGTAATAAATCATATAAGTGGACTTAAAAACAGAAAAATCACATGCATGTCTTAACAAATGAAGAGGAGGTCTTTGACAAAATCCAACATCATTTCACAGTAAAAGTCCTAGAGAGGATTGGTTTAGAGAAAGCATACCCAACAAAATAAAGGGGATATATGACAAGCCCATACTAACAGCATGCTACATGGTGAATAAATTGATGCAGTCCATTTAAACAAGTATCAACATGGGGCTTTATTCACACATCTGCCCTCCTATTTAATAGAGTGTGATAAGTCTCAGCTCAAGCAATAAGATAAAAAGGAAATCAAAAGGGCACAAATAGGAAACTAAGTCAAACTCTCCCTGTCTGCCAATAATTTGATGTTGTACTTAAAATATGTAATGAGTCCACCAGAAAACTTCTAGCAGTCATTAAACTTTCAGCAAAATAGGACAATACAAAATTAAAACGAAAATTAGTAGCCTTTCTACACACCAAAGCCAAACACATTGAATGAAAAATTGGGGAACTGATCTCATTCATAATAGAAAAAAATAAAACAAAACAATAACGTACTATTTCTGTCTTTCATTAGAAACAAACAGGCATCTAAGGAATAATACAATAAAGCAAAAACAAACAAATCAGAATAAGACAAAACAAACAGAAGAAAAAGAGCTAAAAGAAAAAGCACAAGAAACATATATGTGTGTGTGTGTGTGTGTGTGTGTGTGTGTGTGTGTGTGTATGTATATGTATACAAAACACACAAACATTTGAACACACAGGAATCCCAGAAAAACAAAATTTAAAGCTTCAATATATACATAAAGGACTTGTAAGGTTTAAAGAAATGCCTTAACTCATCATTATGAGACAAAGAACTTCTAACTTTTTCAACTATGCTGTTGAGTTCATTTTGTGTTAGCCATCTACTGTCCAACATGAGGTCTGCCCTTATACATAGTTTATTTCCCCAGTAAGACGTCCTTGAAGAAAACTAATTATTTATTTGCAAGTGGTTTTCAACTGGATATAGTTTTTTGGGTTAGAGATAGGGACATGTATTCACTTCTCCTTTCTGTTCTTGGACCCCATCTGGTGCAGACTCCTGCAGGCTCTGTGCATGCTGCCTCAGTCTCTGTGAGTTTGTGTGTGCATCATTCAAACTGTGTTTTGAAGGCCTTGTTCCCTTGTTGTTCTCCATCCTTCTGGCTCTGGATGGGAGGAGTGGTGGGGAGGAACTGGGAGGAGTAGGGAGAGGGTAAACTCTAATCAGCATACAGTCTACGAAAAAAAAAAATCTAATTTCAATAAAAGGGGGGGGAAGCTTGGAATAAAACTAAGCAAGAGAAACTTTAAATATTTAAAAGAAAGAAATTAAGTTAGACACTAGAGATCCAAAGTCCTCTCATGCTGACAGAGTAGTAGAATTGACATTATAAAGATGACCAGCTTACAAAAAGCAATTTATAGATTCAATGCAACCTCAATCAAAATAGCCATGCCATTCTTCACAGAACTAGAAAAAACCTTCAAATTCATATGTAAACACAAAATATAGATCTGTACATCCAATGGAATCATTCGAAAAAAGAACAATGCTGAAAGCATACATAAAATAATAATAAAAGCAGTATGGTGATGGCACAGAAATAGAAATGTATATTAATGAAATAGAATAGAAAATTCATATCTAAGTTCACTCATCCATTAATTTTTGGCAAAGAAGCCAAAAATACACATTGAAGAACACAGCATCCTCAACAAATAATATTGGGAAAACTGGATGATGTTTACATGTGTAAGAATTAAACTAGACCTTTATCTCTCACCTTCACGAGAAAATAACTCCAAGTCAGCTTCTATACAGCAAAGAAAACAGTCAACTGAGTGGAAAAAAAAAAAAAACAGCTTACAGAATGAGAGAAAATTTTCCCATGTACCTTTCGACAGAGAATTAATATTATTGAAAAATCACCAAAAAAATGAAACATAAAACACCAAGAAAACAAACAACCAAGTCAAAAGCAGACTGTAGATCTAAAGAAAGAGGTCTCAACAAAATGAGATACAAATAACTAACAAACATTTTTAAAATGTTCAATTCTTAATCATCAAGGGAATGAAAATTAAAATTACTTTGAGTTTCTATCTCTCCCATTACAGAATGATTATTATCAAGAAATCAAACGACAGCCAAAGCTGGAGAAGGTGTGGAGAAGAACACTTACTGTTTGTGGGAGCGTAAACTGGTGTATCCACTATGGAAATCAACATGGAGATTCCTCAGAAAAACTAGAAATGAAACTATATATGGTATAGCTGTTCCACTCCTGAGCGTATACCCAAAGGACTCTCCTGCAGAGACAGCTGCTCGTCTGCATCCATTTTTTTCTCACTAGTCACAACAGCTAGAAAATCAGCCGAGACACCCCCCAACTAATGAACAGGCAAAGAAAATGTGGTACCTACACAATGAAGTTTTATTCAGCTGTGCAGGAAGAGTGTGTTATGGAATTTTCAGGTAAATAGATGAAACAGTAAAACTTACACTGATTGAAGTAACCCAGACCCAAAGAGACAAACACCACATTTCACTCTCACATGTAAATCGTAGCTTCAAATTTCTGATTCTATTTATTCAACTTGAAGTTCCCCCTAGAAACCAGGAAGCTAGAAAGAAGCCATTTTCAGGGATCGGTGAGGGGGGAGATAGTAGAACAATGGTAATATGAAAGTAGAGACACCACATAACTTGATTTCAAGAAATAAAGACACCAGATTGGCACTGAGGTGGAAGCTTCCTCCTAGTAGCTAGCTTTCATAGCACCAGAAGGTGCCATTCAGGGTACCAGTAGAGAAAAGGCATCAACAGTCTGACATACAATGCCAACCTGCAAGGTAAGATAAGCACTCTTGTCCACTAGTAGCATGCATAACTATTACAGAGATAGTCAACCACTCACTCTCTGCTTTGCTTTAAGGCTTTGTCCACTTGGAGGAATCCATGCCTGGTACCATAACACTAGTCAAAAATCAACAGCTGGGGAGTTGGGGTAGGGGTAGGTACCGTAGGCCCTAAGGATCTACTTTTCTTTTTGCTTATCTAAATTCACAGCATCAAACTACCTTCCAAATACTAGCCCAAGCCCTGATTAGAGAAACCTCTCATTTGAACCAATAGTTGTGAATACACAGACTCAGAGACTCTCGGGGATCTGACAATAAGGTCAAGTGCCCAGGCTTGAACAAGACATTTCTATCATCTATAATATGACTGTCTTCACCATGGCCCAGGGAACATTGTGGAAGAAGGAAAAGGAAGAATTTAAGAACCAGAAGATGTGGAAATGTTATCTTCTGAGAAGAACACAGCCATTGTACTCAAGATGTTACAGCAGCCACACGTTTGCACTGAGTCACCCAAGAATGGGTCTGTCCACAGTTAGGGATCAATTGAGAAAGGGCTTAGGCACCCTGGCTTCTCATTGTTGAACTAGCTCTTGGAGAGATGAAGTCATTCTCAGTTATGTGTCACTGGTGAACCAACCAGGCTCCAATGGTAGTTCCAAACCAATATGATTATATAAACACATCTGGTTAAACTTGGTGGGTCACAAATCAAAACATAAATTCATAAATCTGAGAATGGGACTGAAAGGGTTGATAGAGATGGGAGGGAAATAAGAGAAGGTGGGAGGTAAGGGGAAAGAAAATTCATTATACACATGCTCATAATCGGAAAAAAATTAAAGAGAATGATCTTAAATTAGACTATCTACTTTTGTAAGAAATAATCATCAAAAGATTATTTTCAACTATCTGGAATGTATCCAGGTTGCTATAGGCCTCAGTGTAAAAGTTCTAAAAATATTCCCTTGAATATGTAAGATAATGAAACTACTCAAAAAGTTATTACACTTGTTTATTTGTTTAGGGTAGAGTGGGTACAGGTGTGCACATGCTAGAGTTCATGTGGAGGTCAGAGAACAATCTTTGGAAATTAGTTCCTCCCTTCCACTAACAGGATTGCAGGGGTCAATTTCAAATGTCGGGATGAGTGGTAAGTGCCCTTGTCCCCTGACCCATCCTGCCAGTCCCTAAAATCAGAAAACTTTGTGGAGAGTTCAAAACTTCTGTAGCTTATGTGCCTTGAATCTGTGAAATGTGCCTGGCTGTTTTTGATACCACTCTGTGGCTGTTCCACATTCACTGTAAACATAATGTTCCAATAGTGTTCTCTGAACTGGAGCTTGTAAGCCTGCAGAAATAGGCAAGTCAGAGCAGAAAGGATATATTTTAGGTTAAAATCGGGCACCTTTTCAAAAAATCATTTTTAATTTCTGAAATGCACAATAAAACCATGTTAAAGAAAAATTTAAATTCACAAAAGCTTAATTTGGATATTCCCTCATGGGGGTGATTTATCCTTGCATTACATATAAGAATCTCAAATATAATTGATATGAGAACATTATAAAATGTAATTTAAATATGAACTATGCTACAAGGGGGCAATGAATTTGTATGTAGTGAAAAAAAAAATCAATCGTGGCCCCAGTAAGGGTGAACCAAGAGACAATTTGTTTCAAGAAACATACTTGGAGCATGGTCCTTCAAAACTGGGTTAAAATAAAGAGATTTATACACTTCATTATTCCTAAGGAAGTAAAATAAGGCAAATCACAGAATAAATGAGGAAGTGACTCTGGACTGGAGAACTTTCAAGAGGAAATCTAACCTTTTAAAAGATACTCATTGTCTTACTCCAAAAAGGAAACTAAATGGTCTGATATAAATAAATCATTTTAATTTTTAAGTTTGCAAAAAGAAACATTAAAAGGTTCCAAGCTAACTGCATTCAGAGGGCAAGCCAAAAACACTCTTGACTTCATCTGGCCTTCTGTTGTCAAACATGTCATATTCTCACCATTAGCAACTCAGCAGGCTCTTGCTTAACAGAACATTATTACACAGGCTCCTGCCACTGCCTTTAAAATACCATACACAGAGACATAACCTCTACTAGTAAAAATCATCTCTTCAGATATCTTCCCATCCGTTTCTTTTTAAAATTACTTTCAGATGATTTTTTTTTTTACTGAAGACCACTAAAATGAGATGTTTCACATGTTCATATTTGGGGTATAGACCCAAGATAAACGGCCGTTGCTGTTCCTCTCTTGTGTACTAGGAAAGAGTCATGGATAAAAACCAGCACATTGTTGCAGCTCATGACTACCAACTGTGCTTCCCAAAATAGCATAAACCAAGGCTTGAATCAGTTGAAAGAAAGATGTGAGACACATAGTAAGAGGAAATCATGATTTTTAACAAAGGGCAGCATACCATGTAAACCATCGCTCTCAAAGGAAATTAAACCTTCCATAATATGTTTTTTTTTTTTTAAAAATCATTGACAACCATAGCTACTTCTTATTCACTATGTAGTCAGAAAGTATTGAACGCCTCTTGAAGCCCATCAGTTGTAAAAACCAGTCTTCCTTACAGAGTATAATATATCCCTCAGTTCATAAGTTGGGATCATTTTTATTTAACTTAATGTCTTAATGTAACAGTTATGGCCATATAAAATACAAAATCAAAGTAGGGACTGTTATTTATTTCTCTAATCCCAGCTTCCCTTTGTGCACTGAAGAAGTTGTTGAATATCATTAAGTTTTCACTTCCTTTTTCAAAGTCAGAGATAATACCATTGGCTTCATAGGACAGAATGTAAAACGTGTAGCTTTGTGCCTACCACAGACTCCACACTTAGGTGCTAACTTCTATGATTCCTGCAGATACTTTTTTCTTTCTACATTCACTTACTCTACACTTGTTGTTTGGACCTTTTGGGCATATAGTCTTAGTTTCGCAAAAAATTTTATAAGGATAAAAATGAAATAAATGTGTAACACGTTTAGCAGTACTTGGCCTATAATGAAAACAAGAAGAATGTTTACAATAATCTTTGCTGCTGAGACTGAACTCTTTCTTGTCCCACTTTTCTAGACAGTGTTTTAGTTTTTCTTCCACTCCTTCCTCCAGGAAGTCGAATTTGGTCTCCTGCTTATCTCATGGGCTATCTCACAGACTTCCAAAGTCATGTGTTTGTACCTTTGGCCTAGGTACTAGGCAATGCCCTATGGGTGGATCCAGAGCCAGTGTCCCTCCTGAGATACATCTCATCTTCCCAGTTGCTATGTAAATAGCAGCACTTCAGTACCCCTTTTTAACTCAATTATCTCATATTAATGGAACTCACTCCTGTGTCCCCAAACCAACTTTCCCTCTGGGATCACCTGTATCAAGCACTTAATGAATGACACCTTATTTAATTTCCTTTTGCCTCTACATTTTTCACCCAAACCCAACTCTCCCTTTCTCTATATATTCATGTATCTTTGGTATCCAATGACTCCTTCCCACTAGAGTCCTATCTCCATTACCTAATATAATGGTACTCTGCCTGTGTTTTGTTTTGTTTGTTTTACCTCCTTTCTTTCTCCTGAAGACATCTTACCTACTCTCTTTCGTAAAACCGGTCTTCTTGACACCTGCATGTAACACTTATCACCCATAGCTCTTCCAAAATCTTGCCATGCCCTTAAAAAGTACTACTTCTTACCTTACAGACTCACATATAACAAGCTCTTTCCAGATACTTGAGCTTTTATCACAAGAAATGCACCCCCAAAACACTGGTGTTTTTCTCTGCTCTTCCGTCTCTTCAATCTATTGAAGACGCCACTGCTTTTCATTTTCCTCAAATTCCACCCTTCTCACCTCCAGCACGCTGTGCTATGTGAGTTTGTCGCCATCTATTTGAGACATTGGCGGCCTTCTCCACTACAAATCCATATCTCACAAGAAATCCCGGTTTGTCTTTGGACCTCATGAATCTAATCTTACCATTAGAACTGTGTTTTTCAATGTGATACTATTTTCTGTCGTCAGTACAACATCCACAGGCCCTGCACACTCAGTTCTTTCATATTCTAGGCAAAAATCAAATTATTTTCAGAGGATACTGTTTGTATCCCCAATGCAGAAGAAAACAAGCTGCCATCATTTGGTGTGAATATTTGGGTTATATCAATCACTTCAGGTTTCCCTCTCCCTCCAAAGGACAAAATGAAAAGCTACCTAAATAGGAAATAAAGTTATATAATACTGCTTAGTAGGGAAGAAAAATGAAACTTTGGGTTTTTTTTTGTTTTTTGTTTTTTAATTAAAGAAGTTAATTACAGGAAGTGAATTCTGAAAAGTGCTTCTCAAAAGCACTCAGAGTGACCAAGCAATCTTCTTTTTCTGCCTCTAGCCAAGCCATATTTGGTAGTTTCCTGGGCAATGTTTCCCTCCTAGAGTCCACAGCAGCCCTTCCTTTTGGTGTAAACACCAACTAAAATGGCAAATGGGCCATGTCCTTTACTTTCCACCCTTTTCAGTATCACGGGGGAAATACGCGCTAGCATCTCGGTATCACACTGAACGGCACAACAGCCAGCAATTTCCCTTTGTCACTAAATCAATCAACCATTATTAAACCCCTCATTAAGGCTAGCCCAACCCCTCAGTTTTCATTAAACCACATTTTTCTAATGTTGAAAGCATTTCCTGTTAGAAAGGTGCTTGAGGTTGAAACAAAGGCAAAGAATTGACTTTATTAAAGCTGCAGCGTATCATTAGTGCTAAAGCTGATGAACCCATCTAGACGTTTTATATTACCATACAGTGATAATAATGATTAATAATAATAATAATAATACTTCTATCTGGGTAATACTTAAGATTTTCAAAGAAATTTCAAATGTATTATTTTAATCTTGACATAATAATGAAGTTTCAGCACAAGTTTGAGCCCATTATTTTGCAGAGGAGAACATAGGTCTCAGGGAATTTAAAGTTTTCCCAGATTCTTCATGGGAAGAAAGAGGGGAGCCTAGGTTAGAAGCCAGCATCTTTCTGATACCACTAACAAGGTTCTTCCCACTTCCTTTGGATAAGTGGATGGATGGATGGATGGATGGATGGATGGATGGATGGATGGATGGATGGGAACAGTAAGAATAAATTTAGTTAACTAGATAGGTGATTTTTCCCTACACAAACTGAGTAGTTCACAGCTACTCTGATACCCCCAAATTCTAACAGTAGTCTATAATATCTTCATCAAATATTTGGGGCCCAACTGTTGGTTAGTTCTTTGAATTTTCACTTTTTGCTCTAGAAAATCTCTATGTCCCTTAACATTACAAAGCAAATGTTATATGATTATACTTGTCCTTAATACTTACACATTTTTAGATAAAAAGCAAATTGAATGAAATATTAATAACTCACTTTGTTGTTTATTATCATAAGGACGTAATAGACCAAAATATATTTTGCTCATTCTCTTAACACTGCTCTTTATAATAGTGAAATTATGTATCCATTCCAGGCAGTGTTAAAGGAGCTCAATCTTTGTTTTCCCAAATGGAAGGAATCCATTCATTTAATAAGCATAATCTGCCTATGGACTAGGTGTTGACTCCTGTGTTGATATACCTTTAAATATTTCATTTGAGTCATCCTGTAGTAACTTAAGTCCTTCGCTACTCTTCAACTTTGTTTAAAGCTGCTTATTTGTAACATGGGAACAGCCTGAGTCAAACCTAGTCAGCCTGCTAGCAAGGGTGGCTTCTCTCGGTTTGCTGCTATTTTAGTATCATTTCACTAGTTGCTGAATAATTGGCCCAGTTTTAAGAGACTGTCCTATTTTTTTTTTCAGGAATTTGTCACCTTATATTTCCCAAGACAGCTTTTTATATCACCTTCAGTTTTCCATGGTCTGTACCTTTGTTTGGCGTCAGTTGCTGGTCCCAGAACTCTGTTGAGAGAACTTCTTTACAGTTATGGGAGTTCTTTCAGGACAGAAATCCCATGTAACTCCCATCAACCATTGCTAGCCTCAGTCTAGCCCAAACCCACCCATAACATCACACAGCAGTGCCTTCCAGCTAATGAAGAAGCCTTGTCTGCACTGCACTTGACAATAATGTCTCAGCTGAGAAAATTCCAGTAATCTGTGGAAGGAAGCCTTTGAAAATCAGATCAAACCATTGAGCCTTTTTTTTTTTTTTTTTTTTTTTTTTTTTTTTTTTAAGGATTGCTATAAGCATGTATCCCTATGTCTCTGGCTAATTTCCCACAACTATTTTGATCTATACACACTCATTTTTGTTTTCCTTCAACTTACATCTTTTAGAAGACTTTAAGGAAGAGCAAATCATTGCACCTGGCACTTAATCAAGCCGGTGTGCTCTGAGGCTGGGTTTTTTTGTTTGTTTGTTTTTGTTTTTTTTTTTTCAGTTTTAGGTGACTGAGGAATCTGCATTTCTTTTTAACGTTGACCTCACTCTTTGGAGAAATAGGAGCATGGTCATAATTTGAAAAGAAGCCACAAATAGTTGTCCATTTACATGGTTTCTTTTCTAAGAAAAAGCTATACAATACCAATAAATGTGCAAGAATAATAGGCAAATCTCTGGATAATTTAGACGATCACAGCCATATCTGAACAGTCTGTGGTCTACCACTTCCAGAACTTGAATACTGTATGTGATAGTCAATCATTGTGACAAAACAAGAACAGGATGGTTAGCACACTCTGAATTACCACAATTATAAGAATTGTTTAAATTATAGTTACATTTAATTGTTTTCTAATGACTATCAGTGGGGTTCCAGATAAATGACTGTTTAGAATATAAAGAATAGCTCTGCAAACCTGCTGCAATCTACAAAAGTATTAGTAGTGAGCTCATTGACAATATACAAGCCAACTCCGAATATGTCATCTTCTATTTCATATGACAAAACTTCATTCATGAGTATCTCTAGTAACAGTTACTTGTCCATGCAAGGAGTGCCCCCGCCCCGTGTACATGTATGTGAGATGTACACTATACAGACACAAGTAGAGGTCAGCGTTACCAACCTTTGGTGCCAGGCCTCATCTTCCTTCTTGTTTGAAACAGAGTTTCTGTAGTTTTGCCACTGTATACAAGCTAACCCATGAGTTTCCAAGGATTCTCTTGTATCATATTCTCACAAATAAGAGCCCTGGGATTCCAGAGGCACAGGCTGTGTGTCTAGCTTTTACTTGGGTTCTAGAATTTGAATGTCCGTTTCCTTGCTTTTGTGGCTAGCGCTCTTACACACGGAACCATCTCCACAGCTTTTATCTATGGAGTCTAACTTCTCTGGTATTTGCTCATCATCTGAGGCCTAGAATGCTTTCCCTTTTTATTCTAAGCTTCATTTCTACAAGAAGCTATCTCTTTTAGTCTAATGGACCATTGTCCCAGACTTTTGACAAAATCTGGTGAAAAAAAATTGAATTTATCTACCAGTCCTAAGCAAGGCACTATCATTGCAGAAGCACATGAAGCAAGTGATATCCAGGGTCGAAGAACAACCAATGATGCAGTGTGACTATCAAATGGTTTTCATTCTGTTTCAAAAATTATGTTAGAGGATCTGAAAAAAGGAGATAAATCTGTGTGAATCTTCCAAGGTATAGCCTGATCAATGAAACACATGGCATCTGAGCCTGTTCCAGTCCTTAAAAAAAATAAATAAATAACACAGACCAAAGCAAAAGTCACTTGGACATTTTAGGATTTTGAGTTGTATTACATTTATTATAAAGTAGCTACACTGCATATATTATGCTTCACGTGATCTTCTTGAAAACTCCATGTCTCAGAAAGTTTTGAGAAATGGTTTATTTCTTTATAGTAAGTCCAAACTAGCTTGTGCTGTATTTCAGTAGAAAAAGTCACTATTTTATTTATGTTTGCCTCTCACATACACTTAAAGTTCCAGTGTCCTGGGGAACATCGAAACTTTTCTTCCTTATACAGTACAGAAGACTCATTACAGCTAAGTTCCCACTTACAATTTTGGTAAAAACTGTGAAACTTTTATTTCAACTCAGGTTCTAGTTGAGGTGCTTCTGTTACCAGACTAACTTTCTATAGACTTGGGTTTTTTCTTTTTCAAAATCCATACATTTTCTTTTTACCTCTGTACTTGGGAAATTGCATATAAACCCTTTCCCCTTAAATTATGTGCATTGAGGATTTTTCTCAGTGTCTGAAATTTCCCTGTTTAGTCATTTACACTAATCTCTTGTTCTTTCCTTAAAACAACATTAATTTCTAAAAATAGTTTTTCAACTCAAGGGATGTGGTCCAAGCTAAGTTCAGACATGCAGCCTTCTTGAACTCAGGTGCTTTGGGTCAGTCAAGACGATAGACAGGGAAGTGTGAATACCTGAACCACAGAGCAAGAGAGGGCTAGAAAATAGGAGAACGTGGCATGGGACATGGGCACCTAACAGAGCACTATTACCAAGATATCATATAGGGAAGGTACCAGAGACTTCTATAGGAGTCAAGTAAGATAAGCCACAAGACTTAGAAGAGAAAGAGGAAATCCAGATCCGAAATGAACTGGGGAGACTCCGGCACTGTGAGAGACAACTTCCCTTCCATGCTAAGGCAGAGATCACAGCACTATTTAATCATATATTCTGAAGATGATGGCTTCCTGAGAATGCCAAAATTCAGAACTGCTTATCTGTGTCCTTGTCCATCAGTATGTGTTGATTTGAAATGTGATTTTGGTAAGAAAAGAAAATGAATTATTTTATTTTATGAGTAAAGAAGACAAATATCTGAAATTTAGACAATCCCTAAACCAGGTTCGTCTATTTCCTGTTGTTGTACTGTGCCTTCTAGATGAGAAGTGCCCCTCCTCAACCATAGAAATGATACCCTATTACTTGGACATAGATTCTGATAGTACATGTCCATAAAATGTGGCTTCTCATTTTAATTTTAACTGTACAAGCATTTATTATTACTTATCATCTTGTATTGGCTTATTGAAAATAATTCTACATGCCAATCAATAAATTCCCTCCCACTATAGATTTTCAGGGAGAGTTTTGATGATTAATAGCCTGTCTTTCTTATTAATGCATGAAATAAGCAACTAAAACACATTCTATTTCCTATAATCAAAATAACTCTTCCTACACACATGAGAACTATAAGTAATATTCACTTTGGAATGATTTATAAAATGTGAATAATATTTGTTAACTTACAGGAAAAAACAATATAGTGTTTGTGTGTGTGTGTGTGTGTGTGTGTGTGTGTGTGTGTGTGTGAAATCTGTCTCTCTGAACACTTCAGATTCAAGACATATTTAAATATAAAATGTTTACATACATTCAATATAGCATAACACCGTAACTCAATGAATATATTTCTAATCTAGCTGATATAGGGAATATGAGGTTCTGTGTCAATTTAATTTTTACATTTTGATGGACACAAATGGTTTGCACAATTCTATAGTGAACTTCTTACATTAAAAGAAAAAAATACTAAAAAAAAAAAAAAAAAAACCATGTAGTCAGTGACTGGAACTGCATAATCTTTTAAAGTTTTCTACCTGAACTCTGCCCCCCAAAAAATTAATATAAGAGCCATAGGACTCACCAAAGCAAGGGGACTCCATCCCATCCTATGGCTAATCGTGTCTGTGAATTCCTAAACTCTGTGATTCTCTAGATAACAGTTAATCTTTATATTTACCAGGAAAAATTATACCTTTCAACCTAGAATTGCAAGAAAGCATGACCAATTAAAAGGGAAAAAACTATTAAAATATTCATTTACATTTTAACATACTATTAATACTCTCAGAAGTCTGTTGAGGAATCTGTTCGAGTTACTGGATCTCTCTTTAACTGCAGAAGTCATTTACATTGCTCCAGAAATAGTTTAAACTAACCAGATGCATCCAAAGACACCATTCACAGAACTAAAAACACCAAATGCCTTAACAACTGGTTTCATAAATGCTATGAAATATCCCTAACTTTGTATTTGGTGGAAACTACCTTACCCAAGAGCCTTTTATAATTTTTATGTCTTTCCATCTGAGAAAATAGTTGTGATGAAGGACATAGAAACGTCACTGTCAGCATTTTTTCTGCAGTAAAGTAGGGGAAGTAAGAGTATTATTTCTCTTCTACTAAACAGCACCCGAGCTCATAGTCTACCAGCTGATGGATCTTAAAGTTTCCCACTTCAAAAAGATGAGCAATCACATCAGACAGGAAGCACGCCCTTCAGATTAGAGACAGGTGTAGAACACAAACACCAGTCAGCCTTTATTTTCAGTGTCGCTAAGCATGCTCAGCGACAGAGGGTACAAGTCTTCCTTCTCATTGAAGTGACACATATCATATTATGCCTTCATCTACACATCACCAAGCAGAAAAATTCCCAAGCAATAAAACTGCCTGTTCTTGGCTAAGCACCAGGCTATTTGGGGGAGATAAAATGTCAGTAAGAGGAAGAGAGAAAGACGATAACGACAATGGTGTTGAGGAGCTGACTGGAAGAACTTCTTGAGGAAGAAGAAGCAAAAAGTTGTCTCTATTCTCTCCCCCTTTCTCCACATTATTAAACATGAGAATTTAGAAGCCAAAATTTTTAGAAGTTTTATTTATCAGTTTTGTGATTTAGTTCTCAGCATAATAATATGGGTTGGGTGCACATAAAGCTACAGAAGAAACTATGTCAGAGAAGGAAGTTTTAAAAAGTAAAAAATACAAATCCTTCCCAGGGAGCAGACACAAAGCTCATTTCTCAGGCCCATGTTCCCTTCGCCTCCATCCAAAGAACCAAAAGCGTCGGAGCTGCAACATCCCAAAACTCCTCGGAGTAAACTCTCAAAAACGGAGGGGTCAAAAGATCATAAGTAAAATTTGGCATTGAGGATTTACCTGCTCTGGTCCCAGTTGGCAGCAAAAAGGACTAGAATCTTCCTCCCGTAGTGGTCCAGATTGGCCAGGCCCCCCGGAAAGCCATCCTTCAGGGCCTGCTTGATGCCAGGGTCAGTAGCCTTGAAGCTTTTGAACATATCCAGGTTCTGTTGCCGATACTCAAAGTATTGGGCCAAGAGGCGGAAAGCTTCGAAATGATGAAACTTCCTGGCCCGCAAGAAGCGTAAGATGAAAGCGTCATCGGTGCGCAGAAAGCCAATGTCTGGCCTGGTGATGACCATGTCCCTCACCTCCTGGATGTCCTGGTGCAGAGTGTCTGGGTTCTCATTGAGTTCCAGGCGGGCTTTCTCCAGGGTCTCAGGAGAGAGACCAGCTTGCAAATGAGTCATTGTTACCTTGTGCCCAAGCTGTCCACCCTGAAGCTCTCCTTTTGTGTCCAACAACACACCTGGCCCTTGCAGCCTCCACACCACACTCAGGCCCCCAGGCCTGCTAGCTGCTGTCCGCTTCCTCTCCTGTACAGGAAATGGTTCCGCTTCGTGTTCAGTCAAGTACCCTGTTGCTCCTGCTTCCCCCCCCCTCCACAGCTTTTCTGAAGAGTATCTAAACTTCTAACCCCAGCCCCCCTAAAAAACAATGCCTCCCATTAGAAGTGGGCCTCTGGGCAGGCCCTGAAAGCCTGCCTCTTGCCTTTTATCTCTCCGAATAAAAGAAGAAGAAAAAGAAAAGAAAAGAAAGAAAGAAAGAAACCCTAATTCCACTTAGCATGGGCGCTTCGGATCTTGGTTCTGTCTTCTTCTCTTGTCTTGTAAGATGCAAGGAAAACAAACCCCAGGCACATCTCAGCCCTGGCACTGTGTTGCTGCTGCGGTCCCTGCTGAAGGATGTGCCTGCCACGGATAAAGAGGGGAATTCTGATTAATAATAAGGTGGCTCTTCAGCGCTGAGCTCCAGGGCGGGGAGGGAGAGTCTTTGACAGAAAGAAAAGGAGAGAAGGGAAGGGAAGAGAGCTCCTTTCTCCCTCGGCTTATTCAAAGATGCTATTTTTACAGGACATCTTTGAGCGATTTTTACTTTAGGTTATTGTGATCCAATTAGGGGAGACTGCAGATAGTGTGCACCCTTCCCTCCGCCCCTCTTCCACACACCGTGATCTCATAAGGCTCCAGCTGGGTTTTGGGTGCCGTTGACACGGGCGTGGGCTCCCCCCCCCCCGCCCCAACTTCTGCCTAGTCTATCTCTTTATTTCAGGGCACTTGCCAAGGGAGTGGAGGGTGAGGATAAGGACGGGAAGAGACCTCTCGGGGAGCATACATGTCAAAACCAGGGTGGGTGCAGGGAGTTGTAGAGAACGAAATAGGAATGTCTCTATCTTTGCTAACCCCCCACCCCCGTCGCCCCACCGCCCCCAAAGCCAGAAAGAAGAAAGAGCAGCCAGCTCCTACCAGCAAACCCGGAGGCGGGGACACTAAGCAATGCGGCACTCCCCAGCATCCATCAGCACTGGCTTCCGCGGAGGTGGTGGCGGGGGTGATGCCAGCATCAACTCCTCTCAGAGGGATGGAGCAAGCCCAGAGAGCCGGTGGCTGTGACCCGGCTGAGGAGGATTCGCCAGGGAGCAGCCTCGGCCACCTCATCCAAGGACAGCCAGCCGCCTCTGTCGGCAGGAAGGGTGGGGACCCGCTGAGCTAGGACCACTGCTGTCCCAGGTCCTCGCCCGGCCCAGCCATTTTCGCCTTCGGGAAAGGAAGGAGGGAGAGGACCGGAACGCCGGGACCAGGCAGGCCACAAGGGCTGCGGCCGCCTTTACCTTTGTGCGCCCAAGCCGTGGCACGGCGCGGCCGGCACCAGCTGTCCCCGTGCGCTCCCGAGCCGCTGGGTCCCGCGCGTCCCTGGGGCCGCTGCCGCCACTCCTGTGCCGGCTGCTGCTAAAAGGGGACTCGGCTCAGCCCAACTCCTGATTATCCCAGCACAGAGCTCTCGGAGGCGACGTAAGCGCTCGCGCACGCACTCCGCTCCTCTCCCTGCCTCTGAGGGATAGGACCGCAATTTGGGAGGCATTCAAATATCTATCCCGAGCCTCAAGTTTAACCTGCTCCAGATCCCCAGGTCCCAGCCCAGGCGGGCTTCTACTGACCAGGAGGGACAGCTACTGCCTCACAGCCTCCCCCACACCCCTGGCTCACCCCTTTGTGTGCATGACCCCGGAGTACCCTGTAGAGTATAGCCTTTGCTCTTGCTGGGTAACTGAGGTTGACAAACCTTTTCTGGTTCCTGGAGGGAGCGATTTTGATGCGAAAGGAGTACGGAAACATTTTGTAATTTCTGCTTTTGTTGTACACAGAGCTGTTTAATTTTAAGGAAGACCACAGAGGTTTCAACATATTGCTGGTGTTTGCTCCCCTGGGGGAACTTACACGGATTTGTTTTCGGCAGTAAACTCTCCCTCCTAAATTCCTGTTGAGGATCAAAATGGCAATCAGGGCAAAATCAACAATATCCACAAGAATAACAATTGTCAGAGGACAGAGGTGGGGGTGGAGGAGATTCCTAACACATTGTATTTTTCAGTGACTTCTAGAGACACGCTTTTTCCCTTGCGATGCATCTTTATACTGGAATCATCATAAATAAAGAGAACCCTTGAGCTCATGGTGCCTGGAAACGTATTTTAAAAAAAGAAGAAATGTTTTCCATTTTCAAAGCACAGTGTGCATTACTCAAACTATAAGAAAGGGTCCTGAGTTCAAAAACCCCCATGCAGCAACTCTTTACTACACTCCAGTTTGGGGTAAGGTTCTACATTCTGTGGGTAGGAGGTGGCCTGGAAGCTGCCACACTTTTTATATTCTCAAATCATACAACATTACTTTTGTTTCCATGAGTATGGTATTGATAAAAAAAGAAAGGAGAATGGTATGGCATACTATACCATTTGTTAATTAGATTCATGTGAAATAACTTAGAGACCAGAAACAATGTAATAAACCATACATACATAGCCATTGGTTTACATTTTAAATGCGAGAGATGAGAAAATAGTCATATAAATAGATATGTGTGTGCTTATGCGTGTATCTGATGTGTTTATGTGTCTGTGGTCCGTATTTTACATGCACACTGTACATCCCTTGGGACTCATAGGGAATTGGTTCTGAGATCCTGTGGATAACAAACTCTGCAGAGGCTTATATATATAAAGTGCAAGAGTATTTGCATGTATTTTACGCATTTCTTCCATCTCTGTATTACTGGTGTTAACAAACACAGTGCAAAAGCTGTGTAAATAAAGTTTTCATACTGTATTCTTTAGGAAATAATGATGAAAAAGAATGTCTGTATATGTTTAGTAAAGAAGAAAACTGTTTTTTCAAGTATTTGAAGTCTCATTTGTTGAATCCACAAAAAGAGAACCCATGGATATGAATATTTTTAACATATCTATGTAAATTTGCTTTAGCCAATATCTAAAAGTTGGAAGAAATTCCTGCCTCATATCAACTTACAAACAAGCTTTAGTTATCACCATCATTGAGAATGATTTTTGTACAACTCTCTGGTGTTTCTGCATGTCTTACAAAAAAAGATATTAAGTCTCTGTTTTCCAGACAAACTCTTAAAAGATGTTTATATATCAGTAACCTTGGAGAGGCTTTGAAAGATGGAGACAATTACAGTACGTCCATCTACAATAAAGGTAAGTCTATATATAGCCACAGGACTATAATATCTCTATTGAACAAAAGGCAAGCCAGCTTGTATAAATACTCTGAACTTAGAGACACAGTACTCAGAAAGTGCCTCCTAGATGTACAAGTGTCACCTGACTCTCTTTTCTGAACTAATAGAAATGAATCTCGGAACCAAATGCCTGACACATAGATACTCAATGCTGCCTGCTAGCTTGATAATCTGCTACCAGCATCCCTGAAACTATAGACAGTTCACTTGTTACTTTAAAAGAATTAGGATTTCTCAGTATATTTTTAAAACTGCCTAACATCTTTCCCTAAAATGGAAGTATTTGACTAGATAAGACAGATAGACAGATGAGAGATGATAGATAAATTAGACAGATTATTGAGAGATGATAGATAAATTAGACAGATTATTAATAGATCATAGATATATAGATAGACAGATAGATAGATTTTATTGTTGTTACTTGGAGTGCTGGTGTTGGAACCAAAACCTTTGAGCATGCTACCAAGCACTCTCCCAACCACTGAGACATATCACAAGATCCTTTTCATGGTATTTTTTATTATTTAAAACAAATTTTAAGTTTAAATATATTTTGATCATATTCTTTCCTATCCCCCAGTCTTTTCATATCTTTCCTCCCATCCAACTTTAAGTTTCTTCTCAAGAACAAAAACCCAATACAAGAACAAATCCCGAACCAATAAAACAGAGTAAGACCACACCCAAAAGGAAAAAAATCAAAACAAAACATAAGCACCAAACTGTAATGAAATAAAGGCACACACACACACACACACACACACACACACACACACACACACAAATGTGGAGTCCATTATATGTTGATCAACCACTCCTGAGCATGAGCCCTGTTCTGGAGTGGCTGATCTACCTAATCTCACTCTTTTGGAGAAAAATGATTTTCCCTCTCCCAGCAGGTATAAATGACAGTTGTTAACCTTTATCCCAGTAGCTAGGTTTTCATTCATTCATTCATTCATGTTTTTCAAATAACACAAAATAATGTGCATTAATATAAAACAAAAGTTATCACATAAAAGTTGAACAAGACAATCCAACAGAAGGAAAAGAGCTAAAAAGAAGGAACAAGAATCAGAGACCCACTTGTTTTCAACTTAGGAATCCCATAAAAACACTACACTGGAAACCTTAATATATATGCAGAGGACTGGGTGCAGATCCCTGCAGGCCCTCTACATGCAGCAATTGGGTCTGGCTGTCAGTTTGTGGAGAGCAGCCTACATAGCTTTGGCAACATCTGGGTTATTTGGGGGTTAGAACCTCTTCAGCCAACAACTTAATTAGATGTAACTCCCACCTCATTCACCGATCCTATTTCAATTTTCTAACAATATCTGTTTATTACAGCTAGTCCTTTACTCTTTATCTACCTATTTTATCTACCCTCTCTGATTCTATGGATTTTAGCTTAGTTATCACTAAGTCTCCAGCTTCTATCCACATAAAAGCAAATGCATACCATATTCATCTTTCTAAGTCTGGGCTACCTCACTCAGGTTGATTTTTCTAGTTCCAACCATTTGCCTGAAAATTTCATGGTGTCATTTTCTTTTTAATGGCTGAGTAATAGTGCATTGTGTAAATGTAAATGTAAACACAGTTTCTTTATCCATTTTTCTGTTGATGGACATCTGAGTTTTGTTTCCAATTTCTGGCCATTACAAATAGAGCAGTAGTGAACATGGCTGAGCAAGTGCCTCTCTGATAGGATGAAGCATCCTTGGGACAAATGCCCAAGAATGATATAGCTGGATCTTGAGGTAGATCAATTCCCATCTTCCCAAGGAACTGCCACACTGATTTCCATAATGCCTGTACAAGTTTATTCTCCCACCAGCAATGGATGAGTGTTCCTCTTACTCCACATCCTCCCCAGCATGAACTGTCACTTGCCTAATTGATCTTAGCCATTCTGACAAGTGTAAGATGAAATCTCAAAGCAGCCTGGATTTGCATTCTCCGCTCTTTGTCTTGACTCTTCTTTCTCTGGTAGTGTTTTATTGATTATCAGAATGGTAGACTTTAATGTAGTTTCAATTTCCCCTTAGTAAGGACTTTCTAGGTCCTCTGAAAAGGTCCCTATTGATGCTTCATTTTTCTCCAATACACTTACAAGTTTTATCCTTCCTTTTCACATGTAGAACTCCAGTCCACTTGGCAATGTGTGTAGTGAATGACATGAGAAACACATGAACTGATTTTTTTTTCTATAGAGTATCCAGTTGATTCTGCATCATGTACAGACATTGTGTATTGAGAAAACTACCTTTCTCCTGTCCTATGGGAAATATGACACCCATTTTCACAAATTAACTGTTCATATATACCTAGGTTTTAATTCAATACAAAATATAAACCCTGAAGCCTTTTATATACTCAGCATTCCTCAATGGCTGTCATAATTGGGCCTCAGCAGCAGCATTGGTAACGTCCGGGAACTTGGTCAAAACACAAATTCCAATGCAAAAAACAAAATTACAAAAGTCTTAAACTGAATAGAAAACACTTATAAGACACAGGAGCTTGCAAGGTTTGGGGACCAGCCCTTTCAATGGCTTTGAAATCGATGTTCATACTTATCTCATACTTCTCATTGTTCCTCGCCAAATCTCTGAGTTTCAGTATAGAGTTTCTCATTTTAATTTTTGTCTTAAGTCCCCCTTCTAACACACTCTTCAGTACAGACCTGAGGGTCATAAATTACTTGCTTCTGTACCTCAATCACCTCATTTTACATTTACTTTCAAATAGTATTTTGATAACGGTTGTATTCTACATGGATGACAATTTTCTTTAAATATATTAGTTTTTTTTTTTTCATTTTTCCTGGATTCTCTTATCTCTGTTGTAAACTGACGTTTCTATTGTTCTTTTGGAAGCAATCTCTATTTTTCTCTAACTGATTCCATTTGTCTAGTTATATTTAAGTTTCAGTCATTTTACACTAATTTTTATTACTATTCTTTCAGTCTTACACAACTTGCTACTTTTCAAACATTCTGTTTGGAGTACTGGAGTCTTTGTCTCCGTCCCAAGAACTCCCAGCCTCTGCAAGTGACATGAGCCTCACTGTCTTCAAATATTCTTTATGCTCCATTTTTTCTATGCATCTGGAATTCCAGTTATATGTATGTCATATCTTTTTATGACAGAGTCTCACTGTCTAACCCTGGCTGGCTTGGGATTCCCTATGTAGATAGACCAGGTTATCTTGAGTTTCACAAAGATCCACTTGCCTCTGCCTGCCAGTGCTGTATTAAAAGGATAAGTTACTATGCTTTTGTCTTAGATATCATTTTTTCTTCCCACCTCTTAGTTTATTTATAATCATCCCTGAATGTGTTAAATTCCTTCTAATTTATTTCATTTTCCAATCTCCCTTCACTCTCACATCACTGAATTCTTCAATAAAATCATTATGTTTACTCTCTTTCGAGAATTTCTTCTGACAATATACAGGGGCATATACATAGGGATATGTCAGTAATATTGTGGGTATTGATTCCAGTTTGTCAGTCTCTTCATATACAATAAAAAGTAATTTAATATCTTTAATATCTACAATGTCTGAAGAAATATTGCTGTATCATTTATAATTATATATATGACATTCTCTCCTTGTCTGTCTATCCATTATTTTATTATAGTTGTGTGTCATTTAGCCACAGAGATAATTTCTGATAAGTGTGTTGTAAGGTGGTGCCATCATGTATCAACAGAATATAAAAATTTTGACAATACATAATACTACACATGCTGTCTGCATAGCATAGCTCATTGACTATAGCCACAAACATCTTACTACATTGAATACTATGGCCAAGTGTAACACAACAGTATACATCTGTGTGCATGTGTGTGTGTGTGTGTGTGTGTGTGTGTGTGTGTGTGTGTATAAACATAGAAAAGGCATGTAAAACATTCAGAAGTTTAAAATTGTTATTAAATTAAATTATTAAACCTGTAAAATGATGGAATATTATGAACTGAGATCCTAAAAGGTCCTCTGGTAATTGAGTGAGCAGGGTAAAAGTTCAGGCCTAGACTGTCACTGCACTACTGAAGACCTGAACACTGCACATAGATGACATTTCCTTTATCACAAACAGTTTTTCCCTTCAGTAGTTTAACCAAGATCCACTGCAACATTATTTTATAGGCTTTTTAATTTAGAAAAATATTTGAACTTTTATTATAAAGATGCTCATCAGTGGACCTAAAGGCAGACATACGTCAATTTTATCTGCCTTGAACTTACACTTCCCACCTCTACAACAGTGAGAAATGGGTTTCTGCTGTTAATAAACTCCATTGCTCAGTGTGTTTGTTATAGTAGCCCAAAGAATTTAAAGGACTTCTCAAATATTTTATTCCTAATACACTTCTCATGGTGTGCCCTTGACTCTAAACCCATCTTCTTGACATTCTAAAATATTGAATAACAGATACTGGTTATCTTTTCAAGCATGTAGCTGCATTTTCTACAACTCTGACTGTGCTCTCATCCAAAAGTGGTGACAAGCGCTGAAAGTGGTGACAAGCGCTGATTCACCCCCTATGCTCTTCCTTTCTTTTTATTTATTTCTGCCCAATGTGCTCAGGTGGGTTTTATTTTAACTTTTGTCACTTCTGAGCTGATGGATTGACCACCAATTCACCCAAAATTAGTCTTTTAAAAGAGATTATAGAATAAGTACATTTCTAATTTGTATTACTGATAGACATTTCAATATCAGAGATCATGAGGCTATACCCTGTATCTTTATACGTGTGTAACTAAGGGAAATACAGAAACTGTTGCATCATAAGTAAGCAGGGACTCACAAGCAGCCAAAAACACAACAGTAGCGACAACAAAATACAAGCCTGCACCTATTTCTAAGATTTTCCTGCAGTATGTATTTTTACAATACTCCATGTCTAAATTTCACACATGGACAAGTGATAACTAATCCCAAAAATTACAGAGAAAAGTTTGCAGCCTTAATGTTTACTTAAAATTTTTAAATTGAGTATTTTTATTAAACTTTTAAAGATAATTGTAGATTCACATTAAGTTTTAGGGAATGATACAAAACATATCAGGTATTCTCCACCCCCACTTTCCCAGAGGTCACGTCTTAGAAACATACCCTAATACAGGAGAGCACTAAATACACTGGAATGAAAACTTGGAAACCTTTCCTGTCACTTCGTTATCTTCACTGGGGTTGAAGATGCCGCTGACAAATCTTTGTTTCATCTCAGTGTTGTGACCAATCATATCACACCTTCACAGCAGCTGGTAATGGGAAATCGATCCAGTTTCCCGCCTTGTGATGCCAAGTCTTCCCAGGAAGACCAGAAGATGTGGTGGTGACTACAGCTATATATATTCTGAGATGTTAATGTAGTTATGAAAGTTATAGTATTAAATCTTGTTGATTTCAGAAGTTTTAAACTAGCACATACCCTTTACAGATAATTTTATTAATATTTTTTTCATAGATCTGTTACCTTTTATCACTTTTTATTCATTTTATCATATCTAATTGCACTTTTATAAAGGTTCTCTTAAGAAGATAGATCAAGTTTTAGGTTTTTGTTTTTGTTTTTTTTGTTTTTTGTTTTTTTTTTTGCTTGAGTCATTTATGTTCATATGTCAATATTTCCAACATACATACAGGTGAAATTAACTAAACATTTGAAAGGGAGTATATGTCCACAAGCATGTGCACATTTGCATGTAGAGAACAGAAGTGAAGGAATGCACACATAAGCTTCAAGTATACTAAACAAACCAGCTACACTGGTACTAACCTGCTGAAATGAGTATGTCTTGGATAAGAGATCGCAGTAGTTAAACATAGAGAAAACTGCTATTTTGCTGAACTTGCCAGATTTGACATTTCTTAAGTGAGGACCACAGATATGCCTGTGACTGTCACCCTGTTAGTGATATCTTGTCAGTAGAAGAGAGCAAATTCAATTCTGCCTCATTGCTCATGTTTTGAAGCGTATAATCTCAGTTGTAACATATTTTCATACCAACTGTTCAAATTCAAATTTCTTTCATTTTCTCGGGAAAGGTTCTGTTCTCAAAAACATCAGCAATTTTATTGTTGCATCATATAAGTCAGTAATCTCCTAAGAGGACCCAAATTGCTTAATGGGACATTATTTGGTAAACTTCACAAGTGGCTGAAATTAATTTTCCACCACAAGTACATGAAAACCATATGTACTTTTGCCCTGTCTTATAGCCTTCATTATTAACTTATGTTACTCAAAAAATGTCACCAGAGAAGGAGAGGGAATAACAAAAAGTAAAATTCAAAAAGAAAAAAAAAAAAAAAAACCCTTCACACCAGCCAGGAAAGCCAGCCAGGGAAATATGTAGGCAATCTTCAGAACTATTGTTTCCTCTCCTCAAAATCCAATTCCTCAGTGTCATCCTGAACTCTGTAGCTAACCACCTGCTGCAGCCTCCTTTTCCTTTCTGGCCGTCTCTCTTGCAGATCACAGAGATCTTTCCCTACAGCCTCCCTCGCTACCCATGATAAAACCAAATTTAAGCAGTGTTTATCTACATATCCAGAACCATAGAAGGCAATAGAAGGAAAACTCCCACCAGGAGATGCTAGCTGCTCCCAAGAAAACACAAGGAATAAATAATATCAGACCAGCATATCAAAGTAAAGAACACACACACACACACACACACACACACACACACCCCAAAATAACAGGAATCAACAAACACTGCTCATTAATTACTCTCAACACCTCTCTGTCTCAATTCCCTAATAAAAAGACTCGGGCTAACAGATTGGATATAAAACAGGATTCATCTTTCTACTGCATGCAAGAAACATACATCAAGGATAGACATCACCTCAATATAACAGCATAGAAACAATATTCCAAAGAAATTGACCTACAGACCTAGGCAGTGTAGCCATTTAAATATGTGACAAAATAAACTTCAAACTAAAACACAGCAAAACAGGGAGGATCCCTATACAATCATCAGTTGAAAATTTTTAAAGAAGATCGTGAAATTCTAAACATCTATATACCAAACACAAGGACATGCTAGTTAATAAAAGAAACACTACCTCAGCTAAAATCACATACAGACCCTCAAACAGTGATTATGAATGCTTCAACACCCCATTCTTGACAATGAACAGGTCCTCCAGACAAAACCAAACAGGAAAATGATACAGATAAATGACATCATAAACCAAATACACCTAACAGGTATTTTCAGAATGTTTCAAACACAACAGAATACATTTTCCTCTCAGGACCTCATAGAACTTTCTGCAAAATTGACCATGTATATGGACACAAAGCAGGTCCCAAAATATACAATAAAGTTAAAAATACACATCTTATCTGACCATCATAGATTAAAGCTGGATATCAACAAAAATAGAAACAACAGAAAGCTTGCAAACTCATAGACACTGAACAATTCATTACTGGATGAAAAATGGGTGAAGATAGAAATTAAGAAAGAAATAAAAAGTTTTATAATTGAAAGAAAATGAAAATTCAACATATCCAAACTTATGGGACACAGTGAAGGTGGTTCTAAAAGGCAAATCTATACCAACAAATGCCTACATTTAAAGAGAGGGGGGTTGTTTATGACTGAATTAACAGCACACCTGAAAGCTCTGGAAAAAAAAAAGGAATGAAACTCAAAAGGAGTAGACAGCAAGAAAGGATGCACCCAAGGCTACAATCGATAAAATAGAAACAAAAAAAGTATAAAGAATCAATGAAACAAAGAGTTGGTTCTTTGGGAATATCAATAATATTGACAAAACCTATTCCAAATTAACTAAAAGGCAAGAAAGAATATCCAAATTAACAAATTGAGAAGTGAAAAGGGTGCCATAACAACAGACACTGAGGAAATCCAGAGACTTACACTCCAACAAATTAGAAAAGCTCAAATAAGTGAATAATTTTCTAGATATATACCACCTACTAAAGTTAAATCAAGATTAGATAAGGAATTTAAACAGACCTATAAACCCTAGTAAAAAAGAAGTAATAAATAAAAGTATTCCAACAAAAAAATTCCCAAGGCCAGATGGTTTTAGCACAGAATTCTACCAGATTTTCAAAGAAGAATTAATGCCAACACTCTACAAATTATTCCACAAAATAGAAACAGAAGGAACATTTCCCAGTTCCTTTTACAAGGCAACAGTTACTCTGATACCTAAACTGCCTCAAGATCCATCAAAGATAATTTCAGATTAATTTCTCCTATCAACATGGATATAAAATTCTCAATAAAATACTTTCAACCCAAATACAAGAATACTTCAAAAACATTGTCCACCATTATCAAAGAGGTGTTGTCCCAGAGATGCAAGGATGGTTCAATATATGAAAATCAATAAATGTAATCTACCATAGAAACAAACTGAAAGAAAATAAAATGCATAATCATCTCATTAGATGCAGAAAAGGCCTTTGACAAATCTAAAAACATTTTATGATAAAAGTCCTGGAGAAATTAGGGATACACAAGGGACATCTTTCAATATAATAAAAGCAGTTTATAACAAGGCCATAGCCAACATCAACTTTAATGGAGAGAAACTCAAAGCAATTACTCTAAAATCACAAACAAGACAAGGTTGTTCACTCTCTCCACATCTATTCAGTACAGTAGTTGAAGTCTTAGCTAGAATAATAAGACAATTAAAGAAAATCAAGAGGCTACAGATTGGAAAGGAAAACATCAAAGTATTGCTATTTGCAGATGATATGATAGTATATATGTGACCCTAAAAACTCCACTAGGAAACCGGTACAGCTGATAAACACTTTAAGCAAAGTAGCTGGATACAAAATTAACTCACAAAAACCACTATCCCTCCTGTATATAAATGACAAACTGACTGAGAAAGGAACCAGAGAAACAACACCTTTCATAATATCCCTAAAATAATTTAAAATATCCTGGGGTAACTCTAAACAAGCAAATGAAAGGCATGATTAAAAACTTCAATCCTTTGAAGAAATTGAAGAAGCTATCAAAAGATGGAATGATCTCCCATGTCCATGGGTCAGTAGGATTAACCTAGCAAAAATGGCCTTCCTACTGAAAGCAATCTATAGATTGACTATAATCTCCATCAAAATTCTGACACAATCCCTCACAACACTTGAAAGAACAGTTTTCAGCTTCAAATGGAAACACACACACACACACACACACACACACACACACACACACACACAAACTAGGATCATGAAAACATTCCTAACTGATCAAATAACAGCTAGAGGTATTCACACCCCCTACATTAAATTATACTATAGAACTATAGCAATAAAAACAGCATGAGAGTGGCACAAAAACAAACTGGTTGATCCATGAGATAGAATTGAAGATCTAGCTATAAGTTCACACACATATGGACACCTAATTTTTGATAGAGAAACCAAATACACACTAGAAAAAAGTCAGCATCTTCAACACATGGTGCTGACCAAATTGGTTGGCTGCTGGTAAAAAAAAAAAAAAAAAAAATGCAATAGAGCTGTATTTATCACCCTGCACAACATTCAACTCCAAATGGATCAAACATGTCAACATAAGGCCAGATACACTGAAATTTGTAGACGAGAAAGTAGGGGATAGTTTGAACTCATAGGCATAGAAAAGGAGTTCCTGAAAATACCATTAGCACAGGCACTAAGATCAACAATTAGTAAATAAGACTTCATGAAACAGAAGCTTCTTCATGGCAAAGGACATCATCATTCACACAAAGAAACAACTTTTAGAATGGTAAATGATTTTTTACCAACTACATATCCAATAGAGGGCTAATCTCCAACATATATAAAGAACTCAAAAAACTAGACATCAAGAAATCTTAACCCAATAAAAAAGGAGGTACAGATCTAAACAGAGACTCTTCGAAATAAGAAACTCAAATGGCTGATAAACACTCAAAAATAAAAATGCTCAATGTCCTTAGTCATTAGGGAAATGCAAATTAAACCTACACTGAGATTTCATCTTATGTCAATCAGAATGGACAAGATAAGAAAAAAAAAAAAAAACAAGTGACAGCTTATGCTGGGGAAGATATGGAGTAAGAATAACACTCATCCATTTCTGGTAAGAATGTAAACTTTTACAGTCATTGTGGAAATCTGTAGGGTAGTTTATCAGAAAGATTGGAAATGATCTACTTCAACATGCTACTCTTGGGCATATACCCAAAGGATACTTCATCCTACTACAAAGAAACTTGCTCAACCATATTCATTACTGCTCTATTCATGATAGCCAAAAACTGGAATAATCTAGATGAATGAATAAAGAAAATATGGTATGTTTATATAATGGAATATTGCTCAATTTTAAAAATTGTGAAATCATAGAATTCACAGATAAATACATGGAATTAGTTACCTTGAGTGAAGTAACTCAGACACAGAAAGCCAAATATGATATTCACTTACTTATACATGGATGTTAGCTCTTAAGTCATTGATAAGCAAGCTACAATCTGATAACCACAAAGTTTTGGTAACAGCAAGGGCCTAGAGGGGAGGTATGGATTTCCCTTGGAAGGTGAAATAGAATAGTCAGTTATGGATGTGGGGGGAATGGGAGAATCAAACAGGAAGAGTAAGAGTAAAGGGAGACAAGGGAGGGAGTTCAGAGAGGAATAGCTAAAAGTGAGGGCCATTTGAGTATCATAGAAACCTAATACAGTAGAGCCTTCCTATAGTATATACATATGTAAAGGTGATATAAATGAAATCTACAAATAACTGGGAAGACAGAGCACCAATAGACATGTCTTGTCATGAAAGAAGTTTCATATACTAGTAATTGATTACATCTAATCGAGGCTTGTTGGCCATAGGAGTCCCATGGGACTCTTGGAGGGGGCATTGTCAGCCCAAATGAGGACATTTCATTTAAATTCTATATGTATGTGTATGTGTATATGTATATACCCACTTACATGTATTTAAGGTTCTGTTTAAGATAGATAGCTAGTGGTATGATTCATTATAAGTTTTCCACATATTCTTACTAATTGAAGTACTTCTGAAGATGGCTTTCTCTTTACCACCATCAACATCAGTCTTATTCTCCCTGTCTTTGATCCAGTATTGGGCACACTGGAAGACTCTGACCCTATTCTCCTTGCCAGATCAATCAAAAATAAACTATAAATAAAACCATTGGCACTGGGCTCCACATTTCTGCATTTTGATTGGCTGTGGTTTTCTGTAATTGTCTCTGTCTGTGCAAAATGAAGTTTCTATGATGAAGGGTAAAAACTAATCTTATTTGTGTTTATAGATTGTCATGCTAGAGATTATGCTGGTTTAATAAAATAGTGGCTATATTTTTTTCCAATATCCTTGACTCTATCAACTCTGAGTGCTTAGCTAGGTTTCCACTACCAGGAATGAAATCCCTCTTGTTGAGTGGGTCTTCAGTCCAATTAGAGAACTGTGGATGCATTGAAAATAACTCCTGTACTTAAGGCTCAGGGAACATGGCAGAAAAGAAGTGGAAAGACTGGTTGCCAGAAGATTAGGGAGTTTGCTGTGGGATTAAAGCCAGAAGCTACACCGATAAGGTTCACCAACATGGCTACCCAAATGTGAGATGAACAAGGGTTACACCAACAAACATGTCAAACTGGTTGGAGAAAATCCCATAAGGCCTCAACCCTAATCAAAGAACTTAGGCAACTGAGAAAAGCCAGAAAGCAAAAAAGTGGTCTTTGCCAGGGAAGAGCACATAAACTGGTTCTTCCGTGCCGGGAGGTAGCTCTGAAAACATGCATACAGGTAGCATTATATGGACTGAACTAGTCATATTGAGAAATATATATTTATAGACTTCTATATATATGTATATGTATGCAATAACAATGAAAAAGTCCTTGAATTTGCAGGAGAGTAGGGGTTTAAAGGAAGGTTTGGATGAAGGAAAGAAAAGGGAAAACGTAATTAAATTGTTATCTCAAAAATAAAATTAAAAATAGGAAGAATTTAATTTTTTTCAAAAGTAAAGAAGGACTTTATATTCAAGTATTACTCAAGATCCAGAAAGTTCTTGTAAAATGTTAAACAGCCTGGATAAAGCTAGAAAAAAGTATTTATTTGTAGCAAATAGAGATTAGTAGACATCTCAGGCTGTCTATACCAATTCCTTGCACACTGCATGGGGCACAAAAATGGGTGCTGGATTTTCCAATCCATTGATCTGATTTAATATTTCCTGCCCAAGTTAATCCTCTTTTTCATTTTAAAACTGAGACATCGGACCAGTAAAACTTCAGGATGCCCAAATTATGCTAATAATCTGAATTCCCATCCTGTAGTCACTTCAATTGCCTGAAGATAAATTCTCTGAGACACAGTATTAAAAAACTGGCCTTATCCCCAGCTCCCAGATACTTCCTAAGTCACAGCACCTAAGACTTAGTCACAGGTGTGACACCTATGGGCTGAGTTGTGATGACATGCCACAGACACAGCAACTCATCGGCTCTCTCTCTGTTTTGATCTTCACACAACTGGGGGATTGACTTCTGTCTGAAACCAGGCACAAGTTATCTTTGGAAAATTCTCTAGAAGCTAAATACCAGCTCCCTGACTTCTGAATGTTTTACCACCAGTCCAGGGATTAGAGGCTGCATGCATCAGTTGGACATGCAGGCACAACCTAGAACCTATTGCTGCTAAACTTGTGATCTCTCTTCTGATATCACAACAAAAGCTCCCCCCAACCCCCATGTAAGCAAGTAGATTCTGGAAGCATCCCATCATTTCTTCCTTCATCCATCATTGTTCCCAAGTCAAAAAAACATTGCAATTTGAGGGAATATACCTTGAACTGGCCAGAATAAGAATTCAGTTTTCATCCTCTGTATGATGCAACTTTTTCTTCATGATTCAAGAACCTGTTCAGAGCCTACTGTTTATAACTAGATGGGAAACCATTCATATATAAATTATACTTATTATATATTTTACCCTGTAAAAGCAGAAGTCAGTTTTTATCAAACTGCTATCTACCATTCTCATACCATTTTGTGGGAAAGGTTAAAAGACATATTCACTACAAATATTTCTCCATGATTTAGCTACATTATGACATATGCCTCTTAAGAGAAAAATCCAAATTATGCTCAACTTGGGGAAAAATCCAATAAGAAAATAAAATTAAACTCTTTGTAGCAATTTTCTCCAACTAGAGCTCTGAAGTTATTTATTGGTAGAACATTAATCACTGAAAATCAAATCCTACTTGATCTTCTGATCCCCTAATCCTCTAGGCAGCTGAAAAGTGCCGGAATGCAAGTAATAGAGAAGTGGGAGACGAGGCTGATTTATATTCACTGTAGAATAGAAGAAACAAAATTAATCAAAGAATAATGACTTCATAAGGCTATGAAGATTTTTCAAGTATAAAATTATGGAGGAAAAGTATTTCCAATTCAAATCTTGTCAGTATCCCCAACTTGGCGAAATAAGGTCTTCTTGTCCCCCATAATCACCACAAACATTCTCTAAGTGTTACCTCTTACTTTGCTCTCAGCCTGGGAGTCTTGCTATAGTTACCTATGCTTTCTGGCTTCCCAGCAGAGGGCACTGTAAACTTGACAAAAATCTGACTAATATTTAGGAGTCAAAACCTCATTGTCAAAACATAGGGTTTTTTTTTGGGTTTTGTTTGTTTGTTTTTTGCTATCTAAAGCAAATCAAAAATAAGATTATGTGGTTTGAGGGGCATAACGATGCTTAGACACATTTGACTTTCAGAGAAATAATAAAGAAATTAACATAAAACAGACATGTGACATGTATGTAACCTCAGCACATGGGAGACTAATTCAGGAAGATTTTTAATTCAAGGCCATCATGGGCTACATACTAAGATTCTGTTTCAAAACAAATCAGTTCATGGACGTTTAGCAAGAGTATTGTCTTCAGTTCTTTGTTTGCTTTCCTACTATTGATAAAAGCAAGGGAAGGGAAAGGGGTGTGTTTTAGCCCACACTTCAGTGTGAGAGGCCATCATGACAGGGAAGTGACAGCAGGATAAGGGAGCTGGTCAGATTCCTTCCACAGTCAAGGAGCAAAGAACAATGAATGACTGTCCTTGGCTAGCTTTCTCTTCTTTATACAGTCTAGGACCCCAACTCAGGGAATGGTATCTAGCAAAGAAAGTTAGTCTTTCCACTTTGATTAACTTAGTCAAGATAATCCCCCCCCACAGCTATTCCCAAAGACCCATCTCCCAGGGGAAATAACTATATCTCATCAGGTTGACAACCAAGATTACACATTACAAGGACAGTCCATGCAATGTCCATCAGATTCACTCACTTTAAAATTCAAATCTTAGCCAGGTAGTGGTGGTGCATGCCTTTAATCCCAGCACTCAGGAGGCAGAGGCAGGCAGATCTCTGTGAGTTTCAGGCCAGCCTGGTCTATACAGAGTATGTTCTAGGACAGCCAGGATTACAAAGAGAAATCCTATCTTGGAAAACAAAACAAAACAAAAAATATATTAAAATCCAGACCTTAACTTGATATACTATATTTATCTGGCAACCTAGAAGAAAAGTCTTGTTTGCTGCAGAATGGAAGACACAATAGTAATCTTTAACAGTGAACAATGAGACCTATTTTGTTGACAGCAGAAATTAAAGCAAAGGGGGAATGTAACAAGTAGGTTATTAGTAACATTAACCTCCAGTGGTAGATAAGACTGTATTTGTCCAGACAAGTGACCAGACAGCTGCAGAACAAGGACTACAGGATCCACAGGTGAGCATGGTGGGCATGAGGGTGATGTTGATTATCAACTTGTTGGGATTTAAAATCACCATGGAAACAAACCTCTGGCCACAACTGAGAGGGAGTTTCAAGGTTAGGTCACTTGAGGTGGGTCACTGAGGTCCTGGGCTGAATAAAGAGGAGAAAATGAACTGAGTAGCTGGCAGCGAGCATCTTGCTCTGCTCCCCAGCTGCATACAGGACGTGATCAACTGCTTCACCCTCCAGCACGCATGCCTTCCCTGATATGATGAACTGGATCCTCTAACTGTGAGTCAAAATAAACGTTTCCTTGTGTAAGTTGTTTTGTCAAGTATTGGTCACAGCAAAGAGAAAACTGCCTAGTCTAACCATCCTGTCTTGCTTCTGGGCCTTTGAACACTCTGCTCTCTAATCCTAGAATGTATTTCTGTCCTCCTTCACTGTGGTAACAAATGCAAACCATTTAAGACTCAACTTGAAGACAATGCCATTATGTGACTCACCCACCTTGTGCTAGCTTAAAATCATTACCTTAGTCCATAATCACAACATTGTCTTACATTCTGTAGCTTACCATGCTTAAGGGTAATTGGCTACTTTCTTCTTTTTTATTTATAAAAATGTATTTTCTGGTGTAAATGATTTCTATAAACTTTATGCTTAGTTGCACAGAGATGTGGTAGATCTGTGTTGAATTAATAAACAGTACCATTTGTCTTTACTTAGAGAATATGCCAGCTTTCTTGGGCCATGCCAAGCCACAGATAAATGTAGTAAATAAAATATTATAATTACATCCTTACAAAACAGACATCGTTTTAAATGTGTGGTAGAAATTGCATTAAGAGTAGTCAAGAGACCAGATATTAGTGATGCTTTTCTTACCTGCTGTGCTATTAAGTGAAATCATTCCATATCTCCCAGCCATGCCTTTCTCTCTTGTGAAATTAGGGTGTACAGTTCGATGATTTTATTGTTCCTTTCCAATTTAAAATCCTCTAGCCTGATAGTAACATTGAATGTAGGTATAATATATGAAAGCTACAAATGTTTCCCAGAACTGTTCAGCTAAGAATACATTACATTTATTCTGTTGTCTAAGATAAGTAAGAGAAAATATATATCTTTGCAAACTATCAGTGTTTGACAAAATATCTTCTGCATTCTCCTGATAAATTGGTTTGTTTTGTGGTTATGTTGCTGAATGGAAATTTTCTTTCTTCAATAAAATGAAGCTGAAAAAAAAAAAAAAAACAACTTGTCCCAACTATAAACTGTGGCTTGAAATCCACTTTTAAATGTATTTCTAGTAATTCAATTCTAATCACTACAATTCAACCTTACAAGTTGAAATACCATTTTGCATAACTCTGTGTGTGTTATCAATATCTTTTTCTGCATTACCTTCCTTGATCAGAACAATACAGTGGCAGGCATGCCACATCCAAATGTTACTATTATATTTTTTTAAGTAATAATGCCAGAACATCACCACCTGACTCTGCACCCAGAATTTCCAGTTTTAGATGAACAAGGTAATATGACCTTTGAGAATCTATTCACTAATTGCCAAAACAAAATTAAAAGCAATTCATCAGAAGAGCAGTTTGATTACCTCAGCAGAATGGAAACAGATTACGTACCAATGTAAGCCAACATGACTCAAACTGAACAGAAAACCACCAATCTGGATAACACACCGTGTCTTCTCTACATTGCCTTGGAAAATGGAGCTATGAAGATGACTAGAGAAAGAAATGTGCTTTTATGTCACACAATGATGTATTGGAGATCAGGAAATCTGAGAATGGGCTCCAAAGAATGTTTGGCCAAGAAAACATCTTGCATTGGTCTATGTCATGCCTTGATACTTAGGGAGGAATTACCCCTCGTGCTCTGAGATGTGAGGTTTCCATAGGACAAGATTATTCCTATACTAAGGAGAACAATTGAATGAGAGATAAAAGAGATGCTTGTGCCACTATAGCCAAGACTTGTACATACCTTAGGGCAAAAAACATAAAAGTATGAATGTTTAGAGTGGTGTCAAACTGGGCAGTAACAAGTTGTCCAGAAAGAGTCCCAGTGAGGGGCCAGCACCAATGGTACAGCAGAGACCAGGGGCCTGGAAACAGACCAATTGTTCTCTGTGATGGATGCCTCTATGTAGATATGTATGGATAAAGGGGTTTACTACAGTGACTCACTGTATCATACTGCAGTTTCCATGATGAGATTTTCACTTTCTTCCTTTTTTTCTCTTAAATTTTATTTTGTTTTAATTTTGTTGGGAGGGAGGGAGATGAGTGGGTCAGGAGGCATGATGTGAAAGACACAAAGAAGAAGTAAAAAGAAAGTTAAAAATAAATAAATAAAGTGGCATCAAGGCATCCTTCATAGTCCCTTCCGGTGGAAATTCCAGGGGAATTTCCCAACATGTCCCCAGGTGTCACTATGATACACTCAAAGGCTCCCCAACAGGATTTCAAACAAGGGAAAAACACAAGTTATTAGATGCTACACACTTTATTACTTTGTCTATAAGACAGTGAGAGTGGATGGAGGCCCCAAAGCTCATCAAACTCCATTTAGGAGATATTGTGAACCTTTTATGTTTCCTACAGACAACTGAATGGCGCACTGTAATGAAACAAGAGCTGTCACAGGATGCCCGGACAGGCTCTCCAGGCCACACAGATTCACTAAACCAGGAACACGGATCATGGTAAACGGCTTGCTAGGGCTCCTCTCCTTCTCCTTCACCCAGAGGAAGAGCTGCAGATGCCAAAGAGTCTGTTTGGGGTTTTAATTGCTTCTTCCTCTGCCTTCACTTAGTTTTGCCGTGGTTAAAGCACTTATATCAGTCTGTTGGGCAGATCTTTTCTGCTTCTCATGCTTTACAACACCACTGGCATGTGCTCCAAGGAGATACTAAGGGCTAGCATCCCTCACACTTGCCGAAATTTGAACACTTCAAAGAGAGAAATTCATCATCTTCATGTCATTGAGTTAGTTCAAAGCATCCTTGTTTTGGCATCACTTAGAAAAATATTTTTCTCAAGAACTGTCACCATGGACATTGAGGGTAAGCAACAGCCATCAGGAACCCAGGGGTGACTGTGGAACTGAATTATGCTAGACATCAGCTTGTCCTGAATACTCAGTCCTAACTTTCAATGTAAGTAGTGTGTAAAATGTCTTCCTAATCTTACTATAAAACAAGTATCCATGTACAAATACCTAGCAACTATGGTTGACCAAAATTAAAATATCACATAGTCAAAAAGTATCCTTAAGCTGGGTGGTGGTGGCATACACCTTTAATCCCAGCACTCGGGAGGCAGAGGCAGGCGGATCTCTGTGAGTTTGAAGCCAGCCTAGGCTACCAAGTAAGTTCCAGGAGAAGCGCAAAGCTACACAGGGAAACCCTGTCTTGAAAAAAAAAAAAAGTATGCTTAGTATATTGTGTATTCAACTGATATTTCCAAATAGCTATTGCTCAGTATATTGAGAAAAATATTTATTCAGGTGATTGAACATTATATTTTTCATAAGATACTAGATAGCTAATACCCTTAGTTCATTTTTACATGTTATGTTTCCATTTTATACACATTTGGCACTTATAACTCTCAAAGCTCTATTAAGCACACTAGCACTCTGTATTTGAGATTTAAAAACTGAATTTGTATTCTTGATATATTTCATTTTTTTAATAAGTCAATAATTGCATCTGAAGTAAAGGCTATTTTTTAAATCCCTAGTACAGAGATGATAACAGAGGACACAGGGTTAAAGAACATGAGCACATTCCTACTGGTACTTCACCCCTGTGTCAAGTTTTCTAAGTCACACGAGCTAGAGGCTGATAGTAGCTCCATCCATTCATCTACATGAGTACATCTTGCCGGAGAACTGTGACCACTGGATTCACTTGAATACTTTTCTTACTGAATTTTCAACCACTGGAAAGAACTCCAGCCCTCTCCCCCCAAAAAATTATTAACAGATCAAACAACACCATGCCTGGGATTTACTTTTAAGTACAGTCAGATTAAAATAATAAGGTGTAGAAGAGCTAGCTCCATCCCTTGCCAGAGAGAGGCAGCCCCAGTTGCTCAGACAGACCAGCTCAACTGCCAACCACGTCCATACACAGGGCATTGAGTTGGCCCACCCTAACATCTACCCCATCTATGGCCTGCTGGAGCTCCTGAAGGGCAGAAGGGGGATATCTGAGAAAATTTTCAGTGAGGGCCCATTGATGGCGGTGTGTCAGAAACCAGAGGCCTTGAACCACACCAATGTTCATTATAATGAACACTTACAAATGAGGCTGATTGGACAAAAGAATATACTGTGTGACACACCATGGCTCCCAATGCCACCAGAATGAATGAAGAGGTTGGAGAGGCAGGGAAGATCAAGGAGAGAAGAGGTGTTTTGGTTTTTTGTTTGTTTTTGTTTTAATTTTTTTAATTTTCTTTTGTGGGGGAAGCTGCAAGGATGAGGGGGGACTGGGAGATGAGTGGAATTGGGATGCATTATGTGAAATTCCCAAAGAATCAATACAGAAATTATGTTTAAAAAACAAACAAATAAAACCCCCAAAAGAAAAACAAAATAAAATAGTAAGAAAAAGGTGATGCAATGTTTGGAAACAACTAGTAAAATGTTAATGTTGCTGGAGCTGTGTGATGGAAAAGACTTCGTTGTGTTTTTATGTCCTTTTAAAAATCCTCACAATAAAACACGAAAGTAAACAAGACAATTCTTAAATCCATCTTGAATGCATAGATGGTAAATTATTCAAGTCAATAGTTTCCTCCAAGGCTGAGAGCAGAGAAACCATGAAGGAAATATAAGACTCCAATCCTACAGCCTCAGATCTCATGGTTCCACTTTAACTGATGCCCTCTCCTTAAACAAAACAAAGTGTTTGTGAAATAAATCCTTCCATGAGCAAACACACAATGCAGCAGTTTAAGGAAAAATTATGCTTAAGAACAAAAACTAAAATTCCTTCTCAGAATTGAGGGTGAGATCTATTGGAAGAAGGATGAATTTTTAAAAAATGAATGTATCATTCTTGAGTTCTATGTGATGTGGATTGGCACACTACCCTGCTAATCAGATTGGTGAATACCCTGTCATCATAGAGCCTTTCTCCAGTAACTGATGGAAACAGATGCAGAGATCCATAACCAAGCACCAGGCCAAGCTCCAGGAGTCCAATCGAAGAGAGAGTGGAGGGATTCTATGAGCAAGGGGCATCAAGATCATGATGGGTAAACAGAGACAACCAAACCAAACTAGTGGGAACTCATGAACTTTAGACCAATACCTGTGGAGCTGCTATAGGACTGGACTAGGCCCTCTGCATAAGTGAGACAGTTGTGTAGCTTGATCTGCTTAAGGGGCCCCCAGCAATAGGATCAGAATGTATCTCTGATGCGTGAGTGAGGTTTTTGGGGCCCATTACCTACGGTGGGACTCCTCACACAGCCTTGTGGGGTGGGGGGTGGCTTGGACCCTGCCTCTACTAATGTACCAGGCTCTGTTGACTCCCCATGGTATATCTTACCTTCTTGTAGGAGGCAGGGGAGGTGGAAAGGGTGGGAAGAGGGAAGAGGGGGATCTGTAATTGGTATGTAAAATGAATAAAAAATTCTTAATTATAAAAATGAATGTATCATTCTTGAGTTCTACCTGATATGGATTGGCACACTATAAATTTAAGATTTTTCAAAGTATTTTATTGTTTTTAAGAATTCCATACATTGAGACTGGGTCAAATTTTATCCATCTCTCCCCAACTCTTTCCAGATCCATATCCCATTCAATACCCACCCAAGTTTGAATCCTCATTATTTTTCTTAAACCTGTGGAGTCTAGTTAGTGCTAGCCAAGCACTCTTGGGTGTCTGGCTATCCAATGGAGTACATAAGACCTACCAGGAAACACAGTCTTAAAGAAAACTAACTTTCTCTAAGGCATCTATCAATTACCAATAACTGCTCACTTAGATCAGGTTTGAGAGATGCAGTAATCAGAGAAGTGTTTGTTTGTTTGTTTGTTTGTTTGTTTGTTTGTTTGTTTTAAATTAGATGGCTATGAACCCAGAAACTTACAATTGGTCAATATGCAGGTAAATGGAACATCTGTATCATACCCTATTTCCCAAGGCTCCAGGACCATTGAAGAAGAGGGGATGGAACAGTAAGAGCCATGGGTAGTGGATGATTACAATGAAACAGTGCTTTCCAGACACAACAGAGCAATTGCCCACATGAACTCCCAGGGGTTATGACAGCATAAACAAGTCCTACACTAGCTCAAGAAAGACAAAATCCTACCTCTAACTGAGAAACTCAATAAGTTGTTAAGAGTGGGGTTAGTACTGTGTCTGTTTAACAGAGTGATAGTTATCAGTTCTCCCTTATGGCCCATGACCTATCTTAGCCAAATATGCATGCCCCAATGATGGTACTAGATATAGGTTCCATTTTGTGGAGTGAACTTTAAATCCAATCAGAATTTGTTCACTACTTCCATTATATTTAAGTCATTATTGTATCATTGGATATATCTTGCCAGGCATGTCATTTTTGTAGTGCTCAGTGTTCAGGTGGATAAAACTGAGAATTTCTTTTCTCCTCCAGAAGCATACATAGTACATTCCAGCACTAAGAAATGAACCCAGTAGAAAAGAACCTTTCAAGTCAATACCAGCTTGATATTGTCATATTCTATGACTATGAAGATACATGGTATCTTCAGCATGAGGGTGTTATCATCAGGTTCTGAACAGTAACCAAGAGAAAGTGCAATAACCTGTACTGTTTAGGGGTCAATGAGAACTGTTAACCATTAAGTCCAATAATGATAACCCACTCTTGGCATTGGGCTTTTTATTTATTAAACTGTTATATTTAGGAGGGGAATCTTGTTGTAATATGTCAACTTCATTTATACTTTTTGTATATGAGTATGTTTATACTTGAGGAAACTTCTGCAATAGTGAATTTTCATAAGCCCACATTGCTACAGTCAGCTACTTTTTTAAAGAAGTAAACAATGCATGTTGGGGAAAACAGCATCTTGAACAAATGGTCCTGGTCAAACCATTTAGATACACGTAGAAGAAGAGAACTAGACCAATATCTCTAACCCATTTAAAAAGAAAAACCCGCAACTCTAAATACATTAAGGATCTCAACAAAAGTCCTGATCACTTGAATGTGAAAGAGAAAGCATACTCATTAAGTAAGGAGTGAAGGAAAGGACTTTCTGAACATGACTCTAATTAGTGTAGGCATCAAAAAACACAATTGATAAATTGGATCCCATTAAATTTTAAAAAGCTTTTTTTTTTTTTTTGGTTTTTTGAGACAGGGTTTCTCTGTGTTGCTTTGCATCTTTTCCTGGAACTCACTTGGTAGTCCAGGCTGGCCTCAAACTCATAGAGATCCACCTGGCTCTGCCTCCCAAGTGCTGGGATTAAAGGCGTGTGCCACCACCACCCAGCAAAAGCTTTTATATAGCAAAGAACACTACTATTTGAGTGAAGAGGCAGCTCAAAGGATGGAGGAAGTCTTTGCGAACTCAGTATCAGACAAGGTATTGGTATCTAGAATATATTTTAAAGCTTTTTGAAAATTGAACATCAAGCAAAAGACAACCTAGTTTAAAAGAATAGGGCACAAAACTGAACAGGGAATTCTGAAAAAGATAAACTACAAACAGCTCAGAGATATTTTCTTTAAATTTTCAACATCTTTAGCCAGGAGGAAAATGCAAATTAAACTATTTCAAGACTTCATCTTACCACACTAAGAATGGTTAAGAATGAAAAACAAAGGACACCAAAGGTCAGCATGGATGTGGGAAAAGGGTAATACTTGCTCACTGCTGGTGGTAGTGCAAATCAGTGCAGTCACTATGGAAATCAGTCTGCAGGTTCCTCAAAAAGCTGGAAATAGATCTACCACATAATCTAGATGTACAAAACTCGGATATATATCCAAAGGATTCTATATTCTATTACAGAGATACTTGCTAATTGCTTCTGTATTCAAAATAGCCAGGAAAAAGAAATAGCCTAGATGGTCAACATATCAATGAAAATATGTGGAAAAGTTGGTAAATTTACAGAATGGAATGTTATTCAGCTATAAACAAAAATCAAATTATAAAAGCCATGGGTAAGTGAACAGAGTTAGAAACAATTATTCTAAATGAGATCGCGTGGGTTCATAAAAACAAATGCCACATGTTTTCTCTCATCTGTGATATTAGCTTAGAATCTTTAGACATGAGTGTTTCATTTGGAATGTCCACAGAGGTCAGAAAATAAGTAAAGGACAATGAGAGAGATAGGAAATGGAAATAGAACACAAGAATATAAAGAAGAATGGGGGGATAATGGAACAGGAAAAGATAAATTGTATGGGGGATGGAAAGGCAGCGTAGCAGAGAGTTAGCTAAAGCCCTAATGTTATGGATTTTAGTGGAACTTATGCAATGCTTATAAAATAAGGCAATAATAAAATCAAGTATGTAAAAAAACACATGGTATTAAAAATGAAGAATTTGGTCATAACGCTGAGTGGTTGCTTTACTCTAGGATGCGTATATGGCAAAACAGTAGAACGCTGATGCAGAAAAATGATCGATAGTTTCCTCAAGAATGCAATGTGAAGTATTATAACTGTTCAGTGTATCACCTGCAAGAAGAAAGGATTATTTTTTCTAACCCAGGGAAATAGAAATGGAAATACTAAACTAGTTTCCACTCATAAAAACACAAAAACGATACTTACCACAAGAGCTTAAATGTACCCTGGAGAGCAGACAAGAATGGTTCATTCAAGACAGTTTGTCCAGATTCTAAAGAAAAAGAATCCAAAACTTTCTGTGTAGCAGATAACTACCTTAAGTGATTTTCAAATTTTAGTTTTCTTATTATGTGGATGAGTATTTTGCCTGCATATAGTCTGTACAAAACGTGAGTGTAATGTCTGTAAAGACCTAAAGAAGATGTTGGATTCCCTGGACTGAAGTGACAGATGGTTTGGAGCCACCATATAGACTGCATTCAGGTATTTTGTCTGTAAGTTGGAATCATACCATAATTGAACAATAAACTGGAGCCACAAAAATTCTGTAAATATGTGTTCAAACTTTTGTCACTTTTAAGCTACCATTATGGTTTTTTAAATCATTTAAAGTAAGCTACCCTTAAGGTAGGTTTCCTTAGAACAAACTTTGAATACTTTCTTAGTTGCTATAAGTGGGCAAACTCCGTAGTTGTTTTGTTACATTTTAATTCTTCCATTTCTTAATCAGTGAACCTAAATTTATATATTGGTAATTTGTATATAATTTTACACATGCAATAGCATTTTTGTAAAAGTTGAGGTAACACTTAAATAGTAACAAATTAAACAGTTAATATACATAATACAATAAATGTAATATAAGGTATACATGCCTTTATAATTTTCATTTTGACTTTACAAAAAAATTGGTTATAAACCAATACATCCTTCTAACCTCGGATGTTGAAATAAAGCTTTGATTTCCTAATTAAATATATTTTAGTAATATATAGCCACAATTAGTAAGCTTTTGGCTAACTAAGGGCCCACTCTTCCTTCTGTTTTTCCTAAGGGCAAAAATGTTTTAACTTTTCAAATCATAATTTAAGGCATAGCATGAAATCAACTCACCAAAAGTTTAAGTGCACAGAATTGCTAACTACTTGAACATTGTTGTACAATAGTTATCTAGATCTTTTCATATTGCATGACTAAAATTCTTTACCTATGAAATAGATTTTCCTTTTCTCTCAGCCCTAGGCAACAACTATATACTTATTTTTTTCAGATTAGCATTATTTATAGCTTAGTTGAGGTATAAAATTAACAAGACAAAATATATGTATTTAAAGTCTACAGTATATATTTGATATGTAAATATTGGGACATGTTTTCCACATTTAAGATAATTAATATGCTCTCTGCACCCACTCCCAGGGAACTAAGTAGATTCTCTGTAGTTGGAAGTTTCCTTGTGTCCCTGCAGGCAGGTGGTAGCATAAAAACTTTAGACTACAAATGGCGCACAGATATGGGACAAGAATTTTCACCCAAAACCCGAGAAAGTTTTAAAAAGGGGGTTCTAAAATGTAGCGAAGAGCAGCTTCCTAGTTGTGTCTCTCAGGAAAGCTGTGATACAGAGATACTGTGGTGTGCAGACTTGAGCTACAGTATGGTGGGTACTTAGCACATAGGTTTGGGCCAAGCAACATAGCAGATTCTTGCTGCAGTACACAGAGGCATCTCCAAGCCACACAGTACACTTAATGGTGTATTCAGCTTTTTCTAGTACAAAAAAAAAAAAAAAAAAAAAAAGGTTTCTGGGCTACACGCTGCTTTAATGGAGGCATAGACTCAATTCTTTCTAGAGTTGATGGTACACATGGCCCAGAGCTAGAGGTGAATTACCTCTGCCATGTTGGAAAGCTGAGGTGGGCAGAGCCAGCAGCCAAAGCTGCCATTTCAGTCCTATTCATGCTGCAGTTCAAAGCAATAGATTCACAATAAGACAGATTCAGATGGAATAACCTCTAAACGGCTTACAATGTGTATAAAAAATATGTAGGCTTAGAAGAGAGAAGAAAAGAAATATAGACAGTTATAAGGAAATAGAAAGTTTTTAAAAAATAAAGTCTTTAAAGAGAAAGTAAAAGTAACATAAAAATAAGCCTCATAAACATGGAAATCACACAGAGAGTCTGGATTATATTGTCTTTGGGATTTTTAACTGTAGAGAGACATTTGACTGTAAAAGCTTCTGAGTAATGCCAATATATGTATTTTAAAGGTATCTGGACATCAAAGTTTATGTCTAAGGATAAGTTGCTTTGGAAAAGAGGTTCTGCTTTTGTTTCTACAGAAGATGAGAATCTATGGATTACTTCCAGGCTAATATGGTTTGGCCAGCCAAGACACCCTGAAAGGTCTCCAATGATGTTATGGCCCAGATGATCCAACATCCAGAATGGTTTCAAGGCGACTGACTCAAACAATGCAGCCTAACAGACTATTCCAGTCAGGGCTTGACCACAATTTTTAATTTTCTCAGGAACCCCATAAAAATACAGCACCCTTTATCAGCAGAAAGTAGCCTAGAAAACTAGGCCCACATTCCCAAAACAATGGATTATGGATGTTTGTCTTTGTTTAGGTTATTGATTACAAATTGTTATTGGTCATAGTCAATATCTTTCTAAAAGAAGAAAGGGGATATGGTATGGAAATATAGGATATAGATATGATAAGATAAAAGGTTAAAATTATTGAACCTACTTTTAAAGAGAAACTTATTTAAAATGTTTTACATTGGCATAGATTTTAGTTTATTGATACAAATTTAAAGTTAATTTTGTTATACTATATGTATATTTCTACTCTTGTTTAAGGTACTATATTTGCACAGCTCATTTAAATTTAAGATAATTAAGAAATACAGATTAATAATTAGTCTTCTCTGATAGTCAAATTTATATCATGTTAGTTAAGTTTTCTAGGTATACATAGATATATTTCGGTTAGGTAGATAATTTTCAAACACTTCAAAGACCTACAGAATATGGCATTTAAAATGTTTTAAACACTTACACTTTCTGGGCAGTGAGACACATCTGCTCTTGGATGCACCAATTTACCTCGAAGAGAAAGATGGGCATTGAAGACACTCTATGTGAAGCTTATCTTCTTGACAAAAATAGCCATTTGAGCAAGAAACTGTTCTTGCCTGGACCACTTGACAAAAATTCTCTCCTAAAAACTGCCTTTCTTGCCCCATCCCTTATCTACCAACAACCAAGGCATCTCTCCCTGGAAACCCATTGGCCACATCAGGCCAAGGAATCTGGTGTGATTTTCCCTCCCCTTCCTATCCACCAATTCCAATTCCCCAGGTATGCAGCAGAACCCCAGCTGCACCCTCTCTTTCCTTTCTGCCCCTATTCTAAAGAGACTGAAGAGATCTTCTCCTAGAGACTTCCTTTCTCAGCCTATCCTTTTGTCTAGGCTGCCAACATCAGAGACAGTATTTCCCTGAAAACACACTGATCATTCTGGCCAATTAAACAGGTAGGTGGCCTTCAGTCTCCCAGGCCTGCAGCAGACCACCTGCAGGGACCTAACTTTTCTCTCTTCCTCCATTCCCTAAAGAGTCCACAGATGCTCATAATTTCCCCTATAACATAGATGCAAAACTTTTCAATAAAATACTTACAAAGTGAATTCAAGAGCACATCAAAAAGATATTTTACTTGATCAAGTAGGCTTCATCCCTGAGTCCACATACCTACAGACACCTGATTTTTTACAAAGAAGCCATAAATACACACTTGAAAAAAAAAAGACTATATCTTCAATAAATGGCACTGTTCAAAGTGGATGGCTGCATGTAGAATAATGCAAATAGATCCATATTCACCACCCTGCACAAAACTCAACTCAAAATAAATCAACAATATCAACATAAAACCAAATACACTGAACCTGATAGAAAAAAAAAATGGAAAATAACATTGGATTCATTGACATAGGAAAGGACTTACTGAACAGAAGAGAAACAGCACAGGAACTAAGATCAATAATTAATAAATGGACATCATGAAACTGAAAAACTTCTGTAAGGCAAAGGACACTGTCAATAGGACAAAATGACAACCTACAGAATGGGAAAAGATTTGCACCAACTGTACATACAACAGAGGGCTAGTATCCACCATATAAAGAACTCAGAAAAAAATTTAAAAAACTAGACATCAAGAAAACAAACAGCCCAATTAAAATAGGGAACATGATTCTAAACAGAGTATCCTCAAAAGAGCAAATTCAAATGTCAGAAAAACACTTAAAGATGTGTTCAACATCCTTAGCCATTAGCAAATTAAAACTACTTTCAGATTTCTTCTTACACCTGTCAGAATGTCTTCATACACTAGATCAAGAACACAAGTGACAGCTCATGCTGTCATGAATGTGGAATAAGGGGAACAGTCATCTATTGCTAGTGGGAGTGCAAAGTTGCACAGCCACAGACAAAAATCAATGTGGTAACTCCTCAGGAAGGTGGGAATCGATCTAGTCCAAGATCCAGCTATTCCACTCTTGGGTATATACCCAAAAGACCTGTCACACTACCAAAAGGATGCATGCTCAACCAAGCTATTTTCTGTTCTACTCACAATAGCCAAAAACTGGAAACATCCTAGAATCTGTCAACAGATGAATGGTAAAGAAAATGTGGTATATTTACACAATGGAATATTACTCAGCAGCTTTAAAAAAAATGAAATTCACAGCTAAATAAATGGAGCTAGGAAAAAAATCATTTTGAGTGAGTTAAGTCAGATCCAAAAAGACAAATATGGTATATATTTGCTTATATGAGTATGCTACCTATAGATTCTTCAATAAGCAGTATAAAATCCATATGACTACAAAGTTTAGGTACAGAGTAAGAGCCTCGAGCAAGGATTGGATAACCTTAGAAATGGAAAATAGAGAGCCAGGTGGTGATTAATGCATGCCTTTAATACCAGAACTCAGGAGGCAGAGGCAGGCAGATCTCTGTGAGTTTAAGGCCAGCCTGGTCTACAGAGCAAGTTCCAGAACAGCCAGGGCAATATATATATAAAAAAAAAAAAAAGAAAGAAAGAAATTGGATATAGAACCTAGGATGGAGGGGGTAACTGGAATGAGATTATCAAACAGGGAAGGAGAGGCAGGAGATATGTGGAAGGCAATATGTGAAGGAATAGCCAAAGAGCAATTTGAGAGGTTGTATGAAAATTTAATACAGTAAAAGCTTCCATATATACATATATAAATATATATATATATATGTGTGTGTGTGTAATGCATTCCTAGTATATATTATATAAAATTTTATTATATATTAATATATAATTTATATTATATATTAATGAAATCATATGTGTTATATTATATATTGTGATATAAATGGAATCACCAAATAATGAGGGAGACAGGGTCCCAGCTGGTCATCTCTCATCACTAACTGAAGCTTCTAGTTCCAGGGATGGATTACATCTAATCAAACTGTTGGCCAGAGGGGCCCCATGGGAACCCTCAAACAACCCAGCTATTGCCAATGTTATTACCCTTCACAAACTGATGGCAATGTGCTATTGGTAAGATAACACCTGCACAATTCACCGTACACAGAGAATTCCAGCTGGTGCCTACCTAGAAACGACCTTCTACTGACTAGCATTTATGGTACTGGATGGCACTCTGCACACTACCAAAGATGAAAGGTAAGCAACAACCCTATCACAAACCTTTTGATCAACAGTGGTCACCCACGAGCAAGATGTGCTAACGTAATTATAGAGTAACAAACCAATAATGAATTGAGTTTATTGCCCACTCCATGAGATAGAACCCATGACCAGCACTGCATGGGTATCTGAGAACTGGAGACTAAATAGGCTGGGTACCTAGGTTAAAACCAAATACTACTGTTTCACAAAAGGAACCTAGCAACAAAATGACTTCTAGTGACATTCCTCTGTACTCATGGATCAGTGCTTTGCTCAGCCACCATCAGAGAAACTGGCCCCTGCAATAGATGGGAACAGATACAGAGACACAAACTGGGCAATGTGCAAAGAGTGGGGAACCTCGTAATACTAAATGGAATGTCCACATCAACTCTCTCACTTTATGGAAGAGCTGGAAGGGATGGAGAGCAGCAAGGAAATAAGGCCTTCTAAACATAACAGCACTGAAGCATATACAAACTCACAGAGATTTGGCAGCATGCACAGGGCCTGCACAGGTCTGTACCCAATAGATTCTGAGCTCTGAGCGTGGTCACAAAGCCCACATCCCTAACCCGGAAACTATCTCCAAGTGATCACCACTCTCAGATGAAAAATTAGTTTTCTCTAAGAGAATCCCACTGGGTATAAAAACTACTTTTAAAGCTGGCTCAATGCCCAGTAGTAGATGGCCAACACAAAACGAAGTCAGTGGTATTTTTGGAGGGTTTTTGTCTCATAATGCTTTCTCTGGGCTTGCCCTTCTCCCCTTTATCCTACAGGCCTTTGGGTTACATAATATGGTTTCTAATTTGGGTTTTCTAGATTTCTGTGCATGCCAATGTGTGTGTCTCTATGTCTATGTGTGTTTCTTGTGCTTTTTTTGTTTGTTTTTTGGCTCTGCATTTTTCTGTCTACCTATCTGCTTTGTCCTATTCAGGTTTGTTTATTTTTATTTTATCTTATTCATGTATTTTTTCTTCTTTTAGATGCCTATTTGTTTTCTATTAAGAGATACAAAAAAGGATATTGATTTGTGTGAGTGGGGAGGTGGGGAGGATCTGGGAGTAGTTTGGGAGCAGGGAAACCATAATCAGAGTACATTGTATGAAAATATCTATTTTCAATAAAATCACAGATACACAAAAATATAATTATCATATGATTTGCTCACCTATTAACCTTGTATGTGTAATTAGAATACATACAATATACTATTCTAGCAATTTTCAAGTCTATGATACATTATTAGCAATCCCCACTGTGTTGTATATGGGTGTCTAAAACTTACTAATATTTATATCCATTTTCATCCATGGACCAGCATCTTTCCGTTTCTCTCATTCTCTGACCTCTGAGCACCAGACTTTATTTTGTTTTTGTAACTTTGATGTTATTGTATTCTGTGTATGAGGGAGATTCTGCAATTTTTGTCTTTCTGTGTCTGCCTTGCTTAACAGCACAGAATTGTTTAGGTCTATCTCTGTCATACAAAATAGCTGCATTTCTTTCTTTTGGAAGACTGAATAATATTACATTGTGTACATGCATACCACAGTTTCTATACACTCACCCATTTATAGGCAATTAAGTTGTTTCCATATTTTGGCTATTATGAATATTGCTTCAGTGAAGATGGGAGTATAGATATCTCCTTGAGATAATGAATCACCAATCTCCCTTGTAGGCCTAGATTTAATGGCTTTACAGTCTCAGGTAAGTGGAATCATATATCTGTTCTTCTATGTTTTTATTTCACACAGCAAACCATCCTCATGAATCATCCATGTTGTAGCACATGATAGAATTTGTTTTTGAAGTCAAAATCTGTCATTTATGTCTACACCAAGTTTTATGCTCTTTTTTATGGTGATATTTTATTTGTACTGAAATGTGATTTTATTTGTATGTTAATAAAGTTGCCTTGGGGTCAGAGCAAGCTATAGCAGAAGCTGGGTGGTGGTGGTGCACACCTTTAATCCCAGCACTTGGGAGGCAGAGCTAGGTGGATCTCTGTGTGTTCAAGTATACAGCCAGCATGGCGACACATACCTTTAATCTCAATACCAACCATAGAAGACCTGGAGGTCTGTACAGACAGGCAGTGACGAAGAGGTCATGTGGTTGGGTTTACAACCAATGAGAAGGCAGAACAGAAAGTCTATAAAAAAGAAAGGACACAGGAAGTAGGCCTCTTGCAGAGAGGAAAGACAGCAACAGCAGTGAAGGGTAAGGTTTTAAGCTCTCAGCTATTGCTCTGACCTCTTGGCTTTTAACTCTGCAATTGGCTCTGTGTTTCTTATTTAACAAGACATCTATTTTTCCACTGATGAATATTTAGATTGTCTCTATGTCTTATTTTAATGAATAATGTTTTCATTAACATAGCAGTATAAATAATAAATAATCTCTTCAAAATCCCACATACAGTTATTTCAGATGGGAATTCAAAAGTGAGCTTGCTGTCATATATGGTTTGATTTTGGGTTTGAGGAAACTCTATATTGTATTCTCAAGAAGTAACTGCATATTTTCACACTCCAGCCAAACATGAACTTCTACTTTCGCCATGTGTCTCCAATAGTTTTCACTTTTGTTTTGCTACTGCTGTGGCTGAGGACATTATTGTTTGTTTCTGAACAAAGTCCTCACTAGCAAGTGTGAGTCCTTCTTGTGATTTTAATTTATGTTTTGCAGATGATTAGAATTAAGTTCTTTCTCATATACCTCTTGGTCGTTTGTAAGTCATCTTTGGAGAAATTCTTTGACCCATTCTCTGGTTTTGGTTTTGGGGTTTTTTTTTTTTCTATTTTTATTTTATTGAAATAGATTTTTTTTCCATGATGTCTTCATTTATCATGGAATGTCTTTCCTTGCTCTTCCACTCTGTCCCTGTTCCAGCTCGAATCTCCCATTCCCCTGTGTTCTCATCTCCTATACCTTACCCTCCATTGCCCTCCCTCACCCCAAGTTTGCTCATGTAGATCTCATCTATTTCCCCTTCCCAGGGTGATCCATGCATCCCTCTTAGGGTCCTCCTTGTAAGATAGCTTCTCTGGAGCTGTGGGTTGTAGTCTGGTTATCCTTTGCTTTACATCTAATATCCACTTATGAGTGAGTACATACCATGTTTGTCCTTCAGATTCTGGGAGAAATAGTGCGCTAGGAAAGTTTCCAGGAATCCACAAGGATGACCCCACCTTAGACTACTAGTAATAGTCAAAAGGGTGTCTGAACTGGCCTACTCTGGTAATCAGATTGGTGAATACCCTGTCATAGAGCCTTCATCCAGTAACTGATGGAAGCAAATGCAGAGATCCACAGCCTGGTGCCAGGCCGAGCCTCGGGAGTCCAATCAATGAGAGAGAGGAGGGTGTAGCTGGAAGTTTGTCTGTGTCCCGCCCAGTCCACAGCCACTCAGACCCAAATAAACACACAGAGGCTTATATTAATTACAAACTGTATGGCCTTTAGTTCAGGCTTATTACTGTCTATCTCTTACACTTAAATTAACCCATAACTCTTATTTATGTTTAGCCAAGTGGCTTGGTACCTTTTCTCAGTTCTGCCTTGTCATCTTGCTTTCTCTGTGTCTGGCTTGCAACTCCTGACTCAGCCTGCCTCTTCCTAGAATTCTCCTTGTCTGCTTATCCCGCCCATACTTCTTGCCTGGCTACTGGCCAATCAGCATTTTATTTACCAACCAATCAGAGCAACATCTATTGGCAGCATACAGAACAACATTCCACATCAGGAAGGATTCTATGAGCAAGTAGTATTGAGATCATGATGGGGAAACTTACAGGAACGGCCAGCCAAACTAGTGGAAACTCGTGAACTGTGGACCAATAGCTGTGGAGCTCCCATGGGACTAGATTAGGCCCTCTGGATAGGAGAGACAGTTGTTTACCTTGAACTGTTTGGAGGCCCCCAGGCAGTGGGATCTGGATCCATCCCTGGTACATGAGGGGGTTTTTTGGAGCCCAGTACCTAAGGTGTGACACCTTGCACAGCCCTGGCTCAGGGGAGTTGGACCTATCTCAACTGAATGTACCAGGTTCTGCTGACTCCCCATGAGAGACCTTGCCTTGGAGGAGGTGAGAATAAGGGGTGGGTTGGAATGTAAGGCTGGTGGGGGAGTAGGGAAGAAATAGGAGATGGGCATCTGTGGTTGGTATGTAAAATAAACAGAAATTTTCTTAATAATAAAAATTTTAAAAATAAATAGATTTTTTTATACAATGTATTCTAGTTGTGGCTTCCCATTCCCCAACACCTCCAAGATTATCCCCACCTCCTCTCCCATCTGAATCCACAACCTTTCTGTTTCTCATTAGAAAGCAAACTGCCATCTAAAGAGTAACAATAAAATACAATACAATTTTATTTCTGTTAATTTGTTTTCATATTGAGGTGGGAATTTCCTACAGTTTTGTACAATAATCCTTTTAGACAATAGTCTCTCTTTCTTCCATATGTCAAATATTTTTTATTTATATTTCATTATATCATGAGTTATGGAAACTTTCTGAAGTCTTAAAAGAGATACAGACATCAAGATCACAAGTCCAGAGGGACCAAAGAAAGCCTTCTTGACAGCATTTCCCATTCTCTAAGCCACTTCTGCAGGCCACACTCCCCCTCATTTCCCACACTAACTCTTGCTGACACTTGCAGACTAAACGCATGGGATAAACTGGAAATGTCATCAACAGGCCTGAAGCTTACTGCTCTGATCTGCAGAGTTTCCAGTGTGATCAAATGTGACAGTGTTTATTGAACTTCCATCACAGTGTCACACACACTCAGTGCTCACTCAGCCTTCTTCCTTGTGCGTTGAGGCTTACTGTTTCTCTCTCCATACCCTTTAGACTTATCCAGGGAAGTTATTTGTGGTCCTCATTTGCTAAGATTAGAACAAACCTCTCATAGCTCCCATAAGGAAAACATGCAATTCTTTTATCAGGGAAAAAAAAGAATGTTTATCTTTTGTCCCCAATAACAAGATTATTCAAATCCTTTTTCCATTCTCACCTCCTGCTCCAGGTCCTTTTTTAAATTCTTGTGCCTAAATGAACTATTGCACGTCATGCAGTAGTGGTGCATGCCTTTAATTTCAGCACTCAGGAGGCAGAGGCAGGTGGATCTTGGTATGTTTGAGGCCAGCCTGGTCTACAAAGTTTATCAGCTATGGTTGTTTCATAGAAAAACCATGCCCCTCAAAAAATAACTATTGCTCATTATGTTATAAATATTAGTCTATCAAAACATAATCCCAAACTATTAATCCTTGTTCGAAATGTAAGACCAAAAAACACCATTCCCCCTTCAGTCTGTATTTAGCCAGTACACAGTAACAAAGGGGGAAATGTTCGACTGTAGTAGGCACTGGGCTAGACCAATGTCCTCAAGTCACTAAAAATGTTTAAATATGTACTAGAAGTCTTGATGTCCTGTAGATAATCATTTTTGTTGCAAGATACTGGTTGATTTAGTAAGTCCAACCCTGAACCTTGAAGTTTAAGCTCCCATCTTCTTTCACAGATACCTTGAATTATCCATCAGACTGACACTAAGCTGTGTAGCAAACTAATATGAACTTAAGTTGATATAATAATAATAATAATTGGGTGATTCATATCCTCTTGTGAAAGATTTATGCACTTACAGACTTCATCATTTATACAACTTGTGGAGTCACTGGATAAACAACATTGATAATGCCCACAAGGTAGCATACAGAAGATTTTAAATTTTGTTTGGTGTCAGGTAATATTGATAATACTTTAAATCTTTTGCACAGCTAGTGACAAATTATACGTGAAGATACAGCTAGGCATAATACAGCTCTCCTGTAGATTTTTGTCTTCACAGAACATTATTAAAGCCATTCTCCTAGCTGATCACACATCTCTACCCTTCACTTATGGGTTTAACTTTATATTTCCTACCTACATTTTCTTCTTTGTAAATAAGTGTTACACTAATTTAAAAATCAGTTTCAGACTATATGAACCATGTTAATTCTTAATCCCTTCACGTCCATGGCTTTTAGAACTGACCAAAATCCCTTTGGAAAAGAAGCATGCAAGTTCATAGGAAAAATTTGATCCAATACTATGTCTACCTAGCTATTCCCTGTGTGTAACCACCAGTTGCTAATAAGGCACTTTAAAAAAAGTTTATTAAGTCTGTGAAGCTGCTTACTTATGACTCAGAGAAGAATGTATCCTACCACAGAAGTACCTGTATGTCCACGCTTACTTCTGCACTATTCATAACAGTAAAGAACTATAACCACTCTAGATATACATCAGCAGGAAGATAGGAAGTGCAACTGTAGCATATATACACAAAAGAATTTTACTCAGATATTAAAATGAAATTTTCCAAAAAGTGAATGGAACTGGAAAGGATTCTATGAAGTGAGGTGAATAATCTCAGGAAGACACAAATTTCAATTCTCTCATTCTAGTTTTTAGTGCTAGTATGTATATATAGAGTACTGGGTGAATTAATATAGTTAGACATTTTTTTTTCTCTTGAAACCTTTATTAGTCTGAGAAAGGGAAGCAAGGAGGCCTTGCCTTGTCCAGGGAGCCTAGAACCGTCACTCACTGTTTGTTGTTTGGGGAGGTGGGATGGTTCTCACAGTCTAATCCATGGGGTAGGCAGGTCTGTTTCCATCATGGGCCACACACTGAAGCATGCCAAACAAACAGAACAAGAAATGTGTCCAGGCAACTGCGGACCAGGATCTGGTGGATTGACAGCAGATCCAGAAAGTTTTACTCAGCAAAAGAGATATGGTCACCCATGATAAAGGCCTTGCCTCCATGATTTTGGATAAGTGAGGGTCTCAAAGGCTTCAGGTCCTCAAGAAATGTGTTTACATGGTCATTTCTCTTTTTTTAATCCCTTCTTTTATTTTTTGAGATTATAATATAATTATATCATTCCTCTCTCCCCCTTCCTTCCTCCAAACCCTCCCAGTTACCCTTCCTAGCATATTTTTAATTTCGTTGCCTCTTTTTTTTTTTTTACTAATTGTTGTTACATACATATATGTATACATATATACATATATATTCTTAAATACAACTGTCTTGATATGTATAATGTTACTTGTATGTATGTTCTAGGGGATAACCACTTTGTAACAAATAAAGACCATCACAGAAAACGATATAATCATTCTTGCCTTTCTGGTAATTGGTACAGAAAAGGGTGGCATATTTGCAATAAAGATCCTCCACCTAGTCATTCACCACATCCAGCAGACCTTTCCCACAGAGCCTGAAAGAGAGGCCAATGTACCACAGTATGGCATTCAATTGGTACAGGGTGTTCTCCATTCATGAGCTTGGGGAACTGAGAGTACAGATAGGTTAGAGTGCCCCTTATCATCACCTCCTCCTTCCAGCTCTCACTTGTCAGCAAGCAACATGTGCACGATCATGCAGCACCCTGCCTTCAAACTGTGAGGATGATTGTGATATATCATGGCATGCTTCTATAGGAGGGGCAGATTCACTGCTGAAAAGATGGTGGTGGATCGTAGGCACAGGCAGTGCAAGCTTAAACAATTTTATGTCAACTTCAAGTTGGATCCTTTAACACCAAGCTAAGTTGACAAGGGAAAAGTTATGAAGGGTTTCTATTAAATGTTCAGTTGAGAAAAAAACATAAAAGTGCATGTACTATATATGCATATGCATTATAGAGAGATACATCTGTCTATTACAATGATAGAATCATGTATTTTTGTTATATAACAAAATTTTAATATAATATAATATAATATATGTATCTATATGCATTCAGTGTGTTTAATATACTACATATATGTTGACTATACTACACGTGTATAAAATTGACATGAAGTATTTATATTGTATACACAAAATATTTATATTTTTATAGTATCATAGCTATGCATATGGTAAATCACCAAAGTTGAGTTGTCTTGCTCATTCACTCAGCAAGCATTCTGAGTAGAACAGAGCTGAGCAAACTTCTCTTATCAAGAGCCAAACAGTACCTATTAAAATGTGGCTTTGTAGGTCACACAGTCTGGTTGACCATCTACGCTGCAGATGTACACTGCGGGAATGACTGGAAATGGTTGTGTTTTTTATATAAAAAAGTCTTCCCCTAGTGCTTGACCGCTTGTTCCAAGCTATTGTCATCAGCCCTTGTTGCCCACGAGCGCAGGAACTCTATACCCTGGGCTTACCACTACCAACACTGGGCTTAATAAGAGCTCTTACTCAGAAATCGTTTTTCCCTGGGAATTTGTATGACTTTCTGCTTCCTGGCCTCTTTAAAGTCTTTACTCTGCTTACCCTGATGGACTGACAGCCTGGTCAGACACTGTTCTTTTCATCTTATGGGAGTGACTTTGCCAGTATTTGGAAGCATGTCGACTCAGGAGCAAAAAAACATTTAAGTTTAACTTCGATTCTCTTATTTACTGGCTGTATGATTTTTGAGTAATTAAATAATCTATCTGCAGGTTATTTCCATTTATTGATAAGAAAAATGAGTGCACAAATAGCATCTATCTCATGGTACTTTTCTGAAATGATTATGTAGAAAAGTGTTTTATCTGCCATTATTACTAATGTGCTTATCATTTGTCTTCCTACAAGAGAATGTAAGTTCTCTAAAGAGGGAATTTATGTCTTCTCTGGCCACCACTGCATTCTCAAGACCCAGCACAATGACTATGAAATAATAAAAGAAAATTAAAATTTATCTAATGAAATCTCTTAAACAATGGAAATGAAACTAAATTATCCAGCAGATAGTAGGAAAAAGTAAGAAAACACAAAAGAAATCTCAGAAAATAATTTATGTAATTAACAGTCCATCATAATGACTGACTTCAACCTATGAAAGTTAATTAAATAAATCCATCTACTAAAAAAGATTATTGAGATGGGTGTGGAGTGTGGTGCATGCCTTTAATCCAAGCACTCAGAGGCAGAGACAGGAGGATCTCTGAGTTTGAGGCCAGCCTGGTCTATAGAGTGAGTTCCAGGACAACCAGGGATGCACAGAGAAACTGTGTCTCAGAAAAAGAAAGAAAGAAAGAAAGAAAGAAAGAAAGAAAGAAAGAAAGAAAGAAAGAAAGAAAGGAAGGAAGGAAGGAAGGAAGGAAGGAAGGAAGGAAGGAAGGAAGGAAGGAAGGAAGAAAGAAAGAAAGAAAGAAAGAAAGAAAGAAAGAAAGAAAGGGAGAAACTAAAGAAGGAAAGAAGGGTGATTCATATCCTCTTGTGAAAAATTTATGCACTTACAGACTTCATCATTTATACAGCTTGTGGAGTCACTGGATAAACAACACTGATTTTAAAAAAAATGCCCACAAGGTAACATACAGAAGATTTTAAATTTTGTTTGGTGTCAGGTAATACTGATAGTACTTTAAATCTTCCAGGATAGCCAGGGCTACACATAGAAACTGTGTCTCTATGTGTAGACTGTGAATATAATGCACAACACCTCCCCCCTCCGTGATTCTATGCATAGTCTATGTGTGTATATTCTGAGAGTGATCCTGTTTATAATAACTAGCTAGAATTAACTAAAAACTCTAACCTCATCTTCTTCTCTTCCTCCTTATTCTCCTTTTCTTTCTTCCTTCCTTCCTTCCCTCCTACAAGAAGGTAAAGCCTCCCGTGTGAAGTCAGCAGAGCCTGATACATTCAGTAGAGGCAGGTCCAAGTCCCTCCTCTCTGCATCAAGGTTTGCAAGGTGTTCCACAACAGGCACTGTGCTCCAAAAAGCCAGTTCATGTACCAGGAATAGATCCTGATCTCACTGCCAGGGGCCCCTCAAGCAGACCAAGCTACACAACTGTCTCCCATATGCAGAGGGCCTAGTCTAGTTCCATGCAGGCTCCATGGCTGTTGGTCTAAAGTTCATGAGTTCCCACTAGCTTGGTTCAACTATCACTGTAGATTTATTCATCATGATCTTTAGGCTGCTGTACCTGAAATAGTTAAAGAAACAGATGGTGTTTGTTGGTGTGTGAAAAAGAATGAAGAGATTTGTATTTGTCCAATTGATATGGCAGTCCAAGAAGACAGAGACATAGAGAATCTCCCTAAAAATGATAGTGACCAAACAGAATAAGGGGACCATATGAGCTACAAAAGGAAAGATAATATTTTTCTTAATTAAAAATACTACAATATAAAGAAAATTGATTCAAAACCCGAATCAAGGCACAGGAAATACAAATCATAAGATCATTCATTATTATCCCTTTTTGTTTTTGGTTTTTTTTTTTTTACTAACCCAGTACAAGCAGACATTTAATTCAAAAGTATGCCAGACTTCATTGTGATTCAAACTCAGTTACATATATGAAAACATTTTTTCATTTCATTCTTCTTGCATTGTCTAGGTAACAGAAATTAATATGGTAAAATCATTTGCTGAAGACATATCAATAATAAAGTAAGATAAAGGGTAAATAAGGGATAAATCCTTAAAAGGCTTTAAGAACTAATGGTAAGATAATAATATTTTGGGGTTGAAGATTTAGCTCAGTGGTGGAGCGCTTGCTTAGCAAGTGCAAGGCCCTGGATTTAGTCCTCAGCTCTGGGAAAAAAAGATAATAATATTTTTAAAATACCAAAAAATTTAAACAGAGTTGCAAGTTATCATTCATAGTGTCCTTTTCTACTAATACTGAGATACAAATTTATTTTAGGAAAACCGGTGATCACTTAAAGATTTTTGCAAATGTCTTTATACTAGCTCACATTTTGGTTGACACCTTTAAGGGCCTTTTCAAATACTCTTTTAAAAATAATTTTTCAAACAAATTTCTTAAAACTTCATTAAACCTAATTCTACAAAACAATTACTTAATTAATTAAGGATGTGAGTATGACATGGCTGAAAACTTCCATAAGATTCTGATACAGATTCTGAGGTAAGTATTTTGGACCTAAATTTCAGTCCTCTCTCTACTTTTGATAATCATGAGACCCTGGCCAAGTATAACCTAAAGTCTCTAAAGCCACATTTTCATGCTTGAAGTAATAGTGGTAATATTTAATCCAAAAATTAAAAAACAAAAAAAATGAATTGTGAACTTTTTGTCACAACTAAGCTGCCTGAAATAAACAACTCATAGGAAGAATTTATTTTGGCCCACGGTCTCAGAGGAATTGGTTTTCTATGAGAGGGTGAGCATGGTTGAGCAGAGCAGTCCAATTCACAGTGTGCAGGAAGAATAGAAAAGGAATTCCAAGAAGGAAATACATGACCCTGAATATCTGCCCCTAGCCATCTACTTCCTAAAACTGTCCCCTGTCTTCTCTTTGTCAACACCTCCCAGCTATGTAGGCATATTATGAGAACATCAAATGATTCATTTATTAATTATGTTGGAGCCCTCAGGATCCAAAGATTTCCAAAAAGCTGTCAAGCAAGCACCAATACATGAATCTATGGGGACACTTCTCATATTCAAATCATAACAAGAAGAATGTTTGATTAATTGTGTTTACCCAGGGTCTAACACAGTATATGAGTAAGGGAGTAGTCTATCAATATTTACTGACTCTATAAAAAGTAATTTGAGATTTATTTTTAAAGTAATAGGATCATGTTCACTACAATTGTCTGAAATTCTCAAAGAATTTATAAATATGTTGTTTTTTAAACAAATAAAATAAAATGGTGCACCAGGCAGTGGTGGCACATGCCTTTATTTCCAGCACTTGGGAGACATAGGCTTGTGAATCCCTAAGTTCGAGGCCAGCCTGGTCTACAGAATGAGTTCCAGGACAGCCAGGACTACAGAGAAACCCTGTCTCAGGGGAAGGGGGAAAAAGTGGTGTATGTCTTTAATCCCAGCACTAAGGAGTCAGAGGCGGGTAAATCTCTGTGAGTTCAAGGCCACACTTGTCCATACAGTGAGTTTCTGGTCATCCAGGGCTATGCAGTGAGACTAGAGAGACAGATAAATAGATAGATAGATAGATAGATAGATAGATAGATAGATAATAGAAGAAAATGTGTAAAGAATAAAATAAATAAAAGTTACTTCTAGGAAGTAGAAGGCTTGAAGGGACTGGAAAAGAAATTTTAAAAAGCTTATTCAATGTCACACACTAAATAAATAGATGGATAATAAATTAAGTTAAAAGCAAAATACCAAGTTGGGGCAGGACTAAGCCCTCCTCACTGCATCAAGTCTGAGTAAGGCATCTCCCTATAAGGAATGGGTTCTAAAAATCTGGCTCATGTTTCTGAAAGAGTGAGTGGGGGTGGGATGAGGAGGAAGTGGGAGGACAGGAGAAGGGGATGGAGGGGGAACAGTGGTTGGTATGTAAGGTGAAAAAAATTAATTAAAAAAGGCAAAATATATTCATCAGTTAGAATTTGGTTTACTAATTGTAAAGCAGAAAGAAAAGAATTGACCAAGTCAATAAGATATCTATGTACACAGGAAAATATGACTAACCAGTTATTTCAAAGCTCATACAATTGAAAAATAATCCATAACTAAAACTAAGGAATAACCCCAGACTCAGGCAAGAAGAAATCTTGTTTTATCAATAGCCAAGAAATCTGGGAAATATATTTGGTGGGATATTGAAGAAAATACAAAACAACACTCAGCTGTGCACATGTAGCATAAAATGAAAGGAATCAGTCTACACAGAAAAATGATGCAGCCCAAGTTGACCTGCTTGAGAAGCTGCCAAGAGTCCTTATGGACGTGAGTGATGGGGTGGAGACCATCTGCTGGATTTCAGCATTCTGAGGTCCACCTGCACCTCCAGCTGGAGAGCCTGACAATGCATCTCTGAAACTGTCATTGTGTTTCCATTTTCAGTTTCTTTTTAATGGGTTGTGTTCCATGCAGCCATATTCTCCTGAGTTTGTAAAAGGAAAAGACCCATAAAGTGAAATCTTACCAGAATTTTAAACACATTTTTTGGTTCAAATGTGCTTGACTTTTTATCATATTTCTTCAGATGAAAATTTCCGAAGAATAAAACCAGTTTAATCCCAGCTATTATTTTATTAATATGCAATTATATTCATGGCTCGGGGAAAAGTAAGGAAGTCAGAAAATCCTACAATAAATTCACAAAACCTTTAAAAAGAGAAACGGAAAGCAAAAGATGAAAAATAGATGATGGGGGCCTTTGGAGTTGTTTGAGTGAAATAGGTAAAGTAGCTGAGGCTGAAAACATGCATGAAAAACATCCCTCATAGTGTGCAGGAAGTAACATAGCAGCTGCCACAGCATGGGTGAGGTTCCTTGTAAACATCCCTGCTAGAATTTTTTATTGTCTGAATATGATGCAATATGAATGTATTCAAAACTTGATGGAGGAATATGGCAGAAATGCAAAGAACTTTCAAAGCAATGTCTCTGGTGGAAGGAATGAGTCACTGCTTCATTACACTAGTTGATACATTATTAGTTACTTGTCTCACTTATGCAAAAAAAAAATCAGAAAATAATAATTTAAGGGAAAAGGGACTGATTTTGGCTCACAGTTCTAGGAAATACTGTTCAGTTTGGCTTTGGAGTTTCGGCAGCAGAAGTACAAGGTAGCAGGTTACATCATGTTCACAGTCAGGAAGCAGAGAGCAATGAATGCTGTGTTCAACTCATTTACTATTTGGTGTTCAGTCTAAGACTGTAGCCTATAGAATGGGACTGCCAAATTTGTGGAGGGTCTTCCCACTTCAATTTGCCTTACCAGGTAAAGGGACTTGTTTACATGGCTATTCTGTATAATGACTGTGCCCTAACCAATTACACCACTTGAGTTCCTACATGGCTGTTCTAAATCCCATGAAATTTTCAATAAAGATTAGCTATAACAGGTTAGGAAAAAATGTTACTATAAAGAGTTTATAAATTTTATGAGCTATTTTGATATGTTCTATTTGGTGCTCTCATTTGTTTGAAATAAGAAACAAAATAATTTGCTCAAGATATGAAGGACTTTAATAGAAAGTTAGAATGATAGACTTGAGAGAAGAACAGAATTTGAAATTTCACATGTCAAGAAAGATAAATATCAGGAGAATTGCAACAGTATTGTTGGATTGTCTTGAGGACCTCATTGGTATGGTTCTCTGTAGCCATTCATATACAGCAATAATTTTCTACCTGGCTGTCCGACTGTTTCCATCAATGCTTCATAGACCTTATATAGATATAAAGAACAGTAAAAGTAAATGATTACAATTCTCAGCAATGAAGTTTGTCTATGAACAAAATATCAGGTCAAGAGAGATTAATGGGCATATAAAACAGTAAAATGATACACTATGAAGTCTAAGTTTTCAACAAAATGAGGTTAAATAAATAGAGACAGCATACACAGATGAAGTAGAATTAGTAGAATCTGTTTTAATTCTTCATAAGCCAAAACTAATGAAGAAAGAGCCAATACAGTGACTTTCTGTGATACATCTGACCAACAAGAACATTCCAACCTGTATAACAAATAATTGAAACACACCTCAACTTCAAAGTCAGACACTACCTCAGAGTAAAAGTCTGGGAAAAGACTTTCCAATCAAATGGACTTAAGAAGCAAGCTGGTGTAGCTATCCTAATATCTAATAAAAACAGACTTCAAACTAAAATCAACTGAAAGAGATCAGAAAGGACATTACATATTTATCACATGGAAAATCCCCCAAGATAAAGTCTCAATTCTGAACATTTATGCACCAAATACAAGGGCACCCACATTAGTATAAGAAATATTGCTAAAACTTAAATCACACATCAAATCCCACACACTAGTAGTGGGAGATTTCTACACCCAACTTTCACCAATGGACAGATCTGCCAGACAGAAACTTAACAAAGAAATAAAGGAACTAACAGACATGATGACTCAAATGGACTTAATAGATATCTACAGAACATTCCACCCTGACACAAAAGAATATACCTTCTTCTCAGCACCCTGTGGAACTTTCTCTAAAATTGACCACATGCTCAGTCACAAAGCAAGTCTCAACAGATACAAAAAAATTGGGATAATCTCCTGTATTTTATTGGACCACCATGCCTTAAAGTTAAATTTCAACAACAACAAAAATTGCAGAAAGCCTACAATCTCATGGAAACTGAACAATGCCCAACAGAATCACCAATGGGTCAAGGAAGAAATAAGAAAGAAACTAAAGATTTCCTAGAATTCAATGAAAATGAAAGTACAACACACCCAAACTTATGGGTAACTATGAAAGCAATGCTAAGAGGAAAATTCATAGCACTGATTGCCCACATAAAGATGGAGAAATCTCACACTAGTGACTGACATAACAGCACACCTGAAAGCTCTAGAACAAAAAGAAGCAAACTCACCCAGGAGGAGCAGATGACAGGAAATAATCAAATTGATGGCTGAAATCAATAAAATAGAAACAAAGAGAACAATACAAACAATGAATGAAACAAAGAGTTGGTTCATTGAGAAAATCAACAAGATAGATGAGCCCTTATCCAAACTAACCAAAAAGCAGGGAGAGAGAGAGAGAGAGAGAGAGAGAGAGAGAGAGAGAGAGAGAATCCAAATTAACAAAATCAGAAATGAAAATGGAGACATAACAACAGACTATGAGAAAATCCAGAGAATCATCAGGTCATACTTCAAAAACTTGTACTCCACCAAATTGGAAAATCTGAAAGAAATAGACAATTTTCTGTGTAGGTACCACATACCTAAGTTAAATCAAGACCAGATAAACTATTTGAATAGATTAATAACGCCTAAGGAAATAAAAACAGTCATCAAAAGTCTCCCAACCAAAAAAGTCTGGGACCAGATGGTTTCAGCATAGAATTCTACCAGAATTTCAAGTAAGTGCTAATATCAATACTCTTCAAATTATTCCGCACAATAGAAACAGAAGGAACATTACCAAACTCCTTTTATGAGGCTACAGTTATCGTGATACCCAAACCACACAAAGATGTAACAAAGAAAGAGAAATACAGACTAATCTCCCTCATGAACATTGATGCAAAAATACTCAATAATGGATTCCCCTGTCCTCCCTCCTCCTGCCCCCTAACCCTCTCCCCAGCCTACCCCCCATTCCCATCTCCTCCAGGGCAAGGACTCCCCTGGAAATTCAGCTCAGGCTGGTAGAATCAGTCGAGACAGGTCCAGTCCCCTCCTCCCAGGCTGCGCAAAGTATCCCTGCATAGGCCCTAGGTTCCAAACAGCCAGGTCATACACTAAGGACAGGTCTGGGTCCCACTGCCTAGGTGCCTCCCAAACAGTTCAAGTTAATCAACTGTCTCACTTATCCAGAGGGCCTGATCCAGTTGGGGGCTCCTCAGCTATTGATTCATAGTTCATGTGTTTCCACTAGTTTGGCTATTTGTCCTTGTGCTTTTTCCAATCATGGTCTCAACAATTCTCATTCATACAATCCCTCCTCTTTCTTGCCGATTGGACCCCTGGAGCTCCACCTGAGGCCTGGCCATGGATCTCTGCATCTGCTTCCATCAGTTATTGGATGAGAGTTCTAGGAAGACAGTTAGGGTGTTTGGCCATCCCGATCACCAGAGTAGGTCAGTTCGGGCTTTCTCTCAACCATTGCCAGTAGTCTATTGTGGAAGTATCTTTGTGGATTTCTGGGAACCTCTCTAGCACTTTGCTTCTTCCTATTCCCATGGGGTCTTCATTTATCATGGTCTCTTTTTCCTTGAATCTGTGACTGATATGTAAAATTAAATTGAGTTATAAAATTAAATAATAAAACACTGATTGGCCAGTAGCCAGGTAGGAAATATAGGTGGGACAAGGAGAGAGGAGAATTCTGGGAAGTGGAAGGCTGAGGCAGAGAGACGCTGCCAGCCACTGCCATGAAAAGTTAAATGTAAGGTACCTGTAAGCCACAAGCCATGTGGCAACTTATAGACTAATAGAAATGGGTTAATTTAAGATATAAGAATAGTTAGCAAGAAGCCTGAACCATTAGGCCAAATAGTTTAAATAATAAAAAAATACTCAACAAAATATTGACAAACTGAGTCCAAAAACACATAAAAACTTATCCACCATGAGCAAGCAGTCTTCATCCCAGCAATGCAAGGATGGTTCAACATACAAAAATCTGTCAATGTGTCAATGTAATACACCATACAAACTGAAAGATAAAAACCACATGATCATCTCATTAGATGTTAAAAAAAGCCTTTGACATAATCCAACACCCCTTCATGATAAAGATTCTAGAGAGATCAGGAATACAAGGAACATACCCAAACATAAAGGCAATTTACAGCAAGCCAACAGCCAACACCAAATTAAATTGAGAGAAATTCAAAGTGATTCCACTAAAATCAGGAACAAGACAAGGTTGCCCACTCTCCCCATATTTATTCAATATAGTACTTGAAGTTCTAGCTAGAGCAATAAGACAACAAAATGAGATCAAAGTTATAAAAATTGGAAAGGCGTCAAACTTTCACTATTTGCAGATGATACGATAGTATCCATGAGTGACCCCAAAAATTCTACCAGGGAACTCCTATAACTGATAAACACCTTTAGTAAGGTGGCAGGATACAAGATTAACTCAAAAAAATCAGTAGCCCTCCTATATACAAATGATAAATGGGCTGAAAAAGAAATCAGAGAAACATTACCCTTTACAATAGCCACAGAATACAGAATACCTTAGGGTAGCTCTAACTAAGTAAGTGAAGGGCCTGTATGACAAGAACTTTAAGTCTCTGAAGAAAGAAATTGAAGAAGATATCAGAAAATGGAAAGATCTCTCATGCTCATGGATAGGTAGGATTAACATAGTGAAATACCAAAAGCAATCTACAGGTTCAATGCAATCCTCATCAAAATCCCAACACAATTCTTCATAGACCTGGAAAGAACAATATTCAACTTCATATGGAAAAACAAAAAACCCAGGATAGCTAAAAGAATCCTGTACAATAAAGCAACCTCTGGAGGCATCACAATCCTTGACCTCAAGCTCTACTATAGAGCTACCGTAATAAAAACAGCTTGGTACTGGCATAAAATCTAACATGTGGACCAATGGAGTTGAATTGAAGACCTTGACATTAATCTGAACACCTATGAATGCCTGACTTTTGAAAAAGAAGCTGTGCAATGGAAAAAAGAAAGCATCTTCAACAAATGGTGCTGGCATAACTGGATGTCAACATGCAGAAGATTGCAAATAGATCCACATCTATCACCATGCACAAAACTCAAGTCCAAGTGGATCAAAGAACTCAACATAAATCCAGTTACACTGAATCTGATAGAAGAGAAAGTAGGAAGTAGTCTTGAACACATTGACACAGGAGACCACTTCCTAAATATAACACCAATAGCACAGGCACTGAGAGCAACAATTAATAAATGGGACCTCCAGAAACTAAGAAGCTTCTGTAAGGCAAAGAACACAGCAAATACGACAAAACAATAGCCTACAGAATGGGAAAATATCTTCACCAACCCCACATCTGATAGAGGGCTGATCTCCAAAATAGACAAAGAATTCAAGAAATTAGACATCAAATTATGAAACAGTTCAATTAAAAAATTGACTACAATGCTAAACAGAGAATTCTCAACAGAAGAAGCTCAAATGGTTGAAAGACTTTTAAAGAATTGCTCAACATCCTTAGTCACCAGGGAAATGCAAATCAAAATGATTCTGAGATACCATCTTACACCTGTCAGAATGGCTAATATCAAAAACATTGATGGTAGCTTATGTTGGACAAGATGTAGAGCAAGGGGAACACTTCTCCACTGTTGGTGGGAGTGCAAATTTGTACAACTGTAGATAAATTTCTAAATGGTCTTATTAAATAAAAAACACAGAGCCAGATATAGGGGTGAAAGCCTCAGAGAGATCAGGGAAATAGGGAAGGCCACCAGCCAACCTTATCTCACCAAGTCCGCAGCTTCCAAAGAAAGTGACTTCCTGTCTACCCAGGTTCATATACCTTGCTGTTCTGCCATCTGATTTGCTCTCTGTCTAGCTACATTACTTCCTCTTCCTGGTCAGCTCTGTTACTTCCTGTCTGTACAGGCCTCCAGAACCCTATGGTTGGTGCTGAGATTAAAGGCTTGTATCACCACAATTGGCTCTGTTCCCCAGTGTGGTCTTGAACTCATAGAGATCCTGTCTGCCCAGTGATAGGATTAAGTGTGTGTGCTACTGCTGCCTGACTTCTTGTTTACTTACAATGGTTTGCTATTTCCTCTGATCTGTAGGCAAACTTTATTTATTAAAGCACAAATAAAATATCACTACATTTCCCCTTTTTGTCTAGTAAAAAATAATAAAAAAGTTATAACTAATATAAGAAAAACTATATACAACAAATACAGTAACTGTATATAATATATACAAGCAATAAAGACATCAACAATGTCTAGTCTATTGGCATTTGACAAATTCTGAGAAAATATTCCATTATCTATCCCATTTTGGTGAGTCCAAAATGTACCTAATTCACTTTCTGTCCTAACTTACATTACCAACAGAAAATTATCTTATAATGTCTTTTAAACTTACACACTTAACATCTCTTAGTGACTTTCTTTTCTGAATTTCTTAACAAGAAAAACTGTAACTATAACTAACTAATCTTCAACTCCCTCAGAGACCCAAGAAGGAAATATTACCTACTAAAACAGGAAATGCAAACAAGTGACTTCTAAGTATTTCATTTATGCAACTCATTTGACATTGCAGTGCATAGTTGAGAAACACAGATTAATAATTAGTCATCTATGATAATCAAATATATAGTCATGTGAGTTAAGTTTTCTAGGTATACATAGATATATTTCAATTAGGTAGGTAATATTCAAACACTTCAAAGACCTACAGGATATGAAATTTAAAATGTTTTAAAAACTTAGACCTTCCTGGACAATGAGACATGTCTGCTCCTGGCAGCACACATTTACTTCAAAAAGGAAGATAGGCATCAAAACTCCATATGGAGTTTATTTTCTTTTGGTCAAAGATAGCCATTTGGGAAAGAAACTGTTCTTGACTACATGACAAATTGTTGTATTGACTGGACATGCAGGACCCATAGGAAGGTGTCCACTGAACTTTGCAAGGCAAGATGGTCCTTCAGATTCCTGCTTTGCAGAGTAAACTGCCAGATATTCTACAAGACACAGAGACAAGCAACTGAGAGACCATAGGCCTATAGGTTAAAGATGGATGCCCCAAAGCTGCAGAGGAACTTTGGATGACTGTCCAGTCAGGCAGCTGTCTCTATCATTTCCCTAATTTTTGGAAGTTGCTTACAATGCACTTCTTGTTTACTTAGGTAATATTATATTCTTCTAGGTTCTTTGATGTAGTTGAAGACTAAATAGTTATAAATACAATTTTCCTTGGTTATGATTAAAGATAAACTAGATATGAAGCTTTAGACTCACAAATATAGGATAAAGAGAATATTTTCTTTGAATTTGCCAAAAATAGACTAGATATTGCCACTATAATTCTTGCTTGGTAACTGTTTTGTTAGACAGAAAAGGGGAAATTCTGTGGGATAATGCTTTTGTACCCTGATTTAATAAAATGTTGATGGACCAGTAGCCAGGCAGGATGTATAGACAGGTCAAGCAGATGAGGAGAATTCTGGGAAGAGGAAGGACAGATCAGCCAGATATAGAGGAGGCAAGATGACAAAGCAGAACTGAGAAAAGGTACCAAGCCATGTGGCTATACATAGATAAGACTTATGGGTTAATTTAAGTGTAAGAGCTAGTCAGTAATAAGCCTGAGCTATAATGGCTAAGCAGTTATAAATGATATTAGAGCATTTATAAATAATATTAAGCCTCTGTGTGATTATTTTATAAAAGGTAGCAGGACTGTGGGTGAGAGATTTGTCCCAACCATGGGCCAGGTGGGACACAGGAAATCTTCCAACTACATACAGCCACTTTGGAAATCAGTATGGCAGTTTCTCAGAAAATTAGGAATCAATCTACCTCAACATCCAGCTATACCACTCTTGGGCATATACCCAAGGAATGCTCAGTCATAACAAAAGGACATATGCTCAACTATGTTCATAGCAGCATTATTTGTAGTAGCCAGAACTTGGAAATGACCTAGATGCCCCTCAAATGAAGAATGGATAAAGAAAATGGGGAACATACACACAATGAGTACTACTCAGTAGTGAAAAACAATGACATCATGAAATTTGCAGGCAAATGAATGGAACTAGAAAAAATCATCCTGAGTGAGGTAACCCAGACTCAGAAGGACAAACATGGTATGTACTCACTCATAAGTGGATACAAGATGTAAAACAAAGGATAACCAGACTACAACCCACAGCTCCAAAAAAGCTAGCTGACAAGGAGGACCCTAAGACGGATGCATGTATAGCCCTGTGAAGGAGAAATAGATGAGATCTACATGAACAAACTGGAGTGGGGGGGGGGGACAATGGAGGATAAGAGATGGGGGATGAGAACATAAGGGAATGGGAGATTTGACCTGGAACAGGGACAGAGTGAGAGAGCAAGAAAAGAGATACCATGATAAATGGAGACATCATGCGAATAGGAAGAAATGGGGTGCTAGGGAAGTTCCCAGGAATCCACAAGGATGATGGATGACCCCATCTTAGACTTCTAGCAAAGTCGAGAGGGTGCCTGAACTGGCCTACTCTGGTAATCAGATTGGTGAATACCCTAACTGATGGAAGCAGATGCAGACATCTATGGCCACGTGCCAGACTGAGCTCCATGAGTCCAACCAATGAGAGAAAGGAAGGATTCTATGAGCAAGGGACATTGAGATCATGATGGAGAAACATACAGAGACAGCCAGGCCAAATTAGTGGATACTCATGAACTATGGACCAATAGCTGTGGAGCCCCCATAGTACTGGACTAGGCCTCCTGGACAGACAAGACACCTGTTTATCTTGAAGTGTCTAGGGGGCTCCCTGGCAGTGAAATTGGGATCCAGCCATTGTGCATGAGTGGGCTTTTTGGAGTCCAGTGCCTGTGGTGGGACACCTTGTGAAGCCTTGGTGCAGGGTGGGAGGGGCTTAGACCAGCCTTAGCTGAATGTACCAGGCTCTGCTGACTCCCCATGGGAAGCCTTGCTTGGAGGAAGTGGGAATGGGGGGGGGTATTGGGGGGAGGCTGGAGAGCAGGAGGAGGGAGAAGAGGGGATTTGTGGTTGGTAGGTAAAATGAATAGAAAATTTCTTGGTAAAATAAAAGACAACGAAGACCTCATGTAAACATATTATTTTGATTTTACATATCAGTACACTTTCTTATGCCCATAGACATGCTTAGAGAAGAATAAACACAAGCCAGGTGGTGATGGTGCAAGCATTTCATACCAACACTCAGGAGTCAGAGGCAGGCAGATCTCCGTGAGTTTGAGACCAGCCTTGTTTAAAGATCAATTTCCAGGGTAGCCAGTCCCACACAATGAAACCCTGTCCCAAAAGAAAGAAGGAGGAGATGATGATGAAGAAGAGGAGGAGGAGCAGGAGGAAGAGGGGGAGGGGGAGCGAAGGGGGAGGGGGAGGAGGAAGAGAAGGAGAAGGAGGAGAAGAAGGAGAAGGAAACATTGCCCAACGGTCTAATTAGAAGACTATATTGTTTATTCTACACAATGATAGCTATTGCTATCATGCTTTCTTGATGGTCCAATCTACTTTGCATAGCCAGAGCAGCAGTTTACCTTCCACATGGCCACTGTACTCTGGTCACCAACTAATTCTTATTTTTCTTAAACATTCTAACTAGCTCTGCAGAGCTCTCTCCAGCTTTTCCTCTGGAAAGTCTAGTGTTACTATTAATTTAGCCACTTCCATGTATTCCCTAGTTTCATGCATCAGGAACATTCTACCTTTTCTCTTGGCTTTCATCTCATTTCTCTCCTTACTTTTGGTTCTGTCAACTTACACCTTTGCTTACTTCTACCTTGAGAAAGGGAACTCCTCTATTAATCTCATCATATCACCTTTGGTTTAGCTACAATTGTAAGTTGTCTTCAAATAGTTGGCAGATGATTATACAATACAGAAATAAAGTATTCAAATCATGAGGAAAATATGATAAAAATTCAGGAATTAGTTGCTACGTTTTTTGAAATGGCTTTAAGCTTATGTTAAAAGGACCTTCTCCAACAGTTCTCTCTGGAGGTGGACTGAACTGCCTCAGAAATAAACAATCATTTGTACTCATTCAGAGGCAAAAAGGCCATCTATCAGAAAAAGTGTCCTAAATAGAGGAAATTGCTGTGGGATGTTCTGTATGTTAAATGTGTTGCTCTGCTTGGTTAATAAATAAAACACTGATTGGCCAGTAGCCAGGCAGGAAGTATAGGCAGGACAAGGAGAGAGGAGAATTCTGGGAAGTGGAAGGCTGAGAGGAGATTCTGCCAGCCACCACTATGACAAGCAAGATATAAGGTACTGGTAAGCCACAAGGCATGTGGCAACTTATAGATTAATAGAAATGGGTTAATTTAAGATAGAAGAAGTAGATAACAAGAAGCCTGCCATGGCCGAACAGTTTGTAAGTAATATAAGTTTCTGTTTGTTTATTTGGTTGGTTCTGAGCGGCTGTGGGACTGGCAGGTGAGAGATTTGTCCTGACTGTGAGCCAGGCAGGACCAGAAAAAGTCCAGCTACAGGAAATTCCATCACTAAACAAATGGATGGGTCATGTGATAATCCAGGAATTCTTTTTAAGTCTCTTAACCCTATTCTAAACAGCTAACTAAGGTTCTATGTTGTTGCATTAGGAGAATGGATATAGGGGCTATATTTGGTAATTGGTTTATACTTACAATGTCTCTTTTAGAATGATAGTTATGCTTTGTTTTATATTAAAAACAGGTATGAAATAGATTTCAATATTGACATGGGAAAATAGTGTCCTATCCATTCTGTATGATATTGATTTCAATAATGAAATGGGGAAAAGGAAGGAAAACGGTGTCATAGCCATTCTGTGTGATATATTTATGTTAGTATGCCTATAAAATTTGAGTTGCATCAGTGAACTTAAATCTAGGGTGCATGTGTGATACATGCTGCTAAAAGTTTGTTGATCATTACTTTGAAACAGTACATGAACCACCAAGGATGTGAATAAACTGTGCTATTTGGACATTAGCAGGTTTTCTCTGCCCAGAAAGGTTATTGAGATATGACAAGATGAAACTGTCATATCTATCACAAAAGCCAAATACAACTTGGAACTGCAAGGTGAGGAAGCCAAAGGAACAGATGGTATGGGAAGCAGTCAAGTCATTAGCCATTTCTGTGATGGTGGACTTTGGCCAGAGATTAGTGTTTGCCACCAGAAAGGCATGTCATCAACTTTTATGAAGGTCACTGCTTAAGATTATAAAATCATGTAACAGATCCATTTTACACGTTGCCTATTTACTTAGAATGTTAGTCTGACAAATATGTTTGAATTTAACTCAGTGAAGTTTAGACCAAGCAGTTTTCTACATCATATATAACAAAGAAGTGAATGAATTTTTTACTTGCTGAGGGTGTATACGTATTCCATATGGCTCTGGCAAGAGGCTTGGGATCTCAGTAGGAGTGAGGCATTCAGAGTGTCCCAAGCAACCAAGCTCCATTGGAAAAGACTATTTTAAGAGTGACTCAAACTGAAGTGTCATTGGTGAGTAGAGTCCTCCTGTATGATCTCACAGAAGTCTAGTGAGCTCTACCTGACAGATGAGGCGTGCACACAATGGCCCTGTGTTCTTCTAAAGCTGTTTCTGATAAAGCTAAAATATCGCCATCATCAATTACTGCTGTAGAGTTCTACATGTTGTTAAAATGTATAAGGTTGTTTCCATTTTATTTTTACTTCTGTGATAATTTTCTTTTCCACTAAGAGCCATTCAAATATCAACTCAGTAAGCTCATCCTGGTTGTCAGTCATGTATAATAAACACAATACCACTGTGTGCACTTGTATCCAGGATCAACTTAGCATAGGAAAAGGACAAATGTGGATATGAGTTAGGGTATGTAAAGGCTTTAAATATAATTTATAATTCAAAGAAATTGCCTTTAATAGCTCAAGTATATAGACGTAATTTGAATGATAACTATTTCTTAACAATATTAATAGTTCTTAAAGCAATCTTTTTTCCAGGAGTTTAGTTCTCAAATTCTAAGAGTGTTTGTGTCTCAAAGCTGCACCCCAATTCCCTGACTCCTGTCATTTATGAAGAAGCTCTGCTGATGCTGTGGTGATCCGTTTTCTTTTCCCATCTTCTTCCACCAGCACTTTTTATACACATATTCCTACATCTGAATACAACACTCACAAACCTAAGACTGAGGAGGAGACAGTTCTTAGGTTTGAGAAAAGATAAAAAGTTAAGTTAATATATAATTTTTAAAACAAACTATTATAACAAACTTAATGTAATGTTTGCATCCATTTTTTAACAAATGATCACAAGCTATTCTCATGGTTTAGGCCTTATTCTGCTCCAGTATATCCCTGAACAAAACATATCATGATCCGTGGGCTTAACTAGCCAGTGTTTTAGCAGAAAAAAAGATTATGATAAAACTTTGAAGAAACTGAGAGTATTTTCCCAATATTTATTTTGTTTATTTTGTCTGTTCACAATACTATACACACACAGAGGTCACTAGGCAACTTCTAAAAGTCAACAATCTCCTTCCACAATGTAGATTGGGAGATGAGACATAGGGTATCAGGCTTGGCAGCAGGTGCCTTTATTGACTGAGCCATCTCACCAGTTTCAAGAAACTGAGATTTATAGCTTCAAAGGTAGCCCACAGGAGGGAGTTGCAAATCACGAGGGTGACACTTGAAATGTCTTCATGTCAAGTAACTTTAGAAATGTCAGATGTTTCTAAATACTTGACAGTAAAGTAGGGAGTCCCACCAGAACCATGAGAAGACTTTTCTAATCGGTAAAATGGAAAAAAAATAACAATAGAACTGAATCATGTTGATATAGAATCACTAGAGTAAAAAGAAACCTTCTCATAATGGGACTATAAGATGCCTAAACCTCAACAGTAGTATCTGGACTTTGCAGATTCTCTTTCTGTGGGTACTAACTGATAGCAGTCCATTATCAGATCATATACACACTGTTCCAGTTAAGAATATGAGGACATAGAACTGGCTTCCAGATTTATTTTGAAATGCATTGATAAGTTGATTGGCTCTTCAGAACAATGATTGGTAGTAAAACTAGATAACTTTAATCAGAAATATAGAAACAGTAATATGGGTCAGAGAATTGGTGGTATAATATGAAAAACAAGCTTAAATTGGTAAGTAAAATATGAACTATGTCAGTCTATATCTATACCATTCAACCCATGAACATTTTGTTTCAGATATATTCATTGTATAACAGTATTATTACTTTCCTTTTCTGACTTTCTATTTCATTTGCAAATATTTTATTGTTTCAATTTATAGTTATGATAAAAGTAGCTAGTATAAAACATATATACTTGTAGTCAGTATATAATGTTTAAGTAATACTGTGCAAATGATAGTTATAATATCAGTGTGTCAATAATACACTTTAAGAAAATTAGTCTATGCATTACATATCTATTTATATGTACATATATCTCAGTGTATGTCTTAGTATTAATTATAAGTTTGCTTTTGATTGATGAAAATAGTCACAGAACATTACAGAAAAGTTAAGAAGTTGAAGGTCTGTGAAGGCTCATGGCTTTCCTGGCTGTCACATGGACAGAAACTCAAAGAGACTCATTATCCATCTCAGTGGAATGAGGTAGTCTTCCTTTGTAAGACTGAGAAATTCAAATTTTTCCATAGGCCCATGCATTATGTTTCTGGATTCTCCTGCTCTTACAACAGTAGCAAAAGGACTCCTCATTGTAGGAAACAAAAAAAATGCAATGCACTTTAAACATATTGGGGATAAACATACTTTCACAAAAATGCAAGTAGAAAAAAAACCACAATCATTATGCTATAAAGGCCCCTGAACAACTAATTTATACTAAACTCAGAAATGACATATTTGTGAGTTAAAACTATCTAAAATGTTTCCTTTATTCCTTATGTTTTCAGCTGTTTTAATGTTCAAAATATGTGCATTGATTGTGTAATACATAATCAACATTTAATAAATCATGTGCATGATCCTGTACATTTTATTAAAAACAAAAATTCTTAAAAATTGTGGCAACTGTTGGTTTTTACCTAAAAGCACAGTGTTGTCTGCCTCCTGCTCTTCCATATGCTCCAGGAAGGGCAAGAATTATATTAAGCAGAAAATGGAAATTATGTAAAGTTATCATCTAGACAGATAATCCCTTGAGGGAGGAAAAGCTGTCCTTAGCTCACATTGTGAGAATTGTCTAGATTATCATTCACATTCAGTGTCTGCCTTGGGAATAAGGAAATGAATTCTGCAACCTCTCCCCCTGCAACAGTGCTACCTTCGGACATGGAAACGATGGTAACCTCTAACGACAGTGAAAGAAGCTTCCTGTGCACTCTCTATTTTCTAGATCTTTACAGCTGGAACTTGAAGCCTTGTCCTACAATCATCCAATCCTATAGATTCTGAAGTGAGCTTGGTGCCTGGCAATAATACACTAACAGCACTAAGTATCTAGAGAATCTGCACATAAGGCAACATTGTGAGTAGAAGGAATTAGCCTGGTGCTGTTGCGTTTTGAGGTTATTATCTGCAAAGCCGTGAAAGCCATATTTTATTATTTTAATTAAGTTCCCAAGAAACAGGTAAAAGTTGACAGATAAAACATCCTGAACCTAGACATAGAGGCTTCTTGGATTTTTTCTATAAATACCACTTTTATACTTTTCTTTAGAATTTTATTTATTTTTTGTGTATGGGTTTTTTGCCTGCGAGTATGAGAATGCATTATGTGAATGCACCACCCCAGAGAGGTAAGAAGAGAACATCAGATCCTCTGGAAGTGCAGTTGTAGGTGACTGTTAGCTGCCATTGAGAGCCATGCTCAAACCCAAGCCTTATGTAAAAGCAATGAGTGCTCTTAACTGCTGAATCATTTCTCCACCCTTTTATATTATTGTGTTGGAATATTCTAGAAATTACGTTATGAGAGCCATAAATAAAGGAAAGAAAAAAATGTATTTGAAAATAATCACATGTGTGCATACATGTTGAAGGAGCATGGCGAAGGGAAAGAAAGAAGCTTGTTCAATGTCATGAAATACAGAGCAGCTTCATTGTTTGTGGGAGGTTATTAAGTAAACTCCACTGGTAACCATGCAAATAGTCCTTTGCCTTGAAAGACAGAAGTAAGAGTCAAAAGTACCAGATCAAAAGCTGACTGCCTCGATTCTCAGCACATCCTCCTTCATGACCTTAGGTAGACAATTAGCATCTCTAAGGTTCTTGTTTTGTGATCTCTAAGATGGAGGTAGAAGTCCTTATTTCTTTGGACTGTTATAGGAATTAGAGGAGTTAACATAAATTGTTACTAATTATGTCTAAAATTTAATGTTTCTGAATCTTACACTATTATATTAATCCCTTTACTAATATTGAATTATTTCATATAAAACTGAATTTCAAAAATCAATTACACCCAAAAATTAAGCCAAAAAATAAATAGTAGAGATAAAGATGTAAATACACAATCACTTCAAGTAGTAAAAATGTAGTGAAGAATTTAAACTGGGTCATGATAGTACCTATAAAATACTGTGTTACCAGATCTATTTCTTTGTTTCCTTAGATAAAATGTAACATTCTTCAAATATACTCATCCATTTTTGCGTTGAAAAAAGATGCACTTGAAAGAGTATCAGTTTATTGCTCAGAAGATTTGGATAAGGGCTCTGCTGTCTGCTAAATACAGGAGCAAAATATTCCATCTGAGATTTTGTTTCTTTATCTTGCAAACAGATGAGACATCTACTCTACCAATTTCACAGGGCTATGATGGAGGTCAAATCATCAATGTATGTAAATACTTGACAGTCATAACACTGTGTGTAAGTAATGTTTTGTTTACTCCTCTGCACAAACCCCTCCTCTTTAGCACTCCCTCCTGTTTTGTCACAGCTGCCATCATTTCACACTTGGAAGCTTCCTGACTGGTGATCCAGTGTCAGACTGTCCCCACTTCCATCGAAGCTACCCACCCTTTTGTGCTGTGTTGACAGGCTATCTGACAGTTCCTCCACAGATTAGTATCTGCACATTAGACTTCTTAGGAGTATGGCTCTGTTTCACTGTAAGCCTTGTTGTAGGTTACTTCTAATTCCTTGAAATGTTCTTCCAATACTCCTTCATGAGGAGAATTTTGAGAACAAGAGAACCATTTTTCTATTTATTACTTTCATAGCTGCTTTGATTAAAAAAAAAAAAAAAAGGTCTGGTAAAAATAATGTATTTAGGCTTAAGATTCAAGTGATCCAATGCTCCAAAGTAGGGAAGCATAGGGAGAGGCTTGTGACAGGAATCTTAAATTGTCTTATTAATAAAAACAAACCTGAGGCTAGTTACTGGGGTGAACAATGGAAGATCACAGAAACAGAGCAAGCCACAGCTACCTCACCTTGCCAGTTCCTCAGCTGATCCTGTTTCTTCAGACTGGAAACTTCTGTGTCCTCATCCCAATGGCTCTCAGCTGAACTGCTGCTGGAAAGCCTAATTCTTAACCAACCAAAATGCTTCTAGTTTCTAGTCTTCAAGCTTTATATATTTCTCTTTCTGCCATCACTCCCTGGGATTAAAGGTGTGAGTCACCAAGCCTGGCTATTTCCAATGTGACCTTGAACTCACAGAGATCCAACTGGCTCTGCCTCCCGAGTGCTGGGATTAAAGGTGTGTGCTACCACTGCCTAACTTCTATGTTTAAAATTGTGGCCATCCTGTTCTCTGACCCCAGATAAGTTTATTAGCGTGCACAATATTTCAGGGAACACAGTACCACCACAGTGACTTACTGATGTGAAGATGGGAGATTTCTCATCTCTGAGTCAGGGAAAGAAAAGGAGATGAACACTGACCAGCTCAGTTCACCTTTCTCTTTTCTCTTCTTTTATCCCACTGAGGCCCCTGCACAATGGATGCCTCTCAGTTAATTTGAACCCTATAGACGACACATCCAGAGGTGTGCCTCAATCTTTTTAGATAGTTCTATATCCAAGCAAACTGAAAACAAATATTAAACATTAGAACTACTTAACTTAACATTAATGGAAGATGATAATTTAGCACTCCTTCTTTTAGGGACCTATTGATTGGCTGTTTAGTTGACATTACTAAACACTTCATTTTTAGCCAGTGTGCTATGAAAACATTCAGTAATGCTTCAGTTCTGTTGTACTATTAGGGGTGGCATATGAACTACAAATCTTTTAAGGTACATATGGATTTTAAAAAGAGTAAATGAAAGCTGGGCAGTGGTGGTGCACGCCTTTAATCCCAGCAGTCAGGAGACAGAGGCAGGCTGATCTCTGTGAGTTCAAGGCCATCCTGGTCTACAGAGTGAGATCCAGAAAAGGCATAAGGCTACACAGAGAAACCCTGTCTCAAAAAAAAACAAACAAAATAAAAAAGTAAATGACTCAGAATTTTTAATTGGTCTCAATATTTCTGGACTCTACTATACATGCACTACCAAGTTATTCAATTTGACGTAACTATTAAGGAGTTTTTGTGGTTATCCAAAACTCAGTCAACCTTATAACAGGGAGATTAGCTGCTGGGCCTGCCTAAGTTATGTAGGCCCTTCAGAACGGTGCATAGGGTCAAGCCAACATGTGACTAGTTAATGCACTAATGCATAAGGAAGACAAAAAGTAAAGTGAAGGAACTTAAGTGGCTCGGGGAGTTTTCCTGTTAACAGGAAGAAAAAAAAAAGAAGAAGGAAAAAATACCGCATTGACAGTCCTAGACCTAAATGGAAATGAATATCACAAGTGGTAAGAACGAACTTAGAAAAGGCTATTTCTCAAGATCATTAAGATGAGAAACCCATTTGGCCAGGATTCTGGCTTCAGTTTTATGATATAGAGATTGGTGAACATAGCCGTTCTGCTTGGGACTTCTGGTCTTCAAAATGGTGAACTGACAACCTCACTCCTTATAGAGATTTTGAAGATAGGTCTGCCTGTGTAGGCTTGGCTGCTCTGGTATTCACTGTGCAGCCCAGGATGGGCTTGAACTCACTGCAATCCTCTTGCCTCAGTCTCCCGAGAGCAACAACTGTAGGTGTGCACTGCTGTACCCTGCCTTTATTTCATGCTGACTGAAAAGTACCTTGTTTTATCACTTTAATGAGAAACAACTGTGTGGCTTTTCCTGGGGAGAGGGAAATTATGTCATTTCACCGCAGATGAGGCACCAATGACGGACTAATGAAACAATTCCACCTAAATCTAGCCTGATGAACCAGTGAGTTTATTAGTGCTATTTATGGAGCACGTTGGTGACCCAGAGATAGCTACATCACTGAAAGACTCACCTCAGCATGTGTGGTAACTCACAAAAGCTGCCTGCATCCTTGGAGGTCCCTGCAGGCTATGCCACCCACCTCTTTCCTCTTCTCCAGCTTTTTTGCTTGTCCTGATTATTTACCACTAAGGGTTGGGGACTCTTAACCTTGTAACTTTCCTAACACCCAGCCCTGTAAGTTTTATTTGCTTCCTTGGTCTTATGAACCTCCCTCCTGACTCCATAGGGAAATGTTTCCATTGAGAAGAATTAACTATAGAAGAATACATAATTACTTTAAAATGACAAGATTGACCCCAGAAGAAATAACAATCACACTCCCAAGCACATAAACATGTATACTTGGTCTCTACCACACCAAGTTCAAACCCAGACAGAGTGCAAGTGCTATGTAACTCAGAGAACTATTAAGATGCTTGCCCAAATTAATATCAGAACACAGAGCTTGAACTTCCATACCCAACTGAGCTTCAAGCCTCCCCAGACTCTGGTCTTGAGTTTTGCATTAGAATCTCCTGGAAACCTAAATTTTTAAAAATCCTATGACCACATAATATCCCAAACTGTCTAATCAGAATGCCAAAGGATCTTTGTAGGCAGTAATACTTTGTTTGTTTGTTTTAAGCTCTCAGGAGATTCCAATGTGCCACCAAATTTGAGAATAACTAATAGATAAGGATAACTAGAGGACACAATTTCAAAAGCATCTGCCCATTCTAAAAGCTTACAAATTTGTTTCCTAAATATGAGTAGAAACCACCAAACACTGACTTAATGATGATGAACAGGGTGAATAGGAGACTTGGTTATTACCGAAGCCATAGTTTTTGCTTCTGTGCCAAAGCAAGGTGCCATAATTTCAAACCGGGGGACATAAGTATTTTATTCCTTTGTCGATTACTTTTAAAGGACAATTTGAGTATGTGCTCATTTTGAGTATGAGTTGGAGTTTGGTAGAAAATAAAACAAAAAGGAGAGAGAGTGAGACTTGCAGGTCAGGGAATTGGAAGGACCAAGAATATACTGGTACAGCCGTGACAGACTGAGACACAGACATATATACTTGGAACTCAAGAGATCTCTGCCACAGACCTGCTTCTGATAGTTTGCCAAGATACACTTAAATGATGAAATGTAACAATAGATGTCTATTGACTGTGACACAAAAACCCTTCTGGGAAAAGAGCTGATTCGGAGACGACAATGGAAAAAATGATTATTTTTCTTAGATGGGTAAGTACAAGGCTAAGAACAGAAAACTGCTCTGCCGAGTGAAACCCAATTGAAAGCCCGGGCTCACAGGAAACATAACACTATCACAAAGCTATAGGAGCAAATGAACCCTTTGGCCTTCCTGGATTCTGGAGAGCTCTGACAGCTCTACTGAATCAGGGCTGGGGCTTAGAATTCATGTCACTCTGCCTGGTGTAAATAGACCTGATGAGGAGCTTTGTAGCAGAGTTATTTGAGGGTGAGATGAATTCAAGAGCTAGAAACCACTAAGAATAATATCTGGCACATGGCGCATATCAATGTTTGTCAAATAAAAATCAAACAACTTGAAATAAATAAGAAAGAATAATTAAACAGACTGGTATTGGCAGGGGACTAGGCAAATAAATCAATGAAATAAATTCAACTGTACGAACAGACTTGGAATGTGTACTTGTTTGGTGTGTGAGAACAATCACATTTCCCATCAGGAAGAAAAATAAATGTCGCCCAAACTGCTCCTTTCTGATTTTTCTCTGTTTGTGGGTGAGCCATGGCTGTGCAGACAAAACAGTAACCTTGACCTAAGTAAATACTCATGGATCACAGTGCATAGACTGCAGCTTCCAGTCCACAAAACACAAAGTACATAGTACTGTATTGCTAAAGTCCCCAGCTCTACCTTTGTGTTGTAATGTGAAGTTGCCTTTAACTCTATCCATGGAATTGACAAACTACCTTAGACATGGTAAACAAGTGACTAATAAAGAAACAGTTCTTGTTGTTGTGCCTTGTTTCTGTGACCAAATAACCAATGAGAAACATATAGGAAGGAATGAACATGAATCTCAGTTTATGGAATCATCTCACACAGTAAATAAGGCAAGCAAACAGGACTATGAGGTGTCTGATGATAATGCATCTCCTGTTTAGAAGCAGGGAATAGGTAGGAAATGGGTCAGGGGTATAAAACTTCAAGGACCTCCCCTAATAACTACTCCTTCCAGAAAAGTTCCATCTTCTAGAGCTTTCGCAGCTCTCCAAACATCATCCTCAGCTGATGACCAAGTGATCAGAGGCAGAAGCCTATGAGGAACATCTCACATTCAAACCACACAATTCTATGTGCTAAATTTCTGGTCTAGATGAGTTTTTTACAGGTTTTTTTGTATTACCTTTAATAAAATGTATGTTCATGTGACTGTATATGATGGCTGTATGATATATGTGCAGGTGCCTGAAAAAGCCAGAGGTGTCAGAGTCACCTGGAGCTGAAGTTACAAGCTGTCGTGTGCTGGGAATTGAACTCAGGTACTTTGCAAGAGCAATATGTGCTCTTAACTACTGAGCCATCTCTCCAAACCTGGTCTGGAATTTTTTTATGTGAATGGTGAAGGTACTTCCTGACAACGTGGATATTTCTAGTATAGAAGAGATTAAGCTACTAACTGAGTAGGTTGAACTGGCCTCACCAACCCAGAATATCCTCGAACTTCAGGCATTCAGTTGGACAGAGCTAATGACTTCCTGAGCGCACCTTCCCCAAGCCAAGAATAGAATGTATTTTCCAAATGTGACCTTGGTATTAACCTGAAGCAGAGAGACAGTAAGGAGAGTTTCAGTTACTGCATTGGCATGTCCCTTATTGGCTCTTGAGGCTGATAAGCTACTTTTAGCCAGTTTCTGCATGTATTCACTGGAAAAGACAGCATTGTTCATAGCCCCTTTGGGTAACCAATCTCAAAAAGAAAGACTTTACTGTTTTAAAAGCTATGCCCCTCACTACCTTCACCTCCTTCCCTGTACACAGGGATAGAGAATAGGCACATAGCTGCTTTCAAAAGCTTTGAAAGCACTAGCTTCATATTGTAAGAATAAAATCAATAGGGGGCGATAGAGAGGTGGTTCAGGGGTTTTGTGCATACCGCTCTTGCAGAGGACCACATCAGGAAACTCACAACTCCAAGATCTGATACCTCTGGCCTCTGAGAGTCCCAGCATGTATGTGCATATATGTATGCACAGGCACACACAAGTACACATAATCAGAAATGAATCTAAAAACAATTATCAAATAGAATTATTATAGTTTGTTTTAGAGACAAAGGATATGGAGATCCATGCACAATATTTTTTTTCAATCAAGATAGTCAAACTCAGTGTTTGAATAGTATATTTTAATATTATCTCAGAAATGCTTGACCCTGTCTTGAGGGGGTCTCTACAGGTGTCAGGGAAATAAGTGAACTGCCAAGAGATGAGAATGAAAACTCAGTTCAGATTGACTTCATCAACCTGGATCAAATTGGGGGAGTCTGATATCAGGAGATTTGTTCCCAACATATTTAAGCCCAGTATAATATGGAAAAAGAGTTTACTGGTATAATACAATCCCCAGTGCACAAGGAAGCATAATTACATTGAAACTCACCTCAGAGTACATGTCATTTCTTCCAAGAAGGTGAGTTCTAGAGATAGGCTACCTGTACAATGTAGATCACCAGGATATTAATCACTTTTAATTCTCAGCTTTCTGGCTGGAAGAACAGGTTTCTCTGAAGATGTGTGGATGCAAGGATCTTTGTGTTGTGCTCTAAATACTGCCTGACATGCTTCCTGTTACCATTTTCTATTACAATATTGTCCAGCTCTCCTCTAGACAGTTCTCCTTTGAGGACCTTTTACTCAACTCCGATGAGATGTTCCCCAATGCAGTCATCCCTTGTCATTGGAGTGCCCCCTGCTGGATTATCTTGAGAATACTGCCTGTGCTTAAATTTCCACATATGACTGAATACACATTACAAATTCCACACACAAATTCGCAGAGGAAACAGGGTATCTAAAATTGTGATCCTCCTCTTCTTAATTGATAAAGCAACACAGATACAAATATTTAAGAATCAACAATTGTTTTAGAAAGAGGGTGCTTTTACAGCGCTAAGGACTAAGCTTTTACCACCCCTTTGGAATGTTCAAGGCTAATTCCCAATAACAATGATTATGTGGACACGGGGTGGGGGTATTTGAAAGTAACTAGGAGACAATTGACTTTTTCCCTAAATATCATAAGTGACCTTATGAGTGAAGAGTATTCTGTTTCTCTCTGTTCCTCTCTTTCCCTCTCCATTTCTCTGTCTCCCCCCCCCCGCCCCCTTGTACCTCTCTCCCATTCCCTTCTCCTTGCTTTCTCTCTTAGGATACTAAAGAAGACAGCTGCTTACAGCCAGGGAGTGCGTCCTCCCCAGACACTGGGTCTGCTGTCTCCTTCACAAGGGAAATACCCACCATAGCAAGGACCACTACTCAGCAACAAAATGCAACAAAATATTCAAATATGCAATTCAAACACATTCAAAAGCATTCTGCTGTGTGGAATAAAATCAGACTCAAAGCAGGATGTGCATAACTGCATTTCTATTATATTCTCAATGTCATATTACATCCTCACAACCCCAGTGATGGAGAGTAGATTATCAGTCACAAAGGGTCATAGGGGATGTGAGTGTGACTTGGTGAGAAGAGCGGGAGAGTTTCGAAGTGGGGGGTAGTGAAACTTCTTTGTAGTGTACAATTGCACCAGTGTTAAAATTCACGGGACTATGCAGAGACAAAGGCTATTTTTAATTTTTTTAATTTATAAATTTTAAAATGAAAAAACCTTGCAAATAAACATCACACTGTGTGTGATGAAACGTCAATTTTAAAAGTAAGTGTTAAAATAGAAGTGCTTTGACTACAATAAATTTAATAAAATGTGTTAACTTAGTTTGGTTTTTAAATATTTTTACATTTCAATGGGGCAAATTGTTAAAATTTAATAGACCAAATAGAAAAATATAATGACAAAGGAAGGATGATTAGTATTCCTGTCTCAAGTACCATTTCCAGGGGTTTAGATAATTTAAAATGTTCTTAATATTTAATTATTCTTAAATATATTGTAAATTATTGTCAAGTATAGATTCTTTAGTGCATAATAACACATTAAAATGAATTCCCTCATCCAGCCTTTCCTTATCCCTATCCTCTTTACCCTCCATAGCCTCTAATGACCCTACTCAACTCCCTACTTCCAAGTGAGAGAATATATATATGGTGCTGGGCGTTCTCTCTCTCTCTCTCTCTCTCTCTCTCTCTCTCTCTCTCTCTCTCTCTCTCTCTCTGATTTTGTTTATTAGGTTTTTATTAATTTATTTTTATTTTATGTGTATGGCTGTTTGCCTGCATGTATGTATGTGCACCACATGCATGCAGTGACCACAGAGGCCAGAAAAGTGTCAGACTCCCTGGAACTGGAACTACAGACAGTTGTGAGCCAGCATGCAGGTGCTGGGAACTGAACCAGGTCATGTGGCAGAGCAGTAAGTGCTCTATACCAGTGAACCATTTTTCCAGTCCTGGTAATTGATGTTTCTGTACTCAGCCTGTTTCATGTAATGTGAAGGCTTTGGTCCATTTGAACATCATTTTCACAAGTGTGTAACACAGGGATCTAGTTTCATTCCCCCACCTGTAGCTTCCTCCTTTTCTTAGCATTGTTTGTTGACGATGCTGTTCCTTCTCCAGTGTACAATTTTCGTTTGATAAACTATCCATGCACCTATGGCCTCACTGGAGGCCATTGCTGTGGAATGAATAAATTTTGGAAGAATTGCATGGCTTTGTTTTTTTTCCCCCTTTCTTGTGTTTTTCTATGTGTGTGTCTTAGAAGGTGAGTGTTTTAAAATTCAGTCTAGTAACCTGAGGCTGAGATGTGGAGACCCTGACAATCAGGGTAACTTATGTTCTTTGGGAAAAGCTACCAAAAGGAAAATAAAACAGAACGAATGGAGAGCTACAAATGATAAAGAGAAAGAAAACGAGAGACAAGTGTGCAAGGACAGAGCAGGACCATCCTGGCCTGTTGTACTAACAGTGGCATTGAATTAAAAAGAAATACACATGAAGGAGAGCGTGCTGAGTGGTGTAGAGTCTGAACACAATCCTGCTTGGATGTTCATTTTGCCCTCCCTTCTCTCAGCATTTCTTCCCAGGCATCCCAGTGCTATCAATGATACCCTTTGTGAGGGCAGATCACACAGGCTGGGTCACAGATGCAGTCACACCCCTGGGGAGTCCTTCAAGAGTCCAGTAGCCAGGTTGTAAATGCTGGACCTGAACCTGGGCTGCCCTTCTCAATATTGGGCATGTAGCTTGGAAGCTGTGCCTATGATCCCTGGCAGTCTCTGACCAGCTTCTTCCTAACGGAATACTGTGAAGCTCTGATGAAGTTCCTTTGCAACAGTCTAGAGAAATTCTGCGGTACAGGTTTTAGGATATAGTTCCATGGCAATTGCTCTGAGTCTCCTAAGAGTACAGGTCACCAAGAGACTGGGGCTGCCTGTTACTTACTTAGCACCAGTCTTTTCGATTTTATTTATTTTATGAGGTGTGTGTGTGTGTGTGTGTGTGTGTGTGTGTGTGTGTGTGTGCATGCTCATGTGGTATTGCATAGTTGTAGATGCACATGAAACCTGCAGATTAACAAACATCATGTGTATTTCTCAATCACTTGGGACTTTTTTTTTTTTTTGAGACAGGATTTTACTATGTATCCTTGGCTGTCCTGGATCTCGCTCTGTAGACCAGGCTGGCCTCAAACTCACAGAGATCCACCTGCCTCTGCCTCCTGAGTGTTGGGATTGAGGGCATGTGCCACCACCACCTGGCTTTTTTATTTTATTTTATTTTATTGTCATCACCTTATTTTTTGAAACAAGGTTTCTCACCGAACCTGGAACTCACCAGTTGGGTTGGGTCAGCTAGCCTTGAGTCCCAGGAATTTTCCTGCCTACTTCCCAAGGACAGCGATTACAGGCATGTACCACTGTGCATGACATTTTTACATGGACACTGAGGAACAAAAGCAAATTTTCATGCTTGTGATGGCAAGCAGTTTACACACCAAGCCATCTCTCCAGCTTAGCATGAGTCTTTGAAAATGGTATCTCACTGCTACTCTGGTTTTCTTAAGACAGCATCCTGCCATTGTTCTAGGAGAGTGCATAGAGGAGAGAGTTTTTCTAGCCTCTCTCTTCCCTCTGCTTCTGACACACACAACGTTTATCCTCCTTCCTCCATCTTTCTCTCTCCTTAAAATGTCTTATGTTGGGAATGTGATGCCTTTTTTACTGAGACTTTGTCCTAAATGTGGCTCCATCAACCCGTCTCACCAGGAGGAGGTACCTTCTCAGACTAGCCAATCCCTCTGGGTCAGGTGCTATTTTTTCCCCTGTTCTGCTTTTTATTGTCACTTATTTTATTTTGACATTAGACTGAAGATTTTAGGCCTTCATCCCTCTTCTGATAACTGTTATCCAGCTCCCCCTGTCTATGCCCTGGAAATTCTAGCAAACTGTGTCTGCTGTTATCTAGCATGTTCCTACTTTCCAACAGACACAAATGACAAGCCACATGGAATAACTGCAGCCATGCTTTAAACACATCTTTAAATATAACGTCTAGAGTTCATCCACTCTCAACTGAAGGAAGAATTTAGGAAAATGTTTAAAATCATTCCTTTGCGCCCCCCCCCTTCATAAAGACTAACCAAAACCACAAAGCATAGTAAATACACAGCTTTTAAAGTAGTGTATGACTTTTGTAGTATCTGAACTTCATTTCAAATAAAGAAATTGGAGTTCCCTGTAAACACAAAAGAGCCAGAGTGAGTTGACTATGCTGTGAACAAGGACATAACAAAGAATCAAGTATTTAGGGCTAGATTCTGACCTTTTTGACTTCCATGCCTAAGCTTATAGCCAACCCAAACACCAGCTTCTCCATCCACAATTAGTGTGACGCTACCTTTTTGAGATGTGACATGTAGGTGCTACAAAAGTCATACACTACTTAAAAAGCTGTGTATTTACTATGCTTTGTGGTTTGGGTTAGTCTTTATGAAGTGGGGGAGGTATATCAGTGACTTTTCCAGTTGTGAGAAGACACTCAGTGACAAAAGCAACTTAAGTGGAGAGTTTTATCTGTGCTTAAACTTCAAGCCTATTATGGTGGGAAGACAACATGGCAAGATTTCTAGACAGGTAGTCACATCACATCCATAGTCAGGAAGCAGAGAGTGGTGAATGTTCTTTTTTTTTTTTCTTTTTATTTTTCTTTTATTTTCTGGAGATGAGGACCGAACCCAGGGCCTTGTGCTTGCTAGGCAAGCGCTCTAGCACTGAGCTAAATCTCCAACCCCAAAGATTTACCTTTTTTTTTGTTTTGTTTTTCAAGACAGGGTTTCTTTGGAGCCTCTCCTGGAACTCACTCTGTAGCCCAGGATGGCCTCGATCTCACAGAGATCCACCTGGATCTGTCTCCCGAGTGCTGGGATTAAAGGCGTACGCCACCACCGCCCCATGATGAATGTTCTTAATTAGCCTCCTTCTTCTTATACAGTTAGAACCCAAATACAGGTAATGCTGGCACCCACTTTAGAATGGTCCTTTCCTTCTCAATATAACCAAATCAAGTTGATTCCACACAAGTACTCTCAGTGGCTAATATAATACAAATTAATCTTAACAGGTGGGTCTGAAGGCTTGTCTCCTAAGTGACTCCAGATCCTGTCAAGGTGACAGTCAACACTAACCATCACAAAGAGCCAATTCCAGCATCCAGGTGTAGTGGAACAGGCTTGCAATCCTGGCACATAGGGTATCAGAGGACTGAGAATTTGATAACAGCATAAAGTATACAGTGAGACCTTGTCAGAAGAATAAGAAAAAAAAAGAGAATGAGGATAAAGAGGAGGAGGAATTCCAGTTCTGGTACCAATCCCCTCTATTCTACCCATTTCCCTTCCCAAGGAAATCTCTCCTGAATTAATATATCAACATATGATCCCCAACAACCAGTTTGGGCATATATGCTTGTAGTACAGTTAAAATAGAAAGCATGAGCCCATAAATGTAGTCAATGACTCACCCCTCTCAAGGCACTGGACTTGGCAATCTTCAGACCTAGTAATCTGATTCCAATCATCAGAAGCCACCAGGTCACAAGATGGAATCAGACACACGCTGTCACTGAGAAACGCCAACAAACAACAAATGCTATCCTATCCAGGAGATATGTTTTTCAGTATCTTTTGTTGTTTTTATGTATTCTTATACATTTTAATTAAAATTTAATTATATCATCACTTTCCTCTTCCCTTTCCTCCCTCAAGCCCTTCCCAAATACCCTCCCTCTAACTCCTCCCATGCTCCCATGTTACCCCTCACATTAACGGCCTCTTTTTCCTTGACAATTATTGTGACATGTAACACACACACACACACACACACACACACACACACACACACACACACACACATGTATGTATAAATAAAACCTTCTAAGTCCATTTTTGTTGTTTGTGTATTTGGTTTTAGGGCCAATCCCTTTGTACTGGATAGCCAACTATAGGACTTGAACCCAAGACTAACTCTCCCTCTCTCTGCAGTTATTAGTTCTTTGTCTAGGACTGCGGCTCTGAGATTTTCTCCCTTCCGTGGTAGCATGTCCACTGACATCGCCATTATTCAGACTTGTTTCCACAGCCATCAGAGTTTCAGCGAAAGACTGTTTCACAGAGGATTTCCTGGTGTTCTAGCTCTTACAGTCTTTCCAGCTCTTCTCTTCTGGGCTGTTCCCTGAACCATAGATTCAGGAACTGTGGTGTAAAACGTGTCCACTGGGGCTGGTCTCCCCATGATCGGCTCATCTCTGCATTGTGTCCAGCTTTGGTTTTCTGTCCTCATCTCCATTTGCTGGGGGAAAAAAAAAAAAAGAAGTTTCTTTTATGACGGTGATAGTTAGGCTTATCTGTGGGTATAAGGATAAGATTTAGAATGTAGTCAGGAATTCTGCTGGTCTAGTAAAGTGACAGTAGTGGAGTCTCTTCTAAACTCCCTGAACCTCACTAGCCCTTGGAAGTTTGCTACTACCACCAAAGAGTTCCCTCCTGTTGAGTGAGCCTGAAATCAAACTAGACTCTTATCAACATACCAGTGCCACTTGTCACACCTTTAAGGATGTCTTACCATGCTGCTTATTCCTGTGATTCAAGGATATTACAGCTGGGCAGGACTGTTGGATTGCTTCCCTTCCTTAGCAACTTGCATAATATTTTGTGTTGTCATGGAAGCTAGACTGCAAGAAGGAGGCTTTCAGGTTACATCCAGTTCAAGTCCTATGTCCTAAATGTGTAGTGTCTTTAGCGATAGGGGCTTACATTCAGCCTCTGAGAGGCAACCACAGCAGCAGCAATAGTCTATATTATTTTGAGAGTCATTTTGATTACCCTGACCAACCATTCAAAAGGAAGTTTCTTGAGCCCAGTACTGAGATTTTTGTTGTTGTTGGAGCTGAGGACTGAACCCAGGGACTTGTACTTGCTAGGCAAGCACTCTACCACTGAACTAAATCCCCAGTCCCTTCTGAGATTTTTGTTGTTGTTGTTCTTGTAGGGTGCATAGTCAGCCCATGTTGGGGGTGGGGTAGGGATGGCACGTGTGCTTATTGTGTATATTTTTAGACCAATATAAAATAATAAGATTTCTTGAGGCTTTATCAAACAATTTTGCTGTTTGTCCCTCCTCCTTTCTCATCTTAGTTATTGTTCTATTGCTGTGAAGAGATACCGCGACCAAGGCAACCTACTACATAAAGCATTTAATTGAGGGCTTCCTTCCTGTTTCAGAGGATGAGTCCATGAACACCAGCGCTGGGAGCATGAGAGCAAGCAGACAGGCATGACCCTGGAATAGCAGCTGAGAGCATCTGATCCATAAGATGGAGGTGCAAAGAGAAACTGGGACAGGTGTGGGGGTTTTGAAACCTCAAAGCCTGACCACAATGACCTACTCCTCTAACAAAGCCACACCTCCTAATCCTTCTCAAACATTTTCACTAACTGAGGACCAAGCCTTCAAGCTTATGAAACTATGAGGACCCTTCTCACTCAAACCACCATATTCCTTCTTTTCTTAGATGGATCTCCACCCTCAATTGGAGCAGCGGAGGGGAGGCCACACTTTTTACACTCTTTGAAGCCTGAAACACTAAGTCTCCTATAATAAAACATAGGCATTACCCTACAAGATATAGGTGTAGAAAAGTAACTTTAGAATAATACTCTCCATTTGCCCAGGAATTAAGGCATACAATTGACCTGAGGTACCTCATAAAACATAAAGTTTCTGTACAGCTTAAGAAAAAAAAATCAGTCAAGTGAGGAAGAAACTCACAGAGTGGACAGGTTGTTGCCACTGTACATCTAATAGAGAATTAATATCCAGAATATACAAAGAACTAAAAAAAATAGTCAAGGGAAAAAGTGACTCAATTAGAAAATGAGCTATATCTAAACATAAAAGTCTCAACAGAAGAAATAAAAATGACTAAGAAATACCTCAAAAGGGATACACATGGAACTCCCAAGGAAGGGGAAATAGTTAAGATCTCCTGGGTAAACTGGGAGGGGGTAAAGGGGAGGGGATGGGACATGGAACATGAGGGGTCAAGATGACTGAGTTGGGGGAGGGATGGGGAGGGAGAGGAAAGAAAGAGATATCTTAACAGAGGGAGCCATTATGGGCTTAGGGAGAAACCCACAAGATTGACCTCAGCTAAGACTCCTAGCAATATTGGAGAAGGTGCCTAAACTAGCCTTCCCCTGTAATCAGATTGGTGACTACCCTAATTGTCATCATAGAACCTACATCCAGTAATTGATGGAAGCAGATGCAGAGACCCACAGCCAAGTACTGGGCCGAGCTCCTTAAGTTCAGCTGAAGAGAGGGAGGAGGGATTGTACAAGGAGTGGGGGTCAAAATCATGATGGGGAAACCCACAGAAACAGCTGACCCAAAGTAGTGGTAACCCACGGACTCTGGACTGACAGCTGGGGAATTTGCATGCATGGGACCAAACTAGGATGCAGGTGGTGTGAATGTGGGTGACAGTTGTATGGATCTATTTGTGGGGCCCCTGGCAGTGGGAACAGAACTTACCCCAGGTACACGAACTGGCTTTTTAGAGCCCATTCCCTATGATGGGATACCTTGCTCAGCCTTGATGTAGGGGAGAAGGGCTTGGTCCTGCCCTAACTAGGCATGCCAGCCTGTGATGACTCCCTAAGGGAGGCCTTATGCCCTATGAGGAGGAGATGGGAGGTAACACTGGGAGGAAGGTGGAGGGGAGGGAGGGGAACTATGACTGGTATGTAAAATGAAAAAAAAATTTTTTTTAAAATAAATGTCTCAGAAAGTGTTCATCATCCTTAACAACTAGGGAAATGCAAATTAAAACAATTCAGGCTTGATCATACCAAGGTCAGAATGGCTAAGATCAACCAAACAACTGGCCAATGCTGGTGAAGTTGTCAGGGAAACAAGAACTCTTGTTTACTCTTGGTGGGAATTCAAACTTGAATGATGATGTCACTCTGTACGCTGTGAATGTGTTGCTCTGATTGGTTGATAAATAAAATGCTGATTGGCCAGTAGCCAGGCAGGAAGTATAGGTGGGATAAGCAGAGAAGGAGAATTCTGGGAGAGGAAGGCTGAGTCAGGAGACGCCAGCCTACCATCCAGGAAGCAGCATGTAACGACACACAGGTAAAGTCATGGAACACATGGCAACATATAGATTAACAGAAATGGGCTGAGTTTAAATGTAAGAGCTAATCAGTGGTAGGTCTGAGTTAATGGCTGAGCAGTTTTAATTAATATAAGCTTCTGAGTGAATATTTTATAAGTGGATGCAAGGTCTGTGAGGCTGGGCAGGACTGGAGAAAACTTCAGCTCCACAAACTGGTTTAGCCACTCTAGAAATCACTACGAAGAATTCTCAAATAAAAATAAATCTACAATATAATCCATATAATCCAGATTCACCACTCTTTGGCATATACCCAAAAGACTTCTGATGGATAGTTCTATGTCAACTTGACACAAGCTAAAGTCATTTGAGAGGAAGGACCTTCAACTAAAAAAATGCTTCCATAAGATGAAGCTATAGTCAAGCCTGTAAGGCATTGTTTTAATTAGTGATTCATGGGAGAGGGACCAACTCATTATGGGTGATGTCATTCCTGGCCTGGGTTCTTCTCTAAGAAAACAGGTTGAGCAAGGCCATGATAAGCAAGCCAGTAAGCAACACTCCTCCATGGTCTTTTTATTAGCTCCTGCTGGCCTCTGCTCTGCTTGAGTTCCTGTCCTGACTTCCTTTGATGCTGAACAGTGATGTGCAAGTGTAAGCTGAATAAACCCTTTACTCCACAAGTTCCTTTCAGTCATGGTGTTTCAGCATAGCAATAGTAACCCTAAGACAAGACTAGACATCCTATTCACAGATATTTGCTCAGTCATTACTGAGAGTCATTACTGCCCTATTCACAATAGCTAAAAAATGGAAGCTGAAATGTCCCTCAATAGAAGAATGCATCATGAAAATATGACATATATACACTATTCAGCTGTAAAGAACAATAAAATCATGAAATTTGCAGGTAAATGGAAAGACCAAGAAAAGATTGTATTGAGTGAAGTAACTCAGAACTAGAAAGACAAATATTTTCTTGCTCATCTGCAGTTCCTAGCTTCAAATCTTCAGATGTGAGTGTACGGCATTAAGAATTCACAGAAACCAGGAAAGTGTAAAGGGATGTTGGAAGTGAGGGACTTGAGAGGAGAATAGCAGAGTACAGATGGTATAATCAAGAAACAGAAACATGGTAGCTCCAACTGGGTAGCGGAGAAGGTCAATACAGAAGGAGTAGTCCATATGTCTTATTATGGAATTGCAATACTAAACATACAAGATTTATTACACAGTAAAAACTGCATACCTGTATAAACAGACGCTTCTTGAGTATGATGGGTGGATAACCAATAAACCATCATAAATGGACCATATTGTTCATTCAAAATGCATTTTATATGAAATGAGGAAGAAATAACTTGAGCATTGTAATGCACAATAAATATGTCTAAGGCACACAATCTATAGTAAATGGAGAGAACTGACCATAGCACATTTCATATTTGTGGGGTGATCACTAGTGCTCAATTCTGCATGCACCACTTATAGATTGAGTGGATGTTGTCCTTGCTTTTTACACTAACAGCTCACTAATTTTCACAGTTTTCAAAAGCTGCATGATGAGTTAATCAGATCCTGATTTCCCTTATTTACTAGTTTCAAGATAAATAATGGAATGAATAAACTGATGTATAAACCCTGGGTATTCCTTGAAAGTTTTTTCTACTATAAACTTTAATAAACATTCTGTGAAAAGTAGAAAAAATATCACTGTGTGAATTTATTAAGCCACTGGGCAGATGTACAAATATGGCCTTTCATTTCATAAACCTAAAAGTAAGTTCAAAATTAAACTATACCAAGAATGCTCCCACTCTAAACTAACAGTCATTTTTGTTTTCCACACGAATGGAAGGAAGCAGACTCCAGAGTTCTATCACAGACTAAGTTTTTACTTATATTCATAGTTAATACTGATATTTAAAAAAACCAAATGGTTGCATTGACTGTCAACTTCACAAGATCTAGAATTACCTGAAGAACAAACCTATGAAGCAGTTTCTAGTTTGAATTATTTGGGATGGGAACAATTGCCCCAAGTGGAGGCAGCACCATCCCTTGGGGTGGGAACTAAATTCATGATTTGACTAAAAAAAGAGATAGTGATTTGGGGCAAAAACCCTATAACCAAACATTTGTCTCTCCTTTAACCCAACAAAGTGAACATCAGGGTCATTTAAGTTAGCACACACTGTATTGTTCTTAAGTCTAACAGAATACAGACATCACAAGATAATCAAAGTGGAGGGTTAGCATTTACAAAGTTGCCACTGGCTGGCAGTGGGTCTCCAGCAAAAGTGATTCTACTACTCAGGACATGGGTCAATATCTGGAGACATATGGAGAATTAAGAGGTGCTACCGGCTCTGACGCAGCAAATGCCCAACCCTGCACTAGCCACACAGTACAACTCTGAATGTGACTCAATGTATGTGATGCCCAGGCTAAGAAATTCTCCCAGGGGAAGTTAAGAAGCTAAACTGAACTAACCTAAAATTACAAGCATAATCCTTGCTGCTTAAGTCATCTGAAATGGAATCATGACAGGCAATTATGTGTGGTTATAGGATTCTAAGACATTCTAAAACCCTTCCATCTATAATTGGAGACTGAGATCAAGAAAAGCAGTGGTCAAAGTCTGAAATCCTGAACTGAGGGTGGGGTATGCCACCGGAATTCTCATTGTCCATTAGCTGTAATGTGTGCAGAGAAACGAAGTTGGGTGCTCCTAGTTGTTGAGTGAGACAGAGACAGAGAGACAGAGAGAGAATAGTCATACTTTTATAACTGTAGTGAATAGCTGAGAGAAAGTAACTTAGGAAAAAGATTTATTTTGGATCCTGCTTTCTGAAGTTTCAATTCATTGTCAGCTGGCTCTAGGATTTTGAGCCTAAGGAAAGACCAAACATCAGGTGGCAAGAATGTATAAGGTAGAGACAGTTCACTTATGGGCAGGGAAATGACACATCCTTCAAAGCTGTGCTTCTTCCTCTGGTGACTTACTTCCTCCAGCCATGCCCAACTTTCCGCCATCTACCAAAATAGTGCCACCATCTATTGGCCAAATCTTCAACACACAAATGAGTCTATGGGCAACATTTCAGACTCAGACTATTGCACCTTTACTCCACCAATCTATTCTATGCGCACATTAGCAGAGATCTTCTTTATCCAGTCTACTGATCCAAATGCCAATCTCTTCCATAAACACACTTCTATCACACACACACACACACACACACACACACACACACACACACACGTTTTACCAATTATCTGTGCAGCCTTTACCGTAGTCCAGTTAACACAGAAACTTAACTATCATAGCATTGCTTTCTAGTTCAGGTTCAATTTCTAGAAGAACATTCATCTGCTATCATTCCCAAAACTTGCTTGGAATGCTTTGTGACTCCAGTGTGTCATATTTTGCTACACAAAAAATCTTCAGGAACCAGCAAAGGGACCTGTTCCACATAGGAAACAGAAGTGCCATGTTACTATATCTTTAAATTATTCATCAAAAAATGTATTATATTCTGAACACTATTCAAAACAAGTTTGAAAATGCAATTCAATGTAATAGAAAGATTACTTAGGTCTAAGATTTAAAGCAAATCTGTCTTTAAACTTTGTATTTAAGGAGTGGTTGCTACAGATTATAGGATTATAGTGATAAGCCCTGGGAGATGGAAGTCACAGGACAGAGGTTGCACTGCTTATGAGAAACATCCTCTGTTTTGTTAAGTGAAACCACCTGAGGCTGGCAGACAGGAATGTTTTATCTTCTAATTACATCATGCTACCAAAAATACAACAAACATTGGTGCCTTGACTAATTTGGGGTTGAAATTAAATGCTTATAAGTTTTTCCACAGAAATAACCATACTGTGTTATTTCTGCTTCCACTTGTCCCAAATATATTCATTTACTGTTTTATGCCCAAACAAGTAAGCCTGTGGTCTGGTCATCTTGCTTCTCCTCTTCTGCTTCCACAGCAGAAGTGGAATCAACTCTGTCCTCCTCCCTTCTGAGCCTGGGCATGGACTCAGGTTCAGGCTGTACACAGCACTCCAGGCAGCCACTATTAATAGGCAGAAATTGGCATTTCAGATAAAACTGACTTTCATTTGTTGGGCAAAGTTATTGACTCAGGATAAGGCTTACTAGAAAATAAATAAGTACCTATAAAGAGTAACTCAGTGATACTTTATTGCCATATTTTAGTCTGCCTCTCCCTTAATAAACACCTGATAGGATAGAATACATAGAAACTAAGATCTGTTAAGGGGCTAGAGGAGCAGTGGAGAGAAAAGGCATAGATGATGACATTTATATGACAGATATGTCTTTGGTTCTAGAATTGTACCTCAGTGGATACGGTGCTTGCTCAACATGTCTGAAGCCCTGAGTTCAAATACCATCTTCATATAAACCACATGCAGTGTTGTATACCTATAACCCCCATTACTCTTGAGGTAGAGACAAGAGTATACAATTGCAAGGTCATTCTCAGCTACACATAGGTAGCCAGTGATATATGAGATTCTATCTCAAAAGAAAGAAAGGACAGGAAGGAAGGAAGGAAAAGGGAGGGAGGAGGGAGGGAGGGAGGGAGGGGGAGGGAGGGAGGGAGGAAAAAGGAAAGAACACAGAACAGAAAAGGAATTTTCTAACACTTACACAGGGTTGTGAATACCTAATGCATCAAGCAGCCAAAGAAGAAAGAATTTGTAGTTCAAGGATCATTCAATACTATCATCTTCAAAAGCATGTCACTTTAGTATTGTAAACAAACTACACCTGAGCTAAAGAATAGCCTAGGCCCACTCTAAAAAAAAATGTAAGGCAGACTTCATAAAGGTGAAACCAGGGATCACAGTGGTTTGACCAAACAATATCCAGTGCTGTTAAAAGGAATTCAACCTCAGCCCTTGCCAACATCTAATGTATAGCATATATATCCAAATAAAAAGCAGGCAGTAAAGGAATATGACACAGGACCCACCAACAGAAGAAAAGGTTTGTCAGTTGCAACAAATCAGAATTTAAAGGGATAATAAAGTTAGCAGAAAAAGAATTGGAAACACTGTTCTGTAAGAAAAAACAATATATTTTGTAGAGAAAATAAAGTGTTCTATCAGAAAAGGAAAACATAAAAAAAAATCCTTAAACCATGAAAAAGAGATTGCTGAACATAAAGATGTGAAAATGAACTTGAGGCAATCAAATAGCAAAAATGAAAGAGAGAGAGAGAGAGTAACACTTGCACAAAAATAAATAATAAAGAAATAAACAAACAAACAAATGTAAGTTGATGGAAGGGTGGTGTGGTGGTGCATGTCTGTCCTCCCCCGGCTCAGAATCCTAAAATAGGAAGATCATAGGTTTGAGACTAGACTGGGCTATACAGTGAATTTCAGGCCAGACTCTCATAAAACACAGTGAGACCCCGTCTCAGAGACAGAAAATTACCACATAATTTATATAACAATATTAAATATCCTCAATGAGTATAACTGAAGACTCAGAAATAGCAGGTAACAGAAAAAGAAATAATGTCCAAAAATGTTCTAAATTTGTTCAGAAATATATTCATATATTCCAAAACCTCTAAGAACTCTAAAACTAAGATCTATAGAGATATAGATAGATACAGCTATAGATATATAATGTGGTAGTTTGAATGAGTATGGCCTGCATAGCCTCACATGTTTCAATAGTTGATTCCCAGCAGGTAGAACTGTTTGGTAAGGATTCGAAGGTGTGGCCTTGTTGGAGAAGGTGTGTCACTTGGGGTGGGCTTTGAGGTTTCAAAGGCCCGTATTATTCCTAGTTGGCTCTATTTAGTTTGTTGTTCTCTCTCTCTCTCTCTCTCTCTCTCTCTCTCTCTCTCTCTCTCTCTCTCTCTCTCTCTCCTCTCCTCTCCTCTCCTCTCCTCTCCCTCTCTCTGTATTTGGGTTATTGCCTCAACAGGTAAGCTTCCTGCTACTACTCCAGAACCATGCCTGCCTGACTACTGCCATGCTCCCTGCCGTGATGGTCATAGAGTCTAACTCTGAACTATAAGCCAGCCTCAAATTAAGTGACTTCTTTCGTATGTTACCTTGGTCATGGTATTTTGTCACAGCAAAAGAAAAGTAACTAATGCATTATAATCAAGTTGCAGGAAATATATGACAAAAATATAGACAAATTTGAGAGTAGATGATATTTTATGTATATATGTGTATATATATATACACTTATATGTACATATATACATACATATGTGACAAATCTATAGCCAACATCATGCTAAGTGAAAAAAAAAAAAAACCTCAAAGCATTCCCCTCCAGATCAGGAACAAGGAAAGGGTGTTCATTCTTTCCACTTTTCAATTTGGTGCTTGAAGTCTTAGCTGAGACAATAAGTCAACAGAAAGAATAACAGGTGTACAAATAAAAAAGGAAGACAGGATCCCTATGTGAAGATGATATGATGTTACACATAAGTGTCTTAGCTGTTTTTAAGTTGCTGTGATAGAACGCCATGAGCAATGCAATCTGCAAGAGAATGCATTTGATTAAGCTTACCACTTCAGAATGCTAGAGTCCATGATGGAGGAGCAAAGGAACAGCAATGGGAACAGCTGAGAGCTCATCTCTTGATCCAATGATGAAGCAGAGAGAGGACAAAGTCTGCCCCCAATGACACACCTCCTTCAACAAGGCCACAATTCCTAATCTTTCTCAAAGAGTTCTACTAACCAGAGACAAATTATTCAAACATATGAGGCCGTAAGGACCATTCTCCTTCAAACCAGCATAATGAGAGACCTAGAATACTCCACTGGAAAAAAAACTTTCATTACTACATTGAAAGAATTACAGATACTTCCCATAAAAGTGGGAAGTGTAATCATACCTGATTTCAAATTATATTAAAAAACCTCATCAATAAAAACAGCATGGCATTGTAACAAGCGCACACATGGATAGACGGAATAAAATAGAGGACCCCGATATAAGGCTATTCAACCACAGCTACCTGGTTTTTGTTTTGTTTTGTTTTGTTTTGTTTTGTTTTTACAAAGATACCCAAAAAATACATTGAGAAAAGACCTCCCAATCAACAAACGGTGCTGGAAAACTGTATTTTGACATTCAGAAAAATTAAGCTAGCTCTCTATTTCTGACCTTGCACAAAACTCAAATCCAAATAGATCCAGAACCTCACTGCAAAACTTGATACCCTAAAGTTGCCAAAGGAAATAGGAGAAGGTATGTTTTAACTTGTAGACCTAAGTAAGGACTTGCTTAACAGAACTCAGGTAACACAGGAAATGAGAGCAACAATACACATAGGGGACCTTATGGAATCAAAAAGCTCCTATACAGCAAAAGAAACTGTCAATTAGTGAAAAGGCAGCCTTTGCAAAACATGGGAGAAAATCTTTGTCAGCTATATATCCGCCAGAAGATTGGCATCTAGAATATGCAAAGAACTAAAAAAAAAAAAAGCTAAACATCAACAAAATATGGAACTAAACAGAAAGTTCTCCAAAGTTCTTCAAAAAGAGAAAGAGAGAAAGAGTACACTTGACTAGCAAGCACTTTAGAAGTTATTCAATATCCATCCTGCTCCAGTCAGAATGGTTGTCATCTGCAAACCTCTAGAACAAGAGAGGTTACTATTAGTGATCTCGGTTGCTATTAGTAAACCCTATTTCTGAAGATACTATGCACCTTTGTGTGAGGACACATAAATTAGTTTTAAATGGGCCTGAAGATACTATGTAGGTTTCTGGAATAGAAAAGATGTCAATGGCCATACCCAGCACTGGATCCTGCATATAGCAATGTTGCCAGGGAAAATGTGCCCACAGTCACAATAGAAGCATGGCAGTTAGAGGAGTAATCCAAATCTGATTAGATCTGAGGACTTCTTCAGAGGAAGGAAGTCATGTCTGGTACTTTAAACCTGGTCAAAAGGCCGTGGCTGGGAAGAACATAGTTCTTATATGTAGGAACAGAGGAACTATTATTGCTGATTTATGTGTATACACATAGAGCTGTGCTGTTCTTTGACTTCGGTCAGAGAAGTTTCCTTTTGTAGTTAGCAGTAGTCAATGTGGAGACATAACTGGTCAGAGTATTAGTAAGTGACTATTGAGTGGTCAACCCTAACTGGGACATCTACACACACACACACACACACACACACACACACCAACACTACCACCACCACTACCACCACCACCACCACCACCACCACCACCACCACCACCACCACCACCACCATCATTGTGGAATACGGGGCAGAAAGAATGTAAAAGCCAGAGGATGGGAAGGAGTTCTCTGAAATGCTATCTTCAGGACATGTCATTGCTGTGGGATGTTCTGTATGTCAACTGTGTTGCTCTGATTGGTTAAAATAAATAAAGTGCTGATTGGCCAGTAGCCAGGCAGGAAGGATAGGGTAGGCGGAACAAGGAGGAGGAGAATTGTGGGAAGTGGAAGGCTGGGTGGAGAGACCTGCCAGCTGCCACCATTACAAGCAAGATGTAAGGTACTGGTAAGCCCTGAGCCATGTGGCAACTTATAGACTAACAGAAATGGGTTAATTTAAGATATAAGAACTATTTAGCGAGAAGCCTGTCATGACCATACAATTTATAAGTAATATAAGCGACTGAGTGATTATTTTAGAAGTGGGTTGTGGGACCGCAAGGGCTTGGTGGCACCTGTAGAGAAGCTCCCCAGCTACATGTCATGGTTAGTGTACTCATGAACTCACTCCTAGTAAAGTCATCATTCAAACATTAAGGTAAAGACTGGCTAGAGAGATGGGTTGAGCAGTCAAAAACTAGTGCTGTCCTTGCAGTGGATTCCAGTCCGGTTCCCAGCAGCCACATCAGGCAGCTCATAACCAGTTCCACCAAGAAATCCAGTGTCCCTTTCCAGCCTCCGTGTGCAAGCACAAATCAAACTTTCACCCAACCTGTGACCAAGTTAACAGCGTGCCTTGAGACCATGTATAACTATGTACTCAATCTGCTTACAAACTGTCTATTCAACCTGTTCAGAATTAACCGAATTACATGGAAAACATTGCAATCAATCTTAAATATACTTTGGACTTCCAATGTAATTAATTCCAACAAGCTCAGCTGAATTCTCAGCTTTGATTATACCATATTTCCTATTTCTCTTTTGGACTATTTCATGCCCCTGACTAAGAACAATGTGTGTGTGTGTGAGAGAAAGAGATGAGGTGAACAGATCTATGAGCATATACTAGAAGCAGAAAGGCATTGAAAGTGATACCCCTGTGACAAACACACAAACACACAAATGCATTAGAAGCAACATGTGGGCACAGAGCAATTTGATCTGATTGCAGCTTTGCATGCTGTTCTGAATCAGGAAGGCCAAAAAAAACTATGTTCTCCCCTACAAGAGTCCTGTAAAAATTAAGACAAAAGTCTCTCCTTTTCATTACCGTATTTGTTGTGCTGTTCAAAATAGAGAGAGGATGGCCTTTGTTCGGGACTGCTAGTTCATAGACTAGACCCTGTTAGATTAGAAGACAAGAGAGAAAAACTTCTGAATAAATCAAGCCCACACGTGGCTAAAGGACTCCAAGAGTGACTCTTTCTTCTTTTGTGTGGCATGTCCCCCCAAACTAAAACTTAAAATTAAATGATTTTTAACTATCAAAGAAAGCTAACAAATTAGTCAACAGTAGGTGTAAATGGAAAAAGATGATAAAGGAAATTATATTAGAAGAAAAGTTATACCAGATGTTCATTTGAATCACGCTACAAGGGAATGAAGGCATTCATAAGTGAAAATCAAACACTCACCAAGCTAAGATCCCAATCTCTTCCCCATGGGCTTCTGCTTGTTCAGTCTTTTCTTAACCGCATTTGATGGCCACTCTAATTTGAGTATAAATACCCCAGGCTGAGCATTTACAGACCAACGTTACTTGGCCTTTTTTCCTGCACATCCTACAACACCCCAATTAGTGGATGCTCGCTCTCTGCTTCTGAGCATGCTCAGGGACCTTTCCCGCCTGATTCACTGGTCTTCAGAGCACACCTCGATGGTACTGCCTCAGACAATGCAGCGGTCTCATGCAGAACTCTACCCTCCCCCTGCCCCCACCAGGCATTCCTCTGCCCACCGTTACACATTTTCCTCCTCATATTTCCACTCACTCAGCTCAGGCTTCCCGACTCGCTGCTGCGCTCTAGTGTGATTTCTGTCATCCTCAAGTATCCTCATGAGGCCAACTTTTTTTCCTGGACACCAGTATGACTTATCCTCTCACATCTTGAAACCATCTCTGCAACATGCTGTATTCTCAGCGACCCCCATTTATGACTCAAATACTTAAAGTTGTAACTCGGTTTACATACATCTGTTCTCTCTCTTGACGACCTTGCTATCACTCAAATATTACATCCCATGTTGACTAACGTGTCTCTTCTGGCTAATAAATAACCTCTTATTAGGGCAAGAATATTGCCCGCGTATTTTACAGCGGAAACTGCGGTGTCTAGAGAAACGGCTAGCATATTTTAGATGGCCTTATTTGTAGATAGTGTGAATCCATGGGAAGAGTCAATGAGGGCCCAAACCTGCAGCGGTAATGCATGACCCTTGTCGCCAGAGGGCAGCATGACAGCGCTAAGTGCTAAATTGGGATGGGAAACAGCTGTTTTCCAGACCCAGGTTGGGCAGTGTCATCTACAAGAAGAGGAAGCGCCGGGAAGTGGAATCAGCGACTGTTTTCCCACATGTAATCTTGAGTATCACTTCCCTGTCTTGTCCTCGGAGTCGCTGTATTTTAATTCAAATGTTAGCATTAGATATTGACTTGGATTGTCTTCCGGCGCGAATGTTCCGTGATTACAAAACAAATAGGCTCTGCCTCTTCCACCCCTTTTAAATTTCACATTTAGACTGGATGAGAGCTATGATTTCCCACGAGGTTGTATCTGAGGCCCTGGGATTCAATTAAATACCCACAGATCCAGGAAGAGCCTGCTCTGTGAAGCCAGGCTGCTGCAGCAGGCAGAACGCTGGACTGAGTACTTCCAGTAAACTGCCTTCCTTGAACAGGAATGAGGAGTACTTCCGGAAAAAACAAGGGAAATAGCCAATGCAGAGACCAGGGCCTGTTGGGTAGTAGTGGCATTGCTTAAATGCTCACGTGCTGGAGTTTCTGTCTTGCTTTTTATCTGGAGGGAGACGCTCATGTAAAGACATTGAGACACATGAAAAAGGAAACTGTGGGCCATAACAAGAGGAGGGGAGAGGGGTGGGTATGGATGATCAAAGTACAATAAAAAAAAGCACAGACTAGAGTGTCCTTGTGAAGCCACTATTTTGTATGTGACTGCAAATGAGGACATGACTGCTCCAAGGTATGGTTAAGGAGATTTTTATTGCAGGTAGGAGAGAGAGAGCACAGCCAGAGACGTCTGAGAGGGTCCGGGTTGAACCTGGCCATGAGCGGAGAAAGAGTGTGGAGAAAAAGAGGAAAGAAGAGAGAGAGGACGGGAGGAGAGAGAGGGCAAGCAGACCAAGAGAGGAGCCAAGGACCGAGACAACGCGTGGGAAAATGAGGAGGTTTAATTAGCAAAGAGAAGCTGGGGGAAGGGAAGGGAAGGGAAGCCCAGCCCCAGGGAAGGGGAGGTTTAGCGTAGGAGGCAGAATGCAAAGCGCTTGAAGAAGCCACAGGTACTGTGTGAGAGCCTTGTCCTGGGACATGACAGTATGCTAACTAAAAACTTGGTTAAATAAATAAAGTATGAAACAAAAACTTGAAAGCCAGGTATGATGGTTCCGGACGGTAATCCTCAAAACTTGGGAGGTTGAGGCAGGATTTTAGAGCAGAGGTTCTCAGTCTGTGTCGAGACCCCTTTTGGGGAGGTCAAATGACCCTTTCATAAGGGTCATATATTAGATATTCTGCATATCAGATATTTACATTAGGAACCATAACAGTAGCAAAATTTCAGTTGTGATGTAGCAATGAAACTAATTTTATGGTTGACGGTCACCACAACATGAGGATCTGTGTTAAAGGATTGCAGCATTAGGGAGGTTGAGAACCACTGCTTTAGAGTTTAAGGCCAGCCTGGACTACATAGTGAGAATCTGTCAAAGAAAGACAGGGAGAGAGAAGATGAAGAAGAGGAGGAGTGGGAGAGGAAGAGGAAGAGGAAGAAGGAGAAGGAGAAGGATATTGATACAAAGAAGATACTGCCCACTAGAAAAGAGGCCATTAAATTTACCCATTTATCTAGGGCAGTTTAAAATCTGTGTGTTGTTAGTGCTGGAATGGTTTCTAAAAGGAATGTTTACTATCTAGACTAGGTGAGGGCAGGGAAGAGTCATCTGTAACTGGAAAGTTCTGGAACATCCGTACAAGAAAGATTAACTTTTCCAAACCAGTTTAGTTTTGTGTCTTACTGGCCCTAATAAAATTCACTCACCATTTTTTGTTGGACTGAAGGAACTAATGTGCCACCAAAGGATTTGGGGGGATTATCTTGAGTGTTTTCTTAACATAACAGCTAAGAATTTAAATTTCCTCAAGTTGTATATTACAATTAAATATAAAGCTAACCACTGAAGGCAAGTGAGATCATTTTAATTAAGATAAGATATTTAAATGAGTCTAATTAAAGTCATTCTTTGAAGGGGAGGTTAAATGCTTTATTTTTCTTTCTTAGAATAATTTATTCTTAAGCCTGACATTTCACTTATTTAAGAGTGTCTAATCTACACCAGTGCCTCACAAAATTTAATTTCCTTGTTGGAGGAAATAAGAGCAGAGCAAACACAATTTGAACTTCCTGAAGTGACTGTCTATTTTAAAGTAAAATCAGTCTGGAGGCTGTGCTTCTTCAGCACACCACCATTGTTGTATGTGGTCATCTTCGGTCACCCTGTCCCTGATGGATGTGGAACTGATAAAAACTAGGAAAATGACTCCTGTGACACTCCAGAGAGGCACTGAATAAACATGGTGGTCTACTTTTCTTACAGAATACCACATTGGATATCTGGTGTTATAAGTCTGGGGTCATTCAGAGATTCACCAGTCTGACCATGAACAAATATTCCCAAATAAAAGAGGCTTTATTAAATACTGGCCAGGACTATGGACACTGGCTAGGTCCACACCTAAGACTCCAGATTCCCAGAGTATGTCTCAGAATTACATTAGTTGGGGTATTACAAAGACAAAACTCACAAGGTTACTTTGTCTTTCTGCAATCAGAGGCAATCACACATCCTGAAGTGACTCCTGCTGACCTGTAATCAAGCACATGTCCTGTGCACTGTGGGGCAACCAAGCTTGTTTACAGAAGTAAAAACACACTGTTATCTTACATGAACAATTGTCCCTAACATTCCAAGAAATTATCTGTCCCTGGACAAGGGAGCCTTACAGGTTAGAGGCATTTTTCATGTTTCATAGATCTCTAAAACTTAAACATTAACCATCTCACTAGTTAACAAACATCTTCTGACACATGGCAGGCTGCATCTATTTTCTTCTTTGAAATTCTGGAGCCCATGGAGGCTTTGCATTTTGAAGATTTTAGGATTAGGGCAGATATGAGTAAATATAATAAGATGTTCTTGAATGATGATATGTAGGTGAATTTTTCTGTTCCAACTGCCAATTCCCAAATAACCACATGGAGACTTCTTATTAATTATGAAAGCTTGGCTGATGGCTTAGTCTTATTTCTAACTAGCTCTATAACTTAAATTAACCCATTTAACACACACCTTTAATCCCAAGAAGACACAAAACTAAACTGGTTTGGAATAGTGTATGAGTCACAAAAGATTCCTCTGCAACATTGAGACATTCATCTTCAGCCTACAGGCACAGAATATCTGACAGACTTTACTGAGAAGCAGGAAATATTTGAAGGACTGTCGTACCCTATCTTGGCAAGATTTGGCAGTCACTTTTCTTTGTGTCCTGTTTGTCCAGTTTTGATAGCACACTGCCAGCAGTCAAGGCAAAGGCAGTTGCTTGCCCAAGTGGCTAGCTTTTGCCACAAAGAAAGTAAACTCCATATAGGAGTCCTTTGATGCCCATCATCCTTTTTTGAAGTAGATTGTTGCCACTGGGAACAGATGTGTCTCATTGTCATGAAAAGCCCTATAACAAAACATTTTAAATGTCATATTCTGCAGGTCTTTGAAATGTTTGAAGACCATCCATCTATCTAAGATATATCTCTATTTGACCTTGAAAACATACCTAACATGACTACAAGTTTGCATGTTATAGATGACTAACTACTAACCTACACTTCTTTATTATTCTAAATATTTGTAATAATAACTTTCAAGGGCTAGAAATTTTCATTACATTGTTAAATGAGATGCATAGGCACAATACCTTAAACCAGAGTAGAAGTGTTCTAACAAAACATAACCATAAATTTGTATCAATATAGAAAAATCCACACCAATGTAAAATATTTAAGACTAGGAGTTGCTTTTTTAAGTTTAAAAGTAGATCCAATAATCTATCCTTTTATTCTATTATTTCTATATCCCCCCTTTTTCTTTTCAGAATGAGATCCTTGGATCTTTGTTCAGCTTTTTTCCTGACCATTATCAATAACAACTTGTAACCAACCCCCCTAAATGATGACAAATATCCATAATCCATTGAATGACCAAAAACCGCCTACACCACCTCTTGGGAATGTGGGCATCATGTTTTCTAGATTGCCTCCTGCTGTCTGGGGGGCAATGGCATCTCTAAGGGACTCTGAAAATATCAAGATAAAGGTCAAATCTTGGGACAGCAAGCTATATCATTTGTTGCCAGCCTCTATGTAATATAAGTATAGCACTAATCTGAAGTTCTGGCTGGAATAGTGTATGAGGCTGAACCATCTCAGCTAGCTGCCTTGAAATTGTCCTGAGTAGTTTGTAGTACAAAACTGCCCTTTGAATGGTCTCCCCAAAGGGGTCTTGACACAAACGGAGAACCTTTGCTCTAAAATCCTGCCTCAACCTCCCAAATTTAAAGGATTATAGTCCGGAACCATCATACCTGGCTTTCAAGTTTTTGTTTCATATTTATTTATTTATTTATTTATTTATTTATTTATTTATTTATTTATTTATTTAACTAAGTTTTTAGTTAGTATACTGTCATGTCCCAGGACAAGGTTCACACAGTACCTGTGGCTTCTTCAAGCACTTTTCATTCTGCCTCCTATGCCATTCAGTTTAATGGCATTACTATAATCCAGCTTTTTCTGTGTCAGAGTTAAAACCCTTTCCTTTTATTTAGAAAAAAAGGAAGAAATGTGTGATGCGTTAATTGCATTCTGATGCTCCCAAGAATGTCAATAAAGATTGTTTTGAGTCAGAGGGTGGGACTAGCTACTAGCTGACAAAAATTAACCATAGACGTTTTGGAGGATTGAGGACAGATAGACACAGGAAGTAGGGTGGGACTGAGAGAGGGTCTGGACCCTTTTAGGATAGATGAACAAGAGCAAGAGGAGATCACTGGTCACTTCTCTGCTGTTTCTCTGATCAATTGGGTTTTTACCCTGTTATCTGACTCCTGAGTTTTTATTGATAAACAATAATTATAAAATGCATGAAAAATGGGCACAGTAGGGGCTGGAGAGATGGCTCTTCCAGATGTCCTGAGTTCAATTCCCAGCAACCATATGGTGGCTCATAACCATCTACAATAAAATTTGGTGCCCTCTACTGGCATGCAAGCAGAACATTGTATATCTACTAAATAAATCTTTTTTTTTTTTTTAAATGGGCACAGTAAAGAAACCAAAATAGCAACTCCATGTGGAAAAAGTTTATTTCAAACTGTTAAGGCTATCTCCATGGAAAGCATGGAGAAGCAACAGGGCACGATTATCCAGGGATAAATGGGAATAGGAGAAAGGGTGTGGTGGTATTGTGTTCCCCAAAATATTGTGCACCCTAATAAACTTATCTGGGGTCAGAGAACAGAAAAGCCACAATATTAAACATAGAGGTTAGGCGGTGGCACTTACACCTTTAATCCTAGCATTCCAGAGGCAGATATCCCTCTGGATCTCTGTGAGTTCAAGGCCACATTGGAAACTTCCAGGCGTGGTGACTCACGCCTTTAATCCCAGGGAGTCATAGTAGAAAGGAAAGATATATAAGGCATGAAGACCAGAAACTAGAAGCATTTGACTGGTTAAGCATTTGGCTGGTTAAGCATTCAGGCTTTGGCTGGTTAAGCATACAGGCTTTCGAGCAGCAGCTCAGCTGAGAGCCATTGGGATGAGGACACAGAAGCTTGCAGTCTGAGGAAACAGGGACAGCTGAGGAATTGGCGAGGTGAGGTAGCTGTGGCTTGTTCTGTCTCTCTGATCCTCCAGAGTTCATCCCAATAACTGGCCCCAGGTTTGTTTTATTAATAAGACCCTTTAAGATTCCTGCTACAAAAGGTTTTGTGAGCAAGGATAGAGGAAGCCTAGGGACTAGCATTGACCTTGACATCACAGTCATATGTTAATGGAAAAGCCATAAGTTCCCATAGCCAGAGATAAGGAGACCAACTTCCTTTTTAGTTAGCAGGAACTTTCATTAACTCCTTGTGGGAATGGGGGCTTTTGTCTAGATGCCCAACTTTGGGATAAGGACTTTAATAGAGGGCCAGGCAGTACTATAGAGAGGACATAAGTCTAAACATGCAACTAATTAATGTCTCCATAAGTTACACATGCAGCCTGAAGATAGTTTGGTGCAGTTTGTTAAATTTGAGGGTTGGTCCATTTGTTGTTGTTGTTGTTTCTTTATTTTTTTTCTTCTTCTTCTTCTTCTTCTTCTTCTTCTTCTTCTTCTTCTTCTTCTCCTTTTTTATTTTTTTTTTAATTTTAATTGCTAGTTTGAATATTTTTTCTTCTGCTTACTGAATTACATTGTTAGTTGTTTTGAATCAGGAACTTGGTCAATAGTCTCAACTGCCCAAGAATTCCCTATGTAGAAGACCAAGCTGGCCTTGAATTCTTGATCCCCTTGTATTGGTGAAATTATTAAGGCCACTCCACATAGTTAAAAGGGAGGTTTATTTAGTGGTGTAACTTACCCACTACACCCTTGCCTCAGTCATTCTTGAGTGCTAAAATTGCAGGTGTAGGTTACAATATCTATCAAATTTTGAATGGTGTTTAATGTTCTGCATTGTGGCTATGACCTGTCATATGAACTAAGTGTGGAATCTCTACTTGGAGTTTCCTGTAGGCACTCAAATACTTTTAGGTTGGTGAGCAGTCTAGATCGAATATTATAAATGCTCAATTTGTACTTATCAAACCTGTAATTGTCATATAATTAGCATCTTTATATTCTGTCTTCAGCACCCATAGCTTGCCACTGGATCCCACTGTTAGGTCCAAAGCCCCCTCTTCCCTAAATGCCAGTGTTGGTGGCATTATCCTAATCGGAAAGACTTTGGCTGGGCAAAGAGATGGAAGGTTATCAGCTAAACATGCTTTAAGGTGGGTTTCTGTTTCCCAGAAAAGTAGATATCCTAAAACAATTCCTGTTTACCAGGGACTACTCTTAAGCTTACAGGAACCTCCCTTAACTTTCTTCCAAAGGTCCACTACCTTGGGTAAAAGTGCATAGTTTTCAGTCTGTGGGAGCCCACAGTGACTCCAGTTTGTGGCTTGATTACATCTTGACTCAAGATCAGAGAGTTCAAGCTTGTCTTTGCCCCTTTAGGATGGATAGCAGGATGTTTGGCCAAAGGCGTGATTACCAGATATCTTGAGAATTAAGGAGCTGTTTATACTTGTTTGTACCTTGAACCATGGTGTCCTTGAGAGGGGGCAGTCTTCCACTCCTCTCCCCCATCCACGCTTGCTTTGGGTATAGAAAGGCTATGAGAAATAAACTCAGGGCTGCTGCAATATTGACTCGGAGCCCTCCCAAAGCTATCCTGTGTCTCTGTCTTTTTCTTTTACATCTACATCTCTGTTTTTCTTATCTGTTATTTCTCAATCCTCACTCCCCTATTCAGGACTGTTTGACAGGTCAGATGGGACCTGGCACCAGTCAACATGGACAGCCTGATTCAGTTCAGATCCCAGCCCTGCTGACCATCATGTACAATCTCCTTGCTTTTCCTCCATTTTGCTTTTTTCTGTCCTCTACCCCCAAACTCCATGCCAGAGATGGTTTTGGCAGTTTGATGCCCAGTAAACTTTTCCACACCTGTGGAGTGGTCCAACATGGTAGTTTCTCCAACCATCACTTCTATTTGGTACCTGAAACCTGGGCCCCAAGAGGAGGCCCTGTGCCTCCTAACAAAACCAAACCACTGACTTTGACCATCCCTGGTGCTTCTGTAGTCTCTTGCCACACACCATATTTGACCCCAAATTTTAGCATCTGCCTTTTCAGTCACTTCCATCCACCTGCTCTAACTACTCATTTCCCCTTATCTACTCTGGTAAGTGCTGCTTCATGTTGCCTTCTCAGTCTCTCACTGGAGCCTGTCTCTCTGTCTCTCTTGGATCCTGGGGCCTACTACTGCTACAAAAGTCATGATAGTTTGTCAGGCAGCTTCTCTAATGCCCTCCACTGGTCCTGGGTGCCTCTCTGACAAGTATCTTCCTTTTTGGAGGCATCCTCAGATTTAGACTCTGTTACCGCATCACTTACCCCTTTGCAGGAAGATAAGGCTCAAACCAGTTACCAAGGCATATACATAACATACTTACTTATGAGCCAACCTGGAGTATACCTGAGGGCCTAGCAACAGGCACTGTCAGAGATCTGGATCATGCCTAGCCATTGAAGGGTGACCACATAATGTCACTGGATGGGGGCGCAGCCTGGGTGTTGGGAGGAGGATATATAAGGCTTTCCTCATTACTGAATAAATAAGTCTACTGTTTGCCTCTCAACTGATTCCCAGTGTGTGTGTGTGTGTGTGTGTGTGTGTGTGTGTGTGTGTGTGTGTCATTGACACCATGCCTTCTCACCCCCTCCCCCCAGGGAGCCATTGAACCCAACAACATCACTTCCCTTCCCCATATCTCCATTCCTAATGACCCTATTTCCTAAGTCTCTCCCATCTCCTCCTTGCTCTCCTGGAAGTTCTTTACATCTTCCTTCCTGCCTTCTCTGTCTCTTGCTCACTCCTGGAGCTTGCTCAATCTCTACCCATGGACTCTTCACATTCAGAATTATCTCATGGTCCCTCAACTGACTTCTTTAATCTCTTTCCTCGTTAGACTCAGAGATCCCATTAAAGCCCCACTGTCTTACTGCAAACAGCCTGTCCTCAATACAAACTAGATAATCAGTCTCTATGGCCAGAAAATGGCACACTTGCTTTACAAATTCTCACAGATTATGACAACTTGTATTATGGAGTACCTACCAGAGCAAACCACTTAAACACAATCTATAGGCAACTGAAATTCTTAGCTCTCGTTGGCTTGGACTACACTTGGGTATTGGGGATCTAAGTGTAGTGTGGAGTATTTAGAGCAAGGGGTTTTGTAATGCAAAAATCATATCCCCTGGTATCTCATTGGCAGCTCCAGGGAAAGGTTTTGCATAAGCAAGCAGTTTAACAGAAGCTAAGATAAACAGTTAGCTGAAGGGTGAGATTTTGCACAAGCAGGCAGTTTAACAGAAGCTGAGTTAGCTGGGGTATCTTGACCTCTGGTTCCTAGAATCGAGTTAGGTAATTTTACATGAGGCTTCCCAACAAGGAGAACAAATCCCAGTTAAATCTAAAATGGCCTCCATAAGAAAACAAGATGGTGGAACCTCTGTTGTGCCTTGCCCTGTCACACTTCTGCCACTAAACAAGCAAATAATCCAAAATCCTCTTATCACTAAGCTTTCTCTACTGTTGACTCTCACAAAGCTGTGTCTCTATGCATTCTTTCTTCGTTTGCTGTAGTCTCTCCCTCCGGTCTTTACATTCAGTCTTACAAAGATTCAAATGTCTATTGGGTAGAGATGATATTGGGATATTGTCAGATGATGTTATACTCTACTAAACAGCTGACTCTGGAGTTGGGATTTGGCCTTCTCTAGACCCAATTGTGTTTATTTAAACATTTGTTTCCTCCGTGTGGGACTGGCCTGAAGCTGAGAAGGGGTCAAAGCATAGCTAAACCCCTGGATTTTCTCATCCTAAGAGTGGCAGGAGTTTGGATGCTTCCAACCTTGCTCAGGTACCAACAGACACCAGCAGTTAGGCTTCCCTAAGCACGGATGTGACCCGTGTATGTAGCAGCTGATAAGCTCAAATGTCTCCACGGCTACAGGGATTGTTTGCCGTTTATCTGACTGCTGAACCATCCCAGGCTGGACTTCCTTTCTTGTCTATATGACCTTATAAGGTTCCTTCCCCTGACCAACTGCTGCTCCCAGCGATGCAAATGAAGCACCTTCCATGGTCTTGCTCCAACCAATGATCTTGCTCCACCACATGGATCTAACTGGCCTCTCTTCCTAGTATATAACTGTTCCCTGTTCTCTCCAATTAATTGATTTGTCCCCTAATACAGCCTCCCAGGTATTCCTTCCTGTTGTACTTCCTATGACTCAGGACCCTCCTTCAGCTCTGGCCACGCTCAGTCCTGTCCAGTGTGTGTGTGTGTGTGTGTGTGTGTGTGTGTGTGTGTGTGCGCGCGTGTGTGTGTCCATCCAGTCAAACTATTGTTCAATAGTCCTACCGTATGAACGCAAAGCAATACTCTAGTCCAGCACCTCCAAAGTCTCTATCCTGGGTCCAGAATAGCCACCTGCCTCTGGCAGGGAGAAGGAAAAAAAAAAAAAAGCAGAACAACCCAGAAAAAAAAAAAAAAAAAAGATACTTTGTGTTTGAGAATACCTCAGAGAGAAACCATTTCCAACAAAGGTTACAAATGGAGGGTGCAACCACATATTTTTAGCTCCCTGAATGCTTTCCCTTTCTTTCTTGTTTTTGTCTACTATCTTTGAAAATTTTGTTGAAATGTAAACGTCTCTTCATCTCAGGGTCTATAAGATCATTGGATGTGGCTTAAGAACATCTGCCCCTTCAAGGTCATGGATATGTTTGATGCTTTTGTTGAAACCTAAACTTTCCTATCTCATAATTTGTAAGCCCATTAGATTAAGATCTAAAAAAAAAAAAAAAAAGTCTGTAAAGTCCCAAGCAGAAAAAAGTTAGCTTAAAACATGTAACAAAAGGGGTTAGTTAAAAATCTGTATATATAGGTAGTCTTAATTTGCTACAGATTACCAGAGTTCAACTCGTATATAGGAAAATGTGTTTTTGTTCTGTTTTGTCTTGTTTTGTTGTTGGGTTTTTCTTGTTGTTGTTGTTGTTGTTGGGTTTTCTGTTGTTGTTTTGTTTTGTTTTTGAGAAAAAGGGTGTGGTCTTGGTAGGCCCATCTTGTAATAAATAGCAATCATGTGGCTTGACACCATCTTAGCTGATGGCTTCATTGGGATGTAAAACAACCATGTTGCTGGCCACCATCCTTACTAAGGTTAAAGAGAGTGCATACCATGTGACTGTTGTGGGTAAAAGGATCTGAAACAACCCAGGCAGATATGACAGGCCACTCAAAGCAAGATTTATTACTGGGTCAGCAAAAACTGATCAGTCAGGAACAAGAGTACAGACTCAGGAGCTAACTGCATCCGTGAACATTCATTTAAGCAAGTATTTAAGCATAAGGAAAACAAAACAAAACAAAAGAGAAAGAAAATATCAACATCTGTGCCGTTACAGTTACATTTTCCCCGCCAATCAGGAATCAAAGATTAGGGTCTTTCCCCTCGTTGTTAACTGACACGTAGAGAATGTAGTCCAGCCAACCAGATTCATTTGTTCTTTCTGTTGTTAGGAACAGCCATACTGTTTTGGAGAACTAAAGGTCCATAGTAGACTATTCCTATTGCTTAGTAGGAATAGGAGATTGGTCAGCTATTGGAAGGTCTCCAGCTGCCCCTGGGCCTAGGAACTTGAATTTCATTTCACCTCACAGTTTAAAATGGAGTCTGAAGTCAAAATGGCAGTACTTAGGACAAGGTGATTTTGCCGGTTCCCAACATGACCTCACCATCATCTTAACTAAGGTGACCATGTGGTACAATCCAACTATGACTTCATCCATAAAACAACTTATCCTAGTGAGCCCTCTGCTTATCATTGCATCTCTTTTTTTAGACTACGGAGGCAACAGAAGGCCTCCAAGATATTTTGGATTAGGATGGGTTATTGTTTTTTTTTTTAATATTTTATTTATTTATTATGTGCACAGAAGAGGGCGCCAGATCTCATCATAGATGGTTGTGAGCCACCATGTGGGTGCTGGGAATTGAACTCAGGACCTCTGGAAGAGCAGCCAGTGCTCTTAACCACTGAGCCATCTCTCCAGCCCCTAGGATGGGTTTTTATAGGATGATTTTTGTCCTGAGAGTTAAGAGATAACAGATGAGGCCAAAACCATGAACAAGGTATGGAAAATAGGTCTTAAAAACAACATATGTTTGAATAAGGTCTATAAAGTCCTAAAGTATAACAGTCTACTCAGGTTAACAGAAACTAACTTAGATAACTACTCATGTCTTTGCTGTGTTCAACACCAGGCTTCTACAAAGAAATTAGATAAGGAACAGCATATGTTTGGTGAATAAGTTTTATGTGTTCCTATAGTCTATTCAGGCTAGCAAAAATGGACTTGAAGATGTATATCTCACCTCTTTATCTTTGCTAACTCTGTTAAGTTTTAACTATATGAATAAACTGAATCCTGCAAGAAACAGATATTCTGTAAAGGCACACCATGTTAAGACTAGAAATTTACTTTTTACTATTCCTTTATTTAAAAGAACTTTATTTCAGTGATTGCTCTTAGTAATCAAACACCTACATCTCATAGAAAAGAAAATGTTTCAGTTTTTTTAAGTTTCTGTAAGTTGTAATGGTCTGAGGCAGTGATTTAAAGTTTATGAATACAACTTATGAAGGTCCTAGGAAGTGATTTAAGATATGTGAAAATGAGGACTAAAGATGTTAAGACATCAAAGTTCAAAATTTAACATTACTCAATAGAATTCCGCTAAGTTAATATTCTAGTGTTGGTAACAGAAATATTATCCTAGTCATAGACTCAATTTTAAATTTCCTTTGGTTGTTTTCTAAATATAAACTTTAAAGTGCTTCTCACTGTACTGAAAACATCTCTGTCCAATTTATACATATCCAGTGTCAGGTCCCAAAACAATCTGCGACAAATGGCTAACTGACATGCCTATTAGTGTGCCAGAGCAGAGGCTGGCAACCAGGCTCATTCAGCAGCACCTGTGGCTCCTCTGTGCTCTTCTCACCCACCCCCCTACCCTAAACCTCTCCATTGCAGGGCCTTCATTTCCCTTCCTCAAGTTTCTCATTCCTATATAACCCCACCATTCCAGCCATATGTTTTCATTCTCTCTCTCTCTCTCTCTCTCTCTCTCTCTCCCCTCATTCCTCTTTGCTCTCTTTTCTCTTCTTCTCTACCTCCCCACTGTCTTTCATGGCCCAGTTCAGTATGCTGGTCATATTCAGTCTAGTTCTTTTTTTCCATGCTCTGGACTCTCTCAGATGTCTCTGGCTGTATTTTCCCTCATATCTACAATAAAAATTTCCTCAGCCACACCTTGGAGTAGCCATGAACTTCCTTTCATTCACAGAGCTGAGCAACCTGCCTGACTCCATTTTGACAGCAGAAGCCATTATGCTGTATTGTTAAAAATAAGTTTTCTATTTACTGTCAGAGCTGAGTTGCTGTTTTTAAGTCTGTTTCTGGGAACCTGACCTTCCACAACCCATGACCACTTGTTTTTTGAGAAGACTCTTACCCTCCCTAATCACATGGTGACCATATGATGGTTTTTGAGATTTTTGTCTTATTGTCCAATTGTCTCTCTTTGTAAATCTGCTTTGCAAATTCTTGTGATTTTATTCCTTAGAAGGGGTCCAAGAAATAGATTGGGGCTGCTCTCTTTAACCCAACTTATGAGGCAGTCCACTGGCCAGCTCTTGGGTGCACTCCAATAAAAATCAAGCATGCTTCAAATTTGGTTCAAATTGTGGTAGTCATCTTCTTGTCACAGGTGGGAAGGTACTCAGCAATCTTTTGGGTCCTCAAGCTCTTCTTCCCTTGTGTTCCCTTCCCTTTCATACCTTGAAATTTCTGTCTTATTACAGATGAATGTTTATGCTTATATCATGTTGATAACTTCTCAGGCTTTGTTTTGCTAGGCTCAAAGGCATGATTCTACTCCAGCTGTTCACAGACTGTTGTTAACTGATTTTTCTACAATGCAGATTCCAGGGCAGATTAAAACAGACAATGGTCCTGCAGATATATCTAAAATTTGTATCTTTCTGTAAAACTTTAAAAATTTATATAAGCTTCAGGGATTCACAGCTTGGACTAATCTGTCACAGGTCAAATGGATTCAAGGTTCCCTTGCCTCATAAGCACTCCTATCAGACAACAGCTTAGGCTTTCCTACCTACTGCCTATCCCTGGATGGACTCTTTCCTTCCAAGAATCCTTTCCTCCAAGCTCCAACCCCCAACACACACACACACACACACACACACACACACACACACCACCACCACCACCACCACCACCACCACCAGTACCATAAAACAGGCCTAGAAATATGAGAAAGCAAAGCTACACTTTAAATTTTAATTACTATGCCTTAAGATGAATGAAATAAAGATGCCTCTGATAAGCAAGCCCCTTTCGAAAGGACAAATAGTTCCTGAAATGCTAGAGGCCATTGTTTATGGAAGATAAGAAGTCACATGTTTTTAACTCCCCTGAACAAGTTTATTTGACCCATCTGCTACAAATGTGCTTGATTACATGTAGACAGGAGGTTCACAGGCAGAAAATACATCAAGATATACACTTATCGTTGGCTGGAGATATGTCAGGATGTATGCTTGCCCCTGACTGGATCTGATGGGAAATGCAATGAATTATGGGTTTTCCTTCTTAAGCCACTAGAAACCATGACTCGGGGCCATTGCCTAAGAAACTAGGTATGGACCTCACCAGTATTTAATTAAAGCTTGCTTTAAATTTTGCTTTAAACCATGGTAGTGGTCTTTTTTTGTTTGTTTTTTGTTGTTTTTTGTTAGTTTGTTTGTTTGTTTTTTCAAGACAGGGTTTCTCTGTGTAGCTTTGTACCTTTCCTGGAACTCACTTGGTAGCCCAGGCTGGCCTCCAACTCACAGAGATCTGCCTGCCTCTGCCCCCCCCACCCCCAGTGCTGGGATTAAAGGCGTGCGCCACCACAGCCAGCCCGGCATGGTCTTATTCTTGATAGGTGGGATTAACAGAAGTTTTAAGCATACTCCCAAGATAAACTTTTTCTCCTAAGCTTCTTAACTTTACCTTCTGTCCCTTAACTATATCTGTCTCAGCAGGTATCAACTCAGCTGACAGAGCCCATCTAGGAATCAACTGCAGCCATGTAATTTCTTGAAAATACTTCACAAGCCCCAGGTCATTCTGCAGAGCCAGCAAAACCCAGATATCCTGAAAGCTGATATGAACCAGTTCTGCCTTCCGGGGCTGATTCCAAGGCTCTCCTGTGGTCCCGTGTATTAGTCATGGTTCTATAGAGAACTTATGGAATGAACCTCTGTCTCTCTCTCAAATTGACAGTCAAGAACAGCCATCACATCTCCTTGGGCCCCTAGTTCTTATCCCTACTTACTCCACTGGTAACTAGTCTCATAATAATGTGATTGCCTCCTCTCTTTTCAGATTCTTTCAGGTGGAATTATCCAACAGTCAGTAAAACAGATCTTCTGGTGGAATTTCCTCGGGTTTCCTACCACTGCCTTTTAGCTTGAGCTCCTGCTTTGAACCAGTGTTCCAGATGCCCCTCTTCTCAAGCCCCCATCAGCAAGAAGTAGCCAGAGGACTCATCACTCCCTGTCATCAACAAAAGACGGAAATGATATGTCCAAAACATCCCCTCGCCAAATGTCAGTGCTAGTAACAGTTTCCTAAACAGAAGGTAAATAGAAGGATTGTTATCAGATAAACAAGCCTAAAAGTGGTTTCAGTTTTCCAGAAAAGCAGATCTACTAAGGTAATTCCCATTTGGCAAGAACAACCCTTATCCTCCAGGAACCTCACTTAACCTTCCTCACTTAACCTTCTCTCAAAGGTTAGCTACCACAAGCAAGAGCAACTATTTCTCAGTCATTCACCCACCTAACTCCCAATCACACACATAACTCCCAATACACACCTAACTCCCAATCACACACCTAGCTCCCAGTCAATCACACACCTAGCTCCCAGTCAATCACACACCTAGCTCCCAGTTAATCACACACCTAGCTGCCAATCTTACACCTAGCACCTAGTCAATTATACACTATTGTGTTTATCTAAATGTTTATCTTATGGTTTTACCAATTAAGACTTGAGAGTCAGATGCTGGGGTGAAAACCTGCTAGTTCAGAGAGGCCAAGTTACAACCAGCTAACCTTCCTCCTTCACTGACATCTGACACAGTGTTTCTTTTCTGTTCCCAAACCAAAAAGCACTGCCAATTCAAAGTACCTCCCTTCTACTTCCTGTGCATTTTTCTGTCCATCTTCCCGATTCCTTCTAATTCTCTACGGCTATTTCCTTCTAACTAGTTGTTGGCTCCACCTCCTGACCTCGGGTTTCATTTAATTAACATAATCTTGAGGTTCACAGTACGATCAAATATCCTCCACCAGCTCCCAGCCAATACAGCCTGTATCAGCTCAGATTCCCACACTGCCATTTTGTTCTTCTCTCTCCACCCCAACACACATCTATCTGCCTTGAGACATGGCCTTGGCAGTTTGATCCTCAATCAACTTTTCTTCATATCCACAGAACAGCCTAGTTTGGTAGTTTCTCTGTACCATTGTTTATACCCACATCCTCACATCCCTGAAAACAGGCACAATGTTCTTCACATAGCAGAAGCTCAGTCAATGGTGTAAATGAACCCTAAGGATAGAAACGAGTCTCATAGGTACATTTAGATTCCTAGCAGTAGGCACACAGCAAAGTGGAGTTCACAAATATTTTTTTTTAACAATTAACATTAATATTAGCTTGTTGTAGAGTATCTGAAGAGAAAAACTCCCAAGACTGAGTAAGTCATACGAAGTCTTGGGGACTGTCTCAGGCAGAGTAGTATGAAGCAGCTCCAACCTCCAGTTTGTTCTAGTTTTTAAAGGCATAAACAGAATTTATGACATAGACAGAAAAGCAGCTGTGAACACCTGCAGCAAGCAAGCATTATTTACAGAAGCAGAGAGATAGCAGTTAAGTGATTAGGCAGTTCTCATAACCTGTAAGTCAAGGACATGTTCTATAGGAATTTATGGCTGGTCCACAGACCAGTTTACTCTAGGAATTTATGGCTAGTCTAAGTAACCAGAGACCAGTTTATCCAATACACATTTTAGCACTTAAAGTATTCATAGGAATACTTCAGCATAGTTCAGTAGCCCACTATAAGCTAATGCGTTTATTCTCTTTACAGGACTCTGCAGTAAATAAAACAAGTTTCATATCAACACAAACCTTCTAGTGTGAAGAGAAAGGTAATCAACCCATACACAGAACAATTAATCAAATATCTCCCTGCTGATCAAGCATGAGAACGTGGGTTTGGAGCCCCAGCACACATGGAAAAACCAGGTAGTATACATTTATAATCCCAGTGCTGGGGGAGTGAAGATAGGAAAATCCTGGGGGTTTGGGAATTTACCAGTCTTTTCAAAAGAAAAAGTTTCAGGCTCATGAGAGACCTGGCCTCAAAAGATAAATGAAATAAAGGAAAACACCTGATGTTGGCCTCTAGTTTGTACAAACGCATACATTGAAGAGGTTACCCAATAACACAGGTGCTCACACCACAAATGCATAATCAATCAACTCTCATATCTATGATATAGATGCCTATAGAACATCAGCAAAGTTCTGGGTAACTAAGCAAGCATGGACTTGAAAATGCTGAAGAACACAAGAGTCTCCTAGGCCAGAGAAGAGCTAGTACAAAGGCCCTGCACATGAGTTTGGCAGGGTCAAAAGTTCAGAAAGAATTGCTGAAGAAGACAAGGTCTCCGTCCCAGCTGCTCTAGTATGGAGACTAAAGAAACATGTTATAACAAGGTCACAAGATGCAGTAACAGAAGAAGGGTTTGTAGCAAATGCAAACCCAAGTGTCGGGACTCCAAATCACAGAGGGTGAATTTGACTAAGCAAAGACTAATGAAAAAAATGAAATACTGGCCACTCCTCATTAAAGCTCAATTTAGCAAGATTAATATGTAGCATCTAACATCAGACATTATTTCTGATGCCTGGATATAATAGCAAACATGACATCTGTCTTCATGGAACATTTTCATGTCTCTGTGTTATACATTTTATTTGTTATATTTTATATATTGATAAAGAAAAAATGATCAGAAAATTTAAAACTCCAGGAAAAAAACCAGACCAAGGGTTCTCAACTTGTGGGTCACAACCCTTTTGACTAAGCTCCGTCTCAAAAACTATTTACATTATTATTCATAACAGTAGTAAAGTTACAGCTATGAAGTAGCAACAAAAATAATTTTATAGCTGGGTGTCCCCACAACATGAGGACTGCATTAAAGGGTAGCAGCATTAGGAAGGTTGAGAACCACCGGCCTAAATCATTTCAGCTGTGACAAGTATCATTAAAGAACATGTCTAGGATCATTTACCAAGTACCCCCTAAGACCATCAACAGAACAGATATTAAGAGAAGTATTAGCCAGGCGGCGGTGGTGCCTTTAATTCCAGCACTCGGGAGGCAGAGCCAGGTGAATCTCTATGAGTTGGAGGCCAGCCTGGTCTACAGAGTGAGATCCAGGACAGGCACCAAAACTACCCAAAGAAACCCTGTCTCAAAAATCTGAGAGAGAGAGAGAGAGAGAGAGAGAGAGAGAGAGAGAGAGAGAGAAGTATTGATGTGTCAATACAATGGGAGGGTTTTCTCTATTATGTTATTTATAGCATCTTACTTTTTCCATAGTGTAGTTGACTTATGAGATCAACTTTTAAAATGAATTCACAAGAGTTATTCATATTAATATTTCAGACCATAATTACAAAGCTGAAAGTTCTTCTCCCAAGGGAAAGATAGACAGGCATCAACGGTTCTGTGAGATGCTTTGTGAAGAGTGACAGGGAGATTTCCAGCCATGATTGGATGTCTGTATCCTGACTAGAATCATTTAGCAAAAACAGTCACCTCTCTTCCCCGAAGCATGAGAAAGCACACTTTGTTATTTTTAACTTACTCCCTTTCTCTCAATTTAAGAGGGAAAACAATGTGGTCATTGAGGGAGCCATCGCTAGGCACCTGTGGTCAGACACAATTTGGCAGATGCATTGCACACAGGCAGCAGGAAATGCTCGCAAACTCAGAGCATCTGTTCAGGGGAAGTGACTGGATCTCTGCAGAATGAGGATCTTCATATTTAAAGTTTCCTTGATCAAATCCATAACCAACTATTGATTGCCATAAAACCAGCTGTGGAAATAGGTCATTCATGCATATTAAAATCGCTTCAGCAAAGCTTTCTCACTACAGCCCTGAGCCCAGACAAAGCCAAAATACCCCTGGATCATATTACTTTCAGACAAGCCTTGCTAGCTAACTCATGACAGTGAAGAGTCAAGTGTAGAGTATGAGGACTAGGTCATCCTTTCCTTAAAACATGCAGTCTGCTCTGAACAGCACAGGACATCTGAAGGGAGAGCATAAAGACTGTTCAAAAGCAGGAAGACACATTCTACCAACCTCTTAAACACTTCCACATCCTCTACTCCACCGCACAAAAACAGAAGTGATAGTATGTGTCCACTGTTAAAGAATATGTACATTTCTAGAGGGAAAAATGAATATAAACCACAACATATAATGTGTGTGTGTGTGTGTGTGTGTGTGTGTGTGTGTGTGTGTGTGTGTTTTGGGGGTGAAAGCTGGGGAAAATTAACTTTTAACCAAAAGTGTTAAACTGGTTTCTCAAACCCAGGTTTCAATAACTGTAAATTAATTTTTCCCCATGATTCTCCCTTATTTCCTGCTCCCTATACTAGAATCTCAATTTCTTAAATTATTCGGAATAGCATTTATTGATGGTCATTAGAAGCAGGCAATTCTTGCTCTTTTCCCAGGCTTTCTTTTCTTCCTTCCAAAGGAAAAACAAAAGCAACTAGGCGAGCTCATTCAGAATGGGAGGTTCCCATCATGCCACGCTGATGTAAACGCTGGGAGCAAACTGATTGGCTGCCTCAGAACTGGCCATCCTCTCATCACACATGGAGCAGCAATCGAGAGACTAAATCACACCAGACCCTGAGCTGTCTCCACAAAGGCAACCATAGGCAGCATTCAAGAGCTGACAAAGCATCCCCGAAAGATGGAAGAAAGGAGCCCCTGTGGCTGCTGGGAGGAGGCTTCCAAGTTCTCTAGCCAGCCTGGGCATTGTGCAGACCACTGAGGGAGCATTGCTGATGCAATTCTATCCCAAGCTCACACACATGTGGTGAAGCTGCCTGTTCACAGGAAGAGAGAGGAGAGTGTCACCGTAAGAACAAACAAGGGAAGGCAAACTAATAAGAAATAAAATGCAGTTTATGTGGTAAAAGGACTGATGTTAGCTGCGCCAGTTTAGTTATCCAGTGAGCTCAGCTGATCATTATGCAGAACCCACAGCTATCATCTTAAAGGGAATTAGAGATAGTTTTTTTCTGAAATCATTTTGAGTGATTGTGGCCCAGAAACCCAGATCTCAAATTTCATGTTCCAATGTGGAAGCAGTTTTATGAAGTTTTTAGAGTTTTACAGAACAAAGAAAGTCATAAATCAAGGCAACTTTAAAATTCATTGATGAGACATCAGAGCGGGGGAGGGGTTACAGCAAAACAGAGTAAGCTTTTTATAGGCCCCAAATGCTTTCTGATGCTACTCACTGCCTTTGGATTGGTAGAAGGCAATAATATGTTAAATCAATAGATTACTAAGGTTCTTAGCTGTTAGTCACAAGATGTTAGTTTTGACACAGAGAAGGGCAAGGAATGGCTTTTCCAGACGGCTGGAACTAGCACAGACCAAAGTGATTAGCCTCTGGACCTGCAATATTCTGTTCTCTTCACAGTATTGAAATTCTAATCAGGCAGTCAGTCTCTGCAGACACAGCTTCTTTTCAGGAGTTTTCATTCACATCCCCAAGTGGGAGTTGTGTGAATTGCCTGTGCTTTGCATGCTATTTATTTTCAACAGAAGCATCAAAAGAGCCCTTCCTTCCTTTCCTCCCCCTCCCTTCCTTCTTTATTTCCTTCCATCCAACTATTTTGTTTATTTATTGGTTGATTATTTTGAGATAGGATGCCCACGAGTAGCCCAGAATGGCCTCCAAAACTGCAATTCTTCTGCCTCAACTTCCTGGATTCTGGGACCACAGACTTATACCACCATGCTCAAGTAGTCATTTATTTTTTTCCTTTAATAGTTTTTTTTTTTAACATTTATTTATTTATTGATGGAAAGCATGTCATTGCATACATGTGGAGGTTAAAGGACAACTTGCTGGAGTTGGTTTTCTCCTTCCACCATGTGGATTCTGGGGATCAAACACAGATCCTTGGAACTGATGCCAAGGACCTTTACACACTGAGATATCACAGTCATTTGTGGACATAGCAAATGACTTTTCCTTAGAAACTTTTTTTTTTTTAAGTTATAGCAATGATGGAAGATCGTCACGTGTATATATAGCTAAAATATATACCCACTGCTACAAATCAGATCTTCCTTGACATAAATGGCAATAAATACTTATCAGTTATATAAAAACATATTGCTAGTGGTCTCATAACTAGATTATGCTATAAGAAACAAACCGGCTTTATAATGTAGACCTAAGATCGCAGGCATTTATCTTTGTTTCAATCAACCTTATGTAGTAATTTGGCCGCCTGTCTTTTCCTTTTGTTCCCCTCCCTTTTCTTCTCCTGTGTGTGTGTGTGTGTGTGTGTGTGTGTGTGTGTGTGTGTGTGTGCTAAGTACTGCACCCAGGCCCTCACAAACACTATACAAGTAAGTGGTCTATACCCCCAGCCAACCTTCCCTTTTAAGACTTCAACAATACCAACTTTTATCTTTGTGGTGATGTCAAACATTTTATAAAAGACCAACAATATAGAATTCTATCAGATCTTTAAATAGGGACTTGCTTACTCCCAATCTGATAGCATAGTATACAAATGCCAATTTCCTTCCAAGCAAGTTGGAGCCTACTAACATTTGAATGACGATATATAGAGTTTAGAATTGCTTTAACGTGGGGGGAAAACCTAAGAAATTGGTTCGTCCATGCAGAATTTACTATATTTGTTTAATAATACTGATTTTTTTCTTCAAAAGTATTTACTTTTACACCAGATATTATTTTATAGGTGGGGTCTTGTGGTCCAGTGGCTAAAATATAGCAGAAGCAGGACTGGGCACAGTGCTCTGTGGTAGAGCACTTGTCTAGTATGCACAGGGCTCTAGGTAGAACAACAAAAGGAAAACCATATAAACAAAGGAAAGTCTCTGAAGGTAAGACTTGAACCCTGAACCCTTGTCATTCAAATCCAGAAAGTAGATTTTTTTAATGTGTATGAGCATTTCAGTTATACATATACCTGTGCTCCACATATGTACTTGCTATCTGCAGAGTGCAAAAGAGGTTATCAGATCCCCCAGCAGCCATATTAGGGGCTAGCAATCAAACTTAGATCCTCCAAAAGAGCAGCCAATGGTCTTAACTACTGAGCCCTCTCTCCAACCAAGAAATTATGCCATGTGTGTTTAGTGTGTCTGAAATTATCTTTCAATTCCATGCAAGGAGTTTTGACAGTTTTGGATATTCCTTTATAATTTAAACTGCCAGTTTTTAAACTTACAAAAAGAAATATGAACATTAAGCATATTGAACTATTATAGCTAGTCTGTAATTTCAGCTACCTAGGAAGTCCAAATGTTTGATATGAAAAGATTTAAAGCAAAAAGAATCAGTTGTATGATTCCAAGGTGTAGCAGTAGCAGGCTCCAGTACACTAATCACCTTTCTCCATCAAGGTAGACCAAGCCTATGGTAATCTGGGTTTGTCTAAGAGAGAGCCTTGAAATGAGAAAATTAAATTAAGCATGGTAACACATGTCTATAATCCCAGTGCTTGGGAGTCTGGATTAAGAAGATCACTGCAAATTCAAGACCAGCTTCAGTTCCAGACCAGTCTACACTGTAGGTAGACCTTGTCTCGTTTGGAAAAAAAGAAGAAGAAGAAGAAGGAGAAGGAGAAGGAGGAGGAGGAGAAGAAGAAAAAGAAAAAGAAAGAAAAAAGAAAAGAAAAGTCAGATTATGCTCTGGGGTTATAGAAACGGCTCAATGAGTAAAGTGTTTGCTGTGAAATCATGTGGAGACCTGAGTTTGGATGCCTAGAATCTGAATGAAGCCAGACTTGGTCGTCTACGCCTGCAATCTCGGTGATAGGAGGTAGACACAGCAAAGTTCCAGAAAGCTGACAGCTAACCTGGCTTACACAGCAGTGAACAAAGGGGTTCCTGTTTCTAAGCAGGTTAGAAGACAAGAACCAAGACCCAAGGTTGTCCTCTGACCTTCTCACCATGCCCACAGTCTCTCATACACAAACATGTATTTTACACACAATACTTAATGTACATATACAGATATATATTTTTTTAATTAATCACTAGTTTGAGACACTCTATCTCACATTCTATCTATCTATATATATATATATAGTCCTATTTACCTTCATGTGGGATACATTTCTGTTTGAAGGTCATCATATCACCAAAGAAGGTAGGCTATAAATTCAGGTTTGGCATATTGATAAAGATGATAGGTAAGAAATAAGGTAAGTTAAGAACAAACTAGAATGGTTTTTCAAGTGGTCCAGAATATAATTTTAAGTACTGCAATTTCAAAATTACGTATAGTTTAACTGGATTGAGTTAAATGGCTTTAATTTTCATGATTTTGAAAGAGCAGGAAAATAACATAATAGTGGTAGAAGGAGAAGCTAAACTGCAGACAGTGATCCACTCTATTCCAGAAGAGTGTGTATGACATCATCGTTTGACTAAATGTACAGCTAAATGGTCTGGACATAAGAGGTCTAAGACTGGGGGTGGGGAGCTAATCAGGACACATAATCTGTATACTTTCTATCACATGACCTAATATAATCATCAGGTGCAAACAATCTTCTAGTTTATGCATAAAATTGAAATGAATATTCTAGTTCAATCCAGGCTAGTCTCATCTCTTAATTGTTCTTAGAAATCACTGTTAGTATCAAATGCTTGATTCCAATAACTATGTTATAAGATGGCATTGTTATCTCCAATCATATGGCTGAAAGTCTTCAACAAATGGTAACAGTTTAGACAAGAGAGATAGCTCAGCTCAATAGTTAGGAGCACTGGCTGCTCTTCCAGAGGACACAGGTTCAATTCTCAGTACCACGTGGCAACTCACAAGTATCTCTAACTCCAGTTCTGGAGGATTTGATTCCCTTTTCTGGCCTTCATGGGAACTGCATGCATGTGATGCACACACATCCATGAGGGCAAAACACCCAAAAACATGAAAGAAAAATAAATGAAATTGCAAACACAAATAATATCCATCATTGTTTGATAAAGTATATGAATATCACAAGCTTTGCATGTGAAGTTATAACAATGATATGGAATGTTGTATTACTAGTGAGTATCAAGTCTTAAACATTTTTGTAGCTTTTAATCTATTAATTTTCACCTCTCAAAATTAATGTTAGGAAAATAATTAAAATATGCTAAATAGTTGACATTTAAGAACACCTCACACAACATTAGTTATAGAAGAAAATGTTAGAAATGACCTCGATTTCTAGGTGCCTTTGACTCTGGTGTCAATCACTACCCACGTTTCAAGGATATTCACTATCAGACTCCCTCAAGACATTGTGACTTCTTTTCCCAGCCTAGTCAGCTAGGTTCATCTTTGTGATCCGCTCCTTCATAAGTCCCTGTATCTCCTCCAGCTGTGCCTAAATCAGCTCCTCTCCAGATTCCCACAGCAACTCGGATTTGCATCTCTCTCCTCAAAACAACTTGCTGCTCAGTCTGTTTCCAATCTCTGATCCCTCAGATGCCTTCCCTTCAGCGGATGATTTGAATATGGCTTGTCGATTTCAAAGTCAACATGAGATTGATTGCCATTGCAACAGCATGAGGGGAACCTATAAGAGGCATTTGATGTCTTTCTCATCCTACTGAGCTATCTGCTTCCACAGTGATTTCTCACTCTGTAAATTGTGGATTACTGACCAGAAAGTCATTCTTAAGAAGACCACCCCTCAGGGACTGGTTCTTCCAATGCATCTCTAGCTCTTCTACATTCAGCCACGTGTGACACAGCAGCATCAGATCCTGAGTATCAGACAATCAGATTTGGCTACCTATCCTGGAACTTCAGCTTTGACAATCATGATCAGATATGCAAAACGAAACAAACAAAGGACCCGACCTTTATGAATTACCCAACATCAGGTATTTTGTTGAAACAATAGAAAATGGACTGTGAAGGTACTCCCTTCACACTGTCTAGAAAGGAACAAATCAAAACCCATTTCTCAACCCTAAATCTACAATTACTCAAAGAAGAGGGACTTGTCCCTAGGAATCTGTACAGTGTTGGCTGTTCCGAATCTAGGAGTTAAGGAACCCTCTGCCTGGGGCAGAAGCCTCAATAGGGAGATTGGGTACAAGTCACAATATATGAACCTTTGTAGTGACACATAACTTTATCTAAACTATGAGGTAGCCCTCTTTGTTCTCTATAGTGAACCATAAGAAAACCAAATTCCACTTCCTCAGGGTCATCAAAATAGGAGCTAGAGTTCCTCTCCCCCAAAGTAAGCCATGACATTTAGAAACATCAACCTCTCCTTGTCCAGTCTACTATGCTTCATCCTGAGGGGTCCTATCCATGGCCCGAAGATAGAGAACACTGTGCAGAGAGGTCACACATTCTCTAACTGGATAGTCCTGATTTCCCTCTTGGTCTCTTACCATAATGCCCTGTCTCTTTGCTCAGTCGCATTTACTCTCATCTGCCCATGCTTTGTTTTAACCAAGCACAAAAACAAGCAACATTGCTTGAGTCCTTGTTTCTGAAGGCTTCTGAAAATTTTTGATTAAGTAGATGTGTTCTTCTCTTTTTCTGTGAGCCTGTCTTTTGTTATAGGAAATCAACCGTGACTCTGACTCTTACCATACCTTTGTATTCCTACACCCTCCCACCCATGAAATTGACATAGAAAGTTACTCTCCTAAATTTAACTAACTGCAAAAGATGAATTCTGGTCTATATTAAATTTGATATTAAATATAGAAAATATTTTCCTAGATACTCTTAGATCCCTGGATGAGACTGAACATAAAATTGACAAAGACTGGTTAAGGAAAAAAATGCTTACATTTTTACTTTGTCATGAAAGAAATGCAGACTCATGTAAGCAGTTACTCTTGATAGTTAATAATTTAAAACTTGCCACTTTTGAATGACTAGGCTGAAATATGTACAATTGATCTAAAAATCTGTTACTTTCTATTGGCTTTTGTCAAAAGTCCAGGATTCTTTCACTGCACCTTCTAGAGCCAATAAGTTATTTTTGGCCTATGACATACTGTTCCAGTTTTATCTCTGTTGTTCTAACAAACCCTATGATCAAAAGCAACTTGGGGAAGAAGGGGGTTATTTCATGTCATATGTTTTGGCCTATCATTGAGGGAAGCCAAGGCAGAAACTCGAGGCAGTATTTGGAAGCAACGCTCTAGTTAGTGGTCTTTGCTCCGCCCACGATCTTGGGCTCTGTGGCCAGAAGGAGGCGGTGCTTCTAGAGAGGAGAGAGACTCTTAAACTCTGAGCCATGTCTCTCCTCTTTAATTTTGTCTTGCTCTCAGGCTCAGCTTCAGCTACAGACTAGGGATGGTGATGCCCACAGTGGGGCTGGGTCCTCCTAGATTAATTAGCAATCAAAAGAAAAAGGAGAGGAAAGAAGAAGAGGAAGAAGGAGGATGATACTGTCATAGTTCAGGTTTTTATTGCCGCAACAAAACACCATCAGCAAAAAGCAAATTGGAGACAAAGGGATTTGTTTGGCTTATACCTTCCACATTGCTGTTCATCATCAAAGGAAGTCAGGACAAGAACTCAAACAGGGTGAGAACTTAGAGGCAGGAACTGATGCAGAGGCTATGGAGCAGTGCTGCTTACTAGCTTGCTTCCCATGGCTTGTTCAGCCTGCTTTCTTATAGAACCCAGGCAAGGTGCCCACCCTGGGCGGGGCCCTCTCCCGTGGATCACTAATTGATAAAATGACTTGTAAGTGGATCTCATGGAGGCATTTCCTCAACTCAGGCTCCTGCCTCTCTGGTAACTCCAGCCTGTGTCAAGTTGACACAAAACCAACCAGTACAACCATAGACACACACTAGCCCAATGAGATGGAGGCAATTACCCAGATGAGACTCTTTCTTCCCAAGAGTGTCAAGTTGATAACCAAAACTAGCCATTGCACAAACACAGCCAATGGAGTTTCACATTGAGTACGAAAAACTGGTAAAGGAAAGTATTTCCTTCTTCACCTATCACTAGGTTCAATAGAAAACATACTAACAAGAGAAAAACATACAGATTTATTTAAAATGTTTCCCATGACATGGGGCATTAAAAAAAAAAAAAAAACCTCTAAGAAACAAGTTAAACCTGTGAAATTCTTATAGTCGTTTTAAGAAAATTGCAGAAATAGGATTAGACAAAAGGGACATAATATAATAATAAATTGGAAAAACTTAGCAAGACCTCCTTCAGATCATCCCTGTGACCTGTGTCTTTGGAGATAAGAGCTTTCCTCTGAGTGTAGAGAGGGGACTTCTGATATGAGATTTTGTGACTCTCATCTTCCCTGCATTAGGGAAGAGGAAGGGCGAAGATGACCATGGTCTCCAGGCTTCTCTTGTTTTCTCCATGAGAAAGTATAGAAGGTAGTACGTCCTAAACCATAACAACATTTTAAAATAAAGCTGTGATAGGGGAAAAAAAACTCTTATAAATGTATATGAAGTTCAGTGGGTCTGTAACTTGTCAACTGGGCTAGCCTGAACTATTTTCCTGGTAATCCTTTTTCCTGTAAGTCTCCTATGAGCCACTCTGGTGGCTCTTGTGCAGACGGAAGGACAGCGATGACATAATGTCTCCTTCTAGTTCATGCAGGGTTGCTGCTCTGTTGGCTCACCTCATTGGAACAGATCTACAGTTCAGTTCACAGCTGTCCCACTATCTCTATATCCTGTTCTCCAGTCCCTGGAACCAGCATGCATTTTGCTTTATGATAGCATATATCAGCTTTTCCTGTAGGACTTCTCTACCACTGAGCTTGGGCAGCACTAACTGACCTGAATTTATCTGTCCTTGCCTAAACTCATGGTTGAGGAATTCAATATTTTCTGTTACTTCTAATTTTACATTCACTTGTGGACTTCAGCACCAAATACAGAAGCATCCGCCTTCACATGGAGATTGCTGAACAGAATTCCAAAAGTCAAAGCAATCTAGTCTCTTTGATTTACCAAAATAGGTACAGGAGAATATAGACATAGAGGTGGATGGAATGATAGATGTCTCAGTCCTTCTACATTTTTATATAGAACTGTGAACACTATAATGAACTGAAACCATTATTGCTTTTTATTAAACTTTTTATTGATTCTTTGTGGATTTCACATCATGCATCCCAATCCCATTCATCTCCCTATCCCTTTGTATCCACCCTCTGCCCTTGTAACCTGCTCCCCAAAATAAAATAAAACATAATTTTAAAAAAAAATATCTTTGTGGAAGCTGTAGTGTGACACAGTGAGTCACACAGTCTACCCTTTAGCCTATACATCTTTACTTGCAAGTGTTCATGGCAGTGAGTCATTGGTCTTGTTTGATATGCTGACTTCTGCTACACTACCAATACTTGGGTATCCTGTTGTTGCCTTTTGTCATGGAGATCCTGCAGCTTTGGATCTCAGACTTACACACACACACACACACACACACACACACACACACACACACACACGATCTGTATACATGTATGCACACACATGATCATGTGGACACAAAGGAGATTTACAGTTTCTTCTACTTGCCCAGGGTAAGCAGCACCAGGAGGATGTGTGGGTGTCCTTCACTCACCTGGACCTCCATTGTTGATTTTTGAAATGGCATTGGAATAGTTTACAGGTAGAATCATTCCTGAAGGTCCAAAGTCTTGGTGTCCAGCTCGGTGCTGTAGGTAGATTGTAGTGGGTAGTCATTCCAGCTTTGATCTGGAAGTTCCAACCCCCATTGAGGCTTTGGTAACTGTCACGCCTACAAGGCATGGCTGAGAGAGGACCCTGAAGACTTGAGATCTGGATGTGCGGGCTCTCTTGGTTCCTGGACCCTGGAACACCGCCGGACTGTGATATACCTTTTCCAGACCCTGTAACCTATCCCTTCACTTGTAAGTTACCCCACAAAATAAACATCCCTTTTAACCATGTGGAGTGGCCTTAATAATTTCACCAATAGTAAGCAGTAAAACTTTAAGAGGTAGAGCTTGGGATGGGGAAGGCCAGTATGCTATTGGAAGCATGACTTCACAAAGCATTATTGGAATACTCTTTTGTTAACCAGGCATCAGGTGAACTGCTTGCTCTAGTGTGTGCTCCTGCTCTGATATACCTCCTTTCCACAGGCCCAAAAGCTACAGGGCTCATAGCATGAATCTTATAATGTCTTATTAACAAAAAGTATCCAGAGCCAGGCATTGGGGTGAACACTGAAAGATCAGAGAAACAGAACAAGCCACATCCAACCTCACCTCTCCAGTTCCTCACCTGATCCTGTTTCCTCAGACTGGAAGTCTCTGAGTCCTCATCCCAATGGATCTCAGCTGAACTGCTGCTAAAAGCCTAAAAGTTTAAAAAGATCTCTAGTTCCTGGTCCTCATGCTTTATATATCTTTCTGCTTCCTGCCATCCCTTGCTGGGATTTAAGGTGTGTGTCTTTCCGAAGCAGGACATGAGATCTCAAGTGCTGAAATTAAAGGCCTATGTCACTACCCCTGGTTGTTTCCAGTGTGGTTTTGAAATCACAGAGATCCAGATGGATCTCTGCCTCCAGAATGCTAGGATTAAGGATGTGTGTGCTACCATTTTCTGGCCTCTATGTCTGTCTAGTGGCTGTTCTGTTCTCTGACCCCAGATAAGTATATTAGGGTGCACAATATATTGGGAGACACAATATCACAAGGACTAACCAATCATGGATAGGAACTGTTACAACTGTGAACCAAAATGGACTTCCTCTTTTTATATGTTTCTTTTATTTGTTATAGTAATTACAAGCAATAATTACAATAAATCTCATTTGTATGTCTACATTCTCATGTGTGTGCACACATATGTGTATAGGTACATATGTTTGTATAGATTGTATCTGTGTGTCTGTGCACATTCACACATGTGTACACACTTGTGGAAGCCTGAGAGCCATGTCAGGGTTGTTTTTCGCTTAATTTTTTGAGACAGTGTTTCTCAGTGAACCTGGAGCTTATCAATTTGGATAGACTTGTTGCCTGCAAGATCTAGGGACCTACTGGTTTCTACCTCTCCATACCTGAGATTATAAATACACGTTGTTTCACCCACCCAACTTATAATTTGTGCTAGGCATCCACATTCAGGTCATCTTGCTGTGGGAAAGGTACTTGACCAACTCAGCCATCTCTCCAGCCTTATCTCTTTTTGATAAATCAAAATGCTACTTCATTTTAATTTCCTAAATTTATGAGTTATTCTGTTTTAACTCAAACATAGAACATGACAAAATGTTATCACCCAAACTTCAACAGAAAGAGGAACATATATTATTCTTCTAGTCCGTGAGTGTATTGGTTACTCCACTGCTGTGATAAGATACTACGACCCAAAGTAACTTATGAAAGAAAAAAGTTTACTTTGTTTTTCAAGAGCATGAGTCAGTAATGGGAGGGGAGGCAAGGCAGCAGGAAGCTGCGGGACAAATCTGCAACCACAGTCACGAAGCAGAAAAAGCACTAGAAGGGTGAGGATATGAACCCACCCATGGCGATGTACTTCCTCCCACAAGGCTGCACCTCCCCATTACCTCTCCAAACAGTGCTGTCAGCTGAGGACTAAATGTTCAAACTTGGGAAGACATTTCTCATTTGATCCAACACAGTGACATTAATAGTCTAAGGATCTAAATCATGACATGGATTTTTCTTATTACCACTTTTAATAAATAGTAAGCAACTAGTCAAAATTATAAAAATATACTGTTCATTATTAAATAGCACATGGGTTGGCATTTCTGCTGGTAAACTAAAATTCAGTATTCATTATTCAGTATTATTATTATTCAAAATTCAGTATTCAATTATCCGTTATTCTAATTTATATGTCAATGAGTCAAATGGAAGTCAACTTTGTCCTAGGTTGGTCCTGTCAGGGAGAAGTTTGCTGTATGTCTCTATCATCCTCTTGAAGATGCTGCCTATTCTGCTCTGCTAATTTCAAGCTAGTGTGTGTACTAGAAAGCAAGATAGAACATGTGAGGCCCCAGGAAGAGTATCCCTTTTACTCAAGTCTCATAGCAATATCAACTCACAAAGTAAACTTGGAAGCAAGGGATGGGAAATTGATTTCTAACTTACAATAAAGAATATTTGTTTTGTATTTATTCTACTTCCTGATATGTAACTAAAAGTCTTGGAATCTCCAAAGTAGTATGAAACTATCAAGGTGAAAGACCATCTTTTGTTATGTATAGGTTTCTTTCCAACACAACTGAGTTCATGTCATTTATGGCATTTGGAAAGTCTCAAAGGAAGGGAGCTGGTTAGAAGATTGGAAACTTCAGGCCTCTCATTCACCCCAGGAAAGAGAGAAGGACTACAGGTTGACCTTTCTTCCTGAATTTCCAGTGACTTTATAGTTAGGAAGTTATGAAGTCTCCATAGTTGCTAGAGAAAATGAAGTTCAGAGAGCCTTCCTGCTGGTGAGCATGTGCTGGGAGCATGACACATCTCAAGATGCTCTGTTTCTTCTCCCCATATCTTGCCCTATACATTTTTACCATCTGCTTGTTTCAAAGTTGTATTGTTTTGTGATTTGCTAGTTCCTTCTCATATATGTCTTCAGTTTCAGTCATCCTCCCAGTAAATATACTGAATGGAAAATTCCAAATGTTTCAGAAAATTCCAACTCTTACAGAAAATTCCAAATATTAAAATTCTAGAAAAAATATCATAAATTTTAAATTTGTTTCCAACCTGAGTAATAATGAACTCCCATGTCACTTTGGATACAAAATATACAAATCATACCTCTGTCCAGTTTCTCCATTCTGTGTATACTTTTCATCCATTGATCCTGAATTATGGCCAATGAACCCAAAGTCAAGAACAGTGTAAAATGAAAACAAATTTATTTAGGAGCATAGACATTTCAATTGGAGGGAGCGGTACAGGTTCAACTCTCTCTGAATCAGTATTCAGAAGAAGTCAAGAAAATAGTGAGAGATTTTGTGAGATACTAAGTGTTAAGAAGGAACAAAACCAATACAACTGATAGATGATAAAGATGGGGATGTGTAACAAGGAGGACAGGGTCCATAAATCAAGAGTCTGATAACATTCCATGAGTAGCTTGAGCCTCTGGGCACAGTGGCAGTGCCTATGGTCCAGGTGTAGAAACGACCAAAGTTCTTAAGCAGCAGCTAAATGATAAATAAATCTCCCATGTTTATGTTTCCTGACTCCATTTCAAAACCTCTTTCAATGGTGTTTAGTCATTACTTCCCTTTTCCTTTCACAGAAGCTGTTGATGTAACCAGAGAGACACAGAATCATGTTGCATCATCACAAGGAAGGTATGCATGATACAATAATGTATTATGGAATAATCTTATAATTGTTCTGCTATAATTGCTCTAGTTTATTATTATTGTGGCTAATTTTTATTTTGTCTAATTATAAATCAAACTTAATTACATGGATAGGTGGATAGTAATAAACATAGTACATATTGGAATTTTTTTTTTTTTTTTACTATCTGTAGTTTTGAGTATCAACTGGGGCCTTAGAATGTGAACACAGTAGATAGATAAAGGAAGACCATTATAAACTGCACTAGTCAGTAAACCATTTCCTTGAGCTCTGTGAGATTCTCTAGCACAAACCTGAAGGTTGAAAAATGTGCGAGATAAATAGCTCAGTGAGTAAAATGCCTCCAGTATAAGCACAAAGATCTGAGTGTAGAATTCCAGCACCTACCTATGTGAAACAAACAAACAAACAAAATAAAACAGATATGGCAGTGTGTGTCTATAAGCAGGGGGCCAGAGACAGGCAGATTCCAGGGGGCTTACCAGCTCATCCTTCTAGCCAATGAGTGAGCTCAGGATCCGTGAGAGACCCTCTCTCAAAAATCTAAGGTGGAGTGATAGAGGATAACCATGGTGACCCCTCATCTGCACATAGACATTCACTGTATCTACATACACACGTAGGTATCACACACACACACACACACACACACACACACACACACACACACACACACATATACACACACACACACCACAGGGCCCCTGACTTACAGCTATTCTGTAGAATCAGTGATGTGGAACTGTGATGCATATTAAGGATATCAGCAGTTTCCTGGGCCCTAACCTCCTGTACCTACTGTCATGTTCATGCTGTGTCTCCATTATTAAGTGATCACGGAGTATCCGGCTAGTGTTGAAGAACTGAAAGGGGACGGGGAAGAAAAGCCAAGGCAGATCTCAGAAGTAAAGCACTGAGAGTGTTGTGAGAGCAGGAGGAGTGAGTTTTTCCAGTTTAGCAATAAACTTGATTTCTTAGGCAGGGAGAACTAAGATGTTTCCAAGGAAACAGGACAGAGTTGGGTCTAATCATGTGACTTATTGCGGCATCTCTTAAGGCTATGATAGTACCATGGAGTTTCTTTCAACTAATCATACATATTATAAATACATCCTATTGTGAGAGCATGCAAAAGTGGAAAGTGATTTTATCTCCATTTCTTTTTTTTCTGGATACAGATTCTAAAAAACATTATTTATGGAAGTCATAGATGAACACAAACTATTATAGTATAGAAATGCTAATTCATCCCTGAAATTCCTTTCAAGTGGATTGCAAAAATCCCACCATGTTCTATCTCCAAATTTTTTTTTTTTTTTTTTTTTTGGAGCTGAGGACCGAACCCAGGGCCTTGTGCTTGCTAGGCAAGCCCTCTACCACTGAGCTAAATCCCCAACCCTCAAAAATATTTTTAATAATCATTGCATTGCTTAAGAAAATAAAACTAGATCCACCTGGCTCATAGAAGAACTTGTTTTCCGGTCATTGAAGGTATTCAGTTTTTCAACACTAAATTTTTTTTTCTTTTTTGAGTTTGTATGTAATCATTTTTTTAACCCAGTGATGTCAGAAAAACTTGAAATGGCACTGAATGATTGGGAACATTGTCATGTTTTGGTAAAAACAGGAGAAAACACACACCCAGAAAACCATCTTCATCTTTCTTGGGGTATAAAGCTACCCTGTCTTAAAGATTTAATCACTTTCATCATGTAATTCTAGATATAGGAAAAATATTTGGGATTTTTATGAGGCTTTTCACCTACATTCAGGAAAGCTAGGATAGTGCTACCTATGCCACCTTCCACAAGATTTCCGAAACTTCTGAGTAAGGCCACAGGTTCTTGTTCACCATGTTTGTCTCTGGAGACAGAAGCCAAGACTGCCTATGTTCTCTGAAAGTGCAGAACTACTCAGGTGCAGTCCCAGCCTCGCAGATCTTACTACCAGCTTCAGAAGAGGGAGTCTCAAGTGATAGTCCCTACCTCAAAGAACTCCCTCATTTTCACCAAAGCCAGATGTCAGCGCCTTTCCTTCCCTAAAAATAGTAGTTATAGCTCAGTGTACAATTATAAATTCAGGATGCTTCAAAGAGAAAGACAGTCAAAGGGAAACATGCCTTCAGCGGCTGTGATAGGAAAGAGGCACAGTAGGCCTGATTACATGTGCTTTAAAATTCTGCACTCAAAAGCAGAACCAAAAAAAAAAAAAAAAATCCCCTATTGCAAAAGAGCATGTCTCTTTTGATCATAAGGACTTCATAAGAACAAAAAGCACCAGGAAAGGATGAGAATCCCAGGTCACTGTTGTTACATAAACACTTCTTATAGCAGTGCCTTCTTTTTTTTATAATCTCCCAGCTTTAATCAGTCTTAAAACTGCTGAGAATGTTGAAAACACTGCATGTGATTAATTTTGCAAAAGATGGTATGCAAAACCACAACCACATGAACAAAGAAAGCTTTACAATTCTTTAAGTAAGATGCAGTTTAGCTGAGAGAATGCTCATCAAGTATGCATGAATGGGGGGAGGGGGGTTGCGACTACCATGGCCAGCAGAGTAATGATCCAAGAAGGCAGTTTGGTTCAATGTGACTAAGTAGGTGGTGTTGGTTAAAACTTCAGGAGTCTGACCTCAAGTCGTTTATTTAGGCATATTTAATCATACCACAGCTGGATGAAAAAAATTCCTAGTAGTAATCAACTCAATCCTATATGCCCAATAAAGTTTATGACATGATTGCATTGAAACTTTTTGTAAAGTACCTGTGATGTTTGCCATAAAGATAGGTTCTATGGATTGCCAAGCTTACAATAAGGATCTGGGGAATGATCCACTGGGGTCTTGCCACACAGATAGCCCAAAGGTCACCAGATTAAGATGCACACTCACTCCCAGCCTTCTGGGAAGAAAACAGATTATGCATCCCTCCCTTTGAAGGCACAACCCTGTGTGTTTAACATTCCTGGTTCCCCTAGTGCTTATTTCTGAGTACAAAAACTCCTACCCCTGTACCTCCTACACAAGAAGCCTTAGGTTAGATCCCTAGTCTTGTATTAATTGAGCACAGTGTAATAATTACACTCAAGTGGTAGAAGTAGATCATCCTCCATTGGAGTCCAGCCTGGGATACATGAGACTCCATCTCAACAAATTGATATAAAAATAAGAGGGGAAAGGGGTACACTCTAAGGAAAGTGTAGCTTGGGCTCATATTAATTCTATTTACTGATCACTGAATTAAAATATGGGGGGGGGGGTTCTTCCAGATGATTTCAATTCAGGAACCAAAATGCATTTGAGAGGTTTTGAAAGAGAAAAGAAGCCATGGTATGCAAGGTTTTCCATTTTAAAGGCTCAGAGAGAAAATGAACGTGGCTGTGGGAAAAGTGAAAGAAACAATTTCCTGCAGATCCTGAACTTGGCCTCTGGGAGAACTGAGGTTTTCTGCATTACATTTACAGCAGCTAATCCTCATCACCCACACAAGAAGGCTGGTAAATAAATTAGATGACCTCATTACATGCCCATATAAAGAATGATCTGTCTCATTTCTGTTATTTACTGAGTTACAAGAGGTTCCCATGGTTCAAGTAGCCTTGCTACAAACATTGCTAAAAATGCACAGGAGAATAGACTGCACAGAGGCACAGGGCCAACGCTGTCTGAAACCCAGGACTTGCCCCAATGGAGAGTGTAGCAAGAGAGGAAAAGAGCTGCCAAGGACATGTGATTCAGTTACTTCCCATTCGACATTTCACCAGCTATGTGAAAGCACCTATAAAATAGCTCATTGCGCTGAAGCAAAAATAACAGCATTTAAAAGAATGCTTTCCATAACAACGAACCATAAACAAAATGAGCCACAGACCAAAGAATAAAACAACCATTGAAATTTTAGTAATTTTTATTCTCTTTTGTTTTGGTTTTCAATGCATTTTTTAAATCATTTTGTGTGTGTGTGTGTGTGTGTGTGTGTGTGTGTGTGTGTGTGTGTGCGTAATATGTATGATTGAGTTTATATGTATGTACATCATCAGTGTACGTGCCTAAGGAGACCGTACAGGGTGTGAGGTACAGGGTGTGAGGTACCTCCTGTCACTCTCCACCTTACCCCTTGAGACAGGATCTCTCAATGAACCTGGAGCTAGGCTGGTGGCCAACAAGTCTTGGTAATCTTCCTGTCTCCATCCTCAAGCCACCCATTATTGCAGTCACAGGTGTGCCTTGTCATGCTAGGTATTTTTTTGTGGGTGCTTGGGATCCCAACTCACATCCTCATGTTTGTGCGGTAAATGTTCTTACCCAGTGAGCCATCTATCTGTCAATCCCGCAAGGTTTTTCACAATCTCACTTTTCTCCATTTTACTTTTTAATATTTTATTTGTACATGTTTACAGACACATACACAGTTGTGTGTGTGTGATGAATTTATGTAATTTTGTAGTATTCAAATTTATGTAGAGTTATAATATGCACAGTTTATTCCAAATATCTTCAGGGCACTGTGGAGCTGCATTTGGCTGGTCACATGCTTGCATCACCAGCATAAAAACCAAAGTTTGGATCCCCAACACCCATGTACAAAACTTGGAGCAGTTCTGTGTGTCTGTAATCCCAGTACAGGGGAAATAGAAACAGACGAAACACTGAAACTTGCTGGTCAGCCAGTCTATCCCAGATATCAAGCTCCAGTTTCCCTGAGAGACTGTCTTAGAAAATAAGATGGAGAATCAATTGAGAATAAGACCTGAAGTCAACCTCTGGCTTCCACATACATGCACACACACACACACACACACACACACACACACACACACACACATGCACGCACATTAAATAATAAATAAATAATAATGTAAAAAATATCTACCAGTCATTCTAAACACATTCTTCATGGAAATCGTTCCATTCTGGGATTGCATTTGCCTGTAAATTCTCTTTGGTCTCGTTTAATTTGGAATTTCTTATGTCTTTCCCTAACATGACCTTGATGTTTCTTGAAGATCACAGGAAAATTATTTCATAACATATGCCTCAACATGAGTGGGAGTTGTGCCCTTAACTATGTTTGTGGTACGTATTTTAGATGGGAAAAGTGTGTCCTTTGCACATCACTTGAGGAGGCCTGGAGTTGACAGCTATGATAACAGTATTTACTATGAACCCTAACATAAGGAGGTTTCTCTGTTACAACATTGCAACTTTACTTTTCACAAGTCATTTCTCATCTGTAAGACATTTTGAGCTAATGAAATACACTGTTTCTCTTAAGATGATCCCCTAATCTGTTGCCAGGCAATATCTACCTGGACCAAACTCTTCCAAGGCAGAGGCAGGGGAATTGACATAAACACTATCCTGGAATACACTGTGAGATTCTGTCTCTAAAACCCAAAACAAATAAAGACTTTCTCCCAATAGCTTTAGTTTGCTGATACTCATTTCAAGTAATTATTGTGTTAAAAGAAATATCATTCCAGTACCTCCTGCAAAACAACTTTGTAACTAGAAATTTTAAAAGAATTTTGGACTTCGTTATTTCTCATTTTCACACCTTTACAAATATTGAAAAATATCTGGACAATTCGATCAGACATATGACTTAATTGGATTCTTGAGAAATATAGAAATTCATCTTTCCCACATTCATGTCTTTGTGTGAAAAGACTTTCCGTGAGAATACTCAAATGGGTGTACAAGGGTGTGTGTTCGTGTGTGCGCGTGCTCCGAGCGCACATGCAAGTGTGCTTTAACAGTACTTGCCAGTATTTGCACCTCCTAAAGTAGTTCTAAGGCAGGCAAGCAGACAGCACATGCCTGTAAACCCAGTAGAATGTAGGCTGAAGCAGCAGGGTGGTGAGTTCAAAGCTAGCCTACACTATATAGGACAGAAGGAGGGGTGGGAGATCAAAGGAGAGAGTGCAGAGGGAGAGAGGAAAGAAAGAAGGTTTAGGCTGTAACATCAATAAAATACATACACATCTTCCCCAATACAATTCTTTTTTTCCTTGTAACTGTAGGGTTTTTTTTTTCATCTTCTGAAGAAAGAGATTGGTGAATTGCCATCCAAAAGATGAATTATTTTTAATATAAAATAGTTTTAAAGTCCTTGATAACCTAGTACAAAAATTTAAATGTTCCATATATTGGAGTAATTAGGTTTATTGCAACAAATTATACACTTTGCATAAGATGGATGTTTAATAGGCTATGACAAATAATAATTGGCTGAGCCCCAATAAATATATAATGGGCTGTTCAAGTGTAAAAGTAAGCTTGCGGGCCTGGGGAGATGGCTTAGTGGTTAAGAGCACTGGCTGCTCTTGCAGAAGACCTGAGTTCAGTTCCCAGAATCTACATGGTCATCAGTAACTCCAGTTCTAGGGGATCTGAAACCCTCTCTGGCCTCTGCATTCACCAGGCATGCAGGTGGTACATATATATATACAAGCACTCATGCATGTAAAATTACATGAATAAAATTTTTAAAGAAATAAAGCTTTCTAGCAATGTACTTGAAAATAATCATACATTACCATATGAGAATCAAATTAAAAAAAAAAGAACTAGTATTTGAAATTGACAATTTACCTATTCTGACCCCTGTACAATATACAACCAAGCAATGAATAGAGATCTACTTCCTAGAGAGGCACTGGCAAGAAGCACAAGGCATATGTCAATCCGAAGTCAATGTGTAGGGCTAGAGAGATGGCTCAATAGTTGAGACTATTTGTTTGCTGCCCTTGTAGAGGAACTAGGTAATTTCCTAGTACACACATCAGGCATCTCACAGCCACTTATAACTCTAGTTCCACTGCTTCCAGCACCTTCTTTTGGCTCTGCAGGCACCTACATATATGTAATATATATCCATACAGACACGCAAATTCTCACATGCACTTGCATGCCCACACATACATCCACACACACTAGATAAATAAATAAAACTTTTTCAAAACAGAAAGAAGTCAATGGATACACATCTCATAATCCAAAATCACAGTTGTAGGAAGCATGGAGGTCTTTGTGCTCACAGATAAGATGTAGGGGAACCTAGAATGTTAACACACAGGATTGTTCCTTCAAGGGAAGAAATGCAAAATCTATTATCTGCTTAGAAATCTGGGAGCAGACATACATTTAGCCTGGTGATCTTGACACCATCTGTGGAGATGGAGCCCTTCCTGAGACTCACATCACAATCTTGTTTTTCTTAGTCAATCTATAGAACTCCTATATATGGAAGGTGTCACATGCACTTTACAAAGAGTTCCAGTGTAGTCATGTCCAATCTTTATTTAGCTTACTTTGTTCCTCAGCAAGATTTATGTGTGCTTTTTTGTGCACATGGAATTGAGTTAATCATCACCAGGAAAGTTTTCACCAAATTGTGCCATGGTTAAATGTTCCTAAAATAAACTACTTGTGGTCAGACCCAGAATCTGTATCAACACTCACTACTTTGTGTAACCAGAGGGTCTCTGTCCCACTGTATTCTGTAGCCACTTACAAATAATCACTAAAAGGCTTATATTAATTATAAATACTTGACCAATGGCTCAGGCTTATTATTAGCTTGCTCTTTCATTTAAATTACCCCATTTCTAATAATCTATGTATTGCCATATGGTCTATGGTTTACTGGTTCTCTGGCATCTTGTTCCTTGGCTGGCTTGAGAGTCTGCCCTGACTCTGCCTTTCTTCTCACTGTATCTCCATTTGGCTTTCCCACCCAGCCTTATTCTTCCTGTCTATAGACCAAAACAACTTTATTATCAATGAGAGCAACATATACTCACAGTGTACAGAAGGACATCCCACAGCAACTTTGACCTAAACTGCCTTCTTGCTTCCCATGGACTATCGCTCTGCTGGCACGGAGGATGCAGAGACACTTGCCTGAGTGTAACTTCTTCTGTTTATGAGAAACATCCCCAGAAAATCACTGGGTAACATTTCTGATGGAGAAATATTTATAAGACTCTAAAACAAATTTTTACAGATGAAGTTATACTTTCAGGCAAGATGAACCCAAATACAACTGCCTGTGGTAGATGGTTTAAAATCTCAGACAACAAAGCAGAAGAAAGGAAATGAGATGACACTCAAGTCTGAGAGTAGTCTTATTGCAATGGAAACCTCACAAGTGGACATACTGGAGAGAGGATGTGAGCTAACACAAGTGAATATGGGTTCTAATTAGGAAGCCATTACTATTGGTTAATTAGCATCCTTGACCTGAGACATAGGCTTCTAATGGTAGAACAATGGCTCTTAAGTAGTATGAAAAGCTCTCAGTGATGCAATTAAAAACGTGTTTGTGGGGCTGGGAAGATACTGTAGTAGATAAAGTGCTTGACAGACAAACAAAAGGACCTGAATTTGTTTCCCAGAATCCACACAAAACAATACACAGGTATGGTAGTGTGTGCTTGTAATACCAGCACTGGGGAGGTGGACTCAGCAGGAGTCTTGGGACTTGCTGGCCAGACTCTCCTCCTAAATGAACTCCTAGCCAACGAGTGACCCTTTCTCAAAAACATAAGGTGAACAGAGACCAACTAAGACCCCTTGAGGTTGTTATCGGGCCTCTGCCTGCATATATGTATACTACACACTGATACAAAACATGTTTGTATGTATTAAAATGTGCATGCATACATATTCTTCTGAACATTTATGAGCAAAGTAGAATATACCCCCAAAGCCAAAACTTTTAGCACTAGGGATGACACCTTAAACTAAATCTCTGCCTCTTCTACCTCTACATGTAAATTCTCTATGTTTTCATGGCCTTGTACATTCTAAAGCAACCCTCTATCACTGGCCTATACCCCCGGTCCTTCTGAGGTAAGCTGTTGAGAGATGTGAGCAGTGTTCTATTGAGTCATAGCAGAGTCTAAGGTCAGAAAAAGGTATACCTTTACATACAGTTATTAAAATGGTATACATTTTTAAAATAAATCCTAAAATACAATCTCCACAACAAAGATCATGGCCAAACCTGAGGCCATGCTGCATGACACAGAGCCCAAGGAACCATGGTACTGTCAAACTTCAAGAACCCATACTACAAGCCAAGAACTACTGAATACCAGGAATGACTTCTCTTGTTGTGCAATAATGTATAGACATAAAACAAATAGCAACCGCCTGACTTTATTTAAAAGTTTCACATTTCCCATGGCAAGTTTCTGCCTTCTTTCTCTTAAAATACAAATATAAAATATTAGTTTTAGTCACTGAGTTATTGGCCACTCCATGAGTTTGACAACTGCAATGCCCCAGTCCTAATTTCTGGACATTTAAAGAGCTAGAGGGCTGGCTCAGTAGGTAGTGTTTGCCACTCAAGTGTGAGGACCTGAGTTTAGATGCCCAGGACCCACAGAAAGCTGGAATTGTAATATTCATCTGCAGGCTCAATAATCCTGTGTAAAGATGGGAGTTGAGACAGGAGAATCCTCAGAAGCCTTCAGGCCAGCTAGCCTGACATATACAGCAGCACACAGAAACACATCATTATAGTGATATTTTATTTGTACTAAAATGTGGTTTTATTTGTATGTTAATAAAGTTGCCTTGGGGTCAGAGCAAGCCATAGCAGAAGCTGGGTGGTGGTGGTGCACACCTTTAATCCCAGCACTTGGGAGGCAGAGCTAGGCGGATCTCTGTGTGTTCAAGGATACAGCCAGCATGGAGACACATGCCAACCATAGAAGACCTGGAGGTCTGTACAGACAGGCAGTGATGAGGAGGTCATGTGGTTGGGTTTACAACCAATGAGAAGGCAGAACAGAAAGTCTATAAAAAAAGAGAAAAATACAGGAAATAGGTCTCTTGTGGAGAGGAAAGACAAAGCAGCAGTGAAGGGTAAGGTTTTCAGCTCTCAGCTATTGCTCTGACCTCTTGGTTATTAATTCTGTATTTGGCTCTTTATTTCTTATTTAACAAGATGGTTACGTCTACACATCATCTCAAACAAGTAGAAAGCTAGAACTGACATCCAAGGTTGTCCTCTGCCCTGCAAATGTATACTGTGGTACACTGGTGCTCATATTCACACACACACACACACACACACACACACACACACACACACACACACACACAGGGTGGGGGAGCAGAGAGGCTGAGAGAGACAAAGAAAGACAGAGAGGCAGAGAGAGACAGAGACACAGAGACAGAGAGTGCTTCTAAAAGGCTAACTAAAGTTCCTTGTTTCTAGTCTTTACTATTTATGTCCGGCAGAACTTCCGCTCAAGCTGTTACTGGTAGCACCAGTACAGGACACAGAACTTGTGCTTCTCGAGAGTATAAGGTCTGCAAAGCTGATCATTTCATTTTTACTGTTTTCTGTGTTAGGTTACTGATAGAAAATTACAACATGTCCACAAGGTTGGGCTTGCCCGGAGGACTGCCTAATTATTTCCAGTTCAAAATAGCCGTTTCCAGGTCAGAACATCTCACGTGGCTAGGACTCCGTGGCTTTACATGGTTGCGGAAAGCGTGTGCAGCCATGTAATCTACGCGCATGCATGGAGTAGCCACATGCAGTCCTGTACACATGCGCGGCCCACTCTTTAAAAAGCCGGCGCCATTTTGCACAGGTCTCTCCTCTTCTTCTCTTCTCTCCTCTCCTCACTCACGTGTGTGCGTCACACAGGCCTGTCACCTCTATCCTCTATCCTCTATTAATAAACAGCTCTTCTGTGGATTTGTCAGATTCGGGATGTGTTCCTCGCAGGGTAAGAGCGCCGCCTAAATAACTAACAGTTACTAAAACTTATTCTTAAATATCTACATGTGGACCAAGACAGACAAGATTCCCCACACTGAGAGGAGGACATGGACACACTCCCACCCCACCAAGAAACTGTCTTCAACTGACACCTGATTGCAAAGGAAAGATTAGTGTTCTCCAGTGGAATCTCACTAGGTATATTAACCGCACTTTAGGGAGGTCTCATGCCAAGCAGTAGATGGCCAACATGAAATGAACCCAATGGTATTTTTGTATACTATCTCAAATTGCTTTGGTTGGGCAATGTTTTTGTCTTAGTGAAATTTTCCTTGTATATTTTGGTTTCTGGTTTGTTTTTGTTTTTGTTTTAGTTTTTGGTTTTGTTTTGTGTGTGTGTGTGGGGGGGGTTGGTTGGTTAGTTGGCTGCTTGTTTTGTTTACTTGTTTGTTTTTAAGGAGAGGAAGAAAAACCATGGAGTTGGGTGGATGGAAAGATGGGGAGGACCTGAGAAGAGTTGGGAAAACAGTCAGGCAGGTAATGAGTAATTACATATATTAATATATATGTAATTATATATTAATTGCTTGATTAATTAATTAATACATATATAAACATATATTATTTTATTTTCTCCATTTTGGGGGTCCTGACTACATGGCAGCCATTGTTCTCTGTGTTTGTAACCATTCACTCCAATCTTCTCACCATTGTACAGAGTACTTATAGCTAAGGGAACTCTTGTCTTACTCTTTGTGAAATCCAGAACTAGATAACCAGGTGAACTTCATTTGAACCTGACTTACAGAAAGTCTACTGTAAATATTATATACAACTTGCATAACTAAAGGAAAGAAAACATCTTTAAGACTCACATGGATACCATACCTGTTGTGGAATAATTGTTTTGTACACTGTGAAGATGTGTCATTCAGATGGGCTTAATAAAAAGCTGAACGGCCAATGGCTAGGCAGGATTTTCAGGGCAGAGAGAACACTGGGAAGATGAAGGCAGAGTTGCCAGGTAGACACAAGGAAGCAGGATGTGTAGGAGATGAGGTAACAAGCCGTGAGCCATAGAAATGGGTAAGTTTAAGTTATAAGAACTAGTAAGAAAAAAGCCTAAGGTATCTGCTGAGCTTTCATAATTAATAATAAGTCTCTGTGTTGTTATTTGTGATTTAGTGGCACAAAGAAAAATATGCCTACACTTATTTCTAAAATAATATATCACTAGAATAAAATAATGAAAATATGTTAAAATCTTCAATTAAAGGGGCTGGGCCACAATTTAGTGGTTAAGTATACATACACCTCTTACAGAGGACCAGCATTCACTTCCTAGCACCCACATCTGGAAGCTTACAATTGTCTGTATCTCCAGCTCCACGGTATGCAAAACAACCTTTTCTGGATCTCTGGGCACAAGAACTTGTGTACATATACACAATACACATACAAAAATAAATAAAAAATCATAAAAATCTTAATAAGATAAAACAAAATTCTCAAAGATTTAAAAGGGAAGGAACTCAAACACTCCAAAAGTTTGAGCAAAACTGACACATAAATCAATAAAACCTTTTCCCCTTGTAATAATTTATTTTTCTACTTAGAGATGCATGTTCTCTTTTGTTTTCTGTTTCAATTACCTTTGAACTCTCATCCCTATGGTAGGATTGATGATAATACTTTTCCATAAAAAGAGTTGTTGAACATAAAGGTAACTTCAGCACACTCTTTTAAAAGAGTGGAACCTCTAACTTACTATTTGATGGCCTATCAGCCTTAAATGAAAAAAGACAAATTGAATCTTAAATATGCTTTTACTCAAAGGATTTTCTTCTGCTCCTAATGCATCAAGACTCTAACTTAAAGCTTCGGGCTCTAATAGAGGAAGCATATGCACTGCAATATAAATTATCAACAAATGCTGCTTTGAGTTTTTAAACTCATTTATTTTATTCCCCAAATGGTTTTTACATACAAATATCCTAACATAACTGCTAGCAACTCTTCCCACATACAGCATAATTAGAATCCACAGAGATTTCGGCTAAATATTCTACAGAGATTGTCAGAGGGTGATTAATGAATTATCAGGTGACTAGAAGCTGCCTGGGTTTGTTGCCATGGTGCTTTGACACCCCTTGGCAGCAATTTGAGAGCTCAACAGGAAAGAAGACAAAGGAACTTGCACTGTAGCAAACCTTGTTCCCAGCATCTTTCGCCGTGGCCACGGTGATGTGAGTGTCAATGCTTTTCAGGCATATTGTAAAGGGACCTTTGTAAGTTCCAGACAGGTTCTTCCACATTGCCCAATGAACAATGAAATCTGCCAGAGAGAAAAATCAGAAAATGGGGTTTTCTTCTGTAGTGTGATAGCCATCTCCATGTTGATATAATTACATGGTCTAAGAAAAAAAAAAGCCCATTATTTCAGTAACTTTGGATTGCTCTTCCCAGGCAGTTAATACTTAAGTGGACTTCTTTGTGATATAGCTGGCATGACTTGCATTAACCAGGTCACAGGAAATGAAATCTACTGAAATAAAGGGGAGGGGGGAATGCATTAACTATTAACACCAGCATTCCTTATACATAACTTGGCAAAAATGCCAGCTGTACACATACACACACACACAAGTATGCTTGGTCACCATGCACAGGTCCATTCTGGTTGACTCCACCAGAACAGGAAATTATGTCTGCTTTGCTTATTGCTATACCCTGAGCTTCAAACACAGGATCTGGGACTTGAAAACACCTAACTGGTTGTTTGTGGAAAGACTGGGCCATAATATGGTGCTTGTGACTTTATTGGGACCTAAAAGCTTAATGTCCCCAGAGCAAGACTGAGGTGTGAGATTTTTGTTTCCTTTTACTTCAGTGTCCACTTTTCAGTCACTTAGTGAGATTTGAAACAATCTATAATTTTTCTATTTTTTCACTGCAAAAATAGTGGGTATTTTTTAACTCAGCAATTATAGGTTTCATTATGACAGTTTAATGCATATATGTACTGGTTATTTTTCTATTGCTGTGATAAAACATCATGATAAAGACAACTTATAGAAAAAAGGAGTGTTTGAATTTACAGTTCCAGAAGGCTAAGATCCCATCATGGTCATTCCTTTGTATTCTACCAGTACTCCAAGTCCTGATTAGTAACATTAAGAGACAGAGGGCCTATAACTTGATTGACAAAGAACAGACTGTCATGTTGTGCCTACCTTAAACTAAAATTCCTCATCAACTCAATGAACATAGGTCAAAAAATATTTTAAGTTAAATATTTGATGATTTGGAAGACAATGGACATTTTAAATTAGTGAACAGAAACTAAGTATTGAATTTATCAACAGACCACTCTTTTGCTACTATTGTTATTATTCATGATGTTGTTATAAATACTTAAAGGTAAGCTGGATGTCGTGGGTCCTAATGGAATTTTGATCAAAAAGCAAAGTTAAATTTCCCCTTCAGAGAAGTTAGTGAAGCTGTAAGAAAACCAAGTAAAGTTGATTTTTTTTTACTATTAAAAAAAACCTGTTATGACAGGGAAGCATTGCTATGGCATGTTCTCTATGCTGTGAATGTGTTGCTCTGATTGGTTAATAAATAAAGTGCTGATTGGCCAGTACCCAGGCAGGAAGTATAGGCGGGGCAAAGAGAGAGGAGAATTCTGGGAACAGGAAGGCTGAGAGAGGAGACGCTGCCAGCTGCAGCCATGAAAAGCAGATGTTAAGATACCTACTGGTAAGCCACAAGCCACGTGGCAACTTGTAGATTAATAGAAATGGGTTGATTTAAGATCGCAAGAAGCCTGCCATGGCCATACATTTTATAAGTAATATAAGCTTCTGAGTGATTATTTTATAAGTGGGCTGCAGGATTGCGGGGGCTTGGCAGGACCCGGAGAGAAACCCTCCAGCCACAAAGCATGGAAGCAGGCCAAAGGCGTGGCTGCAGAAATAGCCGAGAGCTCACATTTTGAACTGCAAGCAGGAAATTGAGCAGGAATAATAGGAAGTGGCCTGAGCCTTTTAACTCTCACAGTCCACCTCTAGTGATAGACTACCTCCATCAAAGTCACATCTGCTAAGCCCCTTGAACGGTGCTACCAATTGGGACCAAGCATTCAAACTCCTGAGCCTATGGGGGACATTGTCATTCAAACCACAAAATATGTCAATGCACTTTGTTCTTATTCACCTGCCTCCCTTAGTACATTTCCTCCTCCTCCTTCCTAGCTAACCCCTAGAGCTTTTCCCCTTCCTTCCCCAAATAGGAGCCCTCATGCTTTTATATCACATGTATTTTCTGTTTTCCCTCTTTGCATCCCTTAATATTTATCACTCCTTTCTCATAGTTCCTCTTCTACTTTCAACACATACACAGGAACATACAGGCACAGAGATTTAAATCTAGAGGCAATTTGTGAGATAAACTACATGGTCTTGGCTTTTCCGAGTTGGTTTTACTTAACATGAAGATCACTACTTACAAATATTGATCTCCCATTGCGTCCATTTTCCTACACCAGTCATGATTTCACCTACTTTTTAATTCTGAATAAAATCCCATTGTGTCCATGTACTATATTTTCTTTCTACTTATGTGGACATACAAGCTGGCACAGTTTCCTGGCTATTATGAACTGTGTGGTTACAAACATGGGTGTATAAGTATCTCTGTGGTGTATTGATTTAGAATTCTTTGGATATATACCTAGGAGTATTAGAGCTATTTCAGTTTTTAGTTTTTGAAGAACATCCACACTGGCTTCCGTAGTAGCTGTAATACACTCTCAACAACAGTTGAGAAGGCTCCTTGTTCTTTATATCTTTACTGGCATTTGTTGTCATTATTTTCTTGACAATAGCCATTCTAACTAGAGTATGAGGCAATCTCAAAGAAGATTTAATTATGGTATCCTGATGGCTAGTAATGTTGGACACTTTTTAAAATATGTATTGGCCTCTGTGTTTCTTCTTTTGGAAACCGTATGTTCAACTCATTTGCCCACTTAGGGAAAGGATGATTTGTTTGTGTCATGTTTAAGTTTTGCAGTTCACAATACATACTAGATATTAATTCTTTGCCTGATATATGTTAGCAAAGCTTTCTTCCCATTCTGTAGGCTATCTCTTTGCCCTGGTGCTTTTTTTTATTTTATTGTGTAGAAGTTGTTCATTCCTGTGATTACCTACTGTGATGTTGGGGTCTTTATTGGAAAAGTCTTGCCTACGTCTTATCATGCTTGCTTTTTTTTCCTTTGGTGGTTTAGCTTCTGATTCTGATCTCTGATCTATTTTGAATTATGCAGATCTGGAGTTTTGGGTTGTCACATTCCAGATTTTAGAAGAAATATTCTCTCAGTTTTTTCCACATGTAGAATTGTGTTGACTAATGTTTTGTCATTATGTTGAGGTGTCTTCTTTTTGTTCCTAGTGTAGTCAAGCCTTCTATCAAGGAAAAATTATAAATCACTATATTTTTGCATATTAATAGTTTCATATATTTATACGATGAGTTTATTTTTACTTATATTTTATCCCCCTCTTTTCCTATCTTATTTCTTGTCTTTTTCCTGTCGAAATCCTTCTTCTGATAAGTTCCCTTCTTACTTTAATGTACTTTTTGTATAAGACCCACTGAGTTAAAGAAGGGTGGCTTAGATGAGCATAAGAAGCAGGTTATTTACTAATGCATGGGCAGCTAATCAGTACCTTCATCATGGAAGAAACTGACACCCAATCTCCCAGTCACCACTAACTGCCTCATGGTGGTTTGAAAGAGAATGACTCCTACAGGCTCAGATACTTGAACCCTTGGTCTCCACTTGATAGACCTATTTGGGAAGGGTTAGGAGGTGTGGCCTTGTTGGAGGAGGTGTGGCCTTCTTGGAGAAGGTTTATCATTGGGGGTGGGCTCTGAGGTTTCAAAACCCTCAGTTCCAAGTTAGCATTTTCTCTGTCTGGTGCTGTGGATCAGATGTGAACTCCTGGCTGTCATGCCCAGATCATAGAGACCCCCAAAAGACCACCACGAAGACTGAATCCCATATGCCAAAGCAAAGAGCCTTTATTTCAAGCTCAGAGCTTGGTCTCTCTGTGTATCCAATGCAGCAGTGAGAGCAGGGAGCCCCAAGCCGGGGTGGAGTAAGGTTTTTTATCATAGCAGAGGTTGGGGTGAAGGGATTTCTAGGGTTCAGGGCCCTGATTGACTGACATTTGTCTAGGGGGTATCTTGGTAAAAAGGGAGAATAGGTCTGTGCTAGGCTCAGGGACATCTGACAATCTTGTCTAATCTTAACAGCTGGAATGTTTGAGATGTCAAGTACTTCCCCCCCCCTTGCCCCATTCCTGGGTGGGGTCAGCTTATGGCTTTTCCTGGATCCAGGTGTTGCCTACCATTAAGCCTGTCACAGCACCTGTGTCTGGGCCCATAAGCCTATCATGGCAGCTGTGTGGTCAAGCTGTTTTGGGCCCCTCCACACTGGCTACTTTTCCAGAACCACGTCTCCCTGCCTGCTGTTGTGCTACTTGCCATGATGGCAATGGACTCTAATCCCTGGAACCATAAGCCCCAAATTAAATGCTTTTTTTTTTTTTAGAAGCTGCCTTGGTCACCATGCTTTGTCATAGCTAACTAAGAGAATCCCTCAGGGAAGGGTGAGGACTCATAAACAAATCCTCCTTCCTTGATGAAATGTGGATGGGCTCAAAGTTGTACAAGTCTTGTGCCACTGATCTCAATGTCAGTGAGGTCATGGGTGTATCAGACATGTCGTGTCCAGAAGACACTGTTGCTCGGCAGTCTTCCCCATCCTCTGGCTAGTACAGTCTTTTTGTCTGACTCATGGATAATGGGGTAATAGAGATGGCTCATTCAAGACTGTGAATAGACTTAGGCATGGTGTGGTGGCACATGTCTTTCATCCCAGTGTTGGACTGGAACCTCCAGCTCATTCCTGCTTGATCCAGAAAGCTCCACTTCTCTTTCTCCAAACCGCACCCTCTCAGAGAATCTCCAACAAGAACAGATGCCAAAAAGCCCAGTTCCTCACTCCTGGTGGCTATGGCAGCTCCTCCCCTGAAGCTGCCAGTAGCCCAAGACCATGCCTAAACCAGTTAGCTTTGGACCATACTTAAGCACAAACTCAGTTTCTGATAGACACTTCATCACCCCTTGACTACAGGGTATGTAAGCTCCCTGCTTTAGTTTGAAGGCATGACTTCTGCCTCAATCTCTGGGGTTGGAGAACTCACCCAGGAGTTGCTTTACTCAAATAAACCTGTTCTTTTACCCTTTCAGTTTGGCGTTATCTGGCTAACTGCATTGGTGGAGAAACCTATTACAGAAAACCGATTAGCCAGGACTTGGGAGACAGAAGCAGACAGAGTTCAAAACCATACTATCAGTCTACATAGCAAGTTCCACATCAACCAGGGCTACATGATGAGGTCCTGTCTCAAAAAAACAAAAACAAAACAAAAAAAAAAAAAAACCAAAAAAACAAAAACAAAAACAAAACAAAACAAAAAAAAAAAACCAAAAAAACAAAAACAAAAACAAAACAAAAAAAAACAAAAACAAAAACAAAAACAAAAACAGGCACAACAACAACAAAAAAACAAACCACAAAACAGAATGCAATCATGGTTAAACAAGGTAAAAGGGTGGGACTTGATTCTGATGCATGCCTTTTTAGTAAAGCCAAATGGTTCATAGCCCAGCTTATATGACCTAAGGATCTAAGATGCCAGATATGCAGGTTCATCGAAGATCAGCCTGAGACAGTAGCTCCTACTTTGTGTCTCACAGCAGTGAAAAAGAATGAAAAACTCAGAATTCCATGGGCGTAATCCCAGTAGAAGCAGGCGTCATTAATATCAAGTATTATTGGCAAACAGTGAAAAGCTGAGGGAAAATGAGAAACTAAAGAGGCAAGTGATTCCAAGGGGGGAAATCCACTGAATTTCCTTTGTTTAGGAATTTTATAGGGCAACAGCAGAAACTAGACAAAGGCTGAGATCATCTCTATTGACATTGGTTCATTCTCTGAGCTACCAAGGACTGGGTCAATGGAGGTTCTACACACTCAGCATTTGGCTGGCCCATTCCAGGGAGATGATCATACACTGTTCATGTGCTGCTCACCCAATTAGGTGGTTGAGGCCTCCCTGTGAACATCCTGATTCCATTCGTATTAGAGATTGCCTGTGACTGTCCACTAGCTGTTAGTCATTTGACTGGTGTTCACGACCCTCTGACCTTGCAAATGTGTCAGGAGCAGCGAATTATTCTAAGCTCTAATTTATCACACATTTACATAATCAGTTGTAGCTTCACCAAGCAGAGGGTTAACTCCACCACAGCCACCAGGATATAGCAACAATGGTTCTTGGTTATTTCTTATTTTGTCTATATGGTGGTTTGGGGGTCTCTTTCTTGAAGCAGGTGCATATAGCAGGCTTTCTTTGGGCCACCAACCAGCTCCCAAATCATGACACAGATACTTAATATTAATTTTGAATGCTCAGCCTTATCTTCTGCTTGTCCCACTAGCTCTTATAACTTAACCGGTTTCTCTTCATCTATGTTTTGCCTCAGGGCTTTTTACCTTACTTTCATTCTGCATGTCCTACTTCAAGACTCGTTGGCTGACAGCTGCCTGGCTGGCTAGTCCCATGTATCTCCCTTTCCTTTTTTCCTGCTCTCTCCTTCTCTCCTCCTCTGGAAGCTAGATTCCTCTTCCTATTTATTCTCTCGCCTTGCCTATTATTCTACTGCCTAGCTATTGGCAGTTCAGCTTTTGTTTTGGTGGATTTTTTTTTTGGGGGGGGAGGGGGACAAGTTTTCAAGACAGGGTTTCTCTGTAGCTTTGGTGCCTTTCCTGGAACTCACTCTATAGCCCTGGCTGGAATCGAACTCACAGAGATCTGCCTGCCTCTGCCTCCCAAGTGCTGGGATTAAAGGCGTGTGCCACCACCTTCCGGCTCAGTTCATCTTTTTATTAGACCAATCAAGTGCCTTAGGCAGACAAAGCACCACATCTTTACATTGTTAAACAAAGGCAGCGTAAACACATCTTTGCCTAGTTAAAGCAACATTTCACAACAGGTGCTATTCTTAGAATTGAGTCTGTTATAAACAGCTGTAGTAGAAGAGAGACTTGAAAGGACAGTAGAGCTTCAAGGATTACGGAGAGCCAGCTGGCCTGTCTTCAGTGGCCCAGAGTCTTATCCCTCCTCTTCCATGATTACCTTGACTATCTCACGCTCAGCTGCATGCTTTTTTTTTTTTTTTTTTTTTCATCTTTTTAGGTGCTCCGGACTCTGTAGGTTTAATCTTTAATCTTTTCAATTCCAGAGTCTGGTCTCACCATAACTAATGTAAGCAGCCTGCAGTTATTAACAATGGGCCCTCTCCCCTCCCTGCCTGCCTCATTTCCCCTGGAAGAGTGTCCTTATAAGAGAAAGAAGCAAGACTCACTCACTCTTGCTCTCTCTCTGTTTCTTCCCCACCTCCCACCACATACATGTATCAGAGGAAAGACTGTACTGTGGGACAGAAAGCAAGGAAGAGTTTCCTTATCAGAAACCCTAGATCAATCTTGCAGGTACACAGAGCTTGAACTACCAACCTCCGGAGGGAGCTGTTAGAAAATAAATTTGTTTTGTGCACAACCCAGACACCAAGTCTGTGTATTTTATTGTCAGCTGGGAAGCCTAAAATGCCATTTGTTAAGCACTCTGCTACATAGTAAGGATGCAGACTAAGGAAAACAGAGGCTTTCTCTCTATTGATTAATGGGAGTAAAGGAAAGAGAGGAAAGGAGGGATGATCAATACTACTAACAAAGCCCACTAAAGAGGATACCATGGCAGCCTTGGGGAGGGGAGATTACCACTGACTGAGAAGTTTGGAAAAATTTGACAACAGAGGCAATTTATAATGTTGTGTCTTTTAGAAAACAGTTTGGGAGAGAAAGAAAGAAAGAGAGTAGTTCTTAATTAAGCCTTAGAAAAAAAAATGTAAGGAAAGATGAGGATATGGATAATTGCATTGGTATTTAGAAAGGAAAAAAGCAATTCATTCAAATTAGAACATAAGAGATGCAGGAATGCACCGAGGCAGAGAAAGGCTATAGAAATCAATCAGCCCTGTCAGTTCCAGGTCTTGCAAGAACGTCCCCAGAGCTACATGACAAATGTCAGGGGCATCCAGAGTCATTTTCCTAAATCACCAGTGGTTAAAAATAAGGAAATAAAACCTTCAAAAAGGAACACATATGTAAAGATTAGAAGAGAGGAGACTTGAATTCTTATAGTAAAATATAAAGTTTAATACAGATTTAAATGTTTCCAGGAACAAATACATATTATAGAGAACTCCATTCCATTCATAAGTAAAGATGCTGAATCACAGTTCATTTAATGAAGACAATTTTGTAAGTAGAATCAATAGGCCTGTCTGAGAAAATGGAAGTTATAGCATGAATAACCTCAGTGTCTTTTCATTAGCTTTTCCAGTGTTCTGTGGAATGGTTTACTGACATTTGTTTGCACAAGTAGTTGCTTCATTGGAAAGGTATTTAAGTAGGAGAGGCTATTTGAGGGATCCACTTTCAGCAAAAGAATGAATGGCTCATCAATAATTAAATCAGTACTATTTATTATTCCCTTACTTAGATGCCCTCCAGTGGTTTGTCTAGAATGGTTTCAGCTAGAACTGTACCAGCAGAGAAGTGGGTAGAGGACACATTCCTGTAAGTTACTAACAAATGTAAAGTCTCAGAGAAACAATCTTATTCACAAAATTAGTCTGAGATGTTTTATCTTCTTTCTTAGAAGTCAAAGTTATTTCTCAAAGAAAAAAAAAAGCTTTAATATCCTAAATTTAAAGATAATTTTATGTCTCAGTTACTTTTCCACTGCTGTGATAAAATACCATAACCAGGGTTACTTACAGAAGAAATGGTTTATTTGGGTTTACAGCTCAAGAGTCCATGATCATCAGAGGGAAGTGGCAGGCACAGCAGCTGGCACAGAAACTGAGAGCTCCCATCATGAGCCACAGGTATCAAATGGAGAGAAAATGCATTGGAGATGGCATGAGTATTAGAAATTCTCAAAGCCACCCCAGTGATGTACTTCTTCCAAATAGGCCACACCCCTTAAACCTTCCCAAACAGCACCAACTGTGACCAAGTGTTCAAACACATGAGCGTATGGGGAGACTTCTCATTCAAGAACCTATATGTGGGAACAAACATTTAATGAACTACAGGAATTCCTGGATACTCTAAGCTTGCTGTAGCACACAATAATGCTCTTAATTTGTTGGTCTGACCATCATACCCTGCCATCAGCCTTAACTTCTTCCAGTAAGCCCAACTCCCTTCTCATATTAGCTCTATTGGATGTTGTGCAATATTTGTTTAACAATGTAAAGATATGTTGCATTTGTTTAACTATGTAAAGATGTGTTGCTGTTTTACCTTGCCTGCCTAAGGCACCTGATTAGTCTAATAAAAAGCTGAATGGCCAATAGTGAGCAAAGACATATAGGTGGGATTTCTAAGCAGGGAGAGTAAGTAGGAAGAGAAATTTAGGCTAGGGGGAAGAGATAAAAAGATGCCAGGGAGATGCAAGGGGCCAGACAGATAGAGATGGAGGAAGCAGGAAAGTAGGACATACAGAATGAAAGAAAGATAAAAATCAGGGCTGGAGAGATGGCTCAGAGGTTAAGAGCGCAGACTGTTCTTCCAAAGGTCCTGAGTTCAATTCCCAGCACCCACATGGTGGCTCACAACCACCTGTAATGAGATCTGGCACCTTCTTCTGTGTACATAATAAATAAATAAATAAATAAATAAATAAATAAATAAATAAATCTTTTAAAAAAAAGTTGTTTATTAAAAAAAAAGATAAAAATCTCCAAGGCAAAACATTGATGAATAGAAACAGGTTAAATTAAGTTAAAAGAACTAGTGGGACAAGGCCTATAAGCTAAGACCAAGCATTCATAATTAATAATATTTATCTGTGTCTTTATTTAGGAGCTAATTGGTAGCCCAAAGAAAATGCCAACTACAATTGGAAGCATATAACTTATTGTTTACATAGTCTTATCAATGAATCTTATTTCTAAAATATACCAGGAACTGGTTGCCACCACTTCAGCCCAGAAACAGCCTCCTCTTAGCTAGAGTATTTTAATCCTCTCAATGTCTCTGTACCGTCACCATAAATCGTTCTCCAAAGAAGAAACAACCCACTCATCTTTAACAGCTAGACTTCTATATCCCTACTAAAAGTGATTGTGTGAGGTATATTTATGGTTTATAGGTTTGGCTTCATTATCATTTTTACATAATGATGATCTGTGAATTTTAATTGTACCTTTTTGTATGTATTTTTGAGACTTACTTTAAGTGTGTCTCTAGAATAAAATTACCAAGTATTAAAGAATTACCCCTTCAACTCATTGTTGAAAACTGAGCCATGCAGTGACTCACAATGATTCAGTGCTCAAATAACATGAGGTTGTTGCTTTTTCTATCATAACGTTGTTTATGGGATGAAATTAGCAAGTCTCACTACTAGCAAGCCTCAGGTTTTATTCAGAAAGGAGGTCCAGAATCAGCTGCATGCTCCACACAGAAGCCCACTGAAGTTCTAGCTTTATGCTTTTGGCAAAATACACATTACTAAAATGAGTCATCTAGAGAACACGTGACCATTTTCAACTGACAGTGGATTATTTGGGATATAGTATCATCATTATATAGATGCATCTGCAGTAAATTTGCAGTAAGGACACCATCTGTGACTCTCATTCTTACAGATTACTAGTACAAGAATACAAAAGGAAGAAAACTGGGCAGGACATGCACATGGTGATCTGAAGACTCAGAGATGGCCCTAAGGAGACCATAGTACTTTCCCAAGAGTAGACAGGACAAGCAAACAATACTAGTGTCCATTTACACATTTGATGAAAACCATTTGAAGTAAAGTGTACACATGAGGCGTTATCAAGACTGAATGAAAAGACTGAAAAATTTCATACTAAAAATACAGGAGGCATTAAAAGTACCACCAGACCTGGTAGCTTATGACTACAATCCCAACCCTTGGGAGACTGAGACAAGGGGATCACTCCTGAATTCCAGGCCAGCCTAAACTAGACAGTGAGTTCCCGTGCAGCCCAAGCTTATAGCATGAGACCCTGTCTCATGCAGCTAGAGATTTCCTGCCTGGCCAACAGTCAGGACAAATCTCTCTCACCCGCCAGTCCCGCAGCCGCTCAGACCCAACCAAGTAAACACACAGAGACTTATATTGCCTTACAAACTGTATGGCCATGGCAGATTTCTTGCTAACTGTTCTTATATCTTAAATTAACCCATTTCTATTAATGTATAAGTTGCCACATAGCTCGTGGCTTACCGGTATCTTAACATCTTCTCATGGCGGTGGCTGGCAGCGTCTCTCTGCCTCAGCCTTCCTGTTCCCATAATTCAATTCTCTCCTTGCCCTGCCTATACTTCCTGCCCAGCTACTGGCCAAGCAGCATTTTATTTATTAAACAATCAAAGCAACACATTTAACATACAGAACATCCCACAGCAGTCTCAAAATCCAAAACAAAAAAATAAACAGAACTCCGTAACATCCATAGAGAAGTCACCTGCTTTATTGCATAGATGAAAATTTTTACAAGGACATAAGGTAGGTATAAAATTGTGCAAAATTGGAAGACATAGGTATTTATGTGCAGATATCACTCTGCAAATGAACAGTTTACATGTACTCGATGTGTAAAAGTTCTGAACGTTACTGATGTCAGTATCTGAGACTCACAAATAAGAAAGCTCAGAGAGTAGTTCTTCTGACCTGAGTCAGAACTTCACAAACCGATCGCCGAAGCACCGCGACGTGATTTTTTTCCCTAAGAATATGACTGAAATACTACTGGCTGTGCTTCATAAAATGTTGTTTAAGGCAATCATTGTAGGAAATGCTATCAAGATTCATAATTGCACAGATCTGTAAGATCTTGCATTTCTGATCACAAGTTACACTGCTGTCGTAACTCACATAAAAATAATGGTAGTATTTCAGGAACTGCTTGCTGTCTATGGCAGCAAATTGTTTAGCCAGTTCATGCAAGCTCCTTGGCTGTAGATCTGCAACACCATAGGTCTGAGTCAGTACATACTCCAGTGTCCAGTTGGATTCTCCTTTTAGATTTGCTTCCGTTAAATTCAAATAATACTGCAACATGTCCTATAATAAAGAAAATAAGAACCCCAGTTCAGAGTGGTTTCAAAATATGGCCCAAATACATTTCTATAAGGACTTCACTTCAGTTGGGCAATGGTGATGCATGCCTTTAATCTCAGCACTTGAGAGGCAGAAGCAAGTAGATCTCTGTGAGTTTGAGGCCAGCCTGGTCTACAGAGCTAGTTCCAGGGCAACCAGGGCTACACAAAGAGAAAACCTGTCTCGAAACACACACACACACACACACACACACACACACATACACACACATCTCAATACCAAAAACTTATATTGCTTTTTAAAATTTTCAAACTAATGAAAAAATATAATAGTACATCATCCAGATACACAGTGAGATGTACAAAATAAAGTACCTTAAAATCTCACGGATAGAGATGACCACTAATAGCGGATAGAAATCAGTAGAGTACTGAAGGCATCAGTTTGGAAGAAGAAGAATTTATGTTTATTCTTAGGGAGGACAATAGTATGTATCAAAGTACACAAATAAGGCTATATACATCCAGTGAAAGCTTGGAAAAAGTGACAAGATCAGGGCTTGGGATGTAGCTCAGTTATTAAAGTGCCTGCCTGCCTTGTATAGGCAAAGTCCTGAGCTCAGTCTCTGCACCCCATAAATCTGGGCATGGGAGTGCATACCTGGAATCCCAGACATTGGGAGATAGAGGCAAAGGGGATCAGAAGTATCAAGAATACCATACATTTTAGGCCAGCCTGTGCTACATGAGACCTAGTCTTAAAACAAACATATAAAAATGGTCAGGAAGCCCTTAAAGAGATGGTCACCTCCCACAAGCAAACTTTACCTACCCACCCATAGGGATGACAACAGACAACATCTTTTGCTGTGGATATTGCTCTGTATGCTGTGAATGTGTTGCTCTTATTGGTTAATAAATAAAATGCTGCTTGGCCAGTAGCCAGGCAGACAGTATAGGCGGGATAAGCAGAGAAGAGAAGTCTGGGAACAGGAAGGCTGAGTCAGGAGTCACCAGCCAGACACAGAGGAAGCAAGATGTAAAAGTACCAGTAAGCCACAAGCCACGTGACAGGTTAATAGAAATGGGTTAATTTAAGATATAAGACTAGATAGCAAGAAGCCTGCCATGGCCATACAGTTTATAAGTAATATAAGTCTCTGTGTGTTTACTTGGGTCTGAATGGCTGCAGGAGCCGGGTGGACAGAGGAAACCTTCACCTATAATCTTTAAATAAGGATACCATGAGATATCAGCATCAAGTGCCTCTTTCATGGCTTGCTGAGAAACATTCTACTAAAAGAATGAAAACTTCAAAGACATATATAAATGTATACAGGTGGGGTCAACTGAACTGCTCCAACTTACCAGCAATGTATAATCACCAGGTTTGTACTGAAATAGTCGGACACCAGGATTATTTGTCTCTGTTTGTAAAACTCCTTTCACTGGTGTGACAGCAGGCGCCACAAATGCAGAATTTATTGGACTTCCTGGGCCAAAAAAACACCAAAAAGTCAGGTATACATTATAACATTTTAATTTAAACTTAAAATTATGAATAGCTTAGGTTAAGAGATCAATAGACAAATATTATGTGCCCATTGATTAATCCTCCAATTGTAATTGCCTCAAAGCACTAAGTGTTACTTTTGAGGAAATAAGAGTATTTAATACCAAAACCAAAGAACTAATACTGATTTTGCTAAGCAGATTAATGTTATTATGGTCATATAAATTACTTATATTTTCTAACAATGAATATACAATTATACAGAGCTATAACTGACTTTATTTTTGAAAGTCCCTTTTAAACACCAGATAAATAGATAGCAGATAGATGACAGACAGGTAGGTTATAGATTAGATAGATAAAAGATGATTGATAGATAGATAGACAGACAGATGATAGGTAGATAGATAGATACATAGATACATAGATAGATAGATACATAGATAGATAGACAGACAGATAGATAGGTAGCAGATATATGAGATATAGATGATTGATACAGACATAGATGACAGAACACAGATAGTAGATTTTAGCCAAACAGATGATTGATCGAGAAATAGATGACAGTGATGACCAAGATGATAGAGAATGAATAGATATATGCTAAATAAAGAAATACAACAAGATCTTGAAAGACAATATATAGATGATAAATAAATACCGCAAGATCTTGATACATATTCAGTACAAATGATAAGTAAACAGGGATTTGTTGATCATATTCTCAGCCTATATATATTTGAAATGTTTTCACAAAAAAACAAGTCTACCATAACTTACATGCTCAGACACACACATACAACAACAACAACAAAAACTGATCTTTTTTTTTCATCATGACTAAAGCAAAGTTTCAATAATTATATAATAATTTGATTGGCACAAGCCTTTAATCCCAGCATTTGGGAGAAAGAGGCAGGTAGATGTGAGTTTGAGGCCAGCCAGGTTTATATAATGAGTTACAGGCCAGTCAGAGCTACACAGTGAGACTCTGCTTCAAAAAAAAATTAAAAATCAAAATCAAAATATTAACATACTTTATAACATATCTATTATAAGAACCATAAACCAATTTTATGTTTGAGCATGGTGGCACATGCCTTTAATCCAGCACTGGGGTAAGCATAGGCAGGTAGATCTTTGTGAATTTGAGGTCAGCCTGGTCTACATAGTGAGTTATATGACAGAGCTCCATAGTGAATCTCTAATAAAAAAAGTCATATTATGATATAAAAAAAAATCAAACTTTAAAGTAGTCATTGTTATAAGATAATTTGTTCTTATAAACATTTCAAAAATATTGTCAAAATACTGAAGAAAATGCAACTTGTTTCCCTCTTGTCTCTATAAAAGCAAACTTTTATTGTTTCTTGCTATAACTTCTAGTTTTCCTTCCTTTTACTGTAAGTGACAAGAGCAATTAAGAATATGCTAAATATTTTAAGGAAGTCTGTGAATTGTGATCTGTACTTTAAATTCTGAGGCATAAAAACAGAGTCATATAAAGAGAAATTTGAGTGTAGCAGGTAAGCAACAAACAGTATTATTACTCCAAACCAAGAGTCTAGCAGAAACTTGGAGTCAGCTAAGGCTTTCAGTGGCTTCTGTGTGAATGCCAAATAAGCAATTCTGGCCCTGCACAGCTGACCAGAGCTTATATTGAAGAAATCTAGTCACATGTCTAATCCTATGATTTGGGCACTCAGCATATAACCATTCAAGATAAATAAGAAAAGGCAAGGGACTTTGCTTTTAAACAATGCTTTAAATGCCATGATTAGTAAACACACTGGTCAGTCACAACTATGCTCCAGTAAGGTGGCCCGGAACCTGCATACAGGTCACCTTCATTACCTTTTTTATCGGAAAGAACCATAAGGCTGTCTCTGTGGGTGTGGCCATAGAACTGCCCTGCAATGACAGAGCTGTATTTTCTGAAAATATCCACCAGTTTCTCATTGTAGTACTGCCTCACTGCTGGGGTACCAGTTGCATAAGGAAGATAACCCACTGGCACGTGTGCTATGATATATACCTGAAAAAAGAAATACAAGGAGGCACATGACAGCTTGTTTGCACATTTATCATTACTAAATGACAGCTGGATTGTTGTTGGTTTTCCTTTTTGGGGCCCCCACCCAGCTCCCAAATAAATCACACATGGAGGCTTATTCTTAATTATAAATGCCCAACCTTATCTTGGCTTGTTTCTAGCCAGCTTTTCTGAACTTTAAATTAACCCATCTGCCTTTTGCCCCTGTGCTTTTCCCGTTCTCTTATTTCTATAAATCTCACTCTTACTTCATGGCTTGCTATGTAGCTGGGTGGCTGGCCACTGGAGTCCTCCTCCTTCTCTGGCTCTTTCTTTTTCTCCCAGATTTCTCCTTCTATTTATCCTCTCTGTCTGCCAGCCCTGCCTGTTTCTCTCTCCCACCTCACTATTGGCCATTCAGCTCTTTCTGAGACTATCAGGTGTTTTAGACACACACAGTAACACAGCTTCGCAGAGTTAAACAAATGCAACATTAACAAAAGTAACACACCTTAAAATAATATTCTACAACACTGGATACTCATGACTGAACATATACTAACTAAAATTTGGAAAGCAAATACACTTTCTCTTCTGTTTCTGAGACTAAGGGGAAAAGCTGCAATTATGCAATGATTCATTATAACATATATCTCATTTGTACTGGACTGTTGGATAGTATAAGAACACTGACCTGAGTCCACTTTGTTTTTAAATCTTGATTTTTAAGGCATTTATTAATTCCTGATTCTGCTAATTCTAGTCTAGAGGATCTACCTTCTCCTTATTTTGCAGAGAGCTGTTGAGTGTATTTTCCAACCATTCAAATTGATTTGCTGGGTCTGTCTTATTCAGGGTCATGATATTCGGGCCATAGTACAGGTTTGTATTTAGGCTAATGATCCTCAAGTCTGGATTACTTGCAACTTTCTGGGAGTAAAAGCCACCTGTAAAAACAAATGGAAAGCACACTTTAGGAAGGTGAATACACAAACATGTAGATACTGTGAAAGTGAATTCTTATGGCTAACAATGCAGACTGGCATTCTCACAGGGTAAGAATCTAAGTTAACATTAACTGAAAGGGAACCATGGGTCAGGTCCAATGTATAAGATTATGAGGGAAGAGCAGTGGCATCAAATATGCATGTTTGGGTAGTAGGAAATGAAACTGATTTAAAAAAATTAGTAATTTATATTACAGTAAACCACAACAGCTCAAAATGCAGGGCTGTGGAATTGCATCCCAACTGCCACATCTACAACACAACTTCCCAGTGGAAGACAGGGAAGAGAGATTGTAAGAGCCAGAGGACTGGGGAGTTTCCTACGAGATTGTGTGTTCTACTGTTAGAGAAACGACACCTCTATAGTAGTCTCACCGAATATGGCTGCCTAAACACAATCTGAACAAGGACAATACCAGTAGACATGCTAACGTGGAAGGAAAATAGCTCCCAAGGGACCCACCTTAGATAAAGAGCTACAGGAAACTAAGGAATAATGAAAATGGGAGAAATAGTCTTCCCCAGGCAAGAGATACCAACTGATTATCCAATACCAAATGGTCAGCTCTGGAAATATATACATACAAGTAACATTATACAGACTGAGCAGGTTGTATTCGTGTATTTAGCAAGCTATCTATCTGTCTGTCTGTCTGACTGTCTGTCTATCTATCTATATCTTTCTTTCTTTCTATTTGTCTACCTATCTGTTTATCTATCTATCTACCTACCTCTCTACCTACCTATCTATCCATCCATCCACCTATCTATTTATCTATCTATCTATCTCTCTATATACATATATATGTATATATCTTTATTTCTATTTGTCTACCTATCTATCGTATCTATTGTATCTATCTATCTATCTAACTATCTATCTATCTATCTATCTATCTATCTATCTACATACCTACCTATCTACCTACCTACCTATCTATCCATCCATTGATCCACCTACCTACATATCTATCCATCCATCCACCCACCTACCTATCCATCCATCCATCCATCTATCTATCTATCTATCTATCTATCTATCTATCTATCATTTATCTAGTCACATAAGTAACAACGAAGAAAAAGCACTCATGCATTGAAAGAGCAAGAGGGGAGAGATACATGAGAGAATTAGAGGAAGGAAAGGGAAAGGAGAAATTATGCAATTATATTTTAATCTCAAAAAATAAAAAAATAACAATATATGCACTAGCTCCTAGTTTTAAATAATAGGACTTAAGCTGAGTCCTATTATTTAAATTATGAATCTTCCTTCCTTGTTTATCTCAGGTATTTTATTACCGTGCTGAAATGCTTACTAAACACACATTACTATTCCAAAAGAGAGGAATGGGAAAACAACAGAGAAGGCTCAGACAGAAGCGAGATGGACTTTCAGCAGGATAAACATTAAATTTTAACTCTGTGGCTGACATCTACTGTACACAGCAGTGGGACATCAGCTTTAGTTGGGGAGTCCTATGGCCTTCTTGACTGCATGTCACATGCCCTCTCTGGGGCTGCCTCTGCTTGCATTTACATCTTCCCTTGGAACTGCTATGGTCTCCGCACAGCTTCACTCACCATCTTCTCATGGGCTGCCCATGGGATGGGAAGGAAAGACTCACCATGTACTCCTTATGGTACTTGTCTACACATCTCAAGGCCCATCTGAAAACCTTAGCTATTCTTGCTTTACCAGCTGTTCCTTCATAACATTGTGCTTTTGAGGTAAAAGTATCTAATCTTTCTTCTCAATCCATTTTCCAATTTAAAACATACACTTTCATTCATATTCACATTCAAAGTTCAGCTTTTTCTTCATGTGATCATGGTTGAGGGTGGGACATCAAGGCAAAGAGCTCCTTCACAAGATACACCAGTTCACATGTGTCCTAAAGTCTCACTGCTGTTTACTAGCTTTCCTACAAAGTAGACACAAAGACCATCTAGAATTGGGAGATGCAACCAAATGTTAAAGATTTAAGTCTAAACAAGTAATCAAAAGGGAAGCAAAGGAGCATTCCACTAACCTTTCTTTAAAGTGCTAATAGCTTCTTCATCCAACCATGGTTTCCAGAGGTCAGCTACAGCACTGTAGACCTTGCTGGTGGCTATTGGCAGTTGGTCCTGGCCACAAAGAAGACAACCCATAATTGAAACTTTAAAGATATTTGGATTAATTAATGGGAATATTGCTTGAGTGCTGACTATGTTAGTCATCTGTAGGCACTAAATTTTCTGTCTTTAAGAAATTTGCATAACCTAGCAGAGAAAAGGTAGACAAAAGCTGATGCACTAACTGTAGGACATATTGCCAAGAGCTACCATAGAGGTCCTAGGAGAACAGAAGAAGACGATCATGTCAGGCAAGGAGTGAAGGTGGCATTTAAAGTAGGGATTGAGCAACAATTTCAAGTTGGCATTAAAGAAAAATACATGATCCAGACATAAACACAAAAGCACAGAGGTGTGTGCTATGTGCAGAGAGATGCTCATGCTTAGGGCCTGGGCAGGGTTTAGATGGCTGATGAGATCAAGTGTGTTCCCAAGACAATGAAGGCAGGTTTGAGCCTGCACACACAGGACTGGTGTAGCACGCTGTAAGAGTAGAGAAAATTTAATGACTTAAGATTTTAATAAAGTCATTTAGAATACTATTCCAAAGCTGCGCAATTCCTTCAAGAGTCAGATTTCTGCCTGAGTGCTTGTGATTTGCATTAGACTCTTTGTGGAGGGCTAAGTTGTAATCCATTGTAACTAAAAAAATAAAATAAAATAAAATATATTTAAAAATTAGGAGCTGAAGAGACAGCTCAGCAATTAAGAATATGTACTGAAGAGGACTAAGTTTGGTTCCCACCAGTCATGTTGGGTGGCTTACACTGCCGGTAACACCAATCCCAAAGGATCTGATGTCTCTAGCCTCATATGCACACACACATACACACACACACACACACACACGGGGGGGGGGGGGGGGTTTTAAAAATATTTTTTTCCTTTTGGGCTGAGACCTGACTACCATACAGAAATGAGCTATAATAAGAAAGGACCTTACCCATGAACTTGGCAGCACCAGACTTAACAATGTAGAAGTAAATAGAAACCCTGGTCCATACTGCTAACTTGAGTAGTAATGGGAAAGAACTTCTGGGTAAGTAATCTGCCTCTGATGAACAGGTGAGGTAGTTACCTATCACTGTGTATGTTTGTGGAGTTATCCTGCAGGTTTAGAGGCTTTTAATGGCAGAATTTTACACATTCAGCACTCTCTTAAAATTATATCCCAGATAGCAGTCTTTAGGGGAATCTATTCTGAAATTTTCGTGTAATATTCGATATATCTAAAGCTATGCGGTGGAAGAGAGCCAGGGAACACAAGAGGAGTTATAGGAGGGGAGAAGGAAAGGTAGAAATGACATAAATACAGTACTTGTGTATGAAACAGTAAAAAACCATGTTTTTACATTAATAAAAGATCAGGTGGGTATGGTGATGCAAGCCTTTAATCCCAGCATTCATGAGACAGAGGCAGAGGCAGAAAGAAAAGAAGTAATCGGGGGAAAAAAAATCACAAGGTAGGAACTGAAAATCAGATTCAAGGGAAAGTACCTGATTAGTTTGTGGGAGACCTTGGGTTTAGAATGTGGGAGACCCTGGATTCAATCCTCATCAGTAAAACCCATAATCTAGAAATGGGGGAAAATGTAATTTGTATATATGCAGCCTGGGGGAAAATGTAATTTGTATATATGCAGCCTGATTTACCTACAGAAAGAACAATTTAGAAGTCAGTATTTATGTCTTTGAATTGCTTTAAGCTTTGAACAAAAACTAGGATGAAGATAAAGTAAAATCCCAAAGAAATTTAAAAAAAAAAAATTCACCTGGGATATGATTTAATGACCACAACTTTACTTACTGAGGGCTTATGAGGTACCAGGAAATAGGTTACACTCTTTTCATATATTATCACTGATATGCACAAAAGCTTTGCAAGGTAAATATTGTCACTCTTGTTTGTAAGTGAGTGACCTATAGAAGAAAGACATGTGAATTGTGATAGAAGAATGTCTTTCCATATGCTGTGAATATGTGTTGCTTTGATTGGTTGATAAATAAAGCCGTTTGGCCTATGGCAAGGCAGCTTAGAGGTAGGTGGGAAATTCAAAGAGAGAGACAGGAAGAAGATGGCGGAGATGCCAGTGAGCCACCAAAGGAGCAATATGTAATATGACGCAGGTAAAGCCACAGAACATGTGGTGATACATAGATTAATAGTTATGGTTAATTTGAGATATAGAGCTAGCTAGCTAAAAATTTGAGCCATGGCCATGCAGTTATAATTAATATAAGCCTCTGTGTGCTTACTTGGGCGATGTGAGTGGGAGAGATTTGTCCTGACCACTGGCAGGCTGGGACACAGAAAAAAAATCCAGCAACAGAATTGCCTAAGGCTAAGCAAGTTCTCTGACCAGAGAATGATGGAACTATAAATTCTCATGAACAAACCTCTGTACAAATTGATCCTTTTTGTTTTGTTTTGTTTTGGTTTTTTTGTTTTTCAAGAGAGTGTTTCTCTTTGTACTCATGGCTATCCTGGAACTCGCTCTATAGACCAGGCTGGCTTCAAACTCACAGAGAGCCACCTGTCTCTGCCTCTGGTGCTAGGATTAAAAGCATGCACCACCACTGTCCAGCTTGAGTTTTTCACAACTGTAACAGAACACTGTCCCATAGCTAAGTATGCACAGGTACCTTTACAAATCGCTTCTGTGAGTGACTGGAGTCAGGTCACATCAAGTATTGAATATCCTGAAAATAATTTTTGTTTTGAATTACATCGGAATTGGATAAGCTGGATTGGAACACAGACATTTATTTATTTTAATAGTCTTCCTACTTGTGTCCATAATAATAATCTACCTTAAAACAGAATGTGTTGATCTTCATATGTCTACAAGTTTGGAAAAATGGAAACACCTGTCTATATTAACCTTGTTTTATAGGCCTATTATGGAAATGGCAAACGAATAAGAAAATATATTGAAAGGACTGGGGGAACTAAAGAAATTTATAACAAAAAAAAAGAACTAAAAATCCATAAACTATGAAATTTACTTCTAAAGAACATTATTGGCACAATAGTTTATGAATTGTTCTTTTTTAATCATTTGAAAACACCCATAACCTTCCTTGATGGTTATCACAAGAGTACTTCCTTGAGATCCATTCTTATACCCGACCCTTGTCATAATTTTGACACTATTAATAGGGAAATTATCTAAGCACGTCTGGAAGCTGAGGTCAGTTTTACCTGTGGCCAGTAATCATGATTGCCCAGGGCAGGAAAAACCTGGAGGTTTGGAAAGAGGCTCTGGACGGTCATTGTCATGTTAGTGATCACCTTTATAACAGTGCCTGTAGAGAGTTCAGGTACTGGGACATGAGGTGGGCTATCCCTGAAAAGGAGACAGAAATATAAAGAATAAAATCACTAGATTTGTGGGTGATAACTTGTTGTAGCTATCATAGATGTCTACTTTAGAATAGTAAGTTAAAAGAGTCAGAGAGTAGCCAATGGTGATGGCATACCCATAGTTCCTACTATTCAGTAGACTGAAGTAAGGGATGGGTTGAGCCCAGTATTTCAAGATCAGCTTGAACTACATAGCAGAACACAACCTCAAAAAGGGTAGGGGGATGGGGTGAGATAAATACTCTTCATCTACTGATAATAGAAAAGGAGGTAGGTGGTAATACAGGAAATTCTAGCCTATTTTGCACCCTGGCTGAAGATTTATAAGAAACAGCACAGAATCAGAAAAGTGTAGACTGTAGGACTAAAAGCATAGATTCAAATATCTGTTTTACCAACAAGTAATTATATACATGTGGGCGAGTTGTTTAGAATCTCAGTGTCTTCATTTCCTCCCCTCTATCATGGAAATAATATGATCAAGGGATATAAATATTAATAAGTTGCAGAATAGAAATTAATTAAAACAGTCCTCCACACAAAGTAAACACCTTATAAAGATTAGCTATATAGCCTGTACTCAGGAATTAGAAATACAGTCTTGAACATAGTATTCTGATGGATGGACCTAGTTGATTATTCCCCCCCCCCATAAAATGATGCTTCACAAAACTGTCATCACAGGTTAGCACCCATTGTTATCTTCTGTTCTTAATTATTTGACCAAAACTTATTGTCATATTAATTCATATTACAAGAAACTGATGCAAGTGTGTTACTCATGGAATCATCTCTTAGTTAGCACAAACATATTTATAAAGTCTATTCCACAGGAAAAAAGCCCACAGGATGGTTAAAACTGTCTTTATCATTAATAATATTTACTAATGTGGTCTAGTATTTTTTTTTTACATAATAGGTTTTATTAATTCTGAGAGTTGCACATATGCATACAATTTACCATGGTCATAGTCACTTCCAATTCCCATTAACTCATCCTAGATCAACACCCACCCCCCATTCCCTCCCAACTCCATGCTCCCTCTGTTTCCTTTTTAACTTAGTCCAGTTTGCACTGGGACCTTTCACTGTAGCATAAGACCTAGCATGCTTTAAAACAAACAATTCTTTATGAAATTTAGCACACTAACGAAGATTGCCACAGTGTAGGACAATACTACATAATTAAGAGTTTATATAAGTTCTTACCCTGTCCATATCATGAAAGATGCTTCTTGTCCTGAATTCTTAATAAAATCAAATGCTGACAAAATAAGTTGATATGGAGAGTCACACAGAACATCTCCAAAGGGGCCAGGATTGGAGGCATTTGCACCTTTAGATGAAGCACACACCTTGGTGTGGTCATCTGTAATGTGGTAAGTCGGGTCTAGATGCAAGTCAGTCACGTGCCAAAACTGTCCTGTTGGTTAGAAAAGAAATACCAATAAATTTGTGTTTAAAGTAAAACCAAGACATCTGCTCCCCTTGCCGCAGAATGAAGTTGTCACAATTGCAGGGTTCTTACACTACAAAGTTAGTACCACTCTCTCCCGTGAGATGAAGAAGCTTCAAATAACAGAAGAACATACAACTTTCATGTGTGAAACCAATGAGTCCAGAGTTAGCTTTATTACTCAGCAAAGACTCTAAGAAAGATGAGATTGCACAATGAAACGCTTGATGTCATCTTTCTGAGAGGCCAGTGAGAGCGTATCCTATTGTGTCTCAATAGCATGTCTTCTTGCAGAATTGAAAAATTATTGGCTTTACTCTTGTAGAAAAACAATCACTTAAAAATACTGTCTGCTGTACCAAGACTGCACAAGTAGATAGAGTGCAGAATCAGGAAATGTTTATCTCAGTTAATTCTTATACAATTTCTCTCTCTTACAGGAAAAAACCAAATCTTTACTAGAAGCCATGACACAAACACATGATTGCTTAGATGTTCTTTAAAGCTAACTAATCAGAAGTAAAACCATCATACACTTGTACTCAATGTTTATATTATGGGATGCAGTTCTTAAAAGACAAATTTTCTACTGGGAAAACCAAATCTATTTTTGCAGTAATCCTACATGGAAATCGTATTAAGAAATACTATTTCATTGAAAGAATTATTAGAGCAAGTAATGGTATCTTTCACTATGAATCTGTGTTATATGCCAGGTGTAGTTTATCTATCTATCTATCTATCTATCTATTTATTTATTTGTTTTTTTCAAGACAGGGTTTCTCTGTGTAGCTTTGGTGTCTGTCCTGGATCTCGCTCTGTAGACCAGGCTGGCCTCAATCTCACAGAGATCTGCCTGGCTCTTCCTCCTGAGTGCTGGGATTAAAGGCGTGCGCCACCCCTGCCTGGCAGCCAGGTGTAGTTTATATGACAGATATGGTATTAAGAAACTTGTATATGTTGTATCACTTCATTCTTAAACAGACTCTATGAAGTTGGACTTACCATTTTGAGTCTATAGTAAAGAAACTAATGTTGGGTGTGTTTTGAATGAGAAATATCCCCACAGGCTCAGGTATTTGAATAGTTAGTCCCCAATTAGTGGAGTTAAGGAATCTTGAGGAGGTATAGCCTTGGTTGAGGAAGTACATAATAGTGGGATGGGTTCTGAGAGTCCATATCCCCCAACCCCCAGCCCCCTCTGTTTTCCATTTGTGGTTGACGATGTGACCATTGAGCTTCCTGATCCAGCCCCATATGCCATGCCTTCCTATCCTGGATCTAGAAACTCAAATAAACTCTACCTTCTAGAAGTTGTCTTGATAGTGGCATTTATCACAGCAACAAAAGTTCACTAATACAGTGACTCAAATAGGAAATTTGGTGAGCATACACAACTTATATATGATCCCGCATATAAGGGAGCCCATATGTTGAAGAGCTTTCAAGTTTCCTTACATATAATGTATACATAAATTCCACCATTGTGTTGCTCTCTCATATATAATTAACTTCTTCAATGCTGACATGTGTCCAGCTTTAACAGCCATGATGGTTTTTTTTTGTTTGTATTTTTTTTTTTTACTTTTCTGAAAGCATAGGAACCTTTAGGACAGCAGAACAAAATTTTGGAATCACAGAAAATCAAACATTTTCCTTATTTTAATTATCATACTTATTTAGTGAGTATATTCTTTGCATTTTTTCAGACTGTTCTCTTCAATTGCTCTTCAAAATAACCCTCCAAACATACTTAAAAGAGTTTTGAACTCACTCTGTTTTCAGTTTACAGATGAACTATACCAGAAGAAACAGCAATAACCAGTAGGATGCAAACTTTTTAATCTATGCAAAAATGATAAAACCCAATGGAAAAACACAGTGAAAACAGTTATGATGATGTTTTGACTGTTGATTTGAAACATGCCTATGAGGAACTCTTGTGTCCTGATGTAGAAAGATTCAGTCTACAGTGGCAGGCACTAGTCTCAAGGAACATGATCCTGGATTGTGTAAGTAGAGAGAGAACTGGGCACAAGTAAGCACGGATCATTTCTTCTCTGTCTGCTCTTGACTGTGGATGTGACCAGCTGCCTTATGTTCCTGCTCTGGCTTCCCAGCAACAGTAAGGCAATCATGTGACTATAGCCACAGAAATGAAATTAAAACACCAGTGGACTCGCTAAGCAGCAAGGACAAGTTATTGTTTTGGGGGGTCAGTTCTTGCCAATGTCATCATAATTTTATAACAAGGGTTTACATGTAAGAAGTAGAAGACATGAAATCCAGATGGAAGTTTAAGGAAGTATCTGTGGTCAATTACTCAGTACTTAATCAGTCTTTGAAAACATCAGCCAAGAGTAATTTCTTTCTTTCCACACAAAGCAGAAAATGCCCTAAACTTTATCTCGAGTTCAGCTATACCCTATCCCAGTACACAAAGCAGAGGAGGCAGATTGACTGGAATTATCATACCAGTTGCCCTTCCATCTCACTTTTATGTAAACCTGTGTTCATACTATTTGTAGAATGTAAACATGCAGTAACTACACATAAAACAGAATGGCATTGTGTTGTGACACCAGAGTCAGACAGCTTGACTTCCGACATAATCTCGGCCACCCAGTAATTAAAGTTGGCTGTGTGACCTTAGCGTGTTTCATCTGTCAGATGGAAATGTAATGGTGTCCTGTAAGGTAATAGGTATCTTAGCTATAGCAGAGAGCATGTCCTTAGAAGGCACACGACACTGAGCAAGCTCCTTTTTAGTTTTGCTATCGTTATTTTAGAAAACCTGCCATCTGAAATTGAATTTCCTCATTTGCACATAACCGTTCAATTTCATCAAGTACTTATGACATGTTTAGTACATTCTCTAGGCTTTTCATCATTATTGTCCATTATAACAGACAGAGAACTGAAGTGCACAGAGATTAAGCCGAAGTCGCATATCATAAAGAGGGCTGGGACATTGATTCAGGAATCCCACCGCAGAACTCATGTTGTTGCTTGTAACCACTGTACACTGCCTCCTACATACTTAGTCAAATGGGCTGCCTCACACGAAAGTAGATAATGGTATCTACATACGAGGTGCAGTGAAGATTAAGGTAAATAAGATCATGAATGGATTAAGTTTTCATAATCCGAAACTTAAAATGGATTAGGACACATCCTTCTGACAGAATCCAGTAGCTGGTTCAGAGTTCCAAGACCTGAGAATTTGCCTGATAGAGTGGGCCCTTAGCAAAGACTCTTTAATTTAAAACTAATGACATTTAGGCAAAGGCAGATGTCAGGCTTCCCTCCATATCATGTGACTAGTCAATGAAAACTGAGCGAGAACCAGTTTCTCCAGATGCCAAGGTGCTATTTCTGCCACATTGCTGGATGGACAAATGAGAGGGTAATAGTTTCACTGAAGGATAGCTTTACATGAGTCATAACCTCTGGAGGTTTTACTTCCTAAATTTAATGAAATTGTACAGAGAGAGAGAGAGAGAGAGAGAGAGAGAGAGAGAGAGTAAGGCCACCAGTCTGGCCTGTGATACAGTCAGTAACACATTCGAGTTGTAATTTTCTAGTTCAAAGTCCAAAATACTTTACCACAATTGCTTATTTCTTCTGCAGATAATCTTTTCAAAGATATCTCAAGAAATAATGCTTCCCACATGTGTAGACAGATAAATGCTCAGAATTGGTCTAGACAGATGCTCAAAATTTCCAAGAAAAAAATGTAAGTCAAAGAACGTTTAAGAACTTGTCCCAGTAAACCCAATGAACTACGACCGTAGGGACAACTGTATGTAGTTGTTTAAATAGGGGTTGGTCTATCTGTTTATACTGTCAATTCTTATGTGCTAAATACACCAGTAAATGACAGTCTACTAAATAAATAAATTTTTTAAAAAAAGAAGAAAGAAAGGAAGGAAGGAAGGAAGGAAAGAAGGAAGGAAGGAAGAAAGGAAGGAAGAAAGAAAGGAGCCAAACACATTCAGGTAAACAACACCAAGTTGGCAAGGGAGAAAACTAGGCCTGGGAATTTAAACACAGTGAGAGAGCAAACAGAAGCAGAGGACAGGATGGGTGGAAGTTGGGGGGTGGGGGAAGTGCAGGGGAGAAAGAGGAGAAAGCATGTAAAATAATCCATGCAATATGAAACCCCTGAGTCAACACCCCTGGTCATGGACTCCTGTCAGCCTCTCTCGGTTAGCCTCTCTTGGCTTCCTAGGCAGTAGAAGGTGATTCAACCATGTCACCTCCCCTACCAAAACAGGAAGCTAAATGAAGATTCACATGAAACGCCGTCCCTCCCTCCCCCAAGCAAATTTGCACCAAGGCTTTCAGCAATTAACTCTAAAAGGTGACTGACTGACTTTGCCTGTGGTGCAGCCTGAGATTTTTTTTTAGGTCAAAATCCTGAAGAGTCACCAATTTAAATAGCAAATTCCGGGTGCTAAGCCTGCTGACTGACAGACACAATTTCAGCAGAATAAAAACGCAAGGCAACAGCATACATACACAGTCGGGGTGGGGGGATTCTGTTATGATTGTTATTTGCCAGAGTGGGCAAACCAGACATACAACTGTGGCTTGCAAAGGCTTGACAACTAAGTTAGGCTCACTTCATGCTCAGGCAAAGATAAGGGACCCGCCCCCCGCCCCGCTCCGCCCTCAGAACATTCCTGAAGTCCTGTGCAGATAGATAGACCAGCAGCTTAGCGAGGAGACAGACAGCAGAATTTCAGTCCTGAGCACTGCCAAAAGTCTCAAGTATAGCTAGCTCCCTAAATCAAAAGAGAACCCTTCTCTTAGCAACCCCACCCCAGCTAGAGTAATTATTTTTCAAGACAGCAAGGGAGGTGGGTGGGAGGTGACCCTAATTTTGTAAACCTAGAAGGCATCCTACAATCTTACTAAACAATCGGTCTGAAGATGGATTCCCCAACTTGAGAGAGATCAGAAGTGTTTAACTGGCCCCAGGTACCCATCTCCACAAGTCTGGATTCAGTAATTATGGAGTGGGGCTGAATTTTTCGCGTCTTAACAAGTTTAGTTCGCTGCTGCTTCTGCTGGAGTGAGGGGCGAGGGGACGCAGGGGCAGGGGGCGGGGCAGGCACTGGCTAAGTGTTACCGAACAGAACTGTTCACCACGCAAAGACCCAAGTGCACCAAGGGATAAAGAAGAGCTCGCAAGTTTGGGAGGTACGAGAAACCCGGAGATCTGGAGAAGCAGAAAAAGCCTCCGACTTCAGTGAACAGAACAGAACAGAAGGACGCTTTGTGTAGGACCCAGGTGTGGGGACTCTGTCTGTCCCCCTCAGCTCTGGGCAGACTGGGTGATTTAGGGAGTACCCATAGCAATTCTTAGCAGCCTTTCCCACCGGACTGCAGCTTGGGCTTTCTTCCCCCGGGAGCAAAACAACCCAGACCCAGAATGTAAACAAAACGCCCAGCAGGCGACTAGCTACTGGCTCCCACGGACTCCCCCTTCCCGCACGGTGGCCCGGGCCCAGTGACCTTGCTATCTGGCCTTGGACCACAGTGACCAGCGTGGCTGCGTCCTATGCCCAGTCGCCCACGCACGGTCGCGGCTTCGCCGGTCCCTTCCATAGTCCCGTGCACAGTTGCGATCTACTCACCCACAGTTGGGGCCCGATCGGCGGGCGCCAGGGGCACCCCGAGGCCCGGGTGGCAGAGCCAGCCAGCCAGCAGGCAGCAGAGGAAGGTGCCCAGCAACGCCATGGCGAGCAGCGGTCACTGCCCCGAGAGGCTAGGCTAGGGCGCTGCTGGGACCCACAGGCCCTGGGGGTGGGGAGGAGGCCAGAGCGGCGTTGGGTGTAGACGCCCAGCAGATCACGTGCAAGGAACAGATTTCCCCAGAGCATAAGTTTTCCTGACCTTCTGGACTGTAATTTTACTTTAATATGCTTCCTTATTTCTTTCTTAGGTCAGTGGGAAGGAATATTCTTGTGCCAACCCCATGCACATTATCATCCCTGAACCCCAGGAGCGCCTACCTGACAGGGGGACTTAGGAGAGGTGCTGGGAAGGGCGGGGAAACTCTGAAGTGTGTTTAAGACTTTTGAGTAGCAGATGGGAATTTCCTCAGTTTCTGCACCACCGGAGAGACTCGGGACAGAAAAGCAAATTCCCAAGCCTCAGGCCGGCTCTGATGAATCAACACTCCAGGAATGGAACCCAGCAAGGTGTTGGGTTCACAAGCCTCCAAGGTGATGCGTTGGTGGAGTTTGCAAACGCGTCCCGGGTTCACCTGAACGCCCCCACCCCAACTGAGTTACAGCACGTCCTCATGCAATACACCTGGTCAAAGCAGATAGAGACTGTTGATTTTACACGCCACCGGAAGTTTGGGAAACTATTTTGGCAAGGAAGCCAGACTCCCCAAACTGTGTTTGACAAGGATTCTGTGTTGCTTCTTTTGGCATTTATGAGAATGCAGTCTCTTTAAAATAAAGCCAATAACTTTAGTTTATAAGGCGTGGGGGTTTATATGGAGAAGACCACACCTTTGAGAAACAGTAACTAAAAGAGGGGCGCTGGAACACCTTGAAGCTGTGCTGTGTTAAAAGATACGCAAAATACTATTCTTTAGCTAAGTTTACTGGGGGAAGATGGATGGGAGAAGAGAGCCAAAATTTTCCTAGGTTATCCTGGTCCCTTTAATAATCAATTGCCTTAACTTGTGTGTCTAGCACAGCATTCTCACGACTAACAGAGTAACTTAGAATCCATCACTGAGCTTAGTTACTTTTTAGATTCCTCCAACCCTAAAATTAAGAATACTACATCTAAGTGCTATAGATTTACCTACTTGGGTTTGCATTCTTTCTACCACGAACATGATTGGTATTAGTATATATAACCAATCAATGTATTGATTTATTACTTTCTTCATTCTGTAACTATACAATTTTCTATAGCCTATTCCAGGCCGCAACAATCACTTAGAGAAAATTGAATCTGTGTTCCCGGCCTGGGAGCATACGTATTTGGTTCAGAATACATTATTTTTATATTTTCGCAAGGTAATTTTACCAAATAAATTTTCCATCAGAGAAAATGTTATTTACATTTATATAATTTAGTGATTGTATCTCATGAAAAAGTTTTTTTGTTTTTTGTTTTTTTTCCAGACAGGGTTTCTCTGTGTAGCTTTGTTCCTTTCCCGGAACTCACTCTGTAGTCCAGGTTGGCCTTGAACTCACAGAGATCTGCCTGCATCTCCCTCCCGAGTAAGTACTGGGATTAAAGGCGTGCACCACCACCACCCAGCTTTTTTTTTTTTTTTTTTTTTCTTTGCCAGAGCTGAGGGCCTTGCGCTTGTTAGGCAAGCACAATACCAGCTTTTGTTGTTGTTGTTGTTGTTGTTGTTTTGTTTGTTGTTTTGTTTTTCGATACAGGGTTTCTCTGTGTAGCTTTGCTCCTTGAACTCACTTGGTAGACCAGGCTGGCCTCGAACTCACAGAGATCCGCCTGGCTCTGCCTCCCAAGTGCTGGGATTAAAGGCCACCACCACCCAGCTAAAAAGAAAGCGGCAAGTAAATCCCAGTTTTTTAATGAACACTAACTTCCATTTCAGATCCTGCCAGACTCCTCCCAGGCTTGCTGTAGCTTCCAGGGGATTCCAGCAGGACAAGCACCACAATGATTTTCAGGTGCAGACAAAGTGGCCTCTGCAGTTTCTCAGTCTGTGATCTAAAGAGTATAGGGGAAAGTCAACCAGGAAAAAGATCATGAGCCTGAGATGGAGATTACAAATTATCATTGGAAAGATAACATGAGTGTGAATGTTTTATTAGAAAATGAGCAAATTATAACACTAATTTTTGCTAATTCCTGTGGGGAGCCTACCAGACAGTTGATAGCCAATTGGAAGTTTTTAATCCAGCTGGCTGGGACTATACTAAGGTATTCCAGACTTAAGTGTATCCCAGAGCATAGTGAGCAAGAATCTCTTAAAGGCAAAAACATATCCTGGTTTCTCACTTTACAGCTGCAGGGGTAGGTTTAAGAGAAGCTAAGTTAGCTGGGACATTTTGGCCTCAGGTCCTAAAAAAGAGTTGGGTAAATTTCTACTGGGTTCTCCATTAAGGAGATCAAATTCTAGTGAAACCTGAAATGGCCTCAGCGAGAATACAAGATGGAAGAACCTCTGCATTGTCTTGCCCTGTCACATGAGCTTTGTTTTGTTTTGCTTTCGATTTCTAAGACATATTACAGGAAGGAAATTCGTTATGAAATAACTTTTCAGTTAAGAAGCAAAATGCAAGCTTGGTGATGGTGCCTTTAATCTCAGCACTCAGGAAGCAGAGGCAGGTAGATGTTTGTGAGTTGGAGGCTTGTGGGGTCTACAGAATGAGTTCCAGGACAATCAGAGCCAGACAGAGCCAGAGCTGTTACACAGAGAAACCTGGTCTCCAAAATTTAAAAAGAAGAAGAAGAAGGGGGAGGAGGAGAAGGAGGAACAGGAGGAGGAGGAGGAGAAAAATAATGACAGCCTGTCTACTGCACTTTCATTTTCCTTTCTACTCAGTAGGAAGCTCAAGGCTTCAGTGTTCCACATGTGGATATACCTGAAATGGAAGCCTGCATCTATAGGTCTTCAGGCCCCAAGCGTTCATGTTCATCTGAACCAGGGAACATGGGAGATAAATACAAAAAAAAAAAAAAAAATTCTGATGACTGACTGCCAGTGGTTGTTAGTTTCATCTCTGTTGCCAAGATGAAACACACAACTGAAAGAGTTCATAGAAGGTGTCTTAGTCATTGTTCTATTGCTGTGGATAGACACCATGACCACAGCAACTCTTATAACAGAAAGCATTTAAGCGGGGCTGGCTTACGGTTTCAGAGGTTTAGTCCCTTCTCATCAGGGTGGGGAGCATGGTGCTAAAGAAGTAGCTGAGAGTTCTGCATCTGAATATGAAGGCCATATGAAGAGAGGCCTGGCTTGGGCTTTTGAAACCTCAAAGCCTACCCCAGTGACACATTAGTTCTAACAAGGTCACACCTCCTAATCATTTCAAATAGTGCCACTAAGCATTAGGAACCTACGGGGGTCATTCTTATTCAAACCGCCACAGAAGGTAATGGTTTCTTTTATAGATTACAGCCCATCATTAAGGGAAGTTAGGGCAGAAACTCAAGACGGACCTTGAAGCAGAAACTGAAGGAATGATAACAGCTCTCGGGTAGATTCATCCTTAGCTAGCTTTCTTTTAGAGCCCAGACCAGGAATGGGGTCACCCACAGAGGGCCGGACCCTCTTCTGTCTACCTATTAACAATCAAGACCCCACATCTATGTCTACAGGCCAACCTGATCTATCTGGGAAGTCTCTCCATTGAGACTCTCTTCCCAGGTAAACCTAAGCTATGTCAAGTTGACAGTTAATGTTAACTAACACAGTGGTCTATGACTGTATTTTACAAAACAGCTTTTTAGCTTAGTTTATATATCTGAGAATTTGAAATTTTCAAAATGGTGTTCACTTAATCTCTTGATCAAATTGCCCTTAGTCATAGTAAATATCGCCTTTTCTTTAACAATGTTGGGGAGCAGGGTTGAAAAGTTATTATATCTACTCATTATTAAGGGAAATAAAATTTGATTTGAAGAAAAATGAGTTCCAACTACTTTTTAAAAATTAAGAAATAGAAATCTCTAGTAATACTACTTCTATAAATTTGCATATGTTTTACCACTGCAGCTCTTGATTTTTTTTAACCCATTGTGATGTTATTTCCTATTTAGGCCACCCAAACACCTTCCCATTCTTTAGTGTTTTTGAAATTAATACCAATAGGCTGTGTTTTAGCTGTATTACAATGAACTGAAGAAAAATCCCACCCTTAGTTCAGCAAGCCAGAGTCCATGCTTCCAAAGCAAGAGTCTGTAGCCTAGACAGTGGCCGTACTGATGTAGAATGAACACCTTCTCAAAGTCCTGCTTTAGGCTCTTTGGGACCAGTGGCTTTAGATAATTTTACTTTGACAGTAATAATTTTTCATTTAAATGTTTAATTTTGTATTTTTGTGTTATATATTAAAGTACATGAGTATCTAGAGAGATATCAATGCTTAAGGGCACATATTCTCTTCCAGAGAACCAGACTTTGGTTCCAAGTCTGGTAGCTCACAACTCTCCACTTCAAGGAAATCTGACACTCTCTTCTGGCCTCTGTAGACAACCACATGTACCTCCATGCAGGCACACACACACACACACACACACACACACACACACACACACACATACACAAATTATAAAGTATTTTAAACTGCACATTGAGATTTCTTAATAAAGAAATTGGAAATTCAAAATGCTCCAAAGTCCCAAACTGACATGACACCACCAAGGGGAGATTCCATACCTGAGCTTACATTGTAGATTCTAGTCAAAATTCAAGTGCGTTGAAATAGTTTACAAAATTACCTTCAAGTATGTGAAAAAGGTGCATATGAAACATAAATGAATTTTATGTTTAGATTATATTTCTAAGATACCTTGTTATGTACATGTATATCCTAAAATCCAAAATACTTTTTGTCCCAAATATTTGGGGTAAAGAATATTGAGTCAGTCCTATAGCAACCAGGTAATGGCATCATTGTAGTGAACCATACAAATTAAAGAACATTTCCTCACATTTTATATTTTGACCTTAAGTTCACTTATAAAAACATAATGAAACCACAAGATTGCATTAAAATGAGCATTATAAATTTCCCCCCAAAAAAACTTACTACACCCCCTCATAAACACCCCCACCCCATAGACACTTATATACTAAAACTGAGAGATGAAAGGTTGCCTAAGGAACAAGCAAGAGAATAAAATCTTGCAGTTTTGTTTTAGAAAGAAACTGAGCCAAGATGCTGAGTTCCAAGAGGTTGTAAAGGGAGACAGGGGAGCTTGCCATTCTCAGTATTATTTAGTAGTCATGAGAACTTAGCCAGGCAACTATAATCCTTGTTTTACTTCATCGGTAGAATACATACAGCATTCGCTGCCTTGTTTTATACCATGGGTTGAGAAAAAGACCAAAGAGCATTTTACAAATAACAAAATGTAGTCACATTTGTTTGTACGTACATCACCAATGCAAACTAGCTACAAAAGATATTTGTTTTGGTTTGATCAAGTCCATTGCCATCATCCCTTCTACCCAACCCCAGGAAACAGAAGAATTTGAACACTTTCATGGATTCCCTGCATCTACTTCCTTTTTACATTCTTGATTTAGTAAAGTTCAGTGTAGTGAGGTGTTTGGAGATTCATGCTAAGAATGGAGGACGAAATCAACTTCCTTTTCCTAATTGCCTTAATTTAAAAACCTTGATAAATGACATTGTGATTGCATGTCACTGGATTATATTTATTTTTTATCACATTTTGAAGATTCTCATTGAAGCTGAAGTTATCTGCACTCCTGCCTGGGCCGGCAGCTACTCAGGCTCAAATAAACACACAGACGCTTATATTATTTAAACTGTTTGGCCTAATGGCTTATGCTTCTTGTTATCTAGTTCTATATCTTAAATTAACCCATTTCTCTTAATCTATACCTTGCCATGTGGCTCATGGCTTACGAGTACTTATATCCTGCTCGTCATGGTGGCAACTGACAGCATCTCCCTGCAGCCTTCTTCCACCCAGCATTCTCCTCTCTCCTTGTCCCGCTGCACTATCCTTCCTGCCTGTCTACTGGCAGCATTTTATCTATCAATCAATCATTCAATCATAGCAATGTATATTCACAGCACACTGGACATCCCACAGCACTAAAAATGGAAGACAAAATCAACTTCCTTTTCCTAATAGCCTTTACTCAAAAACTTTGATAAATGACACTGTTATTGCATGGAACTGGATTATATTTATTTTTATCACATTTTGAAGCTTCTCATTTTCTTTCTTTGGACTATTTTTCAACAGCAGAAAGTCATTTTTGTAGTCCAAGTCACTGTGACCAACTTCCTTAGGGTCCTGACCAGATTTATTGATTTAAGTTTTGTCATCAAAGCCACAAAAACAGGGCATCTCCACATTTTCTGGGTCACCCAGTTATTTTATTAATGAATATTTTATACAAGGCAATACTTTTTCAGTGTCAGTTTATGCTATAAGAAAGGCTATTTTATTGAAAACTCTCCAATAGACAGTTCCTAGACAGATTGATGACATTAAAAACAACAGCCAACTTTTTGTAAGTGTTTATACTTTTTATTCCAATTGGGTTTGTATTCCAAAGAAAATCATAAGAAGTATTCCCATCTTTATAAAAGTTTATTATAAAATTGTGGCAAATTACAAAACAGGGACTCTTTGCATATCAAAATTCTATGAGTTGCTTGGAGTTGCATATCTTTAAATTATAATTTTCTGCTTCCACACCAAAGACAACCATCTAATGAGTGAGCAGTGCTGCGGTAGCTGGCCATCTCTAAAACTCCAGCAATGTGAACTTCCAAAGAACTGCCGTCTCCTCTATGCCTTTTCGTAACAGCGCACAGCAACAGTATCACCAATGGTCAGAGTCTGAAATTGTCAAAAGAGAACTGAATCTTTTTACCCAGGAGTATTCATGGCTGAAGTTTTATCGTGTATATGATTTCAATATTAAGCATGAAGAACAAAGACATTTACAACCGTTAAATGTTGCACACACTCTTTGTTTCCTAACCAAACAAAAAGGAACACAGGTTGAATGAGTGAAACACACACGCTCATGTTGTTCAGGTTTCTGAAAATGAAAATGGGGCAGAAACTGACATTTAAAAAAATTCCTTTTGTGTTACATTATTAAGGGAACTAGAACAAATTGGATGCAAGGAAGGTTGATGGTGGTGTCTCACTGTGACCTCAACTATAGGTTTTGCAAGGGAATTCGATTTATGATAAGTTTTCAATCCATAATCTTGATTGATTTCTTCAGAGAATACAAACATCTGAGCTCACAGTATCTGGAATGATTTATTCTAAAATTATCAACTACACACCCTACAGTGTTCTCTCTACTTTAGCCCATGTGAACCTACCCCAGGTGGTATGTGGCAATGGCATTGAATGTTGGCTCTCTAACTCTGATCTCAGAGTTACTATAAAATCACTTTTAAATATTAAGGTGTATGCTCATGATTTTCAAGGATTGGCATGAGTCTCAGAATACAGCATGTCTTTGCTTTAATCTCCATTTCTGAATTCAGTCTTGTCTGATCACAGTCATAATTCCCAAAAGTGACCTTGCTCTAGCTTTCTATAGACAGGAAAGACATGGAGGTGACATCATAAAAAAATAGCTTCAGGACTGTTAGAAATGAACTCTTCCTTAGTTGATAATTCAAGAAAAAGCTCTGCTTTCTGCTCCCCCAACCTTACACATATGAGAAGTAAGTATATTTCAGTTCTGAGTAGCTCTGGCTGTACTCTTAAAGAAGAGGGAAATCTGTTCTGTAACAGCAACAAAAAAGACACTGGCTGATCTTAGCTTAGCAGGAGTTTGTAAAGGAACCCTCAACATCCCCAAGAACAATGAGCCATCTTAACAATATCACTGTCATCTAAATCACATTTCTATTCTTGAAATGGTCTCTATAGACAGCTGACCTGAGCTTCTGGGAGCTCAAGGTCTCTGGACCAACAGTTAGGAAGCCTGAATGGGACGGACCTAGACTCTGTGTGTGTGTGTGTGTGTGTGTGTGTGTGTGTGTGTGTGTGTGAGAGAGAGAGAGAGAGAGAGAGAGAGGGAGAGAGAGAGAGAGAGAGTTGTGTAGCTTGGTCTCTTTGTAAGGCTTCTAGCAGTGGGATCAGGGCCTGTCCCTGGTGCTTAGCTGGCTTTTGGGAACCTTGCCCAGCCTTAATGCAGGGGGAGGAGCTCAGTCTTGCCTCATCTTGATGTTCCTTGCTTTGCTCAAGCCTATGGGAGGCCTGCCCCTTTCTGAATGGAGATGGGGAGGGGGTAGATGGGAGTCTGGGTGATGGAAGGGAATAGTAGGAGAGGAGGGAGAGGAAACTGTGGTTGGTATGTAAAATAAATAAAAAATGTTAATAAAATAAAATTTAAAAACTGGTCTCTATCAGTCTAGATGAAGACTTAACTTCTACTACTAGAGAAATTATTTATAAAATTATTTTTTCTATTTTATAACATTTATATGTCTAGTTATCATTGAACATGTTTAAAATTCAGCTGATTCATTAAACAAAAACTTCAAGGAAGTAACATCAAACAGTTCTAGTAGAAATTAAAGTTTCACCTTTTGTTAAACTCTAAATTATTTGCACTGAGCTTTTATAAACCAAAATACCAAATGTCTAAAATGCTCTTGTGACTTCTCTGAGATTCAGTTACTTTATGTTTTAATATTAGCTATCTTCATATCTTTTCTGAACAATATTTTATATTTGAGTTTCAGGTGAAGGTTGGAGATGCATAGCGATCCTATGATGACAATTCTTGACACACAGTTCTGGGTAAATGTATGTATTATTTTAAGAGTACACATAAGCCACTGAGGCAACAACTGTTCCAATCTTTTAATTCCTCCTGTTTTACATATTATTAAGGAACCTGGGTAGTCACATGCTGCTATAAAAGAGAGAAGGGAGGGAGCCAAAGGAGAGAAACTTAGGAAGAGGAGGCAGGAAAAGAGGAAGAAAGAAAGAAGGGTCGAAGGGGGCATCAACAGAAAATGAAGAACTCTTAGGACTTACCACGATCATTTTGCCATCCTTAATTTCTCTTACACAGTCCGTTTCTTTGCCGTCCCATTTCTGAACATGAATAAGTTTGTCTCCATCCAATCGCACAACAGACTGAGACCAACAACAAAAATGCAGATGATTAACAGGTAGAAGTTGATTTGACTAGACGTCAAGTGACAGGACTTTTGGAGAGTGCCATAACTGAGTAGATCACCAATAATTATTCAAGCAGTACTTCATCCTCTATTACTTCTAGATTCACTGTTATCCAAATATGTGGTCAAATATAATTTGGATGAAATGTATACAACCAGTTGCAAAACTGTTCTATACCCGAAATAAAAACATAGAACTATTTACTCTTCCTGTTTAAGCAAAGCTTTAGTATGAGACTGACTCACTGGTCAATTTGATCAGAGAGAGGAAATATGGCATGGTCTTTCTTTCAAATAAACCGATACTCTCTGGGTAAAGGTTGCTATAAAATGTAAAAAATAAAAATAAAAATAAATTAAATTAAAAAAAATATTGGACAAGAGAAAAAGAGGCTGGTTGTTTGGCTGTGCAAATTACTTGGTGTCTAGTGTACAACTTGTGCACGCTGGAATGTTAACTCTGGTTCTCTCTCCATGAACATAAGTTCTGAAATCTTCCCCCTTTCCACCTCTAGGAAGCAGAGGGATGGGGAGCCTTCATCCCTCCTGAGCATCACCACTCCGGAAAGGTGGCTTCTTACCTTACAGCTCCTTTCATCGATGCTGGTTTCCTCAAACTCTTCTCCCAGCTGGAAACTGATCTCTGTGTTCTTGAATGTGCATTGGGTCCTTATCACCACTTTGCCACCTTCCTGACTGATTATCACCGTCGGTTTGGTCACATTTCCCACTTGCCTAGTAGCAAAGCCCACACCTGAAACAGCAAAAATGGCCAGTGCAGTCAACAGCGACTTCCAGAACAGTTCATAAAGCAGAAATCTGCTTGCCGCTCTGAGAATCCAGAATTCTAAAGAGTAGGTTCCATTCAAACCTGATTAATGATTAGTCCATGAACCATGGTACAGCTGAGCACAAATAAAGGAATATTGAACACCACCCACCACTGCCCACATTACAGAAGCTTCACATTTTCCACAGAATATCAAATCATCCTGTTATTTGGTTCTGGGCAAGAAGGTAAGAAATTAAAAATTCTTTTAAGTGGGCTATGTAAAGTCTAGCATATTAGGACGATATGCTCAGCCTGTTTCACAGAAACCCAGAATCAAAACATAGTGTTAAGAAGAAAACAGCAAGTATAATTTTTACCTACCCAGAGCCTTCATGTACTCATCAAAATTCTGACTGTCTGTCAGCTTCCAGGTAGCGCAGAAAGCTTCCACCATCCTTGCCTTTGGGGTCAGCCGAAAATAGGTAGGAGCTGGAGGAACTGGGGTCTTCACCACCACTGTGATTCACAAAACCCCTTTGCACCTCAGCAGCAGCCCCTGCCTTCTTATTTGGAAACGAAGCAGGCAAAAAGCCAATTATTTGAATTGCTAACTTGTCCCTCTTTCCAGTAGGCTGCCGCGGGGGGAGGGGCTGGGCAGATGGCTCCAATCCTCCTTGTGATTTGCTCAGGCCACTGGGTTAGCGGAGTAGGTCAAGACCCTCCCAGTGCACACACCACAGTCCTGATGCCTGAGAATGCTCCGTAGGAAGTCAGCGGGGCCTGAGAGCAGAGAACCTAAGAATGAGAGAGAGTTTTTTAGGTTCAGCGGAAAAAACTTGGCAACTGCAGTCTCAAACTGGGAGGCAAGAAAAGAGAAGGACAATAAGACATTCAAATTGATTTCCTTAACCAGCATGCTGGTTGCAAAAGAAGACCCCCCCTTAAAGAAAAACTCACTGAAATGCCAGGTTTTTCAGACAAAGGAGTCTGAATGGTGTATTTAATTTTCTCTTATATTTACACGAAGAGCAAAATGCAGACCCAAATACGCCAAACTGAAAAGATACAGGGGATAGGTGAAAACGCAATCCCTAGATGCACTCTGTTTGAAACCTACTCAGCGTTAATGAAATATGATAGTCTGGCTCCCTCTCAACACAAACGCAGTGAATTTAAAGACCGTGTAGTTCTTTCTAAGAATGTAAGAACCAAACCGGAAAGGAAAAGGAACCTCAAAAAGTAAGGTTAGGATTCGCTAATGAGTTAGAGAGACAAAGAGGAGAGTGTTTTCATTCACCTCCTTGAGTGGGCTACACAATCCATGTGGGAAAGCTGGACGGAAGATCATTTAGTAAGACCTTAAAGGACATTTTGGTTTCCTGAGGCCACATCTACCAAAATACGATGCTTGCCTAAGTGTGGAGACAAGAACTGGATGGGGTGGTGGGAATGTGGAGAGATTTGTCCCAGCTCAGTGCACCACAAGAATGGCAGAATTCCTAGAGGGTTCTAACAGAGGAGTTAGAGGGGGTCTGTGAATTTCCCCTTCACCTTGAGATTCTCCCTGCTTTGTGGATGTAGGCCTCCAAAGAAACGTCATTTTCTGCAGCTCAGAGAGAGAGAGAGAGAGAGAGAGAGCCAGGAGTCTGACACCGCGATTGATTGATCCCTGCTTTCCTGCCAGACCAGCTTAAGCCTCAGCTCACAGTAGGTGTGTTCCATTCTACATCACATAAGAAAACAAGGGCTCAGAATCAGCCCATCGCTGCTTTGCTAGCTAGGTGACAGTACATTATCCTTGTTTATCCAAACACCTGAACTGGCTCTGTGCCTGTTTACACAACATATGTGAATAGTTCCACCAACTTGTTCAAATGAACGAGCCCAAAATCTACCAATTGTTTGGAATAGCTTACTCTCCGTCGGAAGGCCTGGCTCATTTGGCTTCCCCAGAGTCTGGCATCGTAATCTCTTGGCTTCACCTGATTTTATAGCGACAACTACCTCACTGTTCTTTCAACTTCTCCTGCAACCAAGCAACCTTTTCAAATACAAGTCTGCCTTTCCTTCCCTACTAAGGACAGTGATCATTTTTTTCATTTTCATTTTGCATTTTTTTTGATACAGTGACTATTTAAATATTTTCCCTACTTTAAAGCTGATTCCCCCTGCCCTGTGGTGTTGTAGCCATTCTTGGTGTATTTTCAATAACTTCGTTGTTGGGTATGTATTTTTGCAAACATCTCGTATTTTTCTTCATTTTCTTGGCTAGAACAGTTTTTTCCACCATTATGTCAAACTTTATTTTATGCATCTTAGGTATGTACAATTGAATTTGTGTGAATTATATGACAGAGGAGTTATTTTAAAATTTTCAATGTAATCTTGTCCTCTTATTTAAGCCTTTCTCTATGTATTCTTCTTGTTCTCAAGTTAAAGACAGAAACATAAAGCAGACCTGGCCCTGACATCAGAAGGAGTCAGGGTGAGCCAGACATGGAAGGTAGTGCACATGTTAGACACCTCATCTTAGTAACTGAAATGTTTGTCCTTATGCATTTGGCCCTTCTATGTTTCAGACAAAGAATATGACAGACAGATGTGTTTGTTCTGATGAAAAGTGCCTATTAATGTAATTCTTCTGTAATTCATAAGAAGCAGTTTGAGAATTTCATACTGATATGCAGAAGAGAATATTGTTATATAGATATCTATAGTAGAATTTTTAGGAGATCCGATCTATTTTGTGACTACCTCAACCAACACATCTGAGAAAATTGGAAATATTCAGTATATAATATATTAACACTGAATAACTCCTGCTTGAAATAGGAGTGTATTTGATGCTCTAAAGAGAAAGTCAGAGAGAAGAACCTGTGTTGTACTAAGGGAGATTCAACAAATACTTTTTCCCAAACTTCCTAAGACTCGGAGTAATGTTTGATTCTGCTGGGGCTTTAATAATTTACATCTCCCATAAAATCAAGAAGGACAGACTGACCTTTTTCCTAGAGCTAATTCCTGTAAGTGTTAACTATTGACAGTGAGACCTTGAAACATTCCCATGACTTGTAGGGCTGGTGATGGGGCTCAGTGGCAAAGTGTGTGTCCAAGGCCCTGTTTTCAGCAAGCCAAGGGGAAATAAAGAAATCCATTATAAAGATCTACTTACTCTAAGTAGTAAAATAGAAAAGAAGGGAGGGCTTTAAGAGGGGCCAGTCTCCACACAAGGCTGAGTCTCTTGCAGCCTGCTTTCCAACAGCCTTCCCCTTTGTCAGACAACAGAGCGAGGCCATAAATTTTCAGCATTGTTCTTAAATTAAATAAATCAAATCAAATAAAAAGCTAACCAAAGTCATGACCAATGTGTCCTGTAAAATTCCCACAGGCAGTTGCTAAGGGAAATAAGCAACATTCAAGACCTTTTCATTTTGAACTTGAACAGAATCCTAATGGAACATCCTCATAGTTAAAATGAAATTTGACTTACGCTGATTGTACTGTCGAGGCACATCTCTCCTATAACTGGCAAGAGAGAAAAGTCCAGATACCACCCCACTTTTCTAAAATGGTGGCACAGATACTCTAGGGGCTCACCTGTCTTGTCTTACCTACACTTCCAGCCCCACCTGCACAACCAAGAAGTTAAATTTGCTCTGTGCCTGAGTGCTTGGAGTAATTAAGATCCCAACCTGCAAGGGGTGGGGAGGTGGTGTTAATGTAATTCTGGTGATTGGATTTGATGGGGAGGGGATGAAGCAGGGAAGAGAGAACTAGTGGTCCATCTGTCCCTTGGCGATGTGAAATTTGTGTTTTGTGGTGTGTGTAGAAAATACCTAACCTGGACCGGAAAGTAACTGGAGCTCTATGTGGTGCAGCTTGAAAAGGTCAGGGAGAAACTTCCTCTAGCCTCTTTTCCATTTTCCACCGTTTTGAACTTTCTCCTTCCTATTATCTAAGTGTTCTATTCCCCATATTTTCTTAAGCATTAAATAGAAAGGAAGTCCTTAGATTCCTCTCAGGTTGACAAAATGAGTCGGAAGACAATTTCTCTTATACCTAGATTGTTATAAAAGTTTCAGGACCTTCCCTCCTTGGAGTATTGATGTACAATAGCCCTGCCCAAAAAAAAAAAAAAAAAAAAAAAAAAAAAAAAAAAAAGCTCTTCTTTCAATCCCTTATTAACTTATGCTGTCATTTAGCATTTAGCTCAGATATTATTTCCTCACAGGAGACCAGTTTAGAACCTTGTGGTTTTGTCATCTAATGCCTTTTCCACATATCACATCACCTAAATATGTTCACAATTCATTGTTTAATACCTTTCTCCCTCACAGAAACACAAGTTCATGATTCACTATTTTAATCTGCAATATAGTCCATGCTCATTGTCTAGTACAACATGAAATCTACACTGTGTGCTCAATGATCATTAAAAGAATGGACAAAACAGAGTGAGCAAGGGAAACAAAACTCCTGAAAGAGACATTACTATCTATATGGTCTTTTTCAGGTCTTTATCCTGATGTTTTTCTCTTTGCAGATTGTATGATCCCCAAGGTGAAATAATGAAGTTTCCTCTTCATTCCCATCACACTAATGCTTAGGTATGTTACCTCTCTAGTTGGCAGTGTGAATCCAGGAGACTGGAGCCTTAAAATGAGGCTAAGGTCTCATGTATTCAGAGCATCAGACTGTTGGTATTCTGAGGGTATTGTGAGGGTTAAGCAAGGTCAAATAAGTAAAGTTCACATAAGTGTGGGATATATACAATCACAAGGACAACCCACGTCTGGAAACATCATCTGATTGATAATAGCAGATGAAGTAATCTGTAGATATAGTAATAGTAGAAGGGTAATCTGAAGCAAGCCCACTCCTATTTACTACACCTGAGAGGAGCTGAAAGCACATTCTAAGGACAACCCATGTTACAGAGCAACAGAGGTCAAAAGAATTTCCCCTTGTTTTCTTGGGGTTTTCTTACAAGCTCTCAGGATTTTCCTCACATAGCTTCATTCATAGATTGTGTTTAGACAGGATAGACAATAAGACTCTTAGTTTTTAGATTTCTGTTTAACATTTGAGGAAAACACATACACACTAGTCTGGGAGAACATTTAAATGCATCATGCACTCATTAATGCAAGTGTGGAACAATCTTGTTTCTTGTCAAGTGAGGAAAACTAATGATAACAAATATACATAGACAGTGCCCTTTCGGTGTATTCTCAGGTCTGCTTATTATGGGTTATTTTTATTTGTATATTGACAAGGCTTTTGTTTATTATCGTTGTTCTTATAGTCCTTGAAGATTTCTGTTTTCTTTGTACATAATAATAGGTTTCCTGCCCTCCATAATAGGTTTCTCTGCTGACACAGTGAACTATATCAAGCCAAACTGAAAAAGTATATTGAAAGGTTTATTTGAGCAAAGCAACTCCCAGGTGGGTTCTCCAGTCCCAGAGATGGAGGCCAGAGAAACCACACCCACAAACGAAGGCAGGGAGACTTTATAGGATGTAAGCAAGGTGTGATGATGTGTCTGCCACAAGCTGGGTTTGTACCCGAGTATGATCAAAAGCTGAGCATTTTAGGCAGGGTCTTGGGCAGCTGGCAGCTTTAGGGGAGGTAGCTGTAGTAGCTACCAAAAATGCAGAGCTAGGCTTTTTGGTGCCTTACCTTTGTTTGGAGATTTTCTGAGTGGGCTGAAGGTTCCAACCAAACATCCTGACCTTTTTGGGTATATGAGTGCCAGTTCAAATCTGGCTACTTCCTTCCTGTAGGCATGGGACGATGTAGAGAGGGGGAATTAGGAGTTGGTGGGCTTGTGCTCAGCAGGAGGTATGGGTAAAGAAGCGGTCAGGTAGCTGTCACCCTGGAGACCTCCCAAATCCATTATCAGAGGAAGCAGAGAAGACAAGTTGCTAGGAGAAAAAAAAGACAGATTATTACCACTGGCCCTATGAATGAGGCTAGCCACAAGAAGAATGAAGATTGCCAGAAAGAATGGAAGGGACATGTGCTCTGGTTGTATTGGAGAAGTTCTTCAAGCAGTTTGTGGAGTGACTTGATATTAGTTTCCACCAGGCCAGATTCATTGATACACTAGCAACTCTCTTTCCCTAGGAACATGCAGGGGTGGTAGTTTGAATGTAATTGGCTCCCAATATCTCATGGGGAGTGGCACAATTAGGAGGTGTGGCTTTGTTGGAGTGGTGTGGATACCACCTGAGCATATGTCAATTGACTTCCTGTTGTCTCTGAGTCAAGATGTAGGACTCTCAGCTCCAGTACCGCCATGCTCCCCATCATGATGATAAAGGACTGAACCTCTGAAACTGTAAGCAAGTACTCTCAATTAAATGTTTCCATTCATAGGAGTTGCCATGTTCATGGTTTCTCTTGACAGCAATGAAAACCCTAAGACAGCAGGTGTCTATAAAACTGCTGGGACGGAGTTACACTTTGGTGTCATAGCAAAGGCTATGGTTTTGAGTTAAAAGGCATACGTATTTTCCCCCACGTTTTAAGAGCCTGATATATGTTTTAGCCCAATGAAAGGCACCCTTAAATTTATACTTAGAAGACAACCAAAGGGATTTTAAAATCTTGAGCTTGTGACTGAGTAGTAAATCATCAGTGCTCCATCAGTTTGTTAGAATTCCATTTATCAATGCTAAAACTCTGAACCTTCAAAATCTCAGCGTAACAATAGCATAGAAAGGATTCAGAAGTCCAAAACATTTTTATATACCATAAATCATTTACTTATACATTTACAACTTGCATTTATACATCTTAAATAATTTTTCTGTGTTCCTTTGGTGGAAAGTTACATCTGAAACCCATTTATCCTTTACTATAAAGCCTGTGAACAAGGCAAACCTGCCTGTATTTTTTTAAATAAGAAATTTAACTAGCCAGGTGGTGGTGGTGCACGCCTTTAATCCCAGCACTCAGGAGGCAGAGCCAGGTGCATTTCTGTGAGTTCGGGGCCAGCCTGAGCTACAGAGTGAGTTCCAGGACAGGCTCCAAAGCTACACAGAGAAACCCTGTCTTGAAAAACCAAACAAACAAAAAAAAAAAAAAAAAGAAAAAGAAACTTAACTAATGAACTGAACTACCAAAGTGAGGGAAGGGTGTTAAACTGGCAAAGCTATCACATAAAATATCAAAACAAGGTATAAACAATAACTTGAATACAACTAGCTGTTAAAGGAAATTATTCAGGATCCATTGAAGGCCGAAGAAATGACTGGAGCTGTTTTTAACAAAACAGGATTGAATAAGAAATGAGATGCTTGCAGAGCTAAAAAGTTGAGAGGAGAGATCTCAGGCTGAGCTAAGCTTACAGGAACACTCTCGGTTAACTACCAAAGAAATCATCTTCCTGCACGAAGTGTTTTGTAGTATTGTTATGCAGTTTCAGGAAGCTCCTTCCCCATCTGATGGCTTCAGTAAAATTCTGTGAAGCATTAATCTAATTAATCTTTAACAATAAAAACATCAACAGTCAAATATCAAGGTCAGAACCTGAAAGATCAGAGAAGCAGGGAGCAGCTGCCAGTCACTTCTGATCTCTACTGTTCCTCCATCCAAAAAATCTGAGTTCCTCTCTCAACCCTGCCTATTACTTCCTGTCTCCTCTCTTTCTACAATCCTCCAAACCTCTATGCTCAATTTAGGTCAGCTACTGGCTAGCTCCACCCTCTGACTCCAAGCAAGCTTTATTTGTCAAACCACAATCAAAATATCACACATTTCCCCCTTTTGGTCTAAATAAAAAGTGAAGGTTTTAACTAACATAAAAAAAAAAAAAAAAACTATATACAGTAAACACAATAACTATATACAAATATATTCGGGCAAGAATTACATTAACAATGTCCAGTCCATTTTCACTTAACAAATTCCAAGAAAATACTCCATTATCTACCCTATCTTAGTGAGTCTACAGTGTTGTACCTAATTCACTTCCTGTCCTAACTACTATTATCAACCCAAAACTATCTTATGTCTCTCAACTTTATATACTTTACACTTCTTTTCTCAGTTTCTTTTCTGAATTTGGTAACAAGGAAGAGTATAACTATCTAGTCTTCACCTCCATCAGAGACCTGAGAAGGATATACTATTACCTGAGTAAACAGGAAGTGCAGAACAAACAACTTCCAAAACTAAGAAGTGACAGAAACAGCTGGCTACCCAGGGAGTCAGCTCTGTAGCATTGGGCCATCCATTCTCAGCCTGCAGGTCTAGAATATCTGACAGACTTTTCTGTGAAACAGGATTTTTGAAGGACTGTCCTATCTTGTCTTGGCAAAGTTTGGCAGTCACTTTTTTTTATGGCCTGCTTGTCCAATTTGGGCAGCATACTGTCAGCAGTGGAGGCAAGGTCAGTTTCTTGCCCAGTGGCTAACTTTTGCCACAAAGAATGTAAAACTCCATAAAGAGTTTCATTGATGACCATCATCTTTAAGGCAGATTGGTGCTACCACCCATCAGAACCAAAATAACTAGTCAGAGGCTTATATTAATTACAAACTGTTTGGTCTATGGCTCAAGCTTCTTGCTAGTTAACTCTTTCATCTTAAATTAACCCATTTCAATTAACTTATGTATTGCCATGAGGCTGTGGCTTCACCAGTCTGCTGACATGTTGCTCCTTGGGCAGTGAACTGGTTTCTTCTCTGGCTCTGCCCTCATCTCTCTGTAGCTCTCTTGGATTTCCCATCTGGCTTTTATCCTGCCTTATCATAGGCAAAAACAACTTCTTTATTAACCAATAGTAGCAATATATATTCATAGCATACAGAAAGACCATCCCACAGCACTTCCCCTTTTCTATCTAATCAGAAAGGGAGGTTTTCATTTTAATATGGTAAAAGTATATATAACAAAAGAGTTATAATATATAGTCTATTTGTATTTGGCAAAATTAAAGACAATACTCTATCATGTATCCTATTTTTGTGAGTCTAAAATTTTATATGTAATTTACCTTTTATGATAATTAAGGAAAACTATAATTATAACTATCTAGTCTTCAACTCCATCAAAGATCCCAGGATATAATATTGTCTAAGTAAACAGGAAGTGCATTACAAGCAACTTCCAAAATTCTAGAAATGCCAGAGATATCTGGCTGCCTGGACAGTTATCCAAATTTCTTCTGCAACATTGGCACATCTATCTTCAGCCTATAGGTCTAGAGACTCTGGCAGACTTTTTACTGAGGCAGAAAATTTGAAGGATTGTCTTGCCTATTGGCAAAGTTCATCAGTCACTTTCTCTGTGTCCTGCAGAATGTCTGGCACTATCCATCTTGCCTTGTTTTGGCAAAGTTCAGTGGTCACTTCCCCAGGCATCCTATATGTCCAGTTTATACAACATATTTTCAAGAAGTCCAAGCAAGAGCAGAGTCTTGCCCAAATGGCCAGTTTGGCCAAGAAAAAGGCAAACTTCCTTATGAAGTGTCTTTGATGCCCATCTTCCTCTTTCAAGTAAATTGGTGCTGACAGGAGCAGACATGTCTCACTGTTGAGAAAAGTCTATTTTCTTAAAACATTTTAAATGCCATATTCTTTAGGTCTTTGAAGTATTTGAAGATTACCTATCTGAAATATATCTTGCACATCTAGAAAACCTAATTAACAAGACTATAAGTTTGAGTATTATGAATTACTGTAACTTGTATTTTTAATTATACATTACATTTTAAATGAGCTGCAAGAACATAAAACCTTAAACAAGAATAGAAATACATACATATATATATATATATATATATATATACACAATATAACAAAGTTAACTTTCAATAATCTACATTTTTATCCTTTCACTTCTACATTGTCCATTTCCATTCATTCCACCTATGGCTTTGGATACCAGCCCCTAGGGCATGGCCTCTTGGCTAGCTTAAGATCTGGGGAGCACATAGGCAGGCCCCTTCACTCTCAAGCTCTTGGATGGTGAAAACCAAGTCAGGGACATGAAACAGCATGGGACCAATTCTCAGCCTTCCAGGGACTCTGCAACTGAATTTGCCTTATCTTGTATCAGTAAGTTGTTCCCCCATACAATCCATTATTAGATAAGTCTTTTCTCAATAATCTATGAATTTCCTGCATTACATGTTTCATTGTCATAAAAACCTTATGTTACTAAAACATCTTAAATGTCATATTCTGTAGTTCTTAGAAGTGTTTGCATACCACCTATCTACATAAAATATATCAGTTTGACCTTAAAAACATACCTAACATGACTACAAATTTGATTGTAATAGGTGACTAATTAGTAACCTTCATTTCTTTATTATCCTAAATAGTTTGTAATAATAACTTTCAAGGACTAGAAATTTACATTACATTGTTAAATGAGCTACAAAAGTACAATAGCTTGAACAAGAGTAGAAACATATGTACAGTACGTTCTAACAAAAATAACCTTAAATTGATAACAACATACAAAAGTATCTTAAACAATAGTAGAAGCATAATATAGTATAACAAAAATAACCTCATATTTGTTTCAATACACAAAAATCCACACCAATGTAAAGTATTTAAGACTAGTGGTTCCTTTTTTGGCTTAAAAGTACATTCAATAATCTACCCTTTTATCTTATTTCTATATCCCCCCTTTTTCTTTTCAGAATGAGATCCCTGAATCTAATTTCCTTTGTTCAACTTTTCTCCTAACGATGACAAATATCCATAATCCACTGAATGACACACAAGCCAATCAACTCTACTTCATCTCTCACACAGACCATGGGAAAGAATCAATAAAAAGGTAAAAAGATCTTGTACATCTGGCTTACTTCTAGAGAGTCATAGATTTTTTAAAATTTTATAATTAATTTAATTTTACATATCAGCCACAGATTCCCCTGTCCTCCTGCCCCTTGCCCTTCCCCCAATCCACCCCCCATTCCAATCTCCTCTAGGGCAAGGACTCCCCTGGGGATTCAGCTCAGCCTGGTAGATTCAGTCAAGGCAGGTGACTTTTTGGAGCTGGCTTTTTGGAGCCTGGGCCTATGCTAGGACACTTTGCTCAGCTTGGGTGAACGGAGGAGGGGAGAGTCGTAGATTCTAAAATTCACTCATTGTTAGAAATACTTTAGGATATATGTACTCCTGTCAACCCCAAGGTTTCCTACAAAGACTTCAACAGAGGTGACCTGAGATTACTGAATAACACAGGTTTAGGATGGATATTTCCATATTTATTTTACAGAAGAAAGAAAATCTTATGTGAGTACTTTACATAAATATTTTCCAGATAAACCTTAAGCCATTTGTAGATGAATTGCTAAATGGTCTTATTAAATAAAGCTGAGAGCCAGATATTGGGAGTAAAACTGAGAGATCAGAGAAATAGGAAAAGCTACAAGCCAACCTCACCTTACTGACCTTCAGCTTCCAAAAGAGACTTCCTTCCTTCCTGTATAGCTATGCCTATATGCCTTTCTGTTCTCTATCTCATTTGCTCTCTCTGTCAAGCTACATCACTTCCTTTTCCTGCCTAGCTCTGTTACCTCTTGTCTGTCTGTTCAGACCTCCAAACCTTCATGGTTAATTAGTGTTGGAATTTAAGGCATGTGCCACCACACCTGACTATGTTTCCAGTGTGGCCTTGAACTCACAGAGATCCAGACAGATCCCTGCCTCCTGAATGATAGGATTAAAGGCATGTTTTACTATAAAGGCCTGACTTCTATATTTAATATAGTGGCTGGCTTTTTCCTCTGGTTCTCAGATAAACTTTATTGGGTTGCACAAATAAGATATCACCATAGCCTTCGCAACATATTATTTTCTAGACAATTTATGGGAGCAAGTGTCAATAGAATTTGGACAGTAATAGCATTATGAACACATCATTGAAACTTCTGATTATTTTTCCTGTGCTAGTTATTTGGAAAGCATATTATTATTTTTGAAACTGTGACATTAACTTACATTTTCTTCATTTGCAAACAACTTTTCAGAAGCTGCGGATGTTTCTCAGTCTGTGGAGTGATTGCTTGTTGTCAGGTCCAAAGGAAACTCCATTTCCCCCAAATTTTCGCCATCATTTCCTCTACCAAAAGCCAAGTTTCCTCTACCAAAAGGAACAACTTCCCTTTTCATTGGCAAAAGGAACAAATGGCTATTTGTGATGCCTATTAGCATACCAAAGCTCATGTTGGCCTCCAGGCTCCCCTAAGTATCACAAGTACCTGTGGTACGGTTCAGACTCTGTGCTGGCATCCCAGCTAGGCTCTACTCAGCTCTTCTTGCCTGCCCTCACCCTAAGCTTCCTCCACTTCAGGAGCTCCCCTCCCCTCAGCTTCTCCTTATAACCCTACTGTTCTGGCGACATGCTGTGCTCTCTTTTGCCTTTTCTTTGGCCCACTCTCCTTGTCATCATTGTCTCTTGATTTGACCCCTCTCCTGCCACCTCTTTCTGCTCTGTGCCTTCTTTCATGGCCAGTTCTAGTCTTCAGGTTGTATTCAGTCTACTACTTTCTCTCTCTGTTCTAGACTCTACAAGATGCCACTGGCTGTTCTCTCCTTCATATCTACAATAAAACAACAACAACAACAACAACACCACAACACAACAAACAAACAACACTCCCCCTTAACCATACCATGGAGCACACATGTCATCAGTTTATAGACCTACTATGCAGGAAGCTTTGGGTGTGATCTCCAAAACCACATAAAACTGATGATGGTAATGTGCGCCTTTGATGCCAGCATTCCAGAGATGGAGACAGGAAGACGGGTTCAAAACCTCAGAGGCTACCCTGAACTGTGCAGACAGCTTAAAAACAAACAACAACCAAAATAACCTTTTAAAACTACAAGATAAATAGAAGATATTGCAGTTTCCTTGTGTTTGATGGTGTTTGTAATCATTCAGGAGTGAATTTGTACATATTTAAACTGTATAATTTAGGAAATGGCAGAATTCCCTAAGTTTTCTGTTCATCATTTAATATTTAAATAATTTGGGAAAAGCTAATGCTTTGAAAATATTTTAATGTCTTGATAATATCTGCATCTATGGAGAAAACTCAGTAAGTTAAGGCATTCCTAAAACTCAAACATTCACTGAAAGTGTTTTTCTACTACCACAGGTACCTACAAGAAGGTAGTAGTCACCAAAGGGAATGGCAAAATGTATGTGAGAATCGATTTTACATACTTGTATGTTCTTAGAAATGAACTTACAGTGAAGCATGACTCCATAAACTATAAATTATCAACATATGTAATGTACAGATGATAAATAAGCAGCAATTTTAGAAGATGTCTGAGTCTTGGTGAGTGTATACTGGCTTTCTCACAGCGTGGAATGTAGCATGTAAGAGAAAACTGAAGGTGAGTAGGAGGCACTACCTGCAGAACCTTTCCATTTGTGAAAGGAACCCTTGCTACCATCATGATGTCATCAAATTACAAGGTGAGTTTTTAAGTATAACTTCCAGATTCCTGCTGCTGATACCTAGGGAAAGCCTGTTGTGCCAAAGTTAGATGGAATCCAATTAGTCAAGCACCAAATCCTGCAGCACCATGTCTTCTCTCTGAGACTCTTGGTGACACTATCTAGGCTCCAACAGGTCCAGTCCTACAGTTCTGTTTGCCATGAAACAGTAACCTGGCTCAGTCCAACTCCACTCCATGCTGGCAGTTTCTCTTTGAAGATGCTGTATAGTCTCAACACCTCCAATATCTTCTGTCTTCACTGAAACCTAGGGTTTACCTTTACAGCATGGTTTCTAGGGGCACCCTTGTAGGAAATGCAATGCTGCTATCGATTGCTTGGCCTCAGCAGCTTTAAGAAACATCAGTGAAGGCCTTTGTATCTCTCTAACTCTTGTATGTTGAATATCTGAAAAGCCAAGACTGTGTGGATGATTACAATATCTGTCTCTAGTTTGGCCCCTTCTCCCACAGCTGTGGTGGCTTTTATGTACTTTGGTAGCTGAGTCTAGGAAAATATTTAAGTGGTTCTTTTGGGGCAAAAACTTCCTTCAGTGGTATTCTTGGGTCAATCTCTCTACATGCAGATGCATTTGATTCTTACAAACTGAAGTCTTCCTGCAATATTACTATTCTTTTAAAAACAACTGCATTATTATTTTTATAATGACTTTAATATTTCTATGTATTCATAATAATACTTTTAAATTATTATTATTTACTATTATTATTACTGTGCCACATGTGGAAGTCAGAGGGCAACTTGTGGGTGTCAGTTCTTACTTTCTATCCTGTGAGCCCTTGTGAGGTCTTGTAAAATGATTTCTTAAAGCAAAGCAAAACAAAACAAAGATACTCCTCAAACAAACAAACAAAACTCCGATGTCTTTAGTATATCATAGGTATACAGGATTCCCATAAAACAGAAGCAAGGATCTCTCCAGAGAGAAGAGATCAGGGTAAGAAGATGAGTCAGATGAACAGGGAGGGACATTTAAAAAGAAGGTTTTTATTTTTATAAAATGAAATTTAAAATATATTATAAAAATATAAAATAAGAATAAAGAAGTTTTTTAAAAGATTCAGAAATAATAATAATTAAATAGAAGAAATTAGATGAATGTAGAGACAATAATGACTAGAATATTATCGATGAAGAATTTCTAAAATGGAGAGGGACTATAAGTAATATAAACAGAAACATGATAAACTAGAGAAATGCAACCTAGATACAGGTTATATAAAGAAGTATACCAAAACAACTGGAATAACAATATATAAATTCTGAGGAAGTTTTTCTGTAACTGATGATTAAGTATTACTGATATAGGTCAGTATGCCACACCATTTGTGATAACAGATAAAAAAGAGACCCCAAATTTTCTAAACCTAGCAATGATTTGAATCAAATATAATTCAAATTAGTATACATAAAAATAAGGGAAGTATCCGACCAGAGAAAGTGATGCTTAAATTTTAATAATAACTATTATTATTAAATAGTAGTTTTGCTATCTTCTTTACCAGTAAGTTTAATGCCACAGACATTTTTGACATTTCTTTATTAGAGTAGAAAGCAAAGCATTTCTTTGGAAACCCTTTAATTGACACTTTCCTTATAACATTCAACACATGTGACTTACCTATAGAAATAGACCACTGGGCAGTGCACATTTTCCTCTGGAATTACATCTCTTGTGGGTTTAGTGAAGTCTTATTGCAAGACAGGTAGTTGATTGGGTCTGCCCCTGAAATATGCTCAAAGTTGACATCAAGTCATGTTTCCCACTCCTCAGGCTTAACTCCAGACTTGTGAACAATGACAAATATATTAAGTCAATGATTTTTATCTCAAAAGAAAGGTACAACTACATGAACACCTTCCCAAACTAAAAGGTTCCGTGTCCATGCAGAAGCCAGTTCAGCTGGAAAGACTGTTTGCGGCTGCTTGTCGCTGTTGAAGCCTCCAATACCAAAGCCAAATGTGCAGATCTTTTCAAAGAGGGGACAAATCATAAACAACTGGCCATGTCTCACTTCAAGATTTCCTTTGAGTAGTTTCTTGTCAAAAATTCAATAGATTACAATTGAATTAAAATTTATACACTTTCTGAGAATATCATGTCATTATTATACTTAGTCTCCAGTTTAGCCACGAGGAGATTTTTAAACCATTTATTCAAAAGTTTGATATTTCTTTCAGTAACATCCTCATGTCTACATAGGTTTGGGTTCTTGGCCTGATTATGCTCTTCAAGCGTTGTAAAAATGAACACAGTAGACACAATATTGAACAAAGCTCTGCAACCAGAGATTTGTATTGTAAATCTTAAATCTGTTAAATCCAGTACTTAGATTAATATACTGATCTCTGAATGCCCTATATTAGAATCCTATTATGAAAAGATTTTCTCTAAGACTAAAAGTTTACTGGCCATGTTCAAAGCACAGAATATATCCTTAGACAAATTATTTAATCAGGCTCACTTGTCATTCATCATTTGGAAATGATAGTGTTCCCCTGGATAATTTTTTTTTGGTTCTTCTTTAATGTTCTGTAATTGTTTGCTATGTCTACATTATTTTGCCAGTTTTCAGGTTTAATTTCATGGAAACCTGAATTGACAAGAGGAGGGATCTTTGACCTTTGTGTATGTTAACAGTTTACTTGTAGGAAAACATTACCTAACCCTCATGAAGCAATCGCTAGATGCTTTCATGGTTCTAATTCAAGGCAAATAAAAAACAATTCTACTGAAATAGCACTTGGGTATACAAATGTCCTTCATGTTTTCAAAGACAGAGTTGGGGGAGGGAGGCAGAGCTGGGCATCAATGTTTGAGCTTTTCAGGTAAATGAACCTGACTTTAGCCTGGAAATCCCATAAATGGAAAAGGGTCAATAGTCTGTTACAAAAAGAGGACATTTACTCTTTGCTAAAAGAATCACCCATAAAAAACAAGATGTGCAAAGAATCAATTGGATTATGAATATAAAATAGTCTCCAATCTTATTTTTCCAGAATCAAAATGAGAGGAAAGACAGCTAAATGAGTCAAGAATGACTACAACACAAAACAAGAAGGAAAGTCAGCTAATTAGAAAAAGATGAAGGAACAAAGGGAAGGAAGAACAGATGGATGGGGCAAATGGAAAACATAGAGTCACAGGTCAGCATCATTGTCAGCGAGACATAGTGACAGATGTTTATAATCTCAGCACTTGGGAGAGACGGGCAGCAGGATGAAGAGTTTGAGGTCAGCCTGGACTACACAGAGAGATCCAGCCTGACACCACTGAAGTCTGGGGTACAGCTCAGTGGTAGATAGAGCACTTGCCTAGAACGCACCAAGCCTTAAGTTCCCAGCAGCACACACATCTTACACACACACACATACAAACACACACACACACACACACACACACACACACACACACACACACAATGCCCATAAGAAATTTACGTTAACTATGATGTCACTCATCATACAAGTGTTAATCCCACCAGTCAAGACTAAGATCACTACCATTGTTTAAAATCAAATTTGAAGCATTCTTTAATTAAATACTAGCCAGGTGGATGAGCTCTGGCCAAGTCCATACCCAGGTTCCTAGAAAAAGGCTCCAAGTCATCATTTGCAGGGGCTTAAAAGGGTAAAATTTTTAACCACATTTCCCAGGAGGTCCAGACGGGCAAGCATTCATCCTAACATACTCTCTCACCTACATCCAATCAGGGGCAAGGGTACAACCTGATGTATTTCCTGCTCACGTACCTCCTGTCCACATGTGAGCAGGTGCAGATGAGCCAAATAAACTTGTTTAGGAGAGTGAAAACATGTGGCTTGTTATCTCCCATAAACAATAGCCTCCAGCATTTCAGGAAATATCTGTCCTTGGGCAAGGGACTTACAGATCAGAGGCATCGTTGTTTTATGGATCTCTTAGGCACAGTAATTAAAACTTAAAACATAACTTTGGTTCTCACACAAGTAAAGAAGTGAAAATTTTATCATGCAAATGAGAATCATAAGAATGGTGAAGAGGTTAGATTGTTAAGAGACAGTGATCCTTCACTAGGCAGGAGAAAAAAAAAATAACCCTAAAGTCTTATTCTGTATTATTTCTTGCAAGGGCAGAAGAGAGTAGAGAGAATATTCTTTATCTTGATTACTTTGGAGAGTGTCTGAGTCTACATATTTGTCAAAACTGTTAAACAGTATGTTCCAAATAGCTACGTCTATTATATGTTACAGAACAATTCAATCTCTCTCGTGTATGCCTGTCTCTTCTTCCAACCTGCCCCAGGTGCCATGAGACCACTGAAGAAGATAGATAGGTCTAGGATTGCACAGAATACAGTTTGTTGGAAGATTTACTGACAGAGGCATGCAGCCAGACAGCAGCAAGATCAGTTAGATTCCTGTAATTTGGGTTAGGAAGAGGGGTGAATTTATGGGCTGAAACAACAGTGACTTTATCTATTGTAGGTAATACTGAAAAGACAGCACATTCCCGTAGTGAAGCCTCACATATGACTTGCATGACTTTGTCTTCTTTCGGCTTTCTGGGAAACTACAGTAAAACCAATCTAGGGTGTTCTGGCTAGGTTTCTGCTGCTGTGATAAACACCATGATCAAAAGAAACTTGGGGAGGAAAGAATTATTTAATCTGATACTTTTAGGTAGTAATTCATCACTAAGGAAAATCAGTAACTAAGCTTGAAGAAGGAACTGAAGCAAAAGGCATGGAGGGACACTGGTGACAGGCTTGGCTCCAGGCTTAGGTTCAGCTATGCTTGTTATAGAGTCTGGCCCTCCTGTATAGGTATGGTACCACCCACAGTGGGCTGGGCCCTCCTGCAACAGTTAGCAATCCATGCCAATCTGACAGAGGCAACTCCTCATTTGAGGTTCGTTTCTCCCAGGTATGTCAAGTTAACTACTGAAGCTAACTATGGCATAGTAAACTTGGGGACACTTGGAGATGTTATAAATCAAACTGGCTGCAGTTGCATTATGTGAAATTGAAGCACGTAAAATATATTATTTTACTAGGGTTAGGGTTAAAACACCATCAACCTTGGGATTTCCACATGAAGCATGAGCAGGCTGAAGTAGAGCTTCATGATTTGTGATAAGTCTTTTTGATCAGACTCCCAACCACTGAATTCTGCCTCCATGTACTTTTTACCATAAAAAATGAGTATGTAAATGTCTCTATGCCTTATTTCCTTTTAAAAATGGGTGTTATTGTCATCCCTGTAAATTTTAAGTGCATTGCTTTATTCAAATAAGTTGCTTAAATTAGTGCCATAACAAATACTTGATACAGTTTAATTATTATCCTATGCTGTGTCCTCTTCTGCTGGTGACAATGTCATGACATTATTTTAATTCATCAAAAGCAGAAGAGAGTGACAAGTCTAGACTTTTATTCTAAACCAGTTTTAAACAGGAATTATCTAGAACTAGTTTGCATGTCTAGACTTTTAGTTTGAGCAATGATAGATGCTTCCAATAAACTGCTATAATTTGCATACACCCTAGTAGGGCAAGTGTTAGCTAAATACCAGGAACATTTCCATGTTCTTGTCACCAGTTTTGGAAACTCCCAGGAGGAACCTCTGGGCTCTGTGTCATGACACTCTTCTCAAAGAATGTGTTTCATAAGTGTGTTTTAATGGATTAATGACTGGGAGGGTGTGGGACTTGTCTGAGTATGTAGAATATGGCCCTGCATTGTAACAAAGGAAAAGCCCAAGAAAAGAACAGCATATGAACTCTCATCCCAAGAGAGTTTCTCAGTAGGAAGATAGAGAAGCAGAGCTGGAGAAGAAGTTCAGTTGTAGAGCACTTTCCCAGCATTTGTGAGGCTTCAGGGTTGATAAAAGTTCAAAGTGCAGTGTTACTAATTGCTGTCCTATCGAACATTAAATAACATTTAATATTTTACACGTTTCATAAAGACTTTGTCCACATAATATGTGTATGCTCATTTATTCATTCACAACTAATATGTACATGTTAATATACTAATATGGTTGTGGAATATTATTTTAATACGTATTACATTTGTTTATGCTGTGGAATATTTGTTTAAGGATTCAAAGATGTGTTGCATTCTTATATGTTGCATTTGTTTAACTCTGTAAAGTTGTGTTACTTTGCCTGTCTAAAACACCTGATTGGTCCAATAAAGAGCTGAAGAGCTAGTAGCTAGGTAGGAGAAAGGATAGGTGGGGCTGACAGGCAGAGAGAATAAATAGCAGAAATCTGGAAAGAAGATAGAGGAGCACAAAAAGGATAAGGAGAGAAGACACCAGGGGCCAGCCTCCCAGCCACACAACCAGCCTCAGAGTAATGAGATAAAAATAGAGTAAGGCAAATTATAAATTTTTATAGATAGCTTTAATTGTAGACAGCTCCATAATAGTATTAGGCACTATTTCAAGGCACAATATACATGTGGAAGGGTTATCTTCAATAACAATGAACACAAATTAACATTTCAAAGCATTCTGTCTTATGAATTTTCTTTTTTTAAGAGGTATTTGTTAATTTTTTATTTTATGTGCATGAGTGTTTACCTACATGTATGTAAGTGCACCACACGCATGCCTAGTACCTGCAAAGGTCAGAATACAGTGTTGGGTTCCCTGGAACTAGAGCTACAGGTGGTTTTAAACTGTTATGTGGGTGCTGGGAATCGAACTCAGGTCCTTTACAAGAGAGGTAAGTACACCTAAATCTGAGCCTACTCTCCAACTCTATTATGAACTTTCTTAGGCATTTTTCTGTTGTTAAAATATTTATGTGGTTTGAATTTGTAACTGAGAATGTGGCTAACAAAATCATATACAGAGAAGATAACCCCCATGAACTCTCATTCTTTGTTCTTATATTGTTCAAACTATCAGCACTGATTTATTTTAGAAAGCATACTCAGATTTTCTTTTAGTTTTTAATTTAAATAAGAAGGATTATTCTGTATGGAAGGGGTTAATACAATCATACACTTGGAAGAGAACCAGCAGTCCTAAACCAGAGAGAAGAGAGAGTGAGCATCCACTGTGGCTGAGTGAATTCACAGTTTCATTTCTCATTCAAAATAAGTTTCCTGTAATCACATCGCAGTTTTTATATGCTCAGTTCTACAGATTTTTTCAAATTATACTTAATTGTGTTTATTTTATATAAAATTAGATATTTTATTCATGAAATCACCAGCTTGTAAGTCCTATAAATTGATGGAACAAAGAGGGACAGTGTCACTTTCTATGACCTACTGTATCCTAAGGACGCTTAGTGATGAGTGACTAACAAAAGTCTAAATCAATTCAGATACACATCCTAGTGAGAGGCTGATTTCTAGCCCATTTTATGTATAATTAAATATTAATCACTATACTAATACTCTTACTTGAGACCTATTAGACAATTTCTGAATCACTGGAATTCATACACAGCACTTTCCCATCCCTCTGCTTGAAGGATGCATCATGAAAGAAAACTCAAAAGCTTCATGAGGGGGAGAAACCTCAAAGACACTGGATGTGAATGCTCAGCCCAGACCTGGGTATGTCTCTGTTTTTCTGTAGCTGAACTTGATTGCTAACTACTCCTACTTCTAACAGCAGAAATTTTTTGTCATTTTTCTACAAATGAAGTATAATTTATGATTATTAAGTGATTTGAGATGAGTAAATAAAGAACTTCTTCCTCCTTCTACTTCTCCCTGACATTTCATTTAATATCTTGTAAGAGCCAAAGTTACATTGTAAGTTTTAATTACTATACCTAAGGAATCCATAAAACAAAAAATGTCTTCTATCTGCAAGCCTCTTGTTCAAGGACAGATAGTTCCTGAAATACTGGAGGCTATTATTTATGGGAGATAACAAGCCATATATTTTTCACTCCCCTAAACAAGTTTGTTTGAACTATTTACACCAGCAGCACTTGATCACATTGTAGGCAGGAGGTTCACAGGCACGAAATACATCAGGATGTATGCTTGCCCCGATAGGATATAAGCTAGAGGTATGTCAGGATGTGTGCTTTCCTCAGATTGGACCTGATGGGAAATACTTAAGCTGCTGCTTAACTCAGGGCCATCTTCTAGAAACCCAGAGATGGACCTGACCAGAGCTCATCCACCTTGCCAATATTTAATTAAAACTTGTGTCAAATTTGGTTTAAAATTGTGGTAGTGGTCTTATTCTTGATAAGTAGGATGAACAATCTGAAGACAAGAGCACAGAAGGGACATATAGTTAGCACATTAGTATCAAACTCTCTAGTCCCAGGTTGTCTTCTGTGAAAGTCAGCTCTCATCCTCATTTTATCAGACGCTGATGCTGTCTCCCATGGGAGAAAGAGGAAATTTAAGAACAAGTACAAGACTTTTGGCTGGAGCAACAGAATGCACCACAATTCTTATTTTTATAAAGAAACTAAATGAACACTGGATGGAAAGGTAGTAGTCAGTAGTTCTCAGTTGGAAATAAGTTTAATATATTTATTAAACATTTAAGACCTCTATAAAGTAGACTTCCAAACACTGAAATGTGGAGTTCATAAGAGCAGTATATGAGAAAGTTCATTGTAAGTGTGTGACTAAAATCCACATTAGTAGCTATAACCCATCTTAAAAGCCAGGGATATTATTGCATCATCTACCCTGTAGCTTTCAGCGAGTGAGTCTATACTCAGAGAGACACACTTGATTGACACAAAATTGAGAGACACAGTTGAAAGACACAAACAGATTGAGTCGAATGAATCAGAATGTATGAGGATCCCAACAAGAAATATGAAAAATCTGCGTGTATTGGCACATGCCTGAGGTTTCAGCACATTGGAGGCTGACGCATGACGATCATGAAGTTAGAAGTCAGCCTAGACTGTACATCGAGACTCTGCCTCAAACACTGAAATGGGAGAAAAACAAAACAAAGGCAGTGTCACACCCCAGAAGTCCAGGAAGTAGTGCTTCAAGGAGTGGTGACCTGTCAAATGCTGGCTGGAAGTTTGGAAAGACAAGATAAAATCGATTTTCAGATTGTGTAATGTAAAGGTCAGGCAAGTCTTTGATAACAGTGATTTGCATAGCCTGAAGGCTTAGGAGAAATAAATAGGACACTGAGAGTACAGGCAGATCCTTCAAAGAGGTCTATCAGAGAGTAGGACCAAGGAGCTACAGCCGTGTAGATTCTGGGGAGGCATGGGACCCTATTTTAAGTGGATGGTATCACAGCATAATGTTTGGTGAGTAAAGAGAGATACCAATGTCATGGGAAGGGACAAGAAAAGGAAAAGTCCTGAGAGTTGGATAGATTTTCTGTGTGGACATTGAGGTTAAGGGATGAGGACTGCAGGAACCAGACCATGAATAGAATGATCTTGACTTCTTAAAGAATAGGCATAATAGGAACCTGTTAGATTGATAAGGGGCAAAAGAGAGAATTACCTTAGAATATGTGCTTCATATGAAGCCATGCTCACGCGCGCGCGCGCGCACACACACACACACACACAGAGAGAGAGAGAGAGAGAGAGAGAGAGAGTAAAAACCCCTGCCTCCTGAATCAGAGGTTCATAAAGTGTGTGAATTAAATGGAGACCATTGTTAAAGGAAAACGAGAATTTAATTACAAGCTAAGCAAACGTACAGATAAGATGACTGAGTGTGTAAGAACTTTGCTCATGATGGCCTGTAAATTTCTACAGGCCAATATTTGATTCAAATTTGTGCCTCAGATTTAATTGAAACCTAGTATTAAGAAATGGAGTCTTCACAAGGACAACACGGCCCACAGAATCAGCTAAACAGGGTTCATGGGGCTCACAGAGACTGAAGTAGCAGCCTGCATGAGCCTGCACTAGGCCTCTGCACACATACTGCAGTTGTTTAGCCTGGTGTTCTTATGGGACTCTAACATTGGAAGTGGTGTGTCTCTAACTCTTTTGCCTGGTCTTAGAACCCTTTTCTTCCTACTGGGGTGCCTCACCAGCCTTGATAGGAGAGCTTGTGCTTAGTCTTATTGCATCTTGTTTTGCTGGGTTCTGTTGATATCCCTGAGAGGCCTTCTCTTTTCTGAAGGAAAATGAAGGAGCAGTGGAACTGGGGCAGAGAGAAGGTTTGGGGGTGGGAGGACTCGGAGGAGGGAAGGCTGCCATCAGGTATGAAGGAAGATAAAGAAAAAGTTTTAAAAAATGAAGTCCTTTTGTTGGTCTTTTCTGTGTCGAACACACAGATTGCAAGCCCAGTGCCACTTAGAGATCTTTGGCAACAGTTAACTCTGCAGCTCTCACACAATTGAGCCTGTATGATAATGAGTATTCAGAGGGGGGGGGGCACGACACGGGACTCACCAACCTAAGACAGAATGCCTATGTGGCCTGGACAGGTGACTTCATGATGGGTAAGGTGACCTGCTGATGTCCCATGCAACCTAAGTCAGAAGCTCATTTTTTTTAATAAAAGGGGGGGGGACCTATAGGTCCCTGGCCCCCGTTTTGGGTAGCTGTTGCATTACTTGCCGACCTTGACCTTGATATCCTCCCTATGCTAATTCCCTGTGAGATTCCACCCTCCTGAATGCTTAAGGGAAGCTCCTTGTCTGTGTATCCAGCATATTGGGCGTTAACAGCTTAGATGCAAGATTGTAAAACACCAGGACCCAGGATGGGGATATAGCTTAATGGTAGAGCAGTGCTTGCCTAGCAAGCTCAAGGCCCAGGGTTCAATCCTCAGCTAAAAAAAAAAAAAAAAGAAAAAAAAATCAGAAGCGAACCTCTGCCCTCCAGGGTTCTCCCATTGAGCTGTAAGCCTGTATTTAAGACCTCCTCCCTCCTTCAATAAACAGCATTCAGCATTCAAAAAAAGAAGGAGATAAAGGAGAAGGAGGAGGAGGAGGAGGAGGAGGAGGAGGAGGAGGAGGAGGAGGAGGAGGAGAAGAAGAAGAAGAAGAAGAAGAAGAAGAAGAAGAAGAAGAAGAAGAAGAAGAAGAAGTGGGGGTCAAGATCATGATGGGGAAACCAACAAAGCCAGCTGACCAGTACTAGTTGGAGCTCACTGACTCTGGACTGACAGCCCGGGAACCTGCATGGGACTGAACTAGGCCTACTGAATGTGGGTGACAGTTGTGTGGCTTGATCTGTTAGTGGGGTCCCTGGCAGCAGGACCAGGACTTATCCCAGGTGCATGAACTGACTTTTTGGAGCCCATTCCCTGTGGTGGGATACCTTGTCAGCCTTGATACAATGAGGAGGGGCTGGTCTCTCCTTCAACTTGGTATTCCAAACTTTGTTGACTACCATGGGAGACCTTACCCACTCTGAGGAGTGGATGGGGGCAGAGTGGGAAGGAGATGAGGAGGCAGGAGAAGGGGAGGGAGGGGGAACTGGGGTTGATATGTAAAATAAAAAAATTTAATAAATAAATATATTAAAAAGAAAAAAAAAGATAAAGAAAGGAAAGCAGTGTGAGAATGCCATGAAGAGCAGCAAGTCAGTGGGAGCATCCCCACAACTCTACTTCAGTTCCTGCCTTTAGTTCCTGAGCTCTCTTGATGATGGACTATCACCTCCAAGGTGAAATAATTCCTTTTCTTCCGACATTGTTTTGGTCAGTGTTTTATCACAATAGAAACCAGACAAATATAGATAAAGTGTTCTGTAAATAGTTGTTATATCTTTTTAATCTGTGATGAAATTTAACTGAGTTTTGTGTGTTGATTTTTAATTTAGATGGCCTATTTAGAATTGAAAATAAGGTGTTGAAATCAGCCACCAATATTTTCTCAGGGTCTATTTTTGAACCATGAAAATCTAGACTTCAGAGATATTAGGGCAAATGAAGAAAGCGGGGCAGGGAAGTAAATTTGGGAAAGAAGCCCCACAGGAAGTGGACAGATGTGAGAGTGACAGTGTGGTTTGCTTGAAGTAGAGAAGGAAATCCGAGTGTGTGGGCACCAAAGCTGCCACATATGTGGGAGAAAGATGGAGACGTGTCTGATTTTCAGATAAAATATGACACTTTCATCAAATACAAACATTAATGGAGACACAGTAGAAACTACTCAGATACCTAGATGACAACATAGAAACACAAAACAACAGCCTTGACAATATGTCTCTACTAGAGCCCAGGAACCTTATTATAGCAGGCCCTGAAAAATGCACAAAGCACAAGAAAGATAAGGATCTTAAAATGCCCTTTATAGATATGATAGATGGTCTTAAGAAATGAAAACATCCCTTAAAGAAACCTATGAAAATATAATCAAGCAGTGGAAGGGAAGGAATAAAAACAGTTTAAGGCCTGAAAGGGGAAATCGAATCAATAAATAAAACCCACACTGAGAGAATTATGGAAACATAGGAACTCCAATGGGAACCTCAGAGGCAAGCCTCGTCAACAGAACACAAGAGATGGAAGAGAGAATCTCAGGCATTAAAGGCATGATAGAAGAAATAAATACCACTGTCAAAGAATATGTTACCTCTAAAAAAAAAAATTAAAGAAATCTGGGATATTCTCAAAAGCCAAAATCTATAAATAATAGAACTGGAGGATATAGACAAAACCCATGTCCATGGAACAAATGATATTTTTCAACAAAATTATAGAAGAAAATTTCCCAAGCTTAAAGAAAGAGGTTCAAGAGGCATACAGACCACCAAGTAGACTGTGCCAGAAAAGAATTTTCCCTTATCATGTAATAATCAAAACTACAGAAGAAAGGGGGGCATAACAATAGACTCCGAGGAAATCCAGAGAACCATAAGACTGTACCTTCAATCTGTATGTACTCCAATAGCTTGCTTTGAAGAAGCTAGGGACATAAACAGTGATGATAGAGGGACCATCCTTCCATTGATATTTCCCATGTCCTTGGGAAATTGAAGTTACCAGACTGTCACAGAGTTGGGGAGAGAACAAAGGGAGATGGGCACAGACTACAGAGAGCTTGGGAACTAATGATTTCTGAAACTTCAGACACTACGGGGAATGAGAGGGGGCAGTAAGCTCTCCGCAGCTTCCTTCTGAGGCAGCAGCTGTTACAGCTTTGGAATAGAGGTGGCCATTTCCATCTTCTATGAAACTGTGTCTGAGGTACAATTTCTGGAGCTAAGTGTCTCTTTGTCTTTTTTTTTTTTTTTCTTTATTTTGTTTTGTTTTTCAAGACAGGGTTTCTCTATGTACTTGGCTGCCCTTGGAACTTGCTCTGTAGATTAAGCTGACCTCTAACTTACAAAGATCCACCTGTCTTTGCCTCCTGAGTCCTGGGATGAAAGCGGCACACCACAAATGCCTGGCAATCATTTCTTTCTTTCCTTTCTTCCTTCCTTCCTTCCTCCCTCCCTCCCTCCCTCCCTCCCTCCCTCCCTCCCTCCCTCCCTCCCTCCCTCCCTCCCTCCCTCCCTCCCTTCCCTCCCTCCCTCCCTCCCTCCCTCCCTCCCTTCCTTCCTTCCTTCCTTCCCTTCTCTCTCTCTTTTATTTCTTAATGTAAACTTTTTACTTTTTTTGAGAATTTTATATATGAGCACCATATTTCTATCATTTCCACTATTTTGTCTCCCCCTCCAACTTCTGTACTGCCCCTCCCTTCCTCTTGAGCTCAAGACTTGTTCTTCTAAACATATTTGTTACTCTCTCCTCTCCCCCCCCTCTTGCTCTCTCTCTCTCTCCCTTGAATCCATTTAATTGTTTGTTTTCCACCAACAACACTTTGTAGTTGATGAACTATTCTAGTACATTAGCATCTGGTAAGATTGGGATGGAATTGGGATTGAAAAGTGAATAGATACTCATCATCAAACAGGTTGGAAGAAGCCATAGCACACTCCTGACAAACATCTCCACAGAGTTAATATAGTACTAGATATTAACCCAGCACACCAAGAGCACTGAAGTAGAAAAGATGTAATGAGAAAAATAGCTATGTGAGAAAAAACAAGAGAGAGAGAGAGAGAGAGAGAGAGAGAGAGAGAAACACTTTCAGTTTCTCCCTTTTTTTCAGCATGCCTGTGGCCACCAAGACTAAGTCTCTAGCATGGGAGGATATCCCAAAGACCCGAGTCAGGTACCTGTGGACTCCAGGCATTTGGGCTCAAGAGTAGTACAAACAAAGCATGTCTTGGTTTTATTATTAAAGCAAGCAAAACATGAGGTGATGTTTACAGTTAGCTTAAGCAAATACAAGTACAGCAAGGGAAAACCCCCTGGTGTTATGCCTTACTGTCTTTTGTCATGTGAAAAGAGACAAGAACATTCCTCCCAGGCCTCACTGATCTTGTATGTTATGTTGGAAGTCTGAAATATTAGAGCAGCCCACATCTGGATATCGTTTACAATTACTGTGGTCTTTTCAGCAGTAAATAACTGGCTTGATTTTAGAGGACTGCCCCTCTTATTTTACTTGTTCCCAATCTATCACTGGCATTATGGTGGCGGTAATGCTAGCAACTTGTTGACGACACATGCCATTTTCCACATCTCCTTCTATATCTCTGCCACCAGTCCAGGTATAGAGAGGGGAGAACACTGCAGCCATATCGACGGAGGTAGGATCCAACACATCGCCACATCGGTAGGGAGACCTTGTGTGTGCCATGGGTTATGGACACTCAAAGTGGGCTGTTCAAGTAGCATAGGCACAATATGATCCAAACCACAGTCTCCAAAAATTCCTTGGATAAAGCTGTTAAAGTGTAGTCGTAGACTCTAGAGGAGAAGCGACTACTGTCATTTTCCTAAGTCAATATAGCTCTTAATGGTATTCTATATGTCTTTCCTTATATGCACAGATAAATGTAGCATATCTCATCAACAAAGCTGTGCTTTGCAACAGATGGCGGCTCCTACAGAGACCCACACTTTGTCAAAATGCAAGGATAAGTGACCATGGAGTTCCCAGCCCTGGCTACATCTATAATATAACCCCTACATCTAATAATCTCTTCTGTTCAGTGGGCCTTAGGTCAAATTAGACAGCTTTGTTTGCCCCCAGTATACAATTGCAACTAATTGCACCATTGAGATGTCTTAATGGGCCTATCATTGTGGTCCAGGAGCTTTACAGTTGAGTAGGACTACTGATTACTTTTCTTCTTTGGCAGCTTGTATCTTGTGCCTTCTCATATTATAAGAGCTATTCTCAGGGATGATTCTTCCATGTCATTTCTAGCTCAATTCCTCCAAATCCTGTGTCTAGAGTGTTTGGTGATTTCAGCAACCTTCAATTTGTGGGAATCAACCAAGAGCAACTGCAATAGCCTAAACTGTTTGGAAACTTTTTGGGCACCTGCAACAACTCAAAGGAAGATTTCTCTTGCCTGTCACTAGGGTTTTCAATAGGGGTGGGAGTAAGCTTCTGTACAGCAAAGGAAGCAATCAGTTGAGTTAAGAGGAAGCCCACAGAGTTGGAAAGAATTTTTGCATATTCTTCCAATGGAGGATTAATATACATAATCTATAAACTCAAGAAACAGTGGGGGGAAAAAAGAAAGAGAGAGAAGGAAAAACAACCTAAGCAAAAAGGAAAAAGAAAAGAAAGAAATAGGCTGTAAATTTGAACAGAATTCTCAAAAGAAGAAATAAAAATGGCTAAAAGTGTTCACAACGCTTAGCTATCAGGGAAATGCAAATTAAAGCTAAGTGCCTCTCATATGGAAATGTGGCAGTGTAGAAATGGTTCAGGGTAAAGTGAAACCAGGAAGCTCTGTGGGCAGGATGTGGTCTTAACTGCTCGGCAAACTTTAAAGTAAGGTGGCCTCTCAACCTGAAGGCCTGCATACACAGACCTTGCAAACCAGGGGCCAGACACATGTCACAGCACCCTGCTTCTGCGCGACTGCCACCATCAGATAAAATAAGGGACAACAGCAACACAGGAGTGGAAGGATCAACATTTACAAATGCCTTTCTTTGGTCCAGGCACTATTTGGTTTACATATATTCATATATTTAATTCACACACTTTATATAGACCACCATGTAAATCACTTCACAGATGAGGAAAAAGCAGAAATGGTACAACTGGAAATGCTGACTTCATCTAGATTAAGAGGAATTGACTTTGCCAGTTTGATGATTTCTTCTAAAGAGCTAAAATTTAGAATTCAAAATACATATGAATTTATTATATCTCAATTTTCACACAGAAACTTAAGCTCATTGAGTTGCTTATGGAGCTGGGCCTGGCGTGGTTGTGCCCTCAAAAGAGCCAGCAGCTGGGGTGAGCTAGCCAGGTCCATGACTACCCACATACTAATAGGTCACCACACCCTGCTGGGAACTGTATGATATGTGTGGCCCATGTTATCATCCAGGGCCATGCAGAAGTCGGTGGTCTGTGCTCCAGTCTGAAACCATGTCAATATCCCGCCAGGGGCTGTATTGATGTGAATGGCCTGAGCTACCACCTGAGGCCATGTTATGTTGTGGTCTGGGCAGCCTATGAGGGCCTTGTCTGGTTCATGATCCTACTGCCACAGACGGCTGTGTTAGTGGCCTGTGCTGTCTCCAGAAACCAACTGGAGGCCCATGATCCATGGTCCAGCTGACTGTGAAGAGTAAGAAGACCACCTTTGCCATGTTATTGATGACTATAGATGCACAGTTGAGAGTGAGGAACATGAAAGTCTTCTGTGACAACCCCTACACCCCATCTCCCAAGGTAACAACCTAGACAAGAAGCCACAGAAGAGAATTCTTAAAAAGTGTGATGGAGATGTGGAAGAGTAGCACTCTCCTCCACAATTGATGGCTTCTGGTGGAGGTATGTGAGGGGAAGGACTCAGTTCTATTTAAGGAGCCGGCCACTAAAAATTTGACTATGTTCAAGCAAGTATGTAGATAATACAAAGTTGGCTTGCTTTTTTCATTTCTTTCTTCCTTCCATCCTTCCTTCCTTCTTTCCCTCCTTCCTTCCTTCTTTCTTTTCCTTTCTTTCTTTCTTTCTTTCTTTCTTTCTTTCTTTCTTTCTTTCTTTCTTTCTGTTTTACTTCTTTTGTGGGGGGAAGGGGGGGGGGGAGGCAGACATGGAAGTACCACAAAGGGATTGTGATCAGGTGTGTGATATGAAACTACCAAAGAATCAATAAAAATGTTATGGGCGCCAGAGGCAGGGGAAGTTGCTTATTGTGAACATTCAGTTGGGTGCCATGGATATCCATGGGTAATAATCACATTAGCAATATGTTTAGCAAAGCAGTTGAGGAAGAATGAGAACAACACAACAGTTCAGAAGAACAGGAGAGCTGCATCTAGTCTAATATTTCTTTTTTTTCTCATTCACTGCTTAACTCTTGTTTTCATCTTTCAGGTGGATAGAGAGCCCAGGTGGGAGGTTTCCATTGGGTCACTACCCTCAGATCTCTGGGAGTACTGTGGAAGGGGGAAAGTGGAGTGGAACTATAGGAGCCAGAATGGTCAGGGACAGCTGGAAAGCACAGTCTGGGGAGTCAGCTAAATAGGGCTCTGTAGACGAATTTCTAACTTATTAAATAAGAAAAACAGAGCCAAATACAGAGGTGCAAGCTGTAGACATTAGAGCAATAGCCACCAACTTACCTGAGCTCACCACTTCACTGTAGGTTCCCAAGAGAGCCTCTTCCTGTCTAACCTGCACCTTTATTTCCTTCCTGTTCGGTCTTCTCAATGGCTCTAAGCCCAGCCACATCATTCCCTCATCATTGCCTGTCTATACAGACCTCAAGGTCTCTATGGTTGATATTGGGATTAAAAGCATGTGTCACCATGCTTGGCTGTGTCCTTGAACACACAGAGACACTGCCTACCATATGATCAGATTAAGGTCGTGTGCTACCACCACCTGACTTCTGTTTATGGCTGACTATGACCTCTGATCTCCAGGCAAACTTTATTAACATACAAATAAAAATTACATTTCAGTACAAATAAAATATCACCATATTTCCCCTTTTTTCTAATAAAGTAAAAAAAGAATTTAAAAAGTTATAACTAATGTAAGAAAAACTATATACAATAAGTACAATAACTACATACAACATATACAAGCAATAAATATCTCAACAATGTCTAGTCCATTTGCATTTGACAAACTCAGAGAAAATATTCCATTATCTATTCTATTTTGGTAAGTCCAAAGTGTGCCTGATTCACTTTCTATCCTAACTTGTATTACCAACGCAACCTAACTTATAATGTCTTTCAAATTAATACACTTTAACCCTCTTTAGTGAGTTTCTTTTCAGAAATTCTTAACAAGAAAACTATAACTATCTAATCTTCAACTAACTATAACTATAACTATCTAATCTTCAACTCCCTCAGAGACCCAAGGAGGAAATAATATTACCTAGTAAAACAGGAAGTGCAAACAAGTTTCTTCCAAAAAAAAGTGAGTTGACAGAAACAGCCAGCTGCCTGGACAGTAACCCAAGGTTCCTCTGCACGTTGGGGCATCAACTTTGGTCTACAGGCTTAGCATCAAAGACTATTAAATATGACATCAATGTTTCCTGTTTTTTTAATTAAAATATCTGTACTGATTTACATTTCTGTTTGCATAAATGACAAAGATTTATTTTAATTAAATATTTACTAGTCACTGTGCTAAGGACATTAATCTTTCAGTCAAGTTACCATCAACCACTCTGTGAGGAGGGAGCTATTTTGATTTCTGGTTTGCAAAAGGAATATAAATTTTCTTCATAATGTTAATGTGTTATATGACCATTCTTATCAGATTTGTCTTCCTCTTGGGCTCATGAATTGAACCACTATACCATGCCCTTCATCTTGGTAAACAGAAAATAGAGAGGGGAAAAGAAAAGAAATTGTATTCTGTTCAGATTTTTTTTTCATTTTAATTTATTTCACATCATGACCAAAGTTATCCCTCTCTCCTCTCCTCCCATTCCCTCTCCCTACCTTTCCTCTGCTCCCCATCTCAATTCACTCCTCTATTGTGTACCCTAATAAACCTTGGCTGAGGATCAGAAGACAGAGCCAGCTATTAGATTAGACATAGAAGTCAGGCAGTGGTGCCACACACCTTTAATCCTATCATTCTGGAGGCAGAGATCCATTTGGACTTCTATGCGTTCAAGGCCTGCCTCCTGGGCTACATGACAGAAACAGAAACAGGCAGTGATGACACATGCCTCTAATCCCAGGAAGTAATATGACAGGACACAGGAAGGTACATAAGGCATCAGGAAACAGGAACTCACTCTCTTGGGGCTGAGGATTTCATAGAGGTAAGCTGTTGGCTGGCTGTTGTGCTTCTCTGATCTTTCAGTTTTCACCCCAACATCTAACGTTTATTTTTTTTTATTATAAGACCTTTTAAGAATCATATTACAATTTCTCCTCTGTTCCTGTTGAGAAAAGGGCATGTTTCCCATAGATATCGATAAAGCATTGTATATCATGCTGATGTAAAACTAAGCACCCACCCATGCTTTAAGTCTGGCAAAGACAATCTAATATGAGGAATAGATTCCCCACAGCATTAGGGACAACCCCTGCTCCCATTTTTAGGAGTCCCACAACTAAACCAAGCTACACAACTGTCACATATGTAGAGGGCTTAGGTCAGTACCATGCAGTCTCCCAGGTTGTTGGTTCAGACTCTGAGTTCCTATGATCACAGAGTAGTTGTTTCTAGGGGTTTTCTTATGATGTACTTGACCCCTCTGGTTCCTACAATCCTTTCTTCCTCTCTTCAGCAGGATTCCCTGAGCTCAGTCTAATGTGTGGCTATGGGTCTTTGCATCTGTTTACATCAGTTACTGGATTAAGGCTTTCTGATGACAGTTGGGGTAGTCACCAATCTGATCAGAGATGGCAGACAGTTCAGGTTACATATCCACTATTGCTAGGAGTCTTAGCTAGGGTCATCCCTTGTAGATCTGTGTGAGTTTTCCTTGCACCATGTTTCTACCTGACCCCGAAAAGCACCCTCCTTTCCAGTCATCTCCTCCTGCACCCACTTTTGCAAACTTACCCCTCTAGTTCCCATCCCCACCCACCCCCAGTCCACCTAGGAGATTCTTCAATTTTGTCTTCCCATGGAGAATCATGCATCCCCCCTTGGATACCTAGCCTCTCTGGATCAGTGGATTGTGGCATAGTTATCCTTTATAGTTAATATACACTTATGAGTCAATAAATACCATGTTTGTCTTTCTGGTTTTGGGTGACCTTACTTAGGATGATATTTTTTCTAGTTTCATCCACTTGCCTTCAAATTTCATAATGACATTTTTTTTTAACAGCTGAGTAATACTCCATTGTGTAAATGTACCTGTAGTGGATAGCCATTCCAGCTTTGATCTGGAAGTTCCAACCCCCATTGAGGCTTCAGTAACTGTCAAGCCTACAAGATGGGGTGAAGAGAGGACCCTGAAGACCCGAGATCCAGATGCACTGGCTCTCTTGGTGCCTGGACCCTGGACGCTGGAGGTAGATCAAGCAGAGTTCTCCAGAGAACACTGCTGGACTGTGCTACACCTTTCCCAAACCCTGTAAACTATCCCTTCACTTGTAAGTTACCCCACAAAATAAACCTCCCTTTAAACTATGTGGAGTGGCCTTAATAACTTCACCAATATGTACCATTTTGTAAATTGTATTTACAAATACAGTTTGTACCATTGTATAAATGTATTTTCTTTATCCATTCATCAGTTGAGGAACATCTAGGTTGTTTGCAGGTTCTGACTATTACAAATAAAGCTACCATGAACATAAATGGGCAAGTATCCTTGTAGTATGATTGAGCATCCTTTGGGTACATGCTCAAGAGTGGTATAGCTGGGTCTTGAGGTAAATTGATTCCTAATTTTCCAAGAAAATTCCATATTGATTTCCAAAGTGGCTGTACAAGTTTGCACTCCCACCAGCAATGGAGGCATGTTACCTTTGCTCCATATCTTCTCCAGCATGACCTATCATTTGTGTTTTTGATTTTAGCCATGGTGACATGTGTAAGGTAGAATCTCAGTCATTTTGATTTGCATTTCTCTGATGGCTAAAGATGTTGAACATCATCTCCTTAAGTGGTTTTCAGCCATTTGAGATTCTTCTGTTGAGAAATCTCTTTTTAGATCTGTACCTCATTTTTCAACTGAATTATTTGGGTTTTTGATATCTAATTTCTTGAGTATATATATATGATACCAGCCCTCTGGCAGATTTGGGGATGGTCAATATCTTCTCCCATTCTGTAGGTTGTCATTTTGTCCTATTGACAGTGTCCTTTGACTTACAGAAGCTTTTCAATTTCATGAGGTCCACTTATTAATCGTTGATCTTAGTGTCTGCACTACTGATGTTTTGTTGAGGAAGTGATTTCCTGTGCCATTGCATTCAAGGCTATTCCCCATGTTTCCTTCTATCAGGTTTGGTGTAACTGGATTTATGTCGAGGTTTTTGATGCATTTGGAGTTGAGGTTTTGTTTGTTTGTTTGTTTGTTTGTTTGTTTTTTTCAGGGTGATAGATGTGGATTGATTTGCATTCTTCTACATGCTGGCATCCAGTTATGCCAGCATCATTTGTTGAAGATTCTTTCATTTTTCCATTGTATGATTTTGACTTCTTTGTCAAAAATCAAGTGTCCATAATTGTATGGATTTATGTCTGGGTCTTCAATTCAATCCCATTGATCAATGTGTCTGTTTATAAGCCAATACCATGTTGTTTCTAAACTGAATCCATCAACACACCCACCATGATCAAATAGGCTTTATCCCAGAGATGCAGGGATAGTTCAACACACAAAAATCTGTCAATGTAATCCACCATAAAAACAAACTGAAAGAAAAAAATGCCTGATAATCTCATTAGATGCTGAAAAAGCCTTTGACAAAATGCAACACCCCTTCATGATAAACATCTTGGAGAGATCAGGGTTACAAGGAATATACATAAATATAATAGAAACAATGTACAGCAAGCCAACAGCCAATATCAAATTAAATGGAGAGAAACTCAAAGTGATTCCACTAAAATCAGGAACAGGACAACTCTGACTACTCTCTCCATATCTATTCAATATGGTACTTGAAGTTCTAGCTAGAGCAATAAGACAACAAAAAAATCAAGAGGATACAAATTAAAAAAGAAGTCAAAGTCTTGCTATTTGCAGAGAATATGATAGTAATACATAAGTGATCAGAGAATATGATAGTAATATATAAGTGACCCTAAAAATTCTACTAGGGAACTCCTACAGCTGATAAACACCTTTAATCAAGTGGCTGGATACAAGAGTAACTAAAAAAAAAAATCAGTAGCTATCTTACATACAAATGATAAATGGGCTGAAAAAGAAATCAGGGAAGCAACACCCTTCACAATAGCCACAAACAATATAAAATATTTTGGGGCAACTCTAACCAAACAAGTGGAAGACATACATGATGAGGACTTCCATGTCTTTGAAGAAAGAATTTGGAGAAGATATCAGAAGATGAAAAGATCTCCCATACTCGTGGATTGGTAGGATTAACATAATAAAAATGGCCATCTTATCTTACAAAAAGCAATCTTCAGATTCAATGCAATCCCCATCAAAACTCTAACACAATACTTTATAGACCTGGAAAGAATAATGCTCAACTTCATATGGGAAAAAAACAAAAAACAAAAAAACAAAACAAAACAGGATAGCTAAGACAATCCTGTACAAGAAAAGAACTGCCAGCAGCATCACCACCCTAGGTTTTTATTTTTTAAAAATGTTATGCATGTGAGCGTGTGTATGATGTAAGTATATGTGTGTATTTGTGCCTACATGTGCCATGATATCTTGTGTAAGTCATGACTCAGTTATATCTCACCACCTTGTTCCTGAGTCAGACTCTCTTGGTTCTGCACTACATAGTCCAGCCTTGTTGGCCTACTGGGTTCCAGCAGCTACTCCCATCTCTGCTGCTCATCTTTCCATAGGAACACTGGGATCACAGCTGTGTACTGTCTTTTCACAAGGGTGACCTCCTGGATGCTTTTAGCCTCTGAGCCCCTTGACAGCTCTTTGTTTTTTGTTTGTTTCTTTCCTTCTTTGTTTGTTTTTGTTTTGGGGTGTTTGTTTGTTTGTTTGTTTATTTTTTGACACAGACTTTCTCTGTAGCTTTGGAGCCTGGCCTGGAACTCACTCTGTAGGCTAGGCTGGCCTTGAACGCATAGAGATCTGCCTGCTACTGCCTCCTGGGTGCTGGGATTAAAGGCAAGTGCCACTGCCAGGTGGCTTGTCAGCTCTTTTTATTTTTATTATTTTTCAAACATTTGTATGTGCTTGTTAGTCATTTATTTTTGTGATTTGGATGTTCTTACACTTTTGTTCTTATTATTCTATTTTCATGTTGCATATGTAATTGGAAATATTTTCTCCATCTTAAAAAAAAAAAATCTTCTCTTTGTTTTTTAGGTAAGGGATTCTTAAATAGGGAAAGACCTTTGCCAGAATAAAATTTTCATAGATTATCTGGACCAGTTCCCTCAGGTAATAGTTGAAAAGAAGCAAAGCTGTACACTCCTCTAAATTCTTGCCTGTGAGCACAGACTGAGGGAGGAGGCATCAGATCAAACACACAGTAGAGTTCACCTCCTAAATTATTAGGATTTCTGAAATTATTTTCAGTATTATATTTACTATTGTTCAATTCAATATTTTTATTGAAAATAAAATTTCTTTCATGCAGTGTATTTTAGTTACAGTTTCCTCCCTTGAAAATCCATACCCTTTCTCTTTCTCATTTAGAATGCAGACATTTAAATAATAAATAAATTAATTTATTTAATTAAATAAGATAAATAAAAACAAATACTCCAGAATAGGACAAAACAAATAAACAGGAAAAAAACAAATAGCTAAAGAAAAAGCACAAGAAATACACATAGGTACAGAAAGACACACATCACACACAGAGAAAAGCCATAAAAATAAGTTGAAAACCAGTATATATAAGCAAAAGATCTGTAAGGTTAAAAAAAATGCCCGAACAAAGCGCTGTAAAATGAAAAGCATCCAAAAAGGTCATTGACACTGAGTTCCTATTGCATTAGCCATCGACTGCTGGGCATAGGACCTGCCTTCAGTGTCATTTGAATGTCTTCTGAGACCCATAGGAGAAAACTAATTTTTCCTCCGTCAGTGGTTATCAACAGGACATAGCTTCTGCGTTAAGGATGGCATCTTATGTCCACTCTCCCTCTCAGCACTGGGGCCCCATCTGGCTTAGACCTGTGCAGGCCCTGTGCATGCTGCCACAGTCTCTGAGTTTATATGTGCATCCGTCCTACTGTGACTAGAAGGTCTTGTTTCCTTGGTGTCTTACATTTCCACTTGCTCTTAAAATCTTCCTGCTTCTTCTTTTGCCTAGGCCCCTGAGTCTTGAGAGAAGAATTTGGTAGAGACATCTCATTTTTTACTGAGTGTTTCAAGGTTTCCCACTCTCTGCACACTGTCCAGGTATGGCTCTCTGAATTAGTCCACATCTACTACAGGAGGAAGCTTCTCTGATGATGGTTGACCATGGCACTGATCTATGAGTATAGCAGTCGTTAGGAGTCATTTTATTGTTACATTCAGTTACCACAACAGTAGTATTTGGTTTTTCCCTAGGTCCACGGGATCTAGCTAGTCTCGGGTTCTTGGTAACTTGGGCAATGTTGGGGATGGGTTTGCTCTCATGGGCTGTAAATCTCATCAGACAGTGGTTAGTTACTCCCACAACTTCCGTTCCTCTGGGAGGTATGTCACCATTGTAGACAGTGGAGTTTGTAGCTGGGTTGGTCTTTACCTTTTTCCTCTGGCAGTGTGCAGAGTGCTTTCCTGTGCCACTAGATACCAGCAGTGAGTTATCTGTTATTTGCAGCAGTAGGGCCTTATCATCAGTTTGTGGAGATAGCATTGGGACCACCAGCCTGGTGTGCCACGAAGATCTGAGGATTCCCCAGGAGTTAGAGTCAGAGAGAGGAGGCAGACCTCTGCAGGTAGTCTGTGGCTGAACTTAGGGATGAACTTTGCGATGGTGGAAAGGAAGGGGAGTGAAGACCACTACATATCTGATTCCAGGCCAGTGTGGCCAGTGGGTTCCCAGGTTGACATTGAATGACACAGAGAGAAGGGTGAAGGAGTGAGATTTGATCCTGCCAGTGCTGCAGAGTCCTCAAGAAATCAAGGCCCCTGAAGGTCTCAAGTAAGGATTTTGATCATTTATGGCAGTGGTTCTCAACCTTCCTAATGCTGGGACCCTTTAATGCAATTCCTCATGTTGTGGTGACCCCAACCATAAAACTATTTTTGTTGCTATTTCATAACTGTGATTTTTGTTACTCTTGTGAATCCTAATGCAAATATGTGATATACATGATATATAATATGTGACCCCTGTGAAAGGGTTTATTTGATCCCCAAAGGATCATGACCCACAGGTTGAGAACTGCTGATTTATGAAATTTACTTTGGTTTAAAATATATAGCTTTCTTGTCCACCGAAGCGTAAAACCTAGATAAGTGTATACACATAAATATGCACATATGAATCTATACCTATATATATAATATATACCTACCTATATATCAGTGATGCAAACAAAATAAATACATGGAGCCATGGTACAGATACTTATTTTTCCTAGCTTTACCTAGATCTAGGAAGATATATGAAAATTTATCGTGATTGTTTATGTCTTCTTCTTATTTTGTAATCAACTTTTACTTTAATCCAGATAGATTATTGGGGGTTGAGTGTCACATTTCTTTTGCTACTGGTATGAATTTCTAGGGTTTTACTTGCTCTCTGTGATAATTGAAAGTCAAAGGCAATATAATTATAAGGATAAACAAATGCTTAACAGTGCAAATTCCAAGAGGAAAGTCAGATCTTAGCCAAAAATCAAAGACAGGTTTTATGTTATGTCTTTTGAATCTGTCTAAAACTATTAATATTTACAACACAGGATTAACTCTATCCTAGAGATTAAGGTAAGTAAGAATGACTCTGAAAGTTTCCTTCATTGAAAATCTATGCTGGTACAAAGAAGAAAATAGACAGTTTAACCAAAGCATGATTCAAACCAACAGGAAAAAATATACTCTTCCTTCTCATTTTTGTTTTGCAAAATAAGATAGTTTGTGTCACTAAGTGTGGTGGTTTGAATAGGTATGGCCCCCATGTGTTTGAATGCTTTCTCCTTAGGGAGTGGTATTATTAGCTGTGGCCTTGTTGGAGGAAGTATGTCAGTGTGGGGACCAGCTTGGAGGTCTCATATGCTCAAACTTTTTCCAGTGTGGCAGACACTTCAGTTCCTATTGCTTTTGGATTGAAATGTAGTACTCCCAGTTACCTCTCTAGCACCATGTCTGACTGCATGCTGCCATGTTTCCCGCCATGATAATAGACTAAATCTCTGAACTGTAACCCAGCTGCAATTAAATGTTTTCTCTTTTGAGTTGCCATGGTCTTGGTGCCTCTTCACAGCAATAGAAACCCTAAGACACTAAGGAAACCAATAGGTCTACCTTTTTTATGTCTCATCCTCCACATCTTACCATGCACACCTAGAGAATTCCAGAAATATGAGTGACAATTTTGTCATGATAAGTTTATTTGGAGCAATATAAAGAATACAATTTTTGCAAAATAGAATTAACTATAGGAAAGAGGATTTGAAGTGGAAGTAGATGTATTTTAATGTGTGCTTGGCCTTTGTGACCTTCCACTGCAGTGAAAGCCTAGATAATAGTCTCCTCAGGGCTACATGCTCTGGGAAGACCAAGAGCTGCATTACAATGTGAAACTTGCCTGCACACTACATGTAAATATACAAAGAAAGCTCTTCACATAGGGAAAAAAATGATTTTCAGCAGAACACTAAGAAAAATGTAACAATTATGCCACTGTGTTCTTCATTGCTAAGTGGACATTGAGCTGCTTTCCTGATTTCCTCTTTCAAGGTTTGTTGGCCTCTTCACATGGAACTGTGCCTTCTCAGAGGGGTAGAATTTTTAAAGTCTCATTTTTCCTACATTCCAAGGTTTCCACCTTATAGTTCCTTTTTGAATGAAACAACCACTTCTGCTTAGATGTATGCCACAGGAAATTCAGCTTTCAGAATGCCAATGCTGGAAATGTGTTTGTTTTCCAGTTGATACTGGTCGATACAAAAGACTGAATCAGTGTGTCCCTTAGCAATTATTCAGGAGAGAGAGAACCTCTCCCAGTTAAGTTCCCTAGGCAACCATTTTTGGAAATTTATGTAGTTTTCTATGTTTCTAGGACTGGTTCATTTTCCTCTTTGTTTTTAATACTCATTCCTATACACATTTCTCTTTCGATGTTCTCTTAGTATTCAGCTTTCCCTTTCCTCCCAATCCTCCTCTGTCACTAACGACCTAATGATTTTCCTGTAGAAAAGCAACTGAAACAAGTACTTGCCTTTAAAGTTAGCTTGTGAACTACCATCTGGTTAGGATAAACCAGTCTGCCTCTATCTTGGGCTTAAAAGCCATCGTATAGCAAAGCCAAACTAGGTTTATTCCTGTTTATAGTCAAAGTCAATCCCTGTTTCTCAAGGACTGGGGCTGTGCACCACCTGTAACCTTAACTACAAATGGTTCTACATTACCCATCCCAGGAAAGAGCAACCATGCCCTTGTTTCAGGAGGTTGTTAAGACCACCTTGTTATGCTTACAGTCTATTTCTATAACCATGTTTATTTGGAAATCCCCTCACCCTGTGTGTTTTGCCCTATAAAAAGAAGTTGAAAAAATTGGTTCAGGCTGGTCTCATAAACCCTGCCTTAGCGGGAGACATGCACGAATTCAGCTCTGATGTTTACACAAATAAAGCTTGCTTTAATTTGGCCATCATTTGGGTTGGTGGTCTTTCTCCTCATGACTGAGAGATTAACAGTTATTGCTTTGCTCCCATCCAGACAATCCAGAGAAGACCCTCCTTGGACATAGAAATTCTACTCACTTATTACTACCAGATTCTGGTTGTGTCCCAGTTTATTAAAATGAAGAAGTATTAGTGGTATAACCAATAGCAGTTCGGAATCCAGTTTGTTCATCTACTTGAATCTCTGATGGCTGAGGGCAATTCAAATGCTATTTTTCAAACAATTCCAAAAACAAACAGAAAGAAATTTTGATCTGAGGAGAGACTGCTTTTGTTAACAGACCATCGGCTATGGGAAGGAAGATAGATATGCAAGAAGTGCATAAAGTATCCTGGAAGAGGGGATGTGTATATTTAGCACAGATGTCTATGGATCAAAGGATTGTGGATTTGTATCTTATTGTTCGAGTAAGTTTTCTAACATCTTCCAGTTCTTCATTTCTTGGCATGAATATCCTTTTTATAGTTAGTATCCTACTAGTTAGCTGTGTCAGCTTGACATAGCCAACAATTATCTGGCAGGAGAGTGTGGTGGTATTGTGTTCCCTGAAATATTTTGTGTTCCCCGAAATAAACTTATCTGGGGTCAGAGAACAGGACGGCCACAATATTAAACATGAGGATAGGCGGCGGTGGCGCACGGCTTTAATCCCAACACTGGGGAAGCAGAGCCAGGGGGATCTCTGTGAGTTCAAGGCCACATTGGAAACAGCCAGGCATGGTGACTCACACCTTTAATCCCAGAAAGCAAGCCTTTAATCCCAGGGTGTGGGAGCAGAAAGAGAAAGATTATATAAAGTGAGAAGACCAGAAACTAGAAGCATTTGGCTGGTTAAGCTTTTAGGCTTCTAGCAGCAGTTCAGCTGAGACCCATTCAGATGAGGACTCAGAAGCTTGCAGTCTGAGGAAACAAGACCATCTGAGGAACTGGCGAGGTAAGGAAGCTGTGGCTTGTTCTGTGTCTCTGATATTCCAGCATTCCCCCCAATAACTGGCCTCAGGTTTGTTCTTATTAATAAGACCTGTTAAGATTCATGCTACAGGAGAGCCTCAGCTGAGAAATTTTCTAGATCAGATTTGTCCATAGATACGTCTGTAGGTGGAATTGTCTTTTGATACTTGATTAAAGAGCCCACTGTGGGGTGCACCATCCCTAGGCAAGTGATCATGAGCTATGTACGAAAGCTAGCACATCTTGAACCTGTGAATGAACCTCAGAGTAGGGGGAGATTTCTTCTACTTCCCTCAGTGATGGACTGTAACCTACAAGTTTAAGCCAAATAAATTGTTTCCTCCCCTACATCACTTTTGTTCTGAGTATTTTTGTCATATTAACAAGAAGGAATCTAGAATAGTTAGTTTTTGCTAGTTGTCATCTATTTCTCATTTAATGCCTAAGAGTAAGGTAGGAATTACTTATTTTATTTTTGTATTGGCTTCCAACAGAAAAACAAAAACAAAAACAGATGCCTTGGCATGAACTCCTAGGTCTTTGGAATCTTTTCTGAGCCTCACTTCCAACTTTGAAGCCTATATTTGCCACCTCTTTTCTCTGTGTTTACCACAATGTGAAACACAAGAATCTCTTCTCTACAAATACGCTTCTCCTTCATTCAACATCTCTCATGAAATATTTGCCACTTATCTTTCCTCTGTAATGCCATTTGATTGCCTCATCTGGAAGTGTCCTCCATTTATCATGGTATACTTTCTGTCATGGGACCCATGTTGGCAATGCTGCCCACTATCTGGCTGATCCCAGACTGAAGAGATAATAGCAGCTTGGAAAAAGCACCCAGAAAGGCAGCCGCTGGTTTGGGTCCTCTTCACTCTCTTCTTGGCCACTGTAAACATAAGACAGAGCCATCTAGAACTCTAGATGAGATGGGGGTGGGGGGAGTTAGTAAGCTGTTTCCATGAGGAAGTCTTAAGAGTTCCATCCACTAAGATAGGAGAGCTCATCACCAAGGCAACATAGTGGAATATGCTTGCAACCTGGGACTGTCAGACAGGTCTCAGAGTGGAACTGAATGTTCCCATATCTTGAAGAAGCAGTGAGGTAGGAGGAGGGCTCAGCAGACACATAGAATTAAACTGTCACACAGGATTGAATAGCTTGCTGATAACACCTTCAGTTAATTCTGAGAAACAAGGCCACTCAGTTTGGGTGTACATGTGTGGAGATTTGCACACACATTGCCCTCTCTGTCCCCTCTCAAACTAGAAAAACTGAAATACATAATGCAGGGGAAAAATAAATTATAAAAGTGTTTGCAAGAGTACACTTACTGCTATTGTCAATAATGTTTTATTCTTTCAAATTATCTTCCAAAATGAATAAAAAAGAAAAACTCAGACTACCAAAACTAAGTTGTTAATTGAATTTCCAATTACTTCTATGTCTGAGAAAACTGAAACTCTAAGAATGTGTAGTAAAGAGGGTGTGCATAGATGAGAACCACCCTTTCTTCCTCTTTTGGATTTTGTCACTCTTGGTGACAGAATTACCCAACCTCTGCACCTCATTTTTGCTAGTAGGCAAAGTAACTGATCAGTTTGTCCTTGAGTTTCTGATCACCATGGAGTAATGATCCCCTCACCACCTCCTGTCCATCTTCTGAACTTCTGCTTTCTTAGGACACAGATGTCCTGGTGTGAGGAGCGAGACTGTTCACTTATTACTGACTGCCAGGAGACAAACGCCTCCCACAGCCAGCCGACTGTGTTAGATGGCAGGGGACTCGAGGAAGGTGGCACCAAAGACAGGCTGGCAGCAGAAAGCAAGCAAATATCTTTGCCTTGGCCCTGCAACCTTGTGTGAAAGGAGTAAAAGCAGATTCATCACAGGGTGTGACCCTCAGGACAGAGGAAGTGAAGCAAGGCATGTCTTGCTTCCCCTGCATGTTTAGTGACAGTGTGTGTGTGTGTGTGTGTGTGTGTGTGTGTGTGTGTGTGTGTCTGTGCACGCGCGCGCACGTTTAAATCCCAGCTAAAAATGAGTACAGCAGTATGTTAGAAGAGGGACAGTGCAGCTTATGAAAAGCTAGAGAGAGAGGCATCAGTGGAAGAAATGTAAACGCAAGGGGAAAGAATGCAAGCTGAACTCTGCAGCTGCTCTGTACCTTCAAAGGGACTTTGTTCTAATAAAAAGCGTTGTCTTTAACTACATCCCCGACTTCAATTATCACCTCAAACTTTTGACTCTTTTGTGCCTTGGTTCCTCCTGATGCAAAACAGGGACAACATTAGTACCATACCACAGGATTGTTTCAAGAATTAAATGGACCCCTGTAGCTGAAACTCTCCGAACAGGATTTGTGCATGGGAGAACTATTATAGAAACATTTGTTGCTATTTGGGGAGATGGCAGAAATTCACAGTTTCAAAGCACACATTCTGAGACCAGCCAGCCTTGCTTCAAAACTTGGCTTTGCCCCTTACTGAAATGATCTGAGGCAAGCACTTCTGGGCCATGTGCTCTCATACATAGCTCTGTTATCAGAATTAAATGATTATACGTAAAGCACTCAGGATAACAGTGAATGTTTAGTGTTAGACATTACTCTCTGCCTTCTCCCATGCTACCCACTTGTATGTGTCCTGTCCAGGGCAAGAACTCCAGAAGTCCCAACACTCATGATCAGGGTCCCTAACCCCCAACAGTTCCTTGCCAAGATTTCTTGGCCAGCATCTCTTTGTGCGCTCAACTTTCCCACACAGAGCACACAGTGAGAGAAAGCTATCCCCCCACAATTTCCCCACCCTGGGAAGATGAGGCAAACCGCTTAGTTAACCCCATGTCCTTTCTTGTGAGTCCTATCTTCTCAGTGGAGGGCTGTGTAGTGACAGATGATATTCTGAATTAAGAACAAAGCAACCCATTCATAGATCATTCACTTGGGCTCCAACTGTGTTGAGAACTCCAAAGAAGTCTCAATTGAAAATAGTGCTTCCAACTTGAAAGGCATCAAAGGCCTATTTGAATGTTAAAGTTTTAGACAATTTTGAATTGTTTGTAATTTGACTTTAATGAAAAAAGCATTTGTGCACAACCATATTAAATTAATAATAAAAAAGTCCTGCTAACTTTGTTGTATACAAAGGAAACGGTTGCATAATAGAAAAGCTGTAACCTTTATGCATGTCTGATTATATTTTAAAGATGCATTATAGCTCCCTCTTCTGGCACCTAAAGACGTTGTGTTTCCTAAAATTAAAAAGAAATCAGTAGCCAGGTTAGAGTATTTTATTATAGTTCCATAAAACATCTTTGGGGAAAATGTGTTTGAAATACTGTCATTTGGGGGCCTCCATCCCAAAATAGTCCCAATCAACACACACAGCAGAAATAGTAACAAATTGGAAACCTACTTTTAACCTCCTGGTTAAAATTCTACTTTGGTGGATAAACAATGGAGTGAGATCGCCACCTTGTGTCAGTTTTAGAAACAAATTTTTATGAACAAAAAAAGCAAGATAATTTACCCAACAAGCAAAAATAACTTACGCAAATTTAGGTAGGAATCAATCCAAATCCATATTTACTGACTGCCATGCTCTGTCCCTCTTAGTAGCCACAATTTTAGGACATCACAAAATGGTGGGGATGGGGGGCTTACATCTCTAACACTTTTGCAAATCCAATTTAGGTAATTTCTTTTTGAAAAATAGAACAGGAATATTGGAACACTTGTTCAGTTTTCTGAGAGCTTTTCCAGAACTGCAGAAGTCAAGTCTATGGAGTCTACAGAGCAGCAAGTCCTTTGTTAATTTCTTACTCTCTGAAGAACTGATCCTTAAGGTTTTAGTGGCTGGGCTAGCTGTTGCCTCAAAGGCTCTGCACCCTAACTGATACAAAGATGTGCCCCTCTGTGATGGTATTGTGTTCCCTGAAATATTGTGTGTTCCCCAAAATAAACTTATCTGGGGTCAGAGAACAGGACGGCCACAATATTAAACATGAGGATAGGCAGTGGTAGCACACGCCTTTAATCCCAGCACTTGGGAGGCAGAACCAGGCAGATCTCTGTGAGTTCAAGGCCATATTGGAAACAGCTAGGCACTGTGACACATGCCTTTAATCCCAGGGAGTGACGGCAGAAAGAGAAAGATTATATTAAGGTGTGGAGACCAGAAACTAGAAGCATTTGGCTGGTTCATCATTTGGCTGGTTAAGCTTTTAGGCTTTGGAGCAACACAGTTTAGCTGAAATTCATTCTGGATGAGGACTGAGAAACTTGCAGTCTGAGGAAACAAGACCAGCTGAGGAACTGGCGAGGTGAGGTAGCTGTGGCTTGTTCTGTCTCTCTGATCTTCCAGCATTCACCCCAATAGCTGGCCTCGGGTTTGATTTTATCAATAAGAACTTTTAAGATTCCTGCTACACACCTCCATGGCACATACACTGTCATAGTGCAGATAGGGATAGCTCATGCATTCAGGATGAGCTTTTAAAATACTCATCCTCAGTGGTTACCAGATTGCTTTTATGATTCCCCCACTACAGTTTGCAGCTCGAATGTCCCCTGAAGCATTCATTCATTGTAGCCTTGGTACTACTCACAGAAATAGGAAATGGGACCTATGATGGAAGGTTAGACCTTTGAAGTGGGTTTGTGAGCATGGGCCATGAGAAGAAGAGGCCACCTGATCACATGCTTCCATCATGACCTTGCACTCAAACCTCTGAAACTGTGAGCCCAAACTAAACCTTTTCATGTTTTCAGTTATCACAGGCATTTTGCCATAGTTGTCCAAAGTTGCCTAACACACTTTTGGAATGTCACTGTGCTTTCTTCACCATTGTGAGAGTCCCTAGAACACATAAAGAGGGTGAAGCCTGGCTGTCGCGTCCCTCTTCCTTCTCTTCTAGATGCTCTCACCTTACCTCTTGCAAGTATTATCATCCACCCAATAACTACGATTTTCCATTCTGTTCACATCCTGAAAATTAATGATAAGTTAAATGATTATTGTGTTTGTCATATAAAATCTTCTTTGGAAGGAAAGGAAGCAAAAAAAGGAAGAAAGAAAGGAAGGAAGGAAGGATATAGGTTAATTTAAAATGTAAGAGCTAGTTAGTAATAAGCCTAAGCTATTGACAGAGCACTTACAATTAATATTAAGGCTCAGTGTGGTTATTGTGAAGTGGCTGCTGGGACACAGAGAACTCTGCCTACAGAAGGGAAGGGAGGGAGGGAGGGAAGGAGGGAGGGAGGGAGGGAGGGAAGGAGGGAGGAAAGAGAGAGAAAGAAAGAAAGAAAGAAAGAAAGAAAGAAAGAAAGAAAGGAAGGAAGGAAGGAAGGAAGGAAGGAAGGAAGGAAGGAAGGAAGGAGGAAGGAAGGAAGGAAGGAAGGAAGGAAGGAAGGAAAGAAAGAAAGAAAGAAAGAAAGAAGGAAAGAAAGAAAGAAAGACAGACAAACAGCTCCTGTGTGATTCTTCCTGTAAACAGCTTTTCGGTTTTCCTAGGTGTTAGCATTCAGACCCACTTCTTGGAATCCTGGCCAATAAGCAGGTAATACCCTGGCCCACCTGCTCAGCATACTGACATCATCTTACTAAAGCTCACTTTAAGAGAAAACTCCTTCCCCCCCCCTTTCTATTTCCACAAGGTGTGTGCATCTTCTCTCTCTCTCCCCTCTCTTTCCCCTCCATCCCTCCCCTTTCTTCTTCCCTCCTTCCTTTCCTCCTTCTCCCCAATAAACTCTGCACGCAGATGCTTTGTCTGCATGGTGTGATTAACTTTCCACCCCGCCACGCCACAGTGGCCGCCTTGTCTGCATGGCTGCCTGGCGTGTCTCCCTCACCCACGGATACTGTCTCACAACACTCGGATACAGGCAAATTTAATAAGTCTCTTGACTGAACTAAGGTGGACAAGTGGCCTTTTGGTTTAAGGGAGGCAGTGTACATCCAGGCTCTAAGAGTTGCCTTTGTGTGATTTCTCAAGGATACCCTCCAAATTAATTTTATTCCCTCGGAAGTGAGAATCAGGAGCAACTATTTTGTACTATCATTTTCTGGAAGCTTCAGAAGCCTCCAATATGTGCTTAGCAATCACCAGCACTCCGGGAGCATGGCCACGCTAACTACTCCTACTGCTTTATACTCAATGAGAAGCTAGCTTCAGGATTCAAACAGGTGAGAAAAACTCCCACTCTGGCTTCAACCTTCTGTTTGAGCTGGTGTTCCTATCTTTGAATAGCTGCAGGTGTTTGATGATCTGAGAACAGTCATCAATAAGTGGGTAGAAAGAAGGAATTCACTAATGAAGCAAGTCCAGTTTTAGATAAGAAAATGCTGTGAAAGAGGGAAAAGACTCTGGAGAAAGGGAAATCTTGACACATAACATGGAAACACATCTACAGATCGGCCCTCAAACTTCGGCAAGCGTCTATGCGTTAGCAACTAGCAGTGTTTTTTGCTGTGTGTCTGGTACCATGCTCAGAATTTTGCCAATATTGGATCCTTTCACCTTTATAATAATTCACTGGTTTACACATCGAAGAAACTGAAGCAGACAGCATGAAATAATTAGCCGGAGTCATGAGAACAAACGACAGAGCTGTGCTTGGAAGATGCACTGACAGGAGACCGCCTGGTAAGGGGCAGTTAGTTAGATTCCCACCCCTCCCTTGCCCTGCTCCTGCCCCTCGGCACCTTCTTTCTCTTCATAACAACTCTCTCCTAACCCCTTGTCCTCTCTCCTCTCTTCCTTCTCTCTCTAGGGCTCTTGTCTTTTTACCCCCTTCTTTCCCTCTTGGTTCCTTTTTCTTTCTCTCCTCTCTCATCCTTTCTCTCTTCTCATTTTTCCCCTCCCTCCCTCTCCTTCCCTTCCTCCCTCACACTTTTTGTCTTCCTTTTCCTTTTTCTTCTCTCTCCTCTCTTCTATTCTCTCTCCTCTCCTCCCCTCCCCTCCCCTCCTCCTCTCCTCTCCTCTTCTCTTCTCTTCTTCTCTTCTTCTCTTCTCCCTCTATCTCTTTTTCTGTGTCTTCACTTTCTCCCTCTTCTTCCCTTTCCTCCTTATTCTCTCTTCTGATCTCTCTCTCCTCCTCCTCTCCATTCCTCTCCAGTCATCCTCTCCTCTCACCCTTTCCTATGCTCTTCCTTTCTCTCCCTTCTCCCATCATCCGTCCAACATGTGCAGACCACTTAGGAGAGCCAAGCCGAAGATACTGCATTATTTCCTTTTGCCGTAGGATGCTCATATTCTTGCTCATATTCAGATAAGAACCAAAGCTCACAAAACACTCTCGGAGCACAGGACACAGAATGGATTACTTTTGTTCTCCTTTTTCTTTCTTTGCTGAGAGCTAAGTTTCTAGGCAGCTGCTTGATAGCTTTATTGTTCTATTTTAGCCTGGTTCTCTGACAGCATTAATTAAGATTTTCTAATTATTGACTCAAGCAAGCAGCTTATACAAAGACAATGTAAAAATGGGCTGGGGACCTTAATACGCTACAGCCACACAGCCAAGTGATTCCTTTTGAAAATGTCTACTTCCTGAAACATAATATTCTTTACATTAAAAAAAAAAAAAAGCTGGTGAGAAAATTCAATTTTGTCTCTAAACTTCTGACCTCTGATTCTCCTTTGTCTTGGCTCCTTGGCAAAATAATAAACACATTCTCTTTCTCTAAAATATTCTTTGTCAACAAGTCTGACATCGTGTGTGTGTGTGTGTGTGTGTGTGTGTGTGTGTGTGTATACACTATGATAAATTATACTCTCAGAGATACACAATCCAGAATACTTGTTACTACTAGAAATAATGAGAAAAGACAGTTTGGGTGTAAATGAAAGAAAATGTCATTAAATGGCATGACCCAAGAGCTATGTTATTTATTTTCCTTCTTTATTTTCATAAAAATTAGATATTCATATAATACTGACTCACAATTATTTTTAGAGGCAAATATCATAAAATCCTAGTGGCAGAGACTCATCCTTAAACAGCAATGGTCACCAAGTGCCAGCCACTCATTAACATGACTGAATTTGCATTGATGTGGTAATTATCTCAAACTGTACATTTCTAATATAATCTATTCTCCAAACACCATGAATTAGGGACATTTATGAAACCAGAGTCAACTCACCAGTTTAGTTATCCATCTATCTCTTCACCAAAGAACAAGACCAAGAGCAAGGAGGAAGGCACTGTGATGACAGCAGCTAATATCCATCCAAACACTTCTTCCAGGCATCATTCAAGTGCTTTACATATACAATCTTATCACTGCTTTCACCACTGTCCTAGTTTATTCCCACTGTTATGGTAAAATATCCCAACAAAAGCAATTTAGGAAAACAAAGCGGGGGGGGGGGGGGGCAGTTAGCTATAACAATTCCAGGTTACAGTCCATCATTGAGAGGAAGGCATAGCACCAGGAGCTCAAGATGGCCTGTCATGTCATGTCCACAGTCCAGAGCAGAGAAGACATGAATGCAGGCATACCCTACAGATACTCTGCTCATCTTCTCATCTCTTCTAGAGTCTAGGTCCCCAAACTAGGGAATGGTATCACCCACAGCAGACTGGGTCATCCCATTATCAGTTAATGTAATCAAGACATGCCCATAGGCTAAGCTAACCTAGGAAATTCCTCATAGAGACCCCTCTCCGCAATGACCCTAGGTTTGTCAAGTTGACGATCGAAACTGACCATCACACTCATTCTATAAAATGTAGACTATTATTGATGCCATCCTGCAGAGGATAAAGTAGAAACGAACAGACAGGGTCTTCATTGGTCAAGGTCACATAGCTAGAATTGAAGTTCAAACCCAGGGAGTTCATTCTCCAGTCTTGCAACTTCAGTAACACTGACAGTAAGGTTAGACAGTTCCACTCTGGAGGCCTTTGTGGAGAATGAAGAGTGTTTACCTGTTGTTAGCAGCAACCCAGCTCTGCCCACTTCACTCCAGCAGCAGCTTCTGTGCCCACCTCCTTTCCCCAGTGGTCTCTAGACTACGACAAAGTCCTCTAGGAGGCTGAATTCTAACCCCAGCCCATTAGGAAACAACTATTCTGTAGTGGGTAGCCATTCCAGCATTGGCCTGGAAGTTCCAACCCCCACTGAGGCTTTGGTAATGGTCACGCCTACAAGGCAGGGCCGAGAAAGGATGGTGAAAACCCAGGATCCAAATGAGAAGGATCTCTCTCTCTCTCTCTCTCTCTCTCTCTCTCCCTTTCTCCCTTTCTCCCTTTCTCTCTCTTTTTCGTTAAAAGGGGAGTTTATTTTGTGGCATAACTTACAAATGAAGGGATAGGTAGATTGTAGGGTCTGGCAAAGGTATGGCGAAGTCCGGCGGTGTTCTCTGGAGGACTCTGCTCTGTCTACCTCCAGCATCCAGGGTTCAAGCCCCATGTTGGGTGCCAAGAGATCCTTCTCATTTGGATCCTGGGTCTTCAGCGCCCTCTCTCAGCCCCGCCGTGTATGTGTGATCATTACCGAAGCTTCAGTGGGGGTTGGAACTTCCAGGCCAACCATGGAATGGCTACCCACTACACTATTTTCTCTGTTTTTCATGCTGACCATTCAGTCTCACCTCATTAGACAACTTTCCTAAATACTTAGATGGCTATAATATATTTTATTGAACATTAGTTTAATGTGCACCTATACACTAATTTTGATTATTTTAGCTGGAAACAATGAAGCTCTTGGAAATCTGCCTTTAGTATATGTAATCATGAAGTTAAACTGGGTTGATACAGTCACAAGCAGGAGGTGATTTAAAGTACCAATACTGTCACTGTTACTGTTTCAACAACATCACCACTTTTTACCCAGCGTACTTCAGAAGATGAAATAAAGGAAAACTGTATCAGTAACAAATTTCTACTGTAAAATTTTATTTAGTTAATGTAAACAGATGTAGTCTAAGTCAACAAACAATTAAAATGTAATTACCTGAATATATATATAGATATAAATATTTATAAATAAAATTATTCAAAAAATTTAAGATCCAGAATTATATTATTTTTATAAACTATCTAACAAGTTAAAATTTTTCTAGCACCTTGGTTTTGTTACTTTTGTTCTTTTCTTTTTAAATCTATATTTAAACATATATTAAAAGCATGTATTTTTCTATTTTTACTTACAGTATTATGCAAATATTTAAGTGATTACTGTTATGTTAGCTACTTTAGGAAAAATATAAAAATTGAGGTCAGAATTCCTGATGAAATTACTTTAGCAACAATTTGCACGCACACACAAAAGTCCAGAGAATAAGAAACAGAATAAGAAACAATATCTTATACAGTCCACATAAAACAAGATACACACATACACCAAGTTAAGGAATATAGTGGAATTTATTTATTACATGTTTCATATAAGCAATTTGCCACAAATTTTACATTCTGTGGGTCCATATGAAAAATCACAGTATACACAGACTAGATGCAAAATACATCAGATGAAAGCATCCTAGAAATGTTTATGTTGTTACAACTCTTACACTATTTCCAGAACACTCTTAACTTTTGGGGGGAAAACATGGTATAATTTTGACAAAAAGAAAAACACCACATTTTATATGTGTGATATGTACTATTAATTCCATCTCACCAAAAAATATAATTTCCTACAAATTCTACAAAGTATTAAATTACTAGGTTTCTGTTTATGCATATCAAGAAAATTTTCTATCTCAGTAAGAACATAAACATATATCTGACTAAGTAAATCCCAAGACAGACAGTGGATTTTGTTGGTTATATAAACAGTGTGTTCTTCCTTGGGTGCAATTTGAAAGTAATACCTTTTAATTACCTATTTGGCTATCATGGTTGTGGTTTAAAGACAGAGTATCACAACAAAATGACCTAAAACACACACATTACTACTACCAGATCAAACACTTCAGGAATGCATACCCCCTACGTCTCCCAGTGTGAACAAAATCAATGCCCTGGAGAAATTCTAAGTGTTCATTTTTCTTCATTTAGGGGCTTTTTCAGTTGGTCTTGTGCTTTCTCTTCATTCTCCTTTTTAATATCTGCAAAAGAAAATAGTTTCCCATTCATATGCAAAATACATTGAAATAGGTTTTCTATTTAGAGTGAAGGAGTTGTTTTTCTGCACTGTCTGCCCGAGTAGTTTCCATCCTGACTAGGTCATATTTTGCCCTCCACACAGATATGAATCTGCACAAAGAGGACATATTTGAGCAGTTTCTAGATTTTTCTCCTAGTCAACTTTCTTCCTGGTCTATAGTTACTACATACCAGGCACACTCTGAAGATGTCATTATATTCTCTATCTACAGGGTAGCAAACTACAGTAGAAGCAGATTAAATGACTTGTGGAAAGTCACAGAGCTAGTGAAAGGCACAACTTGAAGCTAGAGCAAGTGGCAACATGGACCCTCAATCATTTCCCTGTCCTGGGACACACTTTCTATGTATCCTTTTATTTTCTATTTTCTTTGGCTTCTTAGAGATAATCTTATATTCTGCCCTTCGGAAAAAGTGAAATCAATGCCATTTCCTTCCTTTTTCTGCAACTAAAAGTCAAAACTCTCCTGTCAGTTGGCATTATTCTTCACGCCCCTGTTCCCATAATAATGGAAGATGTGCTTCTCAGGAATGGCTCACAATTTGTTATCACTCACTGGGAAATGAAAACGCAGCAACCACTAATAAAGACTTTGAGATAGGAAGAGGAGAGCGTTTGGCAAGTACATCCTTCTGTGAGTGTAGGGCCCCATTCATTGCCCTGTATGTACACCATTGCTGTTGGCCCTGATGATGCTCCTGATGCCAAAGTCTAATGCCCTCGTGGTTCCAAGTCCTGACAGTTTCTGACTCATCAAGAAACTAACCTCAGTGGCAATTCTCTGCTCTTTATTTTGTCAAGCTTCCCCCTTTTCCTGCTTCTTCATTTCAAATCACTACCATCCTTAAACTCTCCTTCTCCTCCCCCACTCCTCTTTGTCTTCCTCCCTGAAAGAGGATCTCCCCATGTAGACCAGGCTAGCCTCAAACTCACAGAGATTTATCTACCCTTGCATTCCAAGTGATTAAAGACATGCCGCTCAGTTGTTATACCATTCTTTCTTTCATCTCTTGAAACATTCTATATTTTGCTGTCTTCATTTAAGTAAAATTATTTAAGTTTCAATCATTCCCTCAAAAATTCTCCTACCAAAACCACAAAATCTTTGGAGGTAAGTCTGATAGGGCATATTTAGGACTTTTAATTTGTAAAATACCTGTTAACCAACCTTAGCTATATAATGAGTTTCAGGCCAGTCTGGGCTACAGTGTGAGGCCTCCATTAAAAAGTAAAGGTATTTACTAAGCTAAGCACATGAGGTAATTCTCAAGTACCACCCAGTTAGTGATATGAAGTGGGCAATGAACAAAACATATAAAGTGTATGGTATGTGTAGTGGATAGCCATCCCAGCATTGGCCTGGAAGTTCCAACCCCCATTGAGGCTTCGGTAATGGTCACGCCCACAAGGCAGGGCGGAGGAGGAAGCAGAAGACCAAGGATCTGGAAGAGGTCACTCTCTTGGTTCCCAGACTCTGGATGCTGGAGGTAGACCGAGCAGAGTTCTCCAGAGAACACGGCCGGACTGCACTATACCCTTGCCAGACCCTGTAACCTACCCCCTCATTTGTAAGTACCCCACAAAATAAACCTCCCTTTTAACTACGTGGAGCGGCCTTAATATTTCACCAATAGGTATGTGAGAAGTGAAAAATATTCATGAGGTTATTAAAGCAGGAGTAGACAATAGGAATTGTTAAGATGTCTCCAGGCCTAGAGTTTACAAACTGGTACCAGATTGGCTGGAAATAAGCACCTGCAAAGGAGGCATTTTAGTAAAGACCTGCAAAGGTGAGGTAGCATGCTGTTCGTATCACATGGAGAAAAGAATCCTAAATGAGACAATAGTAAAGTCAAAAGCAGCAAGACAAAAGAGAGATAATGGAAAGAAAAGAAAAAGCATGACATGGAATCCAAGAAGCACCAAGACTATCTGTAGTGGGTGGGAAAAAAATGGCAAATTTCTGGGCCAACGTTGAAAGTGTAGCTAACAGTATTCTCTAAAGGATGAGATGTAAAATGTGCAAAATAGAAGGGAGATGAGAATGAGGCTAACATTTTTGGTTTCAGCAACTGGAGCTGTGAAATAGCTAACCATCAAGATTGGAAAGACACAGGGAGATCAGGTTTCAGAAGGAAAATCCCAAGTTTCCTCTTATGCTCATAAATTTAATATTACTATTGGGTGGATACCCTAGTGATGATGTCAGCCAATAGGTCCTTCTATGAGAGCAAACTTGAAGGATCTCCAGACTGAGATTCATAACAGCTAATTGTCATGTCAACTTGAGTGGATTTAGGATGACCTGGGAGACCCACCTCTGAACACATGTGTGATGGCAGGTCCAAAGAGGCTAGACTCAGTGAGTAAGACCCCAAATATGGGCAGTGCCATTTCATAGGATCCCAAACCGAATAAAAAAAAGTGAACCAGAAAAGCTAGCTGAGCATCAGCATTCATTCCTTTCTGATTCCTAACTGCAAAGACAATGGGAACAGCCTCCTCACAGTCATTCCTGTCTTCCTGCTATGAAAAAACTGTACATCCTTTCAACACCAAGCCACAGTGAACCCTTCCTTTTTAATTTGATTTTTCTCAGACATTTGGCCATAGCAATAAGAGACTTCAGAATATGGAACTGCATTGCTAAACCTGATTGTGTTCTTCACAGGCCTTTACAACCAGCTTTTGGGAGGAAGACTTTTGAGCTCCAGGCTAGGAAAAAGTCATTTAGGGAAAAGTCTTAACATGTTAAAAAGAAGTGCTTAACCAGATATTCTAGTGGGAATGTGGAAGACCAGAATAGCAAGACAAGTGAATACAGGAGGCATGGCTTATGAGGTGTCAGAGAGGAAACAAGGATGCTATCAAGAATTAGACTCGAAGTCATCATTTAATGCTCTAGTGGAGTCTCTGCCGATGTCCTGAGAGCTTGAGAGAGACTGAATTGCAAAGTAATTGACTACCATGTTTGGAGGAGGAAATGTCAAGGTAGCAAGCGTTGGGGCTATGTTGTGGCTACTGCTTCTTGTTCTTATGTGTGCTTACAGGGAGAGCGAGCTGCCACTGGAGCAGAAAGAAGCAAACATTTACAGCCTGACAAAGAAGGGGAAACATTTAAAGCTGCAGATCAGCCAAGTGTGGAGAAAGCAGCTGTAACTGTTAAAGAGATTGGGGGATGGATGAGAAACCTCATATTTTGTACTGGGTAGGAGGAAAGATGCCAGAGGGTGATGCCTTAGTTGTTGAAGCTTCAGGTTTGTAAAAATGCAAATTCTTTTGAGTAGGGTGGCACTCAATGTGAAGCCTATAAAGAGGTTCTTTGCTAAGAATTATTCATCAAAGGAATAGTTTCACCAGGGTCAGCTACCTAGTTCCACAAAGACCTTATACAGTTGCTCGAGAATTATACAGTTCCTCTATAACAGTGGTTCTCAACCTTCCTAATGTTGCAACCCTATAATACAATTCCTCATGTTGTAGATTAGGGCTATAGTTACAATTTAAAACTTACATGTTTGGGTGTCAAGTTGATAAAGGGTAGACTTATAATGGTTAATATTCATTATCAACTCAGATAGATTTAAAATCACCCAGGAGGTATCCTTTTGGGTGTACCTGTGAGGACATTTTGAGACAATTTTAAGTGAGAAGGGAAGACCCAATCTGAATGTAGGCAGCACCATGCAATCAGCTAGAGGCCTGCTAAATGTAAAGGGGGAAAAGAGAAAGAGGGCTGAGAACTGGCATTCATCTCTCCACTTCTTTACAATAGATACAATTTGACCAGCTACCTCATACTCCTATCATGACACTTCACCCCCATGATAGGAATTACTATCCTTAGCCGGGCGGTGGTGGTGCACGCCTGTAATCCCAGCACTCAGGAGGCAGAAGTAGGTGGATCTCTGTGAGTTCGAGGCCAGCCTGGTCTTCAAAGCAAGTTCCAGGACAGCCTCCAAAGCTACAGAGAAACCCTGTCTCAAAAAACCAAAAAAAAAAAAAAAAAAAAGAAAGAAAAAAGAATTACCTTACCATCCTTATATTTTTGGTTGTGAGCCTAGACTTTTATGGTTGAGCTATCCCTCCAGAGAGATGGCTCAGAGGTTAGGAGCACTGACTACTCTTCCAGAGGTCCTGAGTTCAATTCCCAGCAACCACATGGTGACTCACAACCATCTGTAATGAGATCTGGTGCCCTCTTCTGGCCTGTAGTCATACATGCTGTATACACAATAAATAAATAAATCTTAAAAATAAGAATTACCATCCTAAACTGTGAGTGAAATTAAACCCTTCCATGATAGTGTACATAAATGATCCTAAAAATTCTACGAGGAAACTTCTATAACTGATAAACACTTTTAGCAAAGTAGCTAAATACTCAAATCACAAAATCAGTAGCCTTCCTATATACAAATGACAAATGGACTGAGAAAGAAATCAGGGAAACAATACATTTCATAATAGCTTCAAATAATATAAAATATCTTGGGGGTAATTCTAACCAACTAAGTGAAAGACTTGAATGATAAAACCTTTAAGACACTGAAGAAAGAAACTGAAAAAGATAACATAAGATGGAAAAATCTCCCATACATATGGATCATTAGGATTAGCACAGTAAAAATGGTCATCCTACCAAAAGCAATCTGCACATTGAATCAAAATCTCAACACAATACTTCACAAATCTTAAATGGAAAATTTTCAGCTCCATATGGAAACACAAAGAACCCAGGATAGCTAAAACAGTTCTGTCAAACAAAAGAACTGCTGGAGGTACCATAAGTCTCAACCTCAAACCCTTATATTACAGAGGTAAAGTGATTTTTTTAAAAAAGGTATTGGCATAAAACAGCCACACTGATCAATGCAATAAAAATGAAGAACTAAATGTAAATCCAAATAACTATGGACACCTGATTTTTGATAAGACAGAAATACATACTATAGAAAAGAAAACATCTTCAAAAAATGATGCTGGTCAAACTGCAAGCTGTGTGTAGAAGAATTAAAATAGATCTATACCTAACACCTTACATGAAACTCACTTCCAAATGGATCAAAATCCTTAGACACTAAGATCATCAATTAATAAATGGGATGACCTCATAAACTGAGAAGCTTCTGTACAGCAAAGGACACCATCGTTTGGACAGAGCAACAACATACAGAATGGAAAAGAGTACTAACAACTACACAGTTAAAAATGAAGCACAGATCTAAACAGAGAATATTCAAAAGAGCAAACTGAAATGGTTGAGAAACACTTTTTAAAAATTCAACATCCTTAATCATCAAAGAAGTGCAAATCAAAACTACTTTGAGGTTTCATCTTATACCTATCAAAATGACTAAAATCAATAAAAAAAGTGACAGCTCATGCTGGTGAGGATTTGGAGTAAAGTGAACACTCATCCATTGCTGGTGATATTATAAATTCATACCACCACTATGGAAAGCAGTGTGATGATTCCTCAGGAAGATGGGAATCAATCTACCTCAAGATCAAGGTATACCACTCTTGGGCATGTACTCAATGGATTCTTTATCCTACTACAGAGACACTTGCTCAACCATGTTCATTGCTGCTCTATTCATAATCACTAGAAACTGGAAATAACATAGGTGTTCCTCTACAAATAAATGGATAAAGAAAATGTGATATATTTATACAATGGAATATTACTCAGCCATTTAAAAAATGAAATCATAAATTTGCAGGTAAGTGGGTGGAACTAGAAGAAATCATCCTGATTGAGGTAATCCAGACCCCAAAAATGACAAATTTGGTATGTATTCACTTACATGTAGCTGTTAAGTCAACAATAAACAAGCTAGTACCCTTATAACCAACAGAGGTTAGGTATAGAATAAGGGACTAGCAGGGAGGATTAGGTCACCTTAGGAAGGAGAAATTGATTAGGTAACTATGGATGGATAACTGAGACCAGAACAAGAGGAACAAATGGGGCAGGGGAGGGAAAAGGGAGTGAGGGAGGAAATATGGGTAAGGACAGCTAAAATTAATGACTGTTTGAGGAGTTATATGAAACCTAATAGCGTAGAAGTACTAAAACATATATATGAAGGCAATCTAAATTAAACAGCCAAATAATGGGGGAGAGCCAACTAGCTATCTCTTATCAACAAATGAAGCTTCTAATCCTGGAACTGAGTTACATCTGATTGAGCTATTGGCCAGAGAGATCCCATGGAAACCACCACCACCCAAACACCCTAGGCTGTTACCAAGGCTATAGGTTACTCTCCACAAACTGATGGCAGTGACCCATTGCTTAAGACAACATCCGCACAACACATTGAACATGGAGATGTCAAGCTGGTGCCTACATAGAGATGTCAAGCTGGTGCCTACATAGAGCCTTTACCCCTTCATCCCAGCATCTTTGTACAGGAAGTTACTTTGTACACTACCAAAAGGCAAACATAAACACCAACCTAGCCACACACTCTCTGATCTATAATAGTGTCTTGCCTGTCAGATACGCTAGTGCAATGGTGGCACAAAGACTCTGGAGTAACCAAACAATGTCTGCTTTGGTTGAAGGGACACTCCATGAGATGGAACCCATACCTGACAATGCTTTGGTGACACAGAACCTGAAACTAGATAACCCAGGGACCTAGGATAAAACTAAATACTACTGCTCTTTAAAAAAATGTAGCAATAAGATGATTCCTAATGACGTTCTGCTAGACTCATAGATCAGGACCTTGCTCAGCCACCATCAGAGAAGCTTCCTCTGTAGCAGAGGAGAACAAATACAGAGACCCACAGCCAGACATTCAGAGAGTAAGAAATCTTGGAACAATCAGTCCTAAATAAATGCATTCATCAAATCCCTCCCCTCAGGGATCTGGGAATCCTGCAAAAAATCTGGGAGACAGGAAGAGTGTAAGAACCACAGAGGATGTAGGACATACAAAAACAAGCTCTCCAAACACAACAGGATGAATGCAGCACATTTGAATTCACAGAGACTGAGGTAACATGTGCAGAACCTACATGGATCTGCACTGGTTGGCATCCTTGCGCTGATAAGACAAGTGGACCTATGCCCCTATCTTTAAAGCAGAAGCAATTTCCAAATGGTAACCACTTGCAAATGAAAATTTAGTTTACTCCAAGGGAGTCTCACTGGGGAAATAAACTATTCAATGGTAGGCTGTATGCCCAGCAGCAGATGGCTAACAGAAAATTAACTCAAAGTTATCTTTGGAGGCTCCTTGTCCCATAATGTCATGTCAGAACTTTTCTTATTTTTATTTTTTTTCCTTTTTACTTACACGCGCGCGCGTGCACGTGCACACACACACACTCACACACACACATTTTTCCTCCTCTTTTTTTATCCTACAGATCTTTTGCATATGTATTATGGTTTCCAGTTTAGTGTTTTTAGGAAATCCCTGAGTGTGTGAATGAGTGGGTCTATGCTTCTTTATTGGTTTCTTGTGCCTTTTCCTTCTTTTTGTTTTGTCCCATTCAAACATGCTTTTGCTTTATTATATCTTATTTTGTTACTATCCATTAGAAGTCTGTTTGTTTTCTAATGATAGAAATGAGGTGGATCTGAATGGGAGGGGATGTGGTGAGGAACCAGGAAACATAGAGGGAGGGAAAACTGTAATCAAGATACATCATGTGAGGAAAAACAAAAACCTATTTTCAATAAAAGAAAAAAATTCTTCCTTAATATGGTTTTTTCAGTTAGTTGGTCATTGCAACAAGAAAAGTAACTAATATAAAGTCTAAATCTGCTTCAGAAGGGTAGAAACTAAACAATGAAGTCAGATAGCATTAGAAGCAAAGAAACATTGACCAAGTTGTCAAAAGACTTCATACTTTCTATCCCATCAAGGGATTGAGGATATGAACAAGGAGAAAGCCAAAGTGAAAAAGTCAATGAGGAAAAAAGAAAACCATGAGAGCAAAGTGTCCTGTGAATCAAAGGAAGAAAACTATTTGAGGGAAGATGTAGTAATCAATCATGGTAACATTTTACAAGGTCATGCTAGAAAAGGGCTGAGAATGGGCCAACAACTATAGCCACGACAACACCGTAGAATGGTGAGATGGGATGAAGTCTTACTAGGGCTAGAGGAAAAGGGGGAGAAAGAAAATTAGTAGTCAAAAAAGCAACGCATTATCATGGTATTTTCTAGGAAACAGAGTCAGAGAAGTAGATGAGAGCTGCAAGAAAACTTAGGGCCTTCGCAGTCACAGTCTCAGGTTGCGCAAGATCTGGCCCCTGCTTATGGGTCCAAAGTTCTCTTCTTATGTCATTTTTACTCTTCTCTCACCTTCAACCCACAGTGGCCAGCCTTTATTTCTAGACTACATCAGTCTGCTTTACCCCAAGGATGTTTATATGTCATTCTTAACGATGAATTCCCCTCCACCCCATCTTATGGCTGCATCACTATTGTATGTAGAGAAGAGTTGCTGAGTTTTCATTGATTTTTAAGGATTCTACAAACTGTGGGTTTCTTTGAGAACCTCAGTCATGAGCACTGCATCTATATCACTCCTTTCTCCAACTCCTTCCTTCCTCATGCAAATTCATAACTGCTTTTTTCACTTATTGTTGCATGCATATACATACATATGCACACTTCTCTATATAACTTACTGAGTCTATTTACCTCTTCTCGTATGCTGACCACTAGGGATTGGACAACTCATGTAGGAATAGGTTTGTCTCTCGTAGTAGGCACTGACCTCCTGAAGCTCTTCATTTAGTGTGGGACCGTGTGGAAGTTCCCCGGTATGCATTGGTGTATCAACTGGTATCATCCTTATGCTAGTTTTCTTTGAAACAGAGTCTTCCACGACAGCCCAGGCTGTCCTGGAACCCTCTGTGTATCCTAGGACAGCATCAATCTCATAACAGTCCTCTTGCCTCAGCCTCATGAGATTCTGATTTCCGTGATGACTTCTCTGATTTCTACTCTATTCAAGAACTCTCTATGAGGCACTCTATCTTGGTTTTCTGATAAAGCCTATCATTGTTAGCCTATATATTTATTCCTTTAAAATCCTATACTCCTGTTGGACTGGAATATTTGAGGCAGCGGGAGGTCACATCTGCCCTACTTACCACTGGGTTCCCTAGTATTCATCAAGCATAAAGTTGAATGGTAGATGAAATAGCAATAATAGAAGCAAGACAAGACATTTTGTGATTGAAACATCATCTTCCATCACCTCTTCTTGATATGTGAGAAGGCTCGTTGTCTTTATTAGGATTCTCAAATAATAAGTGGTAGATTAAGACAGATAATGAACTAGTCATGAGCCGCAATACTCAACTCCAGTGCAATGGTTAATATTTATGACTTCTTTTAATTAACTTTGTAGTGGAGATTGAAACTAGAATCCTAGCACATGACCCCACACATCCAATAGACACAACAGCAGTTTCTATGTTCATCCCTAGGACATCAAGGTGAAATTACCTAGTTTCAGAAGAGCATAGAAATCTGCTTAGCCTTAAAACCCGAGAGCTTTTAAGCAAGAAGAAAAGAGAGCACTTAGAACTAGTTTAAAGGCTGCTCCAAAGGAAAAGATTCAAAGGAGAAACATGCCATGGGTTTTCTTTCAGAGGATTAGGAGTGTTACCTTCCTTCATGGACAATGCCTCCAGCTTCAGTGGAAGATCAGAGGATCCACCTGTGGCTGCTGGACTCTGGATGTCAGGTAAGGCATTGCGGCGACCTGCCCTTGCTGAAGCTGCAAAGCTGCTGGTCACAGATTCCACATCAGTCATCTCCGATGAATCTGTCCTCGTCACAGCATCTATAGAGAGAATGTGCACATAAAAAAAGGAGCCTGTTCAGAGGTAAAGGGTCACCCCAGAGCCCGAGGCCTAGATCAAAATCACTACAGGCTTGAAGACCTGTCTCGGGTGGCACACATACAGTGTGCCTTGGCTCTAGGGTGCCCACATGAACATTTGCTGAATAGAGCAGGAAGTACTTCTGTGAGCCAGATTGCTATAAATAACCCTGGAGCCCAAAGCACCACTTGAACGCTTGAGGGTGTAGTAGGCCTGGACTTTTGTTCTGCTTTTGAATCAGCCAAGCCAGGGCTTGGAAGCCAATGAAAACGGGTTGGTATGACCACTCCCAGAGTATTTGTTTGTGGTGCTTGTTTGGGCTGAAACCAAATCACTGTAATTGTGAGGAAGAAACAAAGCATAGTTTCCTTACTCTTTAGAAACAAATTCCACTTTATATCAAAGGCTCCCTCTGCCTCCAACGGCTGTAACTTCATTTGTTCTGATTCAGATGAAGTTTTCAATAGACTCATGCGTATGCTAGGCACCATTTTCCTTGCCTTTGAGGAGGTATGGTCATGGCTAGCACCGTCCCCATCACCCTCTCTCCTCCTAGTAATGGCCTTTCTCTCACGATTCCTAAGAAATCATTCATTGTACGGGAGGGAGCAGTTATTACATCTTATAAAAAAAAACATTCATTGTGCAGGATGTAGCGTTATTACATATTATAAAAAAATCTAAACTGACGGTCTCACACATTTTTTTTCTTGTAAAGTTTTCCTAGGAATCGATGTGGCACTGTAATTCGGAAGCTGTGGTGGCAGAAGAAAGCATTTGCTGAGTAGGTATTATGTGTCAGGTTCCAGCAAGGCCTTGAGAACGCTGAGGTATTGTATAAATATGTACCCATCTGCAGGTTGTTGTACTCAGGGGGACAACAGAAGGTATAAGGTTTCTGAAAGATTTCCTAAGAACAAAATGTGCCCAGTGTCCCCCAAACGATGGAATTAATCCTTTTTTGGTATTTATGACAGTAAACTCTGGCCTGAGGAAAGCAAGTCTACCTTCTCATGGTAGCTGAAGGGTCGCTCTTCTTGGACAATCATCTTTCACTCAGAAAATGCTAACAAGCAAGTAAGTGTATGCAGACACAATGTGTCTGGTATTAGGAACACAGCTCTTGTTGTCCATCACATATAAGAATGCACGTGGTGCCGTGTGTTCCTCAGGAGTGTGGTGGCAGTCTGAAAGCACCCCTAAAAGAGGCCCCCAATAGCTGTGCGAGCTAATCTTCTTTTGCAAGCATCTGATGAGGCTTGCAGACACAATCTGGGAATTAGACTTTCAACATTTGATATTCACCAAGTGTCTGGCACTGGCAGCGGGGAGAAGTGTCGTGAACACTGGACTCTTAGTGGGTGGGGTTGGGGATTTAGCTCAGTGGTAGAGCGCTTGCCTAGTGCAAGGCCCTGGGTTTGATCCTCAGCTCAAAAAAAAAAAAAAAAAAAAAAAAAAAGAATCCGCTTGATTACAGACTGGCAAGGTGGTGGTTGGCAATTCATTTAAATTGATAAGTCACAGTTTCCCTTCTATGTATCAGGCATAACAATTAGCTTGTCTGATTCGCAGGACTCTCCTTGCAGAAAAGCAGTGAGATAAGGGGAAACGTCTCTCTGTTTTCTGTAAAACCACTGATGAGTGACTACTGGCATCATTGTTCATCTCTCACGGCATCTTATTTCACCGCCCTCCTGTATACTCTCTTGAATCCTAGCAAGAAGATCCTGCTAGGGATTTCTTGAATTTTCTGAAAGAGAGACCAGTATTTCTTCAATAATTAATAATAGCTAGTTTGTGTCTACCACCTCACTTAAACCTCCCTATAATTCTATAAGGTAATGGGGGCATGATCCACATTTTATGGATGTAGCCATTGGGGCTGAGAGCTTCAGTGAGTGGCTTAAAGTTGCATGACCACTTATTGGAGAGAAGCTTAGTCTTGTTAACCCTGAGATTGAAATCACATGGATTATTAAGAGAAATTCTAGCTAGGCAGTGGTGGTGGCGCACGCCTTTAATCCCAGCACTCAGGAGCCAGAGCCAGGCGGATCTCTGTGAGTTTGAGGCCAGCCTAGAAATCCAGGACAAGAACCAAAACTACACAAAGAAACCCTGCCCCAAACAAACAAGCAAACAAAAAAGAGAAATTCTAAAGTCCCAGTGATATATGCAGCTAACTGTACATAGATCTCTTTTAGATTCTGTCCTTCATTAATGTTGAATGGGGGAATTCTGCCTGTTCAAAATTTTCCCTCTGCACCTCCCCCCCATTGTGTGTGTGTGTGTGTGTGTGTGTGTGTGTGTGTGTGTGTGTGTGTGTGTGTGTAAGAGAAATAGTGAGTGACATACACAGGAATTCTTTATCTTAAATATTTGATAGCTTGTGAGAACCCCTACCCAGGATAAATTTATTTCAGTTAAGGTGTCTTCTCTAAACCTTGTGACGAATTCAGTGATACCATCTTGAAACAGAATTGGTTCTTGGGCCCTGACTCTATCCCCAGTCAGTTATCATTGCCTCAGACATGATGGCCGTGATCAAACGCTTATCTACAAAAATCATCTCTCCATGTAACTGCAAACACACTAAGCCTGGCTTCATGGACCAGATCCATGATTTCTTTCTTGGTGGTTTATAGCCTTAAAGCTGAAGATAACAACAGAAATAAAAATATTAAGATACAATATTTTAAGTATTTAAATGCTATATATGTTAAATGAAATGGTATATTTCTTAACAAGGAGAGAAAAGTCAAAAGATGTTTTTTTTTATCTTCTATTAAAAGAGAATTTCTAGCCGGGTGGTGGTGGCGCACGTCGTTAATTCCAGCACTCGGGAGGCAGAGGCAGACGGATCTCTGTGAGTTCGAGGCCAGCCTGGTCTACAAAGTGAGTTCCAGGAGAGATTCAAAGCTACAGAGCAAAACCCTGTCTCAAAAAAAAAAAAATTCTAATTCTGTTTACATTTGTACATTATATATAAATCTCAATGTTACTATTTAAAAAGTTTCTAAAAGGTGATTACATCCTGTAGGAGCAGAATTCTGGGCCCTGAGTTAACTTCTTTGCTATTTGGGAAGTTGTTCCTTTTGCCTTCACATTATTATACCATGCAGAAATTTTCTAAACAGAAACATCACAAAACTATCTGAAAGTGTGTCATCTACATTCAGTAATAAGAATCTTAAGAAGAGGTCAGAACTGATCAACCAGAGAGAACCAGAAGCCAGGCTGCCTTCTTTTGGGGCTCTGCTCTGCTGTTTCTCAGTTTACATTTGCATCAAGCCCCTCTCAGAGCCTGGTGCTGAGGCTAACCAAGATATCCACCATTGGCAGACCAGACAGCTCATCATCTCAGCACACAGAGCTTAGAGAAGATGGGCATTCTACCATGAAAAGCTCTCTATTTTCTGACCCAATGTATTTGGTTCGCAGAGAATTTTCAGGGCCTCTTGATTCTGGCCTCTTTATTCAGTATTGGGCTCTTTGGATTCTCTGGCAATAGGCTCCCTGTAGATTGAACAAAACTGGAAAGTCTATCAGGAAAATAATGTGAATTAACCATGTACATCATGCTATGAATCTGATACTACCAGGTTTTGTAGAAAGTGTCAGATCTACTGACAGAAGCATGTCTACAGAACATTTTGAAATGTTAAGTAATATGTGTTGTGGGAACAAAAAGAGGAAAATAATGAATATAAAGTCATCTCAATTTTGTACAAAGGAAAAAAGACATACTTGGGAACTACACATAGAACAAGGACCATATTAACCAGTTTTTAGTTCCTTTGACACATTTTAAAGTATAATACTGAACATATATTATTTTTATAGTGCAGAAAGATTGAAGAAAGACAAGTTATGAGTCATCAGACAATTCCAGTACAGAAAGGCTCTAGCAATAATATTTTGAGCATGTAAATAAACAGCAAATCATTAAGTGAGTGCTCCTCCCTTCCCTAAATGTTCATTTTATTTCTCTTTGTTTTACTAAACAGTAGTGCTTTTTAGATTTTGTAAGGGATGGCATATGTGGAAAGAAGACGACTGCTCTCTTTTAATGCTCTGTGACATTCAAAAAACATAATTCATAGGAAGACGAGGTAATACAATGAAGGGAAATAAAGATAAGATTCTAAGCATTTTAAATTTTTCAAGCCTAATAATATGAATGTTTGCTAACCAAGGTGGCTGACTCATTAGCAAAGCTTCCTCTTTCTCATTTGCAGAATTAACAGAGGACTCTAGATGAGTTCTGCTTTGTAAGCTGTGCAGCTTACAAGAGCTGGAACCATTTGAATATTTGGAGATTTCATCGAAGCCCTGTATTTCCAGTGAGTAATGCCATTTGTATTACCCTGGACATACTTGATCTCAGTTAAAAATATAGATTTTAGGACACCTTAATAAAAGACCATAATACAGTCATGTATACATGCACTCCAGCCTCTTTGCAATCTCCAAAATATGGAGATTAAAACATAAGCACAAATGAAAACAGTAAGATATTCAAGCTAAAGAGAGTACTAGATTTATACACATATGTACACCATACACATAAGTGCACATTATAATGTGTGTATGCACACATGTATAACCACTAAACTCTCAATGGACTTAAAAGAATTCTAGAAAATAGAGTGTTTCTTTGTTGAAAGTATAGCTACAGACAGTGTTACAACATCTCTCTCTACATCCTCTGCTCACACTAGCCTTTCCTCAGACGTCTTTACTTTAAGCTGAGGAGGTAAGCAGGCTGATACTTTCCTTCTTTTCTCAGCTCTTGATCCCTGTCTGTCACCCCAGTTCCCACAGTGAAACCACTACCTATTCTGTGCATAACACTTCAAATAAACTTCTGATCTGCTAACTTAGTTCTTAGAGGGGTGGTATGAGCCAGACTGTCTGAGAAAAACAAAACAACCCCCCACAACAACAACAGCAAACCAAACACTTAGAATAACAACAACATAAAAAGGGATTCTAAAAATTATGTTTTGAGAAGCAAAAAGAAAAAGAAAGATAAGGGTCTCAGCTGACACCTAGGGGCTAAGGATAGAGTTAAGGGTTAGTATGTGCAAGGCTCTTCATCAATAAACACTTTTCAAAAGGAAAAGAGGACAGGAGAGGAGGGGAGAGTTGGAGAGAGGAAGGGAGGAGAGGAGAGAAGAGAGAAGAGGGAAGGGGAGAGGAGAAGAGAGGAGGGAGAGGGGAGGGGAGGAAGGCTTGGCTTTATCTCTCTCCAGCTCTCAATATCCCCATACTTTATGCTAATGTTTTTCAGTTCTTTATGTTGGCAGAAATACTTATTTTGTGATTTTCTGTCTTTTATACACAAACCACCTCCAAACATGCAAAATAGCCACTTCTTCGGGCACCAACAAATCAGATATTTATCCATCTAATCGCATGCAAGCCTTATACCAGCCCACAAGCCACAAAGAGGAACAAGACTGTGCTGAGATGAGACAGTCTGGTCCCTCCGACCACCTTTCTTAACCTCGAGTCCTCATCTTAGGAAATTAGGTAAAAGATATGAATCCTGTAACACGTCTGTCCAACCAAGTGACATCATTTTAGGCTAAACAGACCTTAGAGAGAATATTTGTATATGTAAGAAATTACTTTTTTACTTATAGATATCTCTTTAAAATTCCTCCATTTGTGGCATATCTATGTCTCCAGAATAAGACAAAAACAAATGAAAATGTATTTACATTTGTGGAACACACTTTTCATGCTTAGGTTCTTGCTTGCAATAACACAAATTCTCAACATATATTCACATGCATATTGAAGTTGTTCTAGCATAGAAATTTTTTAAGCAATTGAGCATGTAGCATTCAAATCCAAACTTAATTTTACTCTCCTTTAAACTTCCAGATGAAGTGGTACATAAATCTGAATACCTTTCCAGCACTATAGTACTTACTCTTTCAAAACAGGACTACTTATGATAATAGAATGAACTGAAGTGGGGTATAGTAAATAGTACAGTACATGGTACAGGATGCTTAGCTATGTGCATGGTGGTGCTGAGATAGGGGATCCCCTTAATGGACCATGCTATGTTTTCAATTTCCTGCTAGAAAGACTTACCCAATATATGCACACTCGTAGAGGTCAATCTGTTACAAGGCTCTCTCAAATCCACTGCAACTTCTCAAGGCAATAGTCTAATCCAAATTTAAGTCAACATAAAGCCTACTTGCAAGACTCTTTCCCAAGTCCAGAGAGCATTCTCTCTTTCATTACCATTGATCTTCCTTTCTATAACAGAAGAAAGCAGCTACCCAGGAGGATACAATAAAGTCTCTATGCACCAGAACGTTTTCCTAAAAAAATAAGCATTCTTCCCTTTGAATACATGATCTTCCCTGACCCCCAGTTCTGGAAAGATTGAAATGAGAGCTATACATGATACACTTGATTTGAGGTGTATGTGTGTGGGGGTGTGTGTATGTGTGTAGGAATGTGTGCATTGTATTTGTGTGTCTCTGTGTGTTGTATGTGCTGGGTGACATCCAGAACACAGAATGGCACTTCCAATTCTCTCTTGGATGAGTGCCCTTCATTGTAGCTATAAGCTACAGCATAGCATCCTTGTGTGTTTCAATTTCCATCATTTTGACAGTCTATTTCTTATTTTCTTATCTTATCTTACACAAATTGAGAGGACTTAGCAAGAACTAGAAGGAATCATTCTCATAAACAAAAGGAAGGAAGGAAGGAAGGAAGGAAGGAAGGAAGGAAGGAAAGGGAGAGAGGGAAGGAAGGGAGGGAGGGAGGAAAGGGAGGGAGGGAGGAAAGGAAGGAAGGAAGGAAGGAGGAAGGGAGGGAGGGAGGGAGGGAGGGAGGGAGGGAGGGAGGAAGGAAGGAAGAAAGGAAGGAAGGAAGGAAGGAAGGAACAATTTTAAAAAGACTTCAAAACTGAAAGAGCACTACACCAGTTACTGTTCAGTTGGGGACACTGAGTCAGGAATTCCCAACCATGGCTGGTAGCACATGAGAACCACATGCTGAGCAGCTCCACTAAGTCAGCAGAGGAGGAACAGGTTCTTCCCTTCACCGGAAATGGGGTTGGCTCCCCAGGCATCAGAACAGTCTATTGGAAGCTCAGTGGAGGAGCAAGCTACTGGGTGAGAGCCTGTCCTGCTCATCTTCCCTCACTCACCCTTTTCCTTTTCTAATTGCTTCCGGACACAACACCTCCCTATACTTCAACATAGGGGCAAAGACATCAAAAGCTCACAAAAGTCCAAGAACTCAATTTACACTTGTAATATAATTTTATAATTCTAAAATAATATAATTTTAGGATTCTTATGACCTACTTCCACTCTCCACAGATGGATCAGTTTCTCTGCTAATGAGATAGCTTTAAAATGTCAAATGACATTTGATGATGTAAGCCAAAAAAAAGAGAGAGAAGGAGAAGTTAATATGACCATCAGGGTTGCACTGAAAAGGTTTTGCATTCCTCTGATTTGTGTGAAAACTAGAAAACCACTGCTTAATAAATTCACAAAGCAAATGTGAATTAGAACCTGATACCTACGCCAAGTGTGAGCCAGCAAGTGGTAAAGTATGTTTCCACCAGGCATAATAAAGATTAGAAGCAGGCTGGAGAGATGGTTCAGAGGTTAAGAGCACTGACTACTCTTCCAGAGGTCCTGAGTTCAATTCCCAGCAACCACATGGTGGCTCACAACCATCTGTAATGAGATCTGGTGTCCTCTTCTGGCCTGCAGGCATACATGCCGTATACATAATAAATAAATAAATCTTTAAAAAAAAAAAAGATTCGAAGAAACTAAAGAATAAGATAAAAGCATAAGACTGTAAAGTCAGTTATCAACTTTATCAACTGCTCAGTGGGATTTCCTTGTGCTAACATTCAAATAGCTCTGCATGAGGGCCTTAAGTCAGGAAAATTCAGGACCTTCTGTGTGTGTGTGTGTGTGTGTGTGTGTGTGTGTGTGTGTGTGTGTGTGTTGGGTGGGTAATAAGCATTAGTTATAATTCATAGTCATAATTAATGCAAACTCTTACAGCATCAACTTTTATCCTCAGGCAGGTATTCGATAGCTTTGTCATCTAACACAAGTCTTCTCTGGAAGGGATTCATTAACATGAACCTGGATAAACTCACTGACCGAAAGCCAGTCGCTTACAATTGTCAACTGTCTCCTGTAGATATATCACCCCTGACACTTGGGGCCAGTCTCAGACTTTTAGTAGAGTCCTCTTTATTATGATTTTTTTTCTCAACAGGGAGGAGATTAAGCCTTTTTCCTCTGGGTCACTTTCCTAAACCTAGGATAACTCTGAGGGACACAGCATCAGTAAATGCTGTAGAGCAACTGCTGTCCCACCATAAAGATAATTTAGAGCAATAATTTAAGAGCGAACACTTTAAGTCACATACTCTCATTTCAGAATACATACACACACACACACACACACACACACACACACACACACACACATGCATTCATCTTTCAAAAATGAAATTGAAGTCTGACACAAATTAAAAAATGTACTATGCACCATATACATCAAAATAATAAATTTAACAATCTAAAGCCAGGTGGTGGTGGTGCACGCCTTTAATTCCAGCACTCAGGAGACAGAGGCAGGCAGATCTCTGTGAGTTCAAGGCCAGCCTGGTCTACAGAGTGAGTTCCAGGAAAGGCTCCAAAGCTACACATTTGTTGAACTTCTTGGGCTATTATTTAAAATTCATCAATACAACCCATTTTATACCTATATATCACATGATTTCATGTTATATTTACAATATATCAGTATATCTTATAAAAAACTTTTTTATTTAAAAATCATATCTCCCATTTTATCACCCATCTCTTTGTACTAAAAGTGTCTTCAGCTTCTATTCCCAACCCCCTTAAGGAATTCTGATTTATGCCTCTTTGACAGAAAACCATTTCAAATGAGGACTTCAACACATGCTTTCCAGCTCTGGCATGTGTACCTAACTACTCCAGTACACCATACTGAACTACATTAAGAAGTATTTGCTTCCAATGTGGTCCTTTCATTTGTTTAGTAGCCCATCTACAGAAATTGCAAGTCTGATTATCTAGAAGTGAACATTCCTGAAACTGGATCCTGCATTCCTTTGTTATAGTCTTTTGACTTAAAGCAAAACTCGGAAGTTCTCTGCTAACTTCCTACTATTGACATCAAAGTAGGGTTAATATAACTTATTTTACTGTATTGGACCCAAGCTAATAATGGCTCTAATTGTTGCTCATTAGCAACTACATAAATAAAAAGTGTTTAGCTATCAATTACATTGATTTATCAATGCTATGATAGAATGTTGTTATGAATATCAATGGTCCTCTTAAGACATTCTGTGGATAAGTTTTTAGAGACAGCCTATGGAATGGGTTATAAAGGTAAAAAGGTTAACTCTTAGACATTCTTACTGAGTCAATGTTTAATAAAAAATACACTTATAGTCAGTATGCCCAACACACACACACACACACACACACACACACACACACACACACACCAATTCCATCTTGGCTACTATTTTACAGCATCTGACCAGAAAAGCCTTTTGTCACAGAAAACCACACTTCCTCAATCCCACCATGAGTCTCTCCCTAAAGGAGAAAATTTTACATTCTTTCTACAACAAACTGTTTCAATGTTGTCTTCAGAACTCAAACTGGGTCCAAATCCTCAACTGTTTTATGATACTCGAAAGACAATCTTTAGTACGAGTACTGTTATAATTACAGCGAGGAAGGTCACGGGCACAGTTCCTGATCGCCTTACTTTACTCAACACTTGTTAACTTCTAATATCTATTGAAATTTAAGTAGATGTAACCCCAAACAAAGCACAATGGTAAAAATAAGAGACATGGCTGAAGATTGAGATTGTTCCTAAAAGTGGCCTGGATAAATAAGTTGGCATATAGGTATGATACTCCAATGTATTATATATATATATATATATATTGTTTATATATATATATATATTGTTTATATATATAATTTTTAATTTTCTATCAATGTATCTTATTTTATCCATTTAATGAAAAAAATTTTGTAATTTCTCTTACTCTACTTGTGATGAATATAATTTTCATCTTTTTTCTCTTGCTGTGGAGAAAAGAGGAAAAATAATTGTACCTGCTTAATCTCTGATTTTCCCCCACCACTTTATTTTTCATTATAGGAGAAGAAAACAGTTTAGTATTTCATCAAGCAAAAAAATAATCAAAATCACAGTAGCAAAATTTTAAGCATTTAGAGGATTTTTTAGCATGGATTAAAAACAAAAACAAAAACAAAAAACCTACCCAATAGCAAATAACAAGAAAAATCATCTCTTCAATTTTTTTTGTTCCTCAAGTTATAATGCTTATATTATCCTGTAATCAGTTTAAACAGATGAAAATGTATTTAAATGGATTCATTTAGCCCATACAAAATATTTTGTAAAATAAAAAACGTCACTACATTTTGTTATGTTAAGTACTATGAGTTCATGAAAATGATATTCAAAATGTGTTTTAAAAAGCAAGTGAAAAGGCAATTTTGTAAGCCGTATGCATCTATAACGCTTATCAAATGCAGGAGGCAACAACACTTTAAGAGAAATGTATTGCAGCAGCAGCCCTTTGTGTGTGGAGTTACTAGCTGTGATTTCTGCTTTTCCCTTGATTCATTGTTTTCCAAACTTCCTGCAGTGGTAATTTTTAACAATAATGCTTTTTCTTTAGTTTTCAAAATCATAGTTACATAATTTCCCTCCTTCCCTTTCCTACCTCCAACCCCTTACACACACCTCTCCCTTGCTCTCTCTCAAATTCATGGTCTCTTTTTTAGGGTTGTTGGTTATATACATAGAGGATTTTTATAATAGGAAAACTGACAAAATGATTTTGAACACGTACTGTTTTTAAGCCCTTTGATGAAAACTTTCTTGTGTGACCTTGTATTGTAGGGTGGTCCTTACTAAGTCTATTTTAAAGAAAAGGAAGCCAAGGATTCTCAAAATGAATTTGTCTAGCTAACAAGGAAAGACCAGAGTCCATCCATCCTCACTAACGCCTTCATCTACACCTCCTGGGACAATTACTGAGGACAGCTTGTCTCCTGTCACCCATGTCTTACAGAGCATCTACAGAATGTTTTGCTCAGTGCCAGATTCTGGGGAATTAGTGACAAAGAGCCTAAAAACTGTAATATACACAACAGTGATACCACATGTAAATGTAAGTCCCCACTAAAGAAGGGAATGCCTAGCTGATATAGACTGTTACTGCACTGGGACATACACATAACTGGAATCCATATTACAAAAAAGCAAATATCATTAAAAGGCAAGAGCGCATCTTTTCATTTGAGCACTGAGGATCCAGGAAAATCTCCATATCACATAGAAAAGGTGAGTATGAGAAGCATTACCCGGAAATAGAGACCAATGTCAAGGACAGCTGTTAAAGGCCATTAAGAAGAAAAGTTTTATCAGCAAATCTACCAAAAAAACAAACAAACCTGTTTTCAAATGCAAATGACCAAGAATAGCTTCATATTAAAATTAGAGCAAAATTAAAGACCTTAAACTATCAGATCTGATGACTTATTATAAATAGTTTGTTAACAGTAAATGCTGTCAATAATACTTTATATTAAATTCAATGAGTATGTTACAGAAAGCATCAAATTTTTGACTAGTGGACATCATATTTATAAATATTTTCATTAAGATACAGATTATTCATCAGTTCAAAGCTTGCAGTATTCAATATTTCCTTTTTTGTTTTGTTTGGCTTTTTTTTTAAGACAGGGTTTCTCTGTGTAGTTTTGGTGCCTGTCCTGGAACTCACTCTGTAGACCAGGCTGGCCTTGAACTCATAGATATCTGCCTGGCTCTGCCTCCCAAGTGCTGGGATTAAAGGTGTGCACCACCACCGCCCAGTAGTATTTAATATTTCTAACCACACAGATATACTTTTTGTTTAACTACCTAAAATCAGGCCATTTATAATGACACTATACTCTAAATACATAATGTGTATCTACTTGATCACCTATATCCATAAAATCATGTTTTTTTGTTTGTTTGTTTTACAAAATTCTTTATTATGTAGCGTATCCTCAGAAATAGTTCCTCTTGTTTCCCTTACAGCATAAACTTTAAACATTCATGGAATCTGCTGCTCTCTGTACATTAAAAATACCTATATTTTGCCCTCATTCTGCCAGAACAACTGTGTTGAACCTGACTGAGCACATCTCAGTATTATCTCACTTCACTCCACATTGGCAGTTAAAACTTGACAATTGGAAGGGTTCATTTTACATGTCGAGGCCACAGGGTGCTCTGATTGTTGCATCCAGGCTAGAAGTCTAGTATGGTGGACACATGTAAAGCACACAATCCTTCCCAGTATGCACTGCCTTCATCCATCCCACTAAACATGGAGTGAGGAAGAGCTCGATCTCTCTGCCTGTTTTTGACTTCAAACATCAGTTTTCCTCTACCACTGAACTCAGACCTGGACTGAAGCAACAGAATAAACAGAAGTTTATTCAAGAGTTGGGGGGGGGGGGGGTCAGAGAGAGAGAAAGACAGACAGAGAGAGAAGCAAAGAGGCATCATTCAGCACTCACCTTGATCTTTGTAAGCTTTTATTCTTCTGGGCTCATGAAAAATTATCTTTCTTATTTACCAGCATTTTTAGAAACCAACAGGGTTTTAGAAATATTTAATCCTGACATTAAACATATCATATACTTGATTTTCATGGTTGTCCTATGTTTGGGTTTGCTTATTTGGTCATTAAGTTGTCAATAATTCTAGAAAACTTAGTTCTGGCTGTAAATTCCAATTCTTGTGCATTCAAGTATTATCAAAGCTTCCCTCTCATCTGGTCATACATTTGCACATATGTAGATGTTCAAATATGTAAATGCATTGTTCTTTAATAGTTTTTACTTTAAATCATGCGTCTTCATTTTTCCTTCATAGTCTTGACAGTCTTTTAACTCAAAATAACACCATTAAAATTTATTCTTGGGTTGGGGATTTAGCTCAGTGGTGGAGCGCTTGCCTAGCAAGCACAAGGCCCTGGTTTTTATCCTCAGCTCAAAAAAAAAAAAAATTTATTCTCTCTTTGTATATTTTCAAATAATTCATGACCATCTACAGGACTCATGCCTTCATGTGGCCTATGGTATTAAAATTAAGGTGTGATTTTTTTGTGCTGCCCTGACCTCTAATAAATTGGTGAGGGCCTTCATTTACTTAATAGCATGTTTCTCTTTTCACTCTTCTGCTGTGGAGGAACCCTAGTTAAGTCACCCTTAGTGCAGGGAGAAGACACAATTTCTGCTTATCCCTAGGTAGCAGGCTTTAGCTCCTAGTTAGCACAGCGAAAATCCTATCGTCTTTGGGAACTCGTGGACGGAATACTCTCATTACTTTTCACAGCTCCTGGTCAACCACTCTATCCTCTCCAAGTCTTTGCACAGTCTGCAGTGTCCTTGGCCTTGTCCTGTGAGCATATGTGATCCCAAACATTTGTGGATCTCATCTGTCAACTGTTAAATGTGTTCAGCCACTGCCAGAACTCCAGAGAGAGAATCTCTACCTCACCAATGGGGTGAATAGGAAGGGATGCAAATTACTGGTGTTGGGGACTACAGAGCCTTCCAGACATTGATATCAAAAGAATATCTAATCACCACAAAGAAACTGCTGTGGGGTAACTGGTTCTGAGATATGGCAAAAGCTGAAACAGAAACCTCTAATTGCTGGGCACTCTGAGCTGTGGACTGTGCGGCAGCACGCTGTTTCTGTCAATCATTATTGTCTCTTTCCATACTACGATTCTCTTGTCTCCAAGATGATGTATCAGGTATCAGGTTGGATTTGTTTGACAGGTGGTCACTGAGGCTTCCATTTCTTACAGCAGTGCAAAGGGCAGTGTCTTGACCAAGTAGAAGTTCAGCCCTGCTTTCCATGGTCCAATCTAGAGCTCTCTGGTCACTGTGTCTATCCTGGGGACTGCCATGGGTTACTCGAGGTTATAATACAGATATTGTTTGTAATTATGAGTACAAGGGACAAGCCAAAGGACACCCTTGGTAAGGTCTGTGGAAAGGAAGGAGACCACCATCCTGCAGAGAATTAAGCATGGCCTTCCTGTTGTTGTTCATGCAGGGGTAGTGACCTTGCTGGGCTCCTGGGCTGTCGCTTCCCTTGCTGCTGTCGCTTGTTTCCTTTTGACCCCCAAGGGCATCAGGGTGCACATCCATGGTGGCCCGTGGCCTGTGGCCCAGGTGCTGATGAAAACAAAAAGGGGGTAGGGAGAGGAAGGAGCATTTGGCACTCAATCAATCTCGGGATGCAAAACCCATTGCCAGTATGCCCTGGGCTCCACACTGTCGCCTAAAAGCACACCAAAGAGCTAATTTACAACCACAAGCCCATAGACTTGGACTTTTCTGGATGTGGAACTCTACCAGAGATGAACTAGGAATCCCTGGAGTAAGGGGCAGCCACTTACTCCAAGTTCCTGAACATTTCCCTATAGCCACACCAGAAGTCTGTGCAACCGATGATTTTGTAGTTACGAAAGTTACAGTATAAAACATTCACTGGTTAGAAACCCAAAATATTGTCAGAGAGGTTTTTGTTTTTTTGTTTTTCATTTTAAAAAGGCAATGAAAAAGAGAAAGGGAGAGGGTTTACTCATGTAATAGGAAATGTGGGGCTGTGGTGGAAGGTGGTTTTAATCAGGTATGACAGGTGCTATCTATGGTTCTTTCCCTGCACCACATCACTAGCAGTGCTTCTCTTGCAACAAACATCCTAATCCATAAAGTTGGAGGGAAACATCCATAGCGTCCTACAGGACACCTGCGCAAGGGCGAATCCAAACCCAATGTCTTTAAACATATATGTCAATATTATTAGGTAGACCTGAAAACTTGAAGATATTGATTTCAGGAAGAAACCTATAAATATCACAAAGGGGAAGAGGGCCCTCCCCCATCACGTCTACTAAATATATCCAATGCACAGCCACCATAAAAAATCTTTAATGAGAAACATAAAGATCAAAAACATAAATACAGAGAAAGGAAAACAGCAAAAATAAATAAATAAATACCTGAGCAAAGCTGCACAAGCTAGCCTAATTGGAAATTTAAAACTTACCTGAAAGAATTTATAGATCAAAGGGAAAAGGCTCTGATCTATTTTTGTGTCTCTATAATTTACTTCACAATTTACAGTGATGTCTGCTGAAATGTACCAACTGGTAAATTATCACGGCTTGAAGTAAGTCTAAGAGGGATGGAAAGATGGCTCAGTGGTTAAGAGCACTGGCTGCTCTTTCTGAAGACATGCGTTCAGTTCCCAGAACCCACGAGGCAGCTCAGAGCTTCAGTAACTTCAGTTCCAGAGGACTCAACACCCTCAGACAGATATATATACAGGCAAACACTAATGCACATAAAACAAAAAAATCATTTTATTCATATGGTGGTGGTACAAGCCTTTAATCTCTGCACTTGGGAGGCAGAGGGAGGTGGATTTCTGATGTGAGGCAGTCTGGTCTACAAAGTGAGTTCCAAGACAGCCAGGGCTACACAGAAAAACCCTGTCTGGAAACAAAACAAAACAAAAATGAAGTCCCACTAGCAGGTAGAGATGAAGTGCTTACTAAATTTGAACATGTTGTTTCCTATAGTATTAGAAGAATAAGTAAGCATAAAACCAGAACAACTCATTATTGCCTTAGTCATCAGAATACACTGCCTTAAAGTATCACATGATAGGCATAGACATTCTGACCTAATGAAAATTAAATTAAGTCTTTGACACAAATTTGTTTGACAGAATGAGAAACCCTGATTCTCCCACCCCCATTCCATGTTAATATAATTAACATGCCTCATTTAATTTAAAATAGTCTTCAGGGATTCAAACTCATTATCTAAAAACTGGTGGGTGAAGAAAAGATTATCCTGACTGATTCTCCATTTTAGCTCAATTGGACTTAATTTGTCCCATTCTTAAATTTTGGGGATGGAGACAAAGTACGATGTTCTGCAATGAGTTTCTATAATCTTGACATATGGTTCCATTCCATAAAGGCCCATATATCTAACAACCTCCAGATTAAAAGTGTTGATTTCATCCAATCAATAACTTTCAAAGATTTTACTACTATTATTCTGACTAATACGATGAATTTACCACACACTTCAACAGCCTCTTGATCACAGCTGCTTTCACTGACATGACACACCTTAACTGGGCTACTTATGGCAAGCATGGGGAGCAATGCTGCTGCACACATTCCCTACAGAAAATTGCTTTAAAAAAGAAAAAACACGCTATTATTCTTTTTAAAAAGTCAGAAAATAGCTTACAAAAGCAGATGGGTCACTACCTCAGACATAGTAGAAGGCCCTTTCACCTCTATCTATTAAATACTTGAAATTCACCTGTTAACCCATGTGCCATTCCATTCCTGACACTGTCAAGGAATAGACGTTGACATTCTCAGCACCCATAAAGTGAATACAAGTTCAGCATCTGTGATGGTTTGAATGATAATGACCCCCATAGGTTCATATGCTTGAATACCTAGTCCCCAGTTGGTAGGTCTGTTTGGGAAGGATTCGGAGGTATGGCCTTGTTGGAGGAGGTTTGCCACTGGAGTTGGGCTTTGAGACTCAAAATATTCATTCTCAATGTACACTTTCTGCTTCGTGCTTTGCGATCAAGGTGTGAGCTCTCAGCAGTTCTTGCCACTGTGTCTTTGCCTTACTGTCATGAACTCTAAACGTCTGGAACCATATGATCAATTAAGTACTTTCTTTTCTAAGTTGCATTGATCATGGTGCTTTATCAAAGCAATAGAAAAGTAACTAAATCAACATCTATTTTTTCCCCTTTAGGTTTGTGAGGCAACGTACTTGGTTGGAAATCTTAATATTACTAAAATTTCGGTCCATGTTGAAGAGGAATCCTTCCAAGTTCAAAACTAGATAATCTGTACAAATTGTAAGTGATAAACAATTCTGCTAGTACCTACAGATACTTTGGTTGCTTCATCTCACACCTCCAGTCTCTGGGTTGCCTGTGATGATTATAAATTGCCCCCTGGGATTCTAGTTTTTTAAAAATGCCTTTTCTTGGCCTCATACTATATTCTAGTAGAGTGGAAGACAGTGAAATTAGAATAGAGTCTTGGAATAGAACCTCATGGAACTTGAACCTGTACTGAAAAGCATCCAGCAATCCATTTACCTTGGGTCATTAAAATAGTTCCCTATTAGCTTTCCATGTCTACTGTGATCTTAGATACAGAATGGAGTCACATCTGGGCATTTTGTCAAATTCTCCCCCCTCTTCTTTACTCTCTCATTTGCCAGACACCATGACACTCATGAAATCATCCACTTCTCAATGTTCTTAGCAACATGACAAATTTCTTGTGATAAAGTAAGTGAACACAATAGTAATATTTCTGTTACAAATAATGGATCTTTGTGGAGAGTTGTTTCTTTTTATCTTCTAGCCAAAACATTTCTAATAAATGATAGAGCCAAGGAGAGGTTCAATGGGTACATTTCAGGCATTCATCTTAGCACTGGAAGCCCTGGCCATGGGCCCTACCTGAACATTTTTACAAACTTGTAGACCATTCTCAAGAGTTTCTGCTTTAGGTAACGAACACTGGGAATTTCTTACTTTACAGATACTCAAAGCATGGATTGGATTAACACATTTCTTCTGATAGGCTTACCCTACAACCTAACTCCAACAGGGTACTCCATATCTGAGTAGGAATTCTAGATAACAATAGCAGTTGGGGAAATCATGCGACTTAGAATACTCAGGCTGAGAGCTTGAAGAAGACATGTAGTGGGAATTCAACCCCCCACAAAGACAATAGTGATGATTAAACTTAGGAGACAGCCAGGGTAAGAAAGAAGTCTAGTGATCTTTCCAAAGAATTCTTAATTAAAACACAAATTATAAAGTGATACTCCAGTCTCTGTTAAGTGTCATTCAGATCAGTGCCTGGAGATAATGAGCTCTACATCATTGTCACACAGGCTGCCATTACTGGCTGGACAAAAAGCTGTGTAGTGAAGTTCATATTTTTCCTATTGCCATCTCAAAATATTTTGTCCTTTCTTTGTTAGGTGGGTGCTTTGCATCCAAGTAGAAATGCTTTTGCTCATTCCTAAAAGCCTTGGTTATCATCTAGTTATAAACTGTGGTCCACTAGGTATAGTAGCATGTGTCTATAATCCCAAACTCAGGAGGTAGGGGTTCAGGAGAATTGCCATAAGTTTGAATCTTGCCTGGTCCATATAGTAAGTTCCAGGCCATTCAGGGTAACATGGTGGGACCCCATCTCAATACATAATGAAACAAAACAACCAACCAATCAAGCAAACAACAACAACAACAAAAAAAAACAAAACAAACCATTTTAAATTGATGTTGGGCATGAATTATGGCTTATGACCAAAGTTTAAGGCTGAACATCTGATATAATACTTTGCAACTGGCCCAGCCATAATTTCCCTCACTACCCTTCCTATAGATAAAATTTCTGAGCCAGACGTATGTCCTTATCAAAGCAACCAGGCACAGTTTCTGAAAACCCTGCATTGGCAGCTTTGTATTCTCTGCCTGCCTGCATAATTGTTCCAGCAAACCAATTACATCCTTTCCTCAGCAGCCAGTGGCACCTGCATATCTTTATACATGAAAACTTGCATGCCCATGGCCCTGTAAATGTACAATGTTCTCCCCATCCCCACTCCCATCCCCATGCTGTCACTATATGTGACTGATGAATTACCCTCAGCTTTATGATTTCAGCATCAGGTGGTATTTGGCTTTTCCTATCAATGGGGTGAATAGATGGGGACACCCCACATTACCAATACCACTTTTCCTTCTCCCTTGAAAAAGAACCTGAAGGATAGAAAGGGGAAAATGCATTGGGTTTACATATGTCTTGTGCCTACACCAACCCTTAGTGGGGTGCAACTTACTCTATTCTGTACAATCTACAGTTGCTTGAAGTGTAACCCCAACACTGAGTTGAGGTATATGTAGCTTCATCTTCTGGCCCAGTCTAGGTTATTTGAAGCCTAATGTTTATTTAAACCACTCTTATTGATGCTTGAATCCTATTGAATCATTTTTTGGTGTCTCTACCACACTCCTCTGAGAGCCTGAAAACTCTGAGATAGCCTTTAAGTTCATCCACCTAGGAGTTTCTGTTCCTGATGACTTCTCTACCTTTCTAGGGCCATAGCACCCATGGAACTTCTCTACTGTGCTAGCATCTTCCCTGGGAATTAAGCTGTAATTCTCCCTCTTGGATTTGCTAATCTCATTAAAATTTCTATTGCTGCTTCTTCACTGCTCAACCAAGAGGGCTGGAGGCCTGAGGACCTCAGCAAACACTCTGGAGCCAAGTTCTCCTCATATCACGAGTTCTCCCACCAGCTAGTAAATGATTCATTTCCTTTCCCAGAAACATAAAACCTAACTCTCAAGCCATTGTTTGCTTTTTCCTCCTTTAGGATTTGTTCTCAGTGCTCCAGTCTCATCTCAGAAGGTTGAAGTCAGTCTGCTGTCGGAAGTAATGTTAGCTCTCAGGACTATGGCTCTTTGTCTCCACTTACCAGACATTAGAAACTTGGGTGATCTTTTGTTCTAAATTGTATGTCTCATTTTCAGCTAACAGTGTCCACACAAAACACTAAAGGAGGTTTAATGAGTAAAGAATCTCAGTTAATAATTAAATTGTTATCAGTCACACAAATTTAGCAGCTCTTCTCAACTGGGCCTTTAGCTAGGCAGTTGCTTTATATACATATTGTGTATTGCTTTATTGCATTATTTCATTTAATCATTACAAGTATCAGTGTGTGTGTGCATGAAAGAATGAAAAAACTCAATTGTGAGATGACTAAAATTGAATTTTCCAGATGTTACCAATCTTGCTCTATGTTCAGATTTAAATTTCTTATATGTTACTCCAGAATATGGATTTTTAGTCATTTCATAAAGTCAATCCAGTTTCCATTGATGTTTATAAAATTGGATGATATTAGGATAAGATAGAAGTATCTTAACTTAGAAATAAGCCTCCTAAAAGTTACCTAGTACAGCCATTTGTCACATGTATGAATCTCCTCAAACAAAATATTGTCCTTCTATGACCCAAATACTCTCCATGGTATTATATTTATTATATTTTATTTATTTGTGTGTGTGTGTGTGTGTGTGTGTGTGTGTGTGTGTGTGTGTGTAACTGGATATGTATACGTCTGTGTTTGTGTGCCAGTGGTCATGGAACCCAAAAGAGTATTATATCCCTAGAATTATAGGTAATTGTAAACTGCCCAATGTGATGCTGGGCACTGAGTTCAGGTCCTTTGCAAGAACAGAAAGTCTCTTAACCACTGAACCATCTCTGCAGCCCCATTTCTATAGTACTTCATCCTCAAAACACTGTTCAAGGAACTCATATAATTCAAAAACTTTTATTTGAATTTACTCTTAAAATCTGATTGATTCTTAAAAATGTAAATCATTGAACTGAGAAATAAGCATGATTTTGAAAACAATGTGTGTTCTTTATGCTTCTCATTGACTATTATACAGTTAATATATGGGAATACATACTTCCATATTCATTAAAATTCTTTCATAGAATAAATAGAAAGGAAACTTATAATTTATGGGATAAACTTCTATATAATTTAATCACTGTGTTATGTCTGAGTGAGTTAATTTTGCCTCCCATCTTATTTTCCATTCACAAGTGGTAACAGAACTTGCTCATTAAAAACAGTATGAGGCCAGTGTGAACTTTTTGTTTTTATACAAACTTAAGAGTTTTTCAAATATTATTTTAGAGTTTTCTTGATGTACTTCATCCTTATGACTTTTTTATTAGAATGCTAAAATAATTCACATCTTATAAAAAGACATTTTTTTTTTTCTTGAAAAGGAGAGAAGGCACAATAATGCACTAAAGGAAACCACTGTTTGATGCTCTCACAATAGCGGACACCTGGGGACTGCTTGTCACTAGTCTGTTCTTTGAGTCATTTCTATACAGTAAGGCAAATCCACATGAGATGCTCTGTAAAGTCCTGGGCTTTCCTTTTGAAACGTATAACTAAGATTTGAAGGCTTTCTCCTAGCTACACATACCTCAGCCTAGATAGCCTTTATTTTTAGCTGCTGATGGTCAGCCACTCTGCTCCATCCATCTGTCCTAACATTGACCTCATCAAATTTTACAGGCTTTAGATACTTTTTTTATAGCTTGGCTACCAGAATCACTTTCCCTCCTGATGTCAGGCAGTGTAAACTAACGCCTCTTCTTTTGTGTGTGCTTTTCCGCCACAAACTAGATTCTCACCTTTGCACTTGATTAAATTGTGGAAAGGAGAAGACAAATAAAATGAGGTCTCAGAAAATTACATCCCTCCTATGCCAGCCTGGAACCCAACAAACAGAATTTACAGCAAATTAGTGCTCCCTGAGGTCTTTTAAAAATCTTCATGTAAGAGCCAGGGGAAATACAGTAGGAGGGAATGAGCCCATGTAGGAAAAAAACAAAACAAACAAAACAAAACAAACACTATTTGCTGAGAATTAATCTTATGCCAGAAGAATGAGGACAGTGTTTGCCTAATTTGTTTATGTATAACCATCAATGATGACAGCTCTTATTAATATAGAGTTCCAGCTACTCCCTAGAGCTTTTGATTTAGACTATCTGGTATCACATGTATTCTTAACTCTGTAGGTAATTAAGGTTAACAGGTTTGAGAACTGAATTAGAATAAAGCTTAACTCACTACATCTTTCTCACTGCATCTTATCACTTTCTTCTACACCTTTTCCAAGAATGCACTGATTAATTTGTTTCCATATCTAAAAGGATGTGTCACTCACACAGCAGGTTATATATAATTGGTGGTTTTAACAAAGAGTAACAATGCATATACTCAGCCTTGGAGACCTACTAGTTCAATTGTAGACCTGAGTAAAATTGAACTAAATTGAAAAATAAATTCTTATTACCCTTGTTAGATCAGAATATATGCTGGTATCTTCCTCTGGGCTCTGCTACCTTTCATTTTCATAACAGATAATGAAGTTCACTGATGAAACACTTTAATATCATTGTCACTAAATATGATGTAGGGTACTTTTCCCCCTAGAGAGATAAAGCTTCCTGGGAGGCAAGAACAAATATTGTCTATGCATCGACCGTGGACAGCAGGGGTTCAGTGGAACACTCCAGCTGAACTTCCTAACCACTGACCTTGTGTTGCTCCTGTTTGAGAACCTGTCTATAGACAGGAAGCTTTCAGTGAATTTGATACAAGAATAAAATGTTTGTTGACACTTTAAGCATTCTACATTTGTGTTCTAGGCAGCTCGCATGAACCAAGAAAGACACTCTGAGTTATCCTACCACTCTGTTTACATTCAAATTCTTCACTGATATCCTTTGGCATTTGATCAAGGATAATGAAGAACTTTGGAATAATAAAATTCTCCCAAACCCATCTTAATTAAAATAATTGAAGAAAATACCAAAGCAATGACAAAACAAAGAAAAAAAGAAACTAAAAAATAACCACCTGATTCTGCAAGTGTCTTCAGTAAGAGTTGAGAAAGAGCTGCTCATGGAGACAAGTTCATTTGACCTGAAGGGAGCTTGGTCATCCTGAATCTATTGACTGAAATCTCTTTGGGTCTCTCAGAGATGTAAAAGATGGAGTGAGAAAAAGGCAATATGGAAAAGATCTCATGTATTTAACTAAAATTTGATAACAACTATTCATTACTGGAGAGGTTTGCTTACCTGAGTCAAACAAATCAGAAGAAATATTTGGAAATGTAGTCAATATTAACTTATAAAAGAATAAGTTTGAGAATAAATGCGTGAAAGAAGTGAAGAGAGACATGATGTGATCACTTTATACATTAAAACATGAAGTTCAGTATTTGATTGATCCTTGTTCTATTGTTCCTCCAATGTAATATTTTTATTGATTATCTTGGAATTTCACATAATATACCCCATACTAATTCTCCAGTCCTCCCAGGTCTGCCCCCCTCCCCCCGCGCAACCCTTGTGACCCCTGCCAACAAAAAAACAAAGCCTAATTTGTGCTGCCCATATAGTCACTGGAGCATGGTCAAATTCCCAGTGGCCAGCCCCTTAAAGAAAACTGAGTCCTCCCCGATGCCCCCACCAGAAGCCTTCCACTGTGCAGAGCGACACTTCAGCATCTTTATCACAATTTTTAAGAGTTCTTGATCAGATTTTACCAGACCAACTGCATACTGTACCCTCTCTTCCTTAACTTCGTTCATTGATATGCATCTTTCTGCTCTAGAGGCCCCCAGATCCTCAAAAACCCTCTTTATTTCATCTCATCAAACCATGTCTTGGGAAAATATTCATTCACTCATACATTTGTTTACAGGGTTATGCTCTGTTTGGGGTTCACCACAAACTAAACTCTAAATTCTAAAAGCCAAATCATTAGCGGTGGCACCAATTAACTGATGGAAAAGAGTCTTTTTTTTTTTTAAGGTGGGATAAAATTTCCACGAAATAACAAAACTTTGTCTTCAAGTCTGGAAAGGATATTAGACTTGTGCTCCTAGTACAACCACCTCCACAATGTGAGGGAATTCCTTAACCACCTTAAGCTTCAGTTTTCCTGGTCCTCTTTGTGTAATGCCCCCTCAATGTTTGCATTGAGGGCAGGAATACCTACATGTCTTGAGTTTACATTATAGTAAATAAGTATCTGTGATCTCACTGATTCTTTGTACTGGCTGGTCTTATGTCAATTTAACACACAAACTAGAGTTATCTGAATGGAAGGAACCTTGATTGAGAAAATGCCTCCATGAGATATAACCTTAAGGACTTTTCTTAATTAGTGGTTGATGGGGAAGGGCCCAGCTCATTGTGGGTGGTGCCATACCTTGACTGGTAGACCTGAGTTCTGTAAGAAATCATGCTGAACAAGCCACAGGGAGCAAGTCAGTAAGTTGCACCCCTCCATGGCCTCTGTTTCAGCTCCTGCTCCAGGTTATTTCCCTGCTTGAGTCTCTGTCCTGACTTCGTCTGGTGATGAACAGCAATGTGGAAGTATAAGCTGAAGAAACCTTTTCCTCCCCCAACTTGCTTTTCGGTCAAGGTGCTCATTGCAGCAATAGGAACCCTAAGACACTCATGTTCCACAGACCTGCTGAGTCAAACCTAAACTTTCTAGCCACTCATTGCAAATAGGAGGATGCTGAGGAAGGATATAATGGCTGAACACGGTCTAATTTATTTCTTAGCACTTGAAAATCAATTTGTTTTCACTTTAAGACCTATGGGACTTGTAATAACCCTACCAGTTTAGAATTTGGAATTAGGCTATATGGGTAAAATCTACTAAAGCTGTATTTTATTTGCATCAAAAGTATGAACTTAATCTAATTGTTACGTAAGCGATGGCTTTTATTTGGCTTGAATGAAAAATGTTCTGGTACAAGTCCCCTGTCACCGGTCAGTCCACTGTCCCTGAAGCTTCTAGTTCAAGCAGAGTTCAGTTTGAAATCCCCAGTAAACACTGTGCCCTAGAAAACAGAGACTTCAGAAAACCCAAAATCCTCCCATTCTGGGGTCTGTGGGACTCTGACTCTATGCATACATCCAAAGAGGGATGTTTTTGGCAATTTCAGAAGCCCTAGTCCAGTATGTGGAAAAAATGAAAAACAGTATAAAAGCTCAAATTTTTGTTTGTTTGTTTGTTTTTATATGTGTGCATGTGTTACTTTCTTCAGCAAATTTTTATGGGTCTCAGAGAGAAAGCTGATGTGCCTTCTGTCTCCTCACGTAGCCTCTAAAGTCTAAAGCACTGTTGATTATCGTGACTAAAATTCTAAGTCGGTTCCACAGGAAATTCTAGAAAGCTTTATGCAACTTGACACCACATGTATCTTAGATGTATTTTAAACCCAACATTAACTGGTTACAGTAGGAAATAAGTATTTCTTTGTATTCATAGCATTTGTTCAGTTGAGGCCTACTAAGATAGACATTTGCTTTTGAGTCTAAGATTCCTCTCTTTTATTTAACCTTTTCTAAAATTTACCTCCAGATGTATTTACAAAACATGGTTAGGTCATTCATCTCTCTATTTCTTACATACACATAATAATTATCACTATACATGGAATTTGTTTTTTTAAAACAATAACTTTTCTATTGCCTACATATTTGCATAATTTCCACCTTAGTACACTGGATTGTAATGCGACCATGTGATCCAGTTCCCAGCTCCACCACAGTCTTTGAGAACAAGTAACTACTTTTGCATAATACACTTTTAGTGACCTGAGAAGGTGACCAGGTGATAGAAAAATTAACAAGTGTGTTGTAGAATTTTGAACGTTTAGAAATGTCCTAGTAGACTTATTTTAAGACTGAGATCCATGTTTTACATAAGAAATTTACATGTCCATCTCATCTGGATGATCACATACATAATCCACTTTCTTTTGTACAATTTAATGGAATTGACGTGAACTGATTGATATGATTAAAGGTAGCCAGTGAGAATAAAGTGAGATAATCCATGAGTAGTTTGTCATTTTCCCAGAATTTTGGACTTAGATTTTTAGTCATCAGCTAGTTAATAAGACCAAAATAAGCAGCCCTGGCTCCAAAAAGATGAAGAACATGGGATTGCTAGTTCAAGTGAACATCTGGTTAATTTCAACATTCAGTTTTAAAATCACCAGACATGAGAACCAAAGTAGGTCCATAGATAAAACAGCAATCATTCCTAGTTTGTTTGTTTGTTTGTTTGTTTGTTTTCATTTAAGAATAAAAACCTTTTTCAAACATCAGATTACTTGAGGAGATGGTGGGATTCCAGTGGGGCGAGATAAGATGAAATACCCTTCTGGGGAGGGTAGAAGAACAACCAAAACAGGTAACAGATGCAGCCAGTGGGAGAAACCCTTGCCAGTGGGCACAAACACAAAGCGCTTGTAGTAATTACATCACATTCAATTCTAGGTTTCCCACCTCTGCTCTACAGCTCCCTCCTGCTACCTGCAAAGTCAATTTTGCTATACTCCAAGTTTAACCATCCCAGTCATATCTCTACTCAGGGTGACAGAGGCAGAACCCCAAAATGATCCTAACTTGATATGGACCAGAGAGGGCCACAGTAACACCAAGAAGCCTTAAAGACAGCAAGTAAATAAGCAGAGAGGCACCAGGGCAGCAGATCAAGAAGTGGGACAAGAAGAGTCTGAGAACAGATTCATTAGAGCCTTTGGATTTGCAGAAATACTGAGCAAGGACAGCACAAATAGATATAATGCCTCTTTGTGCAGTGACTACGGCATAGGTATTGAGGCTCAATGGCAAGATGATCTCTCAAGTCTTAAAAATATACTTTGCTTTTAGAAAATTTAAATGAGAAAATATATAACAGATGAAAAATCACTTATAAATATTTAAAGATATCCTTATCTTTATAACAAAAACTTGAATATATTTGGAAAATGGTCACATATAAAACAAGAGATAGTATATATTTAGAAACATGAATGTGGCTTTGTAACCTAGTGTCCAGAAACTTATCTTTTGTGACAGCTAATAACTTTAATCCCCTTATCTTCCACCACTGACTTTTCATTGTCTCTTCTCCCATTTGGAATTACAGAATATTTAAGATAAAGATTTTTTTTTTTGTACAAGATTCTTTCTTGTCCTTATCCCTCCTTCCAGTGGCAGGGTTTCATTATGAACCTCAGGCTGGCCTCTTCTCTCCCAGGTTCTGGGATTGGAGGAGTGTACTACCATGCCCACCTGGCTCTTGGATAGTGATATCCTAAACAACAATGTTTGTCAATGCACCACATTCCAAGGTTTCTGAGATCTCAGCAACACATCTGGAGAACATAGTGCAGAGCTATTACATGGCAGTTCATTCTACAGTCCAACCAGTTGTTTATACAGGTGCCAATTTTGAGCACAGAGAGTCAACTTCCTCCTGGGACATCCTTCTCAAGGCCCTAGCCAAGTCATATTTTATTTGACACTGCCTACAGTTGCATGTTTGAAGACAATTTCTAAAATAAAAATACCATATGTGATGTATAATTTACAGTATAAACTGACTAGATTTAAAAATACCTAGACATTGGATGTGGTGAATCATTTTAATTGTCAGATTGACTGGATTTAGAATCACCTAGGAGATCAATGAGTAGGTGTCCATGAGGATGATTCCAGAAAAGAACTTAGAGAAAATCCATCTCTCAGTGCAGAAAGCACCATCCAAAGAAGAAAATGGCATCCCAGATATGAAGATGTTGGAAGAAAGTGTGCCTGTATTTGTTTCTTCTTCCCAAGTGAATGTGCCAAACACTGACACTGCCATCTTTTGCTGACATCAGAACCCTGCTTCATTGACCTTCCATTGTCTACTCAATACCAGTGACTCTCTGAGAACCCTTCCAGCTGTCATCACTGACTTGGTTTGGGATTGCTGAGGCATCCAGATTCTTGACCTGAGAAGCTACTATCTTCTCTGCTTTTCCAGCATGCAGGAAAAATGTGCTGGCCCTATAGCATAACCCAACTAATTCATCTCTTTTTAGTTCTGTTCCTCCAGGCAACTTTACCTAATACACCTGGTAAAGGATTATTTTTAGGCATATCTATGAAACTGTTTCCTGAAGTGCATGCATAGACCGGATGGGGAATATACACCCACAGTATAGATGAATACCATCCAATACACCAGGGACTCAAAGAAAACAATAATCTGAGAAAAGGCAAATTCCATCCTCTGGAACTGGGACATATTCTTTCTCTCCCTCACTTGGGTGTCACATCTCTTGTGTTCACGGCCTTTAGACTTTAGGACTTTAACCAGCACCTCCTGGATTTTCATGACTTTAAGTTTCTGAGTATTGCACAATTTGAATATAATTGGTCCCCATAAGCTTATAGGGAGTGCCACCATTAAGAGGTGTGGCCTTGTTGTAGTAGGTGTGGCCTTGATGGAGAAAGTGTGTTACTGTGGGGGCAGGCTTGGAGTTTTCATATGCTCAAGCTATGCCTACTATGGGATGGACTCCTGCTGCCCATGGATCAAGATGTAGAATGCTCAGCTCTTTCTCCAGCACCATGTTTGCCTGCACACTGCCATATCCCACCAAGATGATAATGAACTAAAACTCTGAAACTGTAAGCCACCCCAATTAAATGTTTTCTTTTATAAGAGTTGCTGTGGTCATGGTATCTCTTTACAACAATAGAAATAATTAAGATAGAAGTTGGTACCAAGGAATGGGGTATTGCTTTGATAGGCCAGACCATGTTTTTTGTTTGAAGAAATATGGACTTTGGGATTATGGATTAGAAAAGCAGTCGAACACTTTAAGTGGGAGCTTAATGAGCCATCCTAGCAGCATGGAAGACAGTAGTGCTGAAGGCAATTTCAACTGTGGGGACCTGGCTCAAGAGGTTTCAGTGGAGAATAATATTAGTGTGCGAACTAGAGATCATTCTTGTGATATTTTGGTGAAGAATGTGGCTACTTTTTGCACTTATCTGAAGAGTCTGCCTGAGGCTAACAAGAAGAGACTTGGATTAATTCTACTGGCAAAGGAAATCTCAAAACAGCTTAGTATTGATTCTGTTATGTGGTTATTAGTGGTCACTCTTATATAGATCTATAATGAAAAGGAACACGCTGAGAAAGGAAAAATAAAAATGCATAATTTGAAGAGAAAAGGAGCACCAGGAAGTGGGATAGAGTGAAGTACTATGTTCAAGGAGATATAACAGATTAAGAAATGGAATAAAGGGAGTGGTGACCTCAGGAAAAGATCCCACCCAGATAAGTTTCCACCTTGTCAAAAGGAATTAAAGAAAACTTAGAGCTGGGTGTGGTGGTGCATACCTTTAATACCAGCACTCCAGAAACAGAAGCAGGCAGATCTCTGTTTGAGGCCACCCTGTTATACAGATCCAGTTTCAGGACAGCCAAGCTTAGGCAGTGAAGGAAACCATGGAAAACAGAAAGGTTGTGAAGATGTTATTGAATGAGGGGGCCGTGTTCCAGCCCAGGCAAGCAGCAGAACTTGGCAGCTTCAGCTATGTGGTTCTGGCTTTAGAGTCAAGGATAGAAGAAAGGGGTTATGGAATCGTCATCTGCGCCTAAGGAATGCTGCTGAGGCCAGGCCTATGTCAGGAAGTGTCTTGGAATGGAGGCCTAGAGAGGCCACTGTATGAAGCTGTGAAGGTGGAGCCTGGACTGCTTTGGAGACCCCAAGATGTTGGACATACCATAGCCATGGGATACCTGCCAAAGAGAGCTGCTAACAGGGAGTGGAACCAGCCACAGAGAAAGAAGTACATATGTTGCAGTCAACAAAGCTGAAAGGAATTGGAGATCTGAAGAGCATTTTGACATCAGACATGGAGACACACACTTTGGAGTTTGCCCAGCTGATTGATTTTCAGTCTTGCTTTGGTCTAGTATTTCCACACTTATGCTCCCTTCCCTATGTTTTGAAATGGTAACATTATATATCCTGTTTATATGTTAGAAGTATTTGATCTTTTAAAAGATTAAAAGAGAGACTCTGTCTCAAGGTGGAGAGCAATAGAAATAGGCACCGATCTTTGGTCTCCACAGGCAAGTGAACATACATGTCTCTTAGCCACACGAACACAATCAAATGAACACACATACACAACACACACATACACACACACACACATGCCTATAAAGAAATGAGTTTACAGGATATGAAGAGATAACTCACCAGTAAACTATTTGTTATCCTGTCTCAGCACTCTCTCTCAGTATCAGAATCTGAGTTGAATATCCAAGATCCATGTTAAAAAAATGACAGGAATAGTGGCACACACTAGTAATCCCAGAGGTGGTGTGTTAGAGACAGGTGATCCCTGAGGCTTGCTGGTGAGTTCCAAGACAGTGAGAGACCCTGTCTCAAAATAAAATGTTGACAGTTACCAAGGAACAACACTCAAGGTTGTCCTCTGCCCTCGACACACATTCATGCCTGCACACATATGGAAAATGTTAAGAGTTTAGAGAACATTGCAATAGTCTAAGTGAGAAGTGAGAATAATTTACAAGGTAGCTTCTGTGTCCTACTTAACAATTCATGAAATCTCACATTATTTGCATTCAAAACTTGACCTGATTTCACAGAATTATATGTGGCAGAGCTAAAAAGAATCAGTGACAAAACATGAGGTACATAGGCTTTGCAATGGTTTGTCATCTGATCTTGGAGCTTCTGCTTCATTCACAGGTAAGCACATAAATTGTCTAAGCCTCTGCTTCCACTTCTTTGGGGTTCACAAAACAAAACCTCTTAAAGTTGGGAAGATTAAATGTGGCAATGCATGTGGGGTCAATGTGGACAACCCATTAATGTTGAGGAAACCCAGGACAGGTTACCTGGAGACTTCCTCTCATCTGAGAGATGTTCATCTCTCTTTAGTGGTCTTCCTGTTGGATTTTTCTCTCTTAGTAAAGAGCACAGCCATGCAGTTTGAGAGAAGACACAATGTAAGAGGCAGGAGGGTAACAGTAGAGGTGGACACGGAACAAACAGCATGCCCCTTTTGGGCCTCAGAGGCCTCCCCGCTAAGTGAGAGTCCTAAGGAAGACCCTCTTGCAGATGGACATGAACAGGGAAGCTGACTCAAAGAGCACTTTCTACTTGGCCACTACAAGACTGCTTAGAAGCCCAATTCAGCACTAGAGAAACTGGTTTCATGGGAGTTAGCAATTCCTGAAATGTTAGAAGCAGCCTAATATTGTAGGGACAGAGTGGAGTTGGGAGCAGAATTATAATTTTCAATCCCTCTTCTCCCGTGACATTGGGCAAAGCACTAAGTTATTTTCCTCCCCTCTGTGAGTAAAAGACTTAAACTAGGTGGTATCCCACAGTCCTTTCTGGCTGGAGAAACTGCCATCTAATGAGTTTTACACCTGGCTTTTATTAGATATCTCAACACAAGTTTTTCACTCCTTCCACTTAATCTAGACTTGCCAAATGTAAGTATATCCCGTCACCCACACAGGCCAGGCATATGTACAGCTTCCTGTCTCAACACTTAGGAACAGAAAGAGGCTGTAATTCAAAATATAGAAATCAGAGAAATTTTTCTGAAAATCTAAACTGGTACTCAATCTGCTAAATCAGGATATTTTAGGAGGAAGAGATCTAGGAATACCCATTCCTTTAAACCCAAACCAAAACATTTTCTTTAATATTAATGACCTGGTAGTTTGAGAATCACCATTAAAGTGAAAGGCATCTTTCTCAAAGTCTGGCCCACAGACCACTTTGCAGTTCAAGGATCTAAGATGATTTCTGAAAGCAACAGGAAGTGTAGCTAAGAATCCATCCTGAAACAGTTTTCTCAATTATTCCACAGAGACCAATTTAACTCACAAAACAGTTTATAGATGTTTACTAAGAAAGTCATCTTTGGATAAAAGCTCAAATTTTACAAAATGACATAGGAAAGATGAGGAAATATGAGAGTAATGTAGACATATTTCATTTCTGTGTAGTACTGTTTCATCATTTCATTTAGTTCCTATTACAAACTGTGAAAGAAACACCATAGTATGCATTGTACTGTCAAAAATGAAACATCATCAGAGAGTTCAAGTAATTTGCCCAAGATTAGAAAATTAATAAGTGGATGGATTTGAACCAAAAAGTAATGTCACGAAGCTAGGAAACAGATCACACCACTACAGAATGTTTAAGAGTTGAACACACCCTTTTAATTAAACAATATGCTAGATTTTATCTGACAATGACAAGTTAAAAAATATATCAAGTTCCCATTGACTGATTTTATTAGCTACCTCACAAATGGTAAGGTTATTATAGCAACCTTAGAATAGCCGAGATAAAATGAATATTAACTACTAAGTAACAGTGATTTAAGGATTTCCCTGGATTATAAAAAGATCATAAGCAGTGTTCATTTCAGGTCAACAACCCTCAAATACAGATATTTGCAGCTGTGAAATCCAGACATGTGCTGTCCAGGTTTCCTAGCTACTAAGGACCCTACCTAGTGGACTTGCTTTCCTGATCTCTCTTTATACTATCGTCCCTGGAACTGCACTCTTGAACTTAGGATATATCCACTCATCATTGGCTCTAGTGGTAAGTAAAACAAGCCTTATAAAACTCGCAGTTTTCCTTAAAGTAATAAGGTATAAAATGCTATTATTATGGGTAACATTTATAGGACATATTTCTATTTGTTTTTCTTTTACTGGTTCCTCTAAATTTCCCTAATTACACATCTATCAGTATGTTTGCTTACCTTAAACTCTTGACTAAGTAGAATAGGGTGGGTCTGTCATATTGTCAGATCCTGGACTGGCCCATTCAACACAATTATTATGACACAGTAATAGGCATTTCAGGAATGTATTGAAACTGAACAGACCTTAGCTATGTGAGATGCAACATGAGCTTTTAAAAAGTTTACTAAAACTTTTAAGCATGAAAAATACAAATCACATGACTTTTAAATGAATAAACATGCTTCTATTCCCTGTATTCATGCCCTTTCTTCTTCTCTTCCTTCTTATATCATAAACTTTCTAAACCATGTGGACATGAGGGCAACACATAACATGTCAGTCTTATAAAATGTGTGGACACAGACACACATAAGAGAAAAGCACAATGAAAATGACATCAAGAAAGAGGAATTTGCCAAAGAATAATTGCAATAATAACTAGCTGTATGCACCCATGGTGAAGGATTTTTTATTGATGTTTGGTTTCTTTTATAAGATTTTGCTGCTGTTTTTGAAGAGTGGTAGATTTTTCAAATTTTCATGCCCATTCACATTGTGTAGCTATATTTGGTCAAACAAAGGAGCTATTTCTTTCCCCAAATCAATATCTAATTTCTTAAGTAGAAGAAAACAAAAGGATACTTACAAATCTCTGATTATGATATGTTGTTATTTCTAAGACAGGTGAAGGGTGAAGCTGAAAATCTTTCTTTCCTGAAAATGGAAAAGAAGGGAAGGGGGAGAGAAAAAAAACACATTGAATAACCAAAAAAGAGGATAATTAAGTTAAAAATGAAATTTGAATATTTTGGCTATGGTTTTTAAAACAGGGTTAAACTAATGAACACTATGATTTTCCTGGCTTCCTTAGGAAAAGTAGAACCTCTGAGTCAATGATGACACTGTGTGTTGAAAATTCAAAGGGGTTTCATTCCCAACACCAGATGTGCCTGAGATTATCAGCTACAAAATCTAGGGAGTGATCACTACACCAGCACAGATCAAAGGCAAGTTGAGGGGGGAAAAATTCATCTCATAGACATAACACATTACAGCAAGCAATTTTATACTTGTCCACAGAAAGATCATGTAAGAAAACACGTGGCATTGTTATATTTTTGAGAAGTTGTAGATATACATCACACATTCAGAACACGACCTGGTGTAGCTCATTTTGGAGTGGGTATGAAATGTCTCCTACAGGCTCATGCCTCTGAACCTTTGGCCCCTGGCTGGTAGTCGTGCTGGCTGTGGAAACTGTGGGAAGTGAAACCTAGCTGGAGGGAGTAGGTTACTGGGAGGAGGATTTGGGATTAGTCTGGCCCGGGTCCACCTAGATAATTCTTCTTTATCAACAACATGTAAGAAACTCTACCATCAGCTCCCACTTCCTATGATGACCCCGCTGCCCTGTGTTTCTTGCAATGATAATGTATCCCTCTGACTGGTGACCCTAAATAAGTCTTGCTTCTCTTAAATTATTTCTTTTTTGTTTTGTTTTGTTTTGTTTTGTTTTGTTTTGTTTTGTTTTGTTTTTCGAGACAGGGTTTCTCTGTAGCTTTGGAAGCTGTCCTGGAACTCGCTTTGTAGACCAGGCTGGCCTCGAACTCACAGAGATCCACCTGCCTCTGCCTCCCGAGTGCTGGGATTACAGGCGTACACCACCACCGCCCAGCCTCTTAAATTATTTCTATCACGTATTCATTCACAGCAACCAGAAACTGAGGCATGATGCCCCGCACAGATATGGGAACCACAGAGAAGAAATTGAGCCATCTTCATCCCAGTTATAAAAACAAATTATATGCACTCAATTCCTCTCCACAGAATGGCCCCAGGCTCTTGGTTTAAGCATCTGATACAGAGTGGAAAGTAGTAGGGCTATGACTTGCCAGTGTTCACCTTAGCCACTCACAGGTATGGTGTTTTGCATACTCTATTTGTCCCAGTTCAGTGTGAAATTCACCCTTTCTAAATTGTTTCAACAATCTCCTAGACTATATTCTTATGCACATGCTTGCTTACTGAAGGTTCATTCTTTACCTGCATTTTGGGTGGAGTAATTTCAAAGTAAATCTGCTCATGATCAAACACCCTATGATTGATCCTTTCCAAGCTTCCTATCACTACATAATCAAGCCCAATATTCATTTGGTATAAGATGTCCTGCAGGAATTAACTCTATTCTAACTTTCTCTTTGCTTTTCACTCAAGCCCAATATACACCAAGGCTAAAACTTTAATGTTATACACAGGCAATGGGATTGTATTTGCCTTTGTGGCTGAAGCTCTTTACCCTCAATTTTCTCTTACCCCTTGCTAGCATCCATTCATCTAGGTCAACTTGGGCACCCCTTCCCAGAATGCTTTCACATCTCTTTCAGACTAGGTAGAACATCAATTGCATCTAATTTATATTTATCCTGTGCATTATAAATTTTTCTTAGTGACCACCTTCATTCTCATGCTAGTTTTTTTTTAACCTTTCAAAGGCATCAACAGTGACTCATCTGTCTTATCTATAAGCACAATATTTAGCAGATTGTGGAAGTAATGCAATCAATAATTTTTTGAACATCAAGGTGTGTGAGGTTCATTTGAGACTTAGAGTTGCTTGATGGCATATTTTATTACCTTGTGAGACTCTTAAAAGTCAAACGAGGACATGTTTAGCCTTGTTCCTATACCTAACTTCTCATATGGTTTCTTATTCTTCCACCCACTCAGGGACAGTTTCTCTTCAGTCTTACTTTTGTAGGCCAAATATAAGGAAGTGAGAAGAAGAAGAGAAACATAAATGACAACATAGTCATGTAGGAAGTAACAAGAAGACAAAAATTTGTAAACTTAAACATTGGTAGACTATAATACCTATATACATCATTAAAAATCCACAATGAAGAAAATCATAACCCACTTTCCTTTTTTAACCATTTGCATATGCTCCTTGGCAAAAGTCCAACAAAACTTGCAAACAGGAATTCACTATAAAGTCAGCTAATAAAACCATGCATTGCTATTTTTAAAATGAGGATTAAAATCACTATACTTTTATGCCCTTTCTAGAATTAAATTTAGGGATTTTTTTTGTTTTATTTTATTTTGTTTCTTGAGCCAGGGTTTCTTTGTGTAGCCCTGGCTGTCCTGAAACTTACTCTGTAGACAAGGCTGGCCTAGAACTCAGAGATCCGTTTGCCACTGCTTTCCAAGTGCTGGGATTAAAGGTGTGCACCACCACTACCTGGCTAAAATTAAATTTAGTTTTAATGTTATATTTTTTTCTACATTTGTCCACAACAAAATAAAAACGTGGAATTGGAATAGAACAATCATTTTCCTTCCTGACTTCTTTTTGACTAAGGTTAAATACAAAATACTTCTTCAATGGTCCTTAAATGTAGTTTTAAATCCATTAATTTGACTCATCATATATCAAAACTCAGATTTACAGATAATATGATAAATATAAATACAGTGAAATTTGAATCTCTAGACGTCCTTTTTAATTAAACATTTTTGTACAAAATCACAAAGATTCCTGAAAAAGTTTCAAGAAAAGTGGGATATGCCTACTATTTTTGTAGTATTAACATATTACAAAATATATATTTACATGACCCAAAGTCTTCCAAGAGGGGACTCTCAATTGAGGGGTTGTCCAGAACAGATTGGCCTGTGGATTTGTCTATGAGAGACTACCTTGATTGCTCATTAATGTGGAAGGGCCCAGCTCATTGTGGGCAGCACTATACCTAGGCAAGTGGTCCTAGACTCTATAAGAAAGCTATCTAAACATAAGCTTGAAAGAAAGCCAATAAACAATGTTCATCCATGATTGCTGCTTCAAATTCCTATTAGAATTCCTGTGATGACTTCCTTTATAATGAAGTAGAATATGTAAACTAAAACATTTTTATCCTTAAGTTGATTCAGGTCATGGCATTTGTCATAGCAACAGAAAGAAAACTAGAACAATATCTTACATACGTTATTTGTATAAATTATAAAAATGACCGGACTAATACGTGCTAAATTATAATTGTATATATGTTAAACACTTAAAGATAAATGTAAGACGAAATAAATATAAGTATGTGTTTGTGGTTGTTTGAAAGAGAATGATCCCATAGGCTCATGTATATAAATGATTGGTTCCTAGTTGTCAAAATGTTTTTGGAAAGATTAGGAAGCATGACCTTGATTGAGGAGGTGTGTCACTGTTGGATGGGCTTTAAAAAACCCAAGTCAAACCATATCACTCTGTCTCTGCCTCCAAGTTGTAGATCAGGATGTAAAATTTTGGCTACTGCCAGGTATGAGGCTCTGACTTTCCCTTCCTTCCACTATTCCTATTTCTAACCAAGGTTATAGTTAGAGAACTACATGGCTATTTGCTGTTATGGAGTCTGATCCACTAGACTGAAAATGGAACAAGAACAACTACTTCACATCTGAAAGCAATAAAATTGCTGAAAGCATTTGTCTTAAGTTTTAAATGTTTATCTTCCCCTCTGATGCTCTTCTTTCACAGGACTGGCTTCCTGAATAAACTTTTTTTCCAGTAAAGATCTGAATCTCATTTAATAAATATGTAAATCATGAGTAGACAAGATTTATGGTAATTATTGCCTCTAGGGTTAGCAAAATAATGACCATGTATTTACTCTTTACTACTAAAATTATGACAACTTGGTTATATAAGTTTCTATCTCACAATATCTAGAATCATAGATGGAAATTTCAAAAGATTATATCAGTCAAAGGTGTGTCCTGCCATAAAGATACTCAAGTTGTAGGACTGGGGATTGAAATAAGTTGTTTTGGAACAAATAATCAACTAGACAAGAGATAAGTTTTATCTAAGCTTGTATTTCACTGTTTTACAATTTCCATGAGGCGCTGTCTAATTATAGCTCCTTCATTAAGTACTTTTTCCATTTTTGTTTGTTTCTTATAGCAAATAATCATGTAATATATAAAAATATGAAAGATGAAATGCATCAGATAAACACCGTTGAGTACTGAAAGGCAAATTAACAACCCCGACCATATTGGCAGGCTTTAAAGGGCTGCTCTTAAGATGCATTTAACTTCTCAAGGATGACAGCAGTAGAAACAACCATTAGAAGTGGATTATGATAATTATGATGATAAAAAGTATGTGCATCCATGGCTATGCTTTCCACCCACAACCCAAAGAATTAGCTGAGGAAAATGAGTGATGCTGTACATGATGCACAGGAGGCATGCAACACATGCTTAGTATTGAGGAGACACATTAATGAAAGAAGAAATATTTAAAAGGGGCTGAGAATAGAGAGATTGAGATAGTACTTAAAGAATATTTAGATATTTTATGCTTTAGGCTACTGGCAAAGTTTAACAAATTTTCATGTTAAATCAGTTTTTTCTTAAAAGATGAAATGTGTAGATTAACTGTGAGCAAACATACACATGGGTAAAAAGTGTCTAGATGGGCAACAAACACCCACCAAAGGTTGAAGGTAGAAAAATTAGAATAATGAAGAGATGACACATGAGTTCCCTGTGAAGTGATTCCCCCATTCCTCCAGAACACTAGAACACTTAACACAAAGATTCTTACTCTGCATCCTGTGTTGTTAGGTGTGGTCATCCCAAGAGACTATTTCATTAAGCATGAGTTGTGAGCAGGAGTTCTAAGTTACTTCTAGATTATACTCTGAGAGAGAAGAAAGTGGTCTTTTCCTCTTTGCAAATGGGACTAAATCTGTGGAAGTGAGTCATTAACTACAAGGTGGACAGAGATTCTACATGCAGATTATGGGACAAGAAGGGAGGAACCTTTTGTATGACATCATCAGGTCATTGTATATCCCTGATCAGCTAGTAAAACTATCTGGAAGAAAAAGCAAAGTATACACCATTTTCAAAACACTATTTCGAGGCTTTACTATTAGTATCAAACCTGTGTCCTAACTAATATGTAAGGTAAGAAAAAAAAAACACTTTAAAATGAGAAAATTCATGGAAAGTAATTCTAGGAGATACTGGATGAGGGTGGGAGTGAGCTTAAATAGGGAAAATGTCTTAGTTTCAATGTCTGGGGCACTAGGGCAACAGTAGAATGAACAAAACAATGGCAGGAGAAGAGAAGGTGGGGAAGTGAAGGATAGCAGATTATAGTGGAAGAGACAAGGGAGACGCTCAGCAAATAACTGGAACCAGGACCCTGGGATACAGACAGCACAGGAAATCAAAAATGGAAGATCAGCAAGTTCTTATAGTGTATATATAGTTTACAAATGAGAATAGAATATCAGAATAAGATATCATGTACTGTCCAAAATTGAGTAAAGGTCTATTTGCCCACAAATCAGAAAGAGGTGTCCAAAATCAGCACAAGAAAAGTAAAGGCATTTCTTACATAGGAGTGGACTAATAGAAAGTGGAGAGGGTGCCTGAACGGGCTTACCCAAGTAATCAGACTGGTGAATACCCTAACTATTATCACAGAGCTTTTCTCCAATGACTGATGGAAGCAGATGCACAGATCCACAGACAGAACAAGTACCTGAGCACCCTTTCCTTTGGAAGACACATCCCTGACCTCAAGCTCTACTATAGAGCTATAGTAATAAAAACAGCTTGGTACTGGCATAAAAACTGACATGTGGGCCAATGGAATCAAATTGAAGACCCTGATATAAACCGACATACCTATGAACACCTGATTTTTGACAAAGAAGCCAAAACTGTACGATGGAAAAAAGAAAGCATCTTCAACAAATGGTGCTGGCATAACTGGATGTCAACATGCAGAAGAGTGCAAATAGATCCATATTTATAGCCATGCACAAAATTCAAGTCCAAGTGGATCAAGGACCTTAATATAAAACCAGTTACCCTGAACCCTATAGAGGAGAAAGTAAGAAATAGTCTTGAATGCATTGGCACAGGAGACCACTTCCTAAATATAACACCAGTAGCACAGACACTGAGAGCAAAAATTAATAAATGGGATCTCCTGAAATTGAGAAGCTTTTGTAGAGTAAAGGACACAGTAAATAAGACAAAAATGACAGCTTACAAAATGGGAAAAGATTTTCACCAGCTCCACATCTGACAGAGTGCTGATCTACAAAATATAGAAATAACTCAAGAAACTAAACATCAAAATAATGAACAATCCAATTAAAAATTGGGCTATAGATCTAAACAGAATTCTCAAAGGAAGAATTTCAAATGGCTGAAAGACATTTAAGGAATTGCTCAACATCCTTAGTCATCAGGGAGATACAAATCAAAATGACTCTGAGATACCATTTTATACCTGTCAGAATCACTAAGATCAAAAGCACTGCAGACTGCTTATGTTGGAGAGGATATGGAGCAAGGGGAACACTCTTCCACTATTGGTGGGAGTGCAAACTGGTACAGCCACTTTGGAAATCAGTATGATGATTTCTCAGAAAATTGGGAGTCAATCTACCTGGAGACACAGCTATACTACTCTTGGGCATATACCCAAGGAATGCTCAATCATACCACAAGGACACATGCTCAACTATGTTCATAGCAGCATTATTCATAATAGCCAGAACCTGGAAACAACCTAGATGCCCCTCTACTGAAGAATGGATTAAGAAAATGTGGTATATATACACAATGGAGTACTACTCAGCAGAGAAAAACAATGACATCATGAAATTTGCAGGCAAATGGATATAACTAGAAAATATTATCCTGACTGAGGAAACCCAGACTCAGAAGGACAAACATGGTACATACCCATTCATAAGTGGATACTACATGTAAAGCAAAGGATAATCAGACAACAACCCACAACTCCAAAGAAGCTAGCTAACAAGAAAGATCCAAAGTGGCATACATGGGTCACCTTGGGAAGGGGGAAATAGATGAGATCTCCATGAGTAACCTGGGGATGAGGTGTGGGCAATGGAGGGGAGGGTATGGGGAGTGAGAATATAAGGGAATGGGATGGTTGAGCTGGAACAGGGATGGAGGAGGAAAACAATGAAAGAGATACCGTGATAGAGGAAGATATCATGGGGATAGAGAAAACCACGGTGCCAGAGAAGTTGCCAGGAATCCCCAAGGATGACCCCAGCTTGGACTAATAAAAATAGTGGAGAGGGTGCCTGAACTGAACTGGCTTGCCCCAGTGATCAGATCAGTGAATACTCTATCATCACAGAGCTTCTCTCCAATGTCTGATGGAGGCAGATGCAAAGATCCACAGCCAAACACCCCACAGAGCTTCAGGAGTTCAGTCAAAAAGAGAGAAGAGGGATTCTATGAGCAAGCACATCAGGATCATGGTAGGGAAACCCCCAGAGCTGACCAAACCAAACTGGTGAGAACTCATGAAAGTTGGATAAATGGTTGTGGAGCCTGCATGGGACTGGACTAGGCCCTCTGCATGGCAAGACAGTTGTATAGTTTGATCTGCTTGGGGGGCCCCCTGGAGGTAGGATTAGAATCAATCCCTGGTGCATGAGGGGGCTTTCTGGCACCCACTACCTATGATGGGGACACCTTGTGAAGCCTTGAGGCAGGGGGAAGGGCTTGAACTTGCCTCTACTGTATGTGCCTCCCCATAGAGGCCTTGCCTTCTTATGGTAGGGAGTGGGGGGTAGGTTGGGATGGGGAACCTAAGGGCAGTGGGAGGAGGAAAGAGGGGGATCTTTGATTGATGTGTAAAATGAATGAAAAATTTTTCTTAATAAAAAAAAAGCCAGAAAATATCAACATGTCTAATACATCCTGTCTGAATGTGCACTTCCTGTAGCTGTACCTTTTCTATGTTAGGGCTTTTCTCACTCTGAGAAAAACAGCAGCTACAGTGATGAATCACCAAATGTAGTTCTCAAAGCTTTTGCACCTACTAAATGCTGTGCCTCTAATGTCAGCCCTCCTCTCACTGTTGTAGGACCTGTCAGAGAGTCATCAGCCTGATATACTGATAGACTGTGTCAGCTGCTCTTCTCCTTACATTGCAGCACATTACACAGAACTGGTTGAAAATACCATCTCGTGAAACTTTAGACACCAGAACAACCACACAAGCATGAAAACGCACCCATTTTGTGAAAGAGATGATAATAAATAACCCATTGTTACGGATGCTGAAGGATTATGTGATTTTTCAGTTGAATCATATCACCCACTCCCAATGCCCTAGGGGATTGTTCTCAGCCAGTCATATTCCAACTGTAACAGAAATAGCAAATTAGGGTCATGAGTGGAGTAGTATCCCTCAAAATGCTATGTTAAAATCATAAACCCGAGCACTTGTGAATGTAATTGGACTTGGAAGTAGTTATTGCAAGGTGACCGGATTAAGAAAGAAGAATTAGATGAGCCATTAAGCAAACATGACTGCTATTCTTATATCAAGAGAGGAAACAGTGTTTCATCTCAAGACCTGCAGTTATTAATTGTTTTTTTTTTTCTAATCACTATGGTGACTGACACCCAGAAGAACAAAGGGTATGTTCATAATATTAGAATATTATTTCCATGAAAATTTCTCAAGCAAATCAATTGAAAAGAAAGTGATACCAAAAGGGCAAGAGCTGAGACCCTGAACTCCTGCGCCGGCGTCTCTCGAGAGAAGATGTCTTTGAATAGTGTGATGACCTCTGTGCCACTGAAGAAGTTAAACACCCTCTGTAACCTTCAGTTTACTCATGAGTAGAACAATACTAACACTTTCACCAAATCCACACAGCATGAACTCAGTAACAAGGAGCAATGTTACTCCTTATCTCAATGTTGGTCCAAACTGGGATTTTATTCAGGAAAGAAATAGCCACCCTCCCAAGGACTCTGCTTTTTCTCTTTTACTCAGAAAGAAATAAGGCCAATAGAAAGATGAGTCAACTCTAAAACATACTCACATGCTGTAAGAATTACTTCTATAACCACACTATATCCAATTAGAAATTATTCTCAAATTTTGTTGGTAGGAACATTGTAAAACGTATTAACTCCTCCTTCTTGTTTGTTTACATATTCATATGTAGTTTCAGGATCTATTTAGAAGATATTGGATAGGGTAATATTATTTATCATTGGGTTGCCTGTAGCTTTTATGAACATTAAATATCATTAGATGATACATTATATTATTTTTAATATACAAGTAACTAATTTCTTATGGTAAAAGCATGCTTATCTCATAACATTATCTTTTTAAAAATTTGCTTTATCTTATTGAGTAGCCTGAGGCATAAGAAACACTGAAATACCCAATCCTCAAATATAAGTACCTTGTATATAAAGAGGATTATGAAATGAGTGGGTTTTAGATAAATGGTAATATTGATTGCAAGAACATGTCAATTTCTGGGATTTGTCTTTTCCATTTAAGACTCGGCTCCAAATCTATTTTTCTGAATAAACTACACATTTCCAGATGAAAACACATTCTCTTTAACTGCTTAATATAGACACAATCAGCCTTTAGTCTGTTCAAAGCCATGATGACTGTATCTTCCTAATTGAGTCTAATATCTTTTCTGTGGTTTGGACCCTAAATGTACCCTAGCAGTCCTTAATCTTCATAGAGGCATTATGAAGGGGAGGTGAAAACCTTATGAGGATGCAGTACGGGTCCAAGGTCATTGGAGACAGACCTTCAAAGGAGACAGTGGGACTCTACTCTTCATGTTTTGGGCCGTCCCATAGATAAAGGAATGAGCTTCCCTCTGCCTTGTGGTCCTCATTATGACAAGGATGCTTTGGGGGCCTAAAAGCAATGGAGTCAACAGAATATGGATTAGAACCTACAAAGCTATATACCTTTCCCCTTCACTGATTGATAATTAGTGAAGGCATGTGCCACAGAATAGATTTCTACCTGACACATTACTTAAGCACCATATGTCCTGACAGCTCTCAGCCCTGAGCCCTAGGCAAGGAGAATGTGACTATGTCTAGGTTTTGGCTTATAAGGGAGCAGGGGTCCAGGACCATGGAATATTAGAACTGAAATAGACTTAACCTCTTTTATCTCACTTTGTCCAATCCTGCACCTGAACTCCAACAAGCGAGTTGCTGGAGTAAAAAGGCAGAATTAGACCAGGCCTAATCTGTGATCTGGAGCACTGTTCTCACTACATCATTTTGTCTTTCAAGGCATAGCACAACACCAATTTCTTTGTTCTTGTCCACATTAATGAAAGTGTATCACAAACCCATCGTTTTTTATTAACTTTTATTAGTTCTTTGTGGTTTTTACATCATGCATCCTGATCCTGCCCTTCTTTCCATTCCCCCTTCTTCCCATGCCCCCCACCCCACATCTGCCCTCTGCCCTTAAAACCTGCCCCCCCAAAGCAAAACAAAATTTAAACCAAACCAAAGCAAAACTAAGCAGAACAAGAAAGAAGAAAGAAAAAAAAAAAAGAATCTTGCTGTAAAAACTGTAGTGTGGCCCAGTGAGTGAGTCACACACACATTTCACCCTTTAGTCCTTTAGTCCTTTCTTCTTCATTTGTAAGTGTTCATTGCCATGAATCATCAGTCTGGCTCAAGGCCTCTGTCATCTATCATATCATCCACAATAGGCTCTCACCAGGGCTCCCCCCAGGATTTCCTAGGTTGTCCTATGTCATGGAGATCCTGCAGATTTGTATCTATAAGCTCCTCCCTTCTCATGTTCTAACAGTTCACAGATGAGGTGGGCCAACTCACAGCTCATAATTTCCCCACTCCCCTGGCAACCCAGGCCATGGATGTCAGCACAGACTCCAGCTGCAGCAGGACCACAGACCTAGGCATGGCCCTCAGCAGCCGCTCCAGCCCAGACACCACCATCACCCAGGTGGCAGCACAGACCACCCAGATCAGTGTGGCCCAGGTGGTGAAAATCCACCATGTTTTAAGGAGGCTCTTCTTTTAAAAGTTTTTTTTTTTTAAGTTTGCCAGACTTTGAGAGTGTTCAGAAATAATGGCAAAGGATTACATTTAATTCATCCCAAAATTTGTTTGACATCTAATTAATTTTTACAGGAAAATTAACATGGCTGATCATTTCTGTGACCTTGGAAAACATTTTTAGCCTCAAAGTGGTGGCACATGTCTTTCATCCCAGTACTCGGGAGGCAGAGACAGGTGGATCTCTGCAAGTTTGAGGCCAGCCTGGGCTACACAGTGAGTTCCAGGAAAGGTGCAAAGCTACACAGAGAAACCTTGTCTCAAGAAAGAAAAAAAAAGTTTCCATTTCTTCTTTTTCTTTGTAGCTATCTGTCCCGTGTTATGTCAGGTTTTACTTCACTTGTCTTTTTGTTCCTTTTCTTTTTTATTCATTTATTTATTTATATTGTTTGTTTTGTTTCTTTTTGAGACCAAGTCTCTCTATATAGTCCTGGCTTTCCTAGAACTCACTATATAGATCATAATGGCCTTGAACTAACAGAGATCCACCTAGCCCTGCCTCCTGAATGCTGAGATTAAAGGTATATACCACCATGCCCAGCTCTGTTTTATGACAGATCCTTAAATCTCTATTACCTATCCATTTCCAGACCTCCTGCTTCTTGATAAGCTATTGGTTCAATGCAAGTCATATACACAAACAACTTCATATTAAGAAAAGTTTGACACTAAGAACTTACTAAGCTTGGGTTTTAAGAACTAATATGTCTCTTTACAAACATGGAAACTCTTTGTCTTAAACTGAAAGACAGTAGAGAATTATATTTTCTTTTTCTAAGTTAAAGTTAGTTAATGCTTATGTAAATGGGGGCTGTACAAGTAATTTTAGATAACATAAGTAACTAAGAGGTCTTGCAAAATGATCTCACATTTTATTCATCAGTATCTTGGTTATTCATGATGTCCTCTAAGGCATAACTTATTTTAAATCTCCTCTGAGAGAAACCCAGCATGGTTAGGGATGACCATCCCCAGTGCAAGTTCCTTTGAAAACATCCTTCCAAAGAATACTAACATTTGCACTAACTCTTTGTAACAGCTGATTTTGCTTTTCAGCTTAACTGGGTTAAGAAATACCTTGTTCAAAAAGTCCACATGACCCTATTTGATAAAGTCTAGTTTTTATTTCTCATGAAAACCATCCTAATTAAAATTTTAAATAACCCCATCCCATTCTTTAATACTCTCATAAAATGTTAGTTCCATTAACATTGGCACTCAATGTTAAATTAACATTTTGAGGTGGTCTGCAATGCTCAATACATTTGTTAAATTGGGGTTAAGCAAATAAACGGCATTGCTAAGATAATATCACCAGGTGCTTTGAATGTACAGGAACTATGAGAAAAATCTTTCTGAATTGTGTTGGTTTTCAGCACTAACTAGCACTAATGGGCAGCAATCACTGATATTTCTATTTTACACACAAGCACCAAGCTCTAACACATTAAATAAAACACCCAAACTTTCTCTTTTACAAAGTTTAGGGGCGACAAAAATAATCCCCTACTCTAAGATAGCAATAATAGTACTAAAATTAGTGTCAATGATAATAACATCATGGATCAATTGCTACGTGCAACACAAAGTTTTAAGTATGTATACAAATGTTAACTTGACTAATCTTCTGAACAATTTTATGAATCACACAGTATTAGCTCTAATTTCCATGAGTGCTGTTAGTTCTTTTGTGTAAGTCGTGAAATGCCTAGCTGAATCAACTTAAGGGGAAGTATTTCTGTTTTTAGTTTGTGGAGTCTTTTCTCAGTCGTGCTTTCTTGACCCCACTGCATAGGCAGGAGCATTACAGCAGCAGGAGTGGGGGACAGAAGAGAGCTGGTTACTTGCATGGTGGCCAGGAAAGGGCCAAGAATAAGACACCCCCAAATCCTTGTCCCACTGACCTACTTTCTCCTCACTGGCCTCACCTTCTAAAGTTTCCAAGATGCTGCTTCCAAGGGACCAAATATTCAGAATGTGAGACTGTGGGGAACTTCATATGCAAACTGTACCAAGAACACCAAGTATCTTCTCCTGCCCTCTTCTTGCTAGTCTCAATTTTTAGGAACTTTTCCTTATTGTCCCCTTAAAGAAAGGTAAACTTAGGGCCTTATCAACAAAAGAGAACAAAACAAAAGCAACAACAAAAAACTAAAGTTCTAGTTTGGATGAAAACTTGGCTAAAGCATAAAATATAATAGAGGTAATTTGTATGTTGTTTCTTTGAACAACCAAAAGATGTTACCAAATAGGCATTATTATAACACTTTCAAGATAGGTATGTTCATCCCCATTTCATCAATGAGAAACAGCCTGGTTGGGGGTGGGGGTGGGGCTTCCAAATACACAAACTCAGATTGACAGTGTCAAGATTTAAACTCAGATCATGAATTGAATACAAATACATCAATCACTCATGCTGGTGCTGTCTACAACAAACAACAATAACAAAACCCATAGTCCATGTAGGATTTGGAAATATCCGTGGCTTCAGGCATCACCTGGGATTAAAACATATGTATGGGAAAGACATCACTGTGGTATTTGGCACTGTGTGCAGAATATAATAGTAGAACTAGAATGTCTGAGTGAGATCATGTGCAGCATAGCTATTGTCTCTAGTCAAAGTCCATATCTTTAGTTATGTCCTTCAGTGACTCCAGCATGAATCACACAATCCTTGCATCTGCAAAACTGATTTGAGAGAAATGTTTTAGCTCAATGAGTCCATCGAGGTGTGGCTGAAATTGAGTGTTTAAGTCCATCTACTCCCTAATCTTTTAAAAATTAGGAATACACAACTGAAAAAAAATAGCTTGGTAAATACAAATACAGTTTGGGGGGAGGGGAATCCTTGGAAACAAAATTCCAAGAAATTCTAAGTTATGGTGAATCCAGAAGCAGGCATCTCGGACCACCTCAACATGAGAGAATCCAAGCACATCTCTATTCATTCGCATGTTAGACCGTCTACAAAATGCCACAGGTTACACTCAAAATTATAGCCATGACAGGTAGGAGAGATATTATCCTATCATCAGTCATTTGCAATTAAAGACACTACAACAAATTTCAACTCTAGTTTGCTCTGAACAGCTATAGTTTGGAGGTAAGCCATTCCCATGTAGATTGAAGCTGACTGAATAAAAATAACAACACGTTTATCAACATTTTGGTGACACCCATGAGTACTCCCAATGAATAGACAGCCAAGAGCAACCATTTCAGAGGCAAGTTTTATTGGGTAAATGCCAACAACCAAGGCTAACTGTTGGGGTTTAAATCTGAAATGGCATCCACAGACAGGCTCATCTTTTCAATGCTCAGTGATGCTATTTCAAAATCTGAATGCTTTAGGAAATGGGGCCTGGATGGCTGAAGTGAATCACTGGAAATTGGACTTAAAAGAGTATACCTGCCCCTGGAGGCATCACTCTCTCTGCCTCTTTTTGTGCTCGTGTGAACATCTACAACCTCAGACTCCCACCACCACTCCCTCATCTGCGCCTTCCTGGCCACAGTGGCCTAAGACACAGGAAAGCAGAACTAAGCTTGCCCTCCCTTCAGTTGCTTTTAGGAGGTGTTTTGTCACCATGAGAAGAAAATTAACTATTATAATCAAGTAACTAACTAGCTGAAAGCTGGGAGAGCTGTTTCACTCATTTAACTAGAAGCTAGCTGGGATCAGCCCCTAAGAGCGAACGAGGAGACAGAACACAAGACAGCTTCACAAGACAGAACACAGACAGCTTCACAAGAAATAGGAAGGGGGAAACCATGCTGTTAAAACCTAAGTCAAGATGGACTTAGATCAAACCAGGAGGCCACAGAAGCCTCTAAGGAGGTCAATGAGGAAAGGAGGCCTGGCAAATCTACTGTGTGTGTAGACACAGACACAGGTGATCTCACCTTCAATAGAATGACTCGATTTATCTGACTTCACACCTGTTTTTACATCTTGGTGCTATGCCTCCAACTTGAGGATGTCTTTGTTACTCTTCTGGTCCACCCCTTAGGATTTTCAATTCCCCCACAGTCCTCTGGTCCCCTCATTCCTCTCAGCTGGGTCCTGGCTGACTGGCTGCATGTCTAGAGCTGTGGGTGATGGTCCTCTTCATTGAGGAGCCAGGGGCAGTGTGAATCAACTGGGCGAGTGGACAAGTGAGGACAAATGTAAACTATTTCCCTCAGCTTCAAATATTGCATTAAAATTGAATGCATAAGCAAAATTTACTGAATTCCTATGATTTTTTTTGTCAACTGAGGTACAATGTGCCTTAATTTCTTAGTGCAGTTTTGTTAAATCAAAGTGATATTTATGTAATGGCTGTTTTAAAGAAACACTTAAATATTAAATGACATCTACATAACACATATTCTTTTACAGATTGACCAGATCTGTTATTTCATAGAGGCAAAAGTCATGTTGACCAGATTCTACACGTACATATATTAGCCACATAACCAAATTTTTAAAAATACATTATTTGGATGTAACCCCAATAATAAAGAAGAAAATTTCTTAAAATAGTATATATAAAGGAAAAGAAAACTCACAATACCATGAAACATAAGATTACTATCAAGTGAGAGAAAACCCCAAAATAATACTCTTTTCTTTGAGGTCAAAATTTCTAATTCCACACATTTTATTAAGTTTTTAGGTTTTACAATTCTGTATGTCCACAAAACACAAATAATTGTTTCTTTGTCAGTATTTTATAGGTAAAAGAATAAAGCCTATAGTTAATATTTGCCTATGAAGTACTTTATAAGATTTATTTAATTTTAAACAAATTATACTCATAAACATGATCCATATTAAGGTTACTCTCTCTAGAAATGATATCTTTTCTGTAAACATCACCTGGTCTACCACCTGTACAAACTCAGAGAGATTGGGTGGGTGGTGAAGTTCTAGCTCAGGTGAACAGGCTTGTGTGTTCCAAACCCAGTTCCTAGCTATTTTCCCCATTCCAGTATATATTATTAGACCATGTATATTTACAGCAACTGGTATAATTTCTTCATTGCTTTTCTGCATGTATTATTATGGTAAGACTGTTTGAGTAGAAACTCCATGAGAATCAGTTTGCTGAGGCCATTGCCATCAGTGATCTATCACATACTGATGTACGAGTTGCTGTGAGATGTTTTGTAGACATCATAGCATCTGCAGTCAACTGACTCTAAGAAGTTTATCCTTATCAATCAGGGTGGACCAGATCTAATCCCTCAAAAGGCTTGAGAGCAGAATGAGGGTTTGCTAAGATGAAATTCAATCCATTTATGGAAACACATGTCAACTATGGCTCCAGAGTTTCTGATCAGCCCTTCTGCCAGCTCCCGAATTCACTTCACTCAATACTTGGTAACTTTTTTCCCCTACTGGATCTGTTTCTCCTGTGGATCTGGACAGATACAATTATGTTAATACTATGAGGATAAGTAAGAACAGAGTATATTTGAATGATTTTAGGTCTAAGATTTCTAATAACAAGGGAAAGCTGTCTCTCATTGTGAATCCCTGGGGAGTACCCAAATTACAGTATTATATGAAGAATAGAGAAATTGAGAAAGTAAAGGCCCACATGGTGAATAACATGCCCCAAAGCTGTACAAAAGTTCAGAATTCAAACCATTACATTCCATTAGAATGAAGTAAATGGAATAATCACTTTAATTAATTGCCATTTGTTAAGTGAATGCAGTTACCATTGCAAAGAATGCCTATTGGAATAACGAAACATGGATTTTCCCCTCATTAAAGTCACTGAGAAAACTGATAAAAGTTTCAAAACTGCATAGTAACCCACTAAAATAATTTTCTCTCTCCTAGAGAAACAGCACTGAAGTGATGCCTCAGGAGTTACACTTGCTGCTCTTCTGAAGGCCCTGAGGTCAGTTTCCAGCATCCGTGGCAGGAAGCTCATGACCATTTGTAACTCCAGTTCCCGAGGATCTGTTTCCCCTTTCTCGCCTCCACAGGTATCAGGCATACACATGATACATATACACACATGAAGGCACACAATATTTACATGTAATATAAAGAACAAATAAATCTGCTTCAAAATGTAAAGCAGGAGAATGCTTGTTTTGAGGGTTTTTCCATTGATCACGGATACATCAGTATATGTAAGGTCTGAGCTCAACAATAGAAGGTTGTTTAAATCTGAATGCAGGCAAGTCAGCGTCCAGCATCCTCCTCCTCCTCCTTACTTTGATATAGAATATCCCCAAGTAAGAGAATATGGCATGACTGCCACTGCCGGGAAAAAGGCCAGCTCACATTCATGTCATTACCAGGAAATTAACTCAGCGGCTTTCACCGTCTCTCTTCCTCGGCAAGCAGGCTTCAGCAGGGAGCAACCACCTGCCTCTGTTATTTTCTCTGATAGGTGACCTCCTTCCAGGGGAAAAATCCAAAAAGCACAGGAATAACATACCTGTGTTCCACGTGTCACTTAACCTTGGCTGCATGTGAGCAGCTCCAACTGTCAGGAATTCCGGCTGTTCTGCAAGCTACTGAATCTTTCCAAGATGAAACTGGCCAAACCAAGACCAAGTTGCCTTCTAATTATCCTCATTAGTAATAAAGGACACTTATTTCGTAGGAAAGAGTCACATGACCCTTGACTGAAGAATTTCAAAGTCAGTGTCTGTGAAGACCTGCCTGGCTCCCTTCACCAACAACCCTCAATCTCCATCACTCCCAAACCAGAAATATCACAGCTTTTATTATACAGTGATCTCACAGAAGGCATCCTGGATGGCTCACTATCACTTCCACCCAATCTCATCCCTGGGGGCCCAGCATCTATACCAGACTCTGGTTGTCTTCACAGATATCACCTGCCTCCAGACTCTGTGTCACTATGGCTGACCCACATGCTGGGATACCATCTGCTGTGCCTTGCTGGTCCTCATAGACTCTGACCTCTTGGCTGTCAGATCCACCTCAGTTGCCATCATCTTCTTCCCTGATAAGGAGCCTGCTGATTTACTTGTATAATCTCCCATCAGTTGAAGTAAATTCCAATTCCAGTGGCTTCTTGCATGCTGATGACAATGATGAGTAGGGGGTCTTTAAAGAATACAAACTGATACATTCCTCTACCAAGCTCTTCTAATAATATTCTACTATTCTCTGTCCTATGTCTAAATCAGAAAATATTCTAATTGAACAGATTTCAAGTATAATTGAAACAGATAGTTTGTTTTCTAGTTACTGGTAAGTGATAAGTCATGTACTAACTTGAGCCTAAAACAGTGGAAAGTTCTCACAGACAAACAGGGGTATAAATCAATCATCAAATCAACATTACAAACAGCCTGCTAGCCAAAGCACATATGCAAAGACATGACTTTAACCCCTCATGAAGGGGACAAAATGTCTGCACAAATAAGAAATTATTTTCAAAGCAGTTGCAAATTTTTGTTATCATATATAAGGCTATGAAATGGGTAAATATTTTATCATGCTTTTACAACAGTTCTTTAGTTCTACAAATAATCTTAGGTTTAAAAAAAGACAAAGAAATATAATCATCAATGTTAGACTCTATTGCTATTAAAATTTTGCCTACAATGTATTTATCAACATAAGCTTACTAAGTTAAAGATCCACTGGCGGGGGGGGGGGGGGCTTAAAGTGATTTGATCTCCTAACTGGAAAACTTCATAAATATCACATCAAGTAACATCAAATAATTCTTTGCTAAGTAGCCATATAAGGAAACATTCTAAATACAATACAAATGACAATAGATTTCATTTTAATAACCTTAGGAAAGAAGTACTATATCAGTTTTATTTTATAGATAATAGTAACACGAATCTTACAAGGTCTTATTAATTAAAAAAAAAACCCAAGCCAGATATTGGGGTGAAAGCTGAAAGATCAGAGAAATAGAACAAGCCAGCCACCTCTATAAAATCCTCAGCCTCAAAAGAGAGACTTCCTGTTTACTCACGCCTTATATACCTTTCTGTGCTCCACCATCTTACTTCCTTCCTAGTGCTGGGATTAAAGGTGTGTGCCACAATACCTGGCTCTGTTCCCAGTGTGGCCTTGAACTCACAGAGATCTGGATGGATCTCTTCCTCCTGAATGCTAGGATTAAAGGCATGTGCTACCACTGCCTGACCTCTATGTTTATTATAGTGGCTGGCTTTGTCCTGTGATCCCCAGGCAAGCTTTATTGGAGTACACAATATATCACCACACCAAGGCATAAGGATTAAATAATATGCCTGAGTCCATGTAGCTCAAAAAGCGAACAAGGGAAACTCAAGATTAGCAACCCATGGCTTAGCTTACTGCACTGTACTTTACCTCTGAATGATTTTAAGACTACTATAGCCAGATAGTGCTAAAGCATGGTAGGAAAGAGATTTAATTTTCAATTTACAGGCTCCAGCTTAAAAAAAAAATCTTCATGGAGTTTAAACGTCCACCTATATCAACAAGATTATGAAATCTCATGCAGTGGGACTACTAATTGATATAAGCAAAAGTAAATGAAAAAGAGCGGTATAAATTGCTGTTGTAATCACAATTTCATTTGATAAGCTTAAGATATGTGTGTGTGTGTGTGTGTGTGTGTGTGTGTATTTAAATTATAACAACAGGCTCCACAGATCTCTTGAAAAGTTCATGTTGGAGAGCTCTTTGGAACCAGCTCACAGAGTTAGGCCATGTTCTCTATTACATACCAACAGTAATGTAACCACATACCAAATTCGGTAAGGGAGAGCCTTCACATATGTGCAATGTGAATGTGACCTTGTAAGGCCTGTCCTTTCCAACCATACTTCAGCAATCATAGTCATGCACAGAATTGTTATATGCTGAAATGTTTGGTAATAATTAGCAGCTAAACTATCCACAATGCCTTCCAAAGGTCAGAAAATACATCATCTGAGACAAATGACAACCACCAGCTCATGGGCAGCTCCAGAACAATGATGTCACTACAGAACAATGATGCCACTCTGGGACAATGATGTCACTCTAGAACAATGATGTCACACTGGGACAATGATGTCATCTTTTTAGTTACTGCCTTGACCTTCGATGGTTGAACATTTACATGTACAGTTTTCTATCAGGGGAGTTTTTAAATTATTACTGTAATAATAAGTATGCTGTTTGCAATTTATCAAGATATTTTGTGTTCTTGAACATCTATAAGTTAGAGTTTTAATAAATTTATTTGAAAAGAATATAAATTAAACCTGATATTTAACCTATGATCAATGATTACTTCTAACATGCTATTTAACATCTGCTGAATACACTTGGTGTTTTAAAATTCTGTAATTAAAATGCCAATCAAGAACATGAATTTTATTTATTTTAGAAATATGCAAAACATCTTGAAATATGAACAAATATGAAGTGAGTTTGATTTAAAAATTAGTTACATTCCTTTCACTCTTAGGAGTTATGCCAGTGTCAAAGTCTAAAATCAAAATGGAATGAAGACTTCATTGTCATAGTTCCATGTGACGCTAACGATACAATCTGACTGTTCACTTACTATCCAGAACTACCAAGGCTGCCTTCAGCTATAGGAAACTGCAGGCCTGGCTGGAGCTACAAACTCCCGTTTTTCAAGCTGGCATAGTTGGTTCTGGCTCCATAATAATGTTGCCATACCCAAATCTTTCTAGAAATGGGCATGTCTGTCATGTCTGTTAATTACCCAGAAAGCAAAACAACCATGGAGCAGAGCTTTGCTGAGAAGTCCCCAGGAAGGTGATGAACTCTCATGACCAGTGATTTCCAACTTGCTAAATCACATTCTCCTCCATATTAGAACAAATGGGACAGAATGCTTCACCCAGAGGGAAGAGGTAGCTAGGTTAGGTTCATAATATAGAGGCGGCAAGCAAATGGGCAAAGCGATGAGCTGAAGCTATGTTGTTACCAGCCGTTCTGAAGTCAGAACAACAGTTTTGTTATGTTGATGAAGGGTCTCTAAGGATTCATTATATTCTCTCTATTCTTTCACACGTAAGCAACACAATGAGTAAAGAAAGGGACAAAAGCTTTCTGTGTTTTATCCCTTGCAACTGTTTGATTATGAGATTTGGGCTTTGAGTTAGAAGACCACCATTAACCTTGCTTCATAACCTAAAGGAAAGCTCTAGATGGGCGATTCTCAATCTGTAGGTCACAACCCCCTTGGGGATGAATGATCCTTTCACAAGGGTCACCTAAGACCTTTGGAAAATATTTACATAGATATTTACATTATGATTCATTACAGTTATGAAGTAGCAACAAAATAATTTTATGGTTGGGGATCACCACAACATGAGGAGCTGTATTAAAGGATTGAAGCACTAGGAAACTTGAGAACCACTGCTCTAGATAAAATTTTAAAAAGCAAACATTGCTACAGATATGGTTCACTGGATAAATACCAGAGCCATTGGTAAATACATCCTTTTAGGGATCATCTTGGACTTGCAAGTATTTCACATTAACTAGCTTTTATGTAACAGAAATTGTTTGCTGCCCCTCAAATGAGACTTAGTGTTGTCTTGGATGATCCAAGAGTCAGGTAGCACCTGAAACGAGGAGAGTAGCAGAGAACTTTGCCCCAATAGCCTGAATGTGAAAGTAAAGAAGTGAGCTGACTGGCAACAGCGAGTTTGATTCATTTGGGAATGGTTTGATGGAGTGTTTCTGCTTACCTGACAAATCAATTGAGTAGGCGGAGGCCTGTGATCAGTTGGCATTTGATTCAAAAGCAATCAGCTACACATCAAGCTTGTTGGTTTCTTGTGTAAAGGTTGTAGGTACAGATAAGCCCCAGGCACAAGAACTCTGCTTATTTTGAGAAAGTCAATCCACCTGTTGTGGTCTCACTGCCTTAACAGGCAATCTGATTCTCAAGATGACTTGTCTGGCCTGGTCTTAATTTATTTACTTTTTCCAATTTCCCATCCATTTTAACTTTTATCCGTTTTAAATAGCTTCAGTGTTCACACTATAGAGACTCATACATTTAGGATGTTGTGAAGGTTAATCATCACTGCCAAGTTAACTAGTTTTAAAATCACTGTAGAAATACCCCTTTTGATTTCTGTGAAGTAGTTTCTAAGTATTTAACTCAGGTGGAAAAATCCACCCTAAAAGCGGGCAGCCCCATTGCTTGGGCCAGAGTTCTAGACTGAGTGAAAAGCAAAAGGGAGATCAGCAGCAGCAATCATCCCTCTCTGTTTCCTGACTCTGATGAGCCACCTCCTGCTCCCACTACCATGCCTTCATCACTCCAATGGCCACTCTATTCCCAAACTATGAGGCAAAACAAACCCTTCTCCCCTTTTTTGTTTCTTATGAGGTATTGTTCACAACAACAGGAAAACTAATAAGGATGCTTTCTTCTAACTCTTCCAGAAATAACACCCTGTCATCATGAACTCTCTTAAGAAGCAAGCAGGTGAGGGGACATAAACAGCAAACAAATGCTTGCTTTACCATGTGACACAAAATTCCAAAAAGAGAACACAGAGCTAGGAAGACAGAACCTCGATGATCTTAAAAAAATGATGTTAAAAAGAAGTAGATCTCTGCTGATGTGTGCTACATATACACAATGGAGTACTACTCAGCAGAGAAAAACAATGACATCATAAGGTTTGCAGGCAAATGGATGGGACTAGAAAACATCATCCTGAGTGAGGTAACCCCAGACTCAGAAAGACAAACATGGTATGTACTCACTCATAGGAGGATACTAGATGTAAAACAAAGATGACTAGACTGCTACTCACAACTCCAGGGAGGCTACCTAGAAAACAGAACCCTAAGAAAGGCACAGGGATTGCCCAATGACAGAGAAATGGATGAGATCTACATAAGCAAACTGGGAGTGAGGTGGGTAATGGAGGGCAAGGGTCGGGGGAAAGCAAGCTTAGGGGAGCGGGAGATCCTAGCTGGATCAGGAACAGAGTGGGAGAACAAGGAAAGAGACACTGTGATAAATGAAGACCCCATGGGAACAGGAAGAAGCAGAGTGCTAGAGAGGTCCCCAGAAATCCACAAAGATACCTCCACAATAGACTGCTGGCAATGGTCAAGAGAGTGCCTGAACTGACCTACTCTGGTGATAGGATGGCTGAACACCCTAACTGTCATGATAGAACTCTCATCCAGTGACTGGTGGAAGCAAATGCAGAGTTCCACAGCCAAACCCCAGATGGAGCTCCAGGAGTCCAACTGGGGAGAGAGAGGAGGGATTATATGAGCAAGTGATATGGAGACCATGATGGAAAAAGCACAGGGACAAATAGCCAAACTAGTGCAAACACAAGAACTGTGAACCAATAGCTGAGGAGCCCCCATGGAACTGGACCAGGTCCTCTGGTTAAATGAGACAGTTGATGAGCTTGAACTGTTTAGGAGGCCCCCAGGCAGTGGGACCTGGGACCTGTCCTTGGTGAATGAGCTAGCTTTTTGGAACCTAGTGCCTATGCTGAGACCCTTAGCTCAGCCTTGTTGCAGGGAAGAGGGGACTGGACCTGCCTCAACTGAATCTACCAAAAAGTTCCTTGACTGGTAATGGGTTAATGTTACAATAAAATTAAGTTGAAAATATTGTAAGTCAAAAATTGAGCAGCACACTTAACCTATGAAACACTAATGCTTAGAAATGTCACTGTAGAGTAGTCATTGTTCCTTTCACAGTTGCCTGGTTGATTGGAAGTTGCAGCTCATTGTTGCTGCTTAAACACAACCAGAGTGTTATAAGACATACTGCCCTTCCAGAAAGCACTAACATTCCAAATTCAGACTACAGCTGCTAATGAATGGGTCTCGCTTTCACATCACAAAATGGAAAAATTGGAAATCAAACCATCTTAAGTTAAACACTTCCTACATAGAAACAATGTAGATTGCTACAAGCAAAAGCAAACTGAGCTCATTAAAGACAAACTAGGGAGGGGAGAACTGAGTGTTGAATGGCTCATTTGCTGTAACTGGTAAGCATGCCTAACACCAAACACAGCTCATTGAGTTGCTATGGTAACAGACAACCTCCAAGGGCTTTATTTGCCTTCTGTTAGAATGACCAGGGAGGAGTTCAACCACCTGAGTCCTTTTGGACTTCTCAATGACTAATGTAAATTGTTCAGTGTTTGATAACACAGCATGACTGATAATAGGAACTGATATGCAGCACAGCATTTTAACCCTAGCAAATTCAAACTCACCCAACACGCACAAGCATGCTGCCTTTGAACAGGCTGTAACACATTCCTTGTCCAATCCGAGATCTCTTTTGATGTAACAAACTAGAGCTGAAAAATCTAGATCCCTTGACATAATCAAAAAACTATAGGTTGAGCTAAAAATAAAATTGTCCACAAGCTAAGGACATACAAGGGAATGCTAACAAAATAGAACAGTTTCTAACGATGTATATCTATGATATTTTTTTTCAGCACAATTATAGAGGTTTTGTTTTCAGGTATCCCAAAGAGGACTTTTAACATCAATGAGTGTCATCCTCACTTTCTAAAAGTGCTTTCCAAGGTGAGATCTTATTTCTCTATTCTAATAGTACCATTCATCAAGTGCCCACCTTATCGAACCATCTTGAATTGCTTTACTAACGCTCACTTTATTCAGGTCTCACCACCCTCTTGAGACATACTGTTTTACTCTCCTTTGCTACCACTGGTTCTCTAATATAGAAACAAAGACTCAGAGATGCATAATTTAGCTAAAGGCTAAGAGGTAGGTGACAAGGCTGGTTGGTTCTTAACTCAAAAGTAGCTTGGTGGTCAATTCTTCATGGGAACCCTTCTCATTCCCATGATCCAAACAACACTTGAACTGGTTTCTGTGGCATTTGTTAACCACTCAGCTGCCCGCTTTGCTACTCCCATCTCACATATGAAGCCCTGTGTTACATCCTTTCTTAGTGGTTCAAGCTTCCAGAACTTTCTCTAGTACCAGAAGTTGTTCCCTGAATAAAAGCAAAAATGTTTTCCTCTGATTGCATCCACTCAGACTAGCTTTGTTTTTATTTTTGTTTGTTTGTTTTTTACACCAAACTGATTTCTGTTTCCACCTCATATTCTTGAGCCCACTGAAGTCAGCATGGGTTCCTAGAACCTCTTCAAAGGAAACTGCCCAGCACTCCTGATCTGACGCTGCCTGAGGTCTCCTTAAAGCCCTTAATTAGTTTTACTTAGACCCAGCATTTCTGTCTAGGCATGTCAGTCACAGGAAACAATGAAGTCCTCAGCTGTGTGTCACTGGCACTCACAACAGCACCAAACACAAGACAAATAAGGATAGAGTCTCAGAAACTCCTGGTTAGATGAAGGAATGAGAAAAAATTCTTTCATATACTATACATAGTAATTAGCACTTATTTTGATGTCTAACATTCCCTAATAAACTTGACCCTTTCTACTTTATTCTACTACAGTGGTGAGTGATATCACCTTTTTGTATAGCTTGTTATACACCTGTTTGTTGTATAGCTTCTTTTGTTCTCCATTTTCCCCTTCTACAAATTCCTGCTGACAGTATTTGGTTTGTTGTTGTGGTGGTGGTGGTGGTAGTGGTGGTGGTGACTTATTTTGTTTTTTACAGTCTTCAAAAGGTGACAGTCTGGAAAGCAGGAAGATTAACAAGATTTTGTTATCTTTAGACTTGTGTTTGTTTGATTTTGTTTGTCATTTAAAATAAAATGATAGTCTCTCTTTTATTTTACTTACTCAGTAGAGAGAAAAGTTTCTATAGTTTATTTTGAGGCTGTTTTCTGCTGTAATAAAAATACTGAGAGTGAGTGTGTGTGTGTGTGTGTGTGTGTGTGTGTGTGTGTGTGTGTGTGTGAGAGAGAGAGAGTGAGTGTGTGTGTGTGTGTGTGTGTGTGAGAGAGAGAGAGAGAGAGAGAGAGAGAGTGTGTGTGTGTGTGAGAGAGAGAGAAAGAGAGAGAGAGAGAGAGAGAGAGTGTGTGTGTGTGTGTGTGTGTGTGTGAGAGAGAGAGAGAGAGAGAGAGAGAGAGAGAGAGAGAGAGGAGAGAGAGAGAGAGATTTCAAAACTCCTCTGTCAGAGGGTAGAGCAATGAATCAGTGCTGCTTTTCCAGAGGACCCAAGTTCAGTTCCCAGCACCCATCCCAGATGGCTCATATCCACCATTAACTCCAACTCCAACAATACTCTCTTCTGGCCTACATGGGCATATTCATTCACTTGGCATACACTATAACAAACACACACACACACAATCTTTAAATAAACAAAAATACCTATGTGTGTTCAGAAAGAGTCTTGTAGAGACAGTCACAATGTATTCCTTTCTTGTAGATTCAGATATTCCCCAACATGTTTTCTGGGCCATCAGGAAATGTCTTCCAGGGGTATAATTTTCAGAGTACCTAAAAGACCTTGTAGGAAGGATGGTTGTTGGCCAATCCCTAAGATCAAAACTTTCTTGATAACAAGCTGTGTCAGACCAAAGGAAACACTCTAGTGTTGCTAGATTAAAAGAACTGAAATATCAAATTCAACTGAGGGACAGTGACAATTAGAAGGGTGAGGAGAGATGGCTGGATATACATAATATGGCATAATTGAAGCCTGCAAACAAAAGAACAATATGAATGATGGAAATGAGGAGTGCGTTCAGATGAGAATGCTGGCAGACAGTCCTGGGTCAGCATGCATGTCTTCAGGGAGAACAACAGTGGCCAAGAACCATTGCTTTGCTTTGCTCAGAGACGTGAATCCAACCAGAAAGATGAGAAAGATCACAGTTGATCAGCTATTCTTTCCAGAACTCAGCAATGATGCCAACAGGCCCTCAGGCAACAACGTATGCCTTTGTAAATCTCTGTGCCAATTGGTTGTCATAGTACAGGCCACTATTCCTTGATCTATTTCACATGAATTAAAGCCTTTATCCATTTGTCCTTTTACACATGTACACATGTGCCATGACATGTGCAGAGAGGTCAGAAGACTCCTTCCAGGAGTCATTTCTTTCTTTCCACTGCTGTTTCCAGAAAATGGACTCAACTTCTCGGGCTTGGGAGGCAAAGGCTTTTGCCCTCTAAGCCCAAAGACTTTTAAAAAAACCTTCAGTGTGTGTTGATGATGATAAATATCCCTTTCACATTTGCTTTTTTGACTGCAGCATGTGAGAAAGGAGAGCTACTCTAGATGGAGGTGAAATAAGCCTCTTTGTTACACCGTACTTCACAATAATCAGACAAGGAACACTTCTCTTCAAATGTTATCCCTGTGCAGATCCATTGCTATCATCTATTGCATTTGAATAACTGGGGGATTTCATTTTTACTACTGATGATACATTTTCACATGTACAAAACTTGAATTATTCAAAGATGTTGCAAATGACTTCTGAAATATGCACTGACGTGCAAGAGTTATAAAAATGTCCACTTAAAATCCCTCTCACTCTTGTGAGTACTGTAGCTCAAATTTAGTTGTTCTTTTTGATGGAAAACTGCTTCACTTCCAAGTTGTTGCTGGGTCTTTTCTATAATGCTGTCATTATTTATATGTTGTATATACATTATATATATGCACATATATGTGATAGTATATCATACCATGTTATGACATAACATCCTTCCGTTGACAGTGTCCATGGTTATCTATGCTGCAGAGGGTAGGAAATCAACTTACCCATAAGGCCTCTGCTTTACTAAATCTTTAAACAGCCATATTTTTGGAATGTTAGCTAGAATTGAACTGATTCATTAATTATACTCTCAAAAAATTAAAACAAATTCATTGTTAGGGCTCTGCTGTTTGTGTGTCTTGTTCATTTACAGTTAAAGAAGTTTTAACAGGATTAAGTCTATCACTCTTCAGCCACGCATTCTTGTTTTAATAACATAATATACAACATGGCAAAGGCATTCACAAATGTATTTTCCTCCCATTATATCGCATCATCTTTCTTCTTTTATCAATCAATATTTAGTCAATACTTGTATATTAAAATTTACATTCTTCCAAACTTTAACCAGTGATTGTTTTTACCATTGACTAGCCAAGACTTTATCACACGAAATGCCCCTATTACATGTTACATGTAAATGCTGTGCTCCTTGTAGAATTTTCAAATTCAGTCTCTCCTAGATTAATTACTTTTATGTTGCTGTGATAAAGCACCATGACCTGAGCAAATTTAGGAGAAAAGAATTATTTGGGCTTACAGTTCCAGAAGGATAGAGTCCACAGAAGCAGGAAGAGCATGGCAACAGGCAGGTATGGCAGGCAGCAGGGGCAGGATATGACTGGTCATATCTCAACTGCACACAGGAAGTAAAGAACAAACTGGAAGTGGGGTGTAGTTATAAGTCCTCAAATCCTGCACCCCAATGATATACTTCCTCCAGCAAAGGTGCACCTCCTGAAGATTCCATAGCCTCCCACAAAGAGTCCTACCATCTGGAGAGCAAGAGCGCCCATGTGGAGCCTATGGAGGAAACTTCTCATTCAAACCGCCACTGGGCCTTTAAGTTTGTATCTTAATGCAAAAACACCTGCTCACTGTCTTGAGTATCACTCTTCAACATATTTTAGTCCTCAGAAATGGCAAGTCCTTAAATTATCCTTTCTTTTCCCAAAATTTCGCTTTTCCCAGGCCATTCAATTCTTCCATTTTAGTAGCAAGCTTTCCTCCAATTTTTTGGGGTTTACAAATTAAGTTACATTAAGTTCACAAGTTCATATGGAGAAAATAACACTTATACATTTATTATTCTTATCCAAGAATGCAATATAAACATTGTTCACTGCCCACCTACTTTTGTGTTTCTCATTCTATTGTTATTCATTTAATTCTTATGTATTTCCTACACAGCTATCCATCGGTATTCATGACTGTTATAAATGATATTATTTTATCATATTGTCTACTTGTTGTGGGAAAATAAACTGTTTTATACCGTTACGTTTTTATACCTAAGTAACTATAACCTTTTATTCCAATACTCTATTTTGTCATCTTTTCCATAATAATCATAACTTTTCAAAATTACAGCTATTAAGAGACAACAATGTACAGTATTTTGGACTAAAGACTCATATGTTAAACCACCTGAGCACTAATTCACTTTTGCTACTTATTGTCTGTGTGAATTGGGCCAAGTTATTCAGCTTCTCTGGTCCTCAGTTTCCAAGTTTGTAAAATATTAAGGATAGTTACTAATATCTCCGAGAAGTTTAAAAAAATTAAATTATTGTAAGGAATTTAAAATAGTTCCAAACACAGCTAACAATTATTTCTCTTTTTATTTTATTTGTTAGAATTTCTCAAGTGAAGTGAAGAGAAGTTCAGACAATCAAACCTGTCGTACAGTTAACCCTTAGAGCTTTTCTGATTGCTTGGGAAGGTTTTTCTTATATTTTAATTAACTTTTGCCATCCTAACTTACCAAGTGGTACTCACATGTGTTTTCTTAAAATAAACATTTGGAGTCTGTTAAAAGATCCAAAGTGTGGGTATTATTCTTTGGTCTATGACTATAAAGTTATTGAAATAAAGTTTCCAACTTTGACTACCATCACATTCACTCACTGTATTGCTTCCTTGTTGATTTCTAATTTCTTTAGCTAATAGTTAGAAGTTTGCTTTTTTTAGCTCTTCTTCTAATTATTCTTGGAGAGGGTTGTGGAGTTTAGTGTTTTGTCATCAAAGGAATCTGTAAAATGTGCCACATCTGTCACAGAGTCCACTGAGTAGAGAGATGATGCACTCCTCAAGAGTGTGCATTTCAACGACGCAGGATGAATGTCTGATGAAAGTGAGATGTTGCCCTCCTTTAAAGTCAGTATTCCAGCTTCTGCTTTCCATGCTGGTCAAGGACATGGGTTTAACAGCAGACAGAATTAGATTGCTATCCAACTTCACCACCCACCGGCTAAATCTGTGCAGTTGGCCACTCAGCCAGCTTTCATCACAGAAGAGAACAACCTCTTCACCTCTTCCCAGAGCTGTCATGAGAATCAAGCAGATTCTGTTTATAAGTCCTGAGCATTCAGCCCACCATACTGACCCGGTAATTATCTTGTATATCAGTTTTAATTGTCCTCAAGTGCAATGCAAGTATTTATAACTTTGCTCACTGTTTTCCCCCAGTATAAAGATTAGAATGGCTCCTGTAGAAATCTTTTTTTTCTCCCAAAATTATTTTACTGAAATCATTTCCTTCCAAAAGGTAAATTTAAATGAAGGTGCTATTCTTTACAAGTTTAAAAGTTGGCATTAAAATAAAAATGTTCTGCTGGGCGGTGGTGGTACACTCCTTTAATCCTAGCACTCGGGAGGCAGGGCCAGGCGGATCTCTATGAGTTCAAGGCCAGCCTACTCTACAGAGCAAGATCCAGGACAGGCACCAAAACTACACAGAGAAACCCAGTCTTGAAAAACCAAAAAAATTTAAAAAGTTCCAAAAATACATAGAACCCATTACCAGTGTCTAAATCTTAGTGGGTGAAAAGAAAGTGTACACTCATCTCCAGAAACCCAGGCAAAGAGCCTAGGTCCCACATAGTATCTTCTGCTTGTTCATGCTCCCTTACTCTTTTGTTCATTTGGGGATCTGAGAGTGGGAGAACACTAGAGGCCTTGCTCATTCCATGTTCTCCTCATCTGTTATCTAAGCTGTGATAGAGGGGCAAATTTCTCACTCCAGAGGACAAACCCAGAATTAAAGGTTAGAGAGGCCACAAGGCAAATTCTACCATTGTAAAATACCATTAAAATCACAACATAGGGCTGGAGAATGGCTCAGGCTAGGCTCACAACCAAAAATATAAGACCACAACATGAAGGTGGCCTCAATTTTCAACAAACATGTCAAATACATGTCTTAAACATATATATATATATATTTATATATATACTTTAAAGTGGTGATATTATGTCCCTCAATATATTGTGCACCTTTATAAACTTATCTGGGGACAGAGAACAGAATAGCCACTAGATAGACATAGAGGCCAGAAAATGGTGGCACATATGCCTTTAATCCTAGCATTCCAGAGGCAGAGAGCCATCTGGATCTCTGTGAGTTCAAAGGCACACTGGAAACAGCCAGGCATAGTGACACATGCCTTTAATCCCAGGAAGTGCTGGTAGGAAGCAGAAAGGTATATAAGGTGTAAAGACCAGGAACTAGAGACCTTTTTAAGCTTCGAGGCTTTTAGCAGCAGTTCAGCTGAGATTCATTCTGATGAGGACTCAGAGACTTCCAGTTTGATGAAACAGGTTCAGCTGAGGAATTGGCAAGGTGAGGTTAACTATGGCTTGTTCCGTTTCTCTGATCTTTCTGGCTCCAGGTTTGTTTTTATTAATAAGACCATTTGAAATTCATGTTACATTAAAGATGCTGTTTTTCTATTCCCCCAAAATGCATTAATTTGAGTTGTATGTCCACCAGTCAGCACCATGAAGAGTATTTCCTTGAAAACAGTTATATAATCCTAACATTTGGGAGGCTGAGGCCTGGGCTAAATGTTCACGACCAGCCAGGCTACACAGCAAGACCCTGTCTAATAAAAACAAAACACAATTGGCATTCATTGCTTGTTGTGTTATCTCTGAAACATACTTCCAAGAAGAGTAATCATTAATATCATGAATTTCTCTCCACGGTTAAAGACTAGAATTTTAAAAGATTTTAATGGGCCACTGGCCTTTACTGAGAGCAAATTAAAGAAGCATGGCTAAGAAGAATAGAAATATCAAAACATGCCCTTTCTCTATTACTCTCAGGCCCCCAGGAGTCAGCAGATGGAATGTAGCTCAAGTATGCAGTGTGTATTGTTAGCTATTAATGTATCACTAGAAATAATTGACTGAACAACATTGAGTAACTTCCTAAACTGGAGCCATCCCACCCTGCCCTTTCTTCACTGTCCTCCGGCTTTTATAACAATAAAGATATGTTCTGTGATACCCTCCATACAAGGATCAACAGGACAGAGAGTTTACCTTCCTTTATTCTTCCTGCCCGGATGTGGTCTTGGTGACTTTATAGTTTCCTGACTCCCCAGGTCTATCTTGCGTGGTTTTCAGTATCTCATGACCCCTGAAGGGAACAAAACAAGAGAGAAAATTATAAAGATAAATGTCTCTAGTTCCTTGTCCATTATAGGAATGAACAAGTGGTTTCTTGAGAAGCAACATAGCACTTAAAATGACCAATGTCTCATAATTTTTCTGTTTCTCTGAGACGAGGAGGACAAATTTCTTGAGCAAGAAGCTGCCTGCCTTCATATATATGTAAATAATAAGAGTGATATGAATATATCATATATACCAATTATCTTCTGAGAAACCTTTCTTGTGTTTGCTTTCAAATTGTGTAGGAAGAGTTTACTGAACAGTTACAATGAAAAACGCATGTTTTTCTCCACATTTTAAAATTTCCATTCCGAATCGATTCTCTAGGTAAGTGGCAGCCTTTCTCAACCGTTTGATTGAAAAGGCAATACATCCCCGCAGAGTTTTCTTTGAATCCCAATGGCAAGGAGCAAGGCCATTGTTTTCCTCAATCACATCACACAATATTGGAATTCTTGGGGGGGAAACATCCAATAAAATCCAGCCTACACATAATGCCCCAGTGTCCACAGTTAACCCTGGAGCTTTTCTGTGAACCTGCAGCCGACCTACCTGCACAATTTTTGTTTGTAGTCTTTTTGGTTTTCTACATAAAATGTCCCCCATTTTAAAGCTAATAATACATGAAACAACCCAGTTATTTTCATGTCCACATGTGTTTGATAGTCATAGCTGCAGCTGACCTCTGGGTAAATCAGGTCCCTTCACTTGAGCAGTCTTACACTTGTGAGCAGACATGGGATAAATGCTTCCCATCCCAGATGAAAAAGCAATGCTTTGTTTTGTTGACATTTTATAGAGAGCATCTGATCACCGTCCTCCTAAACCTAGGGCTGATATTGTCAATGCTCCTCTGCTTGTCCATGCTGTACAACTTCAATAGGGTTGTCATAGCAAGAAGAGCCCAGTTCTGTGCAATGAATTAGAGATGAGTGCTGTCTGCTCCCTTCTCAAATCCAGTTGTTCCAGCCTCATGTTCTGCAGGTCACTCCTCCAACTCTGTTCATTCTGTATTCATCCAACAGCCTGGTCTTTCCCCCACCCCCCACCCATGATCTCATCTCCACCTCATCATTCCTGGAAGAGGTTATGACACACCCTCACCAATCTCCCTGCTCTAAGACTTTCCTCCCCTAGCCTGTCCTCCACAAACCCTTCATGTTAATAAAGCAATCAGACTTTTCATTTGTTATGTGTGAAGTACATATAGTCATATTTTACTGTTATTCTCAGACAAGATATCTTTTTTCTCACAATGTAAGAACTGTATTGGCTGCTCTCTGAAGTTGGTTTTAAGTAATTTAAACCATTGCTTCCCCATTTTTTTTTAGAGTTTTCAAGTGGGCATGTAGAGGCAGGAGGACTAAGCTAAGTCCTCACTGTAAATCATCCATTTGGCAGGTATTGATTTGGGTCCTCATCTCCTCTGCTTTAGTTAGATGACAGAGCCTTGACGATCCCATTTGTCTCTCTAGATTTCTCTGAGATTCAAGGATGGCCCCATGCAATGAAGAAGCAAATGTGCAGCTGTTAATCTCCCACAAGAACAAGAAACAAGCAAAGCAAAAATGTGCTTCTTCTAGTATTAGATCTTGCCCAGGCCACTGGGATGGAATCTGTTCACACTCCTACATCTTCCTGCTTCCTTTTAGGGATGGGACATGCTACAGAGCTGGTTTCTGCTTCCAAAGCAGATTTAAAATCCCCATGCTTGGATTTTAAAAAGACCCTGAAGTGAGAAGGGAGAGGACAAATACTGCAAGTTCTCACTAATGTCTGGAGCCTAAAAATGCAGGTCGCACAGAGATAGGAGACCAGGAGTCACAAGAGGACGAGGGAACAAGGGAGGGGAGATGAGTAAATGTTGTAGAACCGGTACAAAGTCACAGAACAGATCCTGATGTTCTACTGCACAATAGGGTGACCACAGTTAACAATATGTGTCCCATACTTTTAGAAAGGTAAGATTATTATTGTTCTTACCACAGAGAAATGGTGAATTTAAGATAATGTACATGCTAATTACCTGAGTTTATAGCATTACATCACATTGCATGCTATGAATGTGTGCATTTGAGTGTGCATCAGTCAAAAACAAAATAAAAAGAAACAGGACTCAAAAGAGCAATAAGTCTTGATTCACTAAACTCAGCATTTAAGGAAAGTAGAAGAATCATTTAGGAGACAAGGATCGACCATTTTCTTTAATACATTGATAATAACACAAGAAATCAATAAATACTTTTAATAAAGAAATAGCTAAAAAGATGGCTCAGTCACTAAGAGACCTTGCTGTTTTCACAAAGGACTGGAATTCAGTACCCATCACCCTCAGCACTCCCATCACAACTGCAACCCCAGGTCCAGAGGACTGAGCACCATTTTCTGGCCTCTATCAACACTGCATATCTGCATACACACACACACACACACACACACACACACACACACACACACACAAATAAATAAATAAATAAATAACTCTTTTTATAAAAAAATACAGTCTTCATCTCAATCACTGAGTTCAAGGTTAACTGCGGAAGTGTGTATAGCAGGATATTTGTTAAGCTTCCAATAAAAGGTATCAACTCACATGGTTCTATGTTCAGTAGAATGGCCTCGGCTCAAAGAAATTTTTGGTTTGGACTAAAACTCACAGGAAATGTCACTAATCTACTTTCCCCTGCCCTCTAATATATGACCTTGCATGAACAATCCATCCTGCTGGGTTCCAGGTAAATTTTCTCCGGTGTCTAGAGGACACTGGATGAAACAAATGCTCTTAAATGTCTTCTTGCCTTGACATCTCTAGAGCTTTAAATAACAAATCCTCACACAAGACCCGAGAATCACAAACCAAATGAGGAACGATAAATATATCCATGGGATAATTGATCTTTGTCAGACAGATGGATAACAATTATCACTTTAGCACCAACTGTGTTCTTTGATATAGAATAACACACATAAAATTACTGTCCCAATCATCTTAATAAAATAGTTCAGTATTACGTCTGTTCATAGAGTTGTGCAAATGTTACCATTCAAAACAAAGCCTATGCCCATTAAGCAATCATCTCCACTCCTCCCTAGTAATCACCATTCACTTTTCTGCTTTGGACTCCATATTTATTACAAACCTGTTATTTTGTGACTGGATAGTTTTCTTAGCAAGGAGTTTTCCAGGTTTACCTGTGTGGTAGCACATGTCAAAATTCCTTTTTAAAGGCTGGATGATATCACAAGCTACACATTCTGTTTTGTATATACATTAGTGAACATGAGTTGCTTCTGCATTTTGTCTCATGAACCATGCTGAACACTTTATGCATTATTCCATTTAAGCATCACAATATACCACAATGAGTGATTTCCAAAGCTTGGTATGACACATTCATCCCCAAGGTCACACACAGTTAATAAATCCCAGAGCCAGGATTAAAGCTTAGCTCTGTCCAACTCTAATATTGGACACCATGAGACCTCATAATATTCTTGAACTTTTGATTCTGCTGTTATATACCTTTTTCACATATATGATTGTTCTTTTGGAAATAAATGATCATTGCCTTTACACTTTCCAAAGCTCTAAAACGTTTTCAATGATTGACTCTAAAACTATTTAAAATCGTATTTATATCCCCTAATTATTTTCTAACTGCTTATCCTTCACTCACATCTTACATCAAAGAAAATACACTCCCCTATTTAAAAAAAAAAAAACAAACAGAAACAAGGGTGCTAGTTGCCTGCTGAACTTATTGTCCTATACAGAGAGCTTTGATGGATACAAAGAAACTTGATGAAAAGGGACTTTTAGTGAGGAGAAGAGAGTCAAACTATAAATGAAGCAACTTAGTTACCCAGGTGGTCTTGTGGCTTTTGCTTCATTGTACATTTTAAAAAACAAATTCATTGCAAATACAGATTTGGCTGCCCTCATAAAATAATGTAGTACCTATGGCATATTATAATGATTAAGAGCATGGGTTTTGAAGACTGATTTTTTTTTATCTTAAATAAGTACTGTCTTTGGCCAAGTTACTAAGTTTTCTGAGTCAGCCTAAGTCACCTTGTATAAAATAGCCTTAAGAGTCAAGTATTTAGAATCAGCCTATATCCATAACAATATAGTTGTGTGTCAAGAGTATCAAGAGATGAATGTATAAAGAAAATGTGGTACTTATGCACAATGGAGTATTGGTTTAGCCATAAAGAAAACTGAAATCCTGACATTTGCAAGAAAATGAATGGAATTAAAAATAAACTACACTCAGAAATCCAAATATCACATTTTCTCTACTAGCCGTGTGTGTGTGTGTGTGTGTGTGTGTGTGTGTGTGTGTGTGTGGTGTGTGTGTGTATTTGTGTGTTATGAAAGTTAAAAGGAGACCATAAGAGAGAAAAAAAGACATCTTAAGAGCATTGGAAAGGGATGAAAGAGAGGGTAACAGAATTCATGTGACATGGCAGCAGAGGAGGGGTACTTAAGAAGAGGAAGTGAACCTATAAGAGGGAGTAGGAGGCTGGGAACAGTAGGGGAAGGAAATGAATTAGAACAAAGTGTAATTATATATGTATATTTATTTATTTATGTAATTATATATCACATACATGCTTCATAACATATATACACATATGTGTATGAAAATCCTATAAAAACCCATTGCTTTGTATATTACCTTAAAAATAATTTGAATACAAGTAAATGCCTTTTTAAAGTCTAGTCCATCATTTTAACTCACATAGAACATTTTCTAGCGATAATGTATTCCATATGTTTCAGATTATCAACATTCATGTACTACAAATCATGGTTCCTGCCAATTGTAAATGTGTATAGGATAGAAACTGTGTCAAGCATCTTATGAAGATGTTCACTTGCATGTGACTGCTTCCATAAAGTACCTCAGCAATGCACTAACTAAATGGTCTTACACACATTACTGTGAGTGAATGTGTGTTAAACCAATGTCTGTATGAAGGGCTTTGGAAGAACATTTAAGTTTTACGTATTTACAAAAATAAAAGAGTTCAAACAGAGGGCGCAGACTCTATTTCTGACAGATGCTGGGATTATCCCACATTAGCCACAGCACGGCCTCCTGGTCTGTAGGACATTTGCCTGGATCTTCAGGTGAAGTATTTGCTCAATAGAGAAACATTAACTTTGAAAGTTAGAATTGAGCCCTCTTCAGAAAGCTGATGAATTTCAACATTTTTAACAACTCTTAAAGAGTAATTTATGTGCTATATAAATATTAAAATAAAATAAGACAATTTCCTGACCTTTCTATATAGAAAGAAAACTCAACAGAGCATCTCAAATACTAGGAGCAAATAATATTGCTATTAAATCAAACACTTGACTCTCCAGGACCTCTTGACCAGATTAGAATTAGCTCGATAGTTTTTCTCAAATGTAAGTATTTGCTTAGTTAAATAATATTAATAGAAATATTAATTAAATATTTCATGTAGCACAATGAAAAATGACATCTCATTGGCCCAGAAAACTTACCTTACAATGAAGCCTGAAGGACAGAAAAAACACAGAAGCATTTGCATCAGAATTCCTGCTGTCACTGCTTTATGCCCTTAATTTACAATTCTATAAATGCCATGTATGTTCATAAGTATATAAGTTACCATCTCTGATGAAAAGGTCAGACACTTACTGATAACAGCCCCATGTTTCTGATGGAAGTTCAGACCCTGCCAAGATGTACTGGTCCTCCTAAGGGCAGTGGACCCCCCCACCACCTTAAAACTCCATAAAGGATGATGTGGCACCAAGAGCCCCCAGGTTGCTCAGCAACAATCCCTTATGACCACTCCAAAGGGACTGCTAGGCAACAGTGCTGCGTTTACCCCAGCTGTTCCCAAGAGCGCTCCCAGCTCAGTGGCTCTCAAGAGGGCCAGGTTCACAAGAGGCTAGGGGCACCTGGTTGTGTGACTAGTTACATAACATATACACATCCTTCTCAGGAATTTCTCCACTGTTGCTAAATAAAAAATCAGGGCAGAGTTAGTTTTCTAGCCTGAAAGGTACTTTGAATGTACCCTTGATTTAAACTCTGTCCTTGGAGAGATACAGAATCTGTCAGAAAAACTAAAGGAACTGAAGCAAAATCTGTAACAAAAGTTACTCGGATAAATAATAAATGAGCCAACCTTTATTAAGTCACATTTAGAGGATGACTTCCAAAGCTCTCCGTTTCAAAGAACTTAACCATGTCCCTACTTTTTGTCCATAGGAAAGTGGGGACATAAAAGAATTAAATCACAATGCTCATGGAAAACTATGCCTAACGTATTTGAAGCTGGGCATGAGGAGACACTGATGTAATTCCAGTACTTGCGAAAATGAAGAAGACAGTGTATGAGACTAGCTGCACCTACATAACAAGACTCTGTCAGGAAGGAAGGATCAAGAGAGAAAACAGAGAGAAATCATAACTTTACAAAACATTTGAGGGTACAGTTCCAGTTAAGCACAGCAACTTCTAGGCAAAGCTTTCGTTTTTATATATAGTTTAACCCATATTTGGATGTTCTGTCCCAAAGTCTCTATAGTTCTACATGCTGAAACTCAACAGACCTAAATTAATCCTATTTTTCCATATCTCACTCAGACCTTGAAGGCAACAACTAGTGAATAAGTCTGATGACTATCCCCATCCAGTCATGAGCTCTAACCTGTCCTCATACCCCTTGATGCCCCCAAACTCATCGGCATAGGAAGGGTACATGCAGAGTGGCATGGACCCTTAGCCACTTCACAAAAGCACAAACGAAATTCTGCTACCCCTCTGATTGAAAGCCTTCAATAAAGGCCAAGCATAGACAGCATGATACACAAGATACTTCCAAATCTATTTCCTGTCCAACTTCAAGGCACATCTGCTGCTGTCCCATGCAGCACACTTCTATTGTGTTGAATGAATCATAGTTCCTCAAACATACCTTGCACTGCATATCTCTTCATATTTCCCAGAACATGTTCCTCTTTCCCTGAGAAATGACAGGTTATCTTTAAAGATCTGGCCATAATGTCAATCTCCCCAGAGTAACTGGCCCTGATTTCAAGATTACCAATAAAGACAACTGATCATGTCCATACTTGACCCAAGTTCCTATGGCAACTTTAGCCACATTGTTTTGAAGTTGTTTACTTTCCTATTAATCTGTCTTCTTCAAGAGCACAGATCATGTCCAACTTGATCTCCTTGGGATCCGGCCTAGTCCTTAGAATTAAGGAAGTGACTGTGGTATAATGTATTGTTTATTAGAGAAGAGTAATTTTAGGCAAAATTGTAAAATACAAAAAGAGTGGGCACCTTTTGGTGTCTTTTACTTTTTCTATCTCCCAAGTAGCCAACAACATACATCAGGGATGGGAAACAATGTAAGTTTCCCAACAATGTCAAAAACTAAAACAAAAACTTCATCTCCAGACTCCTCCTCTTGAACTATAATGAATGCTTTTATACTAAGTCATCAGATATCCCTTGAGTGACAAAATCCTTATAACCTGGTTACCTCTATTCTTCTTTTCATTTCTTCCCTGTAGTACTTACCCAGTTCTTTGGCAAATTAAGCAAGCATTCTCCAACCAAGCTGCATCTCCACCCTGTCTCTCTCTTACAATAATCATAATAACAAAACACTCAAAGAAACTACCTAGGCAGGAGCCAATCACTGATACTGGTCTGGACCTTATCTCAGAAAGATAATTTTTCATATGAATCAGCAACTGGATTTTGCTTGTTTTTGTTTTGAGATGGTATTTTATGTAGCCCAGGCTGGCTTCAAACTTGTTACATGGCCAAAGATAATCTTGAATTTCAGAATACTGGCTTGCATCACCACGTCTGGTTTCTGTGATGATGTTCCAGATTGAAACCAAGTTGTTCTAACTGTAAAACCTCCTTCAAAGTCCTGAGTTGCATTTACTCAATAGCTGCCTCTTTTGAAGTACTAGTTGAAAAATTAAATAGGAACTGAGAAAATAATGCACAAAAGCCTATGATTCCAGCCACCAACCACAATATCATACAGTCATTCTTCTTCACCTCTGGAGCTAGACATAAGCATAAACCTCATTCCCATTGGGTTGTTTGTTGCTGAGCATCTTCATTCCATATCTGTGTTTCTGCAACTGTCAAGCACTTTTACACTGGGAGCAGTGTGATCTTCTGACTGGAACACTAGTTCTGAAGAAGGAAAATCTAAATTCTTGGCCTGTTTGTGTTGACATACATAGAGAGGATTCTTAATCTACTGAGCTGACCGGTTCCATATCCTGCTAAAGCTGTGCATCTTCAATTGGGAAACAAGTACTGTTAGGAACACTTGCCAGATCACTCTTGTGTGAAATCACAAGCACATAATTAATGCTGAGTATCTACACAATATTGCTTGATAGTATATGGCTTAAAATGTTACACATTAAAACAAAATAGATAGTGTTATACATTAGAATACAAAATGTACATAGATTTTAAGGTGTATATAAAATTTCTAAGGGAAAAAAAACCGTCCTTGACTCTAGATTTAGGTATGCCTCTAGATTTCTGGGTCTTTAGTGGAGAAAAATAAGAAGACTTTGTCTTTGGAACTCACTCCTAGATTATGTTAAGATAGGACTTTATTCACTTATACACACACACACACACACACACACACACACACACACACACACACACACACACACACACACACCCTTCCTACTCCTCCTTGGTATAAACCTACAGTCACCATGTTTAAATACAAAAAGCACTCTACCTTAGATATTCCCTTACATTTGGAATTTCAGGTTAACCTTGAGAATATCTTTTTAAATTTCTGAGGTAAATACTTTTCTTTCCCCGCTATTAGTCCTAAATACGCATGTACTCATAGACACAGTCTATACCCTCATGTGCATAGAGCAGCCCTTCCCATTCAAGTAACAGCCACAAACAGTGCCGATGTATTTGATGCTGAAGATACTGATGATAAACAACTACTGTTATTTCTATGATGCATATACATGGAAGGAGCAAAGGTTAGAAATTTCCAGAAAATAAAAGAACAAGTAAGTGGCAGAGCTAAGCTTTGAGTTCAGATCTAACTAAAGCTTACTCTCTAGACATGACCTTTGTTGAACAGCCACTTGATATTGTTAATCTTTACCTGATCAGCAATAAACCGGAAACCTCTATTATTTTACAGATTCTACTGATGGCTATTTACCTTCTGTCATATCTGAATATAAATATTATATATATATATATATATATATAATATCCCTTCTACCATATGTGTATATATATGTGTATACATATATACACACACACATGCTTATATGATATTTTGCTTTCAGATTTGTTCACATATAAACAACCAGTTAAAATGGATTCAGGTTCACAAAATTCAGTATTCATTAGCACTGACCACAAACAGAAATACAAAGTTTTCCATCTGATAGTTAAAGCCCCCCACAACATCCCTAGTTTCTGCTTTCATCTTACCTTCTCTGGGTCCTGAATATTCATCACAGCACTCCCTTATTCTTTTCTACATTTGTCCTTTTGTCCCTGCTACCTTCTAATTCATGGATGTCTTTCCCTCAGTCATGGAATTTCCTTCTGTGCCTAAAGGACCACCCCAGTTATGACATCTTCTATTCAGTCCTTCTGATTCCACCTAAATTTTATCTTTCTCTTCTTTGAAGCCTCTGAAGCAACCCAACACTTTCTGTTCCTCAGAAGCTATGTGTTCCACTTAGATAGATAGGTGGGTTTATTATCTTCCAATACCTGCTATGAGCAGTGAGAATCCTAAGCATCCTATAGAGAAGATGGAGTCTCACTCATTCCTACTCTCATATATCATTAATAAATAAACAGAAATGATTGTATACAAGAGGATGCTTTTACATGGGCATTTGTTCAAGTTTAGTTAGCTTTTTACCTCAAAAGACAGGTGTACTGAGTTCAAAGTTCATTAAAATTTTAAATAAGCACTTTTAAATGTTCTTTATTTGTATTTTATTTGTCTGGATATTTCGCCTTACGTATATGTCTATGTACCATATGCATGCCTAGTGCCCACGGGAGTTAGAAGATGACATTGGATCCCCTGAAACTGGCATTATAGATGATTGTAAGCTGCCATGTAGGCACTGAGATTCAAACTCAGGTCCTCTGGAAGAGCAGCAAATGTTCTTAACAACTGAGCCATCTTTCCAGCCCTAAATATGCATTTATGATCACTCTCATACATGAGCATGAAAATGGATATATATAGGCAACATTAAAACATGGAATTACGGGTTCTTTTTACAATAATATAAATAGTTTTATGTACTGATTTTATGATGAACAATTGAACTCAACTTCTTAATATTGATATAATTGTGTTGAGAAAAAGACTGAAATAGAGAGAGAGAGAGAGAGAGAGAGAGAGAGAGAGAGAGAGAGAGAGAGATTTGTCTATGGTCATATGAACTAAAAGCCAAGGTGGCTATATAACAAGGCTTTTAATTTCTAGCATAATGATTTTTGAGTTCTTATCTTCAAAATCTTTGTCCATGTTCTCTCAGGTGTTAGCTACAGATATATAGTCATTTAAAGGAGAAATATTCTCTTTCATATTCATCATTTCTTTTCAGATTATTGTTTGAATACAGAATATATATAATGAAATCCATTGATGGTGATTTAAAGAGAATTAAACTGCACAAGGTTTATTTCTGCAGAGCTTACTTCCTTTGCAACCTAAAACACAAATAATACAACAAAAGTCAAGCTATTAAAAAAAAACATACTGCTATTCTGTCCAAACAAATGTCACCCAAAACCTACATGCTAATAACATTCACAGTTTTCACACATAAAACAGTCTTTGGAACCAGACCCTGTGTGACACCTCAGGTTTCATTTTAACCCATTTGTCCTCAGGTTGGAGGATGGCATTAAGTGTTATCCCTGCTCAACATCTCTGTTTTTAGTCTCCCTTCCCTTCTCTACACACTGCCGGATTCACCTGTTTCCAGCAATGACGCTGAGACCCAAGTCTGACAAATCCAAGGCTCACAAGCCCCTGATCTCAGCAGTTTGTTCAGATGTGGTTTGACTCATGCCTGCCCAGGAAGCGTGATACAGTTCTCCCAAGCACAGCAGTTGTTTCCAACATGGGCTTATGCTAGGAGCCGATTGAACATGACCCGGGTACTAAAACCCTAGGTACAGACACATTAGTTCCTTTGAGTTTATGCTTTCCAAATTAGTTATGGAAATACTGGCAGCTTTCTTTCCTCTCTGAGTAAACCCTGATAATGAAGTTAAATCAAGCGGGGTTTAGGAGCTGGTTCCCTTCAAAATAATTTGCATTCTGCATCAAGCTGTGACTAAAAGCTGAGTGTTTAAGTTTCATAAACCTCACAAACACCTCTTGTCCATTTATGTTAGCCTGACATTGATTTTCTATTGTGGAAAATTGTTGTTATAATCCTTAAAATATGCTTAATTATCGAAGCATCTCTATTCACAGCAGATGTGAAGGGTTATCTGCAAAGAGGTGAAACAGAAATGTCATATACTTTTTATGGTCAAGTGACTGTGCTCAGCTTTAAAGGAAAAATGAAGACAAGTGGGTTAAAAAATAAATTTCCACTTTCAAAAGCAGAGGGTCCCTAAGTCAATCTGGAACCCCAAGCATGGGCTGCTAAAGGTGAAAAAAGCTCTGCTGAGCTTTATGAGATGCTTAACATTCTTCAGCTGCCATCTACCCTGTCTCAGAGAGCTGCCCAGGATCTACTCTGAGGGGAAACTGTTCTTCACTTTTCCTGAAACCTTCTCTCATCCTTCCCAATGCAGATGAATAAAAACCAAGGCTCACCCTCCAACTGGCAAGGACATATCTAATTTCCCTACCGTTGAGTCCACTCTGGGATTGATTGGTTTACGGCAATGCTCTAGGACAGTAACCAGGTCAGCTGCAGTAGATGGACTGCCCACATTATCATACCATCTTTTGGCATCCATGTTTATAATTGATGCTAAGAATGAGAGCTGAGTGTGAACCATACTTCGACTTTTTAAAATGCCCAGTATGAGAGATGAGCTGTCCTTTTCAATTCAGCTCAACTTCCAGTGGACCAAGGATTTGGATTTATGCCCCAATCAAAATGGGCTCTGATACATTTTTATCAAGTGACTGGACAGGAGGGCTAGGGAGATGCCTTAGTGGAAAATTGTTTGCTGAGAAAGGACCGACGTTAAAATCCTCAGCACTCACATAAAATCTGGGAGGTGTGCCAGTCTCTAACCCCAGCAGAAGGTAGGGCAGACACAGGTTAACCCAGTGGCCCCAGGCGAGCTAGCCCAGCTGAAATGGCAATCTCCAAGGACCCTGCCTCAAAGACAAAGTAGAAAGCAATAAAGGCAGTCACCGACATCAACCTCTGATGATGCACATGAGTGGATAAGTGTACATACCCATGCTTACATGCACACACACACACATATACCCACACATACGTGTACACACACATACACCACATGTGTAAATAAAATAAATGGCTAAACAAATACTCTCCTTACTTACTCATCTAGAAAATACAGCCATAATACCAATTCCATAGGTTGAAAAACATGAGATACCTGAACACATCTAGTCTGCGGCCTGGCATATCACTCAGCAAAGGAGAGTTTTCCTTCCCTTAACATAGCCATGGAGTGTATATTAACTACTCTCCCTTAAGCTCCCATCACAGGTCAAAGGGCAAACCATAAGTTCGTGACTCCCTCGACTGCCCTTAATCTACACCCCCTCCTTCGGGAAACAGTCCCATGACTTATCTTTTCTAGACTCGCGGCCTCTCCCACAAATGAGTTCCTTCAACATTAAATAAAAATGAATCTGTGTCCCAAGACACCCCCTTTCCCCACTGCCTTTCCCTTGTCACCCTCAGATGAGTGTTCCACAGCGACATGCTTCCCTGCCTCCTCTTGGGTTCTTCCTCACAGTCACCAGGCCGTTCATTTTAACTTTCTTCTCGTCAAATCAAAAGCTCTTTGAACTGCTGTCACTCTTACACGGATGACCTGTGATTACGTGTATGTCCTGGAATTCTACCCACACTCATTGCTATAGCAATTCTCTTTTCCACTTTTCCTGTCCCCCCCTGAGGCATTCCCCACACTCTTCTGTTACTGCATTCTTACTATGGGAGGTCTCATCACACTCTGTCCTGCATACCAACACCGGCTAAAGGCTTATCTCCTGAGCTCTATACAGTGGCCTCTTACGTCTCACCTCACCTCTGAGCTATCTTTTACACGTAAAGTCGGCTCTTGTTTTCATATAAGGACACATCCTAAGGTTCTAAGGACAAAAACAACAAAAAACAAAAAGACAAAAACAAAATGAGGACATGTAATCCAGAACACCCACCCAATCTGCTTCCATTCTCAAATTGCCACATTCATCCACAGTGCCACCTTGCAACCTCACACCAAGAACCAGAGACACGTTCAGCATTCTGTACTTATATAACTCAGCTATCACCAGGCTCTAATATTTCTGGAATCAGAATATTATCTGTCCTTCCTCTTTTGGGTGACTTAATTAATAGTTAGAAATATTGGCTTGGACCACCACAGTAGTCTATCTACCCACCTCAACTTGTAAGAGTGGAAAATGTCTATAACTTCCTGCTTCCTAGAATGTGTGAAGGACGTAGTGAGTTGGTTTTTATTTTCTGTCTAACTTTTTCCTCCTGTTCAGAGTTCTGCTTCTGTCCCTCCATACACAGAACGGTGACAGACAACTTCTTCAAGGACAGAGGAACCGAGAGGCACAGCGGTTTCTGAGGAAGTGCCGCCTTCTGTAACTTCTTCTTTGGGTTTGATAGACATTTTACAAACCTTTAGAGTGCAACAAAAATACATCATGGCTGTAATACGACTGTTTTATTATATTTGAAAGACCTCTTTGGGAAAGGAAGGCAAACAGGTCTTACTTTTTGAGTTTACTATTACACCCTGCTCCAGAGGCTCCGCTTATTTTCATTAAAAATAAATAAATAAATAAATAAATAAATAAATAACATAATAAGGTAATGCAATTGCTTCAGCTATAAGCCATCCTATTTACAGATGTGTGTGCATAGAAACAGAGAGACAGAGAAACGAGAGAGACAGAAAGAGAGAGGGGCCGGAGGGAGGGAGAGAGGGAGGATTGCTTTATTTTCTCCCTGAAACATTTTAGTTCAGTGCATAAAAATTAATCTAGAAATAAGCAATTTTGTGATGCTTAGAATACAGACATGTGCAGGAAGAATGTATGGTAGGACCCTTTCTTTTCTTCTGTGGTTTTATTTCTGATGCTGTCAAACTGGGCCTTGGTTTCTCCTTTTATTTCATTCCCCAAATGAACACCTTCACTAGCCTATGCTGAACACAAACACACACACACACACACACACACACACACACACACACACACACGAGAGAGAGAGAGAGAGAGAGAGACAGACAGACAGACAGACAGACAGAGATATGATGTGTCCTTTCATCAGCAGAGCAAATGTTAGGTCTTATAAGGAAGTGGGGAGTGTGTGGGGAGGATCCTAGAAGGACTTCCTGTCTGTCTGTCTGTCTGTCTGTCCTGTGCTCAGATACTTCAGCTGCTGCTCCAGCGTGTCATTGTCAATGATGTCTCGGCTCCACACTGCTTGTTCTAAAGCATCTCTGTCCCTCCTTCCTGCCTGAGAAATCCTGTTTCTAATTAATCCAAGCTTCTAGGTGAGGTGGCTGTCTCCTATTCAGAACAAACACAAACCTGAATCCACTTCATTCTCATCTCAGCATCTCTGAACCCCCTTCTGACCAAACCAGCACAATACATCACCAAAAACAAACAGCTCCTGGTCACTGTTGCATTAAGACTCTGAGTGACTGAGGGACACAAATCATCGTTTTATGTAAAGTCCACAGCAGGAACCCTACCTGGGTAAATGCACAGAACAGCCATTTGCCATTGAGAGGTGGGGGGAAAAAAGGCTTCTCTAATTTGAGTAAAAAGTAGAACTTCTGTTTCATTTCTCAAACTCACTTCTCCCTTCTACTTCTAGTAAGAAGAAAAATAATAACCACTTTTAGTTTTGCAGGTATGCACAGGAGTGTGACCTAGAACTTTTCCTGTGAAATATCATCCACTCACAATGGCACAGAAGAGCTATATACAAAGTATATGATAATATGTGAGAACAACAGCCTTTAGAAAAGTGTGTACCAATGGGAGGAGTTTTGAAAGGAAGGCTTCAGTCTTGATTTTACCTATAATATGTGACTTTTAGAGATGTAATTACTAAATCTAGGGCCTTAGATTTCCACCTGCATTAGGAGATGCTTAAGTATTATTTGCATGGCATTTTAGCTAAGGAGGCTTCTTTCATCATAGACTTTATCAATTGTATTTGACATTCAGAAAGGAATCCTTTTTTCTTCTTCCCTTTAGGTTAAACTTACACACTAAAGGAATAGGAAACAACCAAATTACAGTCAGGCCACACAAAGCTGAGTGGTAGAAAACATCTGGAAATACACATTTCAAATGGATTTCTTTCTTATTTTAAATTCAGATTCAGTCTTGATTAAGCCTGGTTTGCTTCCATTTGCATAAAATAAACCATTAAGCAAGGAATATTAGCGAAAAACGTTGTAGCGTTTTTTAGGAGTCGTTTGCTGTACTTGAACTTTAAGTCTGTCTGTCTGTCTGTGTCTGTCAGTCATCTATCACACACACACTGTACTAGGTGGTTTTGTGTGTCAATGTGACACAAGCTGGAGTCATCAGAGGAAGAAGCAGCCTCAGTTGAGGAAATGTCTCCATGAGATCCAGCTGTTAGGCATTTTCTCATTTAGTCATCCATGGGGGAAGGGCCCAGCCCATGGTGGGTGGTGCCATACCTAGGCTGGTGGTCCTGGGTTCTAGAAGAATGTGGGCTGAGTAAGCCATGGGAAGCAAGCCAGTGAGCAGCTCCCCTCCATGGCCTCTGCTTCAGCTCCTGCCTCCAGGCTTCTGCCCTGCTTGAGTTCCTGTCCTGGCTTCCTTCAATGATGAACAGCAATGTGGAAGTATAAGCCAAATAACCCATTTCCTCCCCAACTTGCTTTTTGATCATGGTGCATGCTGCAGCAATAGAAACCCTAACTAAGACACAGACAGGCAGACAGGCAGACACACACACACACACACACACACACACACACACACACACACACACACGTACACATGCACACACATACACACACACCTACCTTACTCCACTAGAACTTTCTACATTTTATACATATAAAACTTTTCCTAAAACTCATTCTACTATGTTCTTTAAAAGAGGGTCATAATTTCAATACATAAGCAAGTAATTTCTTAGTTTACTATCTACCCAAAAGAAATGAAAACATGAGCTTACAAAGACTTACATGTGAATGTCCTTAGCACTGGGGTTCATAGTAGCCCAATTGACAACAACACAGAGCCCAAAAGATGGCTCAGGGGATAAAAACATTTCTCACCAAGCCTGCAGATCAGAGTTTGGTCCTAGGACCCAATGGTAGAAGACATGAACTTACTTCCCCAAGTTGTCCTCTAACCTTCAAGTGCATGCTTGGATGGGGACACACACACACACACACACACACACACACACACACACACACACACACTAAATATATCGTTAAAAGCATGCCTACCACCATAAATGGAGCCAAGAACCTGAAGCTGGGTAGGTCATAGGCCCTAGGAGAGAACCCACTACTATTATTCTGCTAAAAGAACCAAGTACTAAAGCAACATCTAAAGATGTATTCCCATAGCTAAGTGTGTCTGTTTCTCATCCCTCCTCAGAGAAGTTTCTTTGTGCAGTAGAAGGCAACCAGCCCCCCACAACTCATCCACACAGAGAGAAAAAGAGACATGGAGTCCCGAGTACTTAATGGGACATATGTGTCACATATTCTCCTGTCAAGGCTCAGAGATAATCACTAAAGAGGGATTAAAAAGATTGTAAGAGCCAGAGGCAGAGATGACTATATTGAAGCCATGCCTTCTGGGTACAACAGGGTAGTTGCACATAAACTCATAGTAGCTCTGACTGAATGCGCAAGACCTCTCCAAGATTAAACCTGGCAAAACCCCACGTGAATGGGGAGATGGTCATAAAGCCCTACCCCTAATGATGAAGCTATTGGCAACTGATGATGGGTGAAGGAGAGTCAGTTTTCTTAAGAGATGTGAGCCCCCGGAGGAGGCTACCCATGTTCCAACACATGGTCTCACAGCCAGGCACATGCAGGTAGCACTGTTGACTCATGGGTTTGAAGAAAGGACACCTGAAATTAAGAGGGAATTGTGGGAAGAAGGAAAGAAATTGGAGGTGAAGGAATAAGGGGCTGGACTCAATCAAACCACAGTATATGCACTCATGAAAATCTCACATATACAGATAAATATTTAAAAACAAAATGTCCAGATGCACATCAACTGAAAAATGGACAAAATATGATACGACCACACAATGAGAAATTACTCAGCAGTTAAAAAGGAATAAAATATTGATGCCTACCAAATTAAGATATTCCATAAATCATGCTGCAAATGAAGCCAGAAACCAAAAAACATATAGTATATTATTTGTCTGAAATGTTTAGAGAAAATAAGCTTATAGGAACTGAAAAGGGGATGCAGAATTTCCTGGAGTTGGGACGGGACTAGAAGACTACAAATAGGAAGGATGGATCTTAGGAAGTGAAGATTAAAACTAGACCATAATAATTATTATGCATCTTGGTGAAAGTTCTAAAAATCATTAACAGGGGGTGAATTTCTAAAAATTGCTTGCCTCTCAAGAGGGTAAATGTTATGATGTGTAAATGTACAATCTATATCTCAATACATTTATTGTTTAAATCTGTAAAAGCAAACTGCATAGGAATTTAAATAATTGCATTACTATTAGAAAAACAAATTGATCCAATCATGAACTCAAACATATGCTTAAATTGACTAAAGAAGAAGGAAAAAAATCTTTAACAGGAATGAAATTTGACACTTCTTAAAATATTCTAGGTTGAGTAATCCCCCAGTCTGTGTTATTTTGTAAAGAAAATCATAGACAAAAAAATTTAGTTGATTACTAACACTTTTCCCTGAGCTTTTTTTTTTTTTTTACTAGATTTTGTTTAAAATTGAATCAATTGAACTTGATAAACACTTTTTTTAAAAAAAATAAGCTTTCTGGAGACAGTGTCAGTTGAGGGGAACCGACTAGTGTCTCTCAGTCACAGGCAGGACACAAGGGTTTCAAAGATGTGACCTTTGGCATTAGAGTTATGGTCACCAGTTTTCATTTTAATAAGCCAGACTCTGAGCTTTATAAATATTAAATTCAAGGAAGTTTTTTTTTTTTTTTAACATGTCAAGAAGAAAAAAACCCGTGAAGTGGATAATGGATTTTAAAGGTTACTGTTTACAAAGAGAAACGCATCTGTCAAGAGTAAGGCTAATCCAATATTGCTCCAGTATCAAACCTCTGATTAGAGCGCTTCGCTTGGGTTTGTCTTTCCTGACTGCACCTATGTCTAAAGCGATCATCAGCGCCCAATATCCACCTGCTGATCCAGCGGAGTCCAGCTGCTAACCCCACTGCTTGCCTTCAGGGCTTCTCTCCTGGCCCAGCACCTGCTGTTCGCGATGCTTTTCTAAATCAGGAATGCGCTCTGATACCATCAGAGCTGACTTTATCATCTCAGCCTCACTAAAGAAGGAAATGGACTTATGGAATCCGGGAGGTCCATAAGACGGGGTCACCCTTCCCAGAAGGTGCCTTCAGAAAACTCCCCAAGGCTGCAGTCACAGCAGCCAGGACCAGCCTGGGCTGGGGCGCCCTCTGCCTCTCTGCCTCTCAGCCTCTGCGACCACCTGCCACTGGAGTGCCTCCTGCTTTACCGGCTAGGGTCTTCGCAGCGGGGAGAGTCTGATACGCGGGACACCCCTGAGGTCACCGGTTTCCTCCCAGGCATAGTTTATGGAGGAATGGGGGAAAACCGGTAAGGTGAGGTTGACTTGGCTAACACCACCGCTCCTGGACGCTTAGAGCGGCTTGGAACTCAGACCTCTCCCGCGCTGCTGGACGCTCACCGCCGCCGGGCACCAGGGAAACGAAGCAGGAGGAAAACGACGTGGCGTTGATGGCGCGACAGGAGAAAAAGGGCTCAGCAACTTACAACCAGCGGTCCCCAGAGTCCACTTTCAGTGCCCAGCGGGTACAAGCCGATGAGCAGACCTCCGGGGCGCACCTGCTTTCGCTCCCACAGTCCTCCAGCTTCAGGTGGAAGGATGGGATCTGCTCTAAATATCCCTCCCCCCGGCTCGGCGTGCGCCAACCGGACGGAAAAATAGCAAAGTTGCGCTTACACGTTTGCACGCTCAGTCTCTCCCAACTCCCCGAGTCCTTTCCCTGCATCCCCGCTCGAAGGACACCCGCTCGCAGTCCGCCCGGTACGTACCAGCTGCGCGCCAGGGATGCGAGCGGCGCCGGGCCGGGTCCCTCGCGGTGCCGCCTGCCGGCCTCTCTGCGGCACGGAGCTGCGACGCGGCTGGAGCTCGCTGCCGCCTCTGCCGTGGGATGCGGCGGCGGCGGCGGCGGCGGCGGCGGCGGCGTCTGAGCGGCCGGCGGAGGCAGTGGCAGCAATTTGTGGGGCGGAGGGAGCGGCTCGGTCCCGCCCCCCGGGAGCTGAGCTCGGCTCGGCAAGACCTGCCCTGCAAGAAGCGGAGCCCGCCACCGCCGAGCCCCAGGGGGCAAGTGCAGCAGTGACTCTTCCTTCCCGGCCGCGTCCTAAGGGCAAAGCTCTCTTCTCCGCACGTTCACAGAGAACCTGAGTCAGTTCCCCGGGGTTCGGTTAGGAATTTGCTGAAGACAACTGCGGGAAGTTCGCACCTCCTCCGCTGCCTGTCGGGCGCTGTTATGCTTCCCTGAGGTCCGGGTGCGTTCCCTGTTCCCAGGGCTCCTGGCGGCGTCTAGACATTGCTCTCTAACAAGGGATGTTTGGAGAAGGCAGATCTCTCTGCACCTGGAATCCGGGTGTTCGAATTTATTTACAAGGATTCTTTTTAGCACATTGGAGTCTCGCGCCATGCAGAACACTTTGCGTGCGTTCGTGTGTGTGTGTGTGTGTGTGTGTGTGTGTGTGTGCGTGTGCAATAAACAGCAGAAATCAATGCGTATCAAGCTTCACTTTCAGACTCTCACTAAGGAAAATTAAGTTCTTGCTATTAAGCTGTTGTTAATGCCCTTTTTAAAGAAATGTAGCAAATTGAAGATGATGCTGCTAACAAAATTATGAGGACTCCTCTTTGCTTCTGGAGGAGGTGACCTCTGATGTCATGATAGTAACCAGAATATCAAGTCTTCACAGCACTGGGCTGCTCAGTTATCCTGCATCTGGCTTCCAGGAATCCCAGGTCTCTGACACCTTCCCCACTGACGATTTCCAAATGGCCTTCTCATGAAAAGACTGTGACACATGAAAATACAATCAGGTAAGAATCCTCATTTAAAGTGTCTATGAAGTGTATGATGGTTAGACTGTTTAAGTTATTCAATATCTGTAACCCCGTGGTGTGCTAATAATTCTCTACTTCCGAGCAATAAACTGGAACTCAGCATAGTTAGATCATTTGCAAAAGATGAAACTGGGAAATCCAAACTGTGAGATGGCCCAGAGGGTAAAGGTGCTGACTGCCGAACCCCGTGACTTGTTGATTTCCAGGACCCGAATGGTAGAAGGAGAAAACCGACTCCCATACATTGTGCTCTGGCTTACACATGTGCCTCACCAATACACATATATAAATTTGATTTTAAAATGTAAGAGAGAGCTGGGGAGATGGCTCCATGGTAAAGAGTTCTTGCTGCTTTTGCAGGACCAGCATTGCATTCCCAGCACCTTTGTTGTGTATGGCAACTGACTGCAGCTCCAGTCCCGAAGGTTTTGTCGCCCTCTTCTGGCCGCCATAGGCATTGCATGCACGTGATGTATAAACATACTTGCAGACCAAACACAAACATAAAAATAAATAAATCTTATTTTAAAAGATCTAAGCTGATTTTAAAACTCGTGTCTTTCCTCCATCAGAATTAATGGCGTGTTTAAATTACATCCTGGTAATGTGATGTGAGTCCTCTAAATGTCGGTGCATTTCTACATCCTAATACTAGTCTATAATGTAATACAGTATGTGTTATCTAAGCCCAGTTATTCTGAAGCTAGTTCCTGTTAGGGATCTACGATGGGGTCTGAGGGTAAACTAAATAAGTTATTATATGTCAGTGACCAAAGGTTAATGATTGTTCAAATGGAGTCCTTACACTTACAATTTGTTTTATTTAAAAAAAACTACATTTGGGGACAAATATGATTTTAAAAACTAGTCCTCAATGATGTGCTTTTAAAGTACTGCATACTTCAAACTGTCTGAACTCACGAGACTGTGTCCTCAATACCTAAAGCATCCACACAAAACAGATGCTTAAAGAGAAGGGTTGTTTTGTTTTGTTTTTTAAATTCTGTACTGCATTATTTGTTTATTTATTGTAAATGACACAGTGCCACAGCACATGTGTAGAGGCCAGAGGAATTCGGTTCTCTCCTTCATACAGGAGATTGCATTTTAACAGACCACCAAGATTTTCAGGGAGAAGGGCCATGCAAGGTCTCAAAGGCAATCCGAGTTCTGTTCTGTTCAGGGCAGTTCTGGCCGAGCTTTGAGTGGGAGTTGGGAACAGTCACTAACAACCTACTCTGTGGTTCTATTGGAGAGTATGTTAGTATGTGACAATTGTCACAACCAGCCGGGCATTGGTGGTTGCACGCCTTTAATCCCAGCGCTCAGGAGGCAGAGGCAGGCGGATCTTTGTGAGTTCGAGGCCAGCCTGGTCTCCAAAGCGAGTTCCAGGAAAGGCGCAAAGCTACATAGAGAAACCCTGTCTCGAAAAAACAAAAAACAAAACACAAAACAATTGTCACAACCTAGGTGATTTAAACCAGCGTGTTTGTATTTGTTCTCTCATAGCTTGGGAACTGAAGCATGAAATCGAAGTCCCTCACCCCCGTCAGCACTCTGGGGGGTAACTCAGGCTCCGGATCACACTTGAGGTGCCAGGCTTGGCAACAAGGCCTTTACTCACTGAGCCATCTTACTAGACCAAGGAGTATCTTATCCTTAACTCTAAATCTGTCAAAGCAGATCCTCTTATTCAATCTTTGTTGTCTTCTACCGGCAATCCAAAATATCTCCCACCCCCGTGAGTCACAAGTGGTTTTTTAACCACATGAATTCTTTGGGGTCAGTTATAGGGAAGTGAAGAAGAGTAATTTATATTACAGAATAGAACTTTAGGGAGATGATGTCTGAGGAGGAATTTTCTTTCCAACAATGAGTTTAAGCTCTATGTCTACAAATTGGACCTTGGAATCACCAATTAATAGGCATGCATAAGATAACCTTTTCTCTCAATCATGTAGAAGTGAAGAAAGGAAGGAAACATTTGGAACAGGAGGAGAGGAGGGTGACTATAATCAACCACTTGAAGATGCGTCAGGCAAGTTCCAGGCCTTTCTGACTGCACCAAGAGTTCTTGATAGTGACCCCTTCATTTTAAAATTTGATTGTAAGAGAAGTGTTCATGGACGTGTTAGAAAATACATCATTTTCTCAATACTTCAAAGAAGTTTCTATACTTTATTCAATTTCCAAAGTGTATTGTTGTTGTTGTTGTTGTTAACAGATTTTAAGACTTTCTCTTTACTGGTGGTGTTAAGTCTTTGGCATAGGTATTTTCATGCTTTGTGCGTTTGAGGACCGACCCTTGCCTGAGTCAGTGTGGTGATATTTTGTTTGTGCTCTAACGAATAAAGCTTGCCTGGAGACCAGAGTGTGGAGCTAGCCACTAGAGGCCAGGCAATGGTGGCACACACCTTTAATCCCAGCACTTGGTATCTCATGCCTTGGATCCCAGGATTTGAGAGACACATGCCTCTGAGCCCAGCACTTGAGAGGAGGAAACAGGAAGTGTTATGGCTGGGAGGAGAGAGGAAGTGGTAAGGCAGGGTGGAGACAGGAGCTCAGCTTTTTCAGCTGAGGAGTTGGCTAAGTAAGAGTGTGGCTGTGGCTTGTTCCTTTGTCTCTCTGATCTCTCAGCATTTACCCTGATATCTAGCTCCAGGTTTTTAATTATTAATACCAATTAGGATTTGTGCTACAAGTCAATTTCCTGCAACTATCCAAACAGTTAAGATAAAAGGTTTGGAAGGAGGAATGGTTAGTTTCAACTCATGGTTTCCCAAGTCTTAGCGAACATTTCTTGGCTCTGTGCTTTGGGCCTACAGTGGCATAGGTACCTCATGGCAGGAAAGCATGGTGGTCTGCTCACCTCAACCAGCTGGGGAACAATGAGAGACAGAGAGAGCACCTCTGTCTCAGTAAACTCTTCAATGACATGTCCCAGTGACCTAGTTTCCATTCCCTAATGGCTGCAGCCTTTCCAGATAGCACCACAGGCTGGTGAGCAAACCTTTAGTACTCATGCCTTTAGGGACATACAAGTGCTAAACCATAATACTCATTGACCTTCTTGGACTGGCAACCTTTCAGTCATGTCTTGGTATAGTTTTCCTTCCCTTCTTGAATGATTCCAACTTTGTAATTGCAGAATACGGCCATGCTTGTGACACTGGACTTGGACAGCTGAAGCAGATCCCAGAGGTCACATTCATTTGTTTGTTTCTTTTTCTCTGTGTGTTTTATTTTCCATACTTCTATGGCCATGCTTTTAAACTCACTGGTATTTTTACTGTGCAGCACTTAACCCACTGCTAATTCTGTACATTGCATTTCTAATCTCAGATCCTGCACTTTCCAGCTCTAGAAGCATCATCTGTGGCCTTTTTTTCTTTCATATCTCAATTATGTCTACTTAATATCCTTGCTTTCCCCTCCTTTTTCACTACCATAGAGGATGTGGCTACAATAACTGCTCTGATGTCTGTGTCAAGCCAGATCTGCTGCTGTTGGCTTTTCTCATCTCTCTCTCTCTCTCTCTCTCTCTCTCTCTCTCTCTCTCTCTCTCTCTCTCTCTCGTTTTTTGAAGGCAAGGTTTCTCTGTGTAGCCCTGACTGTCCTGGAACTGGCTTTGTAGACCAGGCTGGCCTCAAACTCACAAAGACCCACTTGCCTCTGCCTCCCAAATGCTGATATTAAAGGTGTGCACCACCACTCCCAGCTTCTCTTCAGAATCTTGATCAGATTTTCTAGCCTTCTGACAAGCCTGACAATTTTTATGGAAAGCCAGATTTTGTGACTTTCTCTCACTGGGTAGATTAAGAGTATATTTATTTTCAAGTATTAGTATTCTTGACCATTCATATTTTGTTATAATATCTGGCAAGAGTTTGGTGTTTTGAAGCTTTGTATTGAGTTGTGTGAGGTTAGAAAGAAGTCATATTAATCTAGGGCTTACTTTTCTCCCATTCTGAGGTAATAAATTTCTACCTGTCTGCCCCTTCCCATTCCTTCTTGTTCTCCTCCACCCCCTTCTTTTGGTACAGGATCAATCTATTCACTCTGTGGCTCAGGGAGGCCTCAGACTCACCTTCATCCCCCCCCCCTCAGCCTCCCAGCACTGGCGTTATAAGCATACCTGTCTCTTAAAATAAGATGTTTTCCATTTTTGCTGGAAGGAAAGTGAACTATTTCCACTCTGGCTGCTCACTCCTTGGGTATGACTAATCAAGTGACTAATTCCCAGTCTTAAGTAGTTTTCTCACAGGAAAGCAAAGATTGTACTGAACTGAAGATTTGTGAAGATCTAAAGATTTCCAGTTCTTTTCAATTCAGATCCCATCGCTAGAGAACTCTGCACTGTGCAAAGGACCAACTCCATATAGTCAACTCTGGAAGGTAACTGAACTTGGCTTGAGTTCTCCTTTCTGCACTGTGGCTTGGACGTTCTCTTTAGATAGTGCTCTGAGACCCCAGTGTGGGTCTCCCTTGTTCCTTCTTTCTCACAGTTAACTATCCGGAGCTGCCTGGCATGCAACATCTAAGAAACATACCAATTACCCACTTTGGTAACTTTCCCAGTCCAAAGGGTAAATGTGGTGCAGGTTACTACATTTCAGCAGAGCAAATGTCCCATAGTCTTTTTAGATGTTTGTTTTTTATAGTTTTTGGGTTTTTATATAAAATATTTTGCAACAAAACATTTAGTAACAACTCATCACATACAGTGCACTCAAGAAATAATTTAGACTCAGTGAAATAAATCTTAAAGCAGAAAAAGAATTTAGTTGCATTTTTGCAGAGGAAATTAATCTGGAGAATTTTGTGGATGATATAATTCTGAGATAACCAGTTCTATTCTTAACTTTGTGGCAACTTTTGTGGCCTTAGCTTTTTATGTCTAGATTTTTATATAAAATGGCAATTGATATTGACATTCTATTAAAATTATGTAACACTTTCATACTAAATATGAACAAATGAAGTTTCAACTAGGATTACTTTTAAATTCTAAGTATATTTTCTTTAAAATACTTAGCACTTACGGATATTAGTAGTAGTAGTAGTAATAGTAGTAGTAGTAGTATCTATTTATAAATTACTCATTATCAGTACAGGGCTAATTTCTAGCTGTAATCTGCACCACAGCTGGTAGAGTCACTATGAAGAGCTACATTGAAGTTAAGGAAAGGAAGGAATACAAAAGATTTCTCAGTTCAGAGTTGGTAATCTTCTCAGCTTCTTCGTTAAACTGATGATCAGCAGACCTTTATTAATGAATACCCCCAATCTCACGAAGTATTTTTATAATATTTACTCGTCCAAACTATACATATTGATGTTGTTTAAAAATGAAAGTCTATGAACCTACTGCAGCCAATTCTTTCTTCACTCTTCCCTTGGTTTATATACAGTTATCTGGGCAGAGGAAGACAGAATGCACTTTGATAAAAGCCTCAAAGGGAATTATGAAACAGGAAAGGATAAACCAGGGTCAGGAAGGGGAGGGCAGTGTAGAAAAGAAAAACTGAGAGGGATACATAACACTAAGTATTTTCCCAAAAACTCATATGGAAATCTACTACTGTAGAGTATTTCTAAAGTACATCTTTTCACAGACATAAGAAATAGAAAGCGCAGTTATCCTACAAAGAGGCAACAGTGTCCCTAGTAGATACCACAGACTAACCATTAAAAAGCCCACTCCTGGGAATGGGTTACATCTTCTGAAGGTGTTAGCCAGTGAGTTTCCAATGACCCCCAATCATTAGAAGCTATTGCCAACACCCCCTCTTGGTAATCTTCCAGAACTCGATAGTAAGACTGTATAGCTGACTACATACTTGAGTCATAGAACATAGACAAATCAAGCTGGTACTGACCTGAAAACTTCATTCTTACTGCTCAGCTTTACTAGTGCTGGAAGGTGCTATGCATGCCATTGGAAGAGAGAAAAAAAACACCATCCATACTCATCTGTGAGCTCTAAGAATCATAGTAATGAATGGCCTAACAATACATGGCATTGGTACAACAGTAATATGAACATCATGTGAGTAACCAACTACTTTCTGATTGGATTTAATGCTCAATTCAATAGACAAAACCCATGCCTAGAACTATCATTAGTCAAGAACAAATAGCTAGACAGGTCATAGGCCCTCAGTGAGAATCTACTACTATTAATCTACTAAATAGACATTAAACAAACTCCTAATGACATCACGATACTCATAGATTAAGACATCTGTTCATTTACACTAAATGATGATCAACATAGAGACCCCCAACTAGCCCACATACAGAGAATAAGAGTCTTCAGACATCCTTAGTTGGAATATATATATATATCACATCCTTTTCCCTTAAAGGCTCAGGGATCATTGCAGAAGAAGGAGCAGAAAATCTGCAAGAGCCAGAGGCAGGTGAGTGGCTACAATGAGATGCTATCATCCAGACACAGAAGGGTAGCTGCACATATGAACTCCTGTCAGTTGGGACAGCATAAACAAGCCTTGTCAAGCCCAAGCCAGACACATTTCCAGCACAGAGAGGGTTGCTAAGCATGAAGTTGCACACCTGGCTGAGGAATTATTGGCAATTGTTAGCTGCTGGGAAAGGGCCATTTTTCTCTGAAGTGCAGCCTCGGACAAGTCAACCACGCTCCAGTGGAAGAACACACCTCCAAGAATACTTGAGCAGCACAAATTGGCCTTGATTGGAGTAGGGGTGGGCACACAAAATTGGGAGGGAAGGGAAGGTGGGGGTGAATCTAGAAAGGGTTAGGGGAAGCAGAGTGAACATGGCAAAATTTATGGTACAGAAATTCTCAATAATGAAAAGATCTTAACATACATGGTGAGCAAATTGCACATATACACATCGGCTTAGCGCACACACTTTTGCCAACAATGCTCTAGTCTACAAAAGATCCATAGAGAAAATGGTTTCCAGGCACACATGATTTCAAATTAAGAGTATAACTGTCCCTACGTGTTAGAGTGGTGTGCAGTGTGGTTCCCTAAGCACTCCCCGAAGCAGTAAAATTGAAGTGTCTCGGGAACATAGAACTGTACCTCAACTTGATATGCAATTGACGCTCATGAGAGGCCTGCCCCTTTCTGACCAGAAACAGAGGAGTGGATGGGGTAGGGGTAAGAGGGAATGCAAGGTATGTGGAGGGGGAGGGCAGGAAGAGAAGAGGGAAGGGAAACTGTGGTCAGGATATAAAATAAATGAACATTTTTTGATTAGTTCAAAAAACCCAGTAGACCCATCCTAGAACTCACAAACCTCAGTTGGCCTTTAATGAGATCTTCAACAACTTGTATCATTTTAAATTTGAAAAGCCCTGTTGTATGTGCATCTTAAATTCAGTAGTTGATCTTCTGAGGTTTCACTGCCTTACTCTGAGGAAGAAAGTTCTTTTCATCACGGAACAGCAATCCCAGTATTCAAGTCAATCCGATTTCTGGCATGGCAGATGCAATTCATCAATAATGTCTCAGGAGAGTGAGACAGATTACATGGAAAAACCACTCAAAATACAAGAGCCCTCCTTTCCTGAAAATGAGCCCCAGATCAGAATTTTGAGGGTGTTTGACTTTGGAGTGTTACAAATGTAACTCCTTCATGAGTCTGTAAGTGATTAGAATTCTACAGAATTCATTTGAGCCCATACTTTAAAATAAGACCAGTTTTCAATCTTCTGATGGGGCTGGGGGGGGGGGGTCCAATCAAGTTACTTAAAAACTCATCATCTTTAAATTTTTTAAGTTACAATAACGGAAATTTTGATCAAAAAGTGAGGCTGGAGGTTATCTAGTCAATTCATTCAACCATTTAGTTTAAAGTTATTTAGTCATTTCATTAAAAGGAAATTACCCACAAAAAGGTTGCAGATATCAAGAGCAATCCTTGATGCAAATCTTGTCCTAGCAGCTGCCAAGAGAGACTCATTATTGGACAATATCAGACATAAAAATGATCATTAATTTAAATTTATTGTTTAACTGAATAAAAGAAATGAAGTAGATATATAGATGTAAAACCTTGGCTCTGTTTGCTGAGGTTGAACATTAAATTTGGAAAAGTCACAAATTTGATTCTGCTTTAAAGTGCAAGAAACAGAAATTGTTGATGAAACAAAAGGGGGAAAAAACAGACTACACAGCAAGCAAGCAATTTTAGTGAGTGCTGTGTTAGGACGGCAGCTGAGGATATTAAGATCCAAATAGTTCATGTTGCCCTTTGAAATCTTTGATTGTTTTTTTACTTTTTTTATTTATTATATTTGTGTTTTAATTTTACACATCAGCCCCCTCCTGCCCCTGCCCCCACCTTCCCCCCAGCCCCTCCCCTCCATTCCCATCTCCTCCAGGGCCAAGACACCCCTGGGGATTCAATTCAACCTGGTGGATTCAGTAAGGCAGGTCCAGTCCCCTCCTTCCAGGCTGAGCAAAGTGTCCCCACATAAACCCCAGGTTCCAAACAGCCAGCTCATGCACTAAGGACAGGTCCGGGTCCCACAGCCTGGATGCCTCCCAAACAGTTCAAGCTGTTCAATTGTCTCACTTATCTAGAGGGCCTGATCCAGTTGGGGGCTCCACAGCTTTTGGTTCATAATTCATATGTTTCCATTAGTTTGGCTATTTGTCCCTGTGCTTTTCCAATCTTGGTCTCAACAATTCACACTCTTCCAGTCCCTCCTCTTTCTTGACAACTGGACTCCTTGAGCTCTACCTGGGGCATGGCCTAGGATCTCTGCATCCACTTCCATCAGTTATTGGATGAGAGTTCCAGCACAACAGTTAGGGTGTTTGGCCATCTGATCACCAGACTAAGTCAGATCAGGCTTTCTCTCGACCATTGCCAGCAGTCTACAGTGGATGTATCATTGTGGAGTTCTGGATACCTCTCTAGCACTTTGCTTCTTCCTGTTCTCATGTGGTCTTCATTTATCATGGTCTGTTATTCCTTGTTCTCCCTTTCTGTTCTTGATCCAGCTGGGATCTCCTGATCCCCTAAGCTCTCTTTCCCTCGAAATTTGCCCTTCATCACTCACACTGTCGTCCAGATTGTTCATGTAGATCTCATCCATTTCTCTGTCATTGGGTGATCCCTGTGTCTTTCCTAGGGTCCCGTTTTCTAGGTAGCCTCCCTGGAGTTGTGTAGTAGTCTAGTCATCTTTGTTTTACATCTAGTATCCTCCCATGAGTGAGTACATACCATGTTTGTACTTCTGAGTCTGGGTTACCTCACTCAGGATGATTTTTTCTAAACCCATCCATTTGCCTGCAAACCTCATGATGTCATTGTTTTTCTCTGCTGAGTAGTACTCCATTGTGTATATGTACCATATTTTCCTTATCCATTCTTCAGTTGAAAGGCATCTAGGTTGTTTCCAGGTTCTGGCTATTACAAACAATGCTGATATGAACATAGCTGAGCAAATGCCCTTGTGGTATGATTGAGCATTCCTTGGGTATATGCCCAAGAGTGCTATAGCTGGATCTTGGGGGAGATGGATCCCAATTTTCTAAGGAAGTGCCATATTGATTTCCAAAGTGGCTGTACAAGCTTACATTCCCACCAGCAGTGGAGAAGAGTTCCCGTTGTTCCATATTCTCTCCAGCATGAGCTGTGTTCTGTGTTTTTTATCTTAGCCATTCTGACAGGTAGTATCTCAGAGTCGTTTTGATTTGCATTTCCCAAATAATTAGGGATGTTGATCAATTCCTTAAATGTCTTTCAGCCATTTGAACTTCCTCTGTTGAGAATTCTCTGTTTAGTTCTATAGCCCATTTCTTAATTGGACTGTTGGGCATTTTGATGTCTAATTTCTTGAGTTCTTTATATATTCTGGATATCAGCCCTCTGTCAGATGTGGGGTTGGTGAAGACCTTTTCCCATTCTGTAGGCTGTCGCTTTGTCTTGTTGACCATGTCCTTTGCTCTACAAAAGCTTCTCAGTTTCAACAGGTTCCATTGATTGATTGTTTCTCTCAGTGTCTGTGCTACTGGTGTTATATTTAGAAAGTGCCCTCTGGTGCCAGTGTATTCAAGACTACTTCCTACTTTCTCTTCTATCAGAGTAAATGGATTTATGTTGAGGTCTGTAATCCACTTGGACTTAAGTTTTGTGCATGGTGACAGATATGAATCTATTTTCAGCCTTCTACACATTGACATCCAGTTATGCCAGCACCATTTGTTGAAGATGCTTTCTTTTTTCCATTGTCCATTTTTGGCTTCTTTGTCAAAAATTATATGTTCATAGGTGTGTGGGTTAATGTCAGGGTCTTCAATTCGATTCCATTGGTCCACATGTTGGTTTTTATGGCAGTACCAAGCTGTTTTTGTTATGGTAGCTCTATAGTAGAGCTTGAGGTCGGGGATCATGATGCCTCCAGAGGCTGTTTTATTGTACAGGATTCTTTTGGCTATCCTGGGTTTTTTGTTTTTCCATATGAATTTGAGTATTATTCTTCCCAGGTCTATGAAGAATTGTGTTGGTAATTTGATGGGGATTGGGTTGAATCTGTAGATTGCTTTTGGTAAGATCGCCATTTTTACTATGTTAATATTGCCTATCCATGAGCATGGGAGATCTTTCCATTTTCTGACATCTTCTTCAATTTCTTTTTTCAGGGACTTAAAGTTCTTGTCATATAGGTCTTTCATATGTTTAGTTAGAGTAACCTCAAGGTATTTTATATCATTTGTGGCTATTGTAAAGGGTGATGTATCTCTGATTTCCTTGTCAGCCTGTTTGTCTATTGTATATAGAAGGGCTACTGATTTTTTTTTTAGTTGATCTTGTATCCTGCTATGTTGCTGAAAGTGTTTATAAGCTGTATCAGTTCCTTGGTTGAATTTTTTGGGTCACTCATGTATACTATCATGTCATCTGCAAATAGGGAAAGCTTGTATCCCCTTAATCCAATTTGTATCCCCTTAATCTCCTTATGTTGTCTTATAGCTCTGGCTAGAACTTCAAGTACTATGTTGAATAAGTATGGGAAGAGGGGACAGCCTTGCCTTGTTCCTGATTTTAGTGGTATTGCTTTGAGTTTCTCTCCATTTAACTTGATGCTGGCTGTTGGCTTGCTGTAGATTGCCTTTATTATGTTTAGGTGTGTTCCCTGTATTCCTGATTGCTCCAAGACCTTTATCATGAAGGGGTGTTGGAATTTGTCAAATGCCTTTTCTGCATCTAGTGAGATGATCATGTGGTTTTTTTCATTGAGTTTGTTTATATGGTGTATTTCATTGACGGACTTTTGTATGTTGAACCACCCTTGCATCCCTGGGATGAAGCCTACTTGATCATGGTGCATAATTGTTTTGATGTGTTCTTGGAGTCTGTTTGCCAGAATTTTATTGAGTATTTTTGCATCAATGTTCATGAGGGAGATCAGTCTGTAGGTCTCTTTCTTTATTGCATCGTTGTTTGGTTTAGGAATCAGGGTAATTGTAGCCTCATAGAAGGAGTTTGGTAATATACCTTCTGCTTCTATTGTGTGGAACAATTTAAAGAATATTGGTATTAAATCTTCTTTGAAGATCTGGTAGAATTCTGCACTGCAACCATCTGGTCCTGGGCTTTTTTTGGTTGGGAGACTTTTAATGACTGATTCTATTTCCTTAGGGGTTATTGGACTATTTAAATGGTTTATCTGGTCTTGATTTAACTTAGATATGTGGTACCTATCCAGAAAATTATCCATTTCCTTTAGATTTTCCAGTTTTGTGAAGTAGAGGTTTTTGAAGTATGACCTGATGATTCTCTGGATTTCCTCATTGTCTGTTGTTATGTCCCCCTTTTCATTTCTGATTTTATTAATTTGGATGTTCTCTCGCTGTTTTTTGGTTAGTTTTGGTAAGGGCTTGTCTATTTTGTTGATTTTCTCAAAGAACCAACTCTTTGTTTCATTAATTTTTGTATTGTTCTCTTTATTTCTATTTTATTGATTTCAGCTCTCAATTTGATAATTTCCTGGCACCTGTTCCTCCTGGGAGACTTTATTTCTTCTTGTTCTAGAGCTTTCAGGTGTACTGTCAATTCACTAGTGTGAGATTTCTCCAACTTCTTTATGTGGGCATTTAGTGCTATGGATTTCCCTCTTAGCACTGCTTTCATAGTGCCCCATAAGTTTGGGTATGTGGTATATTCATTTTCATTGATCTCTAGGAAGTCTTTAATTTCTTTCTTTATTTCTTCCTTAACCCATTGGTGATTCAGTTGAGCATTATTCAGTTTCCATGAGATTGTAGGATTTCTGTAGTATTTTTTGTTGTTGAAATCTAACTTTAAACCATGGTGGTCCGATAGAACACAGGAGGATATTCCAATTGTTTTATATCTGTTGAGATTTTCTTTGTGACCAAGTATGTGGTCGATTTCAGAGAAGGTTCCATCGGGTGCTGAGAAGAAGGTATATTCTTTTTTCTTTTGGTGGAATGTTCTGTAGATATCGATTAAGTCCATTTGAGTCATAACATCAGTTAAGTCCATTATTTCTCTATTAAGTTTCAAATTGGCCTATCTGTCCAGAGGTGAAAGTGGGGTGTTAAAGTCTCCCACTATTAATGTGTGGGGCTTTATATGTGATTTAAGTTTTAGTAATGTTTCTTTTACATATGTGGGTGCCCTTGTGTTTGGGGCATAAATATTCAGAATTGAAACTTCATCTTGGTGGATCTTTTTCCTGCGATGAGTATGTAATGTCCTTCATCATCTCTTTTGATTGATTTCAGTTGAAGTCTATTTTGCTGGCTTTTAGGATGGCTACACCAGCTTGCTTCTTAAGACCATTTGATTGGAAAGTCTTTTCCCAGCCTTTTATTCTTAGGAGGTGTCTGCCTTTGAATTTGAGGTGTGTTTCTTGTATGCAGCAGAAAGATGGGTCCTGTTTTCATATCCATTCTGTTAGTCTGTGTCTCTTTATAGGTGAATTAAGTCTATTGATATTAAGGGATATTAATGACCAGTGATTGTTCATTCCTGTTATTATTCTTATTTTTTGGTGGTAGTGTGTGTGTATTTCTCTTCTTTGGGGTTTATTGCTGTGGTGTCATCTATTGCCTGTGTTTTCGAGAGTGTATCTCCCTTCCTTAGGTTGGAATTTCCCTTCTAGTGCTTTCTGTAGGGCTGGGTTTGTGGATAAGTATTGTTTAAATCTGGTTTTGTCTTGGAAGGTCTTGTTCACTCCATCTATGATAATTGAAAGTTTTGCTGGGTATATTAGTCTAGGCTGGCATCCATGGTCTCTTAGTGTCTGCATTATATCTGTCCAGGTCCTTCTGGCTTTTAAAGTCTCCATTGAGAAATTGGGTGTTATTCTGATGAGTTTGCCTTTATAAGTCACTTGGCCTTTTTCCTTTGCTGCCCTTAATATTCTTTCTTTATTCTGTACATTTAGTTGTTTAATTATTATGTGGTGAAGGGACTTTTGGGGGGATCTAGTCTGGTGTTCTATAGGCTTCTTGTATCTTCATAGGCATTTCCTTCTTTAAGTTGGGGAAGTTTTCTTCTATGATCTTGTTAAATATATTTTCTGTGCCTTTGAGTTGGTGTTCTTCTCCTTCCTCTATCCCTATTATTTGAAGGTTTGGCATTTTCATGGTGTCCCAAATTTCTTGGACATTTTGGGTCATGACATTGTTGGTTTTAGTGTTGTCTTTGACTGACGAATCTATTTCTTCTAATGTATCTTCAACACCAGAGATCCTCTCTTCCATCTCTTGCATTCTGTTGGTTATACTTGCATCTGAAGTTCCTGTTTGTTTACTCAGATTTTCTATTTCCAGCATTCCTTCTGCTAGTGTCTTCTTCATTTTTTCTATTTCCCTCTTCAGGTCTTAGACTGTTTCCCTCATCTGTTTCATTGCTTTTTCATGGTTTTCTTTAAGGGACTTATTGTTTTCTTCTGCTTTAATTGTCCTTTCCTCTAGTTTTTTATAGCGTTCTTCCCATTTTTTGTTTGTCTGTTCCTCCACTTTATTTTTGATTTCTTCTATATAAGGCTCTAACCTCTTCATGATGTTACTTGCAAGGTTGTTTTCTTCTTCTTCTTCTTCCATTCCGTGATGTGCAGGTCTAGCTGTTGGAGAAGGGCTAGGTTCTGGTGATGCTGTATTGCTCTTTATTTTGTTGTATGGACTTCTGCCTTGATGGCTGCCCATCTCCTTGTGGATTTGTTCTTGGTCTTATCAGTGCACTTGATCCAGACAGAGCTGACAGATTTAGGGAGCCGCTCTCTGGTCCAGATGGAGGCTCTAGGCTGGATGGGAGCTGGGGGCTGGTCTCTGAGTCTGAGGAAGTCCCTGGGGTCTCCTTATCTTGTCCAGATGGGAGCTCCTCTTGTCCAGAGTTCTGGGGCAGGATGAAGCTCTGGTCCAGATGGGAGTTCTGGGGTGGATGGTGGCCGGGCGCTGGTCTTTGAGTCTCAGGAAGTGGCTGGGATCTCCTTATCTTGTTCAGATGGGAGCTCTGGGGCAGGATGGGAGCTGGTCTCTGAGTCTCAGTAAGTGGCTGGGGTATCAGACAGATGGGTGTGGGGGCAGGGTGTGGAGACTGCAGGGTCTGCCTGCAGTCTTGGAAAAGGGGAGCCTTCCAGCAGGGCTGGCTGAATGGCCAGCAACTGGGGCCAAGTTGGGCAGGTCTTCCCAGGATGGCTAGTGCCCAGGGGTGGGACCTAGAGGCAGGGGGCCTCTCTGACAATAACCCCAGGCACTCACCTCTGCTCCAGATGGGTGTTCTGGGGCAGGATGTAAGCTGGGGGCTGGTTTCTAAGTCTCTGGAAGTGGCTGGGGTCTCTGGCAGATGGGTGTCGGGGCAGGGAATGGAGCTTGTAGGGTCCACAGGAGGGTCTTGGAGAGGAGGAACCTTCCTGGTGGGGATGGGTGTCCTGCCCTATGGAAAGAACCTGGGGCCAAGTTGGGCAGGTCTTCTCTTGTATGGCTGGTGCCCAGGGCTGTGACCTAGGTGCAGGACTCTCTGGGTGTGACCCTAGGCACTCACCGCCCTTTGAAATCTTATATGCAGGCGATCAGTTTGAGCTAGATATTCATCCAAAGAAAGATGAGGAATTTGTTTTATAGTCTAACTTAACTAGTTCTTGAATGTGGTAGTTGGAATGACAATGGCCCCATAGACAGATATTTGAATGCTTGATCCCCAGCTGATGAAACTGTTTGAAAGGACTCAGAAAGGTTTTGTTGGAGGAGGTTTGCCATAGGAGGCAGGTTGAGAATTCAAAAGCCCTCAGTTTTCTCAATTAGTTCCTTCTGTCTCGTGCTTGTGGATCCAGATGTAAGCAAGCTCTCAGCTATGCTCCAATGAAGGCTTACTACCTTGCTGCCCTGCATCTGCCAGGATGGTCATGGACTCTAACTCTCTGAAACTGTAAGCCCAAAATAAACTCTTCTATAAGTTTCCATGATCACAGTGTCTTATCACAACAGAAAATTAACTAAGACATTGAATGAAGTCTAACCTACAATAAAAACTCTAGCACCACTGAAACAAATGAAACTGCCAAGAGCAATTTCATGGTTTAAATGCTCTAAAGAAACCAGAGCAGGCTACTGGGATCTTGGTTTGAATTTTAACTACTGTATTAACAACCAGCTTTAATGAGTTCAGTCCATGATGCGTTATTAGCAAATGATGGTGAACATTTTCTTCCCTTCCTCTTTGTTCTTTTTAGTTATCTCTGGACCACTAAAATATCTTTTGAACTTACCTTCCTGCCTTCACTCTGAGACTCGGACTCATTCTGAATAGATAACTCATTACTGTGATAGTTTGAATGTAATTGGCCCCATAATAATTCACAGGAGTGGCACTATTAGGAGGTGTGTGTGAACTTGTTGGGAGGAAGTGTGTCACTGTGGTGGTGGGTTTTAAGGTCTCCTTTGCTCAAGCGTCCCTCAGTGTAACACACAGACCATTTTCTGCTGCCTGCAAGATGTAGGACTCTCAGCTACTTCATCAGCTCTGTGTCTGCCTTCATGTCACCATGCTTCCTGCCATGATGAAAATGGACTGAACCTCTGAACTGTAAGTGAACCACCCCAATTAAACGTTTTCCTGTATAAGAGTTTCTGCGGTCATGGTGTCTCTTCACAGCCATAGAAACCCTAACTAAGACAACAACCAAGATACTTGAAATGGATTCAACATTTTATTTTCTATTCTTTTAAAGAAAGCATTAGAAAATAGTCTATCAATTAAATTAACACCTCAAAGCAATACTGTCCAGTGATCCTTCATTTATCCAAAGGAAACTCATGTACTCATGTGGTTTTCCTAGCCTGGTACAATGTGTATGTAATGTGTGAATGTGGGCAAGCAGATGGGAATGCTGAAATGCAAAGATCAGATGAAAGAGACCTTGCTAACTATAGAATTATTCAGCATGGAGAATCTGGGTTTCTGGGACTTCCTTCCTGAAAGAGAAATTTAAATGGTAGACAAACCATCATCTGCATAGAAGGCTGAAATCAATATGATTTGAGGTTTTTGTTTGTTATTATTTAATGTTTACAAAATAGACTCTCGTGACGGGCAGGAACATTTCTAAAGGAAATGCAAACTTTAGAATAATTTAGCATTGGCAGAGGTTTTTTTTTTTTTTTTCATCTTTTAGATGTCTCATATCTATTTTATCCTCTATCTTTGTCAATAGAAATAAAGGTGCAGAGGACAGACATGGGAGAATACACTACACATGTACCACAGCCCCACTGTCTCCTCTACCTCTCACACCCTTGGCTCTCCTTGACTCCTTGGCCAGACTAGACCAGGAAAGATTTCTGATTATTCTGCCATGTGAAACTTGAAATACTTGCTCTGGAGATTAAACTCTCCTCCCTTTGGTGTCTATACTCACCAGATTAACTCTTAATACAAGGTTATCACATTACACCCTACCCATAGTTTATAATTCCCCTGGAGACAAAACAAAAAAAAACAAAAACAAAAACAAAAACAAACTTTTCTTCAGCCTCCTGAGCCAAGTGCTATTCATCAAGACCTCATTATGGCAAGCACAAGGCAATGTGTGCAATGTATATTATTATTGCCTCCAACCCAAGAGTAAACTGAATACAAACAGGTAAATCATTTACTCTACATCTTAACAACTAAGTCATAAAACGCTGTGTCAAAACTTCTCTGTCCAGCACCTGAGCCCTGGGATCTTCCCCACTCATCATCTGAGTGTCCTTAAATAAGATTCTAAGCCTCACTCTAACTAATATTTGTTGTGTAGGAGTCAACCATAAAGCTCTTCATTCTAAAATGAAGCTTCATTTTAAGATGATGTGTTGGCCAGCAGTGGGCTCAGAGGTTAGAAAGATAAATATTTTAATGATATAGCACTGTTGTTACCAAAATTTTAGCATTTATGTATACTTTCCTGCTTCCATATAAATTATGTTTAGGAACTCCACCTTTCTAATTATGAATTTCACACATATTTTTCTGATTTTTGAAGTAATGGGGAAACATTCTCTGGTTAAATAAATATGTACTAACAGGTAAAACATTTCATAATAGTCAAAAGTGAAATTCAGATGTTTTTCAAAAAATATAAATAGCAAACATTTGAGACACTTACTCAGACTGAAAATTTTGTGAGTTTTTTAGTGTAATCTAAATTGACTTTGTTGGAACACATGCTTACATTTATTATCTTCTGTTACTCTCAGTTTCAAGTTAGTAGCATATGATGGGATTTCAAAGAAACTGCTGCTACTTTGTAGATATACAGCCTCAGCAGAACTCGCTCTCTTACCTTTCATAGTTGACATATTCACACAGCACACAGCACCTTCCATTATCCTGATATTCACTCACTGAGCAAGGACCTCTAAAGCATACAGTATAAAAATCTACAATGTAGGGCTAGAAGTGTCTCAATGATCAAGTGTTTATGCCAGGTTCATTCTTCAGTGCTAGAGTGCAGAGGACCCACAGAATTTATAAGAGAAAGACTTAAGAAAAAAAACACCTGGAAACAAAGCAATGTGTAAACAAATGCGATGTAAAGAAACAGAGGTGGGCTACAAAATGCATGTTCTTACTGGTGTGGTATCACAGGCCTGTAATCCCAGGCAAGCGTCTCTCTTAGCTATGAAGTTCATTCTTGATTCCCCATCTCCAGGCTTGAGGCCCATTTCTTTGATTGTTCTTTCAAGTTTAGTTCCCCTCATCGGCTGGACGACCAACTGACATGTCTCTTTCATGAAGAGGGTGGAGCCTATGTCATATTTGGGGAGGAATTTTCTCAAGAAGACTTTTAAATTTAACCCTCAAAAGACAAAATAGAAAAAAAATTAAACATTTCCATTCACACTTCTAAGATTCCTCTCCCTTAGCACTGAGCCTATATTTCTTTTTGTTTCTTTAAGCATTCTTTGAAGATTTAATAGTGTCAGAGGTACAGAGCACACAGAATGGGCACGCCAAACACAAATATGATGTTAAGTTACTTGAAGCATTGAATAATTAGTCAGCTGAAAAGACAGCAAGATTCATAGGCTGGTGCTCCTCTCAGCCTTGGTCATCATCCTTGGTTGAAATGGGTATTGGTTAATGCAGACTCAAAACTGGTTAGCCTTGTTTTGCAGTGGGTGATGGTTAACACAGAGACTCATAACTGGTCAAAGTGCTGAGAGTAAGTGATTGCTGAGTGCTCAGCTCTGAAACAGATTATCTGTATCTGTAGATGAATTTCTAAATGGTCTTATTAAATAAAAAACACAGAGCCAGATATAGGGAGGGGTTAAAGCCTGAGAGAGATCAGAGGAACAGGAACAGCCACAAGCTAAGCTCACCTCACCCATACCTCAGCTTCCAAATGCAAGCAACTTCCTGTCTACCCAAGCCTATGTGCCTTGCTGTTCTGCCATCTGATTTGCTCTCTCTACCCAGCTACATCACTTTCTCTTCCTGCCCAGCTCTATCACTTCCTGTATGTCTGTACAGATGTCCAGATCTCCAGGGTTAACTAGTGTTGGAATTTAAGGCATGTGCCACCAAACGTGGATCAGTTTCCAGTGTGGCCTTGAACTCACAGAGATCCAGACAGATCCCAGTCTGCCAAGTGATAGGATTTAAAGGCATGTGCTAACAGTACATGACTTTTATGTTTACTTATAATGGCTTGGTTTTTCCTCTGATCTCCAGGCAAGCTTTATTTATGAAAGCACAAATAAAATATCACCACATTTCAGCACAAATAAAATATTGCTACATATATCACTCCCCACCCCCAAGACTCAGGGAATATTATGGAAGAGAGAGTAGAAATAATAAATAGGCCAGAGGCTTGAGAGTATTGTGAAACACTGTCTTCTAGATATGACAGAGTTCTTCTATCATGAACTCACAACCAGTTCTGCATAAGGCCTTATAAACAGGGCTGCTGTGGATATTGCTCTGTATAAATAAAATGCTGTTTGGCCAGTGGCCAGGCAGGAAGTATAGGTGGGACAAGAGAGAAGAGAATTCTGGGAGGTAGAAGGCTGGGGCAGAGAGATGCTGCCAGCCACTGCCATGACAGGGAAAATGGAAGGTAATGGTAAGCCTCGAGCCACGTGGCAAAGTATAGATTGATAGAAATGGGTTAATTTAAGATAGAAGAAGTAGATAACAAGAAGCCTGCCACAGCCATACAGTTTGTAAACAATGTAAGTTTCTGTGTGTTTACTTGGTTGGTTCTGAGCATCTATGGACCTGGCAGGTGAGAGAGATTTGTCCTGACTGTGAGTCAGGCAGGAAAACTCTAACTACACAGGGCCCATAACCTTCTATCATGGATGAGGAGGTACTCCTGCAGCCCTACCCCTAGTTGAGGAGTTAGTTAATAACTAGGTAGTTAATGATTCCTGGGAGAAGGCAGATCGTTTTCTTCAGTTCTGTAGCCACTATTGTCCATGTCCTGGTAAATAATCCTCCAGTTATACATATGTAAACAACCCTAACTAAATTTAATAAACATTGACCTAGTTTGGTTTCTGTTACTGTGATAAAATACTTCCTAAAAATAATTCAGTGAGGAAAGGGTGAATTTGGCTTATAGGTTGCTGTCCATCTTAGAGGAAACAAGGCAGAAATTCAAGGCAGGAACCTAAAGGCAGGAACTGAAGCAGAGATCATAGAGGAATTCTGCTTAAAAGCTTGCTTCCTCTGGCTTTCTCAGATATATATATATCCCAGGACCACTTTCCCAATGGTTATCACTTCCCACAGTGAGGTAGAACCTCACATGTTAATCATTAGTTAAGACAATGCCCCACTGGCCAATCTCATGGAGGCAATGTCTCAACTGAAGTTCTTTCTTGCCAAGTGACTCTACTTTGTGTTGTTTGCAAAAACTAACCAGCACAGTCTCCAAAACACACACACACACACACACACACACACACACACACACCAAAGACATGAAGGTAAGAGGGAGACCTGTTAGAAAGAAGTGGTACAGTGTGATTGAGAACAAGATGAGAGAAGGCCATTGGTGGTGAATATAACCAAAATATGTGTGTGTATGAAATCATCAGATGTTTTAAAAATACATTAAAAACTAATTTTAAAATACAGATAGAAATATATAGCAGAAATAACAATGACATAATATGAGAAACCAAATGACAGTACCAAGACTGCATCTAACAATTAGAACACAAATAAAGACAAACTTAACCCACTGCAAACAGATGTTTCTCTGACCAAGACTGGGAGCCGTAGAGTGTATGAGCACCATGAATCATAGAATCTATGACTCTAGCTTACTTTTCAGCTGACTGAGAATTCAAATCTATGAATTATTTTACTTAATTTAGTCTTATTGGTCATTGCCATTTTTGGCTCAATAGATCATTATTTACTCTTAGACAGTCTACCCACACAAAGTAGGGAATGACTCATTCACTGAGTAGGTAATTGAAAACATGATTTCACAATCCCCTTATCAATTTGGTTGTTATTCAGTTCAGAGTACATTTGTCATGCAGCAGGCATTCTATTAGCTACCAGGGACAGACATAACCATAATCACTATCAGAAAGACACCACCTTCTTGTGGTAATTTATCTGCATTCTCAAATCTCAAAGCCTTTGTATGTGTCATCTGCTTGCATAGTTTACAAAGACTCAGCATGTGCTTTTTCCAATCATGGTCTCAACAATTCTCAGTCATACAATCTCTCCTCTTTCTTGCTGATTGGACTTCTGGAGCTCCACCTGGGGCCTGGCATAGGCTCTCTGCATCCACTTCCATCAGTTATTGGATGAGAGTTCCAGCACGACCATTAGGGTGTTTGGCCATCTGATCACCAGACTAAGTCAGATTAGGCTTTCTCTCGACCATTGCCAGCAGTCTACAGTGGATGTATCACTGTGGATTTCTGGGGACCTCTCTAGCACTTTGCTTCTTCCTGTTCTCATGTGGTCTTCATTTATCATGGTCTTTTATTCCTTGTTCTTCCTTTCTGTTCTTGATCCAGCTGGGATATCCTGCTCCCTAAGCAAAAAGCACAGGGACAAATAGCCAAACTAATGGAAACACATGAATTATGAACCAAAAGCTGTGGAGCCCCCAACTGGATCAGGCCCTCTGGATAAGTGAGACAATTGAATAGCTTGAACTCTTTGGGAGGCATCCAGGCAGTGGGACCCGGACTTGTCCTTAATGCATGAGCTGGCTGTTTGGAACCTGGGGCTTATGTGTGGACACTTTGCTCAGCCTGGAAGGAGGGGACTGGACCTGCCTGTACTGAATCTACCAGGTTGAGCTGAATACCCAGGGGAGTCTTGACCCTGTGGGGAGGAGCTTGGGGGAAGGTGGGGTGGGGGGAGGGAGAGGGGAGGACAGGGGAACCCATGGCTGATATGTAAAATTAAAACACAAATATCCGTTTGAAAAAATATATATATTTAAAAAAACAAAGACTCAGCATGATTAACATACCAGGGAAGCCAGAAGAGCTCAAAAACCATAAAACATGGTCATTCAGATAATTCAAGAAAACGTATTTCACAATTTCAATTTCAACAGTGAACTTGGACTTAAGAAACTGGGTTTCAGGTATTGTTTCATTAATTTGCAGTGTTTACTTGCATAATTTAATTATATCCCTGAAGAGTTGACTTTCCCTGGGTGTGGGGAAGATAGGGAACATAAATGATCTGTAGACCCCTTCTGACCGAACTCAGCAAGGGAGTCAACGCCTAGGAAAGGAGTCAGTACAAGTAGCCAGTCAGTCAGGTCTACAGGTTGAGTGAAGAAAAGAGAGGCTCCGTTATTCCGTGACATCTCCTGCTCTCTGTGCCTTGCCTTACTACACAGGGAATCATGCTTCCACTGATCAGAACACATCTTAAGTCGGATGTTTAATATAGTTAATATTTTGGGAAACAGAACTTAAAATAACTTGTTTAGTTGCAACCTCCTACTTTAAAATCATTTCTTGGTAGGTTGAGGCCACTCTCCTGGCTATCAAACAATAATATAGTCAGTGAGATTCAATCTTTCTTTGGTTATATTCATTACTAAATTTATTCACTTAAATCTCTCTGATATAAAGTGGACAAGATTAATTTTTAAACTTAACTTTTGCAACTTTCCTGTAAACATGAGATGCAGAAAAAGTAATTCCACCAGTAGAAAAACAAGTATTGTCAGCAATTTTTGTCATCTTACGCTACTGGATGACTAGCTCTGTTTCTAAGTCACGTAGACTTTGGCCTTCCAAACCCCAATCTTCCATCTATTACTAGATCAAGATGTGGTGCCAGCCTCATCAAAGCCAAGGGATTTTCAGTTGCAGAGCCTGTGAATCCCAACCTCTAAAGTGCGCCTAGACTGATTGCTTAATTCACTGATGCGAAAACAGTGTTGGACAGAATTCTACGGAACCTGAGTTAATCTATTGTTCCTTATAACATGCAACCAATACATCACCTTTGCACTAATATATGTAACCTTTTACCCATAGATGTACATTCCTACTTTAACTCTCTCATTTGACGTTCCCATGAGATTAGACTAAATTATACTTCGGGGGAAAAATGAAAGAACAAGATGGAGGAAAAACCCTGAATTTCATGCATGTGTGATCATCCAACACTCTCACATTCTTCCATTTCTAAATATACTTCTTTTTTTCTGATTAGCTTGCTCGTGTTTTAATTAAACCTTTTTCACACTTACTATCAACACATAAATAGCCGTTTACATTGCAGACTATCTGCATACACGCTGTGTAATCTCTTCCAGGTAAAATTAGGTTAACTCAGCCACCATGAATATAAACAACACCTTTCCTTATTCCTCTGTGACTTCCCAAGTTAGAACCTCCTACACTCCAGACACGAAAGTCTAACTCTACAGCTCCCCATCCAAATGAAATTTCCAAAAGAGGTACAGCCCAGTCTAAATAGAGTCAGACCAACCTAATAATTGGCTTGTCTGCTCTATTCTCTTTGCCTTCAGAGATGCCCAGGAAACTACTGACCTATTTTGTTCTCAAGTCAGAAACAGTAAGTCAAAGCTGTGAAAAAAGACTAACTAATACAGAAGACCTTGATATTGTACATATCATCATAATTATGAATAATTAATTAATGGTAATGTTTATATTTTGACTAGAAGAAAAGTAAAAGGACACAGGGGTGTGTGTGTGTGTGTGTGTGTGTGTGTGTGTGTGTGTGTGTGTGTGCACATGTGTGCATGTATTGAGTGGTTAAGTGCATTTTCTTGAAGTAAATCTGAGCAGGTAAAATATTAGCAACTACCAAGCCTTCTCCCATCAGCTTCTCCTCTCCTCATCACCATATCCTGTCCCACAACTCTGGCAGAAGTCCCCTGCTTTACCAGAGCCTACTCCAGCACCTAGATTCCCAAGTTACCCTGGCTGCCAGAACCCCCAGACAGGCACCCTGCTGGACCAAAGGACACAGCCAGTCATCAGAACTGCAGGCCACACAGGCTAGAAGACCAGAGAGAAAACAGAAATCAAAGGGGAAAACACCCATCCAAGAAAGACAAACTCCTAAATCAGTACCTAAACCTATAATTATCCCAAACCCTGATGCCTAGATGTCAGTGAACACAATCAACAACAGTCAGGGCGATATGTCACCACTAGAGCCTAGCTATCGTACAACACCAAGTTCTGAATATTCCAACACAGCTGAAGCACAAGAAAATGACCTTAAAATCAACTTTATGAAGATGCTAAAGGTCTTAAAGAAGAAATGAATAAATCCCCTAAAGAAAGCCAGGAAAAAGCACACACACAGGAAAAGGAATTGAATAAAACTGTTCAAAACCTAAACATGGAAATAGAAATAATAAAGAAAACACAAACTGAAGGAATCCTGGAAATGGAAAATCAAGGTAAGCAACCAGAAGCTGCAGATGTAAGCATCACCAACAGAATACAAGAGATGGAAGAGGGAATCTCAGATATAGAAGATACAACAAAAGAAATAAATCCATCAGCCAAAGAAAATGTTAAACCTAAAAAATCCCTGACACAAAACATCCATGAAATCTGGGACATGATGGAAGAAGCCAAACTTAAGAATAATAGGAGTAAAAGAAAAAAATGAATCCTAGCTCAAAGGCCCAGAAAACATTTTTAACAAAATTATAGAAGAAAAAATTCCTAACCTAAAGAAGGAGATTCCTATAAAGGTACAAGAAGCTTACAGAACACCAAATAGATTGGACCAAAAAAGAAAATCCCCACACCAGATAATAATCAAAATACTAAACATGCAGAATAAAAAAAAAAAAAAAGACTATTAAAAGGTACAAGGGAAAAAAGCCAAGTAACAGAAAAAGTCAGAACTATCAGAATTACATCCAATGTCTCAACAGAGACTCTAAAAGCCAGAAGGGCCTGGACAGATATCCAGCAGACCTTGAGAGATCCAGACTACTATACTCAGCAAAATTTTCAATCACCATAGATGGAGAACAAGATATTCCTTGATAGAATCAAATTTAAACAATATCTATCCACAAATCCAGCCCTACAGAAGCTACTAGAAGGAAAACTTCAACCTGAGGGGGTTAAATATACTTATGAAAACACAGGAAATAAATAATCTTGTAACAGAAATATCACAGGTGTTCTGTTCAATATCAGTAAATGGGGCCTCATGAAACTGAGAAACTTCTATAAGCAAAGGACACTGTCAACAGAACAAAACAGCAGCCTATAGAATGGGAAAAGATTTTCATCAACACTACATCTGATAGAGGGCTAATATCCAAAATATATAAAGAACTCAAGAAACTAGACACCAAAAATCAAATATTCCAATTAAAAATAGGGTACAGATCTAAACAGAGAATTTGCAACAGAGGAATTTCAAAAGGCCAAGAAACACTTAAAGAAATGTTCAATATCCTTAGCCATCAGGGAAATTCAAACCAAAACTACTTTGAGATTCTATCTTATGCCTGTCAGAATGACTAAGATCAATAAACACAATTGACAGCTCATGTTGGAGAGGATGTGGAGCAACGGGGAACATTCCTCTACTGCTGAACTATTCCTTTGGTGTATCATTTCGGGTCTTGAGACACAAAGAACAAAACTGGCAATAAATAAATAGATAAATAAATAAATAAATAAATAAATAAATAAATAAATAAATAGATCTATCTCTCTGGTCAAGTGGGGATTGTATTTTAGTCTCCAACTGTATTTATATACAGTAATATTTTAATACATCCATTGAGTCCTTTAAATTTTCTATACATATAATCTATAGCTACAAAGAAGGAATAGATGGCCAGTCACGTAGCCCTCCTTCTATCACCCTAAGCAGATAATACCACCTAGCTGTAGCTTTTTTGGAAGGCGTATTTACCAGCATTTGTGCAAATACCCTTTAAGAAAAGCAGACTTTATAGCAATGATCTAAGAGCTGCACATTCTACTGTCAAAATGCCATTTGCCTGTTGCAGGTATTCCCAATCCTCACATAAAGATGAAAGCCACAAGCTACTGGCCATTTTGTTCAACAGTAGCCCATGTCTGACTCCTCACTTACATTTTCTTTCCTCCTCCTCTCCAGCCTCATCTCTCAGTAGCAATTAGATGAAAACAGTGTGAGGCTCTATGATATACCATATTCTACTGCAGAGGAAATACTAACTTATGAGGAGACACACCAGGACTGCTCAAGGAAGACCTGGATGATTCTCAGTTTGATTGTTTTATAAATTAAAAGTCTTACCATATTAGCTCCATGCAGACTATAGAAAGTATGCAACCACAAAGTCCCCTTACTTAACTTTAAAAGGCATAAATAATTTTTGGGCAACTGCTACGTATACCATATACTATAAAATGTATATTATATAATGCCATGTAGAGTTCATAGGGTTAAAAGACAGTGTCTGCACTCAAAATAATGTGTGGAGCATGCATGCATGTGCCCTTGCATGGGAAAGAAAGGAATACAATAAATGAATGATGTCATATCCCACCCCTGTTTTAATACCTGTTCTCCATCCTCCCCATGCTGCCCATGGACATAGAAAGCTAGAACAAAAACATCTTATTCATAGCATACAAACACAAAATATAACTTCATAGTTCAACTAACTAATATTTACTCAGTTGTCAGAGACACCTGGCACAGTTACAGTTTGTGGCAACCCCTGTCCACAAAGGAGATTAAGATACAATAAGGAAGAAATCTGGGGCTGTGGGGTGGGGTGGGGACTATGATCAAGGTAAATACACGTTGGTAACGCGTGGAATTAAGAAGCAATCACACTAAAAAGATTACATATAAGAAGCAAAATGAATTTGTTTTAAATCTTTAATCTCTAGCCTTGAATTTTTAAAGATTTGGTGATTGTTTAAAGGCATATACATGGGAGTTGTTTAAATGGAACACAATCCTGCAATTTTCCTTTCCAACTCAATTTAAGCCCTTTGTGAGGATCTTGGACCAACTCATTTGTTTCTCTTCTTTTCAGGACCTCATGCATAATGATGCCTATGTGTCATCCACATTGAAAAAGAAACTAGTACATGTTAAAGAGATGCTGGCATTAAAACAAGTCCGGGGTGACTGACAGGGAGATGGAATTCTCTAAAACAGCAGTTCTCAGCCAGTGGGCAATGACCACTTTGGAGGTCGCATATCAGATATTTTGCATATCAGACATCTATAATACAATTCACAACAGTAGCAAATTATAGTTAGGAAGTATCAAAAAATAATATTATGGTTGGGGGTCACCATAACATGAGGACCTGTATTAAAGGGTCACAGTATTAGGAAGGTTGAGAACCATTGCTCTGAACAAAAATCAGGAAATCTTCCATTTCAATACCAAGCACCAGCTTCTTAAGAGTCTATTCTCTCCTCAGCATAAGAAAATGAGGACTAGAGAAGTTGCTAGAAGAGAGCCCAGGCTGCTCTTGCAGAGGAGGACCTAGTTTGATGCCCAGCACCCACACTGAGTGACCTACAATAGCCCGGAACTCTAGTTCCAGGGCATCCAAACCCTCTCACCTCTGTGGACATCTGCCCTTATGTATATATACCTCCCACGGAATTAAGAATAATTACAATGGTTTAATTCTGCCGAATCACAATGCAGTGAGGTATTTAACATTCTTTTTATTTTTACAATTTTAAGAATTTAACCCCTCCTCATTTTCACTTTTCAACTCCTCCTATGTGCCCCCTCTCAGTCCTCAAATTCATGGCTTCTTTTTCCTTATTGTTGCACATAAATATGTAAATACAACCTGATGGGTCTGCTTGGTGTTAATTGTGTGTCTGTGGTTTCACAGCAGATCATTGGTATTGGATAACTGTGGTGGTTTGGGTTTTTTTGCCAAATTGACAGTAACTAAAGTTATCAAAGAGGAGGGAGCCTCAGTTGAGAAAATTCCTTCATACAATTGAGTTATAGGCAAGCCTGTAGGGCATTTTCTTATTTAGTGATTGATGTGGGAGGGTCCATTGTAGGTGCGGAATCTGGTGGCCCTGGATTCTATGAGAAAGCAGGCTGAGCAAGCTATAGGGAGCAAGCCAGTGAGCAGCAATTCTCTATGGCTGCTGCATCTCCTGCCTGGTTCCTGCCATGTTTTAGTTCTTGCCCTGAGTTCCTTTGATGATGAACAGTGACATGGAAGAATACACCAAATAAACCCCCCCCCCTTTTTTTTTACCCAAGTTGATTTTGGCCATGATGTTTCATCATAGCAATAGGAACCCTGACTAAGACAACCTATTAGGGGCATCATCCCTGGGAAGGAATAATTATTTATCTTTCAGCAGACAATAGTTTCCTGATGTTGTCTAGGGCTGGGGTCCCATAACATTTTATTTTTACAAAAATCATGAGGACTGCTTGAATGGTGGATGAGTAGATATCCTGGCTGTGCAATGTGAAAGCTCCATGGCTTTGGTGGGACTAGGGGTGTATCTTGGATCCATAGCAGATGGAATATTGAGGTTCAGCAGGTATGAGCCTATGACAAAGAAACAGAACCAGGCACCTACTAGTCCAGACAATAAGAATTGCTAGCCTGGCGGTGGTGGTGCACGCTTTTAATCCCAGCACTCAGGAGGCAGAGCCAGGCGGATCTTTGTGAGTTTGAGGCCAACCTGGTCTACAGAGCAAGATCCAGGAAAGGTGCAAAGCTACACAGAGAAACCCTGTCTCGAAAACAAAACAAAACAAAAAAAATAATAATTGCTGACAATCATTGTTTTTCCTTCAGCTTCTTCCCACAGGCTTTCTAGACAGTGTAAAGTTATCAAATGCATCACAGCATAACCCCATAGAAAGAAACTAAGCTTATTACAGCTGAGGAAGGCCTGACAGCAGGAGGCTGGGCAGTCCTTGCCCAGAGAGGAGTCATTTAAAAGCTTGTTAAGAAAGAAGCCAGCCAGTTTCAAAGAAGAGCTTGAGGGAAAATATAATACCAGAAACTTATTTCTAATTTACTTAATGAGTAACATGCTAATGGTAGTAGGCTTGGTAATTACCTTCATTTCATAGACTAGATGAAAAGAACACAATTATGTGGTCAGATCATTTTCTAGAACTCCAATTTCCCACCTGAATCAACGAACTTCTAGAGCTTTATGTTTTCTGTAACTCATAATTGAATCTAGCAGAACACTGTTCTGTGCTTAGACTCCATTCAAAGCACTTTTAATTAATTGAAAGAAGAAACTTCAAACAAACCATTGTGTTCATAAACTTAACTGCATTTGCTTGGAGCCTCCTTATTTTCTAAGAAAAGAAAAACAAACTTTAAAAGCTTTGGAATAGTGAACTGTATTACTACAGGTCAAATATAAAATAGTGACTAGCCCACCCTGTAATCTCAGTTACTCAGAAGGCTAAAACAGGACAGTCATAATTCTAGAGAACCAAAATATAATGTCGAGGGTAAGGGATGGATCAGTTGGGAAAGTGTCAGCTGTACAAGCATGAAACCTGAGTGTGGGTCTCTCAACACTCACTTTAAAAGCTGGTCGTAGTGGCATGTGCCTACATTCATTTTTTTTTTTTTTTTTTGAAGAATGACTAAAATGAAATCTTTTATAACTGTATAAATGTGATCCAAATGTGTCCACCAGTAGTTTTTTCAAAAGAAATATGCTATAAACAAGCAAACTACAACTGCTCACTGATAAGTATGGACTCCCTAGATTCTCATTGGGCTCAATCATAGACCACTCACAGTAATAGCTTTTTAGTATCAAGTGTAGTGTGATATTAAGCCTTTTTAGCTTTTGCACATACATGTTGCATTTCCGGCTGATAATGGAAAAAATTTTTCAGCATTACACTGTTAAGCTAAACTGCATCCATACTTTTTTTTTTTTTTTTAAGATTTATTTATTTATTTAGCATGTATACAGCATGTCTGCCTGCAAGCCAGAAGAGGGCACCAGACCTCGTTACAGATGGTTGTGAGTCACCATGTGGTTGCTGGGAATTGAACTCAGGGCCTCTGGAAGAGCAGTCAGTGCTCTTAACCTCTGAGTCATCTCTCCAGCCCAACATCCATCCTTTTAAATGGCATCAATATCAATGTCATCATCCCTGTTGTCAGACTTCACAGTTTCAACTTTTGATACCCTGGCAGTCTTCGAATAGACCACCTCAATATTTTCATCTTCATCTTCTTCCTCACCACCAGAAGATTCTTCCTCTGCTTCCTTCAATCATTTAATAAACGGTTCTGCTTTGACATGAATCTCTTTGGCATGTTCTTTTGAGACATATTTCTTGGAGGCCTTTTCTGACCTTTCTTAGATGGCCTCTTCTTCTAAAAGGTCTGCATCATACATCTCCTTCAAGACATATGGAATCCTGGAGATCAGCTGAGCTTGATGTGTTGCCACCACACATTCCAAGCCATGAAGAAGGTACCACTGAGCCTTTTTGCTGTTATAACAAAATCTCAAGAAATGGCACCTGTATTTCTTGATCTGCTCTCTTATCTTCTCATTAAAGAGAACTTCAGTCAAAACAAGAGGACCCGTGGCTTTTACATCCAGTCTTTCTGCCTCAGCAACAATTTCTTTATCAGATGAATCAGTAATGCCCTCTTCTTTCTTTTTCTTAACAAAATCAAACAGGATGCTCTTCTATAGTTCTTTCTAGATCATCGCTGAGTGTCAGAACTTTTGCATATATGTTCATGTTTTTTAGGAGGCAGAGAGAGGAGAATCTGTGGAGCTTGCTGGTCAGCTAGTCTTGCCAAATTGGTGAGTTCCATGTTAGTAAAACATCCTGTCTCAAAAAAATAGAGATCAGAAAGAAGGACAGCAATAGAGGAAGAGAGCTGAAATCGCTATCTGTCTTCCCCACACATGACACAACCTGCATATGCATGTGCACACAGGCACTCACACACACACACACACACACACACACACACACACACACACAAACTCAAAATACAAGTGTCATCTTTCAGTCTATTGTCTACATAAATGCTGAATGTGAGATCATAATTTGTATACACCTTTATATTCTGAACAGTTTTTTTTCATTGAACATAATTTTATGTTCTTTGTTATAAAAATTTTAGAAAATATGTATTCCTGTTACGTACTGTTCCCAGTGAAAACAGTGTGGGAACTTTTTACCTATAACTCTTTTGCACCAGGCCTTTGGCTAGCTCTAAATTTGTGGATCAAACCTAGTTGCAAGAAACATCAGTGTGGTAAAACGGTTATTAGGTACGTAACTAAATGCCTCACCCTATTGAAGTTGTAAATTCCATACTTGGATTCAATCTTCACAATGCTATTAGCCAATTTTTACAGAGAAAATAGGCTCAGGGAAAATAAAATGCAACTCACTTTAGCTGACAAAAATGAGGAAGAAGGGTAGGTGTTTTCTATTACAGCTTTTTTGTAATGATTTATGTGACCTTTATATTTTAATAATACCACATTCTTGATATTTATGATAATTTACAAATTTAAAAACTTGTTGAATTTTTAGCTCAGTGGTAGAGCACTTGCCTAGCAAGCACAAGGCCCTGGGTTTTGAATCTCAGCTCAAAAAAAAAAAAAAAAGAATTTTTAACTTTCAAAGCCCCATATTGTAGTGCCATGATTTTGAATTTGTGATTTTCGCATTTGTAAAGCTATTTTTATTTAGCTATTACATGAAGGTTTTTTTTTAAGAAATATTCAGTTAATTTTCTTTATTTTACCTAAGTTATCATCTTCTTTCTTTTCTCTTTTCTCTCTTTCTTTTTTTTTTTTTTTTTTTTTTTTTTTTTTTTTTTTTCAAGACAGGATTTCTCTGTGTAGCTTTGTGCCTTTCCTGGATCTCCCTCTGTAGACCAGGCTGGCCTCGAACTCACAAAGATCCGCCTGCCTCTGCTTCCTGAGTGCTGGGATTAAAGGCATGTGCCACCACCACCTGTCCCCTAAGTTGTCATTTTCATAGCAACATATTTCAATTCTATAAAAAGCCCATGGGAAGAATATGAATTTCCTGTCATAATGACAGTGGTAAATATCTGTTGTGTTTGTTTGCCCATCACCCCTTTTATAACAGAATTCCTTTGTTTTTTATGATTTTAATTTTTGAGGGCAGGTGATAAGCCCAAGCTTTTCTAAGAAGGAAATAATACAAAGTGATATGCACCGAGTTAGGTCTATGACCCAGGGTTAGGCAATCAAAGTCGGCCCAGGATACTTGCAGGAAGTTTGGAGAAAGATGATGATGTCTATATGTTTTCTGTTGTTATAGTGAAATCCCCGAGGCTGGACAATTTATAATAAATGCATGTTTATTTAGTTCACAGTTCTGGAGACTAAAGAGCATGGTGCTGGTGTGCACTGGGCTCTGGTGAGGACTCATGGATCTATCTCAGCATAGCAAATGACATAGTGATAGAGTATGTGCGAAAGGGGGAGATCACATGGTGAGTGAGAATGCCAAAGAGATTCAGAAATGTTTTGTAATATTCTGACTTTCACAAGGAGTAACCATGGCCCCCCAAGAATTACATCAGTCTCATCTGAGCATGATGTGGCCAATGACTTAATCACCTCCTTCTGTGCCAACTCTCTTATGATTTTATCCATTCTCAACAATATTCTAGGAACCTGTAACTCTGGGTGACAAAGCATATCCAAGCCATAGCAAATGGCTTCTCAAAGGGAACTTATTAAACTAATGGTGATGGAAACTTCTGTGGGCTGGAGATACAACTATTTGGTAGAGTGCTTGCCTATCATTGATGAAACCCTGGTTTAAGCCCCAGTACCTCATAAAACTAGGAATGGTGGCATATAACTGTAATCTCAGCAGTTGGGACATGGAAGCATTGTCCAAGGATTAAAAGTTCAAGATCATCACTCAGCTGCTCAGTGAGTTCAAGACCAGCCTGGAATACATGACAACCTGAAAAATAACAAAAGCCTGGAGTTGCTTGTAGGTGTTCTTGATTAGCCCCCCCATCAAAAAAAAAATCTACCAAAAAGCAAATCCATCAGAGAAAAGCAATATAGGGAGACAGGTTTCTCACTGCATAATTAAAGTAGTCCGTGAATAGGGACTGACAAGATGGTCCAGTGGGTAAAAATGCTTGCTGCTCAAGCCAAATATTCTGAGTTTGATCCTCAGGACCCTATGGAAGAAGGCAAGAACCCACTCCAGAAAATCACACTCTGACTCACACACACATGCCATGTCACACCAATAGCTGCACTTATACAAGCAATAATAACAAATAAGATCATAATAAATAGCGTACTCAGATATTCAGATCTGACTACATCCCTAGCCTAATTTTACCCTAGTCCTTTCTGGCTTGTGAACCAACTAATAGCTTTTTCTTTTTATTTTCTACCTATAAACAATTGAAATACCATGGAGGACAGTTACTGACAAATTGTGAAGTGTCAGGTTGGCCAAATTGAAGCAGGCTACAAGGTGTCGAGAATTCCCCCTTGTACTAGCTCAAAAGCAGTCCATCTGGCTGGCCAGTGGGGAAGCAGATGGCTACACTGCTGTCTGTCATACTTCATACTCAGCTTGTGTGTCTCCTGAAACTAGAACTTTAGGATATGTGATAGAAGAGGGTCAGATTGCTTCAGTAGCTTAACCAAGTCTTAAGTTTGCCTGTTTAAGTGCAAACAAAAACACATACAACCTTGTAATCTATGTTTAACAATCCAACATAGCTGAGAACCACATTGCCACGGGTTTTGCAAACTGAAAAAAAAAAAAAAAAACCTCTTCACCCAAGACAAAGTTAGTGAAAAGAAAGCCAGTGAGTCACCTGACAGGGATAAGAATTGCGTCTAGAAGAATCTGTGTGATTTCCCAGGCCTTTCTCAGCCAACCTGAGTGCTGTTTCCTGGCTGAGGAAATTAGGATGCTTAAGGTGAAGATGACAAAAAGCTGGATCTAATTATCTTAATTAAAAAACAGTGGAAGGAACATTCTGTCATAGCCACCTGGAGATATGGGAAAGATTAATTATCATTCCCAATTCCAACCAACTGCTCTGTATCACATAAACCTTCAAGCTAAGGGTTGAAATGCAGCTTGGAGTTTCAAGACCTAAGTCTAAGAAACAGAAAACACAGACTCTCTTGAGAGGATGATTCATCAAGATCTTAGGTTCCAATTACTAGTTTAAGACATTAGCTAAATTCGAGTTAACTGGCTGCCACCCAAGGCTTTAGGAAGGTTGTTCAGTCCTGAGGAACTTCAACCCTGGCAAAGCAATGTTTTTGGCAGTACTACCCACCAAAGCTTACCAACAGGATGTAGTTTGCTAACATATAACAATTGAATAGGGCATTTTCCCGGTATCAGTATCAAATGGAGCTACAAGACCATAATTACCCAGGAAAATCTCTCATGATTCAGATTGGCGCACAAAAGACTGTGAAAAATGCAATCACTAACTAGTGGAATCGTTCATTAGTTTCCTAATTCCAAGAAAGAATTTTGTTGAGGTCATATTTAGTTTTGCTGACTCCGTGTTTAGCCACTATGTTCACTATACATGGTTAAACAAAAACACCCTCTTAGTCATACATTGCTGGGCCATATGCCACTATATCCTAAACTGATAGAAAGACAGACAACAAACAAAGACTATGGCCTACAGGTACATAACATAACTATACAAAACATTATTTGTATATTTAGAGAAGAAAAGATGGTGGGTTGTTATCGTTTATGTTGTATATGAAATAATTGTAGTATGTTACACAACAACATTGCATGTATAAAGATAAACAATGATTTATTAACTTTAAAATTATATATTTTATGGAAAACCAAATGTTGTGTTGAAGACTACATTTTTTAAAAACAGAGGATCCTAATAACAGCACTCTGCTTTGGGTTGTGGATTTTTCTGAGGGTTGGAGGGGTTGGCCCTGTTCTTGGGTCATATTGCCTGTCACCTGTAGAATTCAATTACTGTTTATGATATGAGCACTTGACTCAAGACTCAACAACCAAAACAGACTCGTACTAAAAGTGAATCACTGGTATTACTAGTCTGGTAGACTATAAGCCTGGAACTATCTATACCCATCCTTGCTATGGCTTACAGAGATTCTGAGAATTAAACCAGTGAAGAAGGCAGACCAGAGAAGCATGGAGAGAAAAATTCTTGATAACATTCCGTGAACTCCAAAACTCATTCATGCTTGAAGCTTATAAATGCAACCCATAGTCCTCAGTCATCTGAAACAATAAATTCACTTTTCTGCTTCACAAGTTCAAAATGTATTTCTAAAACTTAGAGTACTAAGAACATGAAAGTACTTCTAGTCTTAATTTCCACTCTAATAATATAAATTCCCTTTCCTTTATTTCTTTGTTGCTATTTTATTTTCCTTTGTTGTTATTGTTATTGTGGTGGTAGTGATTTTGAGACAGTGCTCTGCCATAGAGCCCAGCCTCTCCTCAAACACACAAGCCACTGCCTCAGCCTCATCGTGGCTGTGACAGCAGACGTGGACCTCCACACACAGCTAAAAATGTTCATTTCCATGTCTTCCTCTTGTACAGCATTAGGTTTCTCAGAAGAAAACTTTCACAGAAAAACTTTCTACTTCCTTAAAAGGTACTTAATCACACACCTCATATAGTATTACGGGAAAAGAGCATATTTGCTCTAGTCATGTAGGAGACGTGAACCACCAGTGAAGAGAGCTACTATAGTACATAGACCTTAGCCATCAGGGAAAGGTGCTTGGCAATGGACAGTCCTAAGGAGAGAGTAGAATTACAATAGAGTCTCCAAAACACTGCAGTGAGATAACAGCCCAAAGTCAACGGGTTTGCAGCTGGTCATCATGGGTCATGCCTGTAACCCCAGCACTAGGACAACCGAGGTAAGAGGATTGACACCACTTCAAAGACAGCCTGGGCTGCTGCACGAGACTGTGTCTCAAAAAGCCAAGATGAATAAGTAATGCTTGCAGGAAAATCTGATAATAACAGCACCTCAAGCCACAGAAGTGAGAACGTGTCCCAAGGGGAACTGGGAGAGGTCTGTAGGTGCTACTATGTCTTCTGTGACTGACACTAAGCTAGTACCCACACTGACTTTAATTGGCCAGGTCAACAGTTGAATGGTTTTATTTCTCTGCTTCTTTAACTGGCTGCAAAGACTGTTTTAATGCCCCCCAAATCTTATAGGCTCTCTTTCGATCAACTCTAATTTACAATCTTGCAAGGGAGAAGATTTGGGGACCAGTGGTTCTTAGCTTAACCATACTGATACAGAGCAGGCTGAAACAGTCCTTTAACCAGATTGCAAAAGAAGTCCACATTTTTGCCTACCCTCATGCAGAACTCTCTTGCACAACTAAGAATATATTGTCCCTCTCCTGAGAAGAGGACACATACATGATGCCATCTTAGGACGAGTTCTCCTCTAGCAGAGTCACATTCCCTTTTTGTTAGCCGGGAAATGAATGCTAACCTCTCAGTCATTTTTCTTTTTGTTTTGTCATCTTATTTCAAAAATGAGATGAGCTCTCAGGGATGAAACTATTACCTGTAGACACAAGAAAATCTATGTCAAATGAAGGTGAAAATACTCGGGACATGACAATTACACGTTTACCATGTAACTGTAGGTGGCATTTGTACCCACCCTGTTCTATAAGCCATTCTGTATTCCCTTTACTCTCAAAAAGCACTTAAGAGAGTTGTAGGGAGCTGAATGTGAGTTCCTGGATGAATGTGTGTTGTTGACATGGGCATGGCCATGTCAAAAACCCTAGCCTCAGAGCCAGAGGGAAATGGGAAAGCCTTCCTCTGGCCCATGTGTGGATGGATGTTGATAGTGTGTGTAGAAAATATCCATCATAGATCTCTTCCTCTGTATATTTATGGCCTGAAGATTGCCCCTCTAAAGAAATTGCTTTTGCTAAGATTAACTAGATCTGTGTTCTTGATCCAGCTGTGTACCATAAACCCTGCCTCCTTGTTTATCTGTATATAGAAATCCTGCCTCCATGGTCAGCTGAATATAATAAACATGCTGAGTTTCCAGAGTGCTGTGGTTTCTCCATCAGAGATTCCAGTCCAAACAACCCCAGATTTTCTCTCTCTCTCTTTCTCTCTCTCTCTCCCTCTCTCTCTCTCTCTCTCTCTCTCTCTCTCTCTCTCTCTCTCTCTCTCTCTCTGTGCGTGTGTGTGTGTGTGTGTGTGTGTGTGTGTGTGTGTGTGTGTGTGTGTGTGTATGTATGTGTGTCTGTCTGTCTGTCTGTCTGTCTGTCCCTGGAGACAGAACAAGGACTCAGCAAAAAAATGGTCCCCTGAGAATATGTACATTCCCAAGCCCCAAGCTTTCATTCATCTGCAGTTTCTTATTAAACTCTGTCGCAGAATGTGGGTAATAATGGCACCACACATTGATTCTAGTCAATTAGGCAGCATAAGGAACCAATACTGACCAGGTGTCAGTCTTGACAACTTGTTTAGTTATTACTGTATCCCTTCTTGAAAATGATCAGTTTAGAGTTCTGGGGAATCTAAGACATCTAAACCAGTGGTCAAAAGGTGCAGAAATAAGAAGCAGAAGTGTCAATATCCATTCCTATTTCAATAATTTGAATTACAGCTCTAGGCAAAACAGGATCACATAGTAGTTTCAAATTACCTGATCCAAGAGGAGAGGATACCACTCCAGTCTCCAACAATATGACTTTATAGTTGGCATCATAGTTGTGTTTTCCAAATGTCATTCCAGAGAGAGGCCAGCTGCTTCACTGTGATAGGTGTCATGCTGAGACCAATATGGTCTATGGACATGAGCCCACTGCACATTGCATTTGTCATGATAAGTTCCATAACCAGAGGTAATTCTGGGTAGAATCCTATGATGTTGAATAAAGCATTTTGTAGGGAGGATGATTTGGATTCAAGACAACCACACACAATGGTTTTGGCAGAAGCACTAGAGGTAGAGAAGGCATACACATACCCAGAGATGGATCTATTCCAGAGTAAACAAAGATCCAATACATCCATGATGTAAATGATCCAGAGAATTTTCTTGTAGCATGAATCTTACAGGTCTTATTAATAAAATCAAACCTGAGGCCAGTTATTGGGGTGAATGCTGGAAGATCAGAGAAGCAGAACAAGCCACAGTTTCCTTACCTCGCCAGTTCCTCAGCTGGTCTTGTTTCCTCAGACTGCAAGCTTCTGCATCCTCATCCCAATGAATCTCAGCTGAACTATGCTGCTCCAAAGCCTAAAAGCTTAACCAGCCAAAATGCTTAACCAGCCAAATTCTGCTAGTTTCTTGTCTTCACTCTTTATATATCTTTCTATTTTCTGTTGTCACTCCCTGGGATTAAAGGCTGGATTTCTGGGATTAAAGGGGTGTGTCACCATGTCTGGCTGTTTCTAATGTGGTCTTGAACTCACAGAGATCCACAGGGATTTCTGTCTCTGGAATGCTAGGATTAAAGTTGTGTGCTACCACTGCCTATCCTGTTTAATATTGTGGCCTGGTCTGTTGACCCCAGATAAGTTTATTTCGGGGGAACACACAATATTTTGGGGAGCACAATACCATCACATTTTCTTGTCTGCATCTAACTATTGGTGACTTCCCAGAGAATGGTACCATACACATGCTCAGATTCTGTCTCAGATCAACTTTCTTCTGTCCATCTCATGCATATCTTCCATTCCCTCTCCTATACTATCATCTGTTCCGTTGGCTAGGATAGTAGTGGCTGGGAAAGATCAAAATCACTTTATTATTAAAATCAGTTTTTGTTGATGTCATTCTTCAAGGAGAATTCACATAGGACAAAATATTGTCATTCTTTGTAGGGAAAGGCATTTGTTCACTTACTTCTTCAGACTGTCTCGACAAATTTTCTAGGTGTGTTTCAATGCTCTCTGACTATTCATCAAACATTGACCACTGCATGTGGATCAAAGTACATCTATGACTTCAGCCATATTTCCCTACAGACAGAAATACACAGCCTGGTGGCCTGCTCTGGGGATTTCCCTCACCATTGTCCTTTAGGGCTATTCATGAACAGAATGTTCTCTCCCTCTCTCTCTCTCTTTTTTTTTTTTTTTTTTTTTTTTTTGGCTTTCTGAGACAGGGTTTCTCTGTGTAGCCCTGGCTATCCTGGAACTCACTCTGTAGATCAGGCTGGCCTTGAACTCACAAAGATCCACCTGCCTCTGCCTTCTGAATGTTGGGATTAAAGGCGTGTGCCACCACACCTGACTTGAACAGAGTATTCTTGAGTAGAGCTGCAAACTTACAGTGTTGTTCTTTTGAATACTGCCAGCATATTCTGCTGAAACTTTTGTAAACCAGGCCCCAGAATTTTGTTCTTCCTAATTTTGCTCCACATGATAACATGGGTGCAGGCTGAGATGGAACAAGCTGAGACAGAAGTATTAACCATGAGCATCTGTGACACTGGAAGATGGACTAACGTGTCATCAGGCACCTGCTTAATCCTGATCTTCTATGTACTGCTTCCAACTGATGCTGAAGTGCTCGTTACAGTCCCTAATAGGCAGCTCCTGTAGTCTTAATAGAGAATGGTCACAAATATACCTTGCCCAGTAGCAAAGCCAAAGCTGTTTTGGAAAAACAAAAGTTTGCTTTTGTTTTTTGTTTTGCGTGGGCATATATTTACTCCTGGATCATCTAAGCTCTGTGGCAGGCCCTCTCCTGGGAAGCTGGCAAAGGTCTCATCACAACTCTTCTCAAACCCTCACACTTCAGGCACCCTCAGCTCTGCTCATTCTGAAGAACCAAGTTCTGGAACAGCTTTATCCAAAGGGTTTTTTGTTTTTTTTTTCCCCTGGTCCTCCTCAGAATCAGAAGCCAAAATTTGGTGGGTGGGTTGGGATATTACACCAAAATGAGATGGACATTGCCTCCAAAAACCCAAGAAAGGCCCCAAGGTTTGTTAAGTCTTTGTTGATGTTAGAAAAGGACAGATGTGTGTGGCACCATGTACTTCATCTTTAAAGTGATGTGTTGACATGCTACAGACTACCGCACCCTGAACAGTGTTATGAAGGCAGCAAGCCCTGAATTAACATGTGGCACCTCTGTATTACATTTGCCTCTACATTTCCAGGGTTGGAAGTTTTCTTCTTCCATGTTCTGAGTCTCTTCTCTTCAGAAGTATCAACACTAATAAAGAAGAGCTAAGAGAGAATGAACAGGATCTTTAAACCAGTCATCCAAACATGCTCTGAAAGAAAGCAGAACCCTGTGCTACAAAAGGAGCCAAAGGCCACAGTTCCTCCTAATGGCCATTTAAAACAGAGAAGAAAAGGGAAAGGAAGGCCTGTTGAATATGCACCCACAGAATCATGATATGACATTACCCTCTCACATCAAGGGCATGAAGCACATCTGGGTTCTTGCTTCTTATCTTTCTTCCTTTTTTTTTTTTCTAAAGCTCTCTGTATTTCTTCTACTCTCAGCCTAAATCCTGCATCTCATCAACCATTCCTGTGATAATATACAACTTTCAATGGCCTTCTCTTGCCTCCAAGATAAATAGCAAAAAACACCCAACTAAAAGTTTCCTTCAAATAAGGCTCCTGATTGGGTTTATAGCCCTGACTGTGAGAATTCACGGCATGCAACCTTTTCTTCCATCATACCAAATCTGTCATATGCCACTGAACAGAAAGTGTTTTTTCAGCTTCTAATCTTCCCCCATCCTAATCCCTTAGCAAGGAGAGTCCTTCCTTCACCAGGATGACTCAAGTAGTCATCCTCAACACTCACTCCAAGTATCACCCCTCAGACTTCTTTGATTCCTCTAAAATGTGGTTGCATCCCATCTCTGGGTTGCCCTAGCCTGTACAGTGGTCAGCCATGATATATAAATGACTGGGTGGGTGTATCACCATCCTGTTTGGCCAATAGCACTAGCTCCCTTATCTATTCACTTGTAATTTGCTATTGATTTTGTCTGGGATGGTCAGGAGGGAATCTAATATGACAGAACAACTGGGTAATTATTAAAGTCAATAATGGGATGCTTTTTTGCAAAGATTTGCATAAGGGTCACTTAGAAAAGCCTGGTATCTAGTGTTTAATTCATTGATTTTCTTTTGTTGATCAAGTTGTGCATGAATCTCTCTGTAATAAAAAGAAATGATTGATCACTTAATTAAAATGTTAATCTTCTTTTTATAGTTTACTCTGTTAAAATTATGTTCTTGTCCCAGTACAATAGGCACAGCCTTCCCATAAAATTCTGCCTTCAGATGTATTACCTGTGAGATCTTTAATACATAACCCCATGTGGCTAATTCCTTCCTACTATAACAGGAAGAGAATTGTTACTGCCCATCTTCCAGATGTTATAGATGCCTGGCCTCCTTTTTAACAGGAGTACAAGCACTATTCAGATGCAAGCATTATGAATACTGCTGTGGATATCGCTCTGTACAAATAAAATGCTGTTTGGCCAGTGGCTAGGCAGGAAGTATAGGCGGGACAAGAGAGAAGAGGATTCTGGGAAGTAGAAGGCTGGAGAGAGACTCCACCAGCCGCCGCCATGAGAAGCAACATGTAAAGACACTGGTAAGCCACAAGCCATGTGGCAAAGTATAGATAAGCAGAAATGGGTTAATTTAAGATAGAAAAAGTAGATAACAAGAAGCCTGCCACAGCCATACAGTTTCTAAACAATGTAAGTTTCTATGTGCTTTCTTGGTTGGGTCTGAGTGACTGTGGGACTGGCGGGTAAGAGAGATTTGTCCTGACTGGGCCAGGCAGGAAAACTCTTAACTACAAATGGCGCCCAATGTGTTGGCAAGAGTTTCCACCTAAAACCTGAGAAAAAAGATTCTAAAACGGAGCTAAAAACAGCTTCCTAGTTGTCTCTCTCAAGTTAGCGGCAGCCTGCAGGTTTGAGGTACTATGGCGGGTTCCTGGCGTGTGCGTCTGACCTGCAGTGTAGCTGGAATGAAGAATCTACAAGCGGCACTTTACTCTGCTGCGTGGTAGATTTAGCCTTTGCTAGTTTAAAAAAAAGGTTTCTGGGCTATGCGCTGCTTTGATAGAACTGCTTCTGATAGTTGATGGTACACATGGCTCCAGACCCAGAGCCGGCAGTAAACTGAACCACCACCATGTTAGAAAGCTGAGGTGAGCAGAGCCAGCAGCCACAGCGGCGTTTCAGTCTTACAAAGATGGATATTACACAGAGAATCTGGTTTGTCTTGTCTTTGGGATTTTTAACTGCAGAAAAAGATTTGATCATAAAAGCTGTTGAGTTAAACAAATATGTGAATTTTAAAGGTACCTTGACTTCAAAATTTGGATATAAGGATATGTTGCTTTGGAAAAGAGTCTCTGCTTTTGTTTCCACAGAAAGCCAGAGGCTATGGATTTGTTCCAGATTAAGATACATCAGGTTTCATCAACCAAGACCACCTGAAAGGTCTCCGATGACACCATGGCCCAGATGATCTGACATCCAGAATGGTTTCAAGGCAACTGGCTCAGAGGTTCACCCTAATGGACTACTCTATAATCCTAAAATTTTCTTTGTGTCCCCATAAGATACAGCGCCCCCCTCCAGCAGGAAGTAGTAAGAGAAACTACGCCCACATTCCCAAAATTATCAAGCTGGCTTTGGAGATGGAATTGGCTCACTCCTTCTCTAAACCCAGACGTATTTTTAAAAGAAAAGGTTAAGAGATTTTTGTGTCCCAAATCAGAAGAGCCCTCTGGTGTGGGACAGAAAAAAACCAATATTTTTATTTAAAGCAGGTTGATTATAAATGTGATCTCTTTCTAAAGAAGAAAAGGGGATATGATACAGATATAATAGGATGAAAGAGTAGATTAAGGAACTTACTTCTAAAGAGCAACAACTTGTTTAAAATGTTTTACATTGGTATAGATTTTAGTCTATTGATACAAACTTAAAGTTAATTTTGTTATACTGTGTGCATATTTCTACTCATGTTTAAGGTATTATGTTTGTACAGCTCATTTTAAATTGAAATGGATAATTAAAAATAGATTAATAATTAGTCATCTATGATAATCATACTCATAGCCATGTTAGTTAAGTCTTCTAGATATACAGAGAGATATTTCAGATAGACAGGTAATCCTCAAACACTTAAAAGGTCTACAGAATATGGCATTTAAAATATTTTTAAAATTTAGACTTTCTGGACAGTGAGACATGTCTGCTCCTGGCAGCACCAATTTACTTCAGAGAGGAGGATGGGCACTGAAGACACTTCATATGGTTTTTATCTTCACCTTGGCAAAAATAGCCATTTGGACAAGAAACTGTTCTTGCCTGGACTGCTTGATCGACTGGACATACAGGACCCATAAAAAGGTGACCACTAAACTTTGCTTGACAAAATGGTCCTTCAGGTTCCTGCTTCACAGAGGAAACTGGCAGACATTCTACAGGACACTGAGAGAAGTGACTGAGAGACTCTAGCCCTGTGGGCTGAAGACAGTTGCCCCAACTTTACAAAGGAATATTAGGTGACTGTCCAGGCTGCCAGCTGTCTCTGTCTACTCTTGCAAGACTCCCGAAAAATGCTTGCATCCTTCTCCCGGTTCTCAGGTAATATTATATCCTTCTGAGGTCTTTGATGTGGTTGAAGGCTAGATTGTTATAATTTCCTCAGTTATGATAAAAGATAAGTTAGATATAAAACCTTATACTCACAAATATAAGATAGATAGGATATCTTCTTTAATATTGTAACTGTAATTCTTGCTTGATAATTGTTTTGTTATATGTAATTTTACTATGTAAAAGTTAAAACCTTCCTTAAAAAAAAAAGAAAAGGGGAAGTGCTGTGGATATCGCTCTGTACAAATAAAATGCTGTTTGGCCAGTGGCTAGGCAGGAAGAATAGGCGGGACAAGAGAGAAGAGGATTCTGGGAAGTAGAAGGCTGGAGAGAGACTCCACCAGCCGCCGCCATGAGAAGCAACATGTAAAGACACTGGTAAGCCACAAGCCATGTGGCAAAGTATAGATAAGCAGAAATGGGTTAATTTAAGATAGAAAAAGTAGATAACAAGAAGCCTGCCACAGCCATACAGTTTCTAAACAATGTAAGTTTCTATGTGCTTTCTTGGTTGGGTCTGAGTGACTGTGGGACTGGCGGGTAAGAGAGATTTGTCCTGACTGGGCCAGGCAGGAAAACTCTTAACTACAGAATACTGTGTGCTGAATAAATACATCGGTACATTTTATGACGTGTTCCATGGATAATCCTTGTGCTCTAAAATTTATTTGACATTTTGTCTGCACAATGTCCAAACAAAATAGGAATAAAATTAATGCCTTTAAATGTCTCCAATTCAAAGCTTGTGAATGAGTTAAAACCAGGAAAATACAGGTCTCTTTCATTCTTAGTTGGGACTAACATTTTCTATCAGTGTTGTAGGTTAATGGCTAATACATTGCTTTCATTAAAAAAAATAAGTAGTTTTTAGTCATAGTAATTGATCATAGTCCCATTATGTTGGCCAAATTTTCACTCAAGTCAGTTCCAACTCTATGACACAGAGTTTCCAGTTGAAAATTTTTAGGATCCTATGAAAGAATTTCTTTTTTTTTTTATTTCACAAATTCTCAGTTATGCCTGTGGACCTAAAAATGCCAGTGCTGACTAGATGGATGGAATTCGCTGAGGACTGATTTTCCCTAAATTCAAACCACCTGTGCCGCTCTGTTCCATTCATACAGAGCGTTATGAAGCTCTTGAAGCACAAGCTGGTCTGCCAGCTACTTGAAATACCCAGCTGGTGCAGCTGGAACCGTGACGACAGCAACAGAAATGAGGTCTTACACCAAGTGGGAATCATTGTACCATTAGCAGTTTCTTCCTCACCAGAAATCTTACCCCACAGTCACCACTCACTGCTCTATAGAAGCCATTGTAAATAAAGTCCCTCAAAATGAGATGTGGTTGTTCATTTCACAAAAAGTGTAATGAGCTCTTCCTATGTGGGGGAAAAAAAAAAAAGCTATGTCTGGTGATATAAAGAGAACACATCATTCACCATAAAGTCAGAGACACAGACCTGTAAGCTGCACATGTCCTAAAGAGAGATAGCTTCAGCAGAGAGATGACACTGGAGAAATCTTGAGAAATAGGGTAGCAAACTGATGAACACACGTATTTCTAGAGGAAGGAAGCCTTAGAGTTTTAAAGCAGGTGTCAATCTGCTTTGTGAATCCTGAAAACAAGTAAGTTAGACTCTGATATATGAGGAACACCCAGAGGTAGCTAGGATATAGCAGGACAATCAGAATGCCCATGGGTCGAACTAGATAGGAGACCAACGTGAGAGAAGAAGAATGTGGCAAGGTATGGGGTTATCCTGTGGGAGATACCAAGCATCTTATGGACTTTCTGTGACTATACTGGTTAATAGAGAAACACAGAGATTTGAACACAAAAGGGTTGATATGAAGATTTACTTATTACCCAAGTGTGGTGGTGGACTTTTATTATCCCAGCATTCTGGAGCTTAGGGCAGAAGAAGTGCAAATTTGAGTTAGTGTTGAGTTACAGAGGGAGGCCCTCTCTTAGTAGACAAAAAATCCAGACAAAACAAAAGACTGGGGTTATTAACTGTAAAAAGGGATGAAATCAGGATTAGCTAGGAAGAAGCCATGAGGAGTCTAGACAATATAGAAATAGCAGATTTAATGAGTGGCCACTGTGCCTTAGGATGAGACAGAGTTTGGGGATGAATCTGTTTCTACCTAACCTCTAGCTGTTTGCCCTATAGACTAAAATCTAGACACACACACACACACACACACACACACACACACACACACACACACACCAGAGAAGGACAGAAGTATCAAAGTTAACACAAGGGAGATGCCGAGATGCTATAGTGATGGAATTTGCTAAATGCACAACCTCTGTTTTGAGACACTACACATTGAGAGGTGGCTCATGGGAGATACTGAAATAAACTACATGAGTGGTGAGATACAGAGGGAGATACAGAGAGAGTGAACGGCTTGCTGTTGGGTTCTGCTGTCTGGTGTGAGCTTCAGGGCCAAGTGTTGAAGAAGCTGCCTGTCTGGAGAGAGCCTGATGCTCCAGAAGCTACTCACTCTAGCTGTAGAACCTCACAGAGGGAGTGTGGTCTTTCTTCCAGAAACATGACCAGCGCCTCTAGTGAGCAAACATAACTTTGTTCCACCTCTGCTTTCATAAAGCAGGTAAAGGGTAGTTTCTGAACAGCAAGACAGACACAAAGAAATCCCAGTCCAGATATAACAACAAAGATGAACAAAAGCCACAGGAACTGGAAACAACTTAGGCAGTGGAATTGGAGTCTAAAATGGAAGATTGTCGGGAAGATCCATGGATTCCTCTCGTGACTTTCTACAGTGTAACTGTCTTCCTTCAACCTAGAAGATGTAATGAAGTTTTAGTCTTTGAAGACAAAACTGAGATCTTTGGACTGGGAAATGTCATACTCAGTGTTTAAAAAAAAAAAAACAACAAACAATAGTATGAACTAGTAAACAAAAACACATGGAATGATAAATTATGAGATCTCTGAATTATTCTTCCATGGTATCCAGAAAGCTAGCTTGACTGACTTTTGAATTCCTGAACTTAAAATGAAATACATATAGAATAAGAGGGAAAGTGTAATATGAAAGATCCAGACAGAAAACACCGGTGGATGAAAAGACCTAAAAAGGGGAAGCATGGTAAGTGCTCTCCGAGAAATCAGAGCGTACACTGCACTCAAGAAACAAAAACGGGTATGAAGTGAAAGGGACCTTTGGAGAGCAAGAAGAAAACACTACAAAAAAGACGATGAAAAAGATATAAAGCTTAGCAGTGAAGATGAAAGACAGCATCAAGGAAATCATCCCAAAGTTAGAGGACAAAAACAGACAGGAAGTGAGAGAAGGTAAGAAAGTAAGGCGGCCAGACAGAATAGACGATGAGTTCGAATCATAGACGATTCAGAAGTCAAATGAAGCTCTAAGCAGAGGATCATGAGCATTGTAATTAAAAAATATGTCCCAGCATTAGAAGACAAGAGTTTTTAGATTTAAAATGAAAGAAAAAAAAAATCGAAACTACTTTCCATAATAAAACCATAATCAGCAATTTTAGACTAACAGATACACTGAGAAAACAGCAGATGACACCAAAATGAGGAATGAAATTAGTTTCCGGTATTCAGCACTTCAACTCATGTCTAGTAGACAATTAACTGATACAAAATTCTAAAAAAAAGGTCTCTTTCAACATCGAAATTGATGCCCAATTTACCAATGTTGTAATAAACTAAAAATGTTTACTGGTGAGTAAATTCTTAATGACTGTATTTCCCATGCACCCATACTCAAGAAATAGAGGATATTTTCAAAAAAAAAAAAAAAGAAGAAGAAGAAGAAAAAGAAAAAAGAAAAGAAATTTAAACAGAAAATGAGTAAAGAAGCAAGATGTCCATATTAGAGGGAAATTAAGAAAATCCGCAGCATGGTAAACAAAATAGGCACCTGAGGCTGCTTTTGCTGAAAACTGTTGACTCCTTATTTGGGCGCACGAGCTGACAAAACCTCATTGAAAACCTGATTCACTGTCTTCATTCTGTGTCTCTTATGTGGGGTAGTGGCTTTCCTCTGAACCTAGGCATGTCAGTCTCTAAGGAGGGCCGGGTTACTTCTGTGCTTCTCCTTAGAGGAGGAAGGCACACAGATAAGTCATTGTCCCAGATCTGCAGTCACCTTGGATTCCAGGAACAGCAGACCTCCAGGGACAGATTCCCCCTCCCGACAGGGAAATTATCTATGGTGTGGAGGAGGCCTAGGACCAGATTGATCTGTTCTTAGGAATGATAGCAATAAAAGCTCAGAGAATTATCGACCGGATAAGGCCTTGACCAGAAGTGCTTGATTATGCATTCCTCTTCTCCCTGGCCTTAAATTTTCCTATTTAAATCTAAAGCTCTTGTCAACATCCTCAAAATGGCCTTGGACCCTGAACCCATGTATTTGTCCTCTCTAAATGTGATCACATTGGATAAATCTTCTGTAATCTTTTAAAGTGGTATACTGCTGCGGATGGGTAACGAAGTCTAGCTTTGGAGAGCTGCGGAGCCCTGATTTTTCTCTAACCTCTGGTTACATAAGGAACGTAAGTTGCTAGACAAGGACTCTGCAGTGGTTCTAAAAAGCAGTTAATGCAGATAAACAAAACTGACACCTTCATATGGGTGACCCAGTACCATAAAGCTAATGAGAATGACCTCTGGGAAAGTGGTACCAAAGGCTGCTGGAAAACATATAAAAAATTAGCAAAAGGTTTAATTGGCAACAATCTAATAAAAAAAAGTCTGTTACTAATGTCAAGACAGATGAAAAATACAAGTTTCAGTAAATTTCAAAAATGTTCATCTATGTTATTTATATTTTCATCATAACAGCAAATTTAGATTCAAACAAAAACTTTCTAAACAACTTCGTTATAGTTAATAAGAAAAGAAAGGAAAAGAGAAGGACATTTTGGAGTTGGGGAACTATAACACTAATGAGTCAATGCATCCTATCTAAAAGGAAATAACAAAATACAAAACTACTATAGACCCCTATTACTTATAAATATGGCGATATTGAAGGGAGAAATCTTGAAAGCTCTCAGATGGGATGTCTTCTGAGGGAGAAGTTTACAAAGCCAATGCCAGAAAATTTTGTGCTTTGTTACACATTATTTTGCTCTGTTTAATTTATAGATGATGTACATGAATTACTTTTTCAAAAATAAAATTACTTTTTAGAGTAAGGGAAAGTATATTCCTTCAGAAAGTTGATTTCATATTAGCCCTCACTGATCAAGGGTGTGCTAAGCATTACTAGGTACTGGGCTCAGTGCTGTGCACTGGGCTACAGTTGGAAGAAGACTCAGTTCCTGCTCCTGTAGAGTTCATGTTATGGGCCAAAGAGAGAAAAATAAGATGACTACGTCAGAGGGCATTATTTGTAGATTCTAGATGTATGGTCTGAATGTGTAAGAAGACACCCATGCAAAAATTTTTACGGCCATCTTTTAATTTAGTCTTCACAAGTCCAATGCAGCACACTTTGGTAGCCTCACTACAGGGAGGAGCTGACTCAGAGATGTGCCAGTGCTAATGGCCGGCATGATTCAGACTCAGAGGGATAAACTAAAATATCTTCCCAGCTATGAAATACGGCATAGTTTACAGATTGTGGGCTGCAGTCAAGAAAAGCTGGGAAGTCCTTGGCACACATTACCATCACCCAGTACTGCTACCGCAGAAGACCTGCGTGCTACAAGATGCTTTTGTCATATAAAACACTCCTTAAAAGCTGAATTGTGGGATTGGGGATTTAGCTCAGTGGTAGAGTGCTTGCCTGCAAGCACAGGGCCATGGGTTCAGTCCTCAGCTCCGACAAAAAAAAAAAAAAAAAAAAAGCTGAATTGTAACCATCTATCAAAATGTGTTTCCTTTTTCTTTAAAGAAACTTCTTAAAATTTCAGTGTGAATGGATTCAATACAATCAAAAGGTGCTCCAGTGTTCTCTTCTCCAAATGCTAATATAATTAATTGTGATGTTAATAGATTCCTAATAATTTAAGCCTCGGATATTTTATTTTCCTGCAAATGTGGTCACTTGAACCTGCCATAGCTGTCTTCCCACAACTTAAAGGATGAAAGCTGGTAATGAAGTCAAATGCTTAATTTGATTTTGTATTCATTCTGCCTTCCTTGTACCAGAGCAGAGTCTACAGTGTGGTCCGTATATCTCCACGTATATTGTCCCGGATCTGCAGTCACCTTGTAGAGTGAAATGAAATGATAGACACCATAAATATTTGATAGTCTCTTCACTCCTGTCCTCTCTGTGCTTCCCATTCTGGCATTAGAAGACTGCTTTGAAAACACTAGGACGGGATTTCCTATTTGCTAAGAGACTTAGAATGTTTTAATATACCCTGGAGTTCAGAGTTCAGCCATTGCCAGTCTGTAAAACATCACTGAAATCATAGAAGCTTCCTAAATCCTCACCCTCAAGGTCTCATGCTATTTTCAGATTTAAATTTCCCATGAACTTATTTTTTGTGAGAAAATGAATCGAGGCCTTTCATTAAACTAGTATGATTCCCAAGTGTGTTTCCAATTAATTACAGTCATGTCAGAACAGGACTGTGGGAATTAAATTATCCTTTGTGTCTTCCAAACACATTTCCAAAGACATTCAGTAAAATTCCTGTAGCTGGGTTCCTGGTCTCAGAAACAGGCAGATCTATTTAACTGTATTGACCACTACTCTGAAGCTAACCTGTGTGTTTACATTGTAAAGGAAAGATGCAGAGCGCTAATCAGGGGACTCCCCAGCTCTCCAAAGCTCAGATGAGCTCTCTCCTGTAGCAAAGCAAGGAGTGGGAACCACAGCTCTTCAGCTCTTCCAGGAGAGTCCCTTCTTACTGCTTTTCACCCATGGAGTACTTGGCTTAAGGGGTAAATTTAAGGCATATTTGAGATTAAATACACTGAATTGATTAGTATTTTTATATTTGTTCATTAAAATAAGTTTTAGACGTTAAAGACTCACATTCCCCACACCTTAATACACCAGAGTTAATGTCAAATATTCTCCCTTTTCAGCCTGGTCTTCATAGTTTGTGTTTAAGTGCAGATATTCTAGCATGAAAGATAAAGCAGCTTCCATACAATATTCTTTTATTGGGGGGTGGGGTAAAATTAGTTGCAAAGCCAGGCTGAAATCTTAACATTATGGTTTTGGAATGATAGGCCCATTCTGATAAGACTGTGGCTTGCAATCTGGTTGTGAGACCACACTTCATAGTGCTGATCTTAGACTGTATCATGTCTAGTTAAAAGACCGTTATGTTACCCATGGCTCTGATGTGTGAGAGCACGGGGTTTATTTGATATTGATCATTTGTTCTGATTTTCTCCTTTGACCACTATAGAATGACTCCTTCAAGAAAAAGTAGGGCAGGAGAGATGGTTCAGTAATTAAAGATCCTTGCTATACAAGCCCAACCACCTGAATTTGATGCACAGAACCCATGTAAAGATCGAAGGGGAGAATTGACTCCACATAGTGGCCATATGACTGCTACACAGATTCTACCCTCAACATGAACACACACAAATTAATAAATAAAATGCTTTCTAAAAGAGGAAGGAAAGAATTGGCAGCTTCCTATAGTAATTTGCCTAATTACAAGCCCTAATTTGCCTCAATTTGTTCTAATTGACACTATTGTGTCATCCCATAGTTACTACTAATTGGATTATTTCTCTAACAGGACATGAGCCCTCAGGTAAGACTGCTGTTCCTGGGATTTTTCCACCCATGGCCGAGATCCCTCAGTTCCACTCAGAGGACCTTGGTGATCTCTGTTGACTTTCCTCTTCCCTGCACTTAATCCCATCAGCCACCCTGGATGCCAGCTGCACTGCTCTGCAGTATAAAGTTTACCTTCCTTCTGCTGCCACTGAAGCTGTGGTCTCTTCAGTTCGCTTTCTGTTTGAGAGAGGGATGGGATGTTTCTGTGCAAGGTCTGCCTTGTACCGTATGTATTCCAGTACGCTCTGATCTTGAAACTTTCTTCTGGTCACTTTCTTGTGCAGGGAACAAGTTCAGACACTGATTTGATTCTTTAGTATATAATTTATACATCTCAAAACAACTTTCTACTTTATTTAAAATGTTGTGCTCAGGCAATTTGGCTTAACACTTACTTTTTATTTATTAAAAGCTTGTGGCCAAGTATATGAGTCTATACTAATTTTGACACTTGAACAGAAAATAAAATACGTATTCATAGGCTACAAAAACTTGTGAAGTTTACTAATTTGAATGTTTCAGCATTTAGTTTATATCTCAATACTTATTATCATCTGGCCCTACCCTGTTAAAACGTTACCTTATGGCTATATACTATTAAATTTTCTTTGTATTTACAATTATTTGCTTTTGTACATTTCAATAAACTACAGTGTATGTTGTCATATCTTCAATGTTGATTTGACTTACATCTACTCATGGTACAATTTTGTCAGAGTAAGTTCTCAATGTTACCGTAATTGTTTTAAGGGGAAAGAGAGACTTGAGAAAAAAGATGCTGTCTGAAATATAGATATTTTGCTAATACAGGAAAATATTCCATATCTGTTTGGCATTGCTTTCAGAAGCAGGTAATATCACTGAGTATGACAGACAGACTAGACATGAGTTTATTTTTCCCAGGTAATTCAATGTATATTTATGGCCCAGATCTGACATGGCAGTTCCCTAGTATCTTCTCTGTTCTCATCTGCCATGTTGTCTGCTGTTCTCAGCTCCAAGGTTGCCATCTTTTCCCTCTGAAGTGTGATTCCAGCAGAACGAAACAGAAGCACCAACAAAGAAAAGGCAGTCAGTACTGTGACAGGAGCAAACAGAGAAGCTTACCAGCCCCGTCTAATGGTTGTCCACTGCCAGTTTCTGTCAGGGGGGATGGTGTTATATTTGGCCAGTAAAGGTAAGGAAGATTAGAAATACAGATTCATTTTAAGCAAGCAAATTAGCATCTCCCTCCCCGCCCCCACACACACACCAACAAATCAAGGCTGTATTAGAAAGTAGAAGGGTCAATCAGTTATGGTATAAGCAACAAATCCTAACTTTGCTCATGTTTCAGTCCTTCCGGTATTTCATTTGATCTTTGTTACTGCTTTTTCATTATCTTACACTACCTGTCAATGTTGGGTTTCATTTTATGGTATCATTGGCATCATTATTATGTCACATAGTCCAAGTTCTGCCAAATCTTCATTCAAATCAAAGTATTTATTCATGAAGGCAGTCCAAATTGTCTAAAGTATTTTCAGAGTGGATGGATATCTTCAGGAACTAGTGTCCTGACTCAAAAGAATAAGATCTTAGGCTCCCGGCTCCTCCCAGATCCATCCCCCACTTCCACCCCTTCCCAACTTTGAGTCCTCTTTGTTTTTTTGTTGGTTTGATTAATGATTTTTCCACTGAATCCAATTTGTTCTGCCCATAAAATCATGGGTATGGAGCCATCCAGTAGAACATTGTTTACCTAATAGAAGCCTCATTCTTAAAGAAAAGTGAGTATCACTCCCCACCGCATTCTGGAATGCTAATTGGCTTGATTTAGTGCAGCTCTTTAGCAGGTATTGATAGCTGCTGAAAGTTCATGAGTAAAATGGTCCTGTTATGTTCAGAAGACACTATTTCTCTATGGTCCTCCACAACCCCTCTGTTCCTACAGTCTTTCCTTCTCCTATTCCTTGCTGGTTCCTGAGCCTTGAGGGGAGATGGGACATAGATGTCCCATTTGTGGCTGAGCACAGATGTTTGTCTGCACTTTGAATATGCCTGAATTCTGAAACATTGTTCTGAACTTCCCACCAGGTTGTCTTTCTTATGACTAGATAGTGCCCAAAGAACGACCAAGGGTACAAAGGACTGAGAAATGAGTCTTACAAAGAAGGTAAGAGCATCATATTGGCATATTTATGAACTTTTTAAAAATTCTAATCAGTTCAGGCTTTGCCATCTTTCAATACATGAACTGGGAGTAAGCAATGTAAGACCATAGTGTTACATTTTAATAGTTGCCATTTTAATAATCATACAATCTAGCTATCATGTAGTCTTTACTAGTAAAGAGCTCTTAAAAAACAAAAGGAAATATTTTAAGTAATTTTATTTTAATATAATTGATCATATAATAATAACACAGAAAAAAACTTTTGTAGGGGAAAAAAGAAAACTAGTCAATGATTTATAAGTAATGTCAAAAACTAAATTTTAACCTGAATACCTAGAGTAAAAACTTAGTGTTCTGTTCTATTGCTTCTCGGCCTTTTGGCTAAGATCAATTGTAGTATCTGTTCTTATCAGTTTAATATCTGATACGTCCTCTATCCGAGGGCAATATATTAAATGGATTTTTGGACCTAGGAGTTGGAATAGGAGCTTGCTCCGTCCACTCCACGCATCGACCTGGTATTGCAGTACTTCCAGGAACGGTGCACCCCCTCGGGGGATTAAAAAAAAATTACTTAGTGTTCTGACAAGTAAATACCTTTCTGACATTATAAAATCCCTGACTAGAAAGATAAATTAATTCATTAACTAGAATTATTTTGGTAGACTGGGGAGATGGCTTAGTGGCTAATAGAGCTCACTGTACTTGCAAAGGACCAGAGTTTGGTTCCCAGAATCTATATCAGGCAGCTTACCAACTACTTATAAATTCAGCTCCAGGGAATCTGACATCACTGGCCTCTGGCAGCACACACACACACACACACACACACACACACACACACCCTATTATTACTACTATTAATATAATATAATAAATATAAAATGCATTTTAACATAGTATTTTACGAGCCGAATAGATGGCACAATGAAATGCTCGCCTTGCAAACACAAGGCCCTGAGTTCAATATCCAGAACCCATGTGCAAAACCTGAGCACAGTGGTATACATTTGTAATCTCAGTACTGGGAATGCAGACCATCTGAGACTACTCAGCCCATAGATCACAACTCAGATGTAACTGTCCCTAGTTAGAGTTCTATTGGGACTCTAGTGGCATTCATCCATTTTGATGATTGCTTTTACACTAAGGCGGTGCTGAGTAGCTGAGATGGAGGCTACAGGTCCTTGGTCTAAAAGAATTCCCTCTTTAAAAAAAAAAAAAAAAAAAGTACCACCGTTGTCTGAGAGTACAACAATAATATTTTCTTAAAATTTAAAAATCTGTATTATCTAGTTCATGTGTCTAGTGAATATTTGGCTATTATTTAAATATTTGCCAAAAAGTTACATTGGAAAGAAAAGTATCTTTCTTTTCAAACCTCTTTGATAGATGTGGAAGAGTAGTCACTTGTGAGCTTGAATGTTGGACAGCAAACAGGAATGAAGCTTTTGGAGTAAGGAATGTTTTCTATACTTTGATGTAGATGGTGGCTTAGATGCTTGCACTATATAAGTATACTTACATGTGTGCTCTTCAGAGAATGTATATGTTATGTTGCAATAAAAGCCCACTAAAAACAAAAATCCAACACGTGATATGCTTGAATAAATTGAATATATCTCAAGATATTTTGATCTCCAAATATTCTGAAAGCCTGAGACAGAGTTGACTATACAAGTGTTCAGATGATCCACTCCTGAGCAGTACACATGCATCAATTCCACACCACTATGGGAAGAGGTTATCAAGAGTTGTAGTCAGTCGCCTGGCCACTCCAGCTTGTTAACTGCTTGCCCTTTAGCTGTCCAGGGAAGAGTGGAAAGAAGACACTAAGCAAGAACCTCTTCCTCCTCTTCTCCTCTGTTCCTGTTCCTTCTCCTTGCTCCCTTCCTTGGCTGCTCCCATTCTCAATGGGGACTTGTATTAATTTACACATGCAACTTCTTGATTTTTTTTTTTTTTTTTTTTTTTTTTGGTTTTTCGAGACAGGGTTTCTCTGTGTAGCTTTGAGCCTTTTCCTAGAACTCACTTGGTAGTCCAGGCTGGCCTCGAACTCACAGAGATCTGCCTGGCTCTGCCTCCTGAGTGCTGGGATTAAAGGTGTGTGTCACCACCGCCTGGCGATTCTTTTTTTTTTTCTTTCTTTCTCAATTTTAGCCAACCCAGCTCCTACTAGCTATAAATTGGATCTGAAAGAGCAATGATATAGGGCTACAAGCTGTATCACCAGGCAGCCGGACAAGTCTCTGAGGTCCTGGCCGGTAGAGGGTTTCAGGATGAGAAAAACAGGATTCAATGCAAACAGAAAGCAGGCCAGGTGTGAGCACTCAGCATCAGAATGGGAATGTGTGATTTAGCAGCTCACTCACTTATTAAATCTTTAAAAAGACAAGGAGAGCATTCTCAAAGTCTAAGAAGTCCGTTGTAACAAGCCACACAAAGTCTTGGAAAATTAAGAACTCCATCCAGTGACTGGGGTTAGTGAGCAGAGTTACTATGGATGTGCACACAGAAAACTGAACCTGGGTCTTGACTCCACTTGGGACAAGCCATATTATATAAAATGTGAAGTCAGGCTGATCTGAGAGGAGAAGGTGAGCACCAAGGGAACCACCTGAACGATGAGTAGACAACAAGAAGAGCATACAGTATGCCTCTCAGAAAGCCAGACAGGTTTGTGCCCCCAAAACAAATGGTGGTATTTGTACCCTACCGTGAAATGTTATATCCTACAGGGAACTCTCACATGGTATCTAGTCTTTTACCTAATATTGATTTCTGCTATGAACCAGGAACCCTAGAAATTCATGAATAAACAATTTGAAAAACTCCTACTTCATACACAGTATGTCAAATGGAATCCCTCAGTTATTTGAATGGACTGCCTACACCGGCACTCATTCAAATGTAACACCAGCTACTCTGTTTTACCTGACCTTAAATCAGGTTCCCAGGAGCACCTATTAAAAAATGCTCTGTTCTTCAGTTTGCTGTTAGTACTTGAAAGTGTGAAAAGACCTTGCTTTATTCTCAAGCACTTACTCTCAGCTCTCTCTTAGATGACGTTAACCTTCCACAAATCTGAAAATAGAAAAATGTCTCCAATGAGAATAAACTCCTTTTTCCTTCTGAATAAGATATTTTAAACATTAAGCTAGTCTTTTAAATCTGTACTCTTTTCAAATGACAACTGTCAGTGTTTATTAAACTTGAAGAAGTTAGAAATTGAAAGCTAAAAGACTTTATATATTATTGTGTGACTTTCAGAATATGCTTCTACACCTGAACCACATGTTTTAAATGCAGAGTTTTGCCATGGAGTTATAGGAATTGAAAATTATTTGGTACTGGGTTGGATTTTTTTAATTGGAATTTTTATGAGTTAGTTATCTTCCACTTAAGGGTTTTAAGATATTTTTCTGTTAGGAAGAATGTAAACTTTTAAATAATATCCTACCGTGAGTTGTGAGTTTGAGGCAGTATTGCTCTTGGGTTATGGGTACAACCATACTGCAAAAAAGGAAAATGTGCTCAAGCTGTACCATTCACTTGTGCAAAGACTTCAGTCTCTGAGCATAGAATGGAGTTGATGCAAAGCCCAAACAAAACTACTTCCTAAAGCAGTATTTCATATTTTAATATCCATAGAAAGGAAATATGTCAGACTTAAGCTTTTTTTCCTACTTCATTCAATAGATTAAGCACACAAATACTTGTCATACTAAATCTGATTTTTTGTTGTTGTTGTTCTGATAAATTTCACTAAAGGAATTTTTTTCAAAGCATTTAGAACAATCATTGTTGTTGTTGTGATGCCATCTCCCTCCAGGGCCCAGGTTGGCCTCAAACTCTTGGGCTCCATGGATCCTTTTGGTTCAGCCTTCTGGGTACCTATAGTCACACTTGTCATACCTGTTGCTCACGCCCAGCTAAGGACATCCTTGTTCCTTGGAAACTGTGTTCCTTCAAAATTGATCAGTGAGACTTCTTTGAGGTCTAAGGTGGTGGTGATTGTGGTCGTGTGCTGTGGCTAGCCAGGATCTCACAAACCTCTGCCTGCCTCTGTCTCTAGAGTGACTGAAGGTATCACCACACCCAGCTGAACTCTAAGTTTAAAGACTATACCTTCTGAGAAGTGAATGTGCCAACATATTACCATGTGTTCAGGATCAGTTTGACACAAATATGTGACTCCATCTTGTCTCAGCTGGAGCCATCTTTGATTTAACTGGAAACCACACACACACACACACACACACACACACACACACACACACACACATCCTTTTCTACCTTTGCCATGAAAACTCGCTTGGAAAAGTACCCAACCCTGTTCTAGAAAACTGAGGTCAAGATGCCCAGCTAACTGTTGCTTTTCCTATTATTAAACTGCTTATTTGTTCCACTCTCCCCTGCAACTGGTGACCAGGATAGGGTGGCAAAAAGCTCCCTGTGGAAAGCTGTCAGCGCTACTAGGTGAGAACTGTTTCTCTCTAAGTGGTAGCTAGCCAGCTAAATAAAGATTCTCAAATTCAGACTTCCACCCCACTGAGTGCTCTTTGGATCTCTGCAACAATGGCAGGAGGGTTTTTTTTTTTCCCTCAAGCATACTAAGCATGTAAATTCTACACCAAACCAGAGTGGTTTGTTGAATGATTTCCAGGGCGGAACTTCCACACCCACCTATGTTTGTTTCATTTTATGCAACCATTTGGAAGTTCAGGGAACAGGTGGACGCTTTAGGGTAGGTCTTCTCACTGCCACTAGTCAAGATATTTCCTCACAGGCATGCCCAGAGGCTAACCAAATCTGAAAATTTCCTGGAAGATGGACCTGGGCCTGGAGGTTTATCTCATGGGTGATTGTAGATCCTATCAGGTTGACAGTCAATACTAACCTTCACCAATACCCTGTTTTTCCTGAACCTGAAGCTTCAGCAGTGACAAAACTGTGAAAGGAAGGGAGCTGTAGTACATCAGGAAACAGAAAACAGGCTGCAGCTGCTCCACTAGCTTACTTCTGACCTTCCCTTTTTGTTCAATACAGGACTACAGCCGATTGAATAGGGACTACCCAAATTCAGTGTGGATCTTCCCTCTCTCAGTTAATCCTGCCTTAAAGTGCCCTCAACGATCTGCCCTTTGTGTGTTTCCTAGATGACCCCAAATGCAATCAACCTGGCCGTGAAGATCAACCATCATATATGTCAAATTTTTATTTTTTTAAATAATAGTTTAAAGCCAGAAAGTAAAATGCAATTTGTGTGGCATCATTATTCAAGCTAGCAGAAATAACTATCTCTGGGCATCCAGGCACTTCTAAAAAAATGCTAAAATGAGACACAAAATGCATTCAGTCAGATCGACATTAACTTTGAAGAAATCCGACAAGACAGGTAGCATGTGTCAGCGACCACACTTAGCTGATGAATGTGAAGCACTCAGTGACATGGGCACTGTTTAAACCATTGCAAATAAAGCAGCATCTCATTGAATCCCTAGCTCTTCCAGGCAGTCAAGGCCCCAAGATAGAATGGGTTTATAGTTAAATAAACTCTCTGTTCGGACATATGATACAATTAATCAATATCAAGGATTAATAAACAAGGAGCAGAAAGGAAGGAACAGACATTTCACTTAAAGGATAATTCAGATTGTTATCCATTCTTTCAGCTCTGCTTCCCAGGATCAAAAGACTGGATACTCTGTAATGAAACATCAGAAAAGGAATTCTATTTTTTGCTGCAAAGTCTACCACAAAAGGCAAAAGCATAGAAAACTATGTTTGATATGTACAACATGACAACATAAACTTTGCTATATTTAAAAAATGAAATACCTAATTATTGTATGGAAATCAACCATATTCAAATATCTATACTCATATCCCCCGGATGTCTAAAATAGTCACAAGTATTCATAGAGAGTATACAGTTTTGTATAAATTCCAATGTACAGTATAAACATTTCACACCAGTGATGTAGAAGAAAAAATACCTATTTCTTGTACTAACTATGTGAATGGACTGCACTCAAAAATGGGGGCATGTTTAATAGGCAATCTACTAAGGGCATACTTTATTTTTATTAATACTTATTAAGCCTCTGTGTATTGACAATAAAACATAGTACAACTTAGTCTCTCCCTACTAGGAATTCATTATTCTCACGATCTTGTTGGATAGCCAACTTTTTACAGGGACCAATCCAGGTATCTTCTCAATAAATTCATGATAACTCCAATTCTCTTGTGGGCACATGTTTGAAAGGATTGGTTGTATGTATCCATGTGTCTTGGGACTGAGGCTAAGTTCCATTTTTAAGCTGTAGTAATTCATACTACTCACACACTTCTACCCCCGTCACTCTGGTGAAAGTATTCAAAATAGCTAGAAACTGAAGGCAGGGTATACACAAATTCCTTGTACTATCTTTGAAAAACCTTGTCATAGCAAGCAAAACTACTCTAAAATTCTTAAAATTTAATTGCGAGAAAACCGAATGCTGGATAATGAGCTTTCATTGAATATATTTTCAAAATGTTTTGACAGAATTATTAATAATCTAAATATTTTAGGACACTTAAAAACAACATCAAATCTTCTGTTAAGTATTTTCTTCAGAACAAAATAGAAATAAGATTTTCTTGGAGACAATTCCTCTCTATTCCTTTTCAGTATATCCTTGGATCAAAAGAATCAAAATATTTTCAAGGAGCTCATCCATTATCTGCCATGCTTCCAACATGATTGCAAAAGCATGTGGCTTAGACAGTCCTCTTGTTCACCACAAGGTAGCATGTATTAGAGGATAATTAACATTCCAGCCCTATATTTTTTTATTATGATAACAAAAATAGACACATGTGTTTCCAAATGCCCATTGAAAGGAGATACCATCTGGTGTCACTGTATGGCCCAATCCCAGTTTCCACAAAGGGAACAAAAGTCCAGAGTGTATAAATTGCTTGAGTGAAATCACAAAGCTAATAGAATTCAAGTCAGCATGTTGTGAAGCATTCACTGGAGAAGACTGGATGTGGGTTTAAGCCAATAAACAGTCTATATTAGCCAGCCTGAAGCTACACTGGTGTTTGGGATCCCAGTATAGCCCTGAGGCTTTCTCAGGGTAAGCTTTTAAGTACAAAAAGCACATTCTGGGTAGACATACTTCAGTTAACAAAAACAGTTTGCCAGAAGCAGAATTATAGAAGCTAAAAACCAAGGTTAGTATATTTAGAGACTTTCCCAAAACTATATGGACTTTGATGGATTAGCCCTCTCACTTAATTCCAGCAAGTGGTGTCGTCTATGTGGTGAGTTTTACAAGTTTAGTGGTACTTCCATCATGGAGTCAGCTGTGCTAAGATCTGGGGCCTACTAAGGTATGGGTCCTTGTTACAAACAGGCAGCCTTCCCATATTCAATATCCTAAAGATACATGATTGCTTTTTAATTCCGTAGAACTCAATTTTCAAAAAACTTTGTGTTTAGACTAAATACGAATCAATAAAATACTTTTCAATAAAAATAAAGTACTTTTTCAACACAAAAAAAAGTACAAAGCCAGTGTGAAATTGGAAAGATACAGAGTTGAATAAATTTCATTCTCTATGAATATGCACATATGTCGTTAGGACAACGCACTGGAATGGTGCTGAAGCAATCAGTGGAGATGGGAGCTCCCACTGGCTGCAGGGACACTAGCGGAATGCCAGTGAGAACAAGGTTAGCAAAAACAATCTGCTCTGTTGCTCTCAACTCAAAAAAAGAGAACTCTATTGGCCTACAGTGAGGACGAGGCAAGCAGAGGTCAAGGTGGGGACTGTTAGAGTGACCAGTCATCCATTATGGAAAGAAGACTAAGAGGTCCCCAGAAATCTACAAAGTTACCTCCACTGTAGACTACTGGCAAGGGTCGAGAGAAAGCCTGATCTGACCTAGTCTGGTGACCAGATGGCCAAACACCCTCAAGGTCGTGCTGGAACTCTCATCCAATAACTGATGGAAATGGATGCAGAGATCCTCGGCCAGGCCCCAGGTGCAGCTCCAGGAGTCCAATTGTCGAGAAAGAGGAGGGACTGTAAGAGTGTGAATTTTGAAACCAAGATTGGAAAAGCACAGGGACAATAGCCAAACTAATGGAAACACATGAATTATGAACCAAAAGCTGTGGAGCCCCCAGCTGAATCAGGCCCTCTGGATAAGTGAGACAATTGAATAGCTTGAACTGTTTGGGAGGCATCCAGGCTGTGGGACCAGGACCTGTCCTTAGTGCATGAGCTGGCTGTTTGCAACCTTGGGCTTGCACGGGGACACTTTGCTCAGCCTGGAAGGAGGTGACAGGACCTGCCTATACTGAATCCACCAGGTTGAATTGAATGCCCAGGGGTGTCTTGGCCCTGGAGAAGATGGGAATGGAGGGGAGGGGCTGGGGGGAGGAGGTGGGGACAGGGGAACCCATGGCTGATCTGTAAAATTGAAACACAAATATAATAAATTAAAAAAAAGGAGGAAAAAAGAAAAAGAAAAAGAAAATATAGGGCCCAGGAAAGATCTAGAAAGACAAGAGAAAGGAAATGCAAGCCTGAAGACTCAGGAAAAGGGCATACACCTGGATTCTGTATCCCATCCAAGCAGAAAATCTTGGCAATCTCGCTCTCATGGACCAGAACACGGCATCAAGGTAAGCGAAGTCTATCAGGAAGAAATGAAGAGACAGAAGAGCCTGCCTGCTGTGTTTTGTGGAGGATGTTCACACTTCTTTCATGTCTTGGTCTACCCAGGCCATGGTAACAAATGAGCATCAATATGACAGCTCTTTATAACAGAAAGGAATTTCTCATATTTCTGAAATCTGGGAAGACCAAGACCAAAGGGCCAGCAGATTCAGTCTGAACAGTGTCTGTTTGCTGTCCTTCAGATGCTTCCTTCTTACTGTGTTCTCACAGAGTAGAACAGGAAGAGACTCTCTTGGGCTATAAGAGCCCTGATTCCAACCAAGCCCTCTCCCCTCTTGCTACCAGTCACTTCCTGATGTCTTCACCTCCAGGGAGCAATATACTAGAGACTAAGTTTAAATACATGAAGTTTGGGGTATTATTCTCATATTCTCATATTACTCAACCCAAAATAATTTCTTTTAAAAAATTTAAAAAACCTTAGAAAACTTAAAATAAGCCCAGTTAAAGATGGTCTTAGGTAGGTAGGTAATGGGCAATTTATAATAGGATGTATGTTGTTGATTGTTTTTTATTCTTTTGGGGAGCCCACCACCACTCAGCTCCCAAATAAATCACTCACAGAGGCTTATCCTTACTTATAAATGCCTGCCTTAGCTTGGCTTGTTTCTAGCCAGCTTTTCTCACCTTTGAATTATCCTGTCTATCTTTGGCCTTCGAACTTTTATCTTTCTCTATTTCTGTATACATTCTCTTTCCTTCTTACTCCATGTCTAGCTGCGTAGCTGGGTGGCTGGGTAGCTGGGTGGCTAGGTGTCTGGGTGGCTGGGTAGCTAACCCCTGAAGTACTCCTCCTTCCTCATTCCTTCCTTCTTTTTTTGTCACCCAGATTTCTCCTCCTATTTATTCCCTCTGCCTGCCAGCCCCGCCTACCCTTTCTCCTACCTCACTATTGGCCATTCAGCTATTTATTAGACCAATCAGGTGTTTTAGACAGACACAGTAACACAGCTTCACAGAGTTAAACAAATGCAACATAAAAGAATGCAAAACATTTTGCATCATTAAATAAATGTTCCACAGCATAAACAAATATAACACACCTTAAAATAATATTCTACAACAGATATATACTTTCCAAGAATTTATGAAGCAAAAATTAATCACATTCTAAGACATAAATCTTCAGTTATATCAGGGTAGGGATAATAAATGGTATATTCTCTGACAAAAGTAGAAAATCATAACAATAATGGTTGAAACTGAAAGGCTCTCTTTGTAGAAAATTAAAAGCATGTTCTAAACAATAATTGATAATGGTAAGTCTCCAAAATAAAGAATATTTAGAAAATTATTCAAAGTAATAACTCTTTCTATTAAAATGTGTGTAAGATGTGACAAAATTATAGAGGCAAACTCATATACTTATATTTAAATGACTTGATAGGGGAAAATAAATAAAAAACAAAAAACACTTTAAAAAGTCAAACAATGTTAAGACAACAAAAATAATAAAAAATAAAACTATAAATTGAGAAGAAATACAGCTTTATTAACAAATGCAAAGTTTTAAAATGTTTCTTTCAAAGGATATCAGCTTTTCTCTCCCTTTTGACGGTTTAGTAATTAGTAGGAAAATACATACACTATGCAAATTTTGCTAATGCTATCCTTTGTCACACATTGTTCACCGAGGACTCAATGTGAATGCTGAGGGCTCCTGACAGAACTGTGAATCTTAAAGGTTCATCCTCCCTAGCAAACCCCATGGCCCACTACCCCGACTCCCCCATCACCCCCACCCCTCCACCCCATGTACCTGGAATCTACTTCTTTTCATCCTGTTTAGTTTTGGTCTCATGAACACTGCCCGTAAGCAGTTGGTGATTCATCCAGCGCTTATTAAATTTGAAACCCAAGAGTCTGCTTCTTAGTTAGCACAAACAAGTAAATCTATTTATTGATCTGGTTATCCAAGACCCAGCTAGAATCCAAATCCTGCCAGGATCACACATAGCTTCTGCACTGTGGCTCTCTGCTGCCCCCTCTTGGTTCTAGTCAAGATTCTTTCAAACACTGGGCTGTGCTTTTAAGCTTTTTAGTAAGGTAGTATAATTGCCAAGTTATTTGAATGCTCCTAACCCTCACACACAGATGAACGATATTGTCCCATTGTAAAAGCAAGATGTATCTTTTTTACTATATTGTTTTGGAAATCAACTTCATTCAGTTGAGTATTTTCTAGATGAACTTTGGTTTTCTAAAGATAAAATGTTGACTTACTGGAATCTCCCAGTTCAGGGATTTGTAGCATTTTTGATTCATAAACAATTCTGAAGTACTACAAAACTAAAGTGTACATATTCAGGGGGCACCTACCAGGACACTGTGTTGTGCTTCTTGGGTCCAATTTCAAGAAAGGATTGAATGAGCCCAAAGAGGCAAGTGCTGTCTACAGATAGACTTCAGATAGCCACCTTTTCAGCAAGCACGGAGCTTCTAGAAGCCTACACCTGTGATGAATCAATCCCTATGTGTGAAGGTCTGGTCATTTTGGTCCCCAGAGGCAACTATAAAGGATGCTTGTAGCTCTTTAGCATATCAGGCAGTCAGACAATGCTGCAGCCCTGCCTGCTTCTCACTGTGCCATCTGCTTTCTTCCTCTTTCTTGCCTTGGGTATCCATCCAAAGGTTCTCTTTTGCCAACATCTTCATGCTAATTTGTATTTCACAGTCTTTTGGGAGCCCAACATGTGGCAGCTGTGAACGTAACTGCATAAAACTGCTCACGAGGTCACAGGGACAGAGGTAGAAAATAGTACCTAAAAATATTTCATTAGTCTGGAGAGATGACTAAGAGGTTAAAAACACTTCCTGCCCTGCCAGAGGAACTGAGTTTGGATTCCAAGCACCCACAAATAGGTGGCACATAATCCCTTGTAACTCCAGCTCCAGGGGGATCCAACCCCTTCTTCTGGCTTCAGGTACTCACATATATCAGGTTTACATTTACACAAAACACCAACAAGGAATAAAAGGCTTTCGTTATTTATTTAGCTGCTCCATTCATCACCTCCATGTTACATGGGCTAATGAATGTCCATCCTATTCAGGTGATGGGAGACTCACACCAAAAACTGCTCCTGGGGAGTAGTTTTTTATTGTCAACCAAATAAAACCAATAATGGTGACAAGCATACAAACACGCTCCCAGTGGCAAGGTGTACACAGTGATCAAAACCTTATAGCGGTTCTCAACCTTCCTAAATCTCATGCCCTTTAACAGAGTTCCTTGAGCTGTGGAGACTCCAACCATACATTTGTTTTTGTTGCTATTTTATAACTGTACTTTTGCTACAGTTATGAATTGTAAATATCTATGTTTTCCAGTGGTCGTAGGTGACCCCTGTGAAAGGGTTGTTTGATTCCCTAAAGGCATCTAGACTCACGGGTCAAGAGCCACTGCTCTAAACCCAAGCGACTCCAATGCTTGTGGCTGATTCCTGACACAGGATCCATCACCAGCTGCAATGTTCAGCCCTTAGACACTCTTCCACAATTACTGATTCCTATCACCATGCTTCAGGTTACAAGCCTGAACATCTTCTCTACTATCACTGCCAACCAGTCTGCTGTTAACCGGTCTGTCCTTACCAGACTCCACTGTCTTCTAGCTGTGACAGGAAAATATACTAACCACTCTCCAGTATTACTTGTTCTTTTTTTGTGTGCTTCCTGTGCAAACTAATTTCTATATTCCAGCTCCGAACTATTGCTATTTTTTCTGATGCCTTATTATTCCATAGGACATACTGTTTTTGTTGCTGATCCACTCTTTATTAACCTAAACTATTGCACTGCATCACATGTGGTAGCCCCTGCCTGTAATCCCAGCACCCAGGAAGATAAGGCAGGAGGACCACTGCTAATTTGAGATCAGCTAGGGATCCCTGGTAAAGTCTGTTCTAATAGTTTAACCTGAGTCTAAAAACCACAAAAATAATGTAAGTTTTTCTGTTTAGTTTTAAATGAGATGCTATCTCTCTTTCTTGCTAGTTTATCATTATCATCATCATCAACATCATCATCATCATCATTTTGGTAATGCTGAGGTTCAGACCTGAGTCCACATACAAGCAGTCAAAAGCTCTACCACTGAGCTGCAACCTAATTTCACTTTAGGAAATACTTTTAGTGTGTAAAACTATCACTTAGACCTTTTATAATCTATTGGATAGGTTAATTCATTCTCCCTAATGTCTCATTTTATTCTCAATAGAAATACAATTGACCTAGATACCATATTTAGAGAAATAATATATTTTTAAAAATGTTTTCCTAAATCATGACTCATAGACTGTAACATGTGTTTGTTTTATTTCAGGGAGCAGAAAGTGTTGAATTCATATGAATTTGGGAAACGTTAGATTAAACAATGTTAAATAGGCTTATTCCTGGTAGAATTTCTCAAAGTCTTTTCTCTATATTATGAATTACTAAAAGGAAACTATTAATTCTACCTAAGAAAGATCAACTTGAGACTGTCTTTACTTCTTCTATTCATTTTTCATAAATATTTTATTTTTGAAATTGAATATCTTTTTAATCAGCATACAAAATACATATTTATTGAATTCCATATGATGTTTCAATACAGGAATAAATTGTATAATGTTCAAATCAAAGTAAATGTATCTGTCTTCTGAAATAGTTAGCATTTTTATAGCAGAAACAATAAAATTACTTTCTTTGCCAGGCCCCAGGTGGAGCTCCAGGTGTCCAACTGTCAAGAAAGAGGAGGGTCTGCAAGAGCGTGAATTGTTGAATCCAAGATTGCAAAAAGCACAGGGACAAATAGCCAAATGAATTATGAACCAAAGGCTGTGGAGCCCCCAGCTGGATCAGGCCCTCTGCGTAAGTGAGACAATTGAATAGCTTGATCAGTTTGGGAGGCACCCATTCTGTGGGACCAGGAAAACCTAGTGCATGAGCTGGCTGTTTGAAACCTTGGGCTTACACAGGAACACTTTGCTTAGTCTGGAAGGAGGTGACAGGACCTGCCTGTACTGAATCCATCAGGTTTAAAAGAATCCCCAGGGGTGCCTTGATCCTGGAGGACATGGGAATGGAGGGGAGGGGCTGGGGGAAAGGTGGGGGGGTGGCGGGAAGGGGGAAGACAGGGGAACCCATGGCTGATGTATAAAATTTAAAACACATAATAATAAAGAAAAAAATGTGTTTTCCTCTAAAAAAAAAAAAAATTATACAATACTGTAGCTGGTGTTTTCTCCAGTCCTACCTGGGCCCACAACCACTCAGACCCAAATAAACACATAGAGGCTTAAATTAATTAAAATTGCTCAGCCATTAGCTCAGGCTAACTATTGACTAGCTCTTACATCTTAAATTAACCCATTTCTATAAATCTATACCTTGGCATGTGGCTCATGGCTTACCGGTCGGTATCTTTACATCTTGCTTCTCCTGGTGGCACCTGGCAGCGTCTCCTTACTCAGCCTTCCTGTTCCCAGAATTCTCCCCTCTACTTATCCCACCTATACAAACTTCATGCCTGGCTACTGGCCAATCAGCATTTTATTTATCAACCAAATCAGAGCAACACATTCACAGCATTCAGAGTGATATCCACAGCACTTCCCCTTTTCTGTTTTTTCAAAAAGGAAGGTTTTAACTTTAACATAGTAAAATTACATATAACAAAACAATTATCAAGCAAGAATTATAGTTACAATATCTAATCTATTTGTATTTGGCAAAATTAAAGAAAATATTCTATCTATTCTATAGTTGTGATTCTAAGGTTTCATATCTAACTTACCTTTTATTATAACTAAGGAAATTTAACTATCTAGTCTTCAACTACATCAAAGACCCCAGAAAGATATAATTATTACCTAGGTAAACAGGAAGTTTATTTTTGAAATTAAATATATTTTTTAATCAACACACAAAATACATGTTTATCGAGTCACATATGGTGTTTCAATACAGGTGTAAATTGTGTAATGTTCAAATCAAAGTAAATATATCTATCTTCTGAAATGTTTATCATTTTTATAGCAAAAACACTAAAATTAATTTCTTTTGCCTTTTAAAATATTATACAATTCCAGCTGGGGAGATGGTCTAGTCAGTAAACTGCTCACTGCACAAGCATGAGGATCTAAGTTCAGATCTCCGCACCCATGGAAAAGCCAGCGTGTGGCAGAGATAGGAGGATCCAGGAAGCTCCCTGGAATGTTAATAAGGTGAGGAAAGATTGAGTAATGCCACGGCAGCCTCCACATGCACACACTCACACTTACGTGTGCCACACTCACACATACAGTCCCTTATGGTTAATGTATTCTCACTCTGCTGTGCCACGGCACACCAGAAATCACCTTTCCTGCCTTAACTGTAGGTCAGTGACCGTGTTTCCCCCTGCACTTTTATTCGTCCAGTTCCTAGAGGCTGTTACTCCGCTCCCAACTTCTGCGAGGTCAGTTTTCTTAAATTCCGGATGCCAGGGAGATCCAGAGGCATTTGCCTTCTTCTTTCTGTATTATTTCACTGAACGTTATCATTCATTTCCATCCATGTGTGATAAGTAACAGGGTTTAACCCTTTTTTTTCTGAGGACTGCTCTTTTATGTCGGGATCCTCCTTTCAACAAAGATAAACAATCCTACTTCCCTTCCTGAAATAGTTCCTCAGAGAATATGTCGCTGCTAAATTCAATCAGTTATTCTTTATAATTGTCCACATTCCAAGAATTGACGAGACTGCTTGTCAGTTAAGATGTGAAGTGGGCTCCGGTTTCCAGAGAAGATACCACTTTAAAAAGTTAGTGCTGAAGATCCAACTCAGACATGCACCAAAGCTAAGCGGTCCTCTTCCATGGAGTCATACTCCCGGGCTCCAACTCATATCCTTTAAGAAATATGGAGTCCAAGCATGTGCACTCATTTTATATGATTTACTTTGTGTTTATAGGGATTTCTCCACATTAGGCTTTAGATATTGATAAGGTATTTTGACCTTTATACTTAATGTTTATATTTTTTGGAAAATTATATCTAATGTTTTCTTCCGAAGCATCCCATATAAAACATGAATGATCCAATTAAATGCAATAATCCCATCAACATTTGCTAACTGAAACTCCAAGATCATTAGCTAGAAGATGGAAATATTAAAGCTATGTGTGTATGTATCTGTAGTTACGTGTGTATGTGTGTGTGTGTGTGTGTGTGTGTGTGTGTGTGTGTGTGTGTGTGGCCTAGCCCCTGCTTTCCAGGTAGGCAGACACATAAATGTATTCCATCTGGACTGTTGTAAGGTAGCAGAATATACAATCTTCAAAATCGCACAAAGCACATGGATTCTTTCAAACTGAGGACAGCTAGCAAGAAAAGGATACAAGAAAAGCTTTCTACCCTTCCTGGGTTGTCTAACAGAACAGAATGTACAAAGATATCCTCTTATCCCCACCAGGAAGGACAAAACGCAGTTGCCAAAGGCATTCTAGACTCTTAGCAGCCTACAGCCAGCACTGGGGACTCTGCCTAAGAAGCTTTAGTATGAGACCATGGCTAGCATTGGTTTATCATAGCTGAGCCTTCCCACCATTTGCCATCATTAGAGACTGAACAGCCACTCCCCTATCATGCTATTTTTTCCAAAAATTTACTTTTGCTTACCAAGTGTTATAAATCAAACCTTTGAATTGCTCACATCTGGGTATTCTTATGTGCAGTGTGTATGCTAATAAACTCCTTTGTTTTTCTCTTGCTGGCCTGCCTCTTGCCAGTTCAGTTTATGAGGGCATCAGCCAGAGAATCCACAGCATGAAGAAGGAATTTCCCCACCCCTTCACCAAACATCTCAGACTTTTTTTAAACATTGGGTCATCTGGCAGATAGTTACACAAATTATTTTTCTGTTTTCATCTGCATTAACTTGGACATGACCAGGAGAAGTTCAATTCATAACTAAGGATTGCTTTTCTCATACTTCTAATTAAGAAATTTGATATAAAGTAATAGTTGTCTAGTTACTTCCAATTAATGTTCATCGAAGATTCTTCAGAATTCTTTGTCATGTCTGGAGAAATGGTTCAGTAGTTAAGAGCACTGGCTTTTCTTCCACAGAACCTGGGTTCAATTCCCAACACCTACACAGCAGCTCACAACTGTCTGTAACTCCAGTTCCAGGGGATCTGACACCCTCATATAGACATACATGCAGGCAAAACACCAAAACACATGAAATGAAATAAAAATAAACAAATCATTAAAAATGTTTAAAATTGTTGGTTTTGGAACTGAGCATAATCATAAGATAAATTAGAGAATCACAGTGCTTTATATTCATATACTTTATGCCTAGTTTCTTTTCAAACATGAGGAAGCTATGAATTAAAAAGCAGTAACCCACTGCAAATATAATTAATGAACACCGAGTTTTAATATCTAAGCTTTGGTTTATTGAGAGTCTCAATAAATTCATTTAATAGCATAGTTTCAAAACTGCCTAATCACAGTTACAATAAAGTCAATGCAACTTCAAATTTTTTCAGAACTAATTACAGAATTCAGGAAAAATTCAAGTATCAAATAAATGTTTCTGTATGGTTTTCACTTTCCAAACATCAGTATTTCATCTTGCTTGCATTATACAGTATGTATATTTGCATTCATATTTGCATATTTTCATAAACTTTTAAAGAACAAATTCCCAACATAATGTCCCTTACTCTTAAATGTCTCACTCTATATTTTCAAAAGCATAAAGATACTTTTCCTTACAACAACCCAAATCAGGAAGTCAGTGTTTCCTTAATTCATAGACCTATCCACGTTTTGTGACATCTCAAGAATGACCTGTAAGGCAACAGTAGCTTTGTTAGTTATTACTTTTGCTCCATGACCATGTGCCACACATACTTATCATGTCTCTTTAATCTGGACACTTTTTTCCCCTTCTTGCCTAGTTTTTAAATTTTTGCCATTTTAGTTAGACCTTAATTTCCTTATTTTCATAAATGTACATTAATTATACAAAATAATAGGTTTCATTATGATGTTTTTAATACATGTATATAACACACTTTGATCATATTCACTCTCTCTTGTCTCCTTGTTCTTCTTATGGGCAGTTTATTGATCTTCTGTGAATTACATCTTTTGAAAGCACATGGGCCCTTATGTTGAAGATTGTTGAGCTTCTCTGATGTTTGATGATTCAGTTCATATTGAATGATTTTTGCAAGAAAGCAAAAAAGCCATAGCGTGACTTCAGTGTATTCACATTGGGAAGCATGGGATGCCTTCTTATTCCAGCCAAGGTAATGGTAAACCTTTGCCCTCTCATATAATGGGAATTTGCTAAAGTTTTCCACTGTGAAGCATTTCTCTGCACTAAAGTAACTGTAGGTTTAATTAATTCCAGAACTAAACTAACTGATATTCTGATACCTGTTAAATTTGATTTTATAATATATGCATATTAAGTTTTTAAAAGAAAGTATGCCAAAGGGTTACATCTACATATAGGTTTTATAGTATGTATAATACCACTTTTTAATAATTTCATGTTTGTCTATAATTGGTACTGACAGATTTTAAAAAGTTTGAAAATGTTAAGTGTACCTCACACTCTTTTCAGAGCAACTTCTAAATTTAACACAAAAGCAGATTTCCAGAAGAAAAATTGAGGTGGCTATCACAACTCACTAACAAGTAGTTGAAAAAAATTTAGATACATAATATATAGCCATTAAGAAATCAAAAGGATAAAATAGAAACATAATCTACATTCTAGGCATAAAGATAGAAAAATAAGTTTCCCAAGATCACTATTACTACATATTCAGGAAGATTATTCTCATTGAGCTAGGTAAATTATAATCTGAAAAGGAAAAACGATTTGAAAATAGTATTGAAATAATTTAATCTTGCTTTTGTCATAATTGACATTAAAATATTACATTTACCTGCACTTTTTTCTCCACTTTCCATAAAATCAGAACTGACAATCAGAATCTTGCATTCACTGTTGACTGTAAAAACTGTAGGTTAGAATTTTTTATCAGTCATGTGATTGCTGATACACACCAACATAGGACAAAGTTAATTTATTTTCATGAATACCTTTCTTTTCACATGGTAGGGTAGCTTTTCACAGTTCTGCAATGCAACTGTGCATCTTATAAATTCAAAGAGAGAAAACAGCTTCCTCTAAGAGAACATGTGGAGTCAGCCTGCCTATGGGGCAACCTTAGACTTTGTTGCTGTTGAGTGTATTTTGTGTTTTGTTTTTTTTTTTTTGTTCTGAGAGTTTTATGTAGCTAAAGATGGTCTTAAACTCTACTTCCTGCCTATACCTCCCAGGGGTAAAGATTTTTGGTGTGTACAACTATGCCCAGCCTAAATAACCTAAAACTTGAAGTTGCTTGAATATTCAAGACAATTTTGAGTGTCTATCATATTTACTATGGGAAGTACCTATCCTATAACTGCTTAGGAGAAAGAATTGTGTGTGTATGTGTGTGTGTGTGTGTGTGTGTGTGTGTGTGTGTGTGTGTGTACACACTTATGTGTAGAGGCAAGAGATTAATGTAAGATACCTTCCTCTAACTCTCCACTTGTTCCCAGACAGGTCTCTCACTGAACCCAGGACTCACTGGTTGGCTGACTCCCTGGAGCTCTGGGCCAGCTCTCTGTTGTCCTCCAGTCCCCCAACACCTCTGTTACAGACACAGTCTAACCTGCTTGGCCTTTATGAGGATTCTAATTCTCTTTATCCAATCAAGCCATCTCCCCAGGCAGAGAGGAAATTTTTTAATAAATCATGGACAGAGAGAAATCAATTGAGTCAACATGTGAAATTGATTTTAGCATTATATAAAATCCTTGGTGAGAGGGAAAGGAAATGAGACATTTATAACACACAAGTGCCCTGAACACAATGTGTTACTCTCACTTCTGTTTGTGTTGACTGTACTAAGGGTCTAGAGCTGCTTCTTGGTCCCAACTGATACGCGTTAAGCCACACAGTTATAACCTACCTGTTTTTTTCCCCCATCAATTCAAGTATGCGTTAGAAAACCTTCTTGCCCTTGTAGTTTCCTAATCCATCAAAGCTCCCAAGTGAGCAGTGTCTTCTCTAAGACACAAGTCTCTCTAAACTTTGGTGAAGTTCATTTTCCTGAATAGGATTTAAGAATAAATACGCTGCACAATCATTTAAGTTAACTTTTCATATTTATTTTTTGAGACAGGGTTTCATGTAGCCCAGGTTGGCCTCAAACTTGCTATGTAACTGAGGATGACCTTGAACTTCTGCCTCCGGCCTCCACCTACCAAATACGGGGATTGCTGGAATTACCACGCCCAGTTTAAGTGGTGCTGGGCATGAAAATCATGGTTTCATATATGCTAGGCAGAGGACTCTACCAGCTGAGCAACATCCTAGGCCCTGCCTAATCCTTTCGTCCTAGAAGAATTCTAAAGGAAAATCTGATTCAGTTAAACACTAATGTCATCCACAAGAAACACAAAAGGGAATCTGAAGCATGTGCAAACAGGCAAGGGATAACTGGATCAGTACCAGCTTCAAGTCCTTTTTAGCACTTACTGAGAATTATCCCTTTCCCTTTGCTTTCTCTAATTCTGTTCCTGATGATGGCATTCAGGGTTCCACTGAACATTACAGACTACACTGCCGCTCTTAGAAAGAAATTCTTTTCAATGTGATGCCATCTGCACCCCTAAGATGGCTAGAATGTGCTCCTAAGACACTCACCACACCTGAGTCAGCCAAAGTGACAGCTGCCTTGTCCTGGTGTGGGAGGAGGAGCAAACAAATCCTTCCAGCTGCTGCCTTCAGGGGCAAGTGGCTTTATGCCTGTAAAGATGGCAAAGGTAAGCTCAGGATCTCCACATTTAGCTGTTGTCCGAAGACGAGGAAGCTTCCAGATCAATCCGGGTGTCCCATAGTATTCATAATCAGTTCTTATCTTTGCATTGCACAGTAGTTTGGCAAACATTCATTATGTTTCTCTGTGGCATCACTGTTACATTATTATATTATTAACTGAGAAAGAAAACATGAACGATGTTCATTTTCTTTGTATCCAGTCTCCATCTCCAGTAAAGTAGGTTAGGTTATTCACTGTAAAATAAGTTTTAAAGAAGAGAAACACAAATCATGTTGTGGAACTATTGTGATATTTAGAAAATGTTTAAAGTATTTAAGTGGGAAGCTAAGACTAAGCCAAGAATAAATAAGTGGGCCGCTACATTTAGACAATGGAAAACAAACAACAAAAACAGCTAAATTTGAATTTCCAATTCCAATTCATTTTGTTGTATTGTTAAATAAAGGCTTCATCATATAGCCCAAACTGGCCTAGAATTCACTGTGTAACCTGCTGGCCTCAAACTACAATCCTCCTGCCTTAGCCTCATGAGTAATAAAGTTACAGATATATATCACGATATCTATCATGAATTTCCAGGTTTTATATATGTTGAAATATTTATTAATATAAGTATAATTCAATTGTTGCATGGTACATATACATACATATACATATATGTATATACATATCTTTAAATTTCAGAAGTCTTTTTTTTTATTTAAATCATTGATACATGCTGTGAGTTACTGTTTATTGGGTTTGGGAGTAGACAACCAGGTTAAAGATTTTAAAAAGCCTAACTGGTTAATTATAACTTTGTGGTTCTGGAGAGTTGGTATGTTATGGATATAAAGCCAAATACTTGGGATATCTGTAGTTCCCTTAACAGTCATTCATTTCCCTCCTGTGTCTGGTCTAACATCCTTGTGACTATCAAAAGATTTTCGATTATACAAACTTAAGAGACAACTCACTTCCATAAACCCAAAAGCTAAGACCCCACCAGATAGCATCTGAGACCCTCAGCAGAAATCCCCTCATCTAGTTCTAATCCACATAGCTGATGTTCTCGACACAAATTTGAAAATGACCAAATTATATCCACACTGGAATATTATTTGAGGACACATGGATCCATGTTCCCCAGTTGTGGTCACTCATATTTGGCTCAAAAGTAAACTGTTTCATTCCCTTTGAGATGAGGGTTATGTTATTCATCAACAATGCAAATATGTGTAATAGTAGATGACAGGTAATATAAGTGTGCCGAATACAATGGAGAAGAGGGGCTAAGTGGCTCACCTATAAATTAAGTGTAAGTCAGAGGGACTGCCTTAGGAAAAACTTTAAATATTCTTGTTGGAGTTGGGGGACATAGCTCAGTGGTGAAAACGCTTATCTAAAATTCACGAGGCAACAAAAAAATCTTGTTGCCTTTTACAGTTGAAATGGAACAGTATCTAGTAGTGTCTGCTCTCTTAATATGAAAATTAAGCATTAAATTTTATAATAAATATTATTTACAAAGAGGTCAGCCATTGATCAACAACAACAAAAACACCCTGCCTCGGCCCTACAGAAACCTAAACAGGTGGATCATAACGAATTTGAGGCCAGCCTGAGCTACTGAATACAACTCTATGTCAAAATGCCAAAGAGTAAATAAAACAAACAAGTAAATACCTTTTTGAACATTTTAGATTCAAAAGTTGTCCACATCAAGTTCTCAGAGGATACCACACCATCTCTTTTAAATTGGAGGATACATAGAATGCCACACATCAAACAATAGTTTTATCAAACAAACCCACTTTCTTAAACTTGGACAATCTACTTAAAGTTCTACCTGTTAAACTATGTAGTTTCCAGGTGAAATTTGAGCATCCTTATTTGGACCAGAACTGCTAATGCAGAGATAAACACACACATATTCAACAGTCTATTTTTAAAAAAGCTGTTCCACTGCTCTACTTTCCCAAACAAAACCCTGGCTTTATTTGTACGAAATTGCTCATAGTCATTGGTTGGCAGGAATAATACCTATACAAATCTCTCAAGCCTTAGAATGCTTGCATTTCATGAAGCCTACATTCTGCCTTTAAATGCAACAGAAAGACCAAGCTGTGAAAATGAAAACAATTATATTGTCACATGACAGGGACCTGCAGATGACAGTATTATTGAAAAGGCATTGTAGAGCTCTTAAAGAATCAAAATCAATCTGTGTGCAGCTAAAACTGGCTGTGGACATTTTTGGAGAAGTGACAGATGCACCAAATTAACTGATTTTTTTTACTTCAAACTAAATTCTACGTTAAAAGTCCCCTCAGAATTTGAGACACAAATGAGAAAGTATTCCTTCAGTGATGCATTGCAATCACATGATGGGTATGGTGGATATTTGGATAGGCAAGGCCTCCATAGACTCATGTGTTAGAATGCTTGGTCCACAGGGAGTGTCACTATAAGAAGGTGTGGCCTTGTTGGAGTTGGTGTGGAACTGTTGGAAGAAGTGTATCACTGTAGAACCAGGCTTTGAGGTTTCATATGTTCAAGCTACACTCAGTGTGACCCATAGTCTGCTTCTGCTGCCTGCGGATCAAGATGGGGAACTCTCAACTTCTTCTCCAGCACCATATCTGCCTGCATATCATCGTGTTTATCACCATGATGATAATGGACTAACCCCCTGAAACTGTAGCCAGCCCCAATTAAATGTTTCCTTTATAAGAGTTGCTATGGTCATGGTATCTCTTCACAGCAACAAAAACCCTAACTAGGACAGTGGGTGAAGTGTTTTAGTTAACTTATCACTTTCTCCCAGTTGAATTAAAATATCTCATGTTAAAAATAGTCTGCTGTGGTATATCTTTTTTTATGTTGTGAATAGGTGTTGCTATGATTGGTTAATAAGAAGCTGCTTTGGCCTATAGCAAGTCAGGTTATAGCCAGGCAGGAAATCCAAGGAGAGAGACAGGAAATGAAAAGGTGGAGTCTGGAGAGAGACACCAAACTGACACTCAAGGAACAACGTGCCAGCAGACCAGTAAGTGGCAAATCATAAATTAATAGAAGTGGGTTAGTTTAAGATATAAGAGCTAGCTAGCAAGAAGCCTACCATAGACCATACAGTTTGTAAATAATATTAAGCCTCTGTGTGATTATTTTATAAGCAGCTGTGGGACCAGGGAGCTGGGTGGGACTGGAGAAAACTTCCAAATACAGTAGTCATTTTTTTTTTAAAACCTATCTTCTCTATCTCTTTAGTCCAAACTTGTTAATATGATCATAGCCCACAGTTACAATCCCAACAGTAAGGACACTAAAGCAGTGTTGATGTCTATTCAAAGCCCCTGATGAGTTCCAGGTCATCAGCCTGGGCTTCAGTTAAAACTCTCCTCTCAAAAAAGAAAACAAGTCAAAAGGGCATAGATTTTAAATTATTTAATTCTATCATTTAATTAAATTAACCTTAAAATATGTTTCACAGATATTTCTAAAATATAAAGAAAAAACTTTAATTATCAACAATTTATAGCAATCCATATTTCTACTTTTTCTAAAAATCAAGTTTTTTCGACTTTTTCTAAAATTAAATTTTAAAATATGGCTTAGATTCAACTTTTGTTCCTAGACCATCCCTTGTTCTACATATTAATGGATAACAAATGTCTTTAAGTGCAATCCAATAGACGAGCAAGGGATATTGGTTTTAGTTTATTGTTGCTTATTTCATGACAATGTTGCATATTTATTACACTTGCTGAGGAAGAAAGATATTTTAGAATATAAATCTTTCTCTTGTGCTTCCCCATTCAGCTGACTATTGTTTTGTATTAGGCTTTCTATTTCCTGGAAATCTGGGGCTGGAGTAGGAGGCAGAAAAGGAATGCAGAGTTTTCTCCACAGATGCTGGGAGGCAGCTTTTCTTTACCACTACTGAGGACAATAAAGCTTAGCAATGGGGATTCATTCAGAAACATCAACATACTTGCCTAGGAGTCTTTTCATAGAAATAATAAGTAATCTAAGAAAAATAAACATAATTTTATGACTTTTATACCTTATAAAGTTTCCCAAAAAAAGCCTAGCTTTGAAAGGCATCAGAAATTGTGGGTTTCAAATATATACTTTCATTATAAGATCAAAAAGGCAAAAGAGGGAACTTAGGTAGCCATTCAACATCATTCAAGTCTTCTTTCATTTATTCCTCCATACCACCAAATTCCTTTTTATAGTCATCTAACTAAAAATTATGTATAGTTTCTTATATATCAGATGCAAGGTATAGCACAGGTGTGAACAGAACGCATACCCTGCTCCAAAGATCTTGGAGTAACTAACCAGAAGCTCCATCAAACTGCTCAGGTAACTTACACACACATTTGGACCCCAGAATCTGGTGAAGTGAACATCTTGGTTTGCAGTAACACTGAAACTAGTTTGATGGGATCCAAGAAGTTGAGACTACAAACGAAATAAAGATCAGTTTTTAAGAGAGCTTTCTCTGATCACTAGCACACATGGAATGTCTTCAGCACATGTGACTGAAGAGGTCGAATGGTTGTTTAATAGATGGTCAGTCATTCCTCCCACACCACCACTGTGCTTCTGGAAGCCCATTATAGACCTCTGGCAGTGATTAATCCAACTCCGTTTTTACATCTTTAGTTATGAATGGCATGTCTCTTCCACAATTTAAGAGAATAATATAAAGTTCAAAGTGTAAATGGTTCCTTTATTCTCTTACTACTATTCTGAAAGTTACCATGAGGGTTGTAGAGACACATAGACATTTCCCTTGCCACCCCTGCATATCCCCCTTTCTCAAATGATGAAAAAAATGATTTCACTTTCCATCCTCACGTTTGTCTTTTGAGACAGTCCACAGTGTGGTTGCTATTGCTGCATTTGAGCTCATGCTAGACAATGGTAGCAAATACCTCTGCTGTCTGCACTGGCCTGCCAAGTCAGTACTCCAGAGCACAACACTGGTACTCACATTCCAGAAGAAAATTTGGATTCAGCACAGTTTTCCCAGTAGTGGAAAGCCAGAAAAGGCTTCTTGGGTTAGGATTTGTCCTTTGTTTTTAGTAGATTCTGTTTTTGTTTTATGTGGATTCATTTCTGTCTTTTTTTATGAGGAGGCATGGTGGTCAGTTAGTTCAGCCTGTTAGTCCTGTGCTGATATATCGCACCAGATTCTGGAGGTGCCATTATTTTATCTGACCTACATACTTTATGGAACAGCCTTTGGCATTTCTTACTTCTCACCACTGCCTCTGGTTAATGACAATGTTCTGACAAGAAGCTGTGCCCCACAGACAGCCCTTTCCTTCTCCCTCCCCAGTCACAGCATGGCTTGGCAATTGACTGTCAAGCTGTGCATGCTTTAAAGAAAAAGCTGTTTTTAAAAGGAAACCATTCCTGTATTTAAGGAACTCACTTTGAGTCCAACCCTATATGGGGAGTTCATTCAATGACCAAGCTACTCATCCTAAATATACATGTTAGTTTCCAAAAGTGATCAATGAGATGGAGAGTGGAGAGGGCAGCCCAGTGTGCAAGGCCTTGTGCTTGATTGGGGCTCCCCTTTACAACTGTAGAATTACTGGGAAGGCCTTTCTAATTAATATGGTCTCTGGATTTGTCATCAACACCTTGGCCAAGAAATTTTCAGAATGAATCACACACCAGAATCTTGGTAATTCCTCTTTTTCCTTGTGTTCTATGACATAACTGATAATCCAAAGCAGGCTAGCACAGGGACCCTACAGTTCCCAAATGATGTTCTTTTTCTCTGTGTTATTGTTTTACTATCACTTACATTCAGAAAACAGGCCTGTACTTTGAAAGAACCACACCCATTTTTTTCAAAGGCAAGAGGTACGTTAGGATCCATGAATGACCAGAAGTTTACCTTGTGAGGACTCTGATCATGGAGAAGATGCCTTCTCCTCACCTCCATGCCGGCATCCATTAGGGCTGGCTATGAGTCTCATGTTGGAATTGCTCTTGCAAGAAGTTAGGGATGTCTTATCCCACCTTCTTATATACCACAGTTTAGTGATACAGATATAATAGGATGAAAGGGTAGATTAAGGAACTTACTTCTAAAGAGCAACAACTTGTTTAAAATGTTTTACATTGGTATAGACTTTAGTCTATTGATACAAACTTAAAGTTAATTTTGTTATACTGTGTGCATATTTCTAATCGTGTTTAAGGTATTATGTTTGTATAGCTCATTTTAAATTGAAATGGATAATTAAAAATAGATTAATAAATAGTCATCTATGATAATCATACTTGTAGCCATGTTAGTTAAGTCTTCTAGATATACATAGACATATTTCAGATAGACAGGTAATCTTCAAATACTTCAAAGACCTACAGAATATGGCATTTAACATACTTTTAAAATTTAGACTTTCTGGACAGTGAGACATGTCTGCTCCTGGCAGCACCAATTTACTTTAGAGAGGAGGATGGGCATTGAAGACACTTCATATCTTATCTTCACCTTGGCAAAAATAGCCATTTGGGCAAGAAACTGTTCTTGCCTGGACTGCTTGATCGACTGGACATGCAGGACCCATAGAAAGGTGACCACTAAACTTTGCTTGACAAAAAGGTCCTTCAGGTTCCTGCTCTAAAGGACACTGAGAGAAGTGATCGAGAGACACTGCCAGCTGCCGCCATGAGAAGCAACATGTAAAGACACTGGTAAGCCACGAGCCATGTGGCAAAGTATAGACTAACAGAAATGGGTTAATTTAAGATAAAAAAAAGTAGATAACAAAAAGCCTGCCACAGCCATACAGTTTCTAAACAATGTAAGTTTCTGTGTGCTTTCTTGGTTGGGTCTAAGTAACTGTGGGACTGGCGGGTAAGAGAGATTTGTCCTGACTGGGCCAGGCAGGAAAACTCTAACTACAAATGGCGCCCAACGTGGGGCTCGAACCCACGACCCTGAGATTAAGAGTCTCATGCTCTACCGACTGAGCTAGCACACCAGAGTTTAGTCTTCTTTTCATGGAGTGTGGTGATATTTTGTTGTACCCTAATAAAATTTGCCTGAAGATCAGAAGACAGAACAAACTGCTGGATTAAATTTAGAGGCCAAACAGTGGTGGCACACACCTTTAATCATAGCACTTAGGAGGCAGAGATCTGTCTGGATCTCTGTGAGTTCAAAGCCACCCTGGCCTATATGAGATTGATTCAGTCTAGGAGAGAAACAGAGTCAGGCAGTGGTGGCACACAGCTTTAATCCCAGCACTAGGAAGGAAGTAATATGGCTGGGTAGAAAAGGTATATCAGGTGTGAGGAGACAGGAACTAAGCTTTTCAACTGAGGCCCTTTTGGCTGAGGACTCAGAGGCTTTCAGTCAGAGGATTCATGGAGTTGGTGAGGTGAGACATGGCAGTGACTTGTTCCTTTGTCTCTCTGATCTTTCAGCATTTACCCCAATATCTGGCTCTGGGTCTTTGGGGTTTTTTTTTTATTAAAAGGCCATTTAAGATTCGTGCAACAATGGAGTCCTCTCTTTGTCCCCCATTCCTTACTGATGGTTGCTGTTTTGTAGAGCAGAATCTATCAAGTTCAAGTTATCCTGCTCTAACTGCTGACTGGCACATAGATCGTGAATCTAGACTCTCACCACTTGTATGGGTCCTGTGGTGGGTGCGTACATATAGCTTGAGGAAAGGAAACATTACAGGGCCATTGTGAATGAAAAAAAGACAATAATTACCAAGGTGCCAGGACCTAGCAGTACACTAGTTCTCTTTGCAACTTAGAGAACCAAAAATAGCTGACAGAGACTTACTCAACACTGGGGTATCTCCACTGTGCCAGGCAGCCTCTGAACTGGTAGTTGACCCTCATCAGGAGGAACCTGTGTCAGGATAACATCCCATTGTTATCTAGTTTGTCTTTTCTTCTAAGGGTTAGAGTTTCACGCCCTTTCCTGGCTTTGCTGTTAATTCCAGATGAAGAATATTCTTGAGAGCCAAGGTCCAACCTTTGTCCTTTTCATCACAGCTCTCCCACTCACTCTCTTCTCTTAGTTGAACTGACTGAAGGAGGGCTCACTTGCCCATGCCCTCTTAGTCTATAGTCTTCAGGTCTCATTGAATTATATGTCCTTTCTGTAGCATCTCAGAAATCAAAGTAGAACTTATCTTCAAGTATTTCAGTGAGCAAATGCAGCAGCAAACTGGTGAGAAAAATAATTCTCCAGCCAGGAGAGATGATGTTCACTTCCTTATGGCTCAGAGTGGTGGGTAGTCAGTGACTGAAAAGGGCTGAAGTTCCCAACAGCACCCTGATCACACAGTATTTCACAGTGGCATGTCATGGTGCACAAACTCTTCCCGTGCAGAAAAAGTGGAAGCATTGACGCAGAAAATGGAAAACATCCAGGAATGTCATTTTTGGTTTCTTTCAAGTGATACCAGGATTTTTGTTTTGACAGGCACTTGTAAAGCATCCTTACGCTGTGATTTTTTTTCATTGCTATACTTCTTGCTTCTCTTTTGACTGCTGACGTTCCTCAGTGGCTCTAATGCCCATTTTATGGGAATCAGCCCTCCCAAAACACAGATGAGAACTTTAACTAAACTCATAGGGAATTTGCAGAAAATCATGTAGCCCACCTGGAGCAACAGGTTATTTGTTGGTTACCTTTTTGCTTTTAAGCCTATGATAATAGGAAAAAAAAAACCATATCCACATTATTGTGTTATCTCAAAGTTAAACTTATTTTATACTCATCTTTTAGTCCTAAATTGTGCACAGAACATTGAAATATCTTTCAACTGTAGCTATTTTTGACACTGGAGTGAACCTTATTTTGACCTATTTTTACATTTGCATTTTAATCTCAAAAGAATATGTAATTGATTTCATTATTAAGTTGACAGGATTAAGAATTGCTGTAGGCATCCACCTATAGGTATGACAATTAGGTTATTTCCAAAAATCTTACCTAAAGAACCACCTTGACCACAGGTGACATCATTCCATGGTTGCATCCTGGACTGAATAGAAAGAAAAAACAGAGTGAAATAGCAGCTTCTCTCTCTCTCTCTCTATATATATATATATATATATATTCTTTCTCAGTGTGGACACATATGAACAACTGCCTCACACCTCCACTGCTGTGTCTTCCTGCTACTGTATCCTCACACTGTGAGCTAAGAACCAATCTTTCCTCTCTTTACAAAAACAGGAGGAGCTGGAGAGATGGTTCAGTGGTCAACGGTCAGCAGCACTAGCTCTTGCATAGGGCTCAGGTTTGGTTCCCAGTGCCCACACGATAGCTCACAACCACCTACCGTAACCCCAGTTCCAGGGTATTTGAACCCTCTTCTGACCTCTACAGGCACCAGGCATGCACATAGCACATATACATATACAAAAATACATATACATGCACAGGGCAAAACACTCATGCCCATAAAATAAAATTTGCAGAAAATTTAATAACCTCAGGGATACTTCATTCCCCTCTAATGTTCTCATTTCTTTTATACTATCATTTTATATACCTTAATTACTTAATTATTATAATCCAGTTTTAAAAAAAGAATGTCATTGAAAGCAAATAATCTTTGTTCTATGGCATTAAATAAATAATTGAAAGTCATTAAAAATTATATCACTGTTTGCCATAGACGGGCTGGAGTTTCAGGGGTAATTGCAAGGATTGATTTATCTGTTAAAGGTTGACAGGGGACTGGAGAGATGGCAATGTCAGTATAGTGCTCAGCATGCAGGCATAAGCAACTGAGTTTGCCTTACAGAACCCACATAAAAAGCCAGTGCAGGGCATGGCACCTACAATCCCAGCGCTGGAGAGACAGAGACAAGAGCATCCCTGGGTCTTCTGGGTGACATTCTAGCCAATCAGTGAGCTCTGTCAACGGCTATACTCAAGTCATATGTAAACAACTTCTAAGTAACTACCTTGTTTAGCCAAAGCTACTTAGAGGGTGGCAATGGTAGTCTTTAAAAATAACAGAATTATTGGAGCGGGGCGTACATAATGATTTTATGATAAAGTAAGTCTTAGTTGGTTTCTTTGCTAAAAACTTAACTCCTTTTGGTCCAGTTAATAGAAAAGACTTACACACAAGCATGAGGACATAAGTCTAATCCCCAGAACTCATGTTTAAAGAACTCTGTTGTAGTGGCACACACTTGTAATACCAGTACTAGGGGGATGGAGACAAGCAGATCTCTGGGGTTCAGTGAACAGCCAACCTAGCTTACTCATCGAAGGACAGGCCTTTCTAAATTAAGCCAAGGTGGAAGGACCTCAGAAGAATGACAGACAGCCAAGGTTGACCTCTGGCCTCCACACACATACACAAATACATGTACCCCTGTATGCACACACTCAAATTCAGTATTTCTGTAGGAGGAAAATTTAATGTATTAGTTATTTTTGTTTACTGCTGTGGTAAAACACTAAGAGCAAAAGCAACTTAAGGAAGAAGATTGTTTTAGCTTATGGTTCCAGAGGGGAGTCCCTTATGGCAAGGGAGGCATTACAGAAGGCATCCAGAGCAGAAAGCTGCAAGACCACATCTTTACCTACAAACCCAAATCAGAGAGCAAGCTGGAAGTGGACCGAGGTTATGAAGTCTCCAAGCCTTCTCCCAGTGACGTCCTTCCTCCAGTAAGGCTGTGTCTCCTAAACTTCCTCACACAGTGCCACCCACTAGAGACCAAGTATTCAAATAGCTGAGGCTATGAGGGACATCATCATTCAAGTTGCCAAATATAAAACTGTATATACGTATGTTGGCAATCTCTATATTTATACATAATTTGGATACTGTGTAGACTTAGTAAAACAGAATGTAAAACACCTGCATATTTACCTTCAGTTTGCCCAAACACAAGAGAAAATTAAAAAGCACCTGTAAGAAACAGGCTTCTTCAGGGATGAGCCCCCACAGTTCTTTCCCCAACAGCAAATAGCCCTGAAAAGAGATGCACACAACTAACATTATATTGACTGAGCAGGTTCTATTTATAGGTTTAGGAACACACATGCACACAGGTGTGCATACACACACACACACACACACACACACACACAATTAAAGAAGAGGAGGCCATGAATTTGAAATAGAGTAGGTGAAAGTACATGGAAGGGGTTGAAGGGAGGAAAGAGAAAAGGGAAAATGATGTGATATATATGTGTGCATATATCGCACATATATATGTGATATAGGATAATCTCAAAAAATAAATTATAATAAACAAATAAATATGATAAATATTCATTTTGGAAAATTTTACAAATCATCATTATCATGCAACAGGTCTTTTATTAGCTCTGTCAATAACTATGTATTTAACTACTTTTATTGTATGTTTTATGTAGTTAAACATTGAGATTGGCCTTTGTGCCTTTGTGTTTACTATTCATGACATGGAATTTACTCAGTACTTCTTTCTTCCTAAAGTGGAGTAAGATGTATGTATGAGGCTCTTTTTTTTTATTTCCAAGAGGTTTATATATTAACAAAATTATGATATCTAGTGTATTTTCTTTCTTTCTTTTTTATTTTTATAATATTATTAATATTATTATTAATATTTTGGTTTATTTGAGACAGGGTTTCTCTGTATAGCACTGGAGGCTATTCTGGAACTTGCTTTGTAGACCAAGCTGGCCTCAAACTCACAGAGATCCATCTGCCTCTGCCTCCCGAGTGCTGGGAATAAAGGCGTGCGCCTTCAACACCCAGTCGGTGTGTTGGAGCCCATTTAGTTTTCCTAGTGTCTTTACCCAGCAGGTCTGCATAAAGATTATTGGACCACAGGCCTGAGTACCAGGTGTCTGAGATGGTCTGCACTTGGCTGTGCTGGGGGATGTTTTTTGTTTCATCCCTTGGCATTCCTTTAAAAACCTTAGGGCAGAGACAATCAGGGCCCAAGGGATTAGGATCCAGACCCTCTTGAGACTATCTTGTATTTTCTATCTTTTTCTCTCCCTTCTATCCCTCTATCTAATATTTCCTGCTGCTTCTACTCAGGAGCATGCTGAGGAAATGTGGGGGTGGGGGATGGCCCCCTACACCTGTGTGTTTTCTTCCATGCACAAACAAACAAGGTATACTTAGTTTATATTGAGCTGTGTCTCCCAAGGGCTGAATGTTACTCACTGTACCCTTACACTTACCCTTGGCATCTGATTCTAGTTTATATGAAAATAATCCCTGCTATTTTGGTTTTTTTTTTTTCCCCCAAAGAAGCTAGCTTTTCTAGCTGTTGACTGCGGGAAGGATAATGGCTTACTTCTCTCGTGCTGCAGAGGGAGAATTGTGAACTAAGATGCAATTGGAATAATTGTTACTGATGAGAATGCACGACAGAAATAGCTCTGCTTGTTGACAGCTCACAGGTGGTGTGTAGGCTTCCGGAAGCAGCAAACATCGCATTTCTACTTGAAGGAAAACAAATTTGCTATGAAAACTGTTGAGAAGTATAAAGTACATTGTACTATAATATTATAACCCCTTAGGAGCTTGTTTGTTTTCTGATCTTAATCTTTATGATCTCAATCACACCAATCTATATTTTTTGAGCTGAACGGCTATTTTATAGCCACATCTATGGAGTTATTTATCAAACTTTCTTTACAACAAATATATTCATTTGTGTTTAGGAATGAAATGTTGGTAGATTTAAAATCATCAGAACAAGATTTTTCAGGGTTGTTTCAAAGCAAAACATTTTTTTTTTACTCATTCAACTACCATTTTGCATGTGTGTGACTTGTGTTTGTGTGTATGTGTTAATGTAGATGTATGCACATGTGTGTGCAGAGGCCTGTGCACATGTACATGAAGGACATAGATTGGCACGGATGTCTTCCTCAATCACTCTTCATCTCATTTTTTGAAACAAAAGTCTTTTATTGAACTTGTGGCTCACTGATTTGGCTAGATTGGTAGATACTGAGCTCTAGGAATCATCCAATCTCTTCACTCCAGCACTGAAGAGGTTATAGACAAGCATCCATATGCCAGCTCTCACAAGGATGTTGGGGATCAAGCTTAGGTGCTTATATGCACTAAGCAGGTACTTTACCAACAAACAATATACATGATTTGTGTGTTAGTTTGTTTTTTATTGCTATGATATGCACCATAACCAAAATGAGCTTACAGGATTAAAGGGATTATTTCAACTTTCAACTTATAGTCCATCATAAAGGGAAGTCAGCCCATGAACTCAAGGCAGGAACCTTGAGGCAGAAATTAAAGCAAAACCACAGAGGAGCATTGCTTACTGGCTTGCTTTCCATGTCTTGTTCAACTTGTTTTCTTATTCCACCCAGGACAACTTGCACAAGGATGGAACTTCCCATAGTGGGCTGGGCCCTCCCACATCAACCATTAATTAAGAAAGTGACTGACAGACTTGCCTTCGGGCAGTCTGATAGAAGCAATCTGTCAATTAAATTTCCCTTTTCCAGATGACTCTAGGTTTATGTCAATTGCTTAGGATAGCCCTAATTTTCCTAACTTGCTACAAAAATGACAGTGACAGTATGTTACTGTCTCCAAGTCTAGTTTGTGATGCATGATTATAAAATACTAATATAGCAATGAAGCTTGCATTACATGAAACTACACACACATCCTAAAGCACAAGTACCAAAACTTAGTATTAATATTGGAGAAGAGACAAGCTCCAAAGCAAGTTGTTAAGTCTTCAAGAAGAAATTAAGCTTAGTTATAGTGGATGAGTAAATAGGTGTCATTTAGATTAAAAACTTTTATGGTAGAAATGAGTGCCTAAGCAAGGCCAAGAAGTTTTTGAAAATTCATGGCATATATTCATGAAGCAAGCAGTGTGGTATGACTAAGACATGGAATGAAAATAAAATGAAATCCAGGTCACTAGCTGACTTCCACTTCCAAGACAGAAGTGAGAATTATCACTTCTCCCATTCTGTCCCTGGAAATTCCAAATAAAACAAGTAAGCCTCCTGTGACCTCACAACTTCTTTTCCAGTGAAATCAGAAGACAGCTAGGTGAAATCAGAAGACAGCTAAAATACCACAGAACGGAAGAGAAGGATCACAAAAAAGAGAAGACACTATTGCGTAAAGATGTATGAAGGAGGGAGAAGACATTTTCGTCATAGATCCCAGCAAGACCCACTGCTCAAGAGGAACAGCACACCTTGAAGTAGAAAGCCAAGTTCCTTCGTTGCCATAGTAAAACTGATGGAGGCAATGATCACCTCACCACTCCCATCCTGGATCACACCTGAAAAACAGAAGTGGAGATAGCTGAAGGGTCATGAACATTAGTTACATGTGAAGGGAACAAGAACTCACAATTGAGATAAGAAAGCAAAGAGAAGTTCGGTGCATTGTAGAGAATAGGTGCTGTAGATATTGCTTTGTATAAATAAAATGCTGTTTGGCCAGTGGCCAGGCAGAAAGTATAGGTGGGACAAGAGAGAAGAGAATTCTGGGAAGTGGAAGGCTGGGGGAGGAGAGACACTGCCAGCCACTGCCATGAGAAACAACATGTAAAGACACCAGTAAGCCACAAGCCATGTGGCAAAGTATAGACTAACAGAGATGGGTTAATTTAAGATAGAAGAAGTAGATAACAAGAAGCCTGCCACGGCCATACAGTTTGTAAGCAATATAAGTTTCTGTGTGTTTACTTGGTTGGATCTGAGCGTCTATAGGCCTGGCGGGTGAGAGAGATTTGTCCTGACTGTGGGCAAGGCAGCAAAACTCTAACTACAAATAGGGAAAAAATAACACTGCCCATTAGCTCAGGAGGAATAAAGTATAATTGACAACCAAACTTCCTCCCACATCACACCCATGCCCACTTGCAAAAATGCCAGGTAAACCAAAAATAGCATTTCCCCCTTTCATTGAAAACAAACAGGCTCCTAAGGGATTATAATATAATAATACATTGTAATACAATATAACAAAAACCAACACATTGGCACTGGACAAAACAAAGAAACAGAAAGAAAACAACCCAAAAGAAGACACAAGAAACAGATTCACTCGTTCATACTCAGGAATCCCATACAAACACTAAAGCAACAGCCTAAATATATCTAAAAAGAACCTGTAGGGTAAAAACGAGAAAGTAAAAAATATAAATAAAATAAAAATAAATAATAGTAAAATAAGATTTTTTAAAAAATTAAAAGATTCTGAGATGGCATTATTATAAGACAAGGAACCTCCAAAGATGCCTTTGAGTTCATTTTCTGTTGGCTATCTACTGTTGGGCATATAGCCTACCCTTAGGAATAGTCTGTGTCCCTAGTGAGACTACCTTGGAAAAAAGGAAATTTTTATTTGCAAGTGGCTATCAATGGGAGATAGCTTCTGGGTTAGGGATGGGGGCGTGTGTCCACTCTTCTTTCGGCTCTAGGACCCCATCTGGTGCAGTCCCATGCATGCCCTGTGCATGCTGCCTTAGTCTCTGTGAGTTTACATGTGAGATTAGCTTGTTGATTTATAGGTCTTGTTTCCTTGGTTTTCTCCATCCCCTCTGAATTTTATGCTTTTTCTGCTTTATCCTCTTCTAAGAGATTCCCTGAGCTCTGAAGGGAGGGATTTAATGGCGATGTCCCATTTATGGTTTCTTATCCTCTGCATGGTGTTTGGCTGTGAGTCTCTGTATTTTTCCCCATCTACAAGAGGAAGCTTCTCTGATGATGACTGAGCAAGGCACTGATCTATGCTTATAGCAAAATGTTATTAGGAGTCCTTTTATTGCTACTTTATTTTTTAAAGAACACCAGTATTTGGTTTCCCCCTAGGTCCCTGGGATATCTAGTCTTAGGTTCTAGGTCACTCAACCAGTGTCTGGTTTGGGTTCCGTCTCGTGGAGTAGATGTTAAGTCAAATCAGACATTGGATGGTTACTCCCACAAGTTCTCTAGCACCATTGCACCAGCACATCCTGCAGGCAGGACATTGCTGTGGGATGTTTTGTATGTCAAATGTGTTGCTCTGATTGGTTAATAAATAAAACACTGATTGGCCAGTAGCCAGGCAGGAAGTATAGGCGGGGCACGCAGAGAAGAGAATTCTGGGAAGTAGAAGGTTGAGGCAGAAAGACACTGCCAGCCGCCACCTTGACAAGCGAGATGTAAGGTACAGGTAAGCCACAAGCCACGTGGCAACTTACAGACTAATAGAAATAAGTTAATTTAAGATATAAGAACAGCTATCAAGAAGCCTGAGTCATTAAGCCAAACAGTTTAAATAATATAAGCATCTGAGTGATTATTTTATAAGTGGGCTGTCGGACTGTCAGGGACTGGCAGGACCTGGAGAGAAAACTCTAGCTACAAATGGCACCCAACAGCTCAAGTTTCCATCTGTCTCCCCATTATTTGGTGATTTCATTCAGATCACCTTCATATATGTGTTAGGAAGCTTCTTCTGGGTTTGGAGGAGAGGAAAGAAAGGTAAAGATCTACAGTTAGTCCATTTGCTTCTCTGGATGGACTGAGGATTGTTTTTCTTTTTTTGTTTTGTTTTTTTTTTTTTCATTAAAAATTTTTTATTTTAATTCTTCTTAAGGGAATACAGATTTGAATGAAATACATTCATCCCATAAATACATTAGCAGCAAAACCTTCCCAGCAGAGTCCTTCCTCTACTCCAGCCAGGGTTGGACCCTTGAGCAGGAAGTCATGTTCCACCAATATGTCAACTTCAGGATGTTTCTGCTTCTTCCAAAAGTTGGCTATGCCTGCTCACAAGGACCTGAAAACAGACCACATGGTGATTGAGAGCCTTCTCTGTCTTCCAGATACATAGGTATTTTGAGGAATGTTTTTCAAAATGAGGAAACATAGAAATATCATGAGCACTTGTTTACGTGGACTGCCTTTCATTCTTGAGCACAGAATCTATATAATTCCAAATATATAAGAAAGATAAATAGGAGACTATGAGAGCAGACCCAAAGAATAATGTTGATCTCATCCATTTCTCTGTCATTGGGTGATCCTTGTGTCTTTCTTAGGGTCCTGTTTTCTAGGTAGCCTCCCTGGAGTTGTGAGTAGCAGTCTAGTCATCTTTGTTTTACATCTAGTATCCTCCTATGAGTGAGTACATACCATGTTTGTCTTTATGAGTCTGGGTTGATTTTTTTCTAGATCCATCCATTTGCCTGAAAACCTCATGATGTCATTGTTTTTCTCTGTGGAGCCCACCAACTGGATCAGGCCCTCTGGATAAGTGAGATAATTGAATAGCTTGAACTGTTTGGGAGGCACCCAGGCAGTGGGACCTGGCCCTGTCCTTAGTGCATGAGCTGGCTGTTTGGAACCTGGGGCTGATGTGGGGACACTTTGCTCAGCCTGGAAGGAGGGGACTGGACCTACCTGGATTGAATCTACCAGGTTGAACTGAATCCTCAGGGGAGTCTTTGCCCTGGAGGAGATGGGAATGGGGGGGGGAGGGGCTGGGGGAAAGGCAGGGGCGAGGGTGGGAGAGGGGAGGACAGGGGAACCCATGGCTGATATGTAAAATTAAAACACAAATATCCATATGAAAAAAATAAAATAAATATATATATTTTTAAAAAGAATAATGTTACAGAGCAGATAAAGGTAGTTAACTATGATCTTAAATAAACAAATCAGACTCTGTAAATAAAACACAAAGTGAAGGCACACATAACTTGGTGATGATATGAGGAAATAATAAAATGTGAATTCACAAGTATGCAGCACTATGTAGAAGAAAACTGAGCAAAGCAAAACTCTTAAAAGGATTATAAAAAAGATCATTGATATGGAAGATAGGCAAAGCCTTAATTCAAGACACCTTTCTTAAAGGAAATAAAACTTGAATTTACCCATGAAAGGGCTCCCCAACTTGTTGGGTGAGTTTCCTCGGGATATTTAATATCGAGATATATCCTAGTAAAGTAGCTGAACTGGAAATTCATAAAATATGCTTTGGAGATGTAGGTCAATAAAGAATATGTTAACAGGCTGGCGAAATGGCTTGTTTTATAAATGCCCTCATCGCCAAGTCTAATGGCCTGAGTTCAATCCCTGGGACTGACCTGGTAGAGGGACAGAAGCAACTCCCTCAGGATTTTTGTCCTGCACGCACCTGCGGTGACACACATGCACTTTCACACATGCACACAAATAAGTAACTCAGTAAACATATATTTTTTAAAGTAGTTACTATAGCAGAAGACTCCTCTGTAGAAATATTTGATTTAAAAAAAAAAAAAGACAGACAATTGGGAAACACATTAAAAGCTGCCAAGACAGCCAGGCAATGGTGGCGCACACTTTAATCCCAGCATTCTGGAGGCAGAGGCAGTTGGATCTCTATGAGTTCAAGGCCAGGCAGGTAAACAGAAAGGAGTTCCAGGACATCCAAGGCTACACATAGAAACTCTGTCTTGAAAGCTGAAAAAGTAAAAAGAGCTATCAAGACAAAGTGATATAATCCAGCAATGATATTCTCAGCACCAACTACTGTCCACAATAAAATAAAATAAAAACTTTAAAACCAGCTAGACGTCAAAGAAACTTGTTCTGAACTTTTTCTTGAGGAATCTAAACTAAAACATGAATCAATTAAATGAAGCAAATTACCAGGGATAAACACTGACCATATTTTATGACTAAGAATATTAAAAGAGGGATGCGGATATCAGAATATGAATTCTATATTAACTTATTCTTTAGAAATGACAAGATAGTAAAAACAGGAGGATGAGACAAGCAGTGTAAGGATACTGATTCTTCAATTAAAATATTGGCAGAACAAATGATATTTAAAGTAAATCAAGAGAAACCAGGCATGGCAGTAAATACTGAAGAAGGTGGACAACTGCTTCTTTATTATACACTCAGTAGAATCAATAAGGAAGCAGTATAATAAAAGTCATAATTGAGAAATTTGACATAAACTTAAATCTCAATACATCAAGAAAAAATGGTCATATGCAAAGTAAAGTTATTAAAATGCAAGAAGAATGTTAGTTATGGTGAGAATCAACAGACCTTACTTTGACCTAGAATTTTATCCAGCAAACAAAAATAAGGACAGAAGAATTAAATTGTAGGTAATTAACAAAAACAAACACCAAAAATAATGAAACTCTCACTCCAGATTTCTTCAATAAATGAGAGACCTTTTTCTTTTTATATCAATGTAAAACTTAGGGGGAAAAAATCAGAAGGTTTGCCACAAATTGATAAAATAGGACTTTTACAATTTTTTTCTAGCCATAGTAATGTAAATTTAATCGTTTAAAATTGATAAATGCTAGAATAAAGCCAGGGATATAGCTGTGTAGTAGAGCCCTTGCCTTGTATATGGAAGGCTTGGGTTCAACTTTTCGACATGAAGAGGGAGAACAGAAGGAGGATGAACGGGAGAACCTATAAAAATTACTTTGGATGATTTGGATTTGTACATATTGAGTAAGATAATATGGTTCTTTGGTTCATACAAACATTGAGTAGTGATAATCACAGAACATAATTTTTCTAGAAAACAATAAAGTGGAGAACTTTTCTGACTACATTAGCAAGGCTATTCAAAGAAAATTTTTGTGTAAATGTTTTCATTATTAAAATATAATTATAAAGAAAAAGGAAGTTTATGTTCATATTAAGAACTTTAGGGCTGAGTGTGTAGCTGGGGGCATGTGCTTGCCAGATATACATGATCTTCAGTTCAATTATCAGCAACCATTTTTTAAAGATGAAAAACTTAAAATAATTATGTGATGAATGATTGAAACATGAAGAAATGAGGAGAGGAGACTGGAAACACAAGTCACTGAGCTACATGACACATTCAGTTACATTATTTTATCTAGTATTTTGTACATATTTGTCCAAGTTGAAACATTCCCTCCTTGAGGGAGGAGGGATGCTCTTTGGTTTCAGGTAGTTGGGGAAACTTCAAAGGCCCATAAGCTCTTTCCCAAGGTAGAAGTGGGCTGATTAGTGATGTAGCTGCCCTTGAGTCACCATGCTCCACGAAGAAACTTCAGTTACTACTCACTGGTTCACAAGATAGATGTAAGCGGGTTGAATTGTTTCCTTGGCCTGTTGAGGCCTTCTAAGAGGTGAATGGACATTTGTTCACTTCTCTTGAGGACAAATCAAAGACCAGATAAAGAAAATGGAAAAGAATTCCATGTATCATTGTGGGGAACGAAATAACCCTGAGTGAATGTATAAAGAGCAGATGGACATCTTAGTAAATGAGTGTTGTTTGACACAGTATCTTAGTTAGGGTTACTATTATCATGACCAAAAGCAACTTGGGGAAGAAAGGGTTTATTTTCCTTACACAAATACTCATCATTGAAAGCAATCATGGCAAGAACTTGGAGACAGAAGTGATGCAGAAACCATGGAGGGGTGCTGCTTACTGGATTGTTCTTCAAGATTTTCTCAGCCTGCTTTCATACAGTACCTAATATCACCAGCTCAGAGATAGCACTAACACAATAGGCTGAGCAATCCCACATCAATCACTAATTAAGAAAAAGCCCTACAGGCTTGCCCACAGCTAGATCTTATGGAGGTATTTTCTCAGTTGAGCTTCTCTCTTCTTAGATACACTACCTTGTGTCAAGTTGACATAAAACTAACCAGCATACATGAGCACAGTAATGTTAAGAACCAATGACTCAGACTCATGGAAAATTGGCAGAGACTTTTCCTGTCTCAGAGGGATGTCAAACCCTTCCTTTTGTTTCAGAGTTCCTATGCTGACAATGTGTACAAGTATAAGTGTTTATCAATTATTGATGACTGTGTGCAAAACCTAGTTTCCTCATCCTGAATGTTTACAACCTGAGACTGATTGCCTACGAATATCTCCTACTGAGACTCCTACTAAATCCCCTCCTCTGTGCTGCTCATAACATAGTGAGGGGTCTAGGGTTGTTACTGTAGCCAGTGCCACTCCATCAGAGTGCACACAACCCACCTGACACAGCTTTACTCTAAATGTCTATGTGTCTGCTCTTTCTTCATTCTTTTACTGGCCCCCAGGTCAGTCAAACTCTGTTTGTAGTGGATGGGACATAACATTAACCTTTGAAGCAATCATTACCCAATGGGACATAAGGTCTACAGAGCAGGAGAAATGCAGTGTTTAACCTAAAAAGCTTTAATGCAGCTTTTTCCCTATCCAGTTTGTGAACTACCAGTTTGCAATGGTAGGTATTAGGCACTGCTGGTTACTCATTCCAAAAGCTTATCATCTTTCCATCATTCCTGATGACCAACTGCTGCTGCCAACTATAATTGCTCAGGAAAAGTACAGGATAATGTGGTTCCTCATAAGAAAACATGAGACATACATTACTGAAATTTTATTAACTCAATTTTTTATAAATTAACATTATATGTGTCATGACATCTTATAGTGGACAGTTTGCTTACTTATTTTCCCTCATATTGAATCAAAATGATTTTGGAAGGAAATGTCTTCTAAAAACAGGGTTAGTAGATAGATACCGTAGCATTTCAACCTTATGCAAGAGACATGTTTTTAATAGGTGATTTAATAATGCTTGATGACTTTTCTTTAAATGCTGCACTAGTTCCAAAGGGGACTGAAGAGGTAAATCAGTAGCCCTCTTGAGAGTTGACCTCCATCTTGAGGTATCTGTCCACCAGGGGAAGAACTCAGAGCTGACCTGTAGATGTACTCAGAGCTGATCAGTGACTGAACTCATGTGGGAATGGGCTGGAACAATAAATTTGAATGTATATATCCTGGATCCAGTGAAACAAGATATAGGGAGTAAAAATTTGTGTCTCAATAGTTGCCCTGCATCCTGTCAGTATCCTGGGGCTTTCTGCAGACATCCTGTCAGCTATCAGTAATTTCACGCTTATAGTTAAGCCAATAACTTCAAAGAACTACCTCACCCCTAGCTCCCTCATCCAATTGTAGTACACTAAGATATGTAACTCACTGCTTGTAAACTTTTTTCTATACAAACCCTTGTAATAAGTGTTCGGGGGCCTTCCTCCTTCACTCGCTGTAATGGAATGGTCCCTGCTCAGGCTTGGCTTATATAAAGAAACCTTTTGTCTTTGCATCAGAAGCTGGTTCCTTGGTGGTCTTGTCAGGAGACTCATGACATGGGCATAACAGGGACCTTTGCCACCGTAGAAAGTAACTTTTCAAAACTAAATCATTATCAACTAATTAAGATATACAGCATCACCTTAGCTTAAGCAATCTTTTGTTTTGTTTTGTTTTTTGAGACAGGCTTTCTCTGTGTAACAGCCATGGAAAGTCATGGAATTCACTTTGTAGACCAGGCTGGCCTTCAACTCACAGAGATCTGCCTGCCTCTGCCGCCTGAGTGATTAAAGGTGAGTACCCCCACCTCCTGTCTTGATTTTTAGCATGTTTTATCTATACAGTTTATATAGAGTAGTATTTTATCATGATTTTTATTGTTGAGAAGACAATGCATTTGTAAAATATGTCTGAGGAAGAAGTAGCTTCTAGATTGGAGAGGTAGGTCCATAAGAAACTTATAACGTGGTCTTGGTTGTGCCTTTCAGGGACCTGTGTGAGAGTGCTTATAAGAAAGCTGTAAGTGTCTCTTATAGCTGGTCCCATACCCAGCCATTGGTTTAAACACTAACATGTAACATGATTTTGGCACTGAGCCTACAGAAGAATGTGGCAGCTGAGGCACAGGACAGGGAGGTTACACCTAGACAAGGCTTTGCTCACCATGAAAGCAAGTTGTTTCGGGAGAAATCATCCCTTTTCTGCATCTGTCTCTCATGGGGATAAGCTCAAACACACACGCTTCTATCTCCTTTTCTTCTTGAGTATGGGGTCTTTGATAAGAAACGGTGGTAAGATATGATGAGATGAAATAGATAAGAGGAAGGAAGAAGGAAGGAACGAAAGAAGGAAGGAAGCAAGCAAGGAAGAAAGGGAGTATGAGGGGAGGAAGGCAAAGGAGAGAGAGAGAGAGGCAAGGAGGTTGATTATTTTAACAAACAATACTCGGGTGCTATACTTTCTTAAATTAATTTAAAGTAGAAGTTGGATTATCTTATAACTCTATCACTTAGAATCACCTGAAATCCCTAGCCTATTCCACATCAACTTACCCTCAAAAAGCAAAATTATATGAAAATATTTAGCTGTATTTAGTTGAATGCTGAGTAAATAGTTTGAAAGATTAAAAAAAAATGAAATGGGACTTAAGAACAGGGACTAAAGAAAGGGAAGTCCCTGATAAATCGAAGTAGTAGCTAGCTATCATTTAGAGAGCATTTACCTTGGGTCAGACTCTAATCTATGCATGTACTTTCAATTATTTATTACAGAAATATATAAATAAGGTACTATGAATTGATTTTAAAGTTGAAAGACATGAAACTCAGACGACAGACTGTTCAAGAGTCTTGAGTGGACACGCACTTAAGCAAAGGCAGTCTTTTTCCAGACAGCTATGTACTTAAAACTTTCTGTCTAATCAGATCAGTCAATCTGCTTCTGTATGGAAAGTTAGCAGGGAAAAATTGTGAGAAAAGAGTACCCACAGTCCTTGAGCACCCACATCAAAGAGCTTCATGCATGAATTTTTAATAGTGCTATATGAGCTAATAGAATTTGTGTGTAACAGGATGAAGTATGGAGAAGTGCATGAGAATCAGCAATATGTTTCCTTAATATGTTATCAAATATAATTACACCTGTTACTTTTATTCTTTTAAATATAGATATTAGACATTTCAAGTTACAAAAGCAATTCATGTCTATATGGGAAAGTGGTAAATTAGACACTCTTAATATAAAATTTATTAGGAATTCAAAATTTGGTGAATAGCAAAAGAGTAGTTCCTTCCTGTAATAAGATTTTGTTCAATGCATGCTTTATTTCCATATAAGTTTTTCAGTACGATTCTCTTATACTTTATGGGTTTCTACACAAAGTCAATAACTCTTTTTAAAAATCTTATTACATTTATTCATTTTTGAGTGTGTGTCTGCATGTGTCTGAGTACATGCCCCATTAGCACATGTAGAAGTCAGAAGGCGACTTGCAGTACTTGGTTCTCTCCTTCCATCATATAGTTCAGGTTGCCATGGTGGCAAGAGCCTTTGCCTGCTGAGCCATCTTACCAGTATGAAATCATAAACACATTACCTAAGCACCATTAAGATGTAAACTGATTGCAAATTTCCACAATATGTTTTAAGTAGTCACTTTGTTTCTTCTTAATGCTTGGAGAATAGCACATTTCACATTAGAAACATGCCTGCATCTATGCCTATGTCATTATTTGTACTGTGAATATGCACTCCTTGCCTAAATTTATGTATGTTTTTCCTTAAATAAATAAATTCTTGTTACATTTTACTTCACTAGTAAAACAAAACAAAACAAAAACCCCTCTAGTAGTCATGGAACACACTGGCTTAAGTCTTCAGCTAAGGAAAATTGTGGAAAGGAATATTGTCCATTTGCTATTTTAGCATTAAGATAAAAATGAAGGTTAAAAAAGGGAGAATTTTTGTGTCTTTGGAATTATAGTTTTTGAGTTTGTTTTTTAAAACTCACTAAGAATAGCTACATCCTTAATGACAATGTTTTACCTTCCAATTCTAAGTTAATACTGACCCCTATGGGTTGCTATATTCCAATCTCTGGATTATTCTTACAGAAAATTTGATTAACTATTCAAACATTTGGCTAAATACTTAAAATGTTTAAATTTGGTATTGAATTACTTTAGGAAGAATGCCATAAAATACTCATGTCCTTTCTCTCATTATACAACCCAAAAATATCCTTATATTTTAAAAAAATTGTTCATTTTATTTTATGTGTATGAGTGTTTTGCCTGCATCCATCTATGTGTACCACATGAATGCTTGATGCTGTGAAGGTCAGAAGAGGGCATTAGATCCCCTGGAACTGGAGTTACAGACGGCTTTAAAACACCATGTAGATGCTGGGAATTGAACCTGGGTCTTCTGAAAGAGCAACAAGAGCTCTTAACCACTGAGTCATCGCACCAGAAACTATCCTCATATTTTATTCAAATTGAGACAATTTTTTTAGAAGCCAAGATATTTTATATTTTATTAGCTTCAGCACCTTTTTACTGAGAACAATGGGACAATGCAGCATAATTTATAATTTCCATATAAAACTTATTTTTTTTCCTCAAATTCTGTTCCATTTCCACATTATTTCTCAAACAGTGTGGTGGTCTGAATCAGAATGGCCACCAGAGGCTCATAGATTTGAATGCTTGTTCATTAGGACCCATGCCTTTGTTGGGGTAGGTGTGGCCTTGTTGGGGGAAATGTGTCTCTGGGAGGGCTTTGGGATTTCAAATGCTCAAGCCAAGCCCAGTGTCTCTTTCTGCTTGCTGCCTACAGATCTGAATGTAGAACTCTCAGATACCCCAGCACCATGTCTGCCTGCATGCTGCCTTGCTTCCACCATGATCACAATGGACTAAACCTCTGAAATGCAAGCCAGACCCAATTAAATGTTTTCTTTTATAAGGGCCAGGATGTCTTTTATAAGGTCATGGTATCCCTTCACAGCAACAGAACTTTGACTAAGACAAACAGTCCATTCAAAACTTTCCTTTAAAGCTTATGAAGAACTAAGAAGAATCAACCTCTGTATTAAGATGCAACATTTATTAAGAATCTAATGCATGTATTAAGATTTTAAAAAAGCATTTTTTTTGTGGGGATGGACAAGGAATTATTTTGGTTAAATATTCCTCCAGCCCTTAAAGAATGACACATAGGAAGTTCACATGTCAGAGCAAATTTTTAGCTACAGAAATTGAATACAGTACCTCACTCAACTGTGAAAAAATGGTTAATATTTTTCTTTACAAATCTATTGAAACCTTTAGCAAACTTAGCAATTATGTATCTTTCAGCATCTTATTAAACTTTAATAACACTTTGCATTTTGTGGTGCAGTATGAAATTCCAATGCATGTGTACAGTGCTGATCAAATCAGATGCTTTCTGTTTTATATTGTACTCAGACTCAAATGATCATACCCCCACACTATGTGGTGGCTAGGTTCTCTATGGTTGTGTGAGAGGGACCCAGAATGTTTTCTGACTCTATGACTCAGCCCACTTCCATCCAAGGTTTACCTGTATTTGACTCAACCCACTTCCAACTATCTCTATTCTGACATAAAGCCTGAGATCACTCCTGAATTTTTCTCAAAAAACTATTAATTTGCATTAATGCTAAAGCTTATATTTTTCTCATAATTGGTAACATAAAGCATTTCTATTCATAAAGAATATATCCTTGGGTTTTCTGATGCCACTCTATGGTCAAAAGTCATAGAAGTTTAGTCCTGGTGGATTGTCTAATGCTGCACAATCCATGGTTCCCTCCAACAATAAGACTTAAATTATCTGCCACAGAATATTAATTCTGATTTAACACGTATTTTATGAAGAAGAAGAAGAAAACAGGTTTCCTAAAGTTTGGAGCAATAAATTCAGTGAAACCATGCTCTTATATAAGAGCTTGTATACATTGAAAAGGGGTGCTTTGTCTTATATTTATATATGAGTTCAAATTTGAATAAGTTTTCATTTTAATTCTCTTAAACAGTAGGCAAAGAGTAAAAGGAGTGCTGTCTGTAACTGTTCTAATTCATGTATTGTCATATCGAGTTATTCTATGTTCAGCTGCTTAAGCAAAATCCCATTCCACATTACAGTTGATAAATTAAATGAACATAAAGTGTTTTGCATATTCCTGGAGAATGAAAATGAAAACTTTTATATTGATAAATTACTCAGAAAGAAACCTTTCTGTTGAGTAGTGTAGAAAGCACATATAAATAAATCAGGGATCTTCTTGCATGCAGCAAGAGACACAAATCTTAAATTTATGGAGATCCATCTTCATCAATGAGCCTAATCAATTATTCTTTGTGCCCCTAAACTTACTAGTATATGAATGTTTTCCATTGCCTTCTTTGATACCTTGAACATTTTTAGTACTTGAAATAATATTTTCCTACAATTAACATATTAAGGATGGGTTTCCTTCAACTGATTACAAACTACTGATGAAACAGAAGCAAGTTCGTCCTTTAGGTTTTATCATAATAATTATGAGTGTGAAAAAATAGTGACTGAGAGTCAAGGTTACTCACCAGCTTGCCTCGTAAAAATCCAATCTCACTCAATAAAGTACTATACAGCCAGAAATGTAACTATTTTCATGCAGAAAGGCTTTACCATAAAGAAGCCTGTATAGATAATTATGAAATACTTCTAAAATACAAGCAAAGCCTTATGATTAGAGTAGCTATGTAATTTATCATTGAAATTTGATAATGACCCTAAAATATTTATTGAAAAAATAAAAAAACTAAGATCAGCAAAAACATGTTTGAAGAAAAGAATAAAGAAACTGCCTTTTCCAAATATCACAACTTATTTCTAAAAGACTATAATTCAAAGTACTTACAAGAGACACAAGAATTGGTAGCTCAATTCATAAACAGAACATAAACTCTAGAAACAAACACCTGTATTTATGGAAATATTAAGTGTTACAGTAGAGGTACTGCAGGTAAGAAAGGAAGCTATAGTAGTCTGTAAATTATAGTATGATAATTCATTATGGATATGAAAATTTTAAATATATTTTCACTTAGGCATGTACCTAAGGTACATCAAGCTTACCACGTGGTAAATATTCAAGAATTTCAAAAGTATACTGGTAAACCACTAGCACCTAGAACTCATCCAGTGAGAGGATTTATACAATGGAAATCAGTACATGCTACATACCAAAGCCCTCTCACCTTCTGGAGGTTACCAGCATATTACTGGTTGAACTTCTACCTTACATCATATATGGATGGGTTAAAAATATAAGTGAACTGACCAAATTCAGAAATTCAAGCAAATATACAGAGGAGAATCACTTTTAAATCTCTGGATTTGAAAGAAGTTTTGAACAATAAGTAAAGTCATGTAACTCAAAGGACAAATTTGTTAACTCTGACACTTAAAAATAGCTTTAAAGTTACATCACAGTAGTCACTGAAGTATAGTATTTTACAAATTAGAAAAACAAGTCCAGACCAAGGAATGACAATTTCTCACTCTATATTTTTCTAAGAGATTCATATTCAAAATTATAAAAGGCCATCCAAAAATCAATAAATATAAGTGGGTAGTCCAACTGTAATCTTTTTAAAGACTTGAAAGAGAACTTTATCTAGAAGAGTATATATCAATGTTCAATAAGCATAGAAAAGTTTTCAGCATTATCAGTGATCAAGATAACATGAAGGGTTTCACTTTTTCCAAATTAAATGTGATAAACTCATATGTTAACCAATAGCAGGGCAACGCAAACATCTGTGGAGAAAGATTGCATTGAGAAACCTAATTTTAAGACTAATTTGCAATGTGAAGGCAGCAAACTGAAACTGTCACAGCATGAATTGTTGGCTGTCCCTAACATCTGCTCACATCTTCATTTCTCACAATAGAGAGGGGAATGAATATAACCAGGACCAAATCTATTTGCAATGTTTTATTTCTTGAGGACAGAAAGCATTATGGTAATGATATTTCTCACCTATTGATGCTTCTAAAATATTTAATATTTTGAAAATATTTATTTTTTGAGTAACACATAATCTCCTCTTTGATATGACATATGTAAGTACCTAGTAGGCATCGATATGAATGATTTTTTTGTGTAGAGTTTTTTCTTAAAAAAATATTCTTATGCCACTCCTCTCTTCTCTGCCACCTCTTCTCTCTCCTGGTCCCACATAATTGCAGATTCTCTAAAATATCTTCCCAGCAATTATACAAAACGAACTTGTGCATAGAATTCATGATCTTTATAATTAACATATCACCCTATTATTGGATACATGTGAGGAATTTTCTCATGTAATTTAAAACATGACTGAGACCAGAAATTGCAACTGAGCAGGAGATCTCTACATGGACAACAAATATTAAACGCTATCTGAGTCTCCCTCATAAAAGTCTCAAATGTCTAGAAAGAAAACTCCCATTTTATAATTTAGCTGATTATATCCTTCCCACAGACATAAACAAGAAAATATAAAGGAACTTGAAGATAATCACTTGAGAAATTGACACAACCCTTCTGGGTGGAGGTGATGTCTATCCTAGGCTGGCAAATCATTGGTAGGGAAGAAAGTAAGGAAAAGAGCCTGCCTTAATTGTCCATAGACTCTTGTATGTGATGCTAGCATTTGCAATTTTTTAAAACCATGAGTCATATTTAACTCTCACAGTTCTATACAGTTAATTTTCATAGCTATATAGTACTAATAAAGATGCTAAGTTTTGTTTTTTTGTCTGAGACAGGGTTTCTCTGTGTACTTTGCGCCTTTCCTGGAACTCACTCTGTAGTCCAGGCTGGCCTTGAACTCACAGAGATCCACCTGCCTCTGCCTCCAGAGTGCTGGGATTAAAGGCGTGCGCCACCACCGCCCGGCAGATGCTAAGATTTTTGAGGAGTCAAGTATCTTATTATTGGTGTCTTGGTTTACTTCCTTCCTTCCTTTCCCCTTTTCCTCCCTCCCTTCCTCCCTCCCTTTTGTTGTCATAGTGACTGTTAGTTTTATGTGGCACAACGTTATTCATTAAGCGGCGCTGTTTATTGTGCGAGAAAAGCCATGAGGTACAACAACATGCATGCTGCACACAAATTACATGATTATACAGTGCACAGATTAGGTAGGACGTAAGGGATGACTAAGCCTCTTGCTTGGCTACTGGACTGAGCATGTGCGGTCATGCAGCAACAGTAATAAAATACTCTGACTAAAAAACTTGGGGAGAAAGGGCTTAGTTTTAGCTCACAGCTCCAGGGTATAGCCTGTCATGGTTCTGTTCACAATTAAGGCCCTTATCAATTAGAACAATCAGGATGATCCTCTATAGGCTTGACCAAGAGATGATTCTAGATTCTGTCAGGTTGAAAATTAATACCAACAATTGGTGTCTTTACAACTTATACTAAAAACAGAGTTTAAAACTAGGGTAAAAGAGAGTATAGAGAGGACATTATCGGTCAAACAAGGTACAAAGTAATAATTTCTACTTCATAGTTATTTGTCTTGAATTTGGGGCCTCTATTTTCAGAACTCTTCTAACTACACTGTTTTCCACTGGTGACCATCTTCCACATGTATCTGCAACTACAGTGGAATCACACTGTACATTTTGTAGATAATTTTTTATTTTCCAGCTTGAATTTCCGAATACCAGCAGGCTCACTTGAGAGACAGATTCTCTTTTGTTTGCAATTCCATCCCCTTTGGGGGTCTGTGTCAGCTAACAGTGGCAGTTCTGCTGATTGCTAAGGGTTACACTCCACCCCTTCCTACGCCATTTTTTTGTCCATCTTATGAGGCATTTTCTTTTTTCAAATATTTATAGTAATGGCCATTTCAAACTGAAGTTCTTTCCGTGTGTCAAACGCTTCTCACAGAATATTTTCAAGGGTCAATTACAAAAAACAAGAACCAACACTCTCCTAGGACACATTTCAATCATGCATAGGTCATCAAAATGAGGATGCTAATCTTATGCCTGGAAAGCTGTCAATAAAACTACTGTACTATAATAAACTTAACTGATTAAAATCTTTTCCAAGTACAAATCATATAAAAATCTTACTAGGAAAAGAAGTTAAAAATGTGCATCGACAGTTAACAGAAGATCTGAGAGAAAGCATCATATTTTGCGGATGGGGTGAGGATATGGATGTGTGTATACCAGCAAAACTGGTTCCACACAGTGGCTGCAGGCGTTATCTGCGTATGTAAACAGAAAAGGGGACCACAAAACTAGATGAAAAGGGACGTTAAGTGGAGACGAAATGGCTAAATCCCAAGATGACCCTGATCTCTCAAAAAGCAGAACGAGAACAGTACCGAGCTCTGCTAACGTCCAAATTCAAGTAGATGGGTAAGCAAGGGACTTCCCTAACACGGTCTAATTTACTTGGCTAAGCAGGCTCACTCGGCAAAGCCAGAAACCTATTTCCAGGAGAGTTGCCAGGACGCACTGCTAAATACAAAAGAGCCTAACCTTCCAGCGAGGCGCACGCGTACTACGAACGCAGAGCCGCCGTCGCTCCGCCCCAGTCTGAGAGGAAGTGACGCAGGCCGAGGGGCGGGTGCGTTCTGCACCGGAAGTGGCTGCCAGACAGTAAATAAGCCCAGGAAAGCAGGCGAGAAGCTGTCTCCATCTTGGCAGACGCTGGGCCCGCGACGCCGAGGCGATGGGGAGCGTGCTGGGGCTGTGCTCCGTGGCGAGCTGGGTAAGGCGGCCTGGGGTTGGCGGCCGATGCGGGCTGGTGCGGGCCGGCTTTTCCGTCTTTCCTCGGTCTGTGCGGCTCCGCTTCGGGGCTGGAGCTTAGTGAGGAGGGCGAGGCCGGGCGGACAGGGGAGCCGCCCCAGCTGATCGCTCCCTTTGGGGTGGTGTCTGCCTGGGCCGTCGCTGTTCCAGCTCCTGCCTCCGGTGGGCACGTCGTCTCTCTCTGCCCCTTGGTGCCCGGCGACCTCGCACTGCGGCACTGTCATTCCCCGGAGGCCTCTTTTGTTCTGACGTGCAGCCTCCGGGGAATCGGGCCCGTTATTTGGAACAGGTTTGACAGCCGTGTCGAAGGTAGTCACCTCGTTTTTTGAAATAAAATAATCTCAGTACCTTCTTCGGCTCTGGTGGCTTGAATCTGCATACTTCCAAATGTCTGTTTCTAGAAAAGCTCTTCGGTTTCGTGGTACTACCTTTTTTTTTTTTTTTTTTTTTTGACGTAAGACATGGGCGTGCAATCTGAAAGTCGACGCTTTGTAAGGGTATGCTGCGTTTCGTTAGACAGTATAACCATCTTTAGTATAATGACAGGATTTCGTAACCCAGAGGGCACAGACAACCCCATTCCCCACTAGACAAAACATTGGCGAGGCCGTTTATAATAAAGAGCTTCATTGCTCTGGGAGAGGTTTTATTTTATGGATTCAAACCTGTGATTTCTAAGTTTAACCCTAAACAATTTTCTGAGTAACCAAATGATTCCATTGCATGTACATTAACGAACGTACTGGCCAATTTACATGCTTTGTCTCTTAAAATGTGCTTTGGTATAACACGAATTATAAATGCTTAATTTTTATCAAGTACTATGTGGAAGTTCTTGCTCCTACAAGCTATTCTCTTGTATTTCTATTTGCAGTTGGATTTTAGAAACTTGACCATAGAAATTAAGAGAGTCCAACGAAGTCTGGTGAACCATCTATACACAAGGCAGAATTTAGTGCAATAAAAATTAATAAATAAGCCAGGGGTTTGTGGCGCATGCGTTTAATGCCAGTGCTCAGGGTGGCAGAGACAGGCGGATCTCTATGGAGATTGAGACCAGTCTATAAAGTGAGTTCCAGGACAGCGAGGGCTACACAGAGAAACCCTGTGTCGAAAAGCAAAACAACAACAAAACAAAACAAAACCAAAAATTAATAAATAAGGGCGTGGGAAGATGATTCAGCTAGTGCTTGTTGCTCCTGCTAGATGTGGAGTTTGGTTCTCAGCACCCGCCTCTGGCTGTTCACAACTGCCTGTCACTCCGGCTGGAGGAAATCAGATTCCCTCTTCTGCTCTGACCTTCCCCCCGCCCCGCTCGGAACATACTACCACGCAGACACACATGCATACAATAGTTATTATGAAACTTTTCCTTTCTTGATATATTGAGTTATATGATTTGTAACTCTAGAATTAGTTTGGTTGTGATGTGGGCATAAAGCAATTTTATTGAGATCATAGGGATGAAGGGATATGAATTCCTCATTTTATTATTTTCCAGTTCAGTTATGAGCACCTATTTTTGATCTCAAGGTCAGTGTTTTCTTTATTTCCTTTTTTAAAGTTTTAAGCAATTTTTTTGTATTTTAAGTCAATATGGCTTTGGAGAACACCATGGGATAAGTTATGTTACTATTTCTACAACTTCGATTGCCATTCTTGTCCACTAAAAGAATGGGGTTGGGCATTTAGCTCAGTGGTAGAGCGCTCGCCTAGCAAGCGCAAGGTCCTGGGTTCGATCCTCAGCTCAAAAAAAAAAGAATGCATTTGCTAAAACTGACACTGCCTTGCCTCATCTTTTATTAGCACGCTGAAAAGGTAGTAACAATATGCAGGGTTGATCCTGACCGGAGCTAAGTGGTTACGTTGTTCATCCCGATTCTACTTCCTGATGACTGAGCTGAGGATTCATGGTGTGTAATTGGAATCATCCCTTTTGTTCTGTATGCTTGTCTCTGTTTTAATTATTGAATTTCAGTACATATCTATAAATAGAATTTTCCCTATGACATATGAATCCATCTTTTTTCACATTTCCAAGTTAATATGCTCATTTACTTGAAAGCTTTTGATAAAGTAAAATTTTATTCAAATATTTCTATCTTTGAATTCATTAAATTATGTCAAGTAACCCATCATTTAAAGGCTTGCTATTTGAACAATTTTTGCGGACTTAGTCAAGTTTAGTAACTCTAACCTTCTTGTTCATAAAAGATTTACAGAATATTGTTACTGAACTAAAAAAAAATATGAAAGAAAAATTACAGGTAAGGATCTCTGGACCTATTGTCCAATCATAGATCTACAAATATTATCAGCTACTAATTAACATACCTTTCCCTAAGCTGAGGTCATCATTTGTGTTTTGAATAGAATTGTTTTGTTTTGTTTTTTTATAACTAGACCTTGTAAATAATCACAATCAGTTCTTTACCCAAAATAGTTAATGTAGTTAAATAATTAAGAAGTAAGTAGGGAATGACTAGATACCAATTTCCTACCATTGTAATTCAATGACCTTTTCTTTCTTCTTTTTTCTTTTTTTTGGGGGGTGTAGAAATTATCCCTGGTTGCTATGGGACATAGAACAGTTTGATGGGACTTGTCCACTTATAATGAAATGGTCTAGTATTGCCATTTCTAGCAGAAAGCTCATCTGAGACTGTTGGTGCACTGGAGAAAACTTGCAGCTTCCTGTCTGTAAAGGATACCTATATTTGGGGAGCCAAGTGGGAAGTGTCCATTTTGCATCTAAAGCATGATTTTATGTAGTTAGTACCTTGTTGGCTCTACTTGGTGCTCATCTATCTACCAGAGGCCTTGTTTTGTTCTCCTCAGTTATGTCTTTCCCTCTGAGTTTTACATCTTTTATTCCTGTCTCCCATGTTGGCTAAGATCCGCAATGTAAATATAAACACCATGCTTGCCTTGTTTTAGATGGCAGAAAAAATGCATTTGATTTAAATGTACATGAGAATGATAGATATTTTGTAAATTCCTTTTTTCAAGCCTAGGATACTTTTTTCCAACTCATTGGCTGAGGGTATTGAATTTCATCATGTAGCTTTTCTGCATGTATTGAGATGACCAGGTTGAGGTTTTTCCTTAGTTTGTTAATACAGTGAATTAAATTGGTTGAGCCATATTTTTGCCCCACACTAAAACTTAACTTGGTAACAGTATTCTATTCCTTTTTTATTTCTACTTGATGTGCTAAAATTTAGTTATTTTTATGTTCATGTCCAGAATGGTATTAATCTATTGTTTTTCTTATAGCATCTTTGGATTAGTACTAGTAATTCATGTCCATGTCTTAAGTAAGAATATATATTCAATATCTCTGATAGTTTGCATCTTTCAGATTTGGTTTCCTTCCTTTTTTTGTTCCTAAAAAAGTCCATCTTTTGCTTTAACTTTTGAAAACTATTATCACTGACTACAAAATTAAGGTTTTTTTTTTTTTTTTTTTTTTTCCACTTTCAGTACTGACTTTTGTCTGGAACTATTTCTTGCCACCACTGTTATTTTTGTCTTTATTCCTCTATATAAATAGGCCTTTATTCATTTATATTATTTTTGCCTGCTTTTAAGATTTTTCTGCTTATTACTATTTTTAAGTAATCTATTATGGTGGTACTTAGTCTGATTTTTATCATGTTTAGTTTGCTGAGGTTTTATTCAACTTGGATATGTGAATGTGTAGTTTTTATTGAATTGAGAGAAATCATTTGGTAATTATTTCTGCAGGAGTTCTCCCTTTTCTTCAGTCCTTCAGGGACTCTAATTTCACTCACATTAACCCCTTGAGGTTGTGTCATAATGCACCGATCCGCCTCTTGAAGCATCTTCTTTTTTTTATGTTGGATCATTTCTGTTGCTGTGCCTTAGTCAGATTCATTAGTCTTTTCTGTTTTATTGGTATTGAGCTGACATACCTTTTCTTAATCTCCAAATATTTAATAAGGTTCTTTTAAATTATCTCCCATATCTCTCCTTTCCGTGCTTGTGTTTCCCTCGACTGTCTCGCGTGTGTGAGGTGTCCTTAACAATCGTATTAAAAGACCTCTGCAAATGTTCCCCTTCCCAGATTAGTTGTTGACTACTTGGTCCTCATGGATTTTATTTGCCTGCTCTTCTGCATGTCTTCCAGTTTCCTGTTAGATGTCAGGTATACATTTTACCTTGATGAAGGCTGGGTTTACTTCCATGTTAAAAACTATTTTGGGTTTTTTTTCTTGGACATAAGGTGAATTACTTAAGAGATTTTTATGTCTTTGATGCTTGCTTTTTTTTAAATTAAATAAATAAAATGGGTACAGCCCATTTAGTGCTAAGTAATCCAGTAGTGTTGTTGCTCTACCCAACACCCACAGCCTCCTTGGGTAATTTGTTCAGTTGAATATGACTCTGCCCAGGAGATGGCGCTTGCTTGCCCATTGCTCCCACTGTGGGATCCTGCCCTAGGAGTGCTAGCTGCTTTCACCTCCCTGAATTCCCAGCTCTGTCTCAGCAGGTGGACTGTGGTGCTGAGCCATTCTCCGAGTTAGAAAGATGGGCAGATTCTATGGCTTACATCATCTCCTTTCCAAAATTACTACCTTGCATTTCTTCTTTCCAGTTTTATTAGTTCATAATGTGTTTGAAGTACTTGATGTTTTTTCCATTGTTAAAGCGAAGGTAAGTCTGATCACTGTTATTTCATCTTGGCTTGTATTTAGGTACTATTCCCCATTCATAATTCCATTCTCAGCTGCATCTTTTTGTTCCTGGATAGCATGCTGGTTAGTTCTTTTGTTTCTTCCCATTCTTTCCTTCAGTATCTCTGTGATCTGCTATTTTTTCATTCATTGCTGAGCTAGTCTGCACTCTCGCTCTCTCGCTCTCTTCTGTAGCTCAAGTAAAGTACACTGGCAGTATATTTCCTTCTCACTCAGTTATTTTTATTTAAAATGTCTTATTTTTTATCTTGTAGTCATAGAATTCTTTACTTTTAATTTTTCAAGTGAATGTTTGCATAATCACTGTGCCATCTATTTCTGTTCCTGAAGCATAATGTAAAACGTCTTTGTGTACATCTTACCAGTTATATTGGCTATAGCAAAGTGTTTACAACAACACAATTTCCCTGGATGTCTGATTCCTTTCCCCAGGAATGCCCTGGTTCATTCCACCTGAAGTCTGACTGATGGAGTTCAGTCCAGGTTATGGCCAGTCCTTGTGAGAATACTTAAACTTTGTCTTTTTGAGATATTTCTTGTTAATGCCTGTGCACCTTACACTCTCTGGTCAAGAGCCTGTTCATTTCCTAGTTTAGCATAGAGTTCATTAGAGAAAGTTAGCTAGTTAACCAGTTGTTCCCTTAGCCTTTTTTTTTTTTTAAGGGCTGTTCTTACAGTTTTATAGCTATAAACAGAAAGGTTGAAAAGGAAAAAACAAGAACACCGATTTACTTTGGTGTTGTGGTGGATGATATTTCCCTACCCCGCTCTGTTTCCTCCATCTTCTTGGGATGAGAATTCCCACAATTTTATGGCTGTATTCTTATCTGGGAGGCAGGGGCTGGAGGTGAGGTTAGTAGCTGTGCTGTTTATGACTATTCCATTTCTTAGCTAAATCTTGGTTGCTCTTATTATTTCCCTTGTTTTACTTGGTGTGTCGGACAAGGGCTGTTTATTGTTAGTCCTTGCTCCATCTTGGCCTCTAGGTTTTAGAACATACAGATAATGTATATGAACCAGATATTTTAATCTTTTTTTAATGAATGTCACTGTTTGTGCCCGTTTCAACAAACAGAATGTACATTTTGTTGAACCATTGAGAACTGTGCTGACCTTCACTGTTTCTCCCAGATACCATGTCTGTGTGGCAGCGCCCCGTGCTTGCTGTGCCGCTGCTGCCCGAGTGGAAACAACTCGACCGTGACGAGATTGATCTATGCACTTTTCTTGCTTGTTGGAGTGTGTGTAGCATGTGTAATGTTAATACCAGGGATGGAAGAACAACTGAATAAGGTCAGTCTTTCGTTTTACTCTGGATGAACTGAAATTGTAGCACATACATTAATAACTTTGGGTACTGAAAAGAAAGTAATATAAAAATACAGTAATATATAATCCTAGTTTTAGTAGGTTATATTCTTTTAGGAAAGACAATAGGAAGTAGCTTGTTCAGTTCTGTGATGGCAGCACAGAAAATGTTCCCAGAAAGAAGGTAAGAGCCAGAGGAAAATGAAGAGTGGTGTCAAATCCCAACTTTCAGGCATAACACAAACTCTGCTTGCACACTCACAGCATCTGGATGTGCACAGAATGTGCACAAGATCAGTGATGGAGAAGGGAGGTGCTCACAAGATTCTGCCTCTTCTTGGCATTTCCATGCAGTTAGTAGTTTCTGGGGGAGGAAAAGATCATTTCTTCAGTGGTGTAGCCAGTGTTAAGATGCTCATGGCACTGTAAAGAAGTCTACAGTGCTTCCGGAAGCAACTCTAATGAAATCATTGGGTCAGAGAACAAAACAAAAGATCCAAAGTAGAAAGGGGCAGATAGGAAGACAACAGGGGTCAGTAGGAGGGGAGTGGGACAAGAATAGGATGGGGTGAATTTGATCAGGTACGTTATATGTGTGTGTGAAAATGTCATGTTGAAAGACATTGTGTGTAACTAATATACATGTCAATAAGAAAGTAAAGAAACTGTACTTTGGTAATGTCGCCGTAATTGGAAAGTGGACTGTGTGCATGCGTGTTTTCTTTTTGTTCCTGAAAAGGGGACAATTTAAAAATAAGTAAAACTTAAGTGCAGTGCCTGAAAATGAAGAAGCAATAATGACTAGGAAAGATTTTTAATCAATTTTGTCTGAAGATTATAAAGATAGAAGTCAAGCCTGTAAATCTAGAGGCTCTATGATAGGATCCATGAGGGAGCAGGCCTCAAATCGATGTGAATTATGTTGGAGTGACGGAGTCTGCCTGGCATTCCAATATTGGTAGTGCTAGAATTTCATCAGTCAGGTTCGAGTTCTTGGAGACCAGGGGCAAAGTACTGCTCTTAAGTGCTTGCTGCTCTTCCAGAGGACCAGAATTTGCTTCCTAACATCCATTGTTGGGTGGCTCACAGCTGCCTAAACTCCAGCTCCCAGAGATCTGATGGTCCTCTTCTGGTCTCTGTGGGTACCAATAGTCATGTGGACAGATGCACACACAGACACATAATCAAAAAAGAAATCTTCTAAAAAGTGAAAATACAGTAATTTTCATTATTTTTTCCTTCAGTGAGTTGGCTAATGGGAACATAAGGGAATATATAGTCTGTAACATGTTGACTTAAAGCTATCATATACTTGTATGTATGTAGTTTAGGCTGCCAAAAATACTACAAAATGGTGGTTTAACAGAAATTTCTTTCTTATATGTTTGGATGTGGCAGATTTGAAATAAGGGAGCCAAGAAGGTTTGGTTCCAGTGAGGGTCTTTTGCTTGCAGTCAACTGTCTTGCATTTTCATGTCATAAGGAGAGAAATAGCAGGCTATGTCATGCCTTTTCATATAAAGGCACAAATCTTTTAATGAAGGATAAACTTGATGACTTCATTATTGTCCCCTTCCTAATCTTGTTCTATTAAGGATCAGAGTTACAAGATAGCAATATCAGGGCCAGTTAGATGGCTTGGTGGCTGTGGCAAAATGTACTTGCTACCAAGCTCAATGAACTTGAGTTCCATCCCAGGAACCCACATGATGGAAAGAGAAAACCCACTAATAACCTTGAGTTCCATCTAATCTCCAAAAGTGTCCTATGGCATATGCATATACCTAATTAATTTTAAATAGATGTATTTTGGGCAGATGATATGGAGGCCAAACACTGTACACATGTGAGGAATTAGAAAACAGTTCAGATCAGAGTGATTATGTTTTGAGAGCTGGAAATAGAAATCCTGGCAGCAATGCTGTAGAAACCCATTCAGAGTTAGTGCTGCTAGAACCTCATCAACAGCTCTTCGGGGACTTGACAGAAAGGAAGCACAGCACTGGAGGAAGTGGGGAGAGAAGCCACAAGTATACAGGATTTAGACAGACTTGTCGGAAAGACTGTCAGTGCACCAAGGGTTAAAGAAGGTCAGGACTTCAACAGCCGCTGGATATGACGGTAAAAAACTAGTGCCTAAATTCAGTATCTTTGGAATACTGGGACTAGGGTGGGAGGAATGGTTTATTCTTATACATATAATATATGTAGTTTTCAATAATACTGACACTTAACTCACAAAGTTTCCCTTTTGGCATCCTGATTTCACTGCAGCTGTGTCTGTGAGTGTGTGGTGGTGGAGATCAAGGCCAAGGCCTCACGTGTGTTGCATGGGAAGGGCTCTATTACTGCACCTCTCCTCCCTACCCAGTTACCTTTCTGAAATGGTCACTGCTGTCTCAGGAGTATGAATTAAAATATGAAGTATTGTTAGCTCAAGTTAAGTCAGAAATAGCAGTGAAAGATCTTATACTCAAAATGGATTTAAGTAGCATTAAAAAGCCATTTTTTAAAAATGCTCTACAGTCTTAGAAATGACTGTTTTATTTAATTCTTTAAGTTTTTGTTCATTTCTTCCCACTTATCTTACATATGTAATTCAGTACTTCACAATAGAATGCAAGTCTCATAAAACTTAGGATTATGGTATGCTATAAACGTGCATTTTTATTTTTATGTAACATTCAGATACATATTTAAAGATTTAAAATCTCCAGCTCAAAATAATCATCCAGCATAGATATGGCCAGATATGGCCATTGTTTGTTTATTGTCTATTGTTTGGAAGTTCTTGTTTTTGATTTTTTTTTTTCTTTTGGTAAGACAAAGTGTCACCTGTAGCCCCAGCTGGCTTGGACCTATGTGCAGACAAGGCTGACCTTGAAATCATAGAGCTCTCCCTGCTTCTGCTTCCTGCTGTGCTGGGATTAAATGCTTGTGCCACCATGCCTGGCCCTACCCCCATTAAAATGCAGCAGGGTTATTTTGATTATATTTATTTGCATGGCTTATAAAGCAGATAACAGTTTACTTGGAACTCTGAGTTCATGAAAAGTATTGATCATAAGCCCATTTTGTTTTCCTAGATTCCTGGGTTCTGTGAGAATGAGAAAGGTGTTGTTCCCTGTAGCATTCTGGTTGGCTACAAAGCTGTGTATCGCTTGTGCTTTGGCTTGGCCATGTTCTACCTTCTCCTCTCTTTACTAATGATCAAAGTGAAAAGCAGCAGTGATCCTAGAGCCGCGGTCCACAACGGGTAAGCCTTGAATTATTTGAGAGAAAAGTCTAGAGAACCTTTTTCCTCCTGGCAATTTTGAATTTACCCAACGAAATTTCAAAGCAGAGTCATCTTGACCATAAAAAGTTTTAAGAACTCTGGTTGATTTTCCTAGAGAAAGCCTTGTTTTGGATATTAAATAATGGTGGTGAGTCATTTATTGGCATCACCTGATTATCTTATTTTCAAAGGAGGATGTGTATATGTGATTAAAAGAAGAGGTGGTGTTGCCCCTTCTTTTAACTTTCAGTGAACCTGTCCTATTACATAGAACTCTCAATTTCTTAGATCTACAAGGCAGCTGAATCGAAAGAAACTTTATACCTCAACAGACATTGATTTTTCCAAGTGATTGTTTTCACAACCTAGGAAAAAAGTGCTAATTTAATTGGTCTCCTTTAATATTGAATATCTATCTCATCTGGTAGTTTATTTGAATGTTTGAATTTTATCTATTTCTTCCTACAAACTCATTTTTCTTAGTATGTTTTATTGCTTATTTGTCAACATGCTATGCCAAAGATGGAGTAAAAATGTAATATTGCATTAATAAAAAGTGTTCTATAACAGGCTTTTACCATTTTAGTTATTGGCTGTCTTATTGTTTTAAATATAGACATTTGTCATAATTTATTGAAGCTATTCATTTGTGAAATGAAATTGTACTTTTTATATTCACATACTAACCAGCTCAATCCTTTGGAATGAAGCCAGTATTCTCAAATGAATTGGTGGCACATCTTTCTGAAGATCATCCTTACAATAGCCTGTGTAATGGTTTTTTTCTTTTTTTTTTTTTTTTTCTCAGTATATGCTTAAAACTATTAGGTAAAGTGTAACAGTTCTTTAAGTGGTTCTGAGATTTACTGTTTGAGTTATTTGTTGGGTGCTTATTATTAAAGATACATTCCTTTCTATCTTAGATTCTGGTTCTTTAAATTTGCTACAGCAGTTGCAATTATTGTTGGAGCTTTCTTCATTCCAGAAGGCACTTTTACAACTGGTGAGGATTTAAAAAACAATTCTGTGATAATATTTTTGTTTGTTTGTTTGTTGTACAGAATGTCATAATAACTGCTACCCAGATTTGTCATTCTCTTACTGTTTGGTTTTTGTTTTATTCCAGTTGCAAAATCAATTTCCATACAAGTTTGTTTTCCCTTTTTGTATCATATTATTAAGAAAAATAATAAAAACTAAAGCAGTCATTCCTTCGCTTAAAATACGTTATTTTTCCTTTCAGTGTGGTTTTATGTCGGCATGGCAGGTGCCTTTTGTTTCATCCTCATACAATTAGTCTTGCTTATTGATTTTGCCCATTCTTGGAATGAATCATGGGTTGAAAAAATGGAAGAAGGAAACTCAAGGTGTTGGTATGCAGGTAAGCTTTTATTTCAGAGGATCCTCAGCATAGTGAACATTGATGAGGACAGAATAGTTTGCAGGGAAATCACTTAGGATTTTGTGTTCTGATTTCCTATGAACACAAAATCTTCTATGAACAGAGTGACTGTGTCAGCAACTTATTGAACATTAGTAAGTAATTTACTAATTTACTTACTAACTAGCACTATATCTGGGAACTAGTAAGGAAACCAAAAGATCTGTGAATAGCTGGAATGATGTATGGAGTCTGTTGCTTAAAGCATATATTTTGGCAGACAAATTTCCTAGTACATTAAAAGTAAAATTTTAAAGGGAAGACTACTAGAAATAGCATAGAATTGTGTTAATTCAGCAGAAGCAATAAACAGAAAACAAACACTTGGGACCACATTATTTATAAAAGTATAAAGGCTGCCTAACACCTAAGGCTATTTCTGTAGTAGTATAATTCTAAGAAGAAGCTTGAGTTAATTGGCTAGTTACATAATATCTAAGTTTTATTTAAAAACAAGTACCAGGCTGAATTTCTAGTATTTTTATAAGATCTAATAATGCCATTGTATTTCTTTCACAGCCCTGTTATCAGCTACAGCTCTGAATTATTTGCTGTCTTTAGTTGCCATCATCTTATTCTTTGTCTACTACACTCACCCAGCCAGTTGTTCAGAAAATAAGGCATTCATCAGTGTCAACATGCTCCTCTGCATTGGCGCTTCTGTAATGTCTATACTGCCCAAGATCCAAGTATGCACTTCCTAGCATTCATTTTTATGAAGCCTTTAACTTTCTAAATTTTCATACATCAGAATGTCAGACATTTATTTGTATTACTTAATATTTTGTTTGTAGGAATCACAACCAAGATCTGGCTTGTTACAGTCTTCAGTAATTACAGTCTACACAATGTATTTGACATGGTCTGCTATGACCAATGAACCAGGTATGTTGTATTTGTCATGAGTTTTGTGGTACTGACTTTTATTCAGAACTGTTCATTTTAAGGGAGGAAGTTCCCTAACTGGGCTGGTAGAGGAGTAAAGCATGTAAATAGTATTACTTCATCTTAAGGTATTGCTGTCTTCCTTTTCATTTGTTTCTTCTTTCACTAACAAAATGATATGGTTCTAAGAAATTCTATGAAAACATATATACTTAATTTTTACAGTATGTAAGATAGTTGTATATAGGAAGAAATAAAGTATTTTCAGTGTTTTATGTTTTGTTTGAAGCAGAGTTTCACTTTGCAGCCCAGGCCAACCATGACCTCTTGGCATTCCTCATGCCTCAGCCTCAAATTCTGAGTATGAACCATTCCTAGCTTTAAGTGTTTTCTCAGTTGTAAATTATATCACATTTTTTGTAACTATCTTGCAGTAGATAGCTGGTTTTGTAATAAATCTCTGTATTCATCACACTGAATTCCATGGGAAATAAAATCCTGTATGTCCTGAAAGGACAAAGAACTTACTATTTTTAGAAAAGAATTTTTTCCTTTAAAATCATATTTGTATAAAATACTTTCTCTGACTCTAATCACACTGTTTACAAACTCATTAAATACTTTTCCAGTTGTTACAGAGACAGGGATCTTAGTGTATAGAGAATCCTCTTCCCTCATTCCAAAATAAGTAGTTTTAAAATATCACTAACGATTTGCTTGAGAAGTTAGCCTGATGGAGTTTTCATTAATGAAGTGGAGAGTGAAGATTTGGATTTGTTGAAATTATAAGTGAATATATATTGGGCACTTAAGTGTATGCTTATCCTTTCAAAATGGCAAAGAAATTGGTAGGAAAGGCATTGTTTTTCTTTTCTTTTTACAAGATGGATTTTATCTCCTTGAGTTTTATGAGGGTAATAGATACAGTGGACTTAAGTAATAGATATATTATATATACATATATATATGTATGTATGTATGTATGAATATGTGTGTGTGTGTGTGTGTGTGTATATATATATGTATATATATACATATATATATAATGCTTTAAGGCTGTAGCTATTTGGTTGGGAGCAATAATGCTTAGGGCACACAGTTTTACTGAGGGGTTGTATTTCTTCACAGCATCCTTCCTCTTTTAGCTTACAAGAGTAAATGCAGTGAAGTTCATTGAAACAAAGATCTTTGTCCACTGTCTGTGGGAAGAATAAGAATTGTGCATTATGAGTGGTACCAAGAGTAATTTCTGATTTAGCCTTTGTTCTGTTGAAAAAATAACAAGCACAACAGCAGACCTATGCTACCAAAATAATCAAGATTAACTCCTGCAACCCACCAAGGTGTCCAGTGTATCACCTTAAGGTCACTGTAGGATTCTTTTATTTTTATTTTTTTTATTGTAAATAAATTGCTCTCCTCATACAATATATCCTGATTATAGTTTCCCTCCTTCTACTCCTCCCAGCTCCTCTCCACCTCCCCTCCCTCTGGATCCACTCTCTGTCTCTCATTAGAAAAGAACAGGGTTCTAAAAGATAACAACCAAACATGACAAGATATCTAAGATGAAGCAAAAGCTATCATGTCAAACTTGGACACAGCAACCCAACAGGAGAAGAATCCCAAGAAAGGACAAGAGTCAGAGACCCACTCCTTTTCAGGGTCAGAAGTCCCATAAAAATACGAAGCTAGTAGTTATAGTATGTATGCAGAAGACCTGGTACAGAACCCCTGTAGACCCTGTGCTTGCTCCTTCAGTCTGGGCTCATATGTGCCTTGATTGATTCAGAGGGCCTTGTTCTCCTGGTGTCCTCCATCTTCTCTGGTTCCTACAATCTTTCCACCTCTGCTTATGCAGGACTCCCTGAGCTCTTGAGGGGAAGAATTTGAAAGAGACCGTCTATTTAGACTCTCCACTTGTCTGGAGAGGGATTGAATTTTTTAAGACCAGTAGTGTTTGGTTTTACCCTGAAGTCTCGGGACTATCTAATTTGTGGGTTTTGGTCAACCAAATAGTGTCAGATATAAGTTCCTTCTCATGGAGTGGGCCTTAAGTCACAAGTTTTGTGCTATCATTGCCCTAGCATATTTTGCAAGCAGGACAGATTGTAGGTCAAAGGTTTTATGGCTGGGTAGCCTGCAGAGTACCTTCCTACACCAAAGAGACTAGAACATAGGGGTCCATATTCAGTAAGTTGTGTGAGTGTTGTCCTCAGCAATGGAGTCCTGGTATCAGTTTGCAGAGAGCAACCCTTTTGTCTTAGCAACAGCCTGGGTTGTTTGGGGATTTCCATGGGACCCACTTGGCCAACAACTCAATTGAATGCAACCCAGTCCCTCCACTGGAAGCCTCATGTGGCTACAAGAGATGAGAATTTTAATGAATGCTTTTATTTTCTTAGGGATTTAAGGTTTATTTAAATTGTTTATTTGATCTTGGATTAAATTTTGGTAAGTGGTACCTATGGAGAAAATTAATTTCTTTTAGTTTACCGAACTTGGTAGAATACAGGTTTTTAGTATGTCCTTATAATTATCTGGATTTCATCAGTGTCTCTTGTTATGCCCCCCTTTTCGTTTCTGATGTGATCTTGGATATTCTCTCTTGTCTTTTAGCTTTTATCTTGATGATTTTCTCAAAGAACCAACTCTTTGTCTCATTGATCCTTTGATTGTCCTCTTTGCTTCCTCCTTTTTTTCATTTCAGACTCAGTTTATTTCTTGCTGTGTACTCTTGGGTGTGCTTCCTTCCTTTGCTTCTAGAGCTCTCAGGTGTGCTGTTACGTTGCTATGCTAGTATGAGACCTCCCAGTTGTTCATATAGGCACCCAGTGCTATGAACTTTCCTCTTGGCACCCCTTTCATTGTGTCCCCATAAGCTTGGGTATGCTGTTTATTATTTTCATTTTTAGAGTCTTTAACTTATTTCTGTCTTGACCCAGTTTTCATTCAGTAGAGGGTTGTTCAGTTTCCTTGAGTTTGTAATCTTTCTGTCATTTCTGTTGTGGATAGGCATCTTTAATCCATGGTGATCTGAGAGGCTGCAGGAAGTTATTGTAATTTTCTTCTATCTGTTGAGACTTGCTTTTTGTCTAACTATGTGGTGAGGTGCAGAGAAGGTATATGCTTTTGTATTCTGTAAAAATCTGTAGCCGGGCAGTGGTGGTGCAGGCCTTTAATCCCAGCACTCGGGAGGCAGAGGCAGGTGGATCTCTGTGAGTTCGAGGCTAGCCGAGTCTACAGAGCAAGATCCAGGACAGCCAGGATAGGCATCAAACTACACAGAGAAACCCTGTCTCAACAAACAAAACAACAACAACAACACACACACACACGTTAGGTTCATTTGGTTTGTAATGTTTGTTAGCTCCAGTTTTCTGTGTCTAGTTTTTGTCTGGATAATCTATCCATCAGTGAGAGTGGGGTATTGAAGTCTCCCACTATTAGTGTGTGAGGGTGCTTCTTTTACAAACTTGGGTGTCCTAGTCAGAATTGAAATGTCATCTTGATGAATTTTTCCTTTGATGACTAAGTGTGTAGTGTCCTTCCCTATTAGTTTTGGTTTGTAGTCTATTTTGTTAAATATTAAATGGCTACACCAGTTTGCATTGTATTTGTAAATGTACTAGGTAGGTTGTCTAAATTGTATCCATTTGTTGATCAAGATATCTTGGCTCTCATAAGGTTGGAAATACAGTAATTTATGTTTTCTAAAATAAAATTAGGCAGGAAAAACCCCTTAATACATGCAAATTATATTATGTCATTAACTTGTGCCTTTTTTAACCAACCCTCTTTGAGGTTCCAAGGATTAAATGTCCTAATTTTTTATACTGCTCTAACATTTAACTTGACCTCAATGTACTTTATAGAAACAAACTGCAACCCAAGTCTACTAAGCATCATTGGCTTCAATAGCACAAGACCTCTCCCAAAGGATGGGCAGTCTGTGCAGTGGTGGCATCCCCAGGGGATCATAGGACTGGTACTCTTCCTACTGTGTGTGTTTTATTCAAGGTAAGAAAGGCTATAAAATCTTTTACAGGGAGTGTATTTCTATAGATTAAGGAATTAGTTATTTTAAAAAGTTGTTTCTTTTTCTGACTTTTTCATGCAGCATCCGTACTTCCAACAATAGTCAGGTTAATAAGCTGACTCTCACAAGTGATGAGTCAACACTAATAGAAGATGGGAATGGCAGAAGTGACGGGTCCCTAGAAGATGGAGATGATGTCCACCGAGCTGTCGATAATGAAAGGGATGGCGTCACTTACAGTTACTCCTTCTTTCACTTCATGCTTTTCCTGGCTTCGCTCTATACCATGATGACCCTTACCAACTGGTACAGGTACTCACGTCTCACGTTACCTTTGGGTAATTTGGTGGGTTTTTCATGACTCGGTTGTAAAATATGTGACAGTAAATACTTGAGTGCATGTGTACCTGGTGTGTGAAGACCAGAGATGGAACACCAAATAGACTAGCTAGCTAGCCAGAAAACTCTGATGACTACCCTGTTTCCACCCTTCTTCCCCTAGTGGAATGACAAGTGAGAGCAACCACACCTGGCTTTTTAAAAATGTGGGTTCTGGGATCAGACTCCAGTTCTTATATTTGCAAGGCAAGCCATTTCTCAAGCTCCAAAGTACTTTTTAATCCTATGATGTAGTTCAATATTTAGTTAAAATGAATTCTGAGAGTGAGAAATGCAGATTTTTTACTTCCTTAACAGTTACACAAAAGTGGTTTTCCAAATCTTGAAGTTTAAATGAAAAACTTTATATAACCATGTTTTAACAGAAATTCATGTTAATAGTTGATTTAACATACTGTTTAGTTATTTTTAATACTGTAAGTTTATTGCTAACACAATATAGTAATAGTATACAGTCTTAAAAACAGTGGTTCTTTTAAAACTCTATCATTAAGCTGGGCTGTTGATAGATGACTGGTTAAGAGCACAGGCTGCTTCTACAGGGGATCCAGATTCAATTTGATTCAATTTTCAGCACCCATATGGTACTTACAATTTTCGTAACTCCAAGTTCTAGGGGATCTGATACCCTTGTATAGACATGGGCACTGCATGCTGAGACATACTTAGAGGAAATACAATCATACACATAAAGCATCAGATATAAGTTTCAGGTATAAGATAGCTGGAATTTTTTTAATGTGAATACATTGTGATTCTATTTTTAGTATTCTCTTAACCGTGTTTTCAATCCCTTCAAAATTCACTTTCCTGAAAAAAGTAACAATTTATAGTTTGTTTTTAAACCGACTTTGTCTAAAATGATTAACAAAAGATTCTATACAAGATTGACATTGACCTATATGGTTGGACAAGTGTGTTTTCAGTAATTTTTAATGCATGTCTGTAAATAGTGTATAAAATTATTTATTGTACCACCAAAAGATAGAGAAAAATATTATTCTTCCCTGATGTTTTTGAGCCTAGTATTTATATTTTTATGATGAAAAAGTGTATTTTAATCAAAATATTAAACTATCTTATTAAGCTAAGATGTAAGTAGCTCTCTGTAATTGATAACTTTGACTATCGGATAATACCAAATGTTAAAAAATTAGTTTTAAAAATGTAAAATTTATATTTCTGCTTGTATACAAAAATCAACTAACTTCAGGATATATTTCCTATCTGTCAAATCTGAGGAAGAGGAAGTAGTGTTAGCTGAGAAGGGAGGCCCATAAACCTTCCAGTCTTGTACGTAATAGTCACATAGTATTTACTCAGGTCTCATCTGCTCCTTACATGTAGAATTACGTACTGTGCTTTAGAACTGTATGAAAGATTGCTCAGTTCTGTGCTGTGCTCAAAGAAGTCTTCCTTATGCGTCAGTATGGAAAGCATGGAAGCAGGTTGAGCTACTGCATATTGGTATCACAAAACCATACAAAGGAAGCTTGAGTGAAGGGGCCTAGTAGTTTGACGGCTTAGTAACACAGTCCATTCACCAAAGTAGTCACTTCTACATTTCTTCAAATTTTAGGTATGAGCCTTCTCGTGAGATGAAGAGTCAGTGGACAGCAGTGTGGGTGAAAATCTCTTCCAGCTGGATTGGCATTGTGCTGTATGTTTGGACACTGGTGGCACCACTTGTTCTTACAAATCGGGATTTTGACTGAATCGGTCCGCTGGCATGAAAGTCCTACTTTGGTCATTGTTTATTTGACATTAACAGTATTCCCAATTTTTGTAAAGTTTTATGTGTTGTTGTATAACTGTTTTTCTCTTGCATGAATTAGATTTACTCTGCCATTTGATCCATGTTCTTGCTAAGTGTATTGATGATATGGATTGCAAAGAGAGAATTTTGAATAAGGTGGCAAATTAGGTAAGATGAACACTGATAGGCATATCATCTGCTCTGTACATATGAAATTAAAAGTAAAAAAAAAGTTCTTGACAGTTGGTTTCAAATTGTGTTAGACCTTATGCTATTTTAGAAACATTACTGTATGGCTGCCTTTTGAAATACTTGGTGTGTTTGCCTTACAGGACTGCAAAGCAAATAGTTGTTCTAAAATTATGTAAATAAGTCACAAGCTAGTTGTCTGAAAAATGCAAGTCCCTTTAGGTTTGTCAGGATTTTCTCTTACTTGGTACAGAATGGTCATGTTCATTGGAAAACAGTATAGGATGTGGAGGAAGACAAAGTCTATGGTAGTGGATTTTATAGTGAATACTCTTAGATCATGAGATCTAAGATCTTAGCTTTCTCTGTAAGACAGGGTGGCCTTCACCAACAAAATGAACTTTGTTCTTTACAAACATACAATTATGGATTTCAGAGATGTTAGCATGTACACAAGGTTTTGAAATGAAAATCATGTGTTAGAAAAGTTTAAAACTAAACATTTGCAGATCAAAACTGGGATTCCTCTGACAGGACATGAAGTATTAGGCTCTGGGTTAGGGACTTGGGATCTCGTCCAGTAAGTGGAAGCACAGACTTCAACTAGCTCAAATAGCTAGCTAGTGGCAAAGTTGAGAAATTCTAAGTTTACCAAAACTAGCCAACATTGACAAATTTTTATATCCAAAATACAGTAATTCATTTCATAAATCATTAATGGTAATTTGTGTAATATGTATTGCCGCTGTTCAGCATGCTTTTTATCCAAACATGAAGGCCAGGAGTATAATGAACTTGTAGAATAGACTACTTACATTATATTACACTACACATTTAAACATGCTTAAAATGTTTGTATTTACTGTCATGTAACTGATAAAATAATCAACTTGAAAATCAGTATGCCATTTAATTTAGATAAAAATGCTTACTTATGTGTAAATTAGTATCTAGTAAAGCTTAGTTTACATTTGCTTAACAATATTTATTCTGCACATGGAATATAACAATTCCTTTTAATTTTCCAAACTTACTCTGTGTTAATATTGTGTTTCACAATTTTGAATGCCTGTGTTGTCTCTTAAATAAATGAATTCAGAGAAACTGTGTGGTTCCTTAGCATTAAAACCTCAGGTGGATTTAACTGAAGATTTCTTCCCTGTGTGAAAGAACAGGGCTCTAGAGAGCAAATACCCACCTATACTCTGATGAATTAATTATTTTGAAAGTAATTTTACCCCTTTTGTGTCTGTTGAATCCTGAAGTTGGTTCTCAAAAGTAAAATGGTATTCTTACCCCTAAAGAACCTTTGGTAGGTGAGTCAGTTCAGTCTAGAGAGAATGGATTTTAGTTCTGAAAACTGAAAATGCACACCTGTTGTGTCCTCCACCAGCCATGGTTTTAAAAGTTGTGGCATGTCCAACAATTTAATTGGTCTCAGTTTCCATAAGCAAACTGGGGAAGAACCAATACAGAGGCCACGTGGGAGTGCTGCTTACTTACTGGCTTGCTCCCTATGACTTGGTCTGTCTGCCTACTTTTACTTTATATCATTCCAGGATGGGTTGGGCCCTCCTACATCAATGATGGTTTAAGAAAATGGCTAGCAGGCTTGCCATCTGGCCAGTATAGTTGGAGCATTTTCTCAATTGAGGTTTTCTATTCCCAAATGATTCTAGCCTGGTTTGTAGTTGATATAAACACTAACTAGTACATAACTGTACTGATAAAACATCCCTATCCATGATTTACTACATTAACTTTCTATCACTATAATGGAATATGTGAGAGAACTTACAAGTTTGTCAAGTTATCATGCCAGTGAGAATCCATGGCAGAGCAAGATTCTGGACTCCTCACCCCTCCAAGGGGGCCAGGATTACATCTCTTCAAGGATATGCCTACAAGGCCCCACCTTCTGTAGTTTCCATCACTGCTCCTTAGTACCCTGGGAACCATGCCATAAACATGGGGATATTTGACATCAATTATAGCGATGCTGAACTTTGGTATACTGTCTAAATTCTTTACTCAGTTAAAGAGTATTTAAGGAGGTAATTGTGTATGAGAGAGACAGATGACTAGAGGCCAGTGGACAGCACTGGATTCTCTGGATCTAAAAGTGGTTGGGAACTGCCTGACTATGGTGCTGAGAACTGAACTCTGGTCTCTCTAGTCACTATAGCAGTTCTAATAGCTAAAACTAGAGAATCGATGTCTTTCATTGGGCAAATGATTTAAACATAGGGTACAAGTATCAAGGAAATAAGTAACAACTCAAAGTCTGGGTTAGTGTATAACAATTACAAAATGTGGAAATGGCTTCTTTATGAAATACTACTTGTAGCTTGCCTTTGTAAACCAAACTTTAACCTGTGACCCAGTTAATAATAGCCTTTGAGAGCATTTACAACTATGTACTCATTCTGGCTATTTAAGATAACTTTAAATAACAACAATGTAATCAATCTTACTATGCTTTGGAACCCACTGATGTACCTGCCATACTCCCTATTTTTAGTTTGTGGCCATTTAATCCCCTAAGTAAGTATGTATGTATGAAAGATGTGGTCACTAAACTGAAGACTATTTGCTAGAGACAGCCAGGGTCAAAAGAAACACTCCCCATTATGTAAATTTCCTCTGAGATTAAAACATTGCATCCTATAGTAAGCAGCTCTTAAGCAAGAAGTAAAACTCGAAATAGCTTTAGGAAGTTCCTGAAACCGATCAGATTCACTAGTCCCCTTCCTACCAGGATAGGCAATAAAAGCTGAACTCCCCTTAGAAAAGAGCCAAGCTGCAATGACTCTCAGACAAACCCCAGCTGCTTGAAGAAACCAGCTGAACTAAGCTAAACCAAAGAGGTTTAGTTAGATCACCTGAGTCACTCAGAAAGGACACTGTCCAACCTGTACTTCATTCCCTTTACATAATGTATTTGCTGTGCTGTTCAGTAGTGTACAACCATTATACAGGAGAAGAAATCTTCATTTCTCTGAACAGATCAGGCCCAGACATGGGTAGATGGCACCTAGGGTCAGTTTCTTTTCTTGTATTTTGCTTTCAAAAAAAAATTTCACATGACTTGATGACTACCTGAATTCTGACATATAATTATGAGTTAAAAGAATTAACATTATAACAAAATTCCTTTATTTTATATTAATACATGAAATGTTATATCAATAAAAAAAATCTAAACTGGGGTTGGGGATTTGGCTCAGTGGTAATTGCTTGCCTAGGCCCTGGGTTCAATCCTCAGCTCAAAAAAAAAAAAAAAAAAAAACTAAACTGATGCTCAACAGCCTTAATTAAATAAATCCTGTTTATCCCAGTAAAAGATGTACTTGTGAAAAAAATGTTTCACAACTCATAAAAAATTTGGACCATTATGTACCAGTGCACACTAAAAGTTTTAACAAACCAACTTCAAAAGCTCAACATAATCAAAGATGACTGATTAAAGTGGATATGCAGGATGGCTCTCCTATAAACTGATTTGGAAAGGCAAGCCTGTTCCTTTTGTGAATGAGTATTTTTAGAAGATGTGTACACTTCTCTGCATGAAGCCACTGAAGGAATATAGACTGGAGGACTGAAAGGTCAGAAAAGACCAGGAAAATGCTACATTTCATTTCTCATGTTAATTTATTAGAACTCTAATTTACCACATGGAAGAAAATTCTAATACCTGTAGCCGGGTCTCTTAATCTCAGGGTCATGGGTTTGTGCCCCATGCTGGGCCCAGGTATTGAGGACTATGGGGGTCCAGCCCCTCGATAGTCCCCTCCCAGGGTCCGGGAAGAATCTACAACCAGCTGATAATTAATCGTTGAGGAAAAGAAATGAATCTATGTACACAAAACTCCTTATTTCATACACTTTATTACTCTGTGATTGTTTTCTCTCTACACAGCTTCTATTCTGCTCCCATGTCTAGCTCCTTTCTTTCCTGATTTCTCTCTATATTTAACTATTATCCCCTCTAGGTTCTATCTTCACTTTCTTTATCTAGTTCTGTCCCCTCTGGGTTCTATCTTAATTCCTTCATCTAGTTCTGTCCCTTCTAGGTTCTCATCCATCTAGTTCTTTCCCATATCAGCTCCTCTCCCATCTCCTCATGTTTTTCCCCATCTGGCTCTTCCTCATCTTCCATCTCGTTCCTCTAGTACTCTCTTCTAGCTCTTCAATCTAGTTCTTCCCTGTCTCAATTTGTTCCTCTCAAGTTCTTACCCATCTAGTTCTTCCATTCTCTTTTCTCTTCTCTGTCCTGTGCCCTGGAATTCCCAGTATATAAAGGGAGGGTCTGAGCTAAAATGTATAAAGGTATTATTTAATGTCCACCTGACCTAGGTGGTGTCCCCTTGTGGAATTTACCTTAAGTTAAGAGACTTGTATGTGGGCTGTGCTATCACTGTTAGTTCTTGAAAGTTGGGCGCCCACCTGGGCGGTGTCTCCTTGTAGAATTTAAGCCAGGAGACTACACGTGGGCTGCTTACTATATTGTTAGTCCTCGGAAGTACAGCGCCCACCTTGGTGGTGCTTCCTTTAGTCCTTGAAAGTGGCTAAGGGAGATATCTGATTCCAGAGAAAGCCTTTCCTGAGGCTGTTCTCCAAATCCCTGGAATGTGCATGTCCAGAGAGTGATCAGCCCACACTGTTAGCCCTTCTTAGGGAAAAGTCAATTGGGAAAACTATGAAGGCACACATGATTTTCATAACAAAATACAGCTGATATATGACAAGCCAAGTAACACCAAAAACTCCTTGGGATTTGGCTTCCTCTGGTGGAATTCCCTGATTCCTCCAGGTAGTGACTTTGCCATAACCAGCTGAGTTCTTATGATATATTCCTGTGGCCCGCAGCATACCTGAAGCACAATAAGGCCAGAAAAGCTGTCTTGAAGTGCCTATTGCATAATTATATGTACTATTTAGATATGAATTGCACTGCTTCTAGCCTTCTGCCTGAGTGTAGACTTCTTGAAGTTTTAATACCCTAGCCTTAAGGCTTCTCCAATCTTGAAAGAGACAAGTTGATTTGATTCTCTTATCTTGTATAGGGACAAAAAATGTAGGTATTTGGTGGCATCAACCGATAATGTTCTCACCTTATTTGCAACAATGAGAGGAAATCTCAGTTCTTTATTAGAAACATAAAAAGCAAGCCAGTATGCTTTTTAAACAAAGAACATTAAAATACATTAAGATTAGAAGCATCATATTCTTTCCTTACTGCAATAGACAGTATTTTTTCAGATAAAGCACAAAGATCTGGATGTGACCCACACTGTGATAAAAATAGACAACACATAGTTTAAAGCCACCACCTTCATTTCACGTGGGCATCACTTCCAAAGACGACACAACAAATACTAGTACTCAACATTCATCATATTTATTTACTAAATACCATGGTTCAAAAGAACAAACCAGAAAACATAACTTCAGCTAGTCTAAGTGGACGGGTTTAACTGCCAACAATCTGTCTCCACATTCTTTTCTGTATGTGGAGCTGGAACCCCTTCAGAGTGATTACTCGTGCGCTTTGCCTTTTCTGTCACTAATACATTTCTCTGAACATAAAAGAATTTCTCTGAACCAAGAAAGACATGAAATATTATAAGATACAGGCACTTTATGTTCCCAGTTTTAAAAATAAACCAAGTCAAAAATACTTTAATAAAACTAACTAGAACAGAGCTTTCTACCTTTAGTTCTAAACACTTAAACTCAATTGAAAATAAACAAGTTCAACTGGGATTAAATGGTCGTATTTGTATATAAAAAAAAATCCAAATTACTACAACTTGAGAAAATGGTCATCTGAATTCAACTTAAGATAGTCCAATAATGTGCATTAAAATTTATACCTAGGCAGCCGAGTAACATCTGAAAGCTTTGCAAGAGTGTGGTTAGTGAGAAAAGCAAAAGGTGCTTTTATTCCACAGTATCTGATTAAACAAAAAGTAATTTACAAAACAAAGTACCAAATGATACTTTAAAATAAATACTTCATCATTTTGATGAATATATACATATAGTGTCCATTGGGGGTTTAACTATCTAAAAGTGGCATTTCACTATCCAGAGGTGCAGGAGCAAGTTCACATAAATAAAACAATGTGGCTTCACTAGCTTCAGCTTCAGTCAACGGTTCCAGGCGAACAAGCTTACTTTGGGATGGTTCTGGGTCCAGGTTGCTAGCCAGAAGCTCATCAACTTCTACAGGCTTATCTATAGAGGGTATAACTTCTGATGATGCTGTTGTACTCCCCTGTTCAATAGCAGAAGCAGGGTTTCCATCGAGGAGTGCAAGAAGTGGGAAGGCAGTATACTGGATAAGTTGTTTATCTACAAAGATCATAAAAGATACTTTTATATACCCAATTGAGAAGTTATCTGTCAGTAAGTTAGCCTAAATTCAATTTAGCTATAAGATTTATCTTTTAATGTTAAATAAGGGGGGGGGGGGGGGGATTCAAACTACAGGAACCATTACCTCACCATTTACATTTTGTTTAGGTACTAGAAACTTAAGACACCACCCATAGAAGCCAAAGCAGCAGCAGTCCATCTTCACTTGTTTATATGGGTTTTATTTTCTGTAGTGCTAAACTACACTTGTAGGATTGAACCCCGGGCTTTGCACACACTACACCAGAGCCCAGCCCATCTAGCAGTTGAGTAAGACAATATTTGCATGGTTTACAACTACAGAAATCAAGACTACTTGCATACCTACCTGGTTTGGACTTGGATTTTCTTCCCTCTTCTGAAACTTGTTGAATGACACTGCTCTTAGTAGCCTCTAATCCCTTGTTCTCAGACTAAAAGAAAATAAATTACATAAAAATACTTGCTTTACATTTTACATTCCTTAAGGATATCAAAAATTAACAACTGATAAAATAACATCAACACATCTGAAACATACTGGGAAGGGGACCATCAGGAAAGATGAACTAAAGAGAAAAATCTCACTGGAATTAACCAGACTGGCTAAGAAACTTGTGCTCAAGGGCCAGAATAAGTACCGGAAGAAGGAGGAAAGAAAAGGGCATTTCAGTAATAGGACAGACAGAATTGTCAAAGACTGAAGATGGGATACATCAAAGACAGGTGGTTCGACATGGAGTGAGAATATAATTAAATGCACATTTTAAACAGTTTTGATTAGAAATGCATCCCACAATATTCTTCATGTTTCTTCTTGTCCTTTCTGTGATTCCTTAGGCTCTTTTATTTCATTTCAGTTGATTCTTTCAGCCACTGTCTTCTTCCTTTCTGGTTCACAGGGGATTTAAATCTACAATGCTGTTGAGATGTCAGCCATCTTTTCAGCAGTGCTCAAACTCCAAGGTGCAGACAAGGCTCAATTATTTCTGATAATCTTAAGAACCAGATACTACCGAGTACCACATTTCTACAAGTTGCTTTAGTATGCACAGTACAACAAACATCTGTGTAATTCGTATATCCCCCTGATAGCGATCACAAAGTGAAGCAGTAAGTTTCTATGCTACTAGAAAGACAATGACCCTAAGATAAAGACTAAACCATTCCAAATATTTAAGTAAAAATAGTCCATCATTAAGAAGTCACAATATATAAATGTTAATACATTTCATACTCCTTGAAACAGGTATTTATTTCCTAAGGATGCCACTATTGACATTCTAATCTCAGAACCAAGATTATGAATGTATTTATGTTTTTTCCCATGCAAGTTCTTATTCATTAGTAGTACTCAGCTACACTAAGGAGTATAAGGTATCCAGACTAAGAAAATATGTTAAATGTCATTATACCCTTGTCATGAACAAAATTTAGAGATAAAAATAACAATAATTTGCAATCACTCTGGACTCAGAACTATAATAAAACATTACTCTTAAAAATATTTTTCATAAAATCAAAAAGCAATATGCAATTTTCTGTGTTATTGATATTTCTGAAAATTCAAGTTATTGGTTTCTAGAATGAGGACAGTCAAAGAACAATGATTCAGTTTTAGCAATAAACAGCAAAGCATATTCACTAAATTAAAATATTATGTGACTTAATAACACTCAATATACTGACAAAATATATATACTATAAGCCTAGGCAAATGATGGTGAAATCCAGCTTACTGCTAGTTTATTTGAAATGTCTATCAAAACATTCTTATATGCATTACCCATATTTGCTTAATCTACAATTACAGCATTGACAGTTGTGACATATAACCTATAAAACCAAAAACACCTAGTAGATTTGGCTATTTACAGAAATAGTGTGCCGTATGTCAATAACTCAAACAGTGTCCCCTACAAGTTCATAGTTTTGAGGCTCTGTGTCAGCCAAGATGAACCTTCAAAAACATAGGAAAACTGGCCTGGCTATCTTCTTACACATGACAATAAAACATTTCAACTCATCAACTCTATAATCATTTACATTTATTTGAGATGTCTCATTTTGGATTACAAAAGACAAGAATGTAACTGACTGTTCTAATCCAAAATTTGAACTTGATTTATTTTGTAATCAGTAAAAAATATTGACAATTTGATACACATATTAGATATAAGGAGTAAATTTAAGATGATTAAGCTGTTTAAAAATAACAAAATTTATAAGCATCTGCCACAAAAAAACTGTCCTTAAGAATCTCCTGTCAATTCCCTAAGTCCAACTGAAGTTCCTATATGTTGAAAAAAATTATTTTGGGGAAAAAAAAAAGAAAAAAATAGGAGCTTTATACAGGTAAAACTCCTACCTAGTAAAATTTGCCTTTGCTTTAGTTACTTTTTAAAATGCTAACAAACTGAAGGAACTTACAGAAGAAATATGGATCAGTTATTTTCAACTGAAAAAGCTGAGAAATTGTTTATGGAAAGAAAAAATTTAGAAATTATATTTTAATCGTTTATTTCAAAGAAATATCTGAACAAGCCAAGGCCAGGTGATTTCCCAGCACTAGGAGGCTGATTTTCTACTGAGAGTGAATCCCGCTGATTTTCTACTGAGAGTGAATCCCACAAGTGCCAGCAGAATCGGGCAATGAAGAATAACCCCATAACCAAAGGCTAATTTTCCATCTAGTACTTTACTATCTCAATCACACACATTAGGTAAGGATATAAAATGTTTTCTCTAATTGAGAGTGATACTGCTCTCTATGTATGTTTACTAGGACTTTTTCCTATTTTTATAGCTATGGGTCCTGAGCAACATGAATCAAAACTTACTTTTGTATTATTGATGTAATCTGTGGGATTCATCTGCACAGAACTAGTGAAAAGCTGAAAGACCAAACAAGAAAGATGATAAGTTTAAAAAATATTTAAAAAGATTCGTGTGTTAAAAATTTTTATACAATGATGAGTGAAGGGATGTCACTCCTACACTGGGAAGTTTCCACGGATTAAAAACAAGGTTGGAAAAGCAGAAAAGCAGAACGAAAAACAAAGGCAGAGCGAGCTGGCCATGCACTAGATGGAGTTTTATGTTGTAAGGATTTCTCTACAGGGGGTAAATCTTTTGAGATAGTTTCCCACAATTCTTATCCCTTCCTTAATCTCCATTCAATTTCATATCTTTTTTTTCTCTCCCTAAACATCCTTGGCCATATGTAGCACCAAATGCTAAGTCCCATGTCTTGAAACTAAGCATTCATTGAATACCTACTAATTAGAGGAACCTACTCTGACAGTGAAACCTAACGTACATGTCAAGTGGAGCCCTGACAAAATGCCATACCTACTTCGTTTTATGTTCCACATAGCAAAGAAAGCTGACAAGTGTCAAAATAATGCCAATGAGCTGTACTCACAGTCAGCCAATTCATAAATACAACTTTTAAGTCATCACCATCAAAACATTCTTTCTGCTCTCCAGGAGCTTACAATCTACAAGTCAATACTAATATTAAATATCTAACTCATACATGGTCCAGTTTTACAACAGTTAGTAGAGCTTTAAAAGCAGTAAGGCATTTGGAAACCAAGAAGGCAGGAAAGCACAGATGCAGGCATACACATGATGCTGCAAGTTATCAGCAGTCCCAAGAAAGGACAGCAGAGTCCTGAGTTACAGTTACACCAAGAAGGTAGAGCATGTTCTAGAAACAGTTCAGACCAACCCAAATAACACGAGTTCTGACTTGAACAGTTATATACACAAGTTTAAGAAGCAGTGCGAAGCTATTCAGTGGAATAATCCTATCAGGAATAAGACCCCTAAGAATAGTCTGAGCACTGAAAGAGAGATTAGGTTCGAATTTTATAAGAATGACCAAAGTCAATAGTTCACAAACACTGAAATACAGAGGTCACAGTTTTCTTTCTTCTTCCATTCTCTTTAGACATGGACTCCTTTCTTAAAAGACCACAGCTGTCCTAAGAATATCCTTGGCCTCTTTCATTTGATTTCCCTTTCTTTTCCTATCACCCACTGGCTGCTGAAGAGGTAAAGAGCTCAAACCTCTGGTGGTAGACGACTACTACTGGTATGCCAATCCAGCCTGTGACTGTTCTAGAGAAGCCTGATCTAACTGTGTTCCTATAAACAGGGTGGTTGGTTCCTGAGTGAGGACAGCAATGAAAGCTGCTCTCTCCCTTTTTGCCTCGAAACCCTATGGACTGACTTGGGTATCTCACACACACTCCCAGAAGACAGACGGCACGGTTGAAGAACTGACACAACTTCTTAGATTCTGGGCCATGACTTCCTCCTGACCCCACCCTGCTATGAGAAAGACCTGAACTTCATAAAGAGGAGCCGGAACACCAATGCACTTAGTGGCTTACATCTTGACTGTCATCACCATCCACTTCAGAGAACAAGGCAAGCCAGAAGGAGACTTTAAAACTGATGACACTAAAATCTAATTAAATAAAGACAGGCACATAAAGCAGAATACCCCAAAGTCATACAGTGGAATTTGAGCCAAGTTTGCATTTAAAGTATTAAGAAAAAGATACGCACATTTCAGAACAGCATAGTAATGTCAAAATGTTTTCAGAGGAAGAACAGAGACAAGAAAGAGGGGAAAAACAAAAAAAACAAACAAAAAAGATACAAAATTGAGTGTTCCAAAGTAGAAGAAATCAAGGGAAAAAAATTCTTATAAGAAAGAGAATAATTAGGAAGATAAGATGCTGAGACCCTAATATGGAACACATCTACAACCCTAGCTTGTGAGAGGTGGATGCTTAGATACAAGGCCAGTCTGTGTTATAGGAGATCTTGTCTCAAAAACAAAATGAGCTCTCTTGTAGACCACTCTATAGTACTATACAGCACTAATAGTAGGGTTAATTACTTGTAATTCTTCCAACAGCCCTTCATGTTAAGCCCTATTTAATAGATGAAGAAACTGGGATAAACAACTTTTCCATGTTGGGGATGTAGCTCAGTTGGTAGTGTTTGAGTAGCATGCACAAAAATCTGTGTTTAACCACACCACAATGTAAACTGGGTGTAATGGTCTAATGCATGCCTGTGATCATATCACTTAGGAGGGAAGTAGGAAGAACGTCAAGATCATCCTCAGCTACATACCATGTTCAAGGCCAGCTTAGGGAATACCTGAGACCCTGACTTAAAAAAAAGGAAGTTAATTTTTCTGAGGCCAGTAACATTCACTAAGTATTAAAAAGAGTATCAGAATTCAGACTTGTCTAATTCAAAGCATGTCATCTTCCACTAGCCCAGCAGATGAAAAATGGATAAAGCAAACAAAACCAGAGGAACATAGAGAGAGAGAGACAGACAGACACAGACACACACCCACCCACCTGGGTTTAAGGAGGCATTGAGTTATTTTCTCTAAGAAAGGATACAAAACTCCAAAGGGCCAAAGCTTAAGGCCTGAAGCACAGTGAAATATTCCCAGCAAATATGGAAATTTGAATACAAATTCAGTAAGTTTTCCAAGTAAAATTGAAATGATCCACAGACCATAGGATAGATAACCAGAATCTTGTTTTTAACACCCACATTCAGAGTTGGGAATGGGTCTGATGGACTCAAGCAGGATCAGGAGGTTACTGCTATTTAGCTGAAACGGGCTATCACATGGAAGCTTAATGCACTTACCATGGTAACAAGGTCAGCATGGGAAGAAAATCTTTAAAGACAGTGAAACACAATCCTGAGTGGTACTGATGATTTGGGAAGGGTGTTTAAACTAGATGACAGATTAATTTTCATGAGAAGAGATGCAAATGATTAACCAGAAATTAGACTGAAAAATAGGAAAGGACTAATTTCTTTTGGCATCATTAAGAAGTTCTTAAAGTGATATAATACTACGGATCCTTGGATGTTAAAGAAGGTTCACTATAAGGCAGAAGATTTCTCTGAATCAACAGATCTAGGAAAGAACAAGACTCATGAGTAGGACAGAGTTAGCTGAATCTAGCAAGCTTTGGACAGGCTAAGAATGACAGAGGACACAGCAAAACGGGTGAGAAAGCTTCGTAGGGCCGGAGATCAGAGAAAAAAATCATCAGTCTAGACAATACTGGAGTAAGTTCGCACAGATGGTGACAGAGTCTGGACAGGGAATTACTCAAGATATATAAACTATGCAAATATAATGAAAGCTATTTTACTAGAAAACATCAATTCCCCAAGTACTGAGAAATGTCTCCATGATACTCCCCGATTAGGTACTTCTATTACTAATCTTTATTCAGTGACAATTTATTCTAGAACAAAATATACATACAGTAACAAACAGCAACAAGTCCAGATAAAACTTGTATTTAGTAGTGGTAATATTGAAAAGAATGGTACGTTGTTACAGGAGAAGCAACTGCTCCTCAGAGGCACACAGTGATCACATTATCAGTGTCCTATATCAGCCTGTTTATGCTTCCTAATAAGATCATTAATTAAGCAAGTAAAATGCAGGAAGTGGAGAATACAAAAAAAGCATTGACTTTAAATATATACATATGTATATGTACACAAACTACCAGTATAGTAAAGATTATCCAGAATACCTACATCAACCAGAAGATCTGGGTCTATGCTAAACTGTCTTCCTGAAAGCATAGCTTGGAAGTCCTCTAAACTGCAATCAATGCTGTCAAGATAATCCAACAGCTCAACCCTAAAGAAAAAAAAAATCCACATTTATTAAGTATTTTAATTCTTACATTTCAAATCGCTGCTGGTAATCCAACTCTACAAAATCATCTTAGTGACTTAAGTCCTTACCAGTTCTAAAGACATCACATTTAAGATCTGGGATTTCTAAAAATTAAAAAACTCTTACCTTTTATACAAATTTAGTATTTTCAGAGAAGATATTGCTACCATAAAGGTGTGCTTCCCCTTTCTTCTCTCCTATCTTACTCACACTCCCAATATTCAAGTTGATTACTTCTGTACAATAAATTACTATATTTTTAATGCAATGTGTCCCTTCATAGAAACTACACTAGTATACAGAACTGGTACAGTTAAAAGCACAAATACCTTAAAGTTACAAGAATTTTATTAAAAAAAAAAACAAAACAAAACAAAAAAAAAAACACTTGAGCTACCATTATTACTTTGAATTTATAGAAATTTAATATTTACTTCAGGTTTATTATTGAACTGAATACTCACTTTCCCAAAAGGTTAATGTTATCATTCAAAATGGAATCCATCATGGTCACAGGATCTTCGGAGGGCAGACCAGATGAGCCATTTAGCTGGACAGCGCCAGACACAGCAGGGCTGCTGCCAGCGTTTCCCAAACGGAACGACTCTCTGGCTAGTTCATTCTGATCTCCACTCTGAATGACAGGAGCATACTCATCTTCATTGTCATCTTCAACAATTACAATATCAGGATACTGGCTACAGCTAGAGCAACGATAAGAGAAAAAATATAATTTAGACAAGGCAATTTATTTTCATTCTCTGGTGGGATTCACAAATCACCTATTAAAAGGTTTCCTATTCTGGAGTAAGTAGCTTAATTTTGATAATTCGTTAGATAGGAAACCACAATTAATCAAGGAAAAAGGTTTAACTCCAAATAAACATCATCTATTTTCATTCTTTCTTTTTTGGAAGTACAGTTTAGCTGGTTCAATACTCTAAATATGAGGAAAAGATTAGTTCAAACCAAATATGAAAAAATTAAAAATTTTCAAAGAACCAGGGTTTTTAATTTGTTTGCTAAGAACAAATGATGAACATGTTCCCAAATATCTCCTGATTCCTTACTTGGAGGGATCAGATATAACATCCTCATTAGTTTCTGGAATAACTGGAATATTTTCTTCATCCGCATTATCATCAGTAACATCATAAATAATTATGTCATCTGAAATCCGCTCTCTTGACTTTAAACCTTCAGTCCTACTATGTGGAACCTAAAGAATCAGGAAAAAACAAGAACGTATGGACTACTACAAAGAATATCATTAAATAAACTGGATACATTCTATTTACTAAATGTTGAGGACAGTAAACAAAACAGCTTTGTCCTCTGTCCTTCTGGGACTCACATGTTAATGAGTTATAATATCATTTTATAGAGCTATGAAGAATATACTCATATTCTACCTAACAACAAATTACTTTATTGTAAGAGACCCTGAAGATGACATGCGCATGTCTCTATGGAGATCTTCAAATCCTAAAGGACTTTATAGTGAACAAATTCTAGGCCTTCAGAAATTTCAATCATAATCTCACAGCCAATGCACTGACAGTGATTGCATTCTTTGAACCTGTTGTTTCTAAAGAAGCTTTATTCTTACTCATTAAATAGCTTCACTGAGAGATATTCAGAACTTCCACAATTCCATAGTTAAAGATACTTTGGCTGCTTTACCAACAACTTGTTCTTTTTAATGTTAAGAGGTAGCCCAGGCCTGTTATCCCAACTACTCAGGAGGGTGAGACAGGAAAATTCCGAGTTCATGACCTGCCTGGGCTACAGAGTGGGATCCTATCACAAAATGAAAAAAGGAGCTGGGGCTATATGTCAGTGGCACAATACCTGCCTAACTAGCACGGGACCCTAGGTTCAATCTCTACTATCACCAAAAGAAAAAGAAAAAAAAAATGTATAGGTACATTAAGGTCAGTTAAGAAGTGCAATTCTCTAAAAGTAAGCAAATCATTATTATAATGCAAAATTTTTTAAAGTTTTAACACTAGATGACAGAAAGTTCTTAAAAATATGTAAGTTCTACTTTAAAAAATCATCTGAAATACATGAAACACTTTAAAAATGTGTAAATTTCAGTTAAACTAAAACAAACCAACAAAACGAACACTCATTTACTTATATAAGATCAATCCCAAAATCAAACTACATCTACTTGGTTTAGAAAAAGAAGTGGGATGAACACTATGATATGAAGTTAACGCTGCTGTGTCCCAGAGGGGGTAAAATAAAAGATAAACAAAACCTCAATAGTTCAATAATAAATCTGACTCAATATTTAAAAATCCCAACATTCAAATTAACAATAGTAACTCAGTGGTACAGCATTTGCGTTGCCATCTAAGAACTTAGATTTGATATCTAGTACTATCAAAAAAGAAAAAAAAGCATTATCAACAAGAAAGGAGTATCATAAAAAAGGCTTAGACTAGCTTGATGTTAGACTAATCTGCAATTAGATACGTCTATAGAAAAAAATACAAGTATAAAAAATATTTGAAATTGCTCGAGGAAAGCACCCTAGTCAGTACATATTTATCATAGATGAAAAGAAGTAAGTAGCAATGAGTTCCACAATCATTATACCAAGGTGACATTATCATTCTGTTCAATCTATACAGCATCACAGCAAACTACATGTGTTTTATCAATTCCAAAAGTAACGAAAAGGCCCCACTGCTGAGATACAGCTCACTGGTACGCTGAGAGCTTAGCAGGTAAGAGGCCTGTGTTCAATCAAACCCTTGTACCAAAGTGCAAATTACAATGCAGAATTACTGAAATAACATCATCTATATGAAATTTAGACATGCAAAATAAGTATGTCTAAATTCCTGAATTCACACACACAACACCCACGACAATAACAAATATTAAAGCTTGGAAATAAACAACTATTTTGTAATAAATCATTTCTTAAAATACTTAAAGCAAATAATGAAAATGTCATGATTTAATAGAGCTGGGGAATGGGCACTTACATTATTATTCACTAAACGTCTTTGACTGCATGAAATACTGCCATAATAAAATTTAGTTTGAGACAATAAATATAAAATACATTAAAATTTACTTTATGATGGTGATTATCAGTTGGTTCTTTGACTATGTGCTGAAATAGATTCTTCTTTTGAGCTCCATTAGTGTTTAGAAGTAGAGGCCTGTAAACAAGAATAATATTTATAAAATTCCAAGAGGAAAAAGAAGAGATTTAAGGTTTCTAATAATTTCAACACCTCAAGCATACTTACTTCAGTAGTGAATAAAAACCTTCAATAAAAATACAACAGAAATTCTTTCAAACTCCTGAATTCCCTACAACACATACTCAGTTCTTCATCAGTGGCCTCACAGAGTAAGAGGCAGCAGACATTAGAACCTGCTGGGATCTTGGCCTTACAGGTCACTCTGTCTGTGCCTCTGTCAGCTCTTCTGTTTTAGGTGTACCACTAGCATTGCCAGCTAACAGAACCATCACAACCTATCATTAAGATCTGGAAAGTCTGGGCCAACCATACTTAAAATAAACCAAATAATGCTTGATTCTCTCCCTTACTGACAGCATATGACCTATTTTTAAAGAGTTCTCCTCACTGGGGCCTCCTAATGCTACTTTAAACTGTTAATATGAATGGAAAATCAGTTATCAGTAACACCCTCAAGTCTACAAAGTGACCATCAAGCCTAGCTTTACTTCTCAAAAAAACAAAACAACAACAAAAATCAGCATGGAGCTGGGCACGTAGGGTAAGTAGGTTGCATATTTCCAAAATAAGTAAATTTTTGAGCATTAGTATGGCATAAATGGAAAAGTCACTTATATTTCTGTGATGGGCCACGGTCAATTAAAAGCATCATTCTCAGCCCTTTTAGCTGCTTGACAAACTACCTAATGTACAAAATTATTAAAGAGATAATTACTTTCAGACTACATGTATGCATGAGGTATGCCTAATACATACATGAATTTTGAGTTCAGACATAAAGTTTATCAGAGACACCTCATGTGTATGTAAATATCCCAGAATCTGAAAAAAAAATTACAATCTCAAATATTTTTACTATCCTAAGCATTGTGTTAAGGGATGCTCACCCTGATAAGACTACTCTTGAAGTGCTAACATAATTTAACAAGGGATAGCTGTTCTTTGGTACGAGACATATACTCAGCAAACACAGGTATTCACGATTAGACACTAAACAGTTTTTAAGTCAAAACTTAAAAAAACTTACCTTTTACGTTTTAAGCTCACAAGCTGATTATTCTGAACCAATGTAACAATAAACTGGACAATCTGAGAGGAAAATGTAAATGAAATTCTTTCATCAAAGCTTCTGTCCACATCCTATCAGTTACTACCCAGCTTTCTGCCCTTGTGCAGGGTTCTCAATAAATGATTCTAAAACACACGCCGACTAGTGCTCAGTCATTTTAAGTTCTCACAAGTTAACACTTGAGATTTGCAGTTCCTTTAGGAAGACTTAAGTGTAATGCAAAGACAGACAAACTGGTGTCTGACGGACATTTTCCTAACTAAGGTAATAAATATCATTGGAGGCAAACGGAATTACTAATTCAGAATAGATCATAATCTTTCAGGTCCAAAAAAGTATAATGGCCAGTTTTATAAATATTACTGTTGCAATACATCCATGTAAGCTTGCCCAATCAACAGATATTTAATTCAACAGTAAATTTAAAATATCTGATTAAATTTGGAGAGAAAATTACTAAACAGGTAGACCTATAAATAAACCTTATATAAGCTTGTTTCTTTAAGTAAGACATGGCCCAGCAGCACTATTCTAGTATCTTCTTAGACATTTAAGTCCCCAGCCTCACTACAGAAATTTCCAATCTGAAATCTGATGGGGTCCAGCAATGAATGCATTAATTGTTTAGTCTTCTAGGTAACACTGATGAGACCTACTGTGGCTTAGCGTAGGACTTGAAATTTTACTGTCAGCTTCTACCTAAGATGCCAAGTCCAAGTGCAGACAGTGGGTAACAATGAAAAGAAGTGCTCCAGTGTCTGAGTAAAGGCCAAAGTAGTTGGAGGACTGTTTTAGACTCGGTAGAGTTGTATATGCATATGGAATTTAACATGATTAAGAAAGACTGTATCAACTAAGTCTATCTATTATAGAGCATATAACTTCAAAACTGAACAGAAAAAGTACTGGTAAAAAACTCAAGTGCTGTGTTAACTATTTCACCAACTACCATTGCTTTGGAGAAAAAAATTCAGATTAAGTAGTTAATATTTACCCAAAATGCTGCTTTGTGAAAAACAGTAAGAGATCTTTTCATCAAGTACAAAATTAAAAAACACCTGTTCTTTTAACTCAACTATCCTAAACAGGGCTATGCATTAGAACTGCCTACAGAAGTTTTAAAAACACACATACTTGAATGAATCACTGGGAAATGAATTCTATTATGTCCAATCTTAATGTTATCTTATTTTACAAAACTAGTATACTATTTGATCATAGGCCAAATGTGACAAATGGTATTCATCTCCACTGTAAGCCTGGTTCACTAGATCCTGTCACTCATAAGCTTATTTTTAGCTCAAGTGCCTTTTCAAGCAGGAACAAGATTCCTCTCTCTAACTCACCCTCCCCTCAAAGGAACCTGTTGCTGAGTCCAGATTACTCCTAAGCAAAAAATAGACAGCTTCATTACTCTCATGTTGCTTTTTTAATAGCAAGTGGAAGTTGGAATATAAAGATTAAATGACAAGGACATGATGCCATGGGCATATTCTAATTCTTCCATTAATTTTCAGCTCAATGTCTTGAATTTATTTTGTAACTTGTTAAAGTACTTTTATACTAAGCCCAATTACAGCACACACTGGAAAAAAAAGTCGAACTCCCGGGAAATTTGGCCAAGTGACTTAAAAATTAACTATGCTGATCAGAGTAAAGAGCAACAACTACCAACAGTTCACAAACAGTAAACTGTCTACTTATCAAGCGACTGTAGAGCACTGTGTGGGCAGGGAGGCTTCTTACCTTCCTAATAACTTGCTGCTGCTGTGCGTGCTTTGCTCTTAACTCTGACACCTCCTTCCAAAGGGACTCGTTCTCACTGTATTAATTTATTTAAAAACCAAACAAGAAAGAATTGGTCAGAAGACCAAGCCACATCTTTAATCAAGAAAACCAGAGGATTTCACAACTCAAGAAGTGAGAGTAGGCAGACAAAGGTAGGAGAACTACGAGTTCAAGACCAGCTTAAGCTACACAATGAGACTGTCTACAGAAACAAATACTACATGACTATGCTTCTCTAGGCTATAATGATCTGTTCTCAACTGTGTTATCTACTAGTCACGGCAATACTTGTAAAAAGCCTTAAGATACATAGTTGCATGCGTAAATAACAGGTAATTTATTCTTTTTGATAACAGGGCTTGGTACTTTTTGTTTAAATATAAACTAAGTTTCAGCAGGAGAGCAATTATATACAAATTTTGGTAATTCCTTCAGGACATAAAGGAAAGGGACACTGACCAGCATGTGACGTGCTCCAGGCACTATGCTCAGCATCTTACATGTATGGAACACTTAAACTTCCATAAACACTGCCAGGGAAAGAATCATGATCTTGCTATGTAGATAAAGTGACGGAACTTTGCTTAGTATCACACAGACAACTCTGCACCTGTTCAAGTAAACTCAACCCCTCTAAGGAAGCACAGAACACCTCCACGCATTTCAAAAGAAGTCCAATAACTTACCCAATAGCTATAATTCCTTTCCCTTCTTACTTGCCTTTGTAAAATCGAAACTGTAGTTATTAAATACTGCTGAGCTAATAATAAAGTACAGAGGATAATCCAACTATCAAATGCTTATTTAACTTCTATTAACATCCCAAAAGTTATCTTCCTCAAGTTATCTGTACTATTATAACAGAAGGGCAGATTCACATATAGAGGTATCAGAAAAGAAAAATGTTTTTAATACTTACTAAATAATCACTGTATGTTTTCAAAGTCAAATTTAAAGATGCCACTACCTGTCTACTGAGGCAGAAGATGGTTACCTCTAAGAGTTACAGAGTGATTAAATGATCAAATTCTTGAATTAACTTAAGGGACGCTACTAGCAGAAGACAAACAGAGCAAACAGCATAACTAGTTAGATAAAATAAACAAAATTGGAAAGTTTAAGGCTTATTCAAACAAGGCCTCGAAGTCACTCATGAAAACATTTGAATCGGGAACAATTAACAGCAAAACTGTAAGATGGAATGTGTGAAATAACTACCCTTGGGCTCTTGTTATTAAGAGAACTCCTCATATATATAAGAATAAACCACACCTACTCTATATACAAGTTAATAGTGTGGCAGTTAAGAAAATGCTACTAAATGTCATGAAACAAGATAAGCCATGTTTCTGAAGGTAAGAGGTCTTTGGAGACCTCTCCTGGGTCTATGTGCAGTATCATGTAGGGCAACTGTGTGTGTGTGTGTGTGTGTGTGTGTGTGCGCGCGCGCGCCCTACTATTTTTCCTTATAGGCCACAATTAGACACACAGTTTAAGTCACTTATGTATGAAAACTAATCTATGTAAAACTGTATTTACTACACGATCAACCAGTTATATGTTAAGATTTCTAACATGTGCCCTCATTTACATGTGAAAATCACATGAAAACTAATCTATGTAGTACTATTTACTACATAATCTTATATTTTTGGTTGTGAGACTAGCCTTTAACAGCTGAGCCATCTCTCCAGCCCTTACTACATAATCTTAAAGATCTACCATTTCATAAGCAAAACTAGCTTCATGGCAACACTCTATAGTCTGGCAACCATAATTAAAACCTGTTATTAGGACAAAGTCTACAGCTACAAACTAAAAGTAAAGAGAACGGATACTTACAAAAAACAAGATGATCTTTGATCTTGGCTATTGAGGATTAAAGTAAAACACCAGACACTCTCCAAACCCCAACACACATGCCCCAACCTCCATAATATTAGGATTATATTTGGAAATAATATTTTACCTTTTTAATTCTGAAAGCCTGGACTCAATAGTTTCTTGTTTTATTTGAACCTTCTGAGCACTACTTATAATTTTTGTTAAATCTTCCTGACGAATTTTATTTTCCTCTGGTTTTGAAGATGAAACCTTCCAAAAATACAAATTTAGAAAATTAAATATATACTAATTGTAATTCAAAACTTCCTATTATGAGAAGTTTCTGTATCCTATTAAAGAAGTGAGTTGTGGTTACAAATTTCTAGATAAATTCTAGAGCAAGAATAAACTTCATAGCTCAATACAAGAGAAATCAAGAACTAACCACTTTATTTTTCCACCTTTCCCTAGCCTACTTAGGAGTGAGCCATCATATTGGGATGAGCAGGAATATGAAGATCTTTTTTTATTCCCTCTGCCAAATTTCCTATCATTTCCAAGCCTCTTTATTATCATATTCTACATTAGTTAAAATTATGTAGTAATACAGCTACATGGTAGGTCATTTTCTTCCATGGGCTCTTCACCTTTTGATTTTATTCTGCAATATTTAAGATTGAACTCAAGGCCTTGTGCATGTTGGAGTAATTAGACATATATTCTAGCCAGTGGGCTATAGGAATTCCCCTGCCTCCTTCTCACCCATCTCCTACGTTTTTGGTGACAGGAACTGAAGTCAGGGTTTTCAGGGTGCTAGAAGTGCTCTACCACTGGACTATCAATATCCCCTTTCTTTCTTTTCTATGTACCTTCGATGGATTTAGTAAAGACATCTCATTTCAGCAGAAGACAGTTGCTGTTTTTCTCTGCCAACTCAAGAGTAAGCCCTCCCATTACACTGGGTAACTCTACCCTCTGTGACTCCCTGGTGAGCACTTTCCTTCCCACGTTAAATTGAAGACTGTATTACTCTCAGCACAGTTGAGCTCGGAAGTTAAGTGGTGGGAACAGATGAACAATTAATCAAAGATGTATTAGTCTAGTTCATCTCCATAAGGAGTATCTCCTTATTTCTGCATTCATTTTCATTATTCAAATATCTGTTATTACTGGGGGTTACTGAGAAAAGGGTCTTATTCCATGTTCCAGGCTGGCCTGGAACTCACTATTTAGACCAAGCTGGACTCAAAGTTGCAGCAATCCTTCTGCCTCTGCCTCCCGAGTACTGGGATTACACGTGTGGAGCACCACACCTGGCTTTTTCTGTATACTCTTAAATCCAGCAGCGTAAAAAAAAGTTCTGACACAAGTCTATAACCTAATTAATGCATGTCAGCAGCAGCTCACCTTCCTTTTAATGTTCTCCAACAAGTCATCCTGGCCTTGTTTGAAGTAAGGATGCTGAAATTCCACAGGGCCATCTCTTTCCTGTTTTATAATTCCAGAGTCGATATGTACCACTTTACGGAAGCCATCTGACAAAGATTCAAATTTACAGGACTAAAATTAGGCAACTCAAAAATTAATAAAGAGTATACAGAAATATATCTTACTATTTTCATGAGAAAAACTGGCTCAATCAGGGGTTGTTAATAGCATCAGAAGCAAACCACTGGTCATACTCACACATATTTAGTTGTCTCACAAAGCTGGCCATGTTATTATGTTTGAAGTACTTGGGAAGAATTTCTTTTGCAAATCTCTGCTCATCCAAGACCAGAAAACTTTGCCCATTCTAAAAAAAAAAAAGAAAAAAAGAAAAAGAAATATATATATATATATATATATATATATAATTAAAAGTCAAATTATAAGAACATTTTAGGTCTCAGCATCAACCCCAAAACTGCACCATACTCTGTGATAAAATTTGAAAGAATTTGTACTGCCGGGCTGTGGTGACACAGGCCTTTAATCCCAGCACTCAGGAGGCAGAAGCAGGTGGATCTCTGTGTGTTCCGAGGCCAGCCTGGTCTACAAAGCAAGTTCCAGGACAGCCAGAGCTGTTACACAGAAAAACTCTTGTCTCAAAAAACAAAAAAAAAAAAAGAATTTTTACTAGGTAAGCAAAAGGTCTAATATGTAGACAGTACTATTAAGTTATTTTAAAGCTAATGTAAGCAGACAAAAATAGAGAAATCACCATTTTAACACTATCCATAACATATGTAACAGTGTAATTAGTATATTACACTGAAAAACTATAAAAGAATTTAGAAAGATTTCTGGTTACAAGATTAATTAACTGATTAATCAATTACTGGGGTCTACATTTAGAGCTAGGCAAGTACTTACCACCCACTGACTATCTCCAGCCCCCTTTTTATTTCTGAAATAAGATGTATTTAAGTATTTTGCTGTATCTGTATGTACACTAAAAATATGCCTGGTGTTTGTTCATAGAGGTGCAAGGAATGCTTGAGATCCCCTGGAACTGTGTTACATGTGCACCAGCACGTGAGTACTGGGAACTAAACCTAAGTCCTGTGCAAGAACAAGTGCTCTTAACTCCTGAGCCATCTCTCCAGCCCTTAGTTTCTGAGACAGTCTCATTAGTTGCCCAGGCTGGCTTAGAACTCACTCCAGACCTCAGCCTATGAGAAGCTACAATAGGCTGCACCACCATCAATCACCAGCAGGTCAGGCTAGCTTCTAGATTAGTAGCAAGAAAACAAGATACTCATATGTAAAACAATCCAGTTGAACTCTTACCTGACAGCATGTACAAAAGTTAACTCAAAATAGCTTAAAAAAACTAAACACATGAGCATCAAAGTCCTGAATCTTGCCAGGTGATATGGCACACACCATTAATTCCAGCATTCAAGAGGCAGAGGCAGACACCCAGAACTACATGCAGAAACCCTGTCTCCAAACACACAAACACACACACACACACACACACACACACACACACACACACGAAAAACTTCATGACTTTGGAACTAGAAATGATTTCTTGAATACAATACCGAATACAGGCAACATAAGCAAAATCAGAAATATGGGACCATATCATTTTTTATGCATACTGAACATAAACAAGAGTAAAAAGGCCTCCCACAGAATGTAAAAAAGATTTGTCTATCAGCTATGTGACATATATTTAAAACAACAACAAAAAGCCAATTAAAAATAAGCAAGGTCTCTGAGTATCATTTTTCAAAAGATTCATAATTGCAAATAAGTGCATAAAAGATGCTCAATATTCACAAATCGTTAGGAATGCAAAAACAGTAAAATACTACTTCCGAGCAATTTAGAATGGCTTTTATTTAAAAACAACCGTTGAAGGTGTTAAGGAATTTGAATCATTATGAATTTCTACTGAAATAGACTATAGTGCAGCAGCTGTAGAATATAATACAGCACTTGCTAAAAATTAAAAAAAAATTAAAGAAATACTCAAAGAGCTAATAATTCCTACTCTATATAAACACTCCAAAACTAAAAAAGAACCTGAAGAGATATCAGCACTGCATGATCCCTGTAATATGTCACAAAAGCCAAAAAGTGAAAGCAACTTAAGTGTCCATCTGATCAAAGGATAAGCAAAATGTGATACAGAACTATTAGTCAGTGTTTCAAACAGAATTTGACATGTGTTACAAAATGGATGAACCCTAAGGACATTATGCTATGTGAACTAAGCTGGTCCCAGAGCAATAAATACTATATGATACAACTTATACAAGGTATTTTAAAAAGCCAGTTTCTTAAAGGTAAATGTAGAATAGGGTGTGATTGTTCAGGATTGAGAGACGGGACAGTTACTGTCTAACAGGTAGGCATTTAGTAGTGGTTTAAATAAAAATGGCTAACTCAGGCTCACATATTTGAATGCTTGGTTACCAGTTGGTGGAACTGTTTGGGAAGGACTAGGAGGTGTGGTCTTGTTGGAGGAGTGTTACTGGGGGGAGGGCTTCAAAAGCCCACACCATTTCCAGCTAGCTCTCTCTGCCTCTTGCTTATGGATCAGATATAAGCTCCTAGCTAATGATCCAATGCCATCCATGACTACGTATTGCTGGAAGTTTTTCTGGTCCCACCCGGATCTTGGTCAGGACAAATCTCTCTTACCTGCCAGTCCTGCAGCCACTCAGACCCAAATAAACACACACAGGCTAATATTAATTAAAACTGCTCGGCCATTAGCTCAGGCTTACTACTGACTAGCTCTTGCACTTAAACTCAGCCTATTTCTGTTAATCTATACATCGACACATTTTCCATGGCTTTACCTCTGTGCCATTACATGCTGCTCCCTGGACGGCAGGCTGGTGTCTCCTGACTCAGCCTTCCTCTTTCTAGAATTCTCCTTGTCTGCTTATTCCACCTATACTTCCTGCCTGCCTAATGGCCAATCAGCATTTTATTAAGCCAGTATATAAAAGCATTATTCCACAGCATTTCCCCTTTTGTTTAATTAAAATGGAAAGTTTTAACTTTAACATAGTAAAATTATATATAACAAAACAGTTATCAAGCAAGAATTAGTTACAATATCTTAGTCTATTTATATTTGGCAAATTCAAATAAAATATTCTATTTATCCTATATTTATGAGTCTAAGGTTTGATATCTAACTTACCTTTTATCATAACTAAGGAAAATATAACTAACTAGTCTTCAACTACATCAAAGACCTCAGAAGGACACAATATTACCTAAGAAAACAGAAGTGCATTGTAAGCAACTTCCAAAAATCTAGAATGACAGAGAGAGTTGGCTGCCTGGACAGCCTTAGTAATGTTGGGGTATCCATCTTCAGCCCATAGGCCTAGTCCCTTAGTCATTTTTTTTCCTGTGTCCTGTAGAATGTCTGGCAGTCTCCTCTGCAAAGCAGGAACCTGAAGGACCATCTTGCCTTGTTTTGGCAAATTCAGTGGTCATTTTTCCGTGGGTCCTGCATGTCCAGTTGATACAACATTTTGTTAACCAGTCTAGGCAAGAACAGTTTCTTGCCCAAATGGCCAGTTCTGCCAAGAAGATAAACTCCATGTAGAGTTTCTCCAATGCCCATCTTCCTCTTTGAAGTAAATCGGTGCTGCCAGGAGCAGACACGTCTCACTGTCCAGAAAGTCTGTTTTTAAAACATTTTAAATGCCATATTCTGTACAAACCTAATTGAAATGTATCTATGTATACCTCTAAAACTTAGCTCACATGACTGTAAGTTTGACTATCACAGAAGACTAATTATTAATCTGTATTTCTTAATTATCCATTACAATCTAAATGAGTTACATAAACATAATACCTGTGTGTCTGCTATGTTCCCCATCACAACAGGTCATGGACTCACCTTCTGAACGGTAAGCTTCAAAGAGACTCTTCTGTAAGTTACCTTGGTCTTGATCTCTCATCACAGCAATACAAATTAAGCCATAATTTCAGTTTGGAAAAGATAAAAGTTATTCTAGAGTTGGGCAGTGATAATGGTTATCTTTTAAAAAGTGATGTAACTGAAGTGTACACTTAAGTACAGCTAAAATGATTAATTTGATGCCTTATTATTTTACTGGAAAAAAAAAGACAACACAAAGATGGCAGCATAAATCATCCAAAAAAGGATTATTTAATAAAAGATGCTGGACAACTAAGTAAATGGAAAAGCAATGAGATGAATCCTTCAAACCAGCTGAAAAAGTTTATTCTACATAAATTTAAGACATAGAAAAGAAAAAGCACATTTCTCTCCATAAAACATGGAAGAGAAAACAATGTGAAACTACAATAGAGTAAAATATCGCAATAATAAATTATCAAAACACATGGGACCTTTAATTAAATATTAAAAGGATCCAAGGAAAACAAATATAGCATTGTAAAGCTGCTAATTCTCCTTTAATTCAACCAATACATTAAACTGCCTCAACTTTCAAAAGATTTTTAAAGATGAAGAAATACAATTACAACAAATAGTAGGTAACTATATACTTGTTATAAAGGAATTCCTATAAATAACAATATTGATTTAAAAAAATCTACAATACAAAATTTCCACAGAACAGGAAACCTAGTGGCTAATAAACAGAAGAAAACTTTAGAACTCACTAATTACTTACAGAACTACAAATTAACACAAAGCCTCCTTAAGGAAATGTTTTCTATCTACCACCCTGAAAACCTCTAAGAATGGTAATATTCTCTTTGAAGAGGTGAAGTGACTGAATGTGTCATGCACAGACTTCAAGGGGAGAGCTGGAGAGAAGGCTCAGCGGTCAAGAGCACATACTGCTCCCCAGTTTGGTTCCTACAACTCACGGGGGTAGGCTCATGATAGCCCTTAATAACATCAGCATCAGGAAATCTGACACTCTCTCCTGCCCTCTGCAGGTACCTACACTCAAGTGTACACACACACACACACACACTAAAAAATAAAATCTTTAGAAAAGAGAAAATAACTCTTTCCTTTAAAAAAGAAAATAACTTTTTTTTCAGTTTTCCATCCAACATCAGCTTAAAGTTTTACCATTCAGTATTGGTATTGATTTTTGGAAAAACCTGTAAAAGAAAACGGTGAGAAATCTGTCTGAAGAAACCAGGATTAGCCCTAGATAACATTTACCCAGAACTTCCTATTCGTTGTCTACAACGGCAACACTGATACAGAACTACAGATAGTGCCAGCCTGTATAAAAAGCATACTGCACCGGGTGGTAATGGCCCGCGCGTTTAATCCCAGCACTCGGGAGGCAGAGCCAGGCGGATCTCTGTGAGTTCGGGGCCAGTCTGGGCTACCGAGTTCCAGGAAAGGCACAAAGCTACACAGAGAAACCCTGTCTCGAAAAACCAAAAATAAAAATTTAAAAAATTTTAAAAATGGCATACTGCAGATAGTGGGAGAATTTGGAGCTCAGATTTTGTTGCAAGCCTCATCTACCCTGTATCCACATAAACATTACAGCCCACTAAGCCTGGAAACAACTATGCGAGAATCTGGATGAGCTAGATGATCTCTAAGATACCTTTCAATATCATCCCACCAGGGCTGTCCAACCTTCAACGTCACACTACGACGCTGTCATCTCCAAATGTGTTGGGCCACACTCACTGTTATCCCAGGACACCTGTGACACCATTCCCACCAAACCCATTACATGTTTGTAGCAGCTTCATTATCTAAACCTTAAGCACCAATTGTATCTCTAGAACATATACCCCAGTTTAGATTTTCACTCATCCACTGGTATATTAGAAATGGGCAGTTAAAATATAAACTGAGACTTAATAATGAGACAAAAATAATTAAGTAGCTTGTTTCAGGTAATAAGACTTCATATTTAAGGACCAGTTTAAATTCTCCACATTTTAAATCGATCAAAAGAAAGTTATTAACATGTTTTGGCTAATTTAAATTTATTAGACTTACCACTTATACAATACTCTTTAACTAGAACCAATTATCAATATATTTGAGTAGTACTTTTAGACAGTATAAATAAGCAGCCTTTTGCAAGGTAAGGAAGTTCGATAAACTCTGCTTGGTTGGGGAGTATTTCAGTCCAATTTCTAATGTTAAAACACAGCTGAGTAACAGTCTGTACTGATCCAGCCTTGTCAACCTTTAATCCTTCTGACAGATGAAAAGCATGAGACATCTGTTTATTTTAAGTACACGCTGGTTGCCTTTTTTTATTTTCACTTCTTTGTATCAAATCCTTAATACATAACCTGCAGGGGGTGGGATGGGGCAGCTAGCTGACAAGTACATAAGGAAAGTAAATTCTAGAAGGAAGTAAAAAAAAAAAAAAAAAGACCCCAATACCAGGCAAAATTCAGTATAGTTGTCAAAATAGCAGGTACTCCATTGTTCGCTATGTAAAACTGAAAACTAGTTAAACAACAAACACACATACACAGAAACCGAGGAAAGAGATATTATATTAAGCTGTTCGTTTTCCCTTACTCCAAACCTGTCAACATGAACATACCCACGAAGAGGTGATCATCTACAGTCAAGAGCCGCCAATCCCCTTCCTAAAAGTGATTCCAATCATCTAAGAACTGAGCCTACTAAACCAAAGGCACAAGGGATGTAAATAATCACTGCAAAGAATCTTTGTGTGGAACCAGGAAGGGGGGGGGGAGGGTCCTTGGGTCACCTAGGCAACGCATTCATCTCACGCATAACTTAGACCAGGCAAGATACCGGGGCTTGATTAAGGTCATCTTTATTTATAAGCAGACTCTGGATCAAACTGATCCGGGCAGCCACCTACCACTCACTCCGCCGGCAAACTACTCAGTCAAATTCAACGACTCGTTCTCCACTCCTCGCTAAGTTACTAAGTCAGCATGGTCTACCGCCGCTCTCAAGAAAAATAATCACTCCGAACAAACGGTCCAGGCTCCAAACCGCAATCGCTTCATTCCCGTGCGGTTTCCCTTTCCTCCCTCCTCATCATAAAAGATCCCCCCACCCCGCGCCCGCCCCGCCGCCACCTCCCACCCCACCCCACCTCCCACGCGAGGGCGAAGCAATGGCCCGCGGCGGGGATGGATCGCCGTAGCGAAGACCCGCGCCCGCCCGCCCGCCCGCCCGCAGCGAGCCCCCGGGCGGAGGAGGATGAGTGTGCAGAACACGCGCGGCCGGCCGCGGGGCCGGTTCCGAGCGAGCGCCGGTCGGCGGGACCGTTACCAGGGCGCCCCTCCCCCACCGCGGCCCGAGGCGAGCCGAGCCGGCCGGCCGGCCGGCCGAGGCCCCGGCTCCAGGCTCACACAAAGCCGGGGGGTCCGCGTGAGTGTGCCGGGGAGGGAGGGGGAGAGGCCGCGCGCCGCCGCCGCCGCCGCCGCGCCGCAGGCCCGGCCCAGCGCAGCGCAGCGCAGCCCAGCCGCGCGGCCCGCCGGCCGGTTCCACAGGGGCGCACCCGGCGGATGGCGGGGGGCAAGGGGGAGCACCGAATCCCCGACCCGTACCTGGCTCCAGGTGATGAACTCATTGGTGTGGGTTTCCTCCACCAGCGTCCACAGCTTGCTGAGGAAAGCCGGCACGTTGGAACTCTGCTTCATTGTTAGCCAGGCGCAGGGATTCCGAATTCTACTCCCGAACGCGGAGGTCGCGGAACGGCGGCGGCAGCAGCTGCTCCCCGGGAATGCGCACCACGCAGGCGCCGCGGCTCCCGGGCTCCGCCCCCCTCGGCGCCGCGGGGCGCGTGGGGAGGCGGGGAGACCCCGCGGCCGCACGTGATGGACAGGGCTTCGCGCTCCACCCATGCGTTCTGCTCCCCGCCCCGGGCCTCTTGGAGTCCAATCCAAAGCCGCCGGTGCACCACGGAGCAGGGCGATTGGCTGCTGCCGCGAAGGAGGGGTGGGCGCAGGAGGTCCGCCTTGTCTTTTTACCTTTTAGGCAAGACACCTCCCCCCCCCCCCCCATCTGAAAGGGGAACAGAGGTTGGGATCCCGGGAAAACCTTGTTTGGTGGATTCACGTGGAAAGCGTTCGGGTGCACGGGCTGTGGCTGGCAGAGTGCAGGAACGCCCCCGGGGCCTTTGACTCATAAGTTTGGCCGGCAAAGAGTAATTTGCTCCGCTCAAAAGGAAGGAATAAATCACATGTGGCAGAGAGCTGCTCCTGAGCAAGATGTGCTAGGCCCCTGGTTGAAGCTATCTTAAGAATAATGAGCCTTTTTTTACATTTTTCAATGGGAGAAACTGGCTCATTTAAGACACTTTTTAATCAAAACCTGAAGCTTAAATAATAGTATATATAATAGTAACTACTCAGTAAATGAGCTATTATAAGCCAGCAACTGTTAAGAGCATCTTACATGCTGTTTTCAATTCTGCAGACATCAGGTGCCTGCCATGAACCCAGTTCAAAAGCAATTAGTCTAGTTTATAGGGTCAAAATTGTTCTGTGTGTACCTTACAGAGGTTTCCTCTGGCAATGTGTGATTTGCAAAAACTTTCAACTAGCACAATCCCCCGCATTTCTTCACTGAGAATAAGACTTTTCACCTACTCAGAGTGGCTGTAATAATGTAAACCTCTGAAAATATTTCCAACGTAAAGAATTCTTTAAAGGTTCTTGGAAAAAAAAACCAGGAAAAACACATGAAAGAATGATTTGCAAACAGAGATAAATTAACACTCCATTCAATTCCAGGTTGGTTTACCTCCTGGGTATATGTACAATACCTTAAAAACAATAACTGAGCATGGTGTTTTGGACCTGTTAGTCCAGCACTCTGGAGGCTGGGGCAGAATTGTGGAGCAAGGGAGACCAGCCTGGGTTAAATAAGAGCTCCAGGTCATCCTGGGCTACATGGCAAGATCCCCTTTCTCTCTCTCAAAAAAAGTAAGAATACATTATGTATATATGTATAGATATACACACATATATATATATACATATATAATGCATGTATATACATATATGTGCAACTTTCAGTAAGCATATACTAAACAGTTATATACAACACTTTTTGCTACAAAGAATGGACATATTACAGGGTAATTATGATAAAAAAGATTAATATTTGATGAGACCTTCTTTGACAAGGGCCTTTACATGTGTTATCTTATTTAATCTTCATAGCTGCCCAAAGAAGATGTGTTGTTATTTAACTTCTTTGCTTTTTGGGGGGTCCCGCCATCAACCTCCTATGTAAATCACAAACGGAGGCTTATTCTTAATTATGAATTCCTGTCCTTAGTTTATTTAATCCCATTTATCTTTTTACCTCTGGCTTTTATGTTTCTCTATTCCTGTATACTTTTCTTTGTGTCTTACTCCTTGGCTTGCTGTCTGGCTGGGTGGCTGGCCCTGAAGTCCTCATCCTTCCTCTCTTGTTCCTTCTTTTCTTCCCAGATTTATCCCTCTATATGTCCTCTCTGCCTGCCACCCTGCCTATCCTTTCTCCTGCCTAGCTATTGACCATTCAACTCTTTATTAGACCATCAGGTGTTTTAGACAGGCACAATAACACGGCTTCACAGAGTTGAACACGTGCAACATAAACAAAAGTAATGCACCTTAAAATAATATTCTACAAAGATGCTTCAAAGGGTCTGATTCAGGTTGGTACAAATTCTATTCAATCAATTATACAAAGCTAATCAGAACTAACCCTGTAACCAGATTTCCAAAGTGGGTTGGATAGAAGTTTGGGAATATATTCCAGTCCTAGAGCCTCATAGATAAAATATATGAGTGAAAATCCTCATATATTTACTTCACAAGACAAAGAACAAGTAAGTTGCTTCTTCTTCTGATCTATCTCTGAAATCTTACAAATACCTTTCTGAAACACGAATCTGAACAGCCACTTCCAGTATCCAAACCAGCCCATGGCCTTCCCTACTTTCCAGAATGTCTTGCTCCCTTAAAATGGCAAAGAAGATCATTAGTGATCCCACACCATCCTCTAGCCTGTTCACTGTCAATCACTCGTCATGTCTTAGACATATGATAGCTGTACTGCAGGTAACTGTTCACATTCTTTCACATCTCTGTATAATTCTGGAAAGTTGTTGGCTCTGCCATGTTCCTTCTTAACCTGGGAGGTCAAGCAGAATTCCACACAGAACGTATGATGACTGTTCTATAATGAAGTTGTCAACTTCATTACCTCTGGAATTATAAAAACCCCCTAGTAGCTGGGTACACCCAGGAAGGCTTTCTCTTGATTGAATGATTTAAGGTGGGAAGACCTACCCTAAATCCAGAGCTTTTGAAATGGAAAGATCTGCCTTAAGTCTGGGCCACAACGTTTGCTGGCAGCCTGTACAGAAGAACATGGAAGAAGAATAAAGTACTTGCTCTTTTCCCTGCTTGCTCTTACTGGTAACATCATACCTTCATAGGTGTTAGATCCTACTTCTTCAGGGTTCTGACATATACTGAAGAACAGCTGAGACATCCAGCCTAGTGGTCTAAACAACTACTGGATTCTTGGATTTCCCTTTGGTAGATAGCCATTGTTGGATTAGCTGGACCACAGCCTGTAATCCACTCTAATTAATCATATATATATATGATATGATACATATGATTAATTATAACATATACATATATCTTGTATATATAACACATAGTAAAATATAAATAATATGTATGTAAAATTTATTAAATGAATATATATATATTCATTTTATCAGTTCTGTTTCTCTAAGAACCCTGACTAATGCAGAATACATCTGTTTTTGTAAAACCTTACTTAACAATCCTGTATTATCCCATTTAACATAAAGTAAATATTTTTATTTACATACTTTTTATTATAGATTATAGGATGTATTAGACTTATACTAGATTATGAAAATGTTTAATAGAAACCGTGTACATAGTGCCTTATGTACATTTGCCTATCTAATATTTGTTGACAAAGTCAATAAATACATAAATAGGTAAATGTTAACCCTCTGCTTAGTCTTCCATGACCAACAACTCTGGATTGGTTGTTCTTCCTGTGTGTTCCCAGAGCTTGTGAAACTTTGCCTTCAAAATGTTTATCATACTCCAGTTGCTCATTTGCCTCTCAACACCCTCATTAATCTGGCAGACTGCTGACTCTGTGTACCCTGTATATCCAGCACTAAACACAGTGCTAATAACATAGGAACTGCTCAATAAATATTTATCACATGAATAATTTCAGCTTCAAAACATCATTTGGATAAAATATGCTCTACCTAATAATCAAGAAGGCCCTTTCAGTTTCCTGTCACTCAGTGCAAACCTTTTTGTTTACCAAAGAAGAAACTGGCAGTGGGGCCAGAAAGGGGGGGTGGGGATATAAGACTAGCTCAAATTAGAGGCATATAGCTGAGGAGCTATTAGCATTGAGAAAATATCAGAACCTTGAAAAAGACAAATAATAATGGAATGTCATTGAACCCTACCTTTGAAGTCACTTGTGGTGTCAAAACGAATTGCAGGGGCAAAGTGCTTAAGCCCCCTTTAGGAAGGTATTTTCTACAAGTGGAGAACTCATAAGAAGACTCAAAGTTCACTACATTTTTTTTTTTCAAGGAGGCTGATGTCTTACTTTGCTGTGGATATTGCTCTGTGTAAATAAAATTCTGATTGGCCAGTGGCCAGGCAGGAAGTATAGGTGGGACAAGAGAGAAGAGAATTCTGGGAGGTGGAGGCTGGGGCGAAGAGACACTGCCAGCCACCACCATGACAAGGAAGATGTAAAGGTACAGGTAAGCCACGAACCAAATGGCAAAGTATAGATTAATAGAAATGGGTTAATTTAAGATAAAAGAACTATATAACAAGAAGCCTGCCATGGCCATACAGTTTCTAAACAATGTAAGTTTCTGTATGTTTACTTGGTTGGTTCTGAGCGTCTATGGGCCTGGTGGGTGAGAGAGATTTGTCCTGACTGTGGGCCAGGCAGGAAAACTCTAACTACAAATGGCACCCAACGTGTTGGCAAGAGTTGCTTTTTATTTCTGTGATTAAAAACACCATGACCAAAAGCAACTATAGGAGAAAATAGTTTATTTCAGCTTACAGTTGTAGTCTGTCATGAAGTGAAGTCAGGTCAGGAACTCAAGCAGGAACCTGGAGGCAGAAAGAGAGCAGAGGCCATGGAGGAATGCTGCTTGCTGGTTTGCTCCCCAAAGCTTGCTCAACCTGCTTTCTTATAGAACCCAGGACCAGGTGTCCAGAGGTGGCCCTGTACCGGGTGATCTGTGCCCTCCCACGTCAATCATTAATCAAGAAATAACCTACACACTTGCCTAAGGCAATTGATGGAGGAATTATCTCAACTGAGGTTCCTCTTCCCTCAGAATTCTACTTGTGTCAAGTTGACAAAAAACTAACCAGGCTAATGGCCCACCTTGTCAGTTTGTCACATCAATACAACACTATTTACACAGTAATTTTTTACTTGTTTATCCCTAAGATCTCATATTAATATCAACATCATCATAGAAAACATTCCAACTTTGAAAAGTCTCCCAGTATTTAAAAATTCAAAAATGTAAAAGTTCAATTTTTTAAAAATATCCAAAGTTTATTAATTGTAGGCACCTGTAAATCAAAATGAAGTTAAACACCTTCTTATTTTGAGAGGGAAGAATCAGGGCCCAGTCACAATCAAATCAAAGGAAAACCAAGCTCCAACGGTGTAAATCAAATCCTATAGCTTAACGATTTGCACCTGAAATTTACTCATGATATTCTGGGCTCCAAAGAACTTTGGCAGCTCCACCTCTTGGGGTCTGCCATTCACAGACATGCAGCATCTTTTGTAGGCTTAGGCCAACACCATTCTACACTTACTGCTGTCCTTGGCAGTCACCTATGGTTCAGCTATCTCCAGTATGTTGGGGTCTGCACTGCGACTGGGCTGTACCTTCACCAATACCTCTCCTAAGCCTTGTTCAGCGACTCTGCCCTTGCTATATAGTGCCAAACCTCAGCTTCTCTCCCTGACCCTGTAGACCCATGCTTGTCACAGCAACTGAGGCTGCACCTCTACCAATGGCCTCTCCTCGTGCCAAACCTCACCTATTCTCCGTGATTTTTCCATGCCTTCAAAACCAGTGTCACCTGGAAGACTTTTCCACATTACCACATTCAGCTGACAGCATGAGATGCAGCCTTGGCCTTCTCTGGACCCTATCTTCTGTGTGCTGACTATGAGGAAACACTCCCAGAAAATTCCACTTCAGTGACGCTGATATCTTCCTAATCACAGCTGACTTAACTCCAGCTAACCAGAGTCATGTGTTCCAGTCAAAGTTTCACTTCAGTGGTATTGGTCTCTTCTTAACCACAGCTAGTTCTTTAGCTGCAGCTGACCAGATAGACGCACCAGATTCTTAATACAAACTATTACATGAGTGGCTTCCATTGAGTCTTTGAGACACTCTCAGACTCCCCTCTGAAGTGTCACAAGCCAGGCCAACATTTCTTCCAAGATAATGCACTGTTCTCACTTAGCTTCCAAGTTTCCACAACAGCTCGTTAATCCCTCAACACTAACTGTTATTCTTGCCTACCCCCCCCCCCCAAGCAAACTCCTTCCACAATTCTTCCTTTAAATAACATGGTCAGACTTGGCACATCATCCCCTGCCCCCCACCCCCCACTCCACTCTTGGTACCAATTTTTTTTATCTTGGTTTGCTTTTTATTGCTGTTAAATGTTAAATACCATGACCAAAAGCAACTTCCAGAGGAAAAGGATTATTTCAACTTTTAGTGGTAGTTCATCATGAAGGGAAGTCAGGGCAGGAATTCAAAGCAAGAACCTGGAGGTAGGAATGGAAATGAGGGCCATGGAGAAGTGCTGCTGACTGGTTTGCTCATCTTGTTCAGCCAGTTTTCATATACAGCCTACCCCAGGGGTGGCACTGAACATAGGAAGCTAGGCCCTCCCTCATAATCATTAATCAAGAAAATACGATACAGGCTATTGATATGATGGTGGTATTAACTGAGATTCTTCTCAGATAACTCATGTCAAGGTGACACCAAACTACCTAGGACAGCTGAGCAACATCCTTCTTTGTCTGTCAGGCGACACTTGTGTGTGACAGGCATGGAGGGGAATGGGCTAGTGTGGTTTGCAGCAGGGATGGGCTTAACATGCCATGTTGTGTTGAAGTTGTAAGAATCCCTCTGACCTTTTGGTTAAGGTAATGGTGTACTCTAGGTTCGTCCAGGGTATATCTTAAGTATTGTAAGTCCTATGCCCTGAACAAGGCAGGATGGGTAATCACCTCAGCTCTAGTCTCTCTCAGTCATTGATGCTGGACAGGAAGCAAAACTTGACAAGTTAAGCATCGGGTTTTGACAGGTGAGTTAAACACTTGAATACCAGCTGTAGCAGTGAGTTTTCGTCAACTTGACACAAACTAGCGCCCCCTAGGAAGAGAGAACTTCACCTGAGGAATCACCTCCCTTGGATTGGCCTGAGGGCATGTCTGTCCGGCATTTTCTTGATTACTACTTGATGTAGGGTGGCCCCGCCCATTGTGGACAATGCCATCCCTGGGTAGGTGGCCCTGGGTTCTCTAAGGAAGTTAGCTGAGGAAGCCAGAGGAAGCCAGCCAGTAAGCTGCATTCCTCCATGGTTTCTGCTTCAGTTCCTGCCTCCCAATTCCTGCCATGGCTTCCTTTGATGGTGGACTGTAACCTGTACTGTAAATAAACCCTCTCCAACCTGAGTTGCTTTAGGTCAGAGTGCTTATCACACAGCAACAGAAGAGTAATAGAACACAGGCTTTAGCCTTTTCAGAAAGAGAGTAGAGATATTCTTTGACAGGCACTCCAACAGATGGCTGGTAAATGGATTCACTCTATGTCCTATTCAAAGCCCTGATGGAAGTTTGCTTATTAGAAAAGAAATGGGTCTAGACCATTGAAGAGTCTGGAAATAGCAGAAAAAATGGAATTAGTGGGTAAGTGACTTTCAATTGAAGCCTTCTGTTACCTTCACCAGAATAGAATCATATTAAGGCTACAATTTCCATTCTCCTCATTCCAGTTGAAGGTGGTGGTAAGGACAAAGGAATTTGCAGTTCATCTTTCTAAATAATGGTTCATTCACTTGACAACAGAGATATGTGAGCCACCTCAAATATTAAATGCAATGTATATGGATTGAGCTCAGATGTATATATACTCTTAATTTGAATACTATATTAAAATGTAGATATTGGCTTCTGGAAGATGCAACCACTATTATGGATATGTCATGATCTGAGAAGTGTGTAAAGAGATGTAGGATTGATGGGAACACCGCTAACTTCTGTGCTGTTTAGCCAATATAAATGGTACCCAGGCACCAGCTATATCGAGAAAATTTCCTTTCTATTCTATTCATTCACAGTGTGTGTTATGATACAATTGAGATCAGTCAAAGGCTCAAGCCATGTCCCTGGGATAGGATTGCATAATGGCGACCTTCCAAATTGGGGTTTGATATTGTCTTAATCATGACCTTGTGGAATATGAGAAATGACCACTAAATAGCAAAAATTTAATTTTTATACCTATTTATAATGGTTGTTAAATTTATTCTAATTTTCTATAAAATACCATTTAAACAGTATTGTAAAGTATAATAGTTTATTGTAATCTGTACTCTAGGGTAGGTTAACACAAAGTATTGTAATGATGAATGTGTACCTTTCTGGCAGTTAATTAACATTGGAAAGATTTATCAAATGCCTACTATATGAAAGCTTATCTAAATTTTTCTTCCTTTTTAAAAGAACATTAGAAGTTTTTTTAAATCATGACAAAAGATGTAGAAATAAAGTTTTACTTTTTGGTAGTACAAATAAAGGTTAGAGTATGTATATCAACTAAAACCAGTGTTTTCTTTTGAACTGTTAGGCCAATTGGGAGTCATAATATCTTGAGTGACAACCTATAGCTTGGTGTAGATACCCACATCTTTGGGTTCTCATAAGTTCTACTGAAAGAGTTGAGTGGCCTGAGGCCAACATAAAAAATAGGGGGCTAGTGTGTGGGAGTCGAACTGTCTGCATCACTAAGAGAGCTGATGTATGCTGGGTGGCGGTGGCGCACACCTTTTATCCCAGCACTCAGGAGGCAGAGCCAGGTGTATCTCTGTGAGGTCGAAGCCAGCCTGGTCTACAGAGTGAGATCCAGGACAAAACTACCCAGAGAAACCCTGTCTCGAAAAACCTAACAACAACAAAAAACCCAAACTAACTAACTAACTAACTAAACTAACTAACTAACTAACTAACTAACTAACTAACAAAAAGCAGGGCTACACACTATTCTTGCAATACTTAAAGCCTGTGTGTGAATCAAATTAACAAATCATTCAATAAATGTGTTCTTTTTCCTCCACCACCTGATTTTCTTCCTCCTAGGCAGCTCCCTTTCCACTGAAAATGTTAACCTAGATTTTGTAAGCAAGAGAAAATGTATTCAGTGATATTCTTGAGTCTGGCTTCCTTTGCTTCACATAATGATCTCCAGTTCTCTCCCTTTTTCTCCAAATATGATTTTGTTGTTTTTGGACAAATAATAGTTCATTGTAGTGTTGGAAGGCTTTAATGACAACCCATTTATGTTTATTTCTTCCTTTCTATTGTATGATTAGAAGGGTTCAAAGGTCCCCATGTGGCTTTTCTTTTGGTTTTTGTTTGTTTGTTTTGTTTTGTTTACCAGCACTCTTAGAGATTCTGAAGACTCCAAAGGGAGAAACCACAGATCTCCTGTTCCTAACAATTTGTGATGGTGTCATTGCTCTGTCACTTGCTTTCCTGATGAGTTGGGTTGACATCGAACCATGCCAATGGCCTCCTAGCATTCCCTTGTTCTCTTACACACACACACACACAGCACCTGCATGAATAAACTGTGTTTTCCCCAAGAAAGCCTCGGCTTGCCTTTGGCTGAAGAACTGTCATAATCTGCACTTTGAATAACACTGACTGTCTGAAACAGATGATTTGTCCACAAGTTACTGGCCAGTGTACTGTAGCCCTGTTAGAATTTAACTTTTTTACTTTATAGCATCTGTTTAAGAAGACTGGCATACATCCTTCTTCCATCAGAACAATGCCAAGCATACATTCCTGATCAGCCTTGATCTCGAATTTTTGTTCATTGAATGCTAATGTTTTTCTGATTTTTATAATAGCAGTTTTTCCTGTATTAATGACAATTATCTTTAAAAATAAAGAATGGAAAAAAAAATGTGTTCTTTTCTCTACCTCTTAGACTGCATGTTCATAACAACAGATTAAAAGATGGATAGAGCCTCGCAGTTTCTCTAAGAATAGTTTAGAAAGTAAGCATGCGGTTCACTGATAGAGCACTTGCCTGACTCCCAACCACAGGTATTATTGTCTGGTGTTTGAATGGTGGAAAGGTGGTTTTTAAGTGATGAATACAATAACGATACATAATTATTGTATTTTCTTTTTTTGAGACAAGGCCTTTCTATGCAGTCCTGGTTAGCCTGGAACTTGGTATGTAGAACAAGCTGGCCTTGAACCTACAGTTTGGAAGTTTCCTTAGCTTCACAGGTGCTGGGATTATGGGCACACTCTGTCCTACCTGTCTGTGATTTATATGATTATTAGCCATACAATTTAAATTATATAATAATAGCTTATAGTTGTATATACTGTTATGTGGTCATTGAATACAATTATTATCATAAATATTTACTTCAGAAAAGCCACTGGTTGGTTTGTCCTTATTAAAATTATCACATAATTTCAGTTTTGTGGGCAGTATTGATCAAAATATGAAAAATGCAGTTATATTCAAAGCCCCAAAGAGTGAATATGCTTTTCTTTCTAAACTATAAAAGTAAATATTGAGCATTGAGAAATTAGGAAGTTATGTTCATGTATTTAGATTACAAAAGTGTAGAATTATAAAATTTTAAACTACATATGAGCCTAACAACTTCAAATTAAAATAAAACTATCCACAAAGAATTGATATTTTAAACTTAATCTTTAGGGAATGTAATAAAATTCTATTATATTTGAAAAAGTGAATTATTTCCTTATACTGAAACCACTTCTGTGTCTGATAGCAGCAGACTTTACAGCCTGGAAACTGTATTCAGGGCATTTGGGACTGAAGCATTTTCCTGGAGTCTTCCATTGCTGGAGTGGTACAGAGTGTTCCAGGTTATTAATAATGAGTGTTGGATCTCAAGTGGTAAGAAGTATCCACTTATCTCTTAAAACATTTTTCAGTTTTATTAACCAATGCACTAATTGTTTTTATGTGGCTTTGATAGTCTAGAATTTCTAAGTCTTGGCAGAGACCCAGCTTTCCAGAGTCTGAAGTTGGATTCATCACTTCTCTGTTGTGGTGGTTTGAAACGGGGAACCGAGGCCACTTACAGAGTAAAGCGCATGCCTGAGCTTATGGTTCTAGAGGGATGGGAGTCCATGATGACAGACTGGAAAGGGCATGCTTGAGTCTACAGTTCTAGAGGGATGGGAGTCCATGATGACAGACTAGAAAGGGCATGCTTGAGTCTACAGTTCTAGAGGGATGGGAGTCCATGATGACAGACTGGAAAGGGCATGCTTGAGTCTACAGTTCTAGAGGGATGGGAGTCCATGATGACAGACTGGAAAGGGCATGCTTGAGTCTACAGTTCTAGAGGGATGGGAGTCCATGACAGACTGGAAAGGGCATGCTTGAGTCTACAGTTCTAGAGGGATGGGAGTCCATGATGACAGACTAGAAAGGGCATGCTTGAGTCTACAGTTCTAGAGGGATGGGAGTCCATGATGACAGACTGGAAAGGGCATGCTTGAGTCTACAGTTCTAGAGGGATGGGAGTCCATGACAGACTGGATGGCAGCTGAAGATAAAAGCTGAGGGCTGACATCTCGAGCAGCAAGCATGTAGAGAGGCAAGGTGCAAATGGTACAACACTTTGAAACCTCCAAGCCGGTCTAGCAAGTCCACACCTGAACTTACCCAAACAAAGCCACCAGCTGGAGACTAAGTATTCAAATCCCTGAGACTAATAGAAGACGTTCTCTTTCAAACCACCATGGAGGGTAATAGTACTGTTCTAACCAACTGACTTCTGTCTTGAAAGGTAGTGGACGCCTCTAGTCACTGTAACGTCTCCCAGGCAACACACTGCATCGGGTTCATACAACATGATAAATGACTTTTTGTGCCCTTGGGCTGACTCATCTTTGTTATGTGTGGAAGAATTCCAACTGAGACTTATGTTCCTGGTAACATTCCACATCACTGTGAGATTGCGGAAGAATGACCGACCTTTACCCCTAACTCGAATTCTCTGGGGGCATCCAAAAAAAAAAAAAAAAAATCCTGTCATTGTAAATATTAAATCAGCTGAGCTGAATTCTTCTGAGAGGAAATCTGACAAAGTCTCTAAACTTGTGTAACAAAACAGATTCTTCTTTCAACCATGAGTTCAGTGAAGAAGCTGAATTTCCGTGCTGGCTTGTGATGTTTATGCCACGTGACTTTGTAGTCCCTCTTAGCGGCTAGGGATATAGTCTAAGATCTTACCAGCCACTTACGGCAGCTTTACTCTGTGATGAACTCCTATTGTTTCCACATAGATTGTGTCTCTCTTATTTTTTTGATGTACTAGAACAGTTATTACCCCTTACCAAACATTTACACAGGGAAACTCATTTGACAACCTGGTGGCAGCCTTCCAGCTTTTCTGTATAATTAACAATTCTGCATCAAAGACGATATATGATTATATACACACGATGTGTTTATTGACATTTTTGCTCATAGATTTTTAGGTTTGTTGCTGTTTTTTCCTGTGTAAGAGGCAAGGGTTTTATATAGGTTTGCCTTGATTTCTGGGTTCAGTTGAGTCTAGCTGGGCCCACAGGCATACACCACTGTATCTATCTAAACTTTTTAAAGTTCACCTTTAATGACTATAGTTAAATGTGATGTGCGTGTGCGCGTGTGTGTGTGTGTGTGTGTGTGTGTGTGTGTGTGTGTGTGTGTGTGTTTGAGACAGGGTCTCAAGTCCCCAGGCTGATCTTGATGATCTCTGTATGTAGTTAAAGATGCCCTGAAACTGTTGAACCTCCTGACTCTGCTCTGAGTGCTAGGACAGGCACCATCACTCCCAGTTTATGTTAACTGTTTGAAGTGCAAGGTTTTATAGTGTTAAATACATTCAAATTGTACAACAAAACTTCAGAGCTCTTTTGTCTTGAAAATATATAGCCCAGTGTGAGTGAAACTACCACTTTCCCTTCCCCTGCAATTCCAGACAGATAACACGTTACTTTCTGTCTTTATAAACAGGGTACTCTAACTGCGGCCTCTACATAGGATCATACACTATTTGTCCGTGTCCGTGTCTGTGTCCGTGTCCGTGTGTGTGTGTGTGTGTGTGTGTGTGTGTGTGTGTGTGTGTGTGTCTTATTTCCCTTGGCACAATGACTTTAGGGCTCATTCATCTTGTAGCATTTGTCAGAATTACCATCATATTTAAAGTGGAATAATACACCTTTGGGAGCATGCATTTGGATTGGACACTAGTTGCTCCCCATTTTTGATTATTGTAAACTACAGGCTATGAACATTGCTACATATACACAGTTTGAGATACTTTTCTGTTCTCACTTGGCAGCATATAGAAATTCTTTCAAGCTAACTGGCACAGCTATACTTATATTACTTATAATAATATACTTATATTACTTCCTTTTAATGATTCCATGACATTCTGTGGTATGACTATCTTACTATAGTCAGACATTTTGCTATCAATGGGCATCGTTTTCTCAGGGCTTTGATCAAATTTTTGTTCCTTAATGACACTACACACAAGAAAAATTTCTTAGACATAAGTCTTTAAGTACTAGTGCTTATGTTTCTCTGGATTAGTGGATTTAGGTTTTTTGTGTATAATCGGAATGGTAAATCTAATCTTTCTAATATGGTACAGCATGTAAAAACAGAATCTTGCTGATTAAAAAGACTCACATTTGAGCCAACAGAATGCTATTATATATGCTTCCAAGGAATGATGCACCTAGCAACCAGAAATGTCAACAGCATGCTTCTATGGTAAAAACAAATGTTTAAGCTTCACAAAAGAATCTAATACTGAGTTCAGGCGAGATTTCATCACTGGCTGGAAATGAAAGAAAATACTTTACTTCTTGATTATTTTAATAAGATATTATTGTAATGCCAAGAACTAAATTTAATTACTTGTGACATTTTGGACATTGGTTGCTGAAGATGTAATTTTGTATTGCTCTGGGACCAATTTCTTTCTGCTTTAATGTTCACTAGGTTGATTTATAATTTTCCACAACTATCTCCTTTGGTCCCACTCAGCTGTGAGATCAAAAGGAAGCTAACAAGTAATTATAAAGATGTTTATAGAATTGAGACCCAGGGAAGTTTCGTGTTCTCTTTGATTTACCATCACTGTGTATGTGTTTGTTTTGTGTGTGTAGTATTGGAGGAGCTTTTGGTCTTTCTACTACTTTATGATTTATCCTCCTCTGGCTCTGAAGGAATTCAAATCAAAGTTGGTATTCCAGGTGTGTTATATCTGATCCATGTGAAATGAATGCCTGCTATTCCCATCTCTATCTAAAATGAAAGCCTCTCTTTTTGCCTCTCAGATTTCTAAATTGGTGCAGTTATAGTTTTCTGATACGTATTCCAACTTCCATGCAAGATGCTAACCAGGCATCCAAACCCACCCACTTGGCTGGGCAGCTTTCTTGGCTCTTAGCCATGGGCTGGTAAATGAATGTCCATGAAGATTGGAGAGGCCAATTGAAAACTAAGAGTATGTAAGAAAGTAAAGTTATGCTTTTCCCTCAATGATTTCTAAAATCTCAAAGTCTGCAGCAAACAGGTCCTCCTTACCCCAACAAAGGCATGCTCCAGTCCCCTGTTTATCTAGAACCTAAATAACTGAATATTGCCACCCAGACTCTTGTTTCCCCAGAGAGATCATTTGGATGTTGAAAGTAGGTGTTACTGACTGATTTTTTCACCCTCTCAGAGTTTCTGTGTAGAAACCTCAGACTGTGACTGTATTGCAGATAAGAACTTTAGCTATATTATTAAGATAACTGAGGGCATGTGGGAGGATCTGATCCAGTATCACTGGTGTCCTCTCAAAAAGAGTTCAGGATACAGAGGCCATATAGAAAGAGAGGGACTATGCATGGACACAGAAAATGCAACGATTTCCAAGCCAAGATGAGATATCTCCAAAGAAACCAGACCTGATGACACCTTGCCCTTAAACTGCTTGGCTCCAGAAAAAAATACGTTTAACACACATAGAAGTAATTGTAATGGCAGTTAGATCTCAGCAAAATCAGGTGAGCAATGAAGCAGCTCTGGTATCTTCAGTCTCCAAGTCTTAGGTATGAGTACTGTCCAGAGAGAGAATTCACCATGCCCTCTAGATATGGCAACTGGATTTGCTGGCCATCTGGTCCCAGCCGCTTTGAATCTGGGCTTCTTCCCTAGCACTGGTCTTTATAAGTTTGCTCTTCACACATCTCATCCCCTGCAGCTGAGATGACTAACATGCACTCCACAAAGAGGTTACTTTCCTTCAGTCAGATAAAAACTTGGGATTACCCTGAAAGGCCAGCTGCTCTGTGTGTGAAAGCAACTCTAACAACATATTTTACTAATACTTGATTTCTAGTGATGGGATACACCGTGAAAGATCATCAATATTTTCATTTTAATAGCTGAAAGTTAATGATTAGATGAAAGTATTATTCTAAGGCTATATAAGCAAAGCATTTTCCCTTATATTAAAAATAAGGTTATCTATGAAATATTTGTTAACTACTATAAAAAGCGTAATAACACATTTTCATATCTAAGGGAAAAATTACTGATGTTTTGGATGGATGGTAGACCATTTTCCTCTCTGTTTTCACTGTTTCTTTGTTTTTTTTTTTCTGGTGGTGGCTGTTCTAGGGATCGAACCCAGGGCCTCACAGATGCTAGACAAGTGCCTGGCTGCTGAGCTGCAGTTCCAGCCCTTTTTTCATTTTTTTATTTTGAAATAAGATCTTGTTAGGTTGCCCAGGCTAGCCTTGACTTGACATCCTCCCGTGTCAGCCTCTTGAGTAGCTGGGATTATAAGTCTGCACCAGCAGGCCTAATCTCCCACTTTTGAATTATTCTCTAACAATAAGTACACAGCTTGATGCTATTGACTTGGAAGTATAGATAATACTAGAATATGCCACTCCCATAATTCATCTCCTCCATGTAAAGCCAGAGTCCTTCCAAGGTCTGCATGTATCTACCTACTTTGTCTTCTTACAGCATACCCTCTCCGCAGACAAGCGCATCTGTTAATGGCATTGTCTGTTTCTGTCCAGATGCACTGGATACTTTATCATTCATCAAACACGTCAGAAGAACTGCGCCTAGGGGTCTTCCCCATAGAGGCTTTCTGTGCCTGGAATGCTAGTTTCCTAGGAGCTCCTTTTGTCTAAGCTTTTGTTTAAATATCTCACCTTTTCCTTGAGGCCTGTCCCGAATTGCCCATCTGGAATTGCAACTGTCTCTATATGCTCCCGGATCTTCACTCTCCCCTAAAGAGCAGGAATGCTGCTGAGTTCAGTGTGCAGGCTTGGAATACCCCTACTAGAGAGGCAGAAGCAGGAGGATTGCTGTCAGTTTGAGGCCAGCAAGGTCTAGTCATGAGATCCAGGCTCTCCAGGGCTGCATAGTAGAACGTCCTTGTCTCAGAAGAAAAAGGGAATGTTGGCTTGCTTTTTTTTTTTTTTTTTCACTAGTGTATTCCAAAATTCTGAACGTGCACCAGCCCATTACAGGTTCTCAATCGATAACCTGTTGAACAACAGATGTACAACAAAGAAAAGCAAATTTTTAGGGAGCACTCAGTCAAGTTAGTGACAGGAGCTGGCGAAGAACATGGCACGAGGGTGGTTTATTAACATCTTAGTACAAGAGAGCCAAGAAATGATTCTATCACAAGGGAAGAAAGGACGGATGGCACTTTATGAAACATGAAATAAAAAAAAAAATCAAATGCTTTGTTGTTCTCAGGGCTTTGAGTCATTCAATAATGGATGCTTATTCAAGCTTTCCCATATCCCTTGTTTAAAAAAAAATGTGTGTTGCACCATTGAAAAATATTAGCATTGACATGTTTTGTGACTTTGACACATGATAAGAATTTCTGATCTTCTAAATTAATCAAATTTATTTGCACTGTTAGCTTCCCTAATATTTCCTTGATTAACTCTGTAATACACCGTTTTCTTCTTCTTTTTGCCTTATTTGTTCATTTAATAATTGTTCTGCCTTTACACATTTGCTTATTCCAAAATGTATGGGTGGTATGACAAACGGGTGAAAGTCACTGTTGGAGAATGTGGATTGTGCCCTTTGTCTCAGCCTCCAGCTCCAGGAGGTACTTCCTGGATGGAGTCTCACCAGTCACTCCAACCAAGGAATCAGATAGCTTATCTTCTCTCTTCTTCCTGTCCTCCAAGTCCATTCCCCAGGCATTATCCCCAGCACTGTCGCCGCTGTGGCCTCTGCTTTCTCTCTGCCTCCATTGCCAAAGGTCTACACAGATTCTCACGGCACGTGCGGACTTCTTTCCACCCGTGGACCTTCTCAGTCCACCCCACTTCTAGCTTATCCTGATTTTGTAGTGTCAGCTCTGAATACCTAGAAACACATTTTACCCCCGAACCCCAGAGGCTATATATGGCAGGATCTCAGAAGCATTCCCTCCCAGACAAACCACAGCTACCACCAGAGAGGGCAATAGAAACCAAGGAACAGAACACCCACCCAAGAAAGACATGACCAGATATCAACACCTAGAATTACAATAATCTCAAACCCAAATGCCTAGATGCCAGCATACATACATAATCAAAACAGCCAGGACATTATCTCTCCACTAGAACTCATCACTCCTGCTACAGTAGGCCCTGAAAAAAAATGTAGTATAGCTGAAGCACGAGAAAAGGACTCCAAAGGCTATTATGATTATGTTCAAAGACCTTAAAAAGGATATAAATGTTAATGAACTCCATTAAAACACAAACAGCAGAACGAAACAAAGAAAATAGTTGAAATTAAAGTGGAATTGAAAACCCAAAGAAAGGTAAAACTGGAAATAAAAAGTTTAGGAACTTGAGTAGGAACCTCAGAGACAAACCTCACTAACAGAATACAAGAGATGGAAGAGAGAATCTCAGGCACTGAAGACAAATAGAAATGGATCCCCCAGGCAAAGAATGTGTCCAATCTAAAAAATAAAATATCTAGAAACAAAACATCCAGGAAACCTGAGACACTGTGAAAATACAAAAATCTACAAAAAGGAATGAAGAAGAAACCACGGTCAAAGGCACAGAAAATATTTCCCTTAAAATAATAGACATTGACTAACCTAAAGAATGAGGTGCCTGTCAAGGTACAAGAAGCATAGAGAACACCAGACAGTCTGGACCAGAGGAGAAATTGCAAATGACAATAATCATAGCACTCTGTGTACAGAATAAAGAACATTAAAACCTTAAGGAAAAGAGAAAAATAACATAAAAAGTTGACCTATTAGAACAATACCCAACTTTTCCATGGAGATTCTAAAAGCTAAACGGGCCTGGTTTGTGTTCTGTAAACTCTAAAAAACCACAGACGCCACCAGCTCAGATGACTATACCAAGCAAGCATCTCAATCACAATAAAAGGAGAAAGAAAGGCATTCCATGATCAAACCAAATTGATTCAGTATGAGCCTAGAAATCAAATTCTACAGAAGGTGCTAGAACAAAAATTTCAACCTGAAAGGATTAATCACACCCAAGAAAACACAACCTCAAACCAGCAAATCAAAAGAGGGATGAAAAAAGGAAAAGGAAAAACTCTCAAACCACCACAACAAAATAACAGGAATCAAACACTGCTCATTGATTGATGGCTCTCCACTGTGGGGGCCCACAAAGATTCCACCTTGTTTTTTTTTTTTTTTTTTTTTTTGCACAAATCCTAAATGGTCTTATAATAAAAAAAAAAAACCTGGAGCCAGATATCAGGGTGAAAGTTGAAAGTTCAGAAAAGCAGAGCCACCTCCTCTCCAACTCCTCAGCCTGAAAGAGCGAGTGTTCCTGTCTCCTCTGATTTATATTACTTTCTCTGCTCAGCCATATCACTTCCTGTCCCAACCTTCCTAGTGCTGGGATTAAAGGTGTGTGATCCCCAGTGCTGGAATTAAAGGTGAGTGCTACCACTGCCTGGCTCTGTTTCTCTTTTAGATTGGATTAATCTCCTGTAGCCCAGCATGACCTTGAATTCACAGAGATCCAGATGGATCTCTCTCTACCTCTGCCTCCCAAGTGCTAGGATTAAAGGTGTGTGCCACCACTGCCTGGCCTTTATGTTTAATCTAGTGGCTTGTTCTGTCCTCTGATCGTCAGACAAATTCTATTTGTTCAAAATATCACCACAGTGGTTTGTTTCAAATTTGAGGACAGAGAGTAAGAGTTTGTGTTGTTCTCTAAGGCTGCATAATAGGATGTTTTGGTCAAAGGTGGTTACCAGATGTCTTATGCTTTAAGGCCTAATTGTACTATGCTTTGCTGTAAGGCATGGTTACCAGGTGTTTAAAGAATTAAGAAAGGGTCTATACTTGTTGGACTTTGATCTTGAAAGGGGGAGGCCTTTTGCCCCTCCCATCATGGGTGTATAAAAAGCCCATTAGGAATAAACTCGAGGCAACTGGATATTGACCCAGAGCCCTCTGAAGCTATCCTGTGTCTCTGTCATTTTTTTAGTCTACATCTATATTTCTTTATAGTGTTTCTCAATTCCTCACTCCTCCATTCAAGAATCCTTCTCTAGGGATATTTGCTCTGCCAATGACCTTGGGCTATAGGTCCCCGAAGGAGGCAGTGCTTCTTGCCATTGTACATGACCTCTCAAAAGGAAAGGGAGAGGGATCACATGGCCCTTCTCCCTACTACTGCTTGTGAGGTGGATTTGCTCCTGGTCAGATCAGAGGACAACATCAGCTGTCTACTCCGTTTTGTATTTATGAGTGTATTTCCTCAATTTATGTCTTAATAAATCCCTATTACCCATTAAATAGACCCATTTGGATTGATCTTAATACTCTTCAACAGTTCAGGGCTGGTCCTCGATCTTAACATTGATGGTCTCAATTTCTAATAAAAAGACATAGTCTTACAGACTGGTTTTGAAAATAGGATCCATCTTGTTGCTGCATCCAAGAAACACACATTACTACCAAGGACAGAAATCACCTCATGGTAAAAGGATGGAAGAAGAGATTCCAAGCAAAGGGACCCATGAAGCAAGGTAGTGTAGCTAACTTTATATCTGAAAAAATAGACCAAACCAAAACTGATCAGAAGAGATGAGGAGGGCACTACATACTCATTAAAGGAAAATCCACCAAGAGGACATTGCAGTTCTTAATGTGCATAAAATCCAAGGGCACCCAGGTTCATAAAAGAAACACTACTACAGCTTAAATCACATATTGACCTTCACACAGCGATAGCGGGAGACTTCAAGACCCCAGTCTTACCAATAGACAATCAACGAGACAGACAGAAATCAAACAGATATGCTGGAACTAAATGACATCATAAACCAAATGGACTGAACGGATATTTACAGAGCATTCCACTCAGACACAAAATAATATACCTTCTTCTTGACAGCTCATGGAACTTTCTCCAAAATTGAGCATATACTTGGAAACAAAGCAAGTCTTAACAGATATAAGAAAATTAAAATAACACCCTGCATCCTAACTGATCATCATGAATTAAAGCTGGATATCTACAACAACAGAAAGCTTACAAACTCATAGGAACTGAACAGCCCACTACTGAATGAATAATGAGTCAAGACAGAAATAAACAGAATTGAATGAAAATGAAAACACAACATAGCCAAACTTGTAGGACACAAAGAAGGTAGTTCTAAGAGGCAAGTTCACAGCACTAAGTACCTACATAAAAAACAAGCAAGCAAGCAAACAAACAAAAAACAAAAAAGCTGAAGAGATCTCAGATTAGCAACTTAACAGCACACCTGAAAGTTCTAAAACAAAAGAAGGAATAACACTCAAAAGGAGTAAATGGCAAGAAATAATCAAACTCAGAGCTAAAATCAGTAAAATAGAAACAAATAAAAACAATACAAAGAACCAATGAACAAGAGTTGGTTCTTTGAGAAAACAAAAAAGATTAATAAATCCTCACCAAATTAGCTAAAAGGTAGAAGATAAGATCCAAATGAACAAAAATAGAAACTAAAAGGTAGACATAACAGCAGATGATGAGAAAAGCCTGATAATTATAATGACAAATTTAAAATACTTCACCAACTTGGAAAAAATCTAAAGAAATGGATAATTGTCTCAAAAGGTACCACTTACCAAAGTTAAATCAAGATCAGATAAGCAATTTAAATGAACCTATAATCAATCTCTAGTTATATTGAAGCAGTAAATAATAGTCTTCCAACTCCCAAAAGCCCAGGGCCAAATGGTTTTAGCACAGAATTCTACCAGACTTTCAAAGAAGTAATACTAACACTCCTCAAATTATGAACAGAAGGAACATTGCTCAATCCGTTTTATGTCAGAGTTACTCTGATACTAAACTGAACAGATCAATTCCCATTATGAACAGAAATGTAAAATTTCTCAATGAAGTATTAGCAAACAGTCCAAGAACCCATCAAAATCATTTACCACGATCAAGTAGATATCACCCTAAACATACAAGCATGGTTTCACATACATAAAGTGATAAATACATTCCATCATTTAAAAAAACTGAAAGGCAAAACCCACATGACCATCTCATTAGACACAGAAAAGCCCTTTGCCAAAAGCCAATCTACCTTTATGATAAAAGTCCTAGAGAAATTATAGATATAAGAGACACATTTCAACATTATAAAGGTGGGTTACAGCAAGCTCACAGCCATCATCCACCTAAGTGGAGAGAAATCAAAAGCATTTCCACTGGAAGAAAAGGTTGGCCACTCTCTCCATACCTATTCAATATAGTACTTAAGAGTGATAAGAACTGAAGGAGATAAGTGGATACAAACAGGAAGGGAAAAAGTCAAAATATCTTTATTTACACATGATATGATAGTATATGTAAGTCATCCTAAAAATTCTACTGGGGATCTCCAAATGCTGATAAACACTTTGAACAGAGTAGCTGGATACAAAATTAACTTACAATCATCAGTAGCCCTCCCATACACAAATGACAAATGGACTGAGGAAAAAAAATCAGAAATCAGGGAAACAATATTTTTCATAATAACTCCCCTAAGACCCCCCAAAGAAGAAAAAGAAAATATCTTCAGAAAATAAATAACTCTAACCAACCAAGTGAAAGACTGTTATGACAAAGATTTTAAGACATTGGAGAAAGAAATTGAAAAAAGATATCAGAAAATGAAAAGATGTCCCGTGCTCATGGATCAGTAGGGTCAATATAGTAAAAGTGGGTGTCCAACCAAAAGCAATCTACAAATTCAATGTAATCCCAAGCAAAATTTCGACACTATTGTTCACAGAACACAAAAGGGCAATCCTCAGCTTCATACAGAAATACATAAATGCCAGGATACTAATGCAGTCCTGAACAATAAAAGAACTGCTAGAGGCTTCATCATGCCTGACCTCAAATTTTGCTCCTCAAATTTTACAATACGGTATTAGCACAAAAACAGACACACTGATCACGGAACCAAACTGAAGACCCAGATATAAAACTGTACACCTATGGCCACCTGAATTTTTTTTTTTTATATAAGAATCCAGAAATACACACTGGAAGAAAGACACCATCTACAAGAAATGGTACTGGTCAAACTGTATGTAGGAGAATACAAATGTATATCCACACTTACACCTTGCACAACACTCAACTGAAATGAATCAAAGACATCAATATAAAATCAGAAGATACACTGAACCTGATAGAAGAGAAAGTGAGGAATAGCGTTGAAGTCATTGGCAAATGAAAAGAGACTTTGAACAGAACACTGATAGCACAGGCACTAAGATCAATAATTAAATAAATGAGATCTCACTAAACTGAAAAGCTTCTGCATGGTAAAGGGCACCATTATTTGGACAAAGCAGCTGCCTGCAGAATGGGAAAAATAGTGTACCAACTACAATCTGATGGAGGGGTAATGTTCAAAATATATAAAGAACTTAAACAAATTAGAAAACACATAATTGAATAAACAGAATTCTTAAACGAGGAAACTCAAATGGCTGAGAAACACCTAAAGAATGTTCAACATCCTTAGCCATCAGGAAATGCAAATCAAAACTATTTTGAGATTTCATCTTACACCTGTCGGACTGATTAAGATCAATAAAGGAAATGATAACTCATGATAGTGATGATGTGGAATAAGGGATTCATTCATTGCTCGTATAGAAAAGATGCTTCAGCCTACCACAGAGACACCCACTAAGCCATGGTCATTGCAGCTCTATTTTTTTTTTTTTTTTTTTTTTTTTTGAGACAGGGTTTCTCTGTGCAGTTTTGGTGCCTGTCCTGGATCTTGCCTTATAGACCAAGCTGGCCTCAAACTCACAGTGATCAGCCTGGCTTTGCCTCCCACAATTAAAGGTTTGCACCACCACCGCCCAGCTGCAGTTCTACTTATAATAACCATAAATTGGAAACAAACTAGATGGCCATCAATGGATGAATGGATAAAGAAAATGTGTTACGTTCATACAATGAAATATTACTCAGCCATTAAAATAAATTAAATAATGAAATCCACAGGGATTTCTGGGGAGAACCAGAAAAAATCATCCTGAGTGAGGTAAACCAGGACCAAAAAGACACATTTGGTATAAATTCACTTACATGTGGACATTAAGTGTTAAGTCAATGATAAGCATACTACAACCCTTATAACTACAGAGGTTAGATAAAGTCAGGGACTGGGGAAGATTGGGTCACCCCAGAGGAGGAAATAAAACAGATTAGTTATGGGTATATGAAGCAGGATCTGGAACTGGGAGGATCCAGTAGGGAGGAGGGAGGGAGTCGAGGGAATCAGGAGAAGAATAGAGGGGTCAGCTAAAAGTAAGGGACATTTGAGAGGTCCTATTGCATGCAACCAATCAGAGTAGAAGCTTCCTAAAACATAACCATGTGGGAAAATTATCTAAATAAAAGTCACCAAATAATGGGGGAGACGGAGCCCCAATTGAACATTTCTTATAACCAAATGAAGCTTCCAGTGCTGGGAATGGCTTACATCTAACTGAGTTTTTGGCCAAAGGGACCCCATGGGAACCCCCAAACAACCCAGACTATTGCCCAGGTTGTTGGTTGCTTCTCACAAACTGATGACAAGGCCTCATTGCTGAAGAAAACATCTGCACAACTCAATAAACAGAGAATTTGCACTGGTCCCTACTTATAGCCTTCACACCTATAAACTAGTGTTGTAGAATATTATTTTAAGACGTGTTACATGTGTTTAGGCTGTGGAACATTTGTTTAATGATGCAAAGATGTGTTGTATTCTTTTTTTTTTTTTTCCTTCGAGACAGGATTTCTCTGTGTAGTTTAGGTGCCTTTCCTGGAACTCACTCTGTAGACCAGGCTGGCCTCAAACTCACAGAGATCCGCCTGCCTCTGCTTCCCGAGTGCTAGAATTAAAGGCATGGGCCACCACTGCCTGGCAATGTTGTATTCTTTTATGTTGCATTTTTTAACTCTGTAAAGCAGTGTTATTCTGCCTGTCTAAAATACCTGTTTTGTCTAATAAAGAACTAAACCAATAGCAATTCAGGAGAAAGGATAGGTGGGGCTGGCAGGCAAAGAGAATAAATAGGAGGGAAAATGTGGGAAGAGAAGATGGAGGAGCAAGAAAGAGGAAGAGAAGAAAACTCCTGGGGCCAGCCACCAGCTACACAGCAAGCTGCAGAGTAAGAAGTAAAGAAAGGTATATAGAACAGAGAAAGATAAAAAACCCCAGAGGCAAGAGATAGGAGGGATAATTTAAGTTAAGAAAAGCTGGCTAGAAATAAGCCAAGCTAAGGTCAGGCATTCATAAGAAAAATCAAGCCTCCATGTTATTTCTTTGGGAGCTGGGTGGTGGGCCCCCCAAAGAGCTAAGGGTTAAAAACAACCGACAACAGACTAGTTAGTGTTCATGGTACAGGAAGGTACTCTGCATGCTACCATAGAAGAAACATAAACACCAACCCAGCTACAAACCCCTCAGTCTACAGTTGCCTGCAATTGTGCTAGTATAGTGGTGGCACAATGTTTGGGGAAGTAACCAGTCAATATCTCATTGGATTTAAGACCCACTCCATGAGATAGACCCTATTTCTGACACTTCTAGGTGGCCAACAACCTAAGACTAGATAGGCCAGTAACCTAGGGGAAAACAAAATACTACTACTCTCCCAAAGAGCATATAGCAATAAAATGACTCCTGATGACATTCTGCTACACTCACTGTCCAGTGCCTTGCTCAGCCATCATCAGAGAAGCTTTCTCTGGCAGTAGAGGGGAAGAAATACAGAGAGATCCACTGCCAGGCAATGTGCATAGAGTCAGAGTCCTTTGAACATTCCGTCCTAAATGGGATGTCTCCTTCAAAATTCTCGGGGCTCCGAGAACACTGAAGAAAAAGGCGTGAAAAGGTGTAAGAGCCAGAGGGGGTGGAGGAGACTCAATAGACAAGGTCTTGAAACATGTTAGGACCAATGTGCAGATGAACTCTCAAAGACTAACACAGCATACACAGGGCCTGAACTGATAGGGCTCGATGGGGTCCTAGAATTGAGAGAAGAGACAGACATAAGCCCACATCCCTAACCTGAAAACTAGCTCCAATTGATAACAAATGAATTATTAGTTCTCTCCAATAGAGTCTCATTGGGATATACCAATTCTTAAGTATTGACTCCATGCTCCATAGTAGATGCTACATCCATCTACCTGCAAATTTCATGACTTCAGTTTTTGATAACTGAGTAATTTTCCATTGTGAAAATGTACCACATTTTCTTTATCTGTTCACCTGTTGATGAGCATCTACATTGTTTCCAATTTCTGTCTATTATGAACAGAGAGACTAGTTCATTATCATCATGGTAGAGACCATGGCCATAGGGAGCATGGTGGCAGGCAGGCATGGAATTGCAGAAGTGGCCATCTGTAGGCCACCCAGCTACACAGCCAGCCACCGTGGAGTAAGAAAGAGTGATATACAGAAATAGAAAAAGGTAAAAGCCAGAGGCATAAGGTAGATGGGATCATTTAAGTTAAGAAAAGCTGGCAAGCAACAAGCCAAGTGAAGGCCAGGCATTTATAATTAAGAATAAGTCTCTGTGTGTGAATTATCTGGGAGCTAGGTGGCAGGCCCAAAGAGCAAAAAAGCAAAAACATTCAACAACATACAGGTTTTAAAAGTATGTCCTTATGATTCTCAGTGTCTGTTGTTATGTCCCCCTTTTCATCTCTCATTTCTCAATTTAGATCCTATCTCTCCACCTTAGATCGTATCTCTCCACCTTTTAGTTAATTTGGCTAAGGGTTTGTTGGTGAAAGTATACCTAAAAGAAAAGCAATAAGCAAGTATAATAGCATAGAAGTGCTGTACACGAAGAAATGGGAAATGTGCACCCACAGAAAACGGTAGTAAAGAGATAAAACCATTGCCTCCTCTGTAGCGAATGGCCTGTAACAGGGTCTTCTTACAAGTCCACAGAAATGCTAAGGGGCTAACACCCCTTTCCTGCTTTGCACTCATTAGTGGTACACTCTTAAAAGATGCTGAAATGTTTGAAAATGGTGTTTTCAGGTGTGCTTAAAATAAACAAATATAAAGGCCCTCTTCCTAAGTACATTTGCCTTAAAGTCATGCTTGGCAAGAATGGGCTTCAATAGGGATAGAGTGACATTTTCATACTACAGAGACTGCAGAAACCTGTCTTTTTCCCTCAGTGTGGTTCCTACATCCTCATGGTTATCCCTGTGTAGTTAAGTCTGAGCGTGCTTAGGTTCTGGGAAGTACTGAGGGCTGTGAACAGTCACTGGATGGCTTTGCCTCTTGCTCCCCCTACTGTTCATGTTATGTTACTGCTGTTACCCACAAACAAGTACAGAAAAAGCACTTGTGCTAAGAAATCTAATTTTCAATATCAGATGTGCTTATATGACACTTAATCTGATTACTTAATTTTAACTCTCACAGAATTTCATGTCCTCATAAAAGCTACATTTTAGAAAGTTATTTAGGGAGTAGTATTTTCTGAGATCAAATTTTCTCCCCTTCCTTAATATCAGTTTTCTTGTGCATAATGATAAATACAAATGTGCAGCAGTATTTCTCTTAGAAGGTATGGTTTTACAAAAACTACCTACGTGATGTTGCATGCACACATTTTACCTTTATTTCTTTAATGCATCAGGAATGGAATTTCAAAATTTCTTATAGTGTATTTCACATTTATTTAAATATGTTTTAAAAATTATTTCCTAAAGTTAAAACTGCGGCCATCGCTGAGATCTTAGAAAACAGTTCAGTAACCCATCTATGTCTTATTTTGCTTCATGCTTATCATCTTATCATTTGGTTCTATTTTTTTGTTTTAATATTAACATTTTAATTTCCAATGATATATTTGCTTCTTCATTTCTACTTTTAATAACATCTTGTTCTTATTTTCGTTTGTTCTGCACATGCAAAAGATACAACATCTTCTCAAATGTTCCTGAGAAGAGAGTAAATCAGCCTCTCCACCCCTCCCCGCCACCCTTTCACATTTCATTGATGAGTTACCTGGTTTTTCTCGAATCATTTTTGCTTCATTTGACATTTCCCTTTCCTGTTGCAGTTTTGTTTTTTTCCCCTGAGAGCTTTTGTATTTGATGTTTGTCCATTTGTGTTTAAGAAAGAGGAGATACAAAAGCTGAGTGAGTTTCTGTGTGGAACAGCTACTGCCCTGGGGAGAGGTATTCTGGGATATGGGGTAGGGGAGCTGAGCATGATCATTCAGGACTCCTGCATGTCAGAGGCCAGAGTTCCAATGTCCAAACAAGATGCCCGAGTCCAAAATTATAAATAAATAAATAAAATGAGCTTTTATAGGGAAACATAGAAGCTTTTAATCTTCCCTTCTCCCTCCTTTCCCTCCCTCCCCTCTCTTCTCTTTCCTTTTCTTTATTTTTAAAATTTTTCATTTATTTATTTGTTTCTTTATTCAAGACAGGCTTACTCTATGTAGCCCTGGTTGTCCTGGAACTCACTCTGTAGTCCAGGCTGGCTTCGAACTCACAGAGATCCGCCTGCCTCTGCCTCCCGAGTGCTGGGATTAAAGGCGTGCGCCACCGCCGCCGCCTTTTCTCTTCTTCCCCTCCCCCCTTTTTCCCTTCTCTTTCACCCACGAATGGGATTGGGTCAGTGGCAGCCATTAGACCTAGTGAGGAAAAACTTGGGTGAGGGTGAAGGTAATATGTTCTGTCTGAAGTCTTTTTTTTTTTTTTTTTAAATACATCATGATTTTTTATTGATTCTTTGGGAATTTCCCATCTTGTACCTCAATCCCGCTCACCTCCCAGTCCTTCCATATCCTCCCTCACCCCTCCAATCAATTAAAAGCAACCAAAACAAACAAAAACCCCACCTCGATTCCAGTCTTTCCAACACCTCTTCCCTCATCCTAGTTGTAGTGGGTAGCCATCCCAGCCTTGGCCTGGAAGTTCCAACCCCCATTGAGGCTTCGGCAATGGTCACGCCCACAAGGCGGGGCTGAGGGAGGATGCTGAAGACCCAGGATCGAGAGGAGAGGCTTCTCTTGGTTCCGAGAGAACACCCCCCGGACTGCGCTGTACCTTTGCCAGACCCTACAACCTATCCCTTCATTTGTAAGTTACCCCACAAAATAGACCTCCCTTCTAACTACGTGGAGTCGCCTTAATAATTCCACCAATACCTAGTGGCATTGGGAACTGTGGTGTGTCACGCAGTATATCCTTTCGTCCAATCAGCCCCACCCATGAAATGCTCATTGCAATGATCCATTTTGTCTAGTTCAAGGCCTCTGGCACATAATCATCAATGGACCATCACTGAAACTCCTCTCAGATATGGTGCTGTTGCCCCTACTCGTGGGAATCCTGAGGTTATTGTTCTACAGGTCCAGTCACTTCATGAACTCCTGCAGTTCATAGATGGGGTAGATGTTAGGTGGGCCAACCCAAGGACAAGGATGTGGGTGGCTCTGAGTGGTAGCTGAGCTGGTAGGTCCCAGCCACTGGGACCACCCCCTCAGGAAAGGGGCAGAGCTAACTCTCCTAGGACCCTGGTGAGGGGTGAGGGCCATCTCTTTCGAGTGAGGGGGGCAGCTATCCCATGGGGGGTGCAGCTCTCCTGTTGTTGTGTCCAGAGACAGGGAGAGGCAGCTATCCCAGGACCAGTAAGGGTTTCAACATGCATGGTTCCTGTGACTAACCCCCTGTGGCAATGCAGAGCATGGATATCATCACAGACCCCAGCTGCAGCAGAAACCGGACCCAGACATGGTCCTCAGCAGCAGCTCAGACCCGGACGTCACCATGGCCCTTGTGGCAGTACAGGACACCCACATCAGTATGGCCTCAGCTGCAGCAAGGTCCTTGGACACCAACATGATCTCAGGTAGCTGTGCAGACCCTAGGCATTCAGACAGTTCTTGGTGGTAACAGGAGCCATGGACATCAACTCAGACCCTAGCTGCTGCTGGACCGTGGAGACAGACATGGCAGTAGGCAGCAGCCCAGACCCAGACAACACCATGGCTCTGTGTGGCAGTGCAGGCCACCAAGGTTGGCATGGCCCTGGTGGCGGCAAGAGCCCTCAGACACCAACATATCCACAGGTTGCAGCCTAGACCCCGGGCATCTGTGTGGCCTTTGGTGTTACCATGAGTCACAGACATCAACACAAACCCAGGTTGTGGTAGGACCATGGACCCAGGCATTTTTTGTAGCAGCAGCCTGGGCCTGGATATCACCATGGCCCCAGGTGGCAGTATAGGTCACTGAGATCAGCATGACCTCTGGAGCAGCATGGCCCTGGGACATCAGGACAGCAACATGGTCCCAGGTAACATCCCAGACCCCTGGCATTGGCATGACCTGGCCTTTGGTGGTATCAGGAGCCACAGATATCAACACATACCCTCGCTGAGGTAGGGCCATGGATCCAGACACTTTGTGGCAGCACAGGCCATTCAGATCTGTGTAACACTCAGATCCCTACATGGCCTCAGGTGACAGGCCAAACCCTTAATATTAGCATGGCCTTCAGTGGTATCAGAAGCCATGGATATCAACCCAGACCCTCACTGTAGTAGGGCTACAGACCCAGACATGGCCCTACGCCACAGCTCAGGCTTAGAGGTCACCATGGCCCTGGCTGGCAGCATAGGTTATCCAGATTAGCATGGCCCTGGTGGCAGCATGGCCCTTGGACACCAACAAGGACTCAGGTGTCTGACCAGACCCTAGTCATCTGCAGGGCCTTCAGTGGTTACGAAAATGATGGACATCAACACAGACCCTGGCTGTTGCAGGGTCATGGACCCAGACACGGCTCTAGGCAGCAGCCCAGGCTGGGATGTCATCCTGGCAAGCAGGCTGCCAACATCAGCCCATTCCTCACCGCCCCCACTTCTTCAGATCTGCCTCTTACCACAGCACAGGAACCATTCTGCTTCCCTTTCTCCCATTTCTCCTCCATATACTTGCTCATCATAGCACTGGGCAGCCTTCAGGATGCAGGCTGCCCCCTGCGAGTCCTTTGCCTGCCTGAGCCACATGGCATCAGGCGGGCTGTGGATCTGTCTGAAATCTTTCAGTGACTCTTATCCATTTCAGCCCATGGCTAACTTCTGCTTGCCAATGTAGTCAGCACTTACATTTCTCCGTACCCTGGGTTCTGTGGGGGCAAGCCAGACCTCTGCATCTGCCCCTTTGGAGAGTGCATTGTAGCACCTCCCTTTGCTGTGTCAGTCTCTGGTCCTTCACCGGCCCCCAGTCTTCCCAATTTGATTTTGCAGTCAGTTGTTGAAAGCCCTATTTTCCTGTTCATTGTCAGTTTGCACCGTTTTCTAGGTATACTGTCCAAAGCATTGGTCATTTGAGTTGGGTTTGTCATAGAGAGCGACAAGGGAAAGCAATTCTGAGAGTCATTGAGAAGTCAAGTCAGTGGACCAGACCCTGGATTAGACAAGGAAAAAGACGATGTATTCTAAAGATCTTTCAAACGCCATGGTGTCCAGAACATAACTTTTGAGAAGGCTCTGAGCATGGTTTGAAGAGTCAAACATGTCATCCCAACGAAGCTCTGTCAGTTACAACTAAGGTTAGCAGAGACCTTGTCTTGTTTTTTGGTTTTGTTTTCTGAGATGGGTTCTTTTTCCGCTCTGTAGCCCGGCAAGGCTGGGAATGAGACCACCGAGCAGGCTGACCTCAAACTTGCCCCTGCTTCCTCCTGTCTGCTTCTCCAGTGCTTGGACCTGATCCTCATCTGTAGAATATCGTGCTGATGGAGTCAGCCGTGACAGATGATGCTTGCAATCTCAGCACTTCAGAGACTGAAGCAGGAGAATTGCTATGAGTTTCAGGCTAAACTAGGCTATATATACCCACATGTACACACGCACACACACACACACACACACACACACACACACATGCGTGCACACATACAAGTGCACACACACCACCACCACCACCATCAAGAACATTCAAAATGTGTTTGTAAAGTAATTGTTTTTATAAATAGTAATTATTTTCAGAAATTGAGTACCTGAGGTTTATATTAAGGATATTTGTTTCCAGAAAGTACTTTGGCCATGACTTTAAAGCACTTTGCTACATAGATGTGATGAGGCCAGAAACATCTGGTGAAAAGTTCAATTGATCTTTTCTCATTTGGGGGGCAGTATTATCTTGGAAATTTTTGTAATAAATATTTTAGGATTTTTCTGTCAGTAATACAAATTTTGTTGTTTATACAGAAAACAAAGGAGAGCCAGAATTTTCCTTTTAAAAATTACCTTCTCATTTCATTTTAAGTGTTCCATTTCATTTTAAGAATAGGTTTTGCCCTAACTGTCATCATAGAACCTTCATCCAGTAATTGATGGAAGCAGATGCAGAGACCCACCCACATCCAAGCACCAGGCTGAGCTCTGGGAGTCCAGTAGAAGAGAGGGAAGAGAGATTATAGGAACAAGCGGTGTTAGGATCATGATGGGAAACCCACAGAGAGATGATCTGAACTTGTGGGAGCACAGGGACACTAGACCAAAAGCTGGGGAGCCTGCTTGGGACCGAGCTAAGACCTCTGGATGTGGGCAACAGTTTTGTAGCCTGGTCTGTTTGTGGGACCCCTGGCAGTGGGATCAGGATCTGTCCCTACTGCATGAGCTGGTTTTTTGAAGTCCATTGCATATGGTGGGATGCCTTGCTCAGCCTTGATGGGGGAGGGGAGGAGGCTTGGTCCTGCCTCAACTGAACATGCCAGGCCTTGTCAACTCCCAATGGGTGGCCTTATCCTTTCTGAAGAGTGGATAAGGGTGGGTTGGGGGAGGTGGTAGGGAGTAGGAGGAGAGGAGGGAGGGGGAACTGTGCTTGGTACCTAAAATGAATAAAAAAAAATAATTAAAAAAGAAAAGGTGCCATAACAAAGGTTATCTCGATCACACAGTATTACTGAGAGATGATAGGATAATAGGACTTTTGAGAGGTGGGAGCCTGGAGGGTGGAAGTTATGATACTGTTGGTGTGCTCATGAATATCACCCCTTGTTCCTTCTTTCTTTTTCAAATTTCATGTATTTCTAACACATTTACATCATTTCACTGCCCTCTGCCTCTTCTCGTCCAACTCCTTCCACATCCCCCAATTTCCTCTCAAATTCATGGTCTCTTTTTTCTTTAATTGTTATTGTTACATACATCTGTATAGGATTTAATATATAACTATTACTTGCTGGACAAAAGAAAACAATAGCTTTTGTTTTAAAGCTGAAAGAAAATCTAACAACCCAATGATGTGAAACAGTAAGTCACTGCAATTGTAAGTGTGTATACTACATTTCAGACATCTGTGCCAGACCTGACCATGTTTGGAGGAGGATTTTAGAAGGACTTATGAATGTTGGGCTAGAAGAGTCATTGAGTGTTGAGAGTTCAGTAGGCTGTTCTGAAGGATCCTGGAAGATAAGAATGTAAGGAGCAGTACAGATGATGGAGGCCTGGCTTGCATGGTTTCAGAGAAGCGGCAAACTGTGCTAAGGGTCCATTTATGTGAAGAATCTGGTGTCTGGTCAGCTGGAGTTGCAGAATCAGCTGTGATTAACAAGAGACCAGAACCACTAAAGTAAAAGATTTTCTTTGCTGGGACAGTGGATGCTGGTCAATTGGGCTGAAGAAACAGCTGTAATTAGAAGAGGCCAGCACCACTGACGTGAAATCTTCTGGAAGTGTTTCCTGAGAGTCAGCACACAGAAGCTGTGTCCCAGAGGTCGCCAAGGCTGTATCTTGTGCTGGCAAATGAACTTGACAGTGTAAGAGTCACCCAGGTGGTACTGGGTTTGAAAGCATGAAGGGGTCATGGAGAGCATCTCAGGCTTGGCACTGTGTGGAAGTGTTGGGCATCCCCAAAGAGAGCCCAAGGAAGGCCGTTGCTGAAAGGGAAGCCCAGATGCAGCAAGAGACCCCCAGCATTTCAGGAATTCTGGTACCGTGGGATGCAAGAACAGTAGTAACAGTGGGGCAAGTCAGCAAGCAACACTTCCCCATGGTCTCCGCATCAGCTCCTGCCTCCAGACTCCCATCATGCTTGTGGTCTTGTCATTCTTGTCCTGACTTCTTTTGGTGATGAGCTGTGACGTGGAAGTGTCAGCCAAATTAAACTCTTTCCTCTGAAGTTGCTTTGGTCATGGTGCTTGGTCACAGCAATAGTAACCCTAACTAGGACAACATTTGCCTTCATTTCTGTAAGATCCAAAGTCCTAGTCCGGAGGACTCCATGAGAACCCTCTTTGTGAGGTGAAATTATTTTTATAAACTTAGTGATGAGCTTGCTCAGTTTGTCTATATCAGTGGTTCTCAACCCCTCTGGGGTCACATATTTTGATATCCTGCACATCGGATATTTACATCATGGCTCATAACAGCAGCATAATTACAGTTATGAAGTAGCAACAAAAATAAAATTATGGTTGGGGATCACCACCACATGGGGAACTGTATTAAGGGTCGCAGCATTAGAAAGGTTGAGAACAAGGGCTCTCTATGACCCATACACTTATTTATGGTTACTATAAGTTTTACAAATTTCCTGTAGGTGGCGCAGAAACCACAATGAAGTTGAAAAGATCAGAACAATCATTTTTATATTGTAATCTAAAACTGAATAAAATAAAAAATAAAATAATAAAATAAAGCTATTTCTATATTTTTATCACCATTTAATAATTGTGATACTATGTCAAACATTTGAGAAATTTAAATGTGCACAATAATTTCTTGGAGTAAAAATACAGGCATAATTTTTCTTAATGTTAGTGGAAAATTAATATTTGCACTTAATTCTACATTCATGTTGTGGCTTTGGCTGGAGTGATGAGGATCATATTCTTTATTGAAGTAAGAGAAACAAATAGGTAACATTAATTTTGGAGGTTTGGGGTGGGTGTAAGTATGGTTCTTCTTTATACATTATAAGTAAAATGATCAAATTCTACAGGAGTGCTGACAATATGTTGTTGCCGTGTGTGTGTGTGTGTGTGTGTGTGTGTGTGTGTGTGTGTGTGTTTCAATACATACTAAAGTGTTTTAAAACTCCTAATATTATCCATGAGAAAATATTCACTGGAAACAGTGTGAGGACAGAAAGATGATTCAATGGTTGTGAACCATATTTATTTTGTAGAGAATCTGATTTTGGTTTCCAGAATGCACACCTCACCACTCACAAGTGCCTGTAACTCCAGTGTCAAGGTGTCTGACATCATTGCCCTCTTGGGCATCCACACTCGTATGCACATACTCCTTACACACACACATAATCAAGAACCACATAAATAATTTTTAAAAGAAGTTTTTTGGAGGTTGGATTTAAGCAAATTACAGCTTTTAGGTATTAAAGAATATGTTAACAAGTTTAGGATTCTTAAGTCAGATGAACCCAGTTCTTGTTCTGACTTCATTTCTTTATGGGGTAATATTTATCCATTAAGCCTCAGTTTTTTCCTGGACACCACAGGGATGGTAATAGCACTTATCTAAAAAAGAAGGAAAGAAAGAAAGAAAGAAAGAGAGAGAGAGAGAGAGAGAGAGAGAGAGAGAGAGAGAGAGAGAGAGAGAGAGAGAGAGAGAGAGAGAGAGAGAGAGAGGAGGAAAGAAGGAAGAAAGAAAGAAAGAGAGAGAGAGGAAGAAGGAAGGAAGGAAGGAAGGAAGGAAGAAAGAAAGAAAGAAAGAAAGAAAGAAAGACCAACCCACAAAACCCATTGTACCTAAAGGAATAGATTCTGTGAAGACATTTAATATAGTATATATTCAGCATTTCTATTAGAACTGTCACTGAAAATGCTGCATGGTAGCTCCTAGCCTTCCTTGTAGTTTCCCTGAAAAGAACTCTGACTCTGCTCACTTAGCCTCCTGCCATCCGTCACTTCCCACAGGGTTCTGGCATTTCTAGAAAGGAGTTTAGATTGTTTTGAAGCCAGATCAGGAAGAAAGATGGAGATATGGGAAGGACAGATTTGGTGGACCGATTTCCATTCCTTAGGTCACAATTCATGGGTCATTTCAGGACCAAAGGAAATGAAGATAGAGGAGGAAACAGAAGGAAGGAACAGGGGCCAGAATTTGGGGTTAGACATGAGGGGATTGTGCATTAAATGTCTCTGAAAGTTTGGGGGTAGAAAGATATGGAGATAATGGTGATACAGCTATTGTTGTGGACCTTGTCCCTGGATTTCTTCTTCATAGTCTTTGACTAGCTAAAGCTAAGGATTTGTGCCCAAGAATTGGATTCTACTGTATGTAATATGTCACTATGCTAGCGGCTAGTTCTGCCTGGCAAGACACAATGGGGTCCTTGGCAAAACTCTTCCCTTTCATGTGTGTACCATTAACACACAACACAGTGCTTGGAACCCCATGTATACTACACACATACACCTGTAACCCTGATAACCAGGAGTCCTGATAACTACGTCCAATTCTGTGTGTTCTCTTTTTGTCATGTTTCACAATGACAGTATTCTCTTTTTTTTTTCCAGGTTGTTCTTCTGCCCTGCATAACATTCTAATCTCTTACAAAGCCATTGCTGTGAGGCAATAGAGTGAGGTTGGGCTTCAAGATGGAAGAGACTGAGGATTTGAGGAGGGAGAGTATATCACGTTTCTCCAAATCCTTTCTCTCTGTTATGGTTAAGTTATAAGGAACAAGGCAATCTAGTGGGTGGATGATCTAAGTGTTAGTTTCGTTTCTGCAGGAGCTGTTGGAACACCTGTTTGGGTGTATGCCAAAGATACTGAACTCTGTAAATACAGAGGCCACAAACAAACAGAAGCCAGTCTGGACCACAGAAGACCACTTTCTAGGAGACAGAGCTGTAAAATATTAATGGTGTTAGGATAAAGAATAGTGTGCAGGGCTGGAGAGATGGCTCAGTGGTTAAGAGCACTGGTAGATCTTCCGGAGGACCTGAGTTCAATTCCCAGCAACCACATGGTGGCTCACAGTCATCTATAATGGGATCTGATGCCCTCTTCTGGCCTACAGTCATACATGCAGATAGAGCACTCATACCCAAACAACAAACAAACAAACAAACCCAAAACAAAAAACTTATGCTGGGCAAGTGGTGGCTCATGCCTTTAATCCTAGCACTAGAGAGGCAGAGCCAGGCGGATCTCTGTGAGTTCAAGGCCAGTCTGGTCTACAGAGCGAGATCCAGGACAGGCACCAAAACTACACAGAGAAACCCTGTCTCGAAAAAACCAAAAACCAAACCAAACCAAAACAAAGCCCTTAGGTGGCTTGTCCCTGAGAAGGAGGCAGCAGGAGGCATCTCAGCTTTGCTTGGTCAAACTCCTATTCTCCAAAGTTTCAGTCTAACCACATGCTCTTCATTCCTACACCTTTTGTACAGTGGCCCAAATGTTCCTCTCTCCCCCAAACTTAATACAAAGTACTGGAGTCTAGAAAACTGCAAGAAGGGAAGTTTCCCATTACACCAATCCAATAGTCGTTCTTCATGGTTTTAGAACCAGAATTCCTTTTGATTGTTCTGAAACCTGTGTGCTTGTGTTTGAGATCATGTTTCTCCTACGGGGATTCTATAGAAATCTATAGAAAGAGGCCTCTCCCCTCTTTGTCTGGGGGGAATTGAAAACAGGAACACTTTTGTTAGGCAAGCTCTCTACCACTGAACTCCATCCCCAGGCCTTGTTCCCCACTTTTTGAATTCCTCCTGCAGGGGTGCTCAGTTGAAATGCTAACTTTCACACTCCTTCAAAACCTGCCACCTTCCTTCTCTAGTGCTGTTTGCTTGGTGCAATTGCTGTTTTTTCCCTGAGACTCTCCTTTACATTCTACCAATTAATGCTAATGGTGTGGTATTCTGGAACCGGCAACGGATACGCTAGCCTGAGGGGGGGTCTCTGATCAGATGGTGTCACTGAAAGACAGGGAGCCCGAGAAGGGCCAACACCTCCTGCGGCTGTTAGAGCAGACAGACCTGTGTATCTGGAACACCAGATAATGGAGTCCCTGCTAACTGGAGACCCTCTAATTTGGCGCCAAAGCCCAGGGGTGTTGCCTGCTTCCTGCCCTTCGTCTGCAGACACACTGCCTGGACACACTGTCCCCTCTGTACACTCTCATGTAATGCAAGTTTCGTGCCTTTCAGACTCACTGGATAGGAACTCGCTATGACCTTAGCTTATTGGATAATGCATGCTCATATGCCAGTGAACACACACACTAAACCAGATCTGCACCTCAATGCTGGTCTCAGGAGTCTGCTTCCTGGGAAACTCATCTCCACATCTCCCCTGCCCCTTCCTCTTGGATCCGTGGGTGAGAGGGAGGAAAAACCCCACAGTGGTCAATACATATTGTCAAACACTGATGATCCCGCATACCGTATTCCCTGAACAGACGAACACTTAACTCGAGATTCCTTCTTCTATTGCCTGGCTCCGTTTCTATATGTCTCATCTTTATGTTGACATCTTTTCAGCCCTAATTCCACCTGTCTTAGGCATGTACTTCCAGGACTCCAATCACTCTGAAACTCACCTTGAAATTCTTGGATTGTATATGTTTGGAAGGAGTCTGGTGGAAGATCCACTTTGGCTCCCTTTCCCATCTCTTTCCCTAAGTCCGCCCCTTCAAAGCCGGCCAAACACAGCTCCTCCCCCAGAAAGGCTCAGAACGACTCCCACAGGGGATATAGAAGCATCCCAGGAAACAGACACGTGGGTGGTTCTTCTGCTCTCCTCTCTGCAGGCCAAGGAATCGCCAGGAACGCGTTACCTATTAAACCTGGGCTTTTCCTGATTCGGTCTGATTCGGTTTGTTGTGACAGCGGAGAGGCCTTCAAGAGGCCTAAAAATTATCAGTACAGACCACCCACCCCTGCATCCTCCATACCAATGCGGCTTTACATTTTATTTAGCAGTTTACTATTCCTGTTGCATGTTCAAGCAGCTGTTCTCCAACTGCTTTGACCATGAATTCTATTTGTAGCTGGAGAAGGCTCTCTTCCCAGTGTGCAGGAGCCTGGCCTGCTTGAAGAAATTTCTCTTCTGTGTTCTCAAATAGTGCTTCATTCTTTCTGGGTTAATACTATGCCATTAGCTAGTTCTTTCTCCAACCTCTTCCTTCACAACCTACAGCTTCATATGCGTCTTATTTTCCTTTTGTAGCTTCCTAATCTGTTCTTCAAAATTTCATTTGTTCACTTTCTTTAAAAAATTTTAAACCCCGCCCCCCAACTTTTTTTTTTTTTTTTAATCTATCTAGCCTGTCTTCTACATTTGAATTGCTTTTTTGGGAGAGGGAAATGTTTCTCCTCTTTCTTGGCTGATTTCTTTCTTTGTTTTTCTTTTTATTTTAGGAAAACAAGTTTGAAAAACAAAAAACAAGAAACAAAAAAAAAAAAAAAAAGAGAGAGCCTCAAATTCAAATTCTCTCTGTGGGCTACTGTAATGTGACTGCCCTTTAGAAATATTTGGGGGCTTTAAAAACAGCCAATGCCAGCATCTTATGGCAGAGATTTGGAGTTTATTGATATAAACAGAAACTGAATGATGATGGTGTTTGAACACATCTCAAATCATTTGAATTCCTCCCAAACTGGGAAGGATCTGGGAGTTTACTCTATTTACTAGCTAAAAATGTAGTCTACAGTTTCAAGGGGGCTGGCATCAAATTGGAAACTTCAGTCAGAGCTTAGCTCTTTATGATAAGAATGCTAGGACACAGTGTTAACATTCGTTTGTTTATTTAAGGTCTAGTTCTCTGAGTCCTAATCCTGCCCTGTTATACATAGAGGGCCAGATGATGGTTGCATATTCAGTGGGTCTTGATACAGAGTTTTAAGAGCAATTAGATTTTTCTGGGCTGGGATGCATGCAACCTGGTGACTTATGGTGTCAGACACCCAGTAGCCATCAAAATTCAACCCAAGACAGTGGCTCTCAAGTTTGCTGTCATACTCTGATGAAGAGTAAAAACAGAGAGCTCATAGAGAACATAAAGTGAATGCAAACACTAGGAGATGTCTGTGCCCGTCTGCCAGCTGACCATCCAGCTAGGGAGGCCGGTCTCTCCCTGTCTAGCTCTGATATGTGCTTTGTGAGCTCCTGACCTTGACTGCCTGCAATCTGTTAGCCCTGGCTAGCGTTGCTAAGGGTCTTTCTGGCTGTCAATTAGACTCCTCATTCTTTGCTCTCCCATTTACATGATCATCTAGTTTTGTCAGGATGTGTGTGTGGTAGGCTAACTCTTTATACCTACAAACATTTAATTGGTAGTTACTTTTGGTCACCTCATATCTAGTTCCTTGTCTGTGGGGTCTTCTTCTTAGAATAGGTGGAAATTTATTAGAAGCCATCCTTACCCACATCAGTTTAATCTGATCCATTTAGTTACATTAGAATTAGAGCCCAGGATTCATAAAAGTGGAACAGTGCCCTTGTATATGTTCCCTAGGGCTTCATGAGTGCCAGCCAGCTACTAACATGACCTTACTTCCCAGAGCTCCTGTTCTTCTTATCTCTCAGCCAGGCTGAGAGATACCCAGCTGCCAGCCCTCTCTCTTATCTTCCTCAGCCTCCTCACCCTCACCATTTCTGCTTTAACTGTTCTTGTAACTCTAGCATCTATTTGGCCTTTGTGATTAACACCCAGTTTTCACCCTGGCTCTCTTTCCTTTCCACCTGTGGTGAACTAGCTTCTGCTTCAAGATTTACTCTATGAAAGGTATAGAGGGGAGAGTAACAGCCATTCTTTCCTTCAGGGGAAGACACTATCTACATCTTCAACAGCCTGAAGCACACTCCAGGCCTTTTGCTCAGGAAGGAGACACTGTCATTATCTTCTTTATTGACACCCTTCTAGAAGGAAGGGCCAGTGCTTTGTTTCGCTAGACGAGCAAATGAGAGAGCTCCTAATAGAGTTGAGGCTACTGCAGTCAAAAAGGGGACTTTTAATATTGTTTAACTAAGGTGAGATTTAAAGACAAGTGGATGGGCCGTGGGCTGTTAATCAGATATGAACCAAGGGAGTTAGTGGGGTTGAGGCCCAATAGCTTTTCTCCAGAGTCACAATTAGGCTCCTCAAGTACCTTTTGAGACCTTCATACCTTGCTTGTAAAATTTATTATATGGAACCAGAAGAACCTAGGAGTCACTTTACTCCATGGCCAAGGCAAAAGTCTTCTGGATACTCTACTCAGTGCCCATGAACGAGGAGACCTCGCATTTGGGCTGGGTAATGTAGCAACTGTTCAGGTTGCTCTTTACAAGGTCCAACATCGTTCTCCTTTTGTTTCTCACGGTTCTTTCCCTTCCTAAGAGCAGTTTTCTTTCTCCTAGATGATAATCAGTATTCAGTTTAGTGCTCCATGCAGCCCTCAGCAGCTCCATTTTCTCCAGTACCCTGCTTTTACAAACCCTGCTTACCCCGTTTTCCTGAACATTAAACAGTGTTGTTGGGGCCGTGTCTTTCTAGCTCTCTGTGCTGTAGCCCCAGAGCTCTCTGCTTCAAGCTTGGCAAATAGTAGGGACAGTTTGTGGTTTTCAGTGTGTGTGTGTGTGTGTGTGTGCGCGCATGCGTGTTCTGCATTGCCCTAGTGTCTTGAAAACCATTGTAACTTATCTGGTGTTTCAGTTAAGGCAGAACATCCAGCCAATTCCTATTACTTCATCATGCTCCCCACTCTTCCTCCTGCTCCTGTTCCTCTCTACCTTTCCTCCTATCTCTCCTTTTTCCCCTACTCAATAGCAGTTTTTTTTTTCATCTTATGGTCTTATCCACATTATATATTCTGGAAGCATCTATCTTTTGTCTAGTTGTGATTTGCTTATTTTCATTGTGCTATAAGATTCCAATGTACATATTAACACAATTTATTTATTTCACTATAGATAAACACTTGGGCTATTATATAGCTTGGGGATACTATAAATAGGCTTTATGAATCTACTTTATGTAATGTATGTGGCGGTGGGGGCTGTGATGTGAGTGTAGCATATGGATATAATCACAAATGTGTGCAGGTTTCTGTGCCCATGTATTCTAAGAGGAAAGCCACAGCAGGACATCAGGTGGGACCTTGATGCTGATAAATAAGGTGTACTAAAGTTTCATGCAATAGCTAACTTTATTCAGAGCATCAGATTATTTATTCTCTGAGGGTTAAAAGGAGTCATGTGAATAAAGTGTACAATCACAAGCATAAACTGCACATGTGGCAAAAACCTGTTTTTCCACAGAGGCATGCAAACACATAACAATAACCAGTCGTAATGAATAGTCTGAAGTCAGCTCACTCCTATGTGTACACCTGGGAGAGGCATAAGAGCATCTCAAGAATAATTCCATGTTTTTGAAGAAACTGAGGTCACAAGACACCCTCTTTTATTGCTTTCACAGAACCGAAAGTTCACCATTTTTTTTCTAAGCTGTCGGGCCAGCAAGCTCTCAGGATTCACTGTTTCTACCCCCAGTGGTGGGATTACAAGTGTGCTGCTATGCCTAGCTTTTGATTTGAAGTGCTGGCGATTTTAACTCACTCCTTGTGATTGTACAGCAAATGCCCTTATCTACTGAGCTCTTTCTCCAACCTCTCTTTTGATAAGCAATTATTTGTATTTCTGTTGGGTGTCCAACCAGTAACTGAATCTCTGACTACAAAGTTCATGTAGATTCAGTTTTGATATTCTTTAGTTTTCTAAGGCTTTACATTAAAGTTGAGTCTTTCTAGTTGTTGGAACATGGTTCAAGAATGGAGCCATGTGAGGAGAATTCTGAATGCTTGTGAGGAAACTCCAACAAATAAAGATAAGAATCCTGTGACCTCAGTTTCTGCAAAAACATGGAATTGTTCTTGGATGATGTTTTTATGCCTCTCCCAGGTGTACCACATAGGGGTGAGTTGACTTCAGACTATTCATTACGACTGGCTATTGTTACATGTTTGCATGCCTCTGTGGAAAAACATGTTTTTGCCACATGTGGCTTCTCTGCCATGTGCAGTTTGCCCTTGGGATTGTACACTTGACTCACGTGACTCCTTTTAACCCTCAGAGTATAACTTGTCTGATGCTCTGAATAAAGATAGCTATCGCATGAAACTTTAGTCTGCCTCATTTATTGGCTCCATTTTTGTGGGTCTCACCGCCTCTAGAGACGTAAAGAACAAGCAGTAGATGAATGCTTCTTATGTGACACACTGTTTTCAAACCTTGACATGTTTTACATATTTATTAAATTGTTACTTTTATCAAAATATGACTATGCAAGTAAACATGTGTCACTTCATTATAGTTTTTTTATTTGAGTGTTTGTGTGTGTTTTTATTTTTGAGACAATTTTAGTTTCTTTTTCTGTTACCGTGAAGAAGTGTTCACTGTGGTTGACAGTTCCAGGTTATAATTCATCAAGGCAGGGAAGTCACAGGGGCAAGAGTTTGAGAGACCTGGTCACACCGCATCTGTAGTCAAGAAGAAGGGAGTGATGGGTTGTCTCCTTTTTATATATCACGGGACTCAAACCCAGAGAACAGCACTGCCAACTTTTAGTGTGGGTTTTCCCATCTGAATTCACCAGATTGGCATAACCCTCTGCAAATGTGCCTGGAAGTTGTTGTCTTTCAGTGATTTCAGATTCCAATCAAGTGAGCAGCTAATATTAATACCACAGGGTATCTCCTTATGTAGCCCAGGTTGGCTGGAAATCACTATGCAGATCAGGCTGGCCTAGACCTTGTAGCTGTCCTCTTACATCTGCCTCTGGAATGCTGGGACTACAGGCTTGTATCAGTAAGCTCTGGCTCACTATAGTTTCAAGTTTCATTTCTAATAACAAATGAAAGCTGGGACTACAGGCATATACTAAGCTCTGGCTCACTATAGTTTCAAGTTTCATTTCTGATAACAAATGAAAGTAAGCATCTTTTCATATGCTTATTGGTTATTTGGTTATCTTCATTTGTGAGGTGACTTTACAAATCTTTACCCATTTCTCTATTGAGATAGTTGTCTTTTTCTGATTGATTCCTGTGTGTTCTTTATATATTCTGAATACTACCACTTAGTATGCTTTGTAACTACTTCCAATAGCTCTGGGTCCTTCCTTTTTGTTCTCTGAATTAGGATACTATGTAGAACAGAACCACAGATGTATCAACCCCCCGGAGAAGTCTCATCACTTTCTGTCTGTAAGCTGGACAAGCAACGGTAGTAAAAGTCATTCAAAATTCCGAAGTCTGAGCATGGCATCCTAAGAACTAGGAAACTGGTGGTTGTTAGTTCCAGGCCAAGCTTGAAGTTCTGACATCAGGAGCAAGCATGCCAGGGTCAAGAGAAGATGAGCGAATGTCCCAGCTCAAAAGGAGAGCACACTCAGTCCCTTCTCTCTTTTGTTCCATTCAGGCATTCAAAGTATTGGATGATACCCAACCACCTTGGGTGGGTCTTTTTACGCAATCATCTGATTCAAACTCCAATCTCTTCTGGAAACACACTCAGACACACCCACAATTTAATGTTTTAATAACTTGCGGTGAAATTGACACATGAAAGTAAACATCATATGCTCTTTATTACCCCCTTGAGGAACAGAAATGTTTTATAGTCTAATTTATGATAATTTAACCGCCATTATTAGCATTTGCCTCTTTTTCCTCATAAAATCAGAGAGGTTTTTTAGTAAAACTTTTTTTTGGGGGTATTTAAAACAATGGAAATTTCTTTAGCCAAAGATTCAACAGAAAAGGGCTGGAGAGTTGGCTCAGTGGTTAAGAGCGCTTGCTGTTCTTGCAGAGGACCTGAGTTTGGCTACCAGTACCCATGTCAGGTGGCTCATAATTCCTTGTAAGTCCAGCTTGAGGGGTCTCTGATACTCTGACACGTCTGATTTATCTTGGCATACACATATATAAACACATGCACACACCCCCATACACACATAATTAAGAAAAACATATGTAAAAGATTCAAGATCAAATGAACCCTTGATGCAGATTTTCAAATGAATTTATGAACTTCTTTCAGTCTTTGGCCTTGTGTAGAGTTCAGGATGAAAGCTTGGTGATCTTACCCTGCCACTCACTGTTGTTACTTAACTTAAAAATTCATGATACTGTGTTCATATGGCCATACATAATGTACTTTGAGCATATTTGCCCACATGCTACCATACTCCTTACCTTCTCTTTTCTGTTCCTCCCCCCTTTACACCTTTGAGAGTTCCTTCCTTTTTTCTCCCCCACATTTTGCTTATATGTTAACATCATCTATACATATATAATTTTATATATCTCTATAAAAGCTAGGATCCGCAAATGAGAAGCACATGTAATGTTTTTGTCTGATACTGATTTAATTCACTTAATAAGACTATCTCCAATTGTATACATTTTCCTGGAAACAATATAAATTTATTCTTTATGGCAGAAAATTATTTTGTGTTTTGATTAAGAAGGTTATTTCATTGCATTCCAGCCTTCTGGCTAAGATCATATGTTCACGTTTCTGTTTTTTTTTTTTTTTTCTACTTCAAGGTTATGAAGATATTCTATGTTTTGGATTCTTTTATGTTATAACACATATTATATTTATTTCTTAGCTTTATTATATTACAAACTCATAAACTTGAAGTAGATGTTTTATTGTATTTATAGTTACATTCTCAATACTTACAGTGTTATGTAGCATGTAGCAGCTATGTACCCATGAGTGATCAAGTGATGTCAGTTTAGCTGCTCGTATGGTGAGCATCCAACTTGGCCTTGATGTCTGCATCATTAAGCATTTGAAGTAGTTCTGTTTCAGTTCTAAACATCTGTTAACAAGATCCAGACGAGATACTTTTGGTACTCTGTAACTGAAATTTAATTTCAGTTATGTTAGCCAGACAGGGGCAGGGCAGAAAAACAATTGCCTACATGTTTTAAGCAGTTACAATAATTTTTGTTCTTTTGCCTATTAAGGAGATAATACTGTTTTCTTTCTCTCCTTCTCTTCTTTCCCCTCCTTCCCTCCCTCTCTTATTCTCCCCTCTTATCATCTCACAGCTCTGGAGAAATACCCTGGTATAGGGAAAAGTGTATCAGCTTTGGAATCGGTCCACCAATAATTGTTTATTAAATATCTACTGCATGCCCGGCATTGTCTTAGGAGCCAAATGAATTAAATGAACATCTGTGTTCTTATTGATACTATCCAGGTAAATGAAGATATCCTTTTGTCTCTGAACTCCTGTTTTCTCATGTAAAATAATGTTACTGAGACCTAAGGAGATAATGAATGTTAAATTCCTGAAATACAATGTCTTCACAAGGTGATGCCTAGCTGGCTTTGAACTCACTATGTAGCTGAGAATGACCTAAAACCTGATCACCCCGCTTCAACTTTCCAAGTGCTGAAATTACAGGCTTATACCACCACACTCGGTTTAATATGGTACTGGGTATAGAATTATAGCTTAGTAGACAAGTACTTGACCAACTAAGGTACAAACCTCTGCTTAACTTGTTTTCTCTCTCTGTTTTCTTTGAAATACATTAGACTACAGGTAAATTAGACAAGTGTCTCTTTGACAATAAGTATACTTATTGGATAGTCATTTGAACTACACAAGCAAGTAACTCAAATTATTTGTTGAAACTTGGTTATTAGCCTTCTATAGAAATTATTTGAGGCTGAATCATTTCTTTTGAATGTATACCCATTTTTCTTTATCTCTCTGTACACATGCTCTTTTTTCTATGCTTGTGGCTTAACAATGCTTGTGTGCCGATAGATAATTTACTTCATAGAGTAATGGGAACCTAAGTTCAAGGTATAGAATTTCCTTTCTCAGCTGGAGAATTTTATAAATGGCTTCTGTCACGTGCTACATCCCTTCCATACCAAAGCTTGCTGTGAACATGTGGAAAAGGCACCGGAAGAAGTCAATCTTGGCAGATTATTATTATTTTTTATTAGTTTCTGTTAAATCCACTTCATAATGGTGATGTAAAAGCGAAGCAAAATCATTACTAGTTGATGTATACAGTACTTATGAATCATTTTCCTTTTGGCTTGGGGCTTCACAATAGCCACCCAAGGCATGGTCTGTGATAACCACTGAGGAACATGCTGCCTAGAAGTTGGCCGTGCTAAGTAACTGTCTTTTTCTACTTAGCAGTGATGTAGCTTTGTGGGAGATGGACCTAATGCCAAACCCTCCTTTCTGAAGTAAAGCAACCATCCTGAGATGGATGGCTTTTTTCAAGAGCTTCTGATCATTGAGTATCCTGGAGATCACTGCTGTCTTAGCAGGATAAGGGAGCCAATGATATTTTTATGCTCTTACTGTGGGTCAGAATGTAACTCTGAAGAAGGTGGATTTGAGAGATTTTGTGAACTTATTTGTTTACTGAGGTTTTGGCAACTGAATATGGGATGACACTTGGGATTTTGAAGAGGTTGTCAGGGGTTCACAGACTACTCGATGACAGATTGCTTTCAATGAGGCCAACGTGACCCGGCCATCTAGGTGCTAGTTATCATCATGAAGAAGCACACAGTGTTCCTGGCCCTGAGCTGCACTCAAGCCTCTAGTTAGCTGTCCCGTACATACTTGTTCAAAATTGAAGGTTGGGGCAAACATCTATTAATAGAAATCAACTCAAAGTTCCATCTTGTGACAATAGTGTGGAATTTCATCTATGAAATTCTCTTACCACTAATTATCCCTTCTAGTAGGGAAATGTGGAGAAAAAGGAGAAGGCAATTAAATATGTATTTCAGGAGTATGGCACTTTGAATAATTTCAGCTCCCCCCGCCCGCCCATTTCTTAGAACAGCTTATTAGTTGTAAGTATACTGGTGATAATATAATAAAAATAAACATGGCTCTTTCATGGGATAGCCTTTTACTATACATGTGTTTTTTCTATAGATGTCAGTAAATTCAATAAAATGAGGTTTTAAAAGTATATGTAATAAATAATTCTTTTTTTCATTAAATTTTATAAAAAAATCTTTGTATATGGGTACATTGCCTACATATATGCATAATTCTCTTTTTCATTAAAATTTTTTTAAATCTTTGTGTATGGGTACATTGTCTGCATATATGCAATGCCTGCAGAGAAAAGAAGTAGTTATTGGCTTCCCTGGAACTAGAGTTACAGACAGTTGTTAGCCACTGTTTGGGTGCTTAGAATGGAACCCCGTTCTTCTGGAAGAGCCGTCTGCAGCCAATAGACCATAAAGTAATTTTCTCAGCTCATCACTTGCAGTTACTAAAGGCAGTACAGTACAGAATTGTGGAGATACATGGCTTTCATGAGAAGACTCAGAGTTGAATGCTCATTTCTTCATTTGCACGTTGCTTGAGCCATGTCCATCTCTTTAGGAATAGAAGGCTGATAATTTTAGCTTTCTAACGTTGCTGTAAATGTCATACTTTACATCCTCAGCATCCCAACAGGGACTTAGGACTTGTTCAATCCATGGGGTTGCTTTCTCTCTTGAGGTTAATCGGAAGTGCAGTAAAGAGGATTGATTTGTGTCCCACTTGTTTGTTGTCATTGTCTTGTGTGACGACAGAAAAGCAGCCACTGCAATGTCACGGATGGAGAACACACATGGCAAAGCACCAAAGATGTTAGTCGGAAATGGAAACTACCTTCTCCGTAATTGAGAAGGCTCTGTTGACTCTCTTCCAAGCAAACAAACAAATACCCTGTCCCCTAAACCCCTGGAAAACTGAAGTCTACTGACCACATCTATTTAGTCAATTTTCTAAAGGTGTTTTATAGAAACCTTTGTTATTTATGTCTTTATCTACTTTACTTTAAGATGCATACACACAAGCTTCCAAGCAAAACTCGTTCACCCCAAAAGGTCCAAGCAAGCCTCAGTTTTTGTTTTTCTTTTCCATTGATATATTTGCATTGAGCATTTGGGAGGCCATAAGTTCCATTTTTTATTCTCCCTGATTTATTATTTATGCCTAATCTCCCCATTTGGGACTTGACATGTGAAATGGAAAAGACAGAGGGATGGAATACATTGACCTGGACTCTGAATCTTTATTCTTTGTGTTCCCTTTTCACCATTTTTGATTTATTTCGGTGCCAAGCATATGGTGAATGCTTTGTGCAAAGCCATGTTAGCTTTAAAGAAAGCACTTAAATTAATGTTTTGGTTTTTGGTGGAGAAGGATAAAATTCATGTGGGTTGGTCTGGGACAAGATGTGCCTTTGAGACCTCGGAATTCCACTGTGAATTTTTTTCTTCCCCTCCTGCCTTTTTATAGCAACTATCAGAGATGGGACATGGTGCATGTGTCATAATTAGTTTAACTTATCTTAAAAAGAAGTGGAATCTGTAGATAAAATGAGTTTTCAGTTCATTAAACCATCAAGGTTGGCAATTTGGGATATGAAATTATTTCTTTGAAATAGTACTGTGTGGGTGCTATATAAACTAGTTCTGTGCTCCTAGGAAATCTTTAAGCTGTGACTTCTTATAAAAGCCTATTAAACTCCTTTTGTTTTAATTGTTGTTGTTGTTTTTTTCATTATTTGCTCTGCCTGTTCTGGAACTCAGTATGTAGACCTGGCTGGCCTTGAATGAGAAATCTGCCTGCCTCTGCTTCCCAATGTTGGGATTAAAGGCATGTGCCATACCCCCCCACCCTGCCCCCAACTTCTTAATAGTTATCAGGAGCATTGGTGAGGTGATAGTGTATGTAAGCAGTATCTTGTTTTGAATCTGGATAGCTGCTCAGCATAATTTAGATTCAACATAATGTCCTTTCAAGTTGGTGGTGTGTTACTTCTCTGTTACTTGAATTTAGTTTGTTTTTAGTATTTTGCTTCATTAGTTATGGTGTTTCATCCTAGGAGTATCTCAATTCTACAGGTGAAAATGAAGTCTTTTAAGAGAATAGGGATGGTAGGGCAATGGGTATACTTATAATTAAAGAATAATTATTGCTAAATTTAGTCTTGAGCCCACAGCTAAGGAAAAATGAATATTTCATGGTAAGGGAAACTATGACCTAAAAGACATAATATTTGGTCTTAAAATGCTTATAAATTTGCTTTATGACTCTGTGGTAGTTTGAATGTAGTTGACCCATAATCTCATTGGGAATGGCACTATTAGGAGGTGTAGCTTTCTTGGAATGGGTATGGCCTTTATTAGAGGCAGTGTGTAACTGTGGAGGTGGGCTTTGAGGTTTCCTATGCTCAGAGTAGCGCCCAGTGGCTCAGTTGACTTCCTGTTGCCTGCAAGGTATAGTAGGGCTTTCAACTACTTGTCCAGCACCATGTCTGCCTGCACACTGCCATGCTCCCTGCCTTGATGATAATGGGCTGAACCTCTGAACTATAAGTGATCTACCCCAATTAAATGTTTTTATTTATCAGAGTTGTCATGGTCATGGTGTCTCTTCACAGCAATAAAAAGCCTCACTAAGACAGAGCCCAACTAGTTAATATAGCTGGGCTCAGATTCGTTAAAAGTAAAATTATGGTGCTCCAAAAATTTTTTTTTTGTGCCTTGGGACAGTGCAAATCTGAAGGTCTGAGCTGTCTTTGCTTAGGGCACTGGCAAGAGCCTGAATGATAAAGCATGTAAACAAGAAGATGAATCAGAAGTACCATCTCCACCCATACTTCAACAGGTGAGGTAAACAGTCTAGCCAATCCCTCATATACTTCTTGGTGAAGAAGTAACAAGTCCCCAGCATATTTGGACAGGAACTGATGGGGGAAATAGTAAATGTATAGACTTTAGAGAAAGAAAACACATTTATATTGCAGAATATTTGTTTAACTATGTAAAGATGTGTTGCATTTGTTAAATTATGTAAAGATGTGTTGCTGTTTTACCTTGTCTACCTAAGGCACCTGAGTGGTCTAATAAAAAACAGAATGGCCAATACTGAAGGAGGAAGTATAGGTGAGACTTCTAGGCAGGAAGAGTAAGTAAGAAGAGGAATTTAGGCTGGGGAGTTGGGGGGAGAAAAAGAGATGCCAAGGGTCAGATAGCCAGACATGGAGGAAGTAGGAAAGTAGGACATACAGAAAGGTAAAGAGCCCCAAGGCAAAATGTAGATAAACAGAAACAGGTTAAATTAAGTTAGAAGAGCATAAGCTAAGGTTGAGCATTCAAAATTAGTAATAAGTCTCTATGTCTTTATTTGGGAGCTGGTTGAAGGCCCTCCAATTTCAACTACATGTTTATCTTTCTATTATGAAAATCAAAGGAGTATTGTCTTTCATTTATGGTTTTTAATGATGATTATGTTTTATATGTCAAATCTGAGCAGAGACAGATATGCAAGGTCACATAGAGTGAAACATTACTTAAATAGATAGCTGTTTTAGTCATGATCATTTAACTCTTAAAGGCAGTATTAAGTAATATCAATGTTTTGAGCCTCCATGAATCTAAAATTAGGAATACAAGTTACAAATCTGACACATCTATAACCATTGAAGAAAGAATTCTGGTAGAAAGTTTCCCTGTATCTAGAGGTAGGACAAAGATAGCAGAGAATACAGATACAATTTTTTTTTTTTTTTTTTTTTTTTTGTGAATGAAACATGAAAGTAAAGGAGGACCATCACTGGGCAAAATGATTAATGAGGTATCTGTTGGGTATGCCCATATGAAGCAAGGGCATCAATCTACTGCTGAATCTTTCCTTTTATTCTGGAGTCCTTCTTGCATTTTTTATTTTGTTCAAGTATCCAAGCTTAAAATTCAAAATTCATCCTTCAGTTCTTTCTCTCACAGGCCTTTTGCAACCAGTCAATTTCTAAGCCTGCTTGATTCTACATCTAAAGTAGATCTAACATCTACCTTTTTTAATGCCTGTTACTAATCTAATCAGCTCCCTCCCCACACTCTTTGAACTGCCTTAATTCATTGTCAACGCACTCTAGTTTGATGAAAATTCCCTCTAATTTGGAGCGACTCCCTTTATCAATTTTCCAGCATTTTCATAAATCCCTCTTTTAGTTTCTTAACATTGAATTTAATGTTTTGAAGAGATATAGTGATGAACTAAATTTATAAGCTTGTATAGAACTTAATTTATCTATTTGCATGATCCGAAGGTACATAATGTATAACTATGATAAAACTTGTTGTGCTGTGATCCAGATACTTTGAGACTGTGGGTGGATACCACTATTCTCATTTATTTGATAAAATACGGATTATATTATGTTTATAGAGACCATACAATTTTTTGTTCTAACTAGCTCACTTAGGAAAGTGAAAATATATTAATGATTTATTGTAATTATAGATGGACAGTAGTATAAATTGGAACTTGCCCAGGCAAAGCTGGAAATAGAATCACCTTTGCTGTCTTGCTCCCTGCTATCATCAGAGAGCCTTCTACCACCTAAAAATAGAAGTAGGGTTTTGTTTATTTTCTTAATTTGGCGCTCAGGAGATTCATACTAATTTTTTGACACTTGCTGATGAGTATCCCTTTGCATTCTTTGATAAAATTTTTTTTATTCTTGTATGTTATGTATTTCCTCTCCCTAGAGTGCTGTTGAATACTTTTCTGATTCAGTTCCCTTACAACATTTTGTCTTTTCTTCTTTTACTGTGTAGTCCTAGATGTCCTGGAACTCATGATGTAGACCAGGCTGACCTTGAATTCACAGAGATCCGCCTGCTTACACTTGCCAAATGCTGGGATCAAAGGGATACGCCACCACGGGCCAGTTTTCTTACAACCTCTAAAGTAGAATTTATCCTTTATATTTTTGATCAAGCTTCATTAACTTATGTTTATATATTTAAATTATATCTGTATCTATTACACATATCAGACATGTTATTTTGCTTTTTTAACACCGTTTTAGTTAATTATCTGATCTTTCTAAAGATCCTTGAAGGCATCACTGTTATCTTGTACTATATTTCCTCTTGATACTTTGGAATTCTCTTTCGCCTTACTCTCATTATTATCTAAACACAACGAACGTACACAGTGACAGGGCAAATACAAGAGGGAGTGGTCATGCTAGAGGAAACTCGGAGATTGAAGATCCCAAATGCAAACTTCATGGCTGCTTCAGTAGAAAGTGGAAGAAACATCAGCTAAACCAAAGTGTCATGGACACAGAGGAGGGTTTGGTAGGTTTGGAACAGCTCATGAGAGTAGCTGGGAGAAACAGCAGGGACAGAATTCTGAACTTCCTTTGGCCCTGGGAAGTTGTTATTCAAAACAACACCCAGAGCAGCAGCTCCAGCATCACCTGGGAACTCATAAAAAATGTGTGTCCCAGGTCCCACTTTGCAGTGTCAGGATTCTCAGGTGATTTGCCTATGAAGCCTGGGCCTAGAAGATTTGCTTTTCTTTGGTTGAGTTAAATATTCAGGTGTGATATTTAAATATCTGCTAATTAATGTGAGTTGATTAAATATAAACCTGATAATCCACTTATTCCCCTTGGTTTCTTAGTCTTTGAGTGACAATGTAGACCTTGAGTAGATTTTCCCGAAGGTGAGACTTGGAGGAAATTTAAGCTCAATGTGAATTGGAATAATATTTTTCAGATAAGAAACTGTGTCTTAATAAGATTTGGGTGGAGAATAAATGAAACAATCTAATTATGGATGAACCAGAGTGTTCATGAATTTGCTCTTGTTATTAGATCTGAACTTTTTTTTTCTTTTTTGACATTGAATCTATTCTTCCCAGTTTTTAGAGCCTCAGGACAGGAAAACAGTTGGCCATCTGGTTTTACTAAACACTTTCTCACGTATGAGGACAAGTTGTATTATTTGGATCTACTAGGAGGTGCACTGTTGGAAGAATTTAGGACAGTTTCTCTATACAAACTATCTCTCAGGGATTGAAAAAAAAAAAACTTGGCCTGTATCAAAGATTAAATGAATTTTTGCATAGAATACTTATGATTCTTGATACGTTTCATCTATCTTTAGATAATATATAGAAAAAAAATTCAACTAACTACAAAATGCACCTCACAGTTTGAAGTCTACCCAGCCCTTCACTGACCCTTTTCTTAATAGAATAAAAAATTTGACTCACTCCAGTTTTCTATAAATGACTTTTATATATTTTTCCTTGTTTTGTTCATTATTAAATTAAGTTGGTATTTGTTTGATAATATTAGTAAATAAGAAAAATATTAAATACTAAATCATGTTTTGGAAATGTCAGACAATAAATTTTAGATAATCAGAACAATACTGTTTCATTGAAAAAAGCAACATGAGGGGTTGGGGATTTAGCTCAGTGGTAGAGCGCTCGCCTAGCAAGCGCAAGGCCCTGGGTTCGATCCTAAGCTCAAAAAAAAAAAAAAAAAAAGAATAAAAAAGAAAAAAGAAAAAAGCAACATGAAATGATAGTGTTAAATGTATTGTTTCTATAGTGATAACAAACAGAAGTCTTTTGGCATTGCTAATTCTGCACTTGAAATACACATCTTGTCTTCTCTTCCCATGACTTAATCTCACAAGCCTTTAGTAGATATTATTTTCCTCCAATGATTCTTGTATAATTTGCCAGAGGGTTCTGTGATTACAATTAATATCCACACAAGAATATAAGGTCAAAATATTTAATTATATCTAGTACGATAGATTGAAACAGATGTCTTTTGGCATATGTATCTATCCAGCTACAGGCAATATTATTCAGCAAATGACAGATTGTATTTCTTGATTTTTGTATTTGGTTCAATTGTTTGTTTAAGCGCCAATTTGTTTTTGAGATAACATCATACAGGAATCTGTCAAAACATTAGCCAGTTAATGAATTTTTAGTTAATATGTCAAAAGCAAGATATTTAAACTGAAGATCAAAAGAAGTAGGGAAAACGGAAAAATTTTGTCCTCACATTCACCAAGGTCACAGTAGATGTATCAACAGAGAATGTGTCACTACCATGACTCCTTACACGCATAGTTTTCATTAAAGGATTTACTGTTAGGGATAGTAAAATTGACAACAAGGTAAAAAAACATTTGCAGTGTTTTGAAATTCATGCAAAATGTGCATGCAGATATTCTTCATCTGTGCATCTCCTTCCCTACCATTGGTACCAGAGTGTCCACTCCAACTTCTTTAAACTTCTCATCTGCTGAGTACTCAAGGATTTTTGAGACCTTTGTTTACAATGCGTATGGGCTCTTCTTATTCTCTCTCAGGTTAGTCTTAGGCTGTGTGGGATAAAAGATGGTCCTTTTTTACTGACTTGTGGGTCTCTTGCTTTTTATTGATGGGGTTGTATGAGATCAGCAAGATTGTAGTCGAGATTATTTACATCCACATTACAAAATTCTGAATAGTAATTTAGTATCTTTAATTTTTGTTTGCATACCCAGCACATTTAGATAAGCAGCATTTGTGGTTATTATTATTCCTTGAAAAGGAAGTTGGCAATTTGAGAGATTAAAAGCTGTTTTGATGGTTTCTGTTGCTGTGATAAACATCACAGTCAAGTTCAGAAAAGGCTTATTCCAGCTTATAGTTTATAGCCCACTGTCAAGGGAAGCCAAGGCAGGAACCTAGAAACAGAAACTGAGGCAAAGACCACAGAGGAACATTACTTGCTGGCTTCCTCAGCTACCTTTGTTATACAGTCCAGGCCCAGATGCCACAGGGTGGTACTGTCCACAGTGGATGGGACCCTCCTATATAAATTAACAGTCAAGAAAATTTCCCACCAATATGCTCATAGACAAATCTGATGGGAAAAAATTCCATAACTGAGGTTCCTTCTTCCCAAGTGACCATGGATTATGTCAAAGTGACAAAGACTAATTAATCAATATAGAGGCTCTTAAGCTAATACCCATGAGCAGCATGAGGAACAAACCAACATCATCAGTAAATATAGCAACACTAAGTGAGTTATATTAGAGAATAGCAGGAGGAAAAGGTACATGTTGCCTTCATACAAATGGTTGCTAATGAGCCAGGGCACAATGAGAATGATGCATCCTTACAGTGGAAACTGTACCATTAGCACATCTGGCAGTAGAAAACAAAAATGGGAGGATCCTCAACTTGACCACACAGAGATGGCAATCGATAAATAAATGCCCTTCCCCCTCATACGCTAAGTCTTCATCAAAAAGCTTTTAGGTGCCCATAAAATTTAACATTTCTTTTAAGTTAAATCATTCACACAGAAAATGGTTCTATAAAGATTGTTGCTCAAGGTTGGACCACCCTGGGGAATTCCTGGGCGAATAAGTATTTTCAGTTTGTAGTATAGATTTTGTTGTTGTAACCTTTCCTTTCCTCTTTTATATTTTGAGACAAGGTCTCTCTAAATAACTCAGATGGTTTTGACCTTATTGTAGTTCATGCAGGCCTCAAATTCATAATCCTCCTGCCTCAGTCTCTCAAGTGACACCAGGCCCAGTAGACATAACTAAGTTTTAAGATTTAGGAAAAAATAACAAACAAAACAAAACTGGGAAAATTGCCAGTGTTCTTCAGCACTTTTCAATTAGATTCAGGCTTTAATTCCAGCACGCCTTTAATCCCAGCACTTGGGAAGCAGAGTCAGGTGGATCTCTGTGAGTTCCAGGCCAGCCTGGGCTACAGAGATATATATATATATATATATATATATATATATATATATATATATATATATATATATAGAGAGAGAGAGAGAGAGAGAGAGAGAGAGAGAGAGAGAGAGAGATCCAGGACAGGCACCAAAACTACACAGAAAAACCGTGTCTCAAAAAAAAGATACTGTTATGATTATTAATAACCTTTTTATTATTTATTACCAGAAAGGTATTTAACATAATTTGAACATGCTTCCTGAAAACAAAGTCATTGTACTCATTGTCAGTATGTCCATAATTGCCATGATGCAACCTAGACCTTTTTGTTCAGCATTGACCCTGTGGTTGGCACTTTGCTGTCATTTCCAGAGGAAACAGCTCATATCATTGAACTCAACATGACTTAAGAGACAGTCACTGGAGAGGCAGAGCCTTCCTCTTTTCTGACTTCAAAAGATTTGAGTTTAGTTAAGATGAACTTTAACTTCCTTACAATGAATTCAGGTGGCTTGCAATGGATTTTTGCCTTTTTTGAGTATCTCAAGTGCTGACTAATATCTGAAATCCCTTATAATATTCTTAAAATTATACACATATTTACAGTTGGGCCTCCATATTTCTCTGTCTCACATCTGTGCATTCAAAAGAATGAATAGAAAATACCTGGAAAAAGAAAAAACAAACAAACAAAAAACCAGCATCTGTATCCAGTATGTACAGTGCATTTTTCTGTCACTTTTCCATAAAAAGTACAGAGTAATAAGTACTGACACAGTGTTTACTCTTAGTAGGCATTACAGTTACTCTGTGGATGAGTGAAAGTATACAAGAGGAGGTGGCAGGATGTGGCTTTTTTGGAACTGCCCAGTCAATGGCAGAGCAACTAAATGTTGAGCATTTAATGGAAGAAGCATTGATGGTTTGTTTGAACTGGTTTGGGGTCTGGTTTGGTTTCTTGCTTTCATTTCCCTGTGTTTTTAGGCGCAAAGAATTGTGAACAGCTCTGTAACATCTCCCCAATTAAAACCAGCTCTGGCTTGTGTTGTTTGCGGCTTCCAGCCCCGATTGACAAGGGTCCCACTGTCCGATAACTTCTGTATTTCACTGTCATGTTGAATCTTTGCCTTTTTCTTGCTCTTTAAGGGTATCTTTCTCATGTTCAATCCTCTTCCCCAAGTCTCCACTTCCAGGGAGAGACTGGAGAACACTGTGATAGTCCCTGTTATCACACATGGAACATTAAGAACTAGGCCTGTTGGTACTTAGAAGTGACTTCTCAAACAGGTTGTTGAATGACATATAAAACAAACAAAACTCCACTATATGTGAATAGATGAAAGTTCTTCCACAGGTTTTGAATACATTCTTTAGCAATTTTACTACTTGATGTTATCCTCAAATCTTTTGTATTTTTAGCTGATTTCCTTCGTTGAACTCTTGCATGATGAAACTTCAATTGCTTAGAGGAACAAAATTCCAGGATGTTTTAATTTTATTGACATCCCTTCTTTCCATTACTAATAGGTTAAAAATTGTGCGTGTAAGAGACCTGATTCTAAATGTTTTCCATTCTGGCACGTGTATAGGTTCCTTTCAATCCAAATTCCATCTGATTTAGAATTTATGAAAAAGTTATTATGCTGACATTTAAACTTATTTGGTGGTACATTTGGCAATGATCTCTAAAAATAAAAAAGGAGAATTCTAATCCCCAAATAATTTTATGAGTTTTCAATTATTTTTAAATCAGTAATGGTAACATATTATTGTACTCTAAAAACAAAAACATTACAATTAAAATCAGACTGTAGGCAATTAGTAGTAAATATGATTTGAAACCCAACAAAACAATTTTAAGAGTTAAAAAATCCATGATAATTTAGTACAATAAAACACACTATGTAGTCCTATACATGGTTCAGTGACTTCTATATAAAACAAGACTTCTCACATCATCTACAGATTTTCACAGTTTCAAAATAAAGGGAAACCCGAAGAAGGGCAAAAACTTTGCCAAATATTATTCTAAAAAGAAATCCATGACATCATAGAAAACACTGGAGTTGGGTCTTATTCTTGAAAGCACAGTAATGAGATGAGTTAGCTTTCTCTTGCTGCTCTGACAATTACCATGAATTAATTTAAAACACACAGACATTATTCTACAGTTCCCTAGGTTGGAAGTTTGATATGAGCCTCACTGTGCCAAAAACAAAATGTCAGCCAGCTGGTGTGTCTTTTGGAAGCTCCTGACTAACCATATGGACGTTTTGAGCTTTGAAAAGTGGTCCATTTTTCCATACTTGGTTTCCACATCTTCAGGGAAGTAGAAGTGTATCTCTGTGATCATTCTTCAAGAACTGTAGCTCTCTATGATGATTCCCTCTTCCAGTTTTAAGGGTCCCTGTGATTATATTGAATCTGCATGGGTACTTAGGGAAAATATTCCTGGCTTTATTCTTTACATGTGCATGTGTGTGTGTGGTGTGCATGTATGTTTGCATATATGTGGGGAGTACAACACACATGTGTGTTGAGGCCAGGGGTTGATGAAAGATATTTTCTCTATTGCTCTCTACTTTGTATGTTGAGGTAGGATCTCTCACTTGAACCCAGAGCTTGCCAGTTGGACTAGTCAAGCTAGCCAGGCCATTCCTACAATATTCTACTAAGACTATGCTGGGGCCAGGATTTACCTGGAAGTTGGGGATATGAACTCTAGTCCAGGTTCTTGGGTGATAAACTCTTTATCTACTAAGCCATATTTTAGCTCTTTCTTAACTCCCATTTCTCTGTCTCTGCCTCTCTCTCTCTCTCTCTCTCTCTCTCTCTCTCTCTCTGTGTGTGTGTGTGTGTGTGTGTGTGTGTGTAATTTATACAGCAGAGGCAAGAGGTAGGGTCTTGTTATTGCATGTCCTCTATAACTCTCTGCCTTATTCCTTTGAGGCAGGGTCTCTCCCTGAACATGACATTCAGAAAGCTTCAGCCATCTCAGGTCCTCATGACTGCCAAGTGTCTTAGTCAGCGTTCTATTGCTGTGAAGAGACATCATGACCAAGGCAACTCTTATAAAGGAAAGTATTTAATTGGGGCTTGTTTATATTTTTAGGGGTTTAGTCCATTGTCATCATGGCGTAAAGCATGGTGCCAGGCACGTAAACATGGGGCTAGAGAAGAGCCCAGAGTTCTACATCTGGATCTACAAGCAGCAGGCAGAAAGAAAGACATTGGGTCTGGGTTGAGCATTTGAGACCCCAAAGCCCACCCCCAGTGACACACTTCCTCCCACAAGGCCACACCTCCTCCAACAAGGCCACACCTCCTAATCTCTGTCAAGTAGCACCACTCTCTAATGACCAAGCATTCAACTATATGAGCCTATTGGGGCCATGCTTATTCAAACCTCCATACACACCAAGTGTCCTTAATCACTCAACCACCTCTCCAGCCCCTTATTTTCCCTATTTTAACAGATAACTTTCATTTTCTTTTTTCTTTTGCTGTACAAAATAACAGGTTTAATTAAGACATTTTCATGGATGTATACCATTGCTCTTTGCTCATACTTACTCCCATGTTACCCTTTCTTATCCCCAATACACTTCCTATTTCCCCACTTCGACTTCTTCAATTTTCTGAATTTCAGGTACAAATAGAACATGCAGTGTTCACCCTCCCATTCTTTTCTTTTTTCCCACCTACCCCCTTCACTTTGACTCTTCCCTCTACCCACAGAGCTCTACTTTCTACTTTCATGTCTGATGTGTGTAATTTTAAAATTCTAAATTTCGTGGATGTGAGAAGACAGGTGATCCTTGTCTTCCCGAGCCAGGCTTTTTGTGCTTGATGTGACAATCTCAAGTTCATGCTACAGGTTACACAATTTCTGTCTTTCAGTGAGGTAAAACTCAGCTGTTTACATGTTCAGCATTTTTTAAAATCTACTGATGGCATTCAGATTGGTTTCATATCTTGGTTATTTATGAATAGTGCACAAGAAACATGGATGCTCATTTATCTTGGTGATATGCTTAGATTTCTTTGGGTGCATATCTGCAAGTATTATAGCTGGCTCATATAGTAGTTCTATTTTTAGGAATCTTACCTTCATCTTTAAGTTTAATCCCGTTTGCCATGTATTAGAACATATTCCTAGGTTCTAGGGGTTAGGATGTAGACATCTTTGGTAGAGGTGCAAGTTTGTGCCAATATAAGAATAATGACATAGAATGTAAAAATTAATGGAAATCCTAGTGCCTCCTGTAGTGTAAATGATTTTATGGGCAGTCCTATGAATACTGTGAGGACCTTCCCAAGTCTTACCACACAAAATGTGGTCCACTAGTAAGAATGTGAATTTCACCTATCAGCTTGCCAGAAATATACTTTGGGTCCTAGCACATTGCCATTGATATGGGACCTGCAGTTTGACAAGCTACTGAGATGAGATTCATATGCAGCCATAGGGTATAGAGAAATGCTCCCTTTTCTTAATTAAATCAGAGAAAGGTTCATCATATCTAAAGTCAGCTCTAGAACTTTTTTGACATGTTAATTTGAAGAAACCATCTGAGAACTTAAACTCCTGAAAGACTGAAATGAAGCATGATTCTAATTAGTCTTAATAATAAAAACCCGGAGTCAGTTATTAGGGTAAAAGCTGAAAGATCAGAAAAGCAGAGCAACAGCCACTAGAGAGACTTCTTAACTCTATGAATCCTCAGATCAAATGCGGAGTGGATTCAAGACCCTTCCTCCATCTGCCTTATATTCCTGTCTCCACCTCCCTAGTGCTGGAATTAAAGGTGTGAGCCTCCCATATGCTGGGATCAAAGGCATAATATCCCAAGTGCTGGGATCAAAGGTGTGAGCCACCACCACCCAGCTCTGTTTCTCTTTTAGACTGGTTCAGTCTTATGTAGCCCCAGGTGGCCTTGAACTCCTGATTTTCCTGCTTCCTCCTCCCAAGTGCTGGGATTAAAGGTTTGTGCCACCACTGCCTGACCTCTATGGTTAACTAGTAGCTATCTCTGCCCTCTGATCTCCAGGTGACCTTTATTTGTCAGAACACAATCATACAACATGGAAAGAGGGAACATGGACAAAACAGACCTGAAAACATTATTTTAATCTTTAGCAAAATTATAGATGGGGTAAGAAGTTTTGACACTTAGAGGAACTTGGGAGAACTGTGATATCACCAGGTTTGAAGGTAAGTTCACTGAGAATAAGATACATGTAGTTAGAGTTTTCCTGCCTGGCCCAGTCAGGACAAATCTCTCTCACCCGCCAGGCCCACAGTCGCTCAGACCCAACCAAGAAAGCACACAGAAACTTACATTGTTTAGAAACTGTATGGCTGTGGCAGGCTTCTTGTTATCTGCTTCTTCTATCTTAAATTAAACCATCTCTGTTAGTCTACTTTGCCACATGGCTTGTGGCTTACCAGTGTCTTTACATGTTGCTTCTCCTGGTGGCGGCTGGAGGTGTCTCTCTCCAACCTTCTACTTCCCAGAATTCTCTACTCTCTTTTCCCGCCTATACTTACTGCCTGGCCACTGGCCAATCAGAACTTTATTTATACAGAGTGATATCCACAGCAGATACATTTTATATCTTCTTTGTAGTGTTTTTTCAAATATGGTAAATCACCAAAACTTGTGCAGTATAGTTCTTAAGCAAATCACTTGATATACTTGGTGAAGCACTATATATGATTTGTGAATGAATTCACAAAATGTAAGTTGGATGACAGTCGTTAGCAATCCCACTTTGTTATGACCATGGTACTCAAAGTGTTGGCCTGGAAATGGGAGCAGAAAGGTGGGAGTCTCCCCTTTGGGCATTTGTTCCTAATTCTATGTTACTCATTTTTACAGGACCATTTAAAATATTGAAATTGCAGTAATTTTTTTCACTTAAATTTAATGAGATAAAAAATAGGATATATCACATTGAAAAACAAAGGTTAAAAAACTTCATTCTTAAGAGCAATATTGGGACTAAAGTCATAGTGAACTTTACTGTTGGAAGTAAATTTCTCTGCCTATAGGTAGGGAGATTAGTGATCTACTTGAAAAATACAAATGGACAGAAGCCAGAGTTTTAACTTCTAGTCTTCTCTTGGGCTAATGGTATAATGCAGACTTTGGAGGACAGGGTGAAAGCATTATTTGATTTTGCATCCCCAAGCCCTAGCCTAAAACTTATAATTTACTAGGTACTTGGTAAATACATGCTGAATGAATAATTCTTTAATTATATAAAACCAGAATTATAGTTGGCTTCAGCAAGTGAAATCTAAAGTCTAGGGTATAAGATAGTGTATATCAAAAGTATATATCTAATTCTAGGTACCATATTAAAATATTTTAATTTATTCTTTGGTAGTACTTTGGTAGTACTTGAAGTCTTATACATGGTAGTTAAGGAGTCTATTCCTGGGCTAGACACTCAGCCCATTTCTCGCATATTTTATGGTATCATACTGGCAAGAAGTTATTAAAAGAAGAAACTCCTTGGGGGAAAAACTGGAAAGTTGTCCCATGTGAGGTAATTTAGAAGAAGAAAGAAGTAAATGGGAGGTATTTAAAATTTTTATTTATTTTTGCAATGGTGGAAATGGAAAGCTTTGTACTTTGGTAGGCTCTTCTACTGAAAGCATCTGCATATCCAACTTCTAAGAAGACGTAACTACGTAAATGGGCTTTGTTTTAACATTCTTAGGTGAACCAAGGACAGGCTTGCTGACCTGGTGTGCTAACTGAGCAAATGAAGGAGACAGGATCCATTCAATGGAAAGTTTAATGTTCAAGTTTTCTCGATAGGGTCACATGTGATGGACTGGAACTTCCCAGGCAGAATTTTTCATTTCTCAAGCATGTCTGTTCATAGGCTACATACTTTTTGTTGTCAATATCTCTGCATTATTGTGTAAATATTTACTGACTTTCAATTTGTTTACTTTTAAGGAATTAATATGACTATTACGTCTGTCTATTTCAACTAGACAAAGAATGTGAAGATGAGGGAAACAGGATTCCTCAAGACATTCGGAGCTCTTAATTAATTTTTATGCCATCTTATTTTAATTTTATCTATATAATGAATCAATGGAGAACCTAAAGATGTTAGCAAGATAAAGGTTTCTCTAGATTTCCTTCTATTCCTAGTAACTACAGTAGAGTCACATGGCCTGCCCAGTCATTCACTTAGATTCCTTACTTTCAGAAACAAAAATTTTGAGATGCATTTTCTAAAACTGAAGATAAGAAACTTACAAGAGAAATGTCATTCCAAATTTACAGACACAACAATTGTTGCCGTTAGATATGCTATACTTTTATTCAAAGTCACAGCTTTACATTTCATGTGACATGATAATGCAATGATTATGACGATGATATGGTTATGATTTATGATAATGATTTCTAAGAGAATATGGACACAGAATTAGAGCTCGGTAGGTGTGATGGCACATGTGGTAAGACAAGTCAGGAGAGAAGGAACTACATGTTTCAATTTAGTAACAAGGTCTTTTTAGAGACCAGAATTAACAAGTTCCATGTTATTTCTAGCTCAATAGTTTTATGATGATCTTTGTACTGAACCAAACAACAAAGGTTTTATAGCATAGTCAGACCACATCAAGTTCTGGAAAATTGAAATGAAATTGTTGCAAGAATCCTTTGAAAAGCTGAGCAGAAACATGAATTGATATTTATCACAAGTCTCCCCACAAATTTTCTGTGGCAAATTTGAGGTCAAAAACAGTGTTCTAGTTAAACAAAGAGATTTTTCTGGTCATGACAATGCAAAAGAAAAGATTTTCTGTCTAATTCTTGCCATGTGTTCAACAAGCTAAGTTTATTGTTTGGAGAACTTTAATGAGGAGAAGAAGTTCATGAAGTAAAACCAAGTAAAGAACCCACTAAACTCACCATAGTCTTGACTTTTTACAGTTGTATCATGCTGTTCGCTGTTACTCACATGCTCATTAATCTAAGGTAGAGTCATGTCTATGTAACTATTCCCAATGAGTTTCTTTTGTTATGTTTTACTGAAACATTATTTTCAATTGTTTACTTTTGAAAATTTTGCTTTGTAATCATTCAGAAGCATGTTACTTGGTATATAAGAATGTATACAGCATCCATGAAAGTTCCAAATGTAATCATTTGGTACACCCCAAAGTACCCAGCATTCCAGGATGCTAAATTATTTTCAAAGCAGCTCCATTTTGATTTACACTTTTCCGCGTATGTGCTGTAGTTGATCTACTTAATATTTGCTAGGAGAGTTACACTTAATTATAAATGTGAATATTAAGATGTATTATAAAATGAGATATTACTATGATAATCAATGAAAACTACAAATGCTTACTCTGTTAGTAAATACTGTATGTCCACTAGCTGTCTACTTGTAAATGGGACATTTCCTTTAAAGGAAAAAACATTAAAAAGTTCTTATTTTATGAGATTATAGTATTCATAAATGAGAAGCATTTTAGCAGTACAATACCATGTATTGCAATTCTTTAATTTATCTTCCTTCCTTCATCATTTTGTTTATATGCCTGTGGACTAACTTCTCAAGAAATCAGCATTAAATTGCCCTGAGAGTCTGTCTGTGGTGTTCTATTCTGACCATTTATCCTACCAGCTCAGGCTTGGATTACCACCTGTGTTACTCAGCTTTCAGTGACTATAACAGACCCCAGCCAATGGTCTTTGAACAGAAAGGGGTCTTTGTGCTCACAGTTTCCATCCATGGTCAGTTGGTCTTGTGGCTTTTGGACTTGTAGTAAATGAGGACAAGGGAGGAAGAATTCAGCAGAGCAAAGCTGTTGATTTTTCCAGTCTTTGTCTCAATAATTCACGCTCTCACAGTCCCTCCTCTTCCCCGACAATTGGACTCCTGGAGCTCCACCTGGGGCCTGGCTGAGGATCTCTGCATCCACTTCCATCAGTTATTGGATGAGAGTTCTAGCACGACTGTTAGGGTGTTTAGTCATCTAATCACCAGACTGGGTCAGATCAGGCTTTCTCTCGACCATTGCCAGTAGTCTACAGTGGATGTATTATTGTGGATTTCTGGGGACCTCTCCAGCACTCTGCCTATTCCTGTTCTCATAGAGACAAATACCCAATCGAATTGACGCACACGAACTATGAACCAAAGGCTGTGGAGCCCCCAGCTGGATCAGGCCCTCTGGATAAGTGAGACCATTGAATAGCTTGAACTGTTTGGGAGGCACCCAGTCTGTGGGACCAGGACCTGTCCTTAGTGCATGAGCTGGCTGTTTGGAACCTTGGGCTTACACAGGGACACTTTGCTCAGCCTGGAAGGAGGGGACTGGACCTGCCTGTACTGAATCCACCAGGTTTAAATGAATCCCCAGGGGAGTCTTGGCCCTGGAGGAGATGGGAATGGAGGGGAGGGGCTGGGGGAAAGGTGGGGGTGGGGGCGGGAGCGGGGAGGACAGGGGAACCCATGGCTGATGTGTAAAATTAAAACACATAATAATAATAATAATAATAATAATAATAATAATAATAATAATAATAAAAGCTGTTGATTTTACGGTGAGAGTGAGAGAACAATAGCCCAGGGTCCCATAGTCCCCTTCAAAGGCGTCCCAAATAACCACAAGACTGTTCACTAGGTTCCAGGCCTTAAAAGTTCCACCAGTTCCTAATAGTGCCAAATAGGGATCAAGTCTTTAATACAGAGGCTCTTGGAGCTCATTATTGATACCACATTCTCCTTTAAAGAATGGCCCAGATCTGAATGTAGGTAGAAGGAAGCAATCAACGAAGGAAGATTTTCATGTGACTCAAGAGATGCAGGAAAGTCGATGGAAGTGAAGTTTTGTTTTACAGTCTCCTGTACGACCTTAAATGTCAGAAGGAAAGTTGGTGAACTTTACAGACAACCAGAAACAGCTGAAAGATTAGAACACAACAAAGCAAAGTTTCTTAGTTATTCATTCAGAAGTCATTTCAGTTAGATTAAAGGAAAATGGTTATAGGAAATCATAGGTATGTCCTGGGAATATATTTTTTAATAGAGAAAATAAGAGTAAAGCAGTACTTGGTTCCAGAAGTCAGTATCCATGGTTATCTCTAAAGTGGCGTTTTCAGTAAGTACCACAAAGTGACCAGATCACACTGTTCTGAAACAAAGGAATAAAATGAAAATTCTTAATTCTTACCTGGCATAAATTATTCTAGATAAAGACAGCAACTACTCTAAAGCAGAATTCTGTTTCCATATAGTTTATTGCTTTATTTTAATGCTTTTGTTTTGTGTTATTTTAATGTCAGACATGATTACTTGCTTTCCCAATTTGTAGATAGCACAAATTCCTACCAAATCCTGTAGCTCAATACCCACTGATTTGGAGTTTTAGATTACATAGTACAGTATGATTTTGGAATGACTGTGAGGATTAGCACAAAGACCTGGAGACAAAGGAAGTGTGGAGGGAAAGAGGAACACACAATGGGTCCATTGGCTTTCCAAATTCGGAGTTCCTCTCAATGTTTTTTTTCACAGCATCATTTTTTATGTGACTGTTCTCTCATGAGAGGACCTGTGAGTGGGCTGTAGGAAAGAAGTGTCTTTAATAAAAAACAAGGACTGAAAATGCTTAGATACATACATAATTATACTTTTTCTTTAGGTCTGATGAAATGCGGAATATCCATCCAATGTGTAGCTAAAGTTATGATTGCCAAACAAAACTTTCAGACAGAAACTATGACTGGGCAGATGAACACCAATGAATTTTTTTTTTTTTTTCGTAGATAGGGCCAATTTGTGTGGTCTTTATACCTAGGGGGGAAAAGAATAACACTTAAAGTAGGAATAACAGGAAGAACCAGTTGTTTCTCTAAAATGGAAGGAGACTTGCATTTTGTTGTTGGCTTCCCTGGAAACACATTTGCTAGTGATTTAAGGGAGTTTACTGCTTTCCAGCCTTTAAAAGAGGTTTTAAAAAGTAAAGTTGAGGGTCTGCAGACATGGCTCAACCGTTAAGAGGGAGTATCATTCTTGCATAGGACCTGAATTCAGTTCCCAGCACCCATCTGCACAGTTCACAACTGCCTGTAAGTCCAGCTTTGCACATCCGGAGCCTTTTTATGACCTCTACTGGTACCTGGACTCACATGCACATACTCCTCCTGCCAATGTTATTAAAAATAAAATGTTTAGAATAAAGTTTATAAACAGTTTGTAATCTATTTCTATGAGTATTATCATAGAAACATTTAAGATATTTGAAACAAACATTTTTGTTTTGCCAGTTGAAGCATGTAAAAGGACACAAATGAAACTCACCTAAGGGGGAAAAGGTGCAGGTGTTAAGAGTCTAAGTGGAACTAAGTGTGAACTTCTAGGCACTCCCTTTTCTGTGGAGTTGGGTGGACAACATTTAATTTTCCCAGCTATTGTGTAGGACATGAATGACTGATAACCAGCATTTGAGTTTTGATGTGTAGACTTTCTGTTGGGATCCAGCCTCATGAACATGGAGTCTTACTGAATTGTATTAGCTGGTCTAATGCCATCATGAAAGAGAGTCATGATAACACATACCCCAAAGACTCTCTCTCACCCGAATTCTATTATTAGCATGGAGGATCTGGTGGCCAAGGCCCAAGTACCCAGATACTTTTGTCAGTCAGTCCCCATGATTATCTCCCAGATGGCCAATCAGTAGCTTTTTCTTTGCAATGTTTATGAACTAAATATATTAAGTTAACTCTGTAATTGGTTATTCAATATTCTATTATATGGATGGATCGGAATATTCCTTATAACAAATACATAGATGTGTGTAGTGGATAGCCATCCCAGCATTGGCCTGGAAGTTCCAACCCCCACTGAGGCTTCAGTAATGATCACGCCCACAAGGCGGGGCAGAGGACTGAGCGGAAGACCGAGGATCAAGAGGAGGTCGGTCTCTTGGTTCAGGGACGCTGGACGCAGGAGGTGGACCGAGCAGAGTTCTCCAGAGAACACCGCCGGACTGTGCTATACCTTTGTCAGACCCTGCAACCTACCCCTTCATTTGTAAGTTACCCTACAAAATAAACCTCCCTTTTAACTACGTGGAGTGGCCTTAATAATTTCACCAATAGATGTGGAACTCCTTGCTTATAAAATATGTCACTACATCATTTTCAGAAAGGCTCTAATAATTGCCATTCTTTCTAGCAATTAAATGAGAGTGCCCACAACACTGAGCTTTGCAAAGAATATTATCATTATTGCTTTTTTGGTAAGTTAAAATAAATATCACATTTTAATTACTTGTAATTTTTCTTTTCTTTCTTTTTTTTTTTCCAGAGCTGAGGACCGAACCTAGGACCTTGTGCTTGTTAGGCAAGTGCTCTACCACTGAGCTAAATCACCAACCCCAATTTTTCTTTTTTAATGTAGTTATGTTCTCCAAATTTTTATTATCCCTTTTCTGTTCTTTAAAAACCATCGTCTTTGTTCATTTGTTAATGAGGCCTCAGTGTTTTTCTTTTTCATAAATATAATCTTGAATTAACAAAGCATTTTCAAACTTTTACCCAGATTTTATTCAATTTTTGCAAGTCTATATTTTAATGTTGCAAAGTGTGGTGGTTGGAATAGGTATGGCCCCCATAGATTCAGATGTTTGAATGTTTGGCCCACAGGGAGTGGCACTATTAGGATATGTCACCTTGTTGGAGTATGTGTGGCCTTGTTGGAGGAAATGTGTCATTGTGGGAGTCAGGCTTTGTGGTCATATATGATCAAGCTACTCCCAATGTGGCACATAGTTGTAGTTGGAGAGCTTCTCTCCAGCCCCCGCCAAGCCCTATTAGTCCAACAACCCACTTATAAAATAAACATACAGACATTCATATTATTTAAACTGCTTGGCCATTAGCTCAGGCCTACCACTGTCTGTCTCTTACTCTTATATTTAGCCCATTTCTATTAATCTATACTTTGCCACGTGGCTCGTGGCTTACCAGTACCTTACATCTTGTCATGGCAGCAGCTGGCCATATCTCTCTGCCTTGGCCTTCCACTTCTCAGAAATCTCCACTCTCCTTGTCCCGCCTATACTTCCTGCCTGGCTACTGGCCAGTCAGCATTTTATTTATACAGATCAATATCCACAGCACATAGTCTCCTTCTGCTGCCTGTAGAACAAGGTGTAGAGCTCTCAGCTCCTTCAGCATCATGTCTGCCTGCATGCTGCCATGTCCCGCCATGATGATAAAGGACTAAACCTCTGAAACTATAAGCCAGCCCCAATTAAGTATTTTCCTTTGTAAGAGTTATTGTGGTCATAGTGTCTCTTCACAGTAACAAAATCCTAACTAAATTTCATAGTTATTAAAATATTCAAATTATCTAATAAAAGTTTTAATATTTAAGAATTTTATAGACATATACCATGTATTATAGTTATAGTCACTCTCTTGGAATATATTGCTGGCTTGGTAGAGGTCACAGTCTGCCATGGCCTGGCAGCTTATCTCAATAGCTCAGCAACATGGAGCTCCCTCAGAATGTTTAGGGGCCTGGAGGACTGACTTTATCTAAGAGCTGTCTCTAAACCAGATGCCTGATTCATCTTTAGCTTGACCTTTGGCACAGATTCCTGCTAGAAGACCTGTGTTAGGAGCTCTGCTATAGGACCCTACTGCCACATACTAAGGCCTTGTGATAAGAGCATTTCCACTTAATGCAAAATAAGGTTGGTCCCCAGGCTCCCCAATCCTATATATTCCTCATATTCTGGAATAAAATTGAGCTGATTCACCAAAGTCTGTTTCCCAGAAGACTTCTTCTGTCCATGCTCATGGGCTGTGCGTACAAAGCTTTCTCTTGCCCATTCTGCCTCTTTCTCCTCTTGACCTAATAGGCCACAGGTCAAGAGGGAAAGAGGACCCCCACACCACTCCACCATTTTTTCATGCCACTCCCTCTTAACCACACCTCAACACTTCCCTTTGCAAACTTCCTGATCTTGTTTCTGTTTTTAAATATCCTATTGTGTCTTAATTAGTCCTCACTGTATGTGTATAGGTATGGAATCTACACATCCACTAGAGCTTGGGCAACTCTCCCTAAGAAAAATGACTGTTCTTCTTCCAGCCACCATTAACTGCTAATGACTTTTTAGCTATGAGCTCCACCTCCACCCATAGATGGTCTTGGGCAGGTAATCACAGCTGTTGGGAGTTCATGAGTCCAACAGCTATGTCGTGTCCTTTTTGATTATTTTTATTTCAGGAAATCCTTTACCCTTTTAGTTTAAATACATTTATACTCATTTTCTAAATTTAATTCTTTAACCTATTTGTAATTTGAAACTACTAAGTATTGAAAGTAGATATTTCCAAGAACACAAGTGTCCCCTCTTAGACTGAGTCATGATGCCTTCTATATTGGAAGTGAAAACTATTTTGGAGTCTTTCTGTTTCATGAATGTCTCAGCACTTCACTGATTGCTTGAAGAGACACCATGACCACAATAACTATTAGAAAGAAAAACATTTAATTGGGTCTGGCTTACAGTTTCAGAGGCTTAGTTCATTATTGTCGTGATGAGAAGCATGGCTGTGTGCAGGCAGACATGCTGCTGGAGAAGGAGCTGAGAGTTCTGCATCTTGATCTACAGGCAGCAGAAGACTGTGTGCCACACTGGGCACAGCTTGAGCATATATGACCTCAAAGCCCACCTCCACAGTGATGAATTTCCTCCAACAAGGCCACATATACTTCAACAAGGCCAGTCTTCCTAACAGTGCCAATTCCTATGGGCCAAATGTTGAAATACAAGAGCCTGTGGGGACCATTCCTATTCAAACCACTTCAGGACTTTGGATAAACATGGGCATTCAAAGCTCTCAGAATCCTTTACTGAGTTGCATTATTCTTGTAGTCTGTTTGGTGCAAGATGAAAAATAAAATTATTTCACTTCAAGTGTAAGCACACTTTGGGGGATAGTTTGGAAAGAGACTTACATATATGATTATCAGGCTCTCTCTAGAATTATGCTCTCAAAAAGATGGTAAGGAAGTCATTGTCTAATGTTTCTATACACAGGCAAGAAGTGGAAACTTACAGGTCAGAACATCTCCAGGTAGTAACTCATCAGAAGGTTTGCTAATTATTTGGCAGCCCAATGACCAGGTTGTTATTGTTCCTGAAGAAGGGGCCCAGGCAAACTTGGGTTGTTACTGAGGAAGCAACTTGCATACAAGCTGCTTCTTTCCTGAAGACCATCATCCTGAGAACAAATCTGGCTTTATCTTTTCTTGCTGTCTTATAGTTTTGTTCTGAACCAGACAGACACACAGTGGTAGAAGCAAATATATGTATTTCCCAGTCTTGGCCCTCACAAAACCTTAGCCAGAAATATCCAGAGCAAAAGAAGAGAACTGGAAACTTTAGAGTTGACTTTGTTTGATTTCTAGAACCATTAATCTAGAAAATTTTACTGATACCTTGAAGAGTGTCTTCATGCTTCCTATTGTTGGCCAAGCAGAAGGTTCATGAAGAGAGAAGTGTGGCCCCTTCTACCTGTGGCATAACACTCTCATCTTCCCTTTCTTCCATATGAACTAAGAAGCAAACAGCCAATGTTACCTTTCATGGCCATGACTTCTACCAGTTTTTTGTTTGTTTGTTTGAAGTCAGGGTTTCTCTGCATAGCCTTGGCTAATCTGGAACTAGCTCTGTAAAGAAGTCTGGCCTGGAACTCAGAGATCCACCTGCCTCCTCCTCCCAAGTGCTAGGATTATTAAAGATGTGTGCCACCAACCCTCTGCTACTTCTACTATTTGAGCCACATGCTGATGTTGGTTTGCTGTGACTTTATTTGCACACATAATTTATGTACATATAGGGCATGATCATTTTGGACAATGTTTCATGGCAAGACTTTGAAAAACTCAGAAGATTACAGATACAGAGGCCAGTACTCTGACAAGGGGCAAACATTTCATTCTGAAGTTAATGTCAATTTTTTATATGGACAGTTTTGAGACATTCTTGTCGCATCCTCCCAACAAATATCCAAGTAAGAAAGGCCATTGTACCACAACCTTACTGTAGTGTGGAATAATGAGTGTGTCTCTCACCAAGTTGGATGATGTCAGTGTTTGGACTACCCAGCTTCAGTACGAAAATACTAATCACATTATGATTTGTATAGGCCCTTTCTCTAAAGAGTCAAAGGTACTTTTACAAATAGCAAAACATTTTCCTTATGATAGACTTATTCAGTTTCAGTTTATCAAATACTTGTTATCAATGAGCCAGATCCTGTGGTTGCTGATAGAAAAACAGAACAATCATGAAACATGAGTCTAACAGCTCAGTGATTCTGAAACTTTATGTGCTAAGAAGAATGTTGGGGGCTTGAAAAATGTTTATTTCCTTTCTTCTTAGGTGCTGATTTAGACAGCCTTTGAAAGGACCATTAGTCTTCCTCTTCTTCTTCTTCTTCTTCTCCTTCTTCTTCTTCTTCTTCTTCTTCTTCTTCTTCTTCTCCTCCTCCTCCTCCTCCTCCTCCTCCTCCTCCTCCTCCTTCTTCTTCTCCTCCTCCTCCTCCTCTTCCTCTTCCTCCTCCTCCTCCTCCTCCTCCTCCTCCTCCTCCTCCTCCTCCTCCTCCTTCTTCTTCTTCTTCTTCTTCTTCTTCTTCTTTAAACAAATATTCTGGGTAACTTTGGTGCAGAATTTCTCTGGTACAATTTAGTAAAAGTTTAAGGAAGACCAACTTTGGGATCAGATTGACAAGGTGCTGGTGTCTGAGTTATGAACTATATGATTAAGTGCAAGCTTGTGACTCTTAAGTCACTGAATCTCCATTTTTTTCCCAGTGAGTTTCCTTCCTTATAGAATTCTGAAAAATATTGGATAAGAAAGTTTAAAAAATTCCTTGGTAAAGGGCATTATTAAGACATTCATTAATTGAACAACAGTGAAAACAAAAACAAAAAGTACACACACACACACACACACACAAAGTGCAGATATAAAACAAACAAATAAACTAAACCCACAAAACTCCATGGATCCTATTTTGTGTTGGCCAATTACTCTGGACATGGCACCTGCCCTGGAATATAGTTGATACACCCAGTGACATTCCACTGGAGAAAGGCGATTTTCCCTTTCACAGCACGTACCAATGGCAAATAGCTTCTTGGTTAGTGGTGGGACAGTGTGCAGGTCCATTTCTCAGTGGTGGGCTTTTGTGTGGTTTGAACCCATGCAGGTTGTGTGCATGCTGTCCTCACAGTATGTAGGTTCATATGTATATCAGTTCTGTTGTGTTTAGAAGACACTATCTCCTTATTTGTCTTTTTTTTAAAATATATAATCTGTAGATAACTGAACAGTCCAGAAGGAATTACCTGACTATGAAAGGTAGAATAATGCAGCATCTAAAACTGTGTAATGTTAGGTTCATAGTTGATGGAAGGGACATAGCTAAAAGGAACAATGGACCTGCTGACCAAGAACAGTGTACTAATTACAATAGTTGATACAACTCAGAAAGAGGAAATTGCCAACAGTTTCCCAGATGAACAGCAGGGAGGATCGCTGGTCATCCTAATAGGTTGGAAAGAACATTGGTTTAAAAACTCCTAAAATGTCATCTCAACAAAAGCAAACAAAACAAAACAAAACAAAACAAAACACCCTCTCTTGTTCTGTGTTGATATATGAAAAACATCAATGACAAAAATCTTCCAGGGAACTTTGTCTCCAAAGAACAAAAAAATAAAAATGAAAGATTTAGTAAAGCTGAAAGATGGTCAGATTAAAGAACTCACTCTTGGGGTTACTGCTGTCTTTCAAATGATTTGCATTTACACTAGAAATGACCTGTGTTTCCGTCACATTTTTGTGGACATATGAAGTAATTATATAATTAAACCAACAATTGCTGTTTTATTATACTATTTTTAATGTTACCTTATCTATTCCTATAAAGTGTAAGTTAAGTTTCTAAACAATGGAAACAACTATAATTTTCATTAGAAAACTTTTGCAATATTGGGTATGTGAGTCAATAAAGGTAAATGGAAAATAATAAAAAATGAGTTTACTGGAAAGATGATGACTTTTTAATGAATTGCTTGTTCAAAGTTTGGGCTCATAGGCTAAGGACAAGATGGTGTTTTAGTTGAAGCTGGGAGGCATAGTGACCCTAATTAACTGGATCCTACATTCATATATCTATCTTCTATGGTGTGTGTGTGCATGTGTGTATGCATGAATGTATGTGTGTGTGTGCCTATGTATATGTATGAATATGTGTGTGCATATGTGCGTGCATGCATGTGCGGGTGTGTGCTTTGTAAGTAGGAAAAGACTGGAAAAGAGAACAAGAACAAGTTCTATCTTTAACAATGGTAAGATAGATTGGGGACTGACTCCATTGCACAATTCATCGTGAAGCAGAAATCAAGTAATGATTTGTCACTAGGTGGGTAAATGCCATATTGTCATGCTTTATAAATATTTATAAAATACACATATTTATGTAATAAGTATATCTTATTAATACAATTTTATGGCCTTTCTGTTCAACTAATCAAAATAATTTCCCCTGTGAGTAATAACATCAAGCCACCGAAGGTGGGTCACAGAGTACTTGGAGAGTCTCCTTGTCCTGCACTGGCAAGTGGTCCAGTTACTCAATACGACTTGGCAGAGCTCTCACAGTTTACTCTCAGGACTTTTTCACATTGAACATCCAGGCTGACAAATGTACAACAGAGAGTATAGACTCATTGAAAATATTGGTGAATAAATGGTGCCTATTTCCTAAGGCCATTTAAAAATGGCAATAAGTTTTCAGTAATTATGCAGCATTACTATCCTAGCACATATTTGCTGTGGATATCGCTCTGTGTAAATAAAGTTCTGATTGGCCAGTGGCTGGGCAGGAAGTATAGGCAGGACAAGAGAGAAGAGAATTCTGGGAAGTAGAAGGCTGGGGAGAGAGACCACCAGCCTCCGCCATGAAAAGCAACATGTAAAGACACTGGTAAGCCACAAGCCATGTGGCAAAGTATAGACTAACAGAAATGGGTTAATTTAAGATAGAAGAAGCAGATAGCAAGAAGCCTGCCACGGCCATACAGTTTCTAAACAATGTAAGTTTCTATGTGCTTTCTTGGTTGCGTCTGAGCGACTGTGGGGCTGGCGGGTAAGATAGATTAGTCCTGACTGGGCCAGGCAGGAAAACTCTAACTACACATATTAAGCCTCAATGTTAATTTGTTTACAGGATTAAGAGTTTGAGGCTATATGTGTAGCTCAGAGAAAAGAGTTTATGAAGTAATTATAGATGAGGGTAAAAGACATTTGCTGACATCTACATGCTGGGTAGGTTTGGGGTGCATGTCTTTAATCCTAGAATTTCATTGGTACAGGCAAGCAGATCTCTGTAGGTACAAGGCTAGCTTGGTCAACATAGTGAATTCTAGGCCAGTTAATGCTACATAGTTAGGCACTTTTTTGTTTGTTTGTCTGTTTGCTTGTTTTAATTGTACTGCTAAATTCTGAGTGAGAAGCCAGAAGGGTTTCTGTATGTTAGTTAGCTGCAGCTTTTCCTCATAAGAATATTTAGAATCTGTTTTTTCCCTTTCTAGTTCCTTTTATTCCTCACTGCCCTCTTCCCTTCCTCTTTGTTTTCTCTTCTCTTTTATTTACAGTTGAACTTTACAATTAGAAGTCCTGTTAAGGGGCACAATTAAAATGCCACCCGGCCTGATTTAACATCTGTTGATTTGGTGTATCAAAATAATTTAAGAACTTTGGCAGACCTCACTGAGAAAAATGTAGGCTGGGATAATTGCCCAGCTCACCCTTGGACAAAAGCTTTAATATAAACATGACCCCAGAGGATCATGTACAAGTCCCACCCAGATCCCAGCCTGGCTGTCTTTGTATTATATGGCAAACTGACTTGTTCTTGATGAAGAGAAATAGTCATTAAATGAAGTCAGCAGTTGGGGAGAAAAGAATGTTTCTATAAGAAAACATGTGAAACCTTGCACATAGTACAGTAGTTCCTGAGAATCAACATAATGGAGGCCTAAAGACTGGTTTATTAAAACTGCTAACACTGACTACACACTGTATCTTAGGTACTGATCTATAAATGTGTATGTTGTAATTAATTTATTTCTTACAAGGCACCCCTGTTTTATGAATGTTGAGCTTGTCACTCTTAAAATGGCACAATAGCTTCTCTTTGTGCATGTTTCATGGTTATGTGGTATGTATGTCTCTCTGTCCTATGTACTTTGGATTGTGATTTCTGTGTCAAAGGGGAAAACTTGTCTCCATCTTAGCAGATAAGAGTAGATTACTCTGAGGGGGCAACTGCACAGTTCTATCCTTGCAAGAATACACACAATCCTCATTGCTCCATGTTGTCAGATGTGCCAACTTTGGCCAGCAATTTGAGGGATGTGAAATTGTATCTTCTTTATCTTCGAGCATCACTAATTACTAATGTGTTAGCTAGCATATTGTCATAGGATTATTTGATATTTTGTTTTTCTTTTCTAGGACTTATTTTTATTCTTTGCTCACTTTCTTTTAGCTGGATTTGTTTTGCTAGACTATATTTACTTACATATTTTGTTTATTAATTTTCTTCCGGTTATATAGAGGTTAAATATCCTTTTCCATTTCCCCCTTCTTTCTTCTCTCACCTCCTTTCTGTTTTCCTTAATCATGGTTTTTGATATGAAGTTTTAATATGGTCTATTTATAGTCTTCTGTTTCATAGTTTCTGCTTCTGATCCTGAAGATATAAATGTGACATCCCATATCCCACATGTACCAAGTCCTCATGCCTGTATTGCTCTCCTTTTGGGCTTCTTTTGCCCTGTCCTCTTCCATCTTCATGCTAGTGCAGCATGGCCTCAATTGTTTTTACTTTCTAGTTAGCCAAGGTCAGTGGGATGACTATCCCTATCTTTTTGCTTTTCTTCAATATTGCATTTATTTGTCTTCAATCTTTCTTATTTTTCCATGATATTATATTTAATATTGTTGGCTCTTTTTTCAGTCTTATACATTAGAAAATTGGATTTGTTAGCTTCAATCATCTGACCTTCTGTGAGCTTGAGAGTAACTGAATAATTTAATAGATTAATTTTTGGGTTTAGATTTTTATTTAGTCTTCACTTGTGTTACCCAATAGTATTTTAGCATTTCTTCTTGGCTACTTCTGTTAAATTTATTTACTGTATTTTGTTGTTGCTATTATAAATGGAAGCGTTAATAAATTTCATTTCCTAGGTGTTTGTTGTTGTTTATGTAAGTCATGTTCTACATTGAATTTTTTATGTTATCCATTCAGCAACATTGTTGACATCTTTGATTGTGCATTTGAATGTCAGATCTCTTGAGAAAATGATCATTTTGTTTTCTTTTAAATGTGTTGATACCAAACATATGAAAGACCTCTTGTTATTCATCATCTATTTGTCAGATGCTTTTGTATTCTTGGCTCACAGTGCAACTAGGAGATCAAATACACTGTTCTGCAGACAATGTTATTAATATAGCATTAGTAGGAAATATCCTTTTCTATAGTCCTAAAACTAATGCTCTATTATTTAGTGTCATGTTTCCTACAGCTGAGTAAGAAATTTTCTTCTGTTTTGGAGTAGTCTAGGTTTGATACAACAACAAATGACCTTAATTATTTGCGTGGATTAAAAAGAAAGGTGTGTGATCTCTTTACACCGTTTCTCCTTTAGGGGTCACCTTGGCCTTGAACCCCATTGCCTTATGACAGCAAACAAGGACAATGGAGCTCTCTTTTTTGGGCACATGGAAACAGCTCATAGTGGACAATGTAGGCTTTGGAAGTTTTTGCTTGAGGAGAGGACATAGCTCCATTTACATTTCAGTCAGGTCAACTGTCATGCCTGATTTAAAAAACTGAGAACACACACTCTTCCACTAGTGATGGAACATCATGAAGAAGGGCTACAAATATTTTTAACATGAATGTAATTAATCACAGTGGGTAGATTCAACTTTTATAATCGTCATGTCTAGGAACGTTTTATACAGCATTTCCCCACAATTTCAAATTTATTGACATGAGGTTATTTTTCCTTTCTTTTTTTTTTTCTTTTTCTAAACATGAGGTAGGAATACCTGACTAAAGAAGTAAACTATCAATTCTAAAAGGTCTTACTAATCAATATCAGTTGATTTGGTTAGATTTTATGATTGAAAATTGTTATTTCACAAAGATAACTTGTTCTTCTTTATCATGGGTGTAACTAAAACACCTCCAATAAATATATGCTCTAGGGCACATGCTTTCTCTTTCCTCATATAAACCAAACTTTTGATACTTTTGATATGACAGCATTGGAATAGTGTCTTCCAAGATTGCTGTTATTATGTGTATGATTCTGGGTAATAACTGATTACTAGCGTTTACAGAATGAAACAGAAACAGAAATCTTTCAGAAGACTAATTTTTATAAAAATCATTTAGATTATCACAAAGAGAATTAGTACAGTGCTGGGAAGCGATATGTGGATTTAAGCATACATAGCTGCATGTGTGAGAAGAAAGAGATCTGAGACCATAATAGTTGCCAAAGCTCATGTATAACACGAGGGTGCATGTTCTCTGTTGTGTTAGGTCTACAGGATCTAGTCTATGTTTGTGGTATTTCTGAGCATGCTGTTTTTGTTCTGAGGTGAGTAAATTCACAACAATTTTGTGAGAAGATGAATGTCTATGCTCTTTGCACTCTCAGAAGTATAAAGTCCTCTGAATGAGGTCCTGTTATGGGCAGCATGTGCTCAGCCCAGATGCTTCCCCTTGAGAGAACAAATATGTGTATTCTTAGTTTCCTTCCTCATGTTTTCTTTCTTTCTTTCTTTCTTTCTTTCTTTCTTTCTTTCTTTCTTTCTTTCTTCTTTCTTTCTTTCCTTCCTTCCTTCCTCCCTCCTTCCCTCCCTCCCTCCCTCCCTCCTTCTTTACTTCCTTTCTTTGAAAAGAAAATAAAGGAGTTCTCCTTTATTTGTTATACCAAGTTTCTAAAGTTGTACAACTCAGTTTAGACACTTTTCTTAAAAGATTTACCTTTTTTTTTTTTTTTTTTTTTTTTTGGTTTTTTGAGAGAGGGTTTCTCTGTGTGGCTTTGCACCTTTCCTGGAACTCACTCTGTAGCCCAGGCTGGCCTTGAACTCACAGAGACCCACCTGTCTCTGTCTCCCAAGTGCTGGGATTAAAGACGTGCACCACCATTGCCTGGAGGCAAATTAAAAAATAATTTTAAATTATTTAAAAAGTAATCTTAAATTTTGCCATCTATTTTAAAATCCTATTTTCTATTTAAAATTTTTATTACTTTTTTGAAAGTTTCATACATGTTTTGACTATATTATCCTTTTCCCCCAAGTCTTATCTAATCCATCCTCATTTCCTATCCACCCAATTTTGTGTTTCTTAAAAAAAAAGCCCTTTAAGACCAATTTGTGCTCCCCAAATATTACTGAGTGTGTGGTCTTCCAATGGAGCATGGTTGACTTACAAGGGAATGTTTTTATTAATTCATTAAGAATTTCAAGTACTGTGCCGTAATCATATTTATTCCTAACTCTTCTTGATACATCCACCAAGATCAACCTGTCAGTGCCTCACAACTTTATGTCCTCCTTCTCTTAAAAAAATTACCTCACCAAGTCATATTTCCTCTTCCTATATACTCCTGGGTGTGGGGTCGTCCATCTTAAGACTGTATGGGCTATCAGGAACCTCACACTTAGAGAAAGGCTGACTAGGTTCCCATCCCTGGAAACTATCAGTTGTCAATAGCTCCTTGGTTAAGGTGAAGGCTCATGAGCCCCTCCTCACTTCATGTTAGAATGATGCTTGGCTTAAGACTTCAAATGTTTAAAAGAAAAATAATCTTCTATAGTTTTAAAGCATCATTTTCTAAAAATCTACCAAAATGACCTTGAAGCACGGCAGGAAAAATCCTTGGAGCAGAATGCTAACTCTGCACATGTTGCTAGTTCTAAAATTTAGACAATGGGATTGTCTGATCCTGTTCTCTCAAGGAGTTAACCTACCTGGGCAATGCTCAGAGAAATTCCCAGAACAGTTTTTATTTGGGGCCCTAATATTGCATATTTTTTATATCCATGGTAGATATCCTCCTGGGGGTTGAAGAACTGGAAAATAAATGGAAAAGAGATGATGTATTCTTAAAATTTAAGTTAACAGAGTTTTGGAAGAGTTAATGTAGCCCTTCATCTTATCAAATCACATGAATTCTTTCATTTACTGACTTTTTTCCCCCTGTTTTTCCAGTGTTAGCTTTTGTTTTCATGCTGATCTAGGAGATCACCAAGATTCTCAAATAACCTCCAGTGTTAGCTTCTTTTTTTCATGCTGATCTGGGAGATCACCAAGATTCTCAAATAACCTCCCATCTCACACCTTCAGAACACTCACAGCAATGGTGAGATCATTCAGACCCTCAAGTCAAACAAGAAATAACATAGTTAATTGTATTCTAGGCTAAAGAATTTTAGTAGCTGTCTATAGACTATTCTTCTCAATAACACTTAGATCATTTTTCAGGAATGGTTAAAAGTTTGGTCATAAAATAAGTTTCAATAAATTAAAAAAATTGTAATTATATAGTATGTCTTTTTAAAATTACAATACAATTAAGTTAGAAACAAACAACAAGAAAAACTTCAGAAACTTTACAAATATATCATACCAGGCAACACAGCCTCCACATTCTCCTCAGAACCAGAGAGGGCAACAGAAACCACGAAACAAAATACCCACACAACAAAGACAAGACCAGATATTGGCACCTAGAATTTTAATCTTCCTAGGCTCAGATGCCTTAGATGCCCATGTAAAAACACAATCAGTAATAGCAGGAGAATATGCCTTCATTAGAGCTCTCCAATCCAACCAGAGCAGGCACTGAGTACTGTAACAAGAAAGCACAAGAAAGACCTTAAAATAGCCCTTATGAATTTTTTTTTTCAAGACAGGGGTTATCTAAATAGTTTTGGTGCCTGTCCTGGATCTCGTACTGTAGATCAGGCTGGCCTTGAACTCACAGAGATCCGCCTGGCTCTGCCTCCTGAATGATGGAAGCCTGGGGCCCTTAAGAATATTATTGAGACCCTTAAAGAAGAAATGACTAAGTCCCTTAAGGATATTTAGGAAAACACAAACAAATGTTGAAAGGAAGTGACTGAAACAGTTAAAGATCTGAATGTGGAAATATAATCAGTAAAGAAACACAAACTGAGGGAAATCTGGAAATGAAAAATTTAGGAATTCAAACAGAAACCTCAGAAGTAAGCTTCGCCAACAGAACACAAGAGGTGGAAAAGAGAATCTCAGCCATTGAAGATAAGATAGAAGAAATGGATACATCAGACAAGGAAAATGTTAAATCTAAAATACCATGGCAGAAATATCTAGGATATCTGGGTACTGTGAAGAGACTATATATATGAATAATAGAAATAGAGGAAGAAGAAACCCTTGTGAAAGGTACAGAAAATATTTTTAACTAATTCATAGAAGAGAATCTCCCCATTCTAACAAAGGAGATGCAGATAAAGGTATAAGAAACATACATAACACAAAATAGACTGGACCAGAAAAGAAATCCCCCCACAACATAAGGATCAAAACACTAAATGTATAGAACAAATAAAGAATATTAAAAGCTCCAAGGGGAAAATACCAAGTAACATGCAAACGCAGACATATTAGAAAAACATCTGACTTTTCAATGGAGAGTCTAAAAACCAGAAGGGCCCGGACATATTTGTTGCAGATGTGCCACAGATGCCCACCCAGAATAATATATCCAGAAAGCCAGAAGGAGAAATAAGATATTCCATTGTAAAACCAAATTTAAGAAATATATCTGTCTAGAAATCCAGCTCTACAGAAGGTAGAAGGAAAACTCCAATCTACAGTGGTTAACAACATGGGAGAAATTACAAGGAATACATAATCTCAGATGAGTACATCAAAAGAGAGGAAACACCCACCCAACACACACACACACACACACACACACACACACACACACACACACACATCATCATCATCATCATCATCATCATCACCACCACCACCACCACCACCACAACAACAACAACAACAACAAAATAACAGGAATTCACAAACACTGCTCATTGAGATCTCTCAACATCAATGTCCTCAATCCCTCAATAAAGACAGAGGCTAACAGATTGGATGTGACACAGGATCCATCCTTCTGCTGCATCCAAAAAACATACCTTACCATCAAGGACAGAAATCACTTCAGGGTAAAAGGATGGAAAAATTATTCCAAACAACAACACAAACAACAGAAAACTTACAAACTTACTGAAACTGAACAACTTTCTATGGAATGACTAATGAGTCAAGACAGAAATGAAAGACTTTCTAGAACTGAGAAAATTCTTCCCTAAAGTTATGGGGCACCATGAAGGTGGCTCTAAGAGGCAAGTTCATAACACTTATTCCCTACATAAAAAGAAATCAAGAGATCTCACACAAGTAACTTAACAGCATATCTAAGAGCTTGAGAACAAAAAGAAGAAAACATACCCAAAGGTGGTAGACAGCAAAAAATAATCAAACTCTGAGTTAGACAATAATGTAAAAACAAAATATTACAAAACATCAATAAAACAAAGTTGGTTCTTTGAGAAAATCAATAACACTGACAATCCTTTAGCCAAATTAACTTAACGGATGGGGGGATCTCAATTAAGAAAATGAGAGACTGTAAGGCTGATATTACAGCAGACACCAGGGAAATCCAGAGAATCATAAGGACACACTTTAAAAACCTATACTCCACCAAACTGGAAAATCTAAAAGAAATGGGTAACTTTCTTGTTACTCCTATCAAAGTTAAATCAAGATCAGAAAAGCAATTTAAACAGACCTAGTGAAATAGTATCAATAATTAAAAATACCAGAAGCCCAGGGCCAGTGGTTTCAGCAGAGAATTCCACTAGACTTTCAAAGAATATTTAATGCCAATACTCTTCAAATTATTTCATAATATAGAAGGGGAAGAAACCATTGCTCAATTCATTTTTTGAGGCCACAGTTACACATGTATCTAAACCACATGAAGACCCAAGAGAATGAATTACAGACCAGTTTCCCTTATGAACATAGATGCAAAAATTCTTAGTAAAATACTTGCAAACTAAATCCAAGAATACTCACCAAATACTCATCCAAATACTCATCAAATACACATCCAAAATAGCACAATCCACTATGAGATGACACATCTAATGGCAAGATCAATAAAACAAGTGACAGTTCATGTTACCAAGGATGTAGAGTAAGGGGAACACTCATCCATTGCTGGGGGTGGGTTTAAACTTGTACAGCCACCATGGAAACCAGCGTGGCAGTTCCTTAGAAAGATGGGAATCTATCTATTTCAAGATCCAGCTATGCCACTCTTGAGCATATACCCAAAAGACTCTACATCTTACTGCAGAGACAATTATTCATCCATGTTCACAGTTGCTCTAGTCATAATAGCTAGAAATTGGGAACAAACTGATGTCCCATAGCAGAAACATGAATAAAGAAAATAGGTTCATTCACACAGTGAAGTATTACTCAGCCATTAAAACAATAAAATCATGAAATTTTTAGTTAGATTGGTGGAACTAGAAAAAATTACCCTGAGTGAGGTAACCTCGATCCAGAAACACAAATATGGTATATGTTAGCTTTATGTGGATAATATCTCTTAAGTCAATGATATCAAGCTACAATAAACCATGGAAGTTAGACACAAAGTAAGGGAATAGTGTGGACAGATAGATCTCTTTAAGAGAAACAGAAGAGATTGTTATGTTTGGGTGGGTGGGTGGGAACTGGAACAGGAGGATTGAGTCAGGAGGGGAAGAGTAGAGGGGACTGAAGGAAGGAATATTAGAAGACATATCTAAAATCAAGGGCCATTTGGGTAGTATGGAAACCAAGTACTGTAGAAGCATCCTAAAGCATGTACATAAATGAAGACAATCAAAATTGCCAAAAAGTGGGTGACAGAGCCCCAACTGGCCATTTCTTGCCACAAAATAAAGTTTCCAGTACCAGGATGTGGTTACATATAATTCAGTTATTGGCCAAAGGGATCCCATGGGACTCCTCAAATAATCCAGGTGGTTGCTAAGCCTATTGGTTGCTCTTCATAAAATGTTGGCAACCCCCCCACCCTTTGCTGGAAACAACACCTGCATAACCCATTAAACATTGAAAAATTAAACATTCAGAAATTGAGCTGTGCCTACATAGAGCCTTCATACCTACATTTCAGCATCTTTGGTAAGAAAGTACTCTGCATGTTATTAAAAGAGGAGAAATGTTATCACCAATCCAGCCATTAAACACTTTGATCTATAATGGTGTCCTACTTGCAAAATATGCTAGGGCAATGGTAGCACAAAGCTTGTTAAGTAACCAACCAATGTCTGATTTGACTTAAGGCTCGCTCAAGGAGATGGAATCCATACCCCAAAACAGCTTGTGTGACCAAGAACCTAAGACTAGATAGTTTAGAGACCTAGGGTTTTTACATATCAAATGCTAATGTTCTAAAAAAGGAACACAAACAAAATAGCATAAAATTGACTCCTAATAACATTCTGCTATACTCATAGATAAGAACCTTCTTCAATCATCAGAGAAGCTTCCTTCTGCAGCAGATGAAAATAAATAGAAAGATCCACAGCCAGTCATTATACAGAGAGTGAGAGAAACATTGGAACACTCAGCCCTGAACAGGATGTCTCCATCAAATAACTTCCTTCAGGCTCAGGGAACACTGCAGAAGAGGGACAGAATACATGTAAGAGCCAAAGGGGACTGAGGACACCAAGAAAACTAGGTCCTCTAAATCAACATGATCTGTAGCACGAATCTTAAAAGTTCTTATTAATAAAAACAAACCTGGAGCCAGGTATTGGGGTTAATGCTGGAAGATCAGAGAAGCAGAACAAGCCACAGCCACTTCACCTCGCCAATTCCTCAGCTGATTCTGTTTCGTTAGACTGGAAGCCCCTGAGTCCTCATCCAAATAGATCTCAGCTGAAATGCTGCTAAAAGCCTAAAAGCTTAACCAGCTCTAGTTCCTCATCCTCATGCCTTAAATACCTTTCTACTTTCTGCCATCATGTCCTGGGATTATTTCCAGTGTGGCCTTGAACTCACAGAGATCCAGAGAGATTTCTGCCTCTGGAATGCTAGGATTAAAGACATGTGTGCCACCATTTTCTGGCCTCTATATCTATTGGCTGTTCTGTTTTCTGACCCCAGATAAATTTATTAGGATGTACAGTATTTTGGGGAACACAATATCACCACCATGATCAATGCACATATGAACTCACAGAGACTGAGGCAGTATGAACAGGGCCTGAATGGGGCTGTATCAGTGGACACATGCTCCCACCCCTAGCCCATAGCAATCTTCAATTGATCACAATTTGTAAAATAAAATTTCGTTTTCTCCAAGGGAGAACAAACTCTCACTGGTAAACAAACTGCTCTAAAGGCTAGGTTGCATGCCCAGCAATAGATGACCAACTGAAAAAGAAGTCAATGGTATCTTTGGAGAGTTTTTGTTTCACAATGTCATGCCAAGGATCCCCCCACTCCCCTTTTTTTTAAAAAAAAAAACTTATTATTTTTTAATTTAATTTTATTTATGTATGTTTTTCTTCTCTCTTTTACCCTACAGGTCCTCTGCATATATATTATGGCTTCTGGTTTAGTGTTTTTATGGGATTCCTAAGTGTGTAATCGAGTGTGTCTTTTATTCTTGTGCTTTTCTCGAACGCTTTTCTGTGTGTTTGTTTTGTCCAATTCTGATGTGTTAATTTTTGTTTTGTCATACTATATTATATTTTATTATTATCCATCAGATGCCAGTTTTGTTTTCTAATGAGAGACAGAAAGGTGTTGGGTTCAGATGAGAAGGAAATTGGGCAGCAACTGGGAGGTGTAGAGGGAAAGGAAACTATAATCAGGATAAATTATGTGAGAAAAAATCCATTTTCAATTAAAAAAGCAAAAGACAAAAGAAATGAAGGGATAAAGGAAGAACTCAAGAATAGAATCAATCATTTTTATGATTGTAAGTAGAGACTAAATGAAAGTAGAGACTAAATCTATAGGATAGAGCAAAAATAGTGCTGTGAAACTTTCTAACAAATCAATGCTTACATAAAAAAAATCAGGAAGGTCCATCAAAGAGCCAGACATAGAATCTCAGGAAACAGACACACCAAACTACAAATTAAGAGACGGCAACAAATAGTGAAGAGGAGAAATAAATGAAACAAAGACTACAAAATAATGCAAAAATCCCAATGAGGCACACATAAAATAGACAAATCCTTAACTAGACTAAGACACAAAGAAGACTCAAATAAGAGAACTCAGAGATGAAAAGAGATTAGAACAGACCCACAGAAGTACAATGCATCATTCAGCATTGTTGCAAGTACTTACATTACAAAACTCTGGTATCCTAGACGAAATCAATAAATTTTAAGACACATGTACCTTAACAAGACTAAATAATTTGGAATAGAAAGCCTGACCAGACTGAAAATGAGTGTCAGTGTTGAATGAGTGGTAAAAAGTTCCCTATCAAAGAAAAGCCTCTAGTCAGAGAGTTACACTATGGAATCCAGCAAACAATGAAAGATGAACTAATATTGATTATTATCAGTGTATTTGAAGAGGTCCATATTATGTTAATAACCACTCAGAGACAAACACACAATAAATGGAAATTATAGGCTGAAAATTTTGAATAACATAAATGCCACCATTCTCCCAAACACAAACCAAATCCAATAGCATATTGGAAATCTTGCAAGAGAAAAAGATAAGGGACATTCAAATTAGAATAAAGAATTCAAATTGTCACTGCATATAATGTGATCTTATATATTAAAAGCCTAAAAACCAAGAAAGATCACAGAACTGATAAATGAATGAGGATACAAAGTCAACATACTAGAATCATTAGTATTGCTGTCTGTCAGTCAATAACAAAGGACTTGAAATAGAAACAGAGTAGCAATCCCATTTATAAAAATCTAAGACATTATCTTGGAGTAAATTTAATGAAAGAAGTGAAACATCTCTTCATTGAAAATTATAAAACATTGATAAAAGAAATGGAAGTCAAAATGATTAACTGGAAAAGACATTTCATGTTTTTTGGGACTGAAAATGAATATTGTTAAAATGCCCATAACCACTCAAAGTGATCTACAAATTAATCTCCATGAAATAACCATGTTCTTCACAGAACTAGGGGAAAAAATTCTAAAATTTGTGAGGAACCCAGCCCCTCAATATCTAAATTCATCCTGATTATAAAAGAAGGTGGTATGATGTCAAAACATACTATAAACTGTAATCATCAAAATGGCACAGGCTTGACAAAAATAAAACCTAATCCAACCCTCTGACCCTCTAGAAATTAATATATGTTCACTATATAAAATATATTCAATTTGTTCCAGTGTCTCACAAATTCCATTCCACCATAGCATCAAATCAAAATTCAAAATCTCATAGATAATGTAAGTCAGTAAAGATGGTTTTTATGGGTATATTTTTACTTTATCTGTTGACCTCGGTTACTGAATAAACACTCACCTGCTCTTATCCTATGATGATATAAGTGACCAGGAGTGGTGATGGGCCTCATTTTTTAAAAATAGAAATCCATAAAAGTAAAAAGAATCATTGGTTCAAAGTTTTGAAATACAACTGGAAAGATCCCTCAGGGTATCTAAGCCTAAGAATGTTTCCCAATGACTCTCAGTTCTCCTCTGGGCTTCTGGTTCCACATTTTTGGAATCCCTTCTCCCCACTTCCTGCCAATAGAGTTTTGTGAGTGCAATTGCTTTTCATTTTTAACTTCTTTTTAGACTTAAATCTGTGTTGTTAGTATTTCTGCAGATATGGCTTTTCCATGGCACAGGATTTCAGCCTTTAGGCAGATCCAAGCTCACATTGTACATTGAGACAATCTTTATGTATTTCACTCCTGAAATAGCTGAGGGCCAACACTTTTAAGCTTTCTGATGTTTGTCTTTTTTTATTGCAAAGTTCTTTGAAGCAAGTCTTTAATGTCTTGTGACTTAATATTCATCTTAATTTCCCCCTAAGGTTTGAACAAAAAGTCATCTATTGCCACACTCCACTCATTCTGCCATGATTTCAAAAGCAAGAGTAACTTGAACAGCTTTTACCACCAATGAGATAAACTAACAGTTTTCTAAACCATCAAATTGTGGTTCTTTTTGTGTTTAACAATTCTATCACATTTCTGCAAATATTAAGTTAAAACCAGACAGCATTTTCAACAGCTAGCTTGGGAATGTCAGGTAAGTAGTTTCTTATTTACAAATGCTTTCTGTATAAATTCAACCTAAGAGTCTGATCATCTTTCTTTCATGAGAGCATAATTAACCTCTTCTGATCTTATTTTGAGTTTCCTGAGCTGTGTGCTTAAGATCTATAGTTCGACTTACAATGTTTTTAGGCAGTCTATGTTGTATCTATCAGGTTCCTTAGATGTCTCAAACTTCTTTGAGCCTTACTTTCTGTCTAACTTGGTATATGCTTTCATTTTGTGTTTCTGCTATGTGAGGCAGGTACCTCACTCTGGGTTCCAATCTCTGCATTAGTTTTTCCATGGTCTTGTAACAAATACTGCACATGAAATAGCTTAAGGCGGCATATGTTTACTGTTTGAAGATCAGATGTCTGGGAAGCTGAGGTTTATAATTAGCGACTTCCAAAGCTGAAATTAGGAGGTTGCCTGGCTGGGCTCAATTTGGAGGAGCAGAAAAAGTTATTTTTAAGCCAATTCTGATTGTTGGTAGAATTAGTTGCCTGTACCTATTATAGAACTGGGGTTCTAGTCTCCTCATTTCTTTCTATGCAATGTCTATTTCCTGTTCCTGTGTGTGAAAGGAAAATCGGGTGAATGGTAAAGGATAATAGAGTGACTGAAGTCTGGTGGAAGGATGGGCTATTTCTAGAGGAAGCCTCTTTATTTTGTATTTATAAAGTTATCATGACTCTAGAACTTCTCTGTTTACAAGACAGTTACATTCTATGTTCTAAACTCAACTAACATTCAAAATTTGAGATGCTTATACCTAATATTTATGGTCATATAATTAAATTAGGATAAAATATATGTTACAACATAAAATAATTGTAGTGTATTTCCATGCTTTCTTTTTATTTATTTATTTTTTTTGTATGTGGAGCTGAGGATTGAACCCAGGGCCTTGTGCTTGCTAGGCAGGCACTCTACCACTGAGCTAAATCCCCAACCCCATTTCCATGCTTTCTTAATTTATCTTTCTTTCTTTAGTTATTCCTATTATAAAAACCAAGAAAAACAAGCAAACAAAAATAGAAAAAGCTGAACAACCAACATACTTTCTTTTAAAATGTATCTTTTAAAATATGCTTTACTGTGTCCTTATCCCAGAGGATATTGTGCGTCCTTATTAATTTAGAACTTGTTACTTCATAAATTTGGAATGATGAGTTTTATAAAGTTGTTCTCTATTCTAAAGTAAAATATCTCTTTTTATTCAAAATTTTCTTCATTAGCAATATTTCCTCTTATGCTGATTAGTTCAGCTAATGCTCCATAGAATATCTTACCTTAGGCTGTCAATATTTTAGGCCATGGCTGTGAATTGTGAGAGACTTAATTTCCTGAGGAAGATAGTTATATATATATATATATATATATATATATATATATATATATATATATAATCTCAGGGATATAATTTATTAACTTGAAAGTATGAAGAAAAATGTTCTGGATGCTGGAATCTCTCTAGTAAGGCAGGGGCAGGAAGAAGCAAGGTGTAAGAACAATGTAGATTCGCTACCAGTCAACCAGTCATCCAGGGTTTTTTTTTTTTTTTTGAAGGTGTGCAAAAATGGACTAGCACAGTGTTTCTGAAGACTTAATGTTTGAGCTGTTCTTCTGAGACACTTTAAAGATGCTGATTCTGGTTCAGTCCTACAAGGTAGGCTGCTTGAGATGGAGGGGTCTCAATAACAAATGTCCCCAGGCTTCCGTCATAGGGAGCCAGAGTGGAAGATTTGGTTCTGAACATTGGTTCACATAAGGGACACCTGGAGAACTTTGAAAGATCCTGAGTTTCCACATTTGTATCTAAAATCTACTGAAACAACTCAATCAATCAAACAAACAAAACCCTCATCTATGTTGAAGATTCTGCTGGCTGATTGATGAGCATTGAGTGATTGCAGAGAATTGGAAAGTTGCATATCCAGAGTCAAAATTATCTTGGGTTATCTTTAGTCCCCTTAGTAGCTGTTAGTTGACTGCCCTTGTATCTAATCTAACTATCTTTCAACTATCAGGTAAAGCCGGTGGAATATGTCTCAGTAGACCATTAAAGTCTACCAGCTGTGTCTCTGTGTCATCAGAATGCATCTGGAACCTCCAGCAGCAATTTCTTTGCTTGTGGTAATCTGCCTATCTGATATGCCCACTAATATATTCAGTCAATGCATTGATTTATAATTTTCTTTTTATTTGTGACTATAAAATGTAAGTAATACCACTTCCATCATGGACCATAGTCATTTGGGGCAATCTGAATGCATATTCTGGTGCCACAGTCACCCATATTTTCCCCCAGAATAAATTTTATCTTATTTCCTTTTGAGTGAGAGCTGTGTATTGCATCAATGCTAAGAACATTTAAGATAAGGTCTTGCTGTTCAGAATCAAGTGTCTCTGTCTTAGGTCAGGGTTCTATTACTTCAACAAAACACCATCACCAAAAGGTAAGTTGGGGAGGAAAGGGTTCATTTGGCATATACTTCAGCACTGCTGTTCATCACAGAAGGAAGTCTGGACAGAAATTCAAGCAAGGCAGTATCTCAGAGGCAGGACACCATGCAGAGGCCATGGAGGGGAACTGCTTACTGGCTTGTTTCCCAATGGCTTGCTCAGCCCACCTTCTTAAAGAACACAGGACCAGCATCCCAGGGATAGCACCACCCACCATGGGCTGGATCCTCACCCACTGATCACTAAATGAGAAAATGCTTTACAGCTGGATCTCATGGAGGCATTTCCTCAACTGAGGCTCCTTCCATGGATGTCTCTAGCTGTGTCAAGCTGACACACAAAACCACCCATTACAGTCTCTGTGTTTTAACTTCCTCCCTCCCTGAGGGTATATTAATGTCCTGCTGCACCTGGAAAGCCACTGGTAGAAGACTATAGTTTTCCTCCCTCCCCATTGGCAGGAGCTGGTGAATTGCCTCCAATGGTACTTCAGAATCACCCAGAAACTAAAACTCAAATTACTACATTACAATGGAGTGCAGCTGAGAAAACAAGATGCGCACCACATTATTAAAGAACAAAACAAAACAAAAAAACCCCAGCACACAAAAGATATGTTTGGCTTCATAGATCCTCAGAAATGTTTTTGTTTCTGTCCTTGCGTAATTTTGTTATTGAGTTCCCGTAGAAGCATATCTTGGGAATAGTGGTTGAAGCAAGAAAAATAAGCTCTTAAGAGCCTCCCTGCATGATCCTGGATTGATGGGAAGCCCGCCGTCATTTTCACAGTGGCTTGTCTGATCGTCTGGGGATAGTGGGATTTCAGAGAACAGAGCTTGTATGATGGTCCTAATTTACCCTGGTTCATTCCTTACAAAATGAGTTTCTCCATATCACAGTTCCTTGGACAGGTAATAAAACCTGCATTCCCCACGTGTACAGAAAGTACCAGTTGTAATTTTAACGTATCAGCAACTCAGAATTGCTTTCCTTTGTTCGGGCCAACTGCATTGGTCATTATTATTATTATTATTTTAACAAAAGACAACTTAAAATCAGTCTGCCTGAATTAAACAGAAGTAGTTTATTTAAAAGGAAGTGTGCAAGGAGGGATAAGCCTCAAGGTATGATTACAAAGAACCAGAATTAAATTTAAAAGCTTAGGAACCATGCCCACACCACACTGTCAAATTCATCTGAGGGGAATCTACAGCTGCCAATGGGTGTTGGCATTTCCCCAGGCTGCACTTTGCACTTGGTGTTTGGAAGCTGGGCATGCTCCTACCTCCACTCTTAGTAGAAAATGGATTGTTTTCTTTATTGCTCACTAAAGACTTCCTCTGGAATATGTGGCTGAATTTCTAGATTGCTCCTAACTGTGGGAATATTTTCTACCTTCTCAAGGCAGTTCTTAAATGGCAGGCAATCACTCAAGCACCTGAAGTACATTCAAACACTGGTGGGGGCGGGAGAAAAACACACTACTGATCTACTACAATGTAGGCATTGTCATCCATTTGTAATTCAAGTTAGTAAAAACAGCATCAATTTTATTTCACTGCAATAAGGATTTGATCAGTTTCTACTATATATTATAAGCAAATGACAGACAAATAGCCTGGAATAGATGGGCTTACAACTTAGGAAATGTTACACATAAATTATTTTAATATAGTTTGCAAAAGATAATGTATTGATGCATATATACAAGAGAAGACTTTACTATTACAAGTTGTATAGTGTACAAAGTGAGAGAAAACAATATACCATTTTAAAGATCATTTGCCATAAGTCCAATCAGGTTCAGTGAAATTACTGCTATGGGCATTGTAATTTTTTTTTTTTTTTTTTTTTTGAGACAGAATTTCTTCGTCTAGCAGCCCTAGCTGTCCTGGAACTACCTTTATAGACCAGGATGGCCTTGAACTCACAGAGATCCTCCTACCTCTGCTTACTGAGTGCTGAGATTAAAGTTGTGAGCCATGACTCCCCGGCTGCATTGTATTATGTTAGTGCTTTATTGTATCTTGCCAAATGTTCAATGAACCCTTCAAGGACAAATTTCTATCCTTTAAATTTTTGTATTGTTCATTGTATTCAGTACATAAATGTACACATGTTAATAGTAGTATTCTAAGTATTTTTTGCTAATTGCGTTGCTTTGGGAAATGTGTAGTCTGGGTATCCCTAAGGTACCCGACAAACTATGAAACTAATACTGGAAAATAATGTTCTTGGTTATTAAAATCAGTCATCATTAGTAACTGGTGAAGCATTTTTGTTAAATCTATCAGGAGACTAAGATTTTCTAATTCAAGATATAGCTGGGACAAGATGTTAAAATGAAATTTAAAAACATTAACAGTTGTCTAGTATTACTATTGCTGCTCCATATTTAAAGAATATTCATTCACTGTCTAGTTCAAGTATGTACCTATTTTTGGTTACAGAATGGGGATATCTTCTAAGTTTCTAGTGTCTACCTAAGACCATGGTAGTGCTGTTGTTTAAATGAGTAATGCTCCCCATATGAGTATGTACTTGTATGCCTGGTCCTCAGTTGGTTGTTGTTAGAGTTTTCCTGCCTGGCCCAGTCAGGACAAATCTCTCTTACCCGCCAGTCCCACAGTCACTCAGACCCAACCAAGAAAGCACACAGAAACTTATATTGCTTACAAACTGTATGGCCGTGACAGGCTGTTTGTTATCTACCTTTTCTATCTTAAATTAACCCATTTCTGTTAGTCTATACTTTGCCACATGGCTTATGGTTTACCAGTGTCTTTACATGTTGCTTTTCATGGCAGCGGTAGGCGGTGTCTCCCTCCAACCTTCTACTTCCCAGAATTCTCTTCTCTCTTGTCCCGCCTATACTTCCTGCCTGGCCACTGGCCAATCAGAACTTTATTTACACAGAGCGATATCCACAGCACTTCCCCTTTTCTTTTTTTTTAAAGGAAGTTTTTAACTTTTACATAGTACAATTACATATAACAAAACAATTATCTAGCAAGAATTACAGTTACAATATTAAAAAAGATATCCTATCTATCTTATATTTGTGAGTCTAAGGTTTTATATCTAACTTATCTTGTATCATAACTGAGGAAATTATAACTATCTAGTCTTCAACCACATCAAAGACCTCAGAAGGATATAATATTACCTGAGAACCGGGAGAAGGATGTAAGCATTTTTCAGGAGTCTTGCAAGAGTAGACAGAGACAGCTGGTAGCCTGGACAGTCACCTAATGTTCCTTTGTAAAGTTGGGGCATCTGTTTTCAGCCCACAGGGCTAGAGTCTCTTGGTCACTTCTCTCAGTGTCCTGTAGAATGTCTGGCAGTTTCCTCTGTGAAGCAGGAACCTGAAGGACCATTTTGTCAAACAAATTTTAGTGGTCACCTTTCTATGGGTCCTGCATGTCCAGTTGATCAAGCAGTCCAGGCAAGAACAGTTTCTTGCCCAAATGGCTATTTTTGCCAATGTGAAGATAAACTCCATATGAAGTGTCTTCAATGCCCATCCTCCTCTCTGAAGTAAATTGGTGCCGCCAGGAGCAGACATGTCTCACTATCCAGAAAGTCTAAATTTTAAAAATATTTTAAATGCCATATTCTGTAGGTCTTTGAAGTGTTTGAAGATTACCTGTCTATCTGATATCTCTGTGTATACCTAGAAGACTTAACTAACATGGCTATGAGTATGATTATCATAGATGGCCAATTATTAATCTATTTTTAATTATCCATTATAATTTTAAATGAGTTGTACAAACATAATACCTTAAACAATAGTAGAAATATGCACACAGTATAAAAAAATTAACTTTAGTTTGTATCAATAGACTAAAATCTATACCAATGTAAAACATTTTAAATGAGTTGTTGTTCTTTAGAAGTTCATTAATCTACCCTTTTATCCTATCATCTCTATATCATATCCCCATTTTAACTTTAGAAAGAGATTGCATTTATAATCAACCTGTTTTAAATAAAATAGTGGTTTTTCTCTGTCCCACATCAGAGGGCTCTTCTGATTTGGGACACAAGAAACTCTTAACCTTTTCTTTTAACAATATGTCTGGGTTTAGAGAAGGAGTGAGCCAATTCCATCTCCAAAGCCAGCTTGATAATTTTGGGAATGTGGGCGTAGTTTCTCTTATTACTTCCTGCTGGAGGGGGGTGCTGTATCTTATGGGGATACAAAGAAAATTTTAGGATTATGGAGTAGTCCATTAGGGTGAACCTCTGAGCCAGTTGTCTTGAAACCATTTTGGATGTCGGATCATCTGGGCCATGGTGTCATTGGAGACCTTTCAGGTGGTCTTGGCTGATCAAACCTGATGTATCTTAATCTGGAACAAATCCATAGCCTCTGGCTTTCTGTGGAAACAAAAGCAGAGACTCTCTTCCAAAGCAACATATCCTTATATCCAAATTTTGAAGTCAAGGTACCTTTAAAATTTACAAATTTGTTTAACTCAATAGCTTTTACGATCAAATCTTTTTCTTTAGTTAAAAATCCCAAAGATAAGACAAACCAGATTCTCTGTGTAATATCCATCTTTGTAAGACTGAAACACCACTGTGGCTGCTGGCTCTGCCCACCTCAGCTTCCCAACATGGCGGTGGTACAGTTTACCACCAGCTCTGGGTCTGGAGCCATGTGTACCATCAACTATCAGAAGCAGTTCTATCAAAGCAGTGCATAGCCCAGAAACTTTTTTTCTTTTTTTAAACTAGCAAAGACTAAATCTACCACGCAGCAGAGTAAAGTGCCATTTGTAGACTCCTCATTCCCACCACACTGCAGGTCAGACGCACACGCCAGGAACCCGCCATAGTAGCTGAAACCAGCAGGCTGCCGCTAACTTGAGAGAGACAATTAGGAAGCTGTTTTTAGCTCCATCTTAGAATCTTTTTTTTCAGGTTTTAGGTGGAAACTCTTGCCCCATGTTGGGCGCCATTGGTTGTTAGAGTTTTCCTGCCTGGCCCAGTCAGGACAAATCTCTCTTACCCGCCAGTCCCACAGTCACTCAGACCCAACCAAGAAAGCACACAGAAACTTATATTGCTTACAAACTGTATGGCCATGGCAGGCTGTTTGTTATCTACCTTTTCTATCTTAAATTAACCCATTTCTGTTAGTCTATACTTTGCCACATGGCTTATGGCTTACCAGTGTCTTTACATGTTGCTTTTCATGGCAGTGGTAGGCGGTGTCTTCCTCCAACCTTCTACTTCCCAGAATTCTCTTCTCTCTTGTCCCGCCTATACTTCCTGCATGGCCACTGGCCAATCAGAACTTTATTTACACAGAGCGATATCCACAGCAGTTGGTAGTGCTCTTTGGGGAAGTTATGGAACCTTCAGGAGTTGCAGCTTTGCTGGAGGAAGGGGGTATGTTTTAAGGGTTTGTAGTCTGAACCCACTTCCTGTTCTCTCTTTCTACTTCTTGTGTGCTGATAAAATATGATCAGCCAGTTCCTGTTCCTGTCCCCATGCTTTCCCTGTCTGTTGCCTTCTGTGCCTTTTGAGCCATAAGCTAAAATAAACTCTGTCTTCTTTAAGTTGCTTTTGGTCAGAGTATTTTATCTCAGTAAGAGTAGCTAGAAGAGGTGGAAGGAAATTATATATTTGAATAGATATACACATGGACTCAGGAGAACAACATGGAAAATAATATAACCTTCTAGGAATATAAACTCATTGGAGGTAACTTAAGTAAAAAGGAAAGTTTAAAGGATGCATGAATTATTTAAAATAGAAAACTCATGACCAATGAACAGCCTATAACTAGAAGTCTATTATGAATTTAGGAGTCTATTTTGTACCTTATCTCTGTTCCTTCACAATGTGTATACTTGAGAGTGTTACTCTAATGATTCCAGTGTTTAAATACTGCTGACTCAAGTTGGAAGGAGCTTTTCCTTTTTAGAAAACCTTTTTCTCAGTTACCTTTGACATGTATTCTGACCCAGATTTGATGGTGAAGGCATTTCTTCCTATTATGACATTTTCAAGCTTATCTGTAGGTCAGGTTTGCCTAGAGTCAGTATTACATCTTAGAAAGCCATCACCTGCTGTGGCATATAGTCTAAGATGTGTTACATTCGTTTGTACTGGGAGTATTTGTTTAACGATGCAAAGATGTGTTGTATTCTTTTATGTTGCATTTGTTTAACTCTGTGAAGCTGTGTTACCTTGCCTGTCTAAAACACCTGATTTGTCTAATAAAGAGCTTAATGACTAATTGCTAGGCAGGAGAGAGAAATAGGCAGGGCTTCCAGGTGGAAAGAATAAATAGGAGGAGAAATCTAGGCTCAGGAAGAGAAGAAAAGGAGGAGAGAGAAAAAGGAGAAGAAGAGGAGGACACCAGGGGCAGCCACACAGCCAGACATGGAGTAAGAAGAGAGCAAGGTATACAGAATAAAGAGAGGTAAAAAGCCCAGAGGCAAAACATAGTTAACGGGAAGTGGGAGTGGATAGTTTAAGTTACATTAGAGAAGCTGGCTAGAAATAAGGCAAGCTAAGGCCAGACACTCATATGTAAGAATATGTCTCTGTGTACTAATTTGGGAGCTAGATGGTGGGCTCCCAAAGAGTTAAAAAGAACAAACAAACAATTACAGTCACCTCTGTGGGTATGCTGAGCACATGTTGGGCTGCAAAAGCCAAAGATGGCACTGGGAGGAAGTGAGCTGGGTGTGGACTTGACTTGTTGACCCAAAATTATGATTGGCTCTTGGGATCAGGAGATCCCAAGTAGGTGCATGACCTCCTCATGATCATCATGCTGAGCTATGCCCAGAGGGGTTCATGGATATGTTGTGATTGGTAGAAGGAAAGCTGGCTTGTGGTTTGGTGTTTTATAAAGGGTGTGCTGATGCTTAATAAATGAGTTCCTGCTTGACAGGGCTCCCCACTGCATCTGATGGTCTCCCAGTCCTGGGAGGCTGAGTGACAGGCCAGAGGCTTACTCCTCCTCCTCAGTCAAGGTCTGCTGGGTGGGGTCAGGGGAACCCCACAACCTTTCTCCTTTACCCAACTTTCAGCTGCCTTATATACTCTTACCATGTATCTGGACAGTATTCACTTAGTCCAATATCGTCTCCTAGCCACATTGCTTTTGATGATATAATTAATCCCCTTGTCAATAATAAGATATATGTCTTCATTTCTCAAACTGTTTTTGGCAGATTTTTTTTTTCAAAAAGAGATCAATCTTTTATCCTTGCTCTTAGAATACTCATTAATTAAAAAAATCATTTTATTCATTACAAAAATATATGTGTTTTTTTTATAAAACAACAGCAACAAAACCAAAGTATATACAAAGGCCATTCTAACCATTATTTCCTACCACACAACACTCATAAAGTACTGTAACGTTGAGGAAATCAGTGCTAACCACAGTGTATAGATTTTTATATTTTTATTTGTATTCAGAAAGACATACAAACAAAAGTAGTTGTTTTCTTCTTTAAAAACCTACCTTGAAATATCAGTAATTTATAAATACACACATCTAGATATGTCTTTCCAACTGCAAACTACAAACTATTCTATTAAAAGGGTGTACTAAAGCATAATGCTTATTTCTCAGTATGGATACTTAGATTCTAATAATTTTGTAAGTAAATACAACAATGTAATTTTATGTACACATATTGATGCATTATAGAATTTTTAACTGGGTTTATCAAACCAAGTACATTAACTATTGTTAGTAATTATTCAACACTTCATTCCTTAGTATTTCTCGGTGACTTAGTACGTTCCTATCTATAGAGCAGACAGAAAATATAGACAAACATGGCTTTTTTTTAAATTAAAAATAATTTTTGTACAATGTACTCAGATCACAGTTTCCACTCCATCTCTTACTCCCAGGTCTTCCCACCTCCCACCTATCCATCTCCATGCCTTCTCTCTCTTTAGAAAACAATTAGAAAAATAAAAAAAAAAAAAACCAGAATAAAACAAAATAAACAGAGAACAAAACCAAAATAAAAAGCATGAGAAACACATGCAGACACACACACAACCCTATAAGACACAAATTCGGAAAACATAATATATTAGCAAAAGCCCTCTAAGGTAAAAATTAAAAAAATGTCCAAAGAATTATGAGATTAAAAAAAATCCTCCAAAATACGCCAGAGTTCTTTTTGTGTTGGTCATGTAATGCTGAACCTGGACCTTCTTCAAGTGTGCTCTGTCGCCTTCCTCCTCTAGAATCCCACCTGTCTAGGCCTGTGCATACTGCCACCGTCTCTGTGAGTTTCTACATGCATCAGCCCTGTTGTTTCTGGAAGACACAGCATTGTCTTCTTTGGCTCTTCCAATACTTCTGCTTCCTCTTCCATGGAGTTTCTGAGCCCTGAGGGGAGCCATCCCATTGAGGACTGAGTGTTGCAAGTTTCCTCACTCTCTGTACATTGTCCAGTTGTGGGTCTCTGATGACTTCCCATCTCCTGCAGAGGGAAGCTTTTCTCATAATGGCTATGGGTATAGGGAACATCATTAAGAGTCGTATTTATTGCTGTATTTCTCTAGCAGGACAATAGGATTTGGTTTTTCCTTAGGTCCCTGGGCTATCTAATCTCAAGTTCTCGACCACCCAAGCAGTGTTAGGCATGGATTCCATAGCATGGAGGGGGCATTAATTCCAATCGGACATTTGTTGGTCACTCTCACAACTTTTGGTGCAGTGTGCCATGCAGGTAGGTCACCACTGTAAATCAAAGGATCTGCAGCTGGGTGGGAGCTTACCTTTCTCCTTTGGAAGCATGCAGAGTACGTTCTAGTACCATGAACACTGGTCAGTAGGGGTGAAGCCTGAAAATAGGCACCAGCTCAACTTCTCTATGTTCAATGAGTTATTATACATGCTGTCTTAAGCAATAGGGCCTTACTCTCAGTTTGTGGAGAGCAACCAATAGTCTTGGCAATAGCCCGAGTTGTTTGGGGCTTTCCATGGGGTCCTTTTGGCTAACCGTTCAATTAGATGTAACCCATTTTTGGCAGTGGAGGTTTCATTTGATGGTGAGAGAGGTCTGGATGGGGCTTTCTCTCCCTCTTATTTGGTGATTCTATTTAGTAGTTTATATATATGTATGTATGTATTTAAAAGCTTCTAATGCAGTAGGATTCCATATGACCCCTCACATGACCCTTAGTGTTAGCTGTTCCTCCACATATTTCCTGCCTTATCCCCTTCTCCCATCCCCCTCTTTGCTTTTTTTTTCATAATTTTCAATATTTCCTGGATATTTTGCTCCTGGATTTTTTTAATTTAACATTTTCTTTGACTGAGGTACCCATTTCTTGTATCCTGTTTTCAGTGCCTGAGATTCTTTCTTCCATATGTTGTACTCTTTGGGTGAGGCTTACCTCTGAGACTTTTGTTTGGCTTTTTAAGTTTTTCATTTCCAGTTTTAGCTCAGTTTGAGTTTTCTTGAGTGAGTCTATTCCTACTCACATGTCTTGATCTGTTTTTATTCCACTATTTTTTTTTGTGTGTGTGTGATTTTACGGACTTCTTGATGGGACTTCCTAACATTCCTCTTTTTTGAATATTCTCATACTAGCTATTTTGAATCCTTATCATGTGTTTCAGCTTTATCGCATTTTGCAGTGACTACTGTGATAGGGCTTTTGAGTTCTGGTAGAGACATATTGTCTTGGGTGTTTAGGATTGTGTTTTTGCATGGGTGTCTAGGCATCTGGGTTTAGGATGATTGTGATTTTAGGTGTTGATATCCGGCCTCTTCTTTGTTGCTTGGGTGTTTTGTTGTTTGCTTTCAGTTGCCCTATTTGGATTTTAGCAATGTGTGATGACTCTGGGTTGCATGTTAGGGAGTGCTTCTGAGTTCCTGCCAGGCACGGCCATTGGAGATCCCAGGTAGAACATGTGTCTAGGTATTGTGGCCTGAAACAAAGAAACGAGGATAGACTAGAATGGGGTGGTAGTGATGAAAGGGCCTATGCAAAAGAGGAAAGCTGGGACTGCCCCAAGGTTTGGTGGAGTTCCCAGGTAGTGGAGTCTGAGCAGGAGGACTGTCCCCTACAAGGTTCTGCTACAGGACTTGGGATGAGACTGGGGGATTTGAGCTGGAGGACAGGAAGAAGAGTGAAGATCTCTTACTTGATTCCCAGGGTGGCTTGGCAGTGGGTTCTCAGGGAGACAGTGCCTCTGGGTATTGGCAGCTAGCATAAAGGAATAGGGTGTGGGAGAAATATTGGTTCAGCAATGAGGATCTAGTGGCACAAAAGTTGTTGGAGTAATCAACTAGTATCTGGTTGGATTTCAGGTCTATGGAATGAGATGAAATTCATACCCAAGACTGTTTGGGTGGCTAAGGACTGGAGACTGGATGGGCCATGGAACTAGGGAAAAACAATTAGTGCTGCTCTGTCAATGGAATGTGGCATTCTGCTACACTCAGATCAGTTTCTTGCTTAGCCTTCACCAGAGGAGCTTCCTCCTTCAGTAGATGGTAACAAATACAATCTGTGGAGATGGTAACTGAACAATATGCGGAGAAGGAGAGACCTTGGTCTACTGAGCCCTAATTTGATGTCTCCATCCAACCCTCCCTTCTAGGGCTCAAGGAACTCTGCAGAAGAGGAGGCAGAAAGATGGTAAGAGCTAATGGAGATGGAGGATACCAAGCATGCAAGGCTTCTAGACATAACAGGACACACACACAACACACACACACACACACACACACACACACACACACGGACTCACACACACACACACACACACGCATGGACTCACAGAGACTGTAGCAGCATTCACAGCACCTGCCAGATCTGATCCAGACCAGTGCTGAGAGTGGACATGCGTTCCCACCTCTAACTCAGGAACTTTCTCCTACTGGTAACTGCTCATAAAGGAAAAATTAGTGTTCTTTTCTAATGGATTCTTATGGGTATACAAACCACACTAAGGACATACCTCATGTCCAGCAGTATATGGTCAACACAAAATGAAACCAATGGTATATTTGGAAGATTTTTGTCTCATGATGCTTTCCCTGGGCTCCTCCTCCTCCTCCTCTTCCTGCTCCTGCTCTTCTTCTTCTTCTTCTTCTTCTTCTTCTTCTTCTTCTTCTTCTTCTTCTTCTTCTTCTTTCTTCTTTCTTCTTTTCTTCTTTTTCTTCTTTTTAAAAAAATCTTACAAGTCTTTTGCTTATATATCATACTACTGACTTTGTGTTTTTATGATATTTCTGTGTGCCCAAATTGTGTGTGTGTGTGTGTTGTGCCTTTTCTTTGACATTTTTCTGTTTGTTTTTGTCTTAATGGTTTTAATTTTTATTTTATGTCATTTTATTTAACTTTTTAAGATGCAAGTTTGTTTTCTAATAAAAGAAAGATAGAAATGGTGTGGATTTGGTTAGGTGGGGAGGTTGGGAGGATCTTAGAGCAGTTGGGGAGGGGAAACTGTGATTAGAATATATTATATGAAAGGAATCTATTTCCAATTTAAAAAAGATTACCTTTTTCTTGTGGTTAGGGTAGGAATGATGTCCTTGTTCAGTCTTCTACACTTCAAGCAGAAACAAAATCAATGGTTATTTCTTTTTATTTAATCAGTTTACTGTATTTAAAAAGATTAAAGGAGAAAGAGAATTTGGATTTTGCATTTCTCTACATTTTTACTATTTTCAGTGCTTATCATTTTTCTTTAAAATTTTTTATCATTATCTTTCCTAGTCAGTGAAGAAACTTTTAAAGTATGTTTTTTTTTTTTTTTTTGATGCAGATCTACTGGCAACTACTTTTGTCTTTTTTTAAAAATGACTTTATTTTGCATTTACTTATGCAAGATATTATTCCAGATACAGAATTCTATGGTAACGCCGTGTTCTTTTTTCATGTCATTAAACATAATTTCCATTGTCTTTCAGATTTACTGTTCTAAAACTAGAAGTCATTTGATATTAATTTTTCTGCAAGTTTTAGTTCCTTTCTGACTTTCAGTATAGTCATACAGTACTGAACAAGAAACAACCTTAAGAGAGGAAGAGTTCGTTTGGCCTTGTAGGTCAAGTTTATAGTCCACAGTGGTGGGGAAGTCACAGCCACAAGGGACTTGAGGTAGCTGGATTCACTACATCTGAAATCAGGAAGTGATGAGTTCTTTTGCTCAGCTTACTTTTTCTTTTTTTGTGCATTCTAGGGTCTCAACCAGGGAATGGTCCCTCCCACAGTGGGCAGTTTTACCTCTATGAATCTAAATCAAGATAATCCTCCACAGCCATGTCCAGAGGTCAGCCACCCAGGTGACTCCAGAACTCATCAAATTGACAATTGAGATTAACCATCATATGGCATATCTTTTGTTTTGACTGCTTTTAAAATTATTCTTTCAGTGTTTTTGTTTGGTTATAGCAGTTTGGTTGTTATGTATTTTTTTTCTTATTTGATCATTAAAGTGTTTTTCTTTTATTTTTTGATGAAATTCTCACCATTTTGCCTAGGCTGGCTTGAACTCTTTGGCTTAAGCAATCCTTCTCTCTGAGCCTCCCACATAGTTAGAACACTAAGCATATACCACCATGTTCACAGTAGAGTGATTTTTCGCTTCATATACACTGTTGAGTCCATGAGCTTCCTTGTATAAGTTTGAAAATCCTTGGTTATTACTTTTTATTACTTTGTTCTGCTTGTCTCCCTCTGGGATTCTAAATGCATATTATCCAATTTAATACTATCTTTTAGTTCATTAAAGCAGTGTTTATACTTCTCCTCTGTGCTATTGACTTATATTCATGTACATTTCCTTTTTTTCCCCTTCATAGTCAGTTTTCTATTTCTATCCAAGTACATTTTAAAACATATACTTTAGATCTAGCATTTCAATTATTTTCTTAGAACTAAAATTGCTCTAAAAACTCATCATTGTTTTAGTCATTGTATTTATTTCTATAAATTCTTTGACATGATTTCTTTATATGTAAATGTGAGATGTGGGCTATTCATAGCCCTACTTCTTATTGATTCTTAATTTTAACTAAGGATCAATTTTACCTATCTCTTTGAATGCCATGTACTAAGCATTCTTGATGTTGTGCTCTGAAGAGTGCTGGTTTTTTGGGTTATCCTGTTTGTTTTTTAAACAGGTTGTTAAGTCACTGACAATCACGTGATTCTGAGAAAACTTGATTTAGGCTCTTATATCTTTGTTTTTATTTATATGTTTACAAGGGTTTTGATGGAAAGACAATCCCTTTTAACTTGAGCCAATTTGAACTCTTTCCTAAGTCTGTATTTTTAGAAACAGGTAACCAAATTTTCTGCTTGATTTCTTCAGATCTTTACCTGAAAACCTCAAAACTTAAGAGCTGCCTCAAAAGTTTACTTGGTGTTGGTATGCAGGGTTAGACCTGACCTGCTGTGCCTGCTTCAAGCTAAGATTTTCCTTTTAATTTATATGTAATTAACCATCTTGGGTCTATGATCCTTGGCCAAATAAGACAGCCATTTTCTGTTTGAGATTTTCTAGGGAGTCTCCTTTAACGAAAATGCAATGAAATACGGATCTCTTTTACTTTGCTTCTTCATTATATGTGAAATATTACATCCTAATGAGATCCAAAGGGTGTCCAGGGTCATAAAACTCTTAGAACCAGGATGCAAATCATGGCTCCAGACCTGGTAGTTTCAACTGTTCAACAATAATTGAGGTTATTTATTTTTCATTTTATTTCACATTTTTGTACTGTGAAGACATTTTTCTCTCTTCGATTATGTATGCCTTAGAATTTGAAGAATGACAAGAAATAAATACTGATGATAATAAAATATGTATTTTATTGTTTTGTGCAGATGTCCTCACCTTATTTGTGGTTCAATTACACATTTTTATGGCAAACCTCTGTTTTCTGTTTCAGGGTTAAAGTTTGGCAGGGAAGTTAATGACACTAAGTTCATAACTCCTCGGGGAGAGAAATGTCATTTGCATAGCATATGTCCAGATGATGTCTGCACAGCTGGAGGCAATTCTCATGGCAAGGTGTGCTCATTTTAGTGGGTGCAACACTTCACTCAGTGTCGGTAAAGAGCCACGCTATCACTTGCTCTGTTAAATATGCTGCAACAAAAAATGTTTCTGTCAGGCAGGAGTACCTCCCAGTTTAAGTGGAGGAAGGAATTTTGTGGTTCCAAGATGGATTACAGATGCAGCGCTAATTAAAAAGTTCAAAGAACACTTTGCAGGAGATGAAGCTCCCAGTCCTACTTCCCATTGGTCTTCCGCAGTGTATGTCATTAGCCCAAATCATTGCTCCCACCAGTTATGCGTTTCTCTTATGTTTTTTTTTTCACAGATAGAAAAGAACAAACCATTCTTCCTTACTGATATGAAATTTCCTGTAGGTATTTGCCAATGACCCCTTCTCAGTGCAGTGTTTAATTCTACTTTCCAAACAGTTAAGTTGGCATTTGTTCACTAGAGTACCGGTTGCTTCATCCATCACTAAACACATTAGTTGATGGTCAAAGTGTTCTATAGTAAATCAAATATAAGAATGCCTCAAGAATAAAGCTGACAATTTCAGACAGTTAAATTATTACAAACATAAAATATTACATTATTAAGATGAAGAAAAACCGACATGAATTTTAAAAGCACTAAGAATGTGCATATAAAGTTTAACTACCATTTCAACAAATTTTTTCTTTTGGATACAGTGTTTCTCTATACGGCTGTTCTGGAGCTCACAATGTGGACCAGGGTGGCCTGAACCTCACTGAGATTCACTTGCCTCTGCCTCCTGAGTGCTGGCATAAAAGGCATGAACCGCCATCACCTTACCTGGCTCATTTCTACTTTCCAATGGGCATGGCTATATTTTCATTTAAATATTTAAGGACAATGGGCACTGATAAATTTTATTTACTATAAAATATTTAATCTACAATCTAATTTTCATTAATAAAATTAACTAGCATGTGCTCACAGGCTTTATTTAACTTGTTTGAATTGTCTCACTGTCTTGCCTGCTTTACCATGTCAACTTTAATTTGGGTAGATATTCACCAGAAGCACATTAGACCATGTTACTAGTCACAGACATCTGAATATGTTCATATAGATACATGTGCATACTGTAACTTAATTTTCTGTGAAATGTCTTGTATTTTGAGTTTAAAGCTACATTTTTTATTTTAGTGGACTGGAGCTGGAAGCTAGGTGAATTCCAGTCTTTTTGAGGTTTCCTTCAGCTCTCCAGAGTCTATGCCACTCTTCCAAGGTCTCACCTAGGAATGAGTGCCTGAGAGCCTGGCCAGATCTGTCTTTTATCACTGTTCCAGCAATGGCATCTGGTGTTCCCAGAAAGATGGTTCTTTTAGCACCAGTGATTCTTTGCATGCTTGGAACAGAGGGATCATTTGAAAGGCAACCTCTTGGCATAGACATTCATACAACTCTTTTTTTTTAATCTTGTTTATAAATAAGTTCTTTCTTCTATAACAAATGTCAAACTATTTCCTTTTCTTCACTTCCTTCTCCCTTTTCCTTTCCCTCCTTTCTTCATTACTCCTTCCCTTCCCCTAACCTTCCGTCCCTTTCTTCTCCTTCCTTTCCCTCCCCTTTCCATTGTTGGAAGAAGGTTGAATCTCTTGTCTATGTAATCAGCATTGGCTTGAGAGACAGTAGTAACAGTGGAAAACTGAGATGGAGTGTTGGTTAATTATTTCCATCTTTCTTTTTTCAGTTCCTGTATTTTAACTAGTTCTACTAGGGTTTACTATCCTGAACCAGCCCCAAGGTTAAAATAGGATAGATAAGTGGGAGCCGGATAAAGTTTCTAGGCAATAGTAGACAGAAAAAAAGAATGGATAGAAAAGGAGAGAACGTTTTTAGCTAATAGAACAGCAAGGAAAAGGAGTTCCCATGGAAGATGAATTCAGGGCTTAGTCTTAAGAACATAGATGGATTCAATGGTTTCCCATGTTGAAACATACATATGTGTACACTTAGTAGAATCCTAGTCAAGTATGAATTCCAATGTGCTGTTGACACTGTTTGAAGTGTGCATGTGAATAATGGAATCTGGTGAGTGGTGACTGAGTTAGATCTCATCAAATCACCAGTGATTCAGATTTCCTGCTTTCTTTAGGGTTGATGGATATGTCAGGTTCTGTCAGAAGGACTGTGAGTAGAAGTCATGCATTAGGATGTTAAGTCTTACCGTCACCTGCCTTTCTACCAGGAGACACTAGTAACAGTGAATTGAGATGTTGAGTACTTGAATTCCCGAGTCATTGTATAAAGAAGAAATGCTTTGAAGTGCTTCCAAATTAACATCAGAAGTTGATAACTTTATGTGTAAAGCCAGTGACCCCAGGGAAATGATTTGCTATTGCAGTGTAGGCCACACCATTTAGACTAATATAATTTGGAAAGGAAGATGAGTATTATTTTTTGAAATGCCATTCTAGTACATGAATCATTGTTGTATCTGAAAACTGTTCACGGCAAAACCCATTTTCTTTAAAAGTGATGTATCTTGGTTCTTTTGGTTTAAAGTTATAAATCATGTCCTGTGTGACAGGTTCTTGACAGGGAAACTAAATGCTAAATTTTTAGGCATGTCTTCCAATGAAAAATGGCTTGGGATGAAAGTAAAGTATAGAGGAATTATATAGTGGTAAAGAAACATGATACCATTAGAAAAAGTAAAAGGTTCATTAATAACCTTTCTGTGGCATGTCTGTGCCGTAAAAAGAGGATTCTCAAGGTTTGGAGGTCATTCAGATAGAAGAGGCTTCTTGTAACTAAAACTTGATATAAATCCTCTCTGTTGTTTCCTTGCAGGTACACACCCAGTGTAGAGAGGTCCTATGTGAAAGCGTATTTTGTTCTTATTTGCTGTGGCTGTGGCCCAAACCCCAAGGATGAAAGTTTAGGAGATCTCACTATTGTTTTATTTGTTTTTGTTTTTAATAAAAGCCTTAGATCCTTTAATCAGTTTATAAGAGACAAGAATTAAGCTTGGAGTTAGTGTTTTATTTTATTTTATTTTATTTTTATTTTTTTTGAATAATCACTTAGAGGGCTGGAAAGATCACTAGGCTATTAAGAGCACATAGTGTTCTTGCAGAGGACCCAAGTTACATTCTTAGCATCTATGTTGACAACTGCCTGTAACTCCAACTTCAGTGGGTCCAATGCCTCTAGCTTCTACAGACACTTGTACTCATATAAAGGTATATACAGACTCCTCTCTCTCTCTCTCTCTCTCTCTCTCTCTCTCTCTCTCTCTCTCTCTCTCTGTCACACACACACACACACACACACACACACTCATCATCATCTTGAATTGTTTTTCTCCTTTCCTTCCCCCCTTCTTTTCTTCGCCTCTCAGTCTTTGTACTTTATTCTCCAGTTCTAGAACAGTCTATTTGCTGTCTTAATAATTAGTTGAGTTGAAGAGACTACAAATCATCCTAAAAAATATTTGGCATACATTATTTTTTTCTCTGTGCAAATCCATTTACAGTTTTCCATTTACACATGAAAACCTTGGAAGTAATTGCAGATTCTCTCCCAGCTTATCACTAATATTATTTTTGTTATCTTTGTGTATTTATTGCTCTTTTCTTACATAGGAAAATCATACTGTGCTTCATTATGATTTTTAGAAATATAACAGAAAACACACCATTTAGATTTATTCTTTGACATATCTTATAGGTATATTAAATGCCATAATTAGAATTTTAGGGATCCATGATAAATAGCAGGAATCTAAGAAATGCAGAAGTATTATATCACAGTATTTTTGGCAAAAGAAATTAAGTGTTGATGGTTACATACAGTATAATATTAGAATCCAAGACTTCTAAATTCAATAGAGGGGTCTCCCTGTCACTGTACTACCTGCTCCCCCTCTTTGTCCTCTTCTCTCTTTATCTTTTGCTCTCATTTTCCCCTCCCTCTTCCTTCCCTCCTGCCATCCACTCTTTTTGAACAAATACACATAGCTTTGCTGATAGTGTCATCCTGAATAATTATATTTTAAGGTTAACAAAAAGATCTTTGTTCTGGATGTCAGTGTGCAAGCAGATTACAGAGCTTTAGACTTTAACAGAATTTAGTAGCCACAGTTTTCATTGGTTCACTCCTTTTCACAAGCTAAACTATAGCTGTGAACATAAAAACAAGTAGGGAAAGTAGTGCATTCTTAATCTCTTCCTTTGTTTGCTAGGCAGTTTGTCCTGAGCATTTCACTTATGATTGCTTCAAAGTCTGTTGTGTAGTTGCCAGCCAGACACAGAGAAAACAAGATATAAAGACAGAACTGAAAAAATGGTACAAAGCCATGTGAATAAACATAAATAAAAATTATGGGTTAATTTAAGTGTAAGAGCTAGTCAATAATAAACCTAAACTAATGACTGAACTATTTTAATTAATATAAGCCTCTGTGTGTTTACTTGGGTCTAAGTGGCCTCAGGACCGCAAGAGCCAGACAGGACCAGAAAAACTTCAGCTACAGTGTTGGGGTTGACTTATGATAATGTGTGATGGACCATTGCTTGCTCAACATGTTACAGGCATCTTGGGAGTTGATTCTCAATTTCAGTTTGGTGGGATTGGTTCATGTGCAAACTACAGGTTGAGACTCTATGAATGCATTTTATTGTCTATGGATCAAAAGCTAAATCAGCCATATTACAATTGGTTACATTTAATACTATGTAAGAACTCATTAGATAATGGGTTACGTAATTTTCTACATAAATCAGTGTCAAGGTATTTTAGAGCCAAGTGATGTGTTCTAAAATATTGAGGCAATTATTTTTTCGGAGAAAACACATACTCACCAACAAGGAATATCTATTGTAAGAAAGCTGATTTTTAAGACAATAAACACATCTATATTTGCAAATTAAAATGTACAAAGAGCTATTATTTATAATTGTTATCTTACATGTAACATAACTTGGTCAAAAGCATATAAGACATGACTCTACATTGTTGATGGTCATGGCATCTGGCTCTATAAAACTTTAAAACAGCGTGTGTTGAAACCAATTTTAACATGCTGTCTTCTTCAAAGTAAAATTAACATCAAGCTCTGGAAATTTTCTCAAGGTTCTCTATTTTTTTCTATATAGTTTCCATTATCTCATTATCTTCTGCTTCAGTGAAACTTGTATCTAACATAAGCTACTATCACGCCACCTTTTATATCATTTATTTCTGATGTTTTGATGAAAAATTAATCCCACAGTAGCCAAGAGTTCCATGATAATGTACTGCTTATGTCTCGCTTACTACAGACACAATAGTTAACCTGTAGCATCTACATGGAGGTCTTATTAAATGAATGGGTAAAAATATTTAGAAGGGTAATCTTTAACTTAAAACCCATTTATTATGAAATTTCATTATTATTTTAAGCCTTTGAACGCTTCCAGTCAACTTGTTGCTCAAGCGGGAACAAGATGAGTATAGTAAAAACCTGCAGTAGACTCAAGTTAGAGATCTTTCTCCCTTCCTTTCATGTGAGTATTTGATAGGATAACACTAGGAGTAGGGTAGTCAAGGTTCTTAATACTTGCAAAAACACATAGGAAAAAGTAGATGAACCCCTGTTCTATTCAGTTATTTATATTTCAATAGTCACTATTCTATTTTATACTGTTCTCTGTAAAAGCTCCTTGGGAATCAATTTCATTTGGTAGTTTTTGCTTTGAGGGTGATCCTGGATGAGAGTTAAACTAACTTAGGGATGAGATAGCAAGGTACTTTTTTTTGCTGTTGATTAGGCTGGGGAAGGTACAATATTATCCAGTGATTCAAAGTGATGACTCTGGACTAAAGTGCCTAGACTAGAATTTTTGTCCCATCATAAACTCGTTGTTGTAGCCTGAGAGAGATTACTAATCCTAGAAGAGACTTGCTCTCTGTGACACAAGGATAAAACTCCCATTTCAGATGTTTAATGATGATTAAATGAGAAACTGTATGCCAAAATTTTAACATGGTAACTGGCATATAGCACGTGTTAAAAACCACTAGTTCATTCCAACACTGCTCTGTTTCTTAATATTTACTTATTCCCCACACTTGAAGTTCTGGAAATAGAATTCCATTCTTGCATAGAAATACTTGGGCATTCTGCTGGCTGATTTTTCCCCCCAATGGTTTCATAAAATTGATGAGATGCAGGAGGCTCTGTAATGTGGGGGCATGCTGGGGAGATAATGTAGCATCTTTTGTGGTTGGACTGACCTCAGCCATCCACCAGCCATCTGCCTTCATGACAGTCCTTAGCTTCACATGTGAAACAGAGGTAACACTAGTTCCCACTTTACAAGGTTTTGGTAAGCTTTAATAAATGAATGACCATATTCACAGGTCACAGACTGATACCAGATATATGATGTCCACCACAAGCAACTCATGAGTTCTTGGTAAGTAGAAAGCACTTTGAATGAAGGACCAGGATGAATATACCTACCTTTGTGCTGAGCATATAGCAAATCTGCAATATGTACATGCTTAGTGACTGATGAACTATTCAACATACCTAAAGAAGTCTTCATTATAAGTCGGCAATCATCTATATCTCAATAGCTTTTACTCTGAGCATGGGTTTGAGTCTGTAAAGTCTGGTATTCAGTTTGTAGCTCATTCATAGTTTTGGTGATATAGTTTTAATGGAGAAATTTTGTGTTTCTAAGCAGTCACCTAAGCATCAAGAGCATATTCTCTCCAGGCTTGCTGTCCTTTCTTGAACTGACTGCTGGACTAGAAATCAAATCTCAGATTAGTGGTAATGACTCATGCCCAACTCTATATTTTTATGTTCAAAGTAAATAATATGCTTTGGGAAAGGGATTCAAATTTCTGGGTAATCTTTAAACAAAACTGCAATCTGTGTTTTTGGGAAATCTCATTCAAAGATAAAAAAAAAAACCAAACATATAATTAGGAGATAGGCTTCAATTTCCAGAAATAGTCTTTAGTGACTGTTTGATTGAAGAATTTAATTGAAGAATGCATAATAATTTAAAATTATAATTTGCTTAATATTGGCTACTTAGAACAAGTGGTGATTACCAGCTTAGGTTCTAAATTCCACACAGCTGTTCCTTCACATTCTGCTTAGGATTCAAGCCAAAAGTGTCTACTGCTAATTTCTTGAAAATGTTTATGCATTTGTAATACAGCTATACAAATCACATACGCAGTTCAAGGTTACATTTACCATTTTTTAAATGAGCCAACACTCTTAAAGTTTAATTTTAAGAGGTCAGTATGTAAAATATGTTTCCATATAGAAACTTAAAAATATGGCTACTTAGATATATATAAATCTTATTACTGTAGCAATACATATATTATAGCAGTTAAAAATTGAGGTTGAAGAATTAGAGTAGCCTGTATTGCAGTCTGAGTTGTGATTCTTTCTTGTTGTGAGTTCTTAGGCTATTTAGTTACCCTCATATGTGTCAGCTTTAGTATCTAAAAATGGAGATACATTGGGTCCTTTTCCCCTAAACATAGTGTTGCTTGCATCAAACAATGCTATGCAAAAAGCTCATCTCAGTTCTAGAACCCAGTACACTTGCAATTACCACTATTAGTAATTCCATTACTATAATTCAGAAAGGCAACCTCCAGTCTTAAAGTATTAGTTATTTATTTCCATGTGAGTTCACTGGGCGTCTATGTTTTTGCTCGATATTCCATTTTCTTTCCCATTTAAAACACATTATTTATAGGAATAGTGTATCTAGAGATGGATCACTTAAGCTATGACAAAACAGTCGCAGATTGTCTCTCATGGGATGGTGGAGAGAAGGGTGGAGGGTGGGAGGCAGTGTCTGTGTCTGTTCAGTGAGGTCACCAGGAGTCTGGTTTTCTTTGGCGTTGTTGTCCGTTATTCCCTGTGATGATGTCTTCTCTCACATGGTCTTTGCTCATGTTCCAGCCTTTGAGTCGAATCAGCTTCTTTTCTGAATACTGGTCCATGAGTAGAATATTTCAATTTTAGTTACATGTCTTGAATCAGGGTGTAGACACACGTACACAGCTATCTGCAAGTGATGATGTAAAGGGTGCTGGCTATTTATGTGACTGTTTTTGAGAAGAATATTTAGGAGCAAATAGTATGACTAAAGTGAAGCAGCAGAGGTTACAAGTCTCAAAAAGAATGTGGTAGTGAATAAAACATTTTTTTTTTTTTTTGACTAGGGCTAAGAGAACTAGATTATGAGTTGGATCAGTTCAAAGTAGTCATGTGACCTTGAGATGACTGAATGGGTCTCAGATTTTTCTAAGTCTCTTATTTCTTACTTCTGTGCAAAAAGTTTCACCACACAACATAATAATAATGAATACTTATTGAGTCCTTGCTATGTGGGTATACTAATCTTTTTCTACATAGATCAGCTCATTTAAGTTTTTCTACATCTCTGGGAGGTAGACAATATTATCTTCACTTGGTAGACAAGAAAATGAAGACATGGAATGGTTAAGGAACTTACAAGTTGAGATTTGATCCTAGATTTCCTGGTTATCCAGAGCTGAGCAAGTGTTCACGCAAAAAGTAGGAACTTGTTTCATCCCTTTCCTGAACTGCTGTGTTAGGTTCCTGCCTCGGCATCTGCTTGTAGCTCAGATTTGGTGGCTTAGAAACAAGTCCCATTCTTTCCTTATAGTCCCGGAGGTTACAAGTATCACGTGGATCTCCCTGGTCTACAGTCAGGGTATTCTAGTACTGGTTTCTTTGGAGGTTCCAGCAAGAAGACTTTTCTTACCTTTCTGGCTGTCAGATGCTGTTTGCGTTCTTTGCCTGTGGTTCAGCCAGAAATCGTATCAGGTCAAACATCGCTTGCATCATCTGATTACCTTCTGCCGGTCTCTTTCCTTCCTCTTTCACTTGTGAGGGTCTAATTCACATATTTAATCACATCTGGGAAGTCTCTTTTGTCATCAAAAGTAACTTATCCACAAGTTGCAAGGAATCAGAGGTGGACATCTTCTGAGAGACCTTTCCTCTGCCTTCCACGGTCCTTTTTCTGAAGGATGTAAATAGTCTATTAATTATTTATCTTAGGGACTGCCTCAGGTTTTCTTACCTTTGACCTATGTGTAACAATTGCTGTTGTCTATTACATACTCTCAATTTAAACTACCATAACTTGTAATTTCCTAATTATAGCATGCCTGGATCTGTACCATTCTAATAAACTATTTTGTATTATAAATTTTCTTTCTTCTCCTTGCCCCTCTCAATGTTGATGTTTCTCAGGGACTTTTCAGAATCTTTATTCTCACCTTTATACTATATGGGTCCCTGTTGCACCCGATTTTCTGATAAAACAGAATCTGTCTTTAGTGTCCAGGTTTAAATCTGGTTTTATTCTTGAATTTCAGTGTAGCATTTTAAACGTGTCTGCTAAACTAAACTAAATCCTGATAATTCTTATGCCTCCTGCATTGGAGCATTGCTTGCTGAGATGATGACCTGTTTTTCTATGTTTGGGCTTAATTTTTTCCTCTTTGTCTTCCCAGCAGCTTGTTCTATGGACTCACTGTCCTCTCTTACTCCTCATTCATTTGGATGGACTTTATTTGTATAATATGCTATCTTATTCCTTCTCATACCTCCACCCCATTGCAATTTCTATGTCTTTCTCACTAGCATACCAACCTATTTTATACATCTCTGTCTTTTAGCTCAAATATCCTCATTTATAGTTTTGCCTACTTTTCCAGCTCCTTCATCATCTCCTTTCAAGATTGCCCCCCCCCCACCGAGATGCACTTATCTACTTTTTGCTTCAGGCTGCTGGGTCTCAGTTTCTTGTTCATCAATGTCTTTCCCTTCTATGTCTTCATACTCATAATTGCCTTATGCCTGGAAGTCTTTTCTCGTCCATTAAACATTTATCTGAACTCAACTCATTCTTCAAAATTCAATTTAGTCCTCTACTTCTACCTGGAAGCCTTCATGTAATCTCTTTTTTTTTTTGAATTATCAGAAAGTTTCCCTCTTCTATTCAATGAAATACCTTTTATTCCTTTATATAGTTGTTTTGACATGTCACTGAAGACTATTTGGTTCATCATTCAATATGTTTAAGAAATATGCTTTGAGGCATGGTGTGGTGGGTATTGTGTTCCCTGAAATAAACTTATCTGGGGTCAGAGAGCAGGATGGCCACAATATTAAACAAGAGAATAGGCAGTGGTAGCATATGCCTTTAATCCTAGCATACCTGAATCTCTGAGTTCAAGGCCACTTTAGAAACAGCTAGGCATGGTGACACAGCCTTTAATCCCAGAAATCCAGCCTTTAATACCAGGGAGTGATAACAGAAAGCAGAAAGGTATATAAGGCCTGAGGACCAGGAACTAAGTTAGTTAAGCATTTAGTTAGTTAAGCATTTGGCTGGTTTAGCATTCAGGCTTTGGAGCAGCACAGTTCAGCTGAGATTCATGTGGAGGAGGACTCAGAAGTTTCCAGCCTGAGGAACTGGCGAGGTGAGGAAGCTGTGGCTTGTTCTGTGTCTCTGATCTTCCAGCATTCACCCCAGTAACTGGCCTCAGGTTTGATTTCATTAATAAGACCTTTTAAGATTCCTGTTAAGCATGGACAGTTGGATAAGAGCAAAGAATTTTAGTTTGGGGATGAAGAAAGGAGTATTATAATCTCATGTTTGCGTGATTATTTTACAAGATATGCTACAGATTATAAAACATGTAAAGAAATACAAGAACTATTTTTAATACTTAAGTATTAACAAAGGGCATGTCTTTGGCTGGCTATTGTATCCATACATTGTAGTGATTACCAGTAAGGGGCTTTGAAGTCAACTTCTTCAGTGAAACTTGGTCAAACTAAGTAAGATTGACAAGTTATTCCTCCTCCCTGTTCTTCATAGAAAAGATGAGCACTAACAACAGCCCCTTCATTAGGTATTTAGTAGACAAATAATATACTAATAATAGACAGGAGAGAGAGAGAGAGAGAGAGAGAGAGAGAGAGAGAGAGAGAGTGTGTGTGTGTGTGTGTGTGTGTGTGTGTGTGTGTGTTTGCATTCCTACCACAACATACTCTCTTCTTAAGGAGTCACCTCTGGCTTATTAAAAAACTTTCAGCAAAAGTAGGAAAAGAAAATGTTTGTGGTTGCCTCTCCATTATAAGTGAACCTCATGCATGCTTTCCTATGTGGTCTTCTTAAGTGGCAATAAGTAGGAAGAAACCCTACTGTTTCTAAGTAGGTAAAACTGCTGTGGAAATATAGGTAAGGAAATCAGAGATATCTATTACTATTTGTGCATTACTTGATATAAGAAAGCTAATTTACCCAAAAAAAATTGTTCTATGCTTTACTGTATTTTTGAACGGTAAATAAATGTAACTCAGCTTAGAAGATAAAATCTTACTGATAAGCAAAAATCTCAGAGATGGCTTGCAAGTGTCTGATAAACAAGGAGTTTATAGGGAGCATTGGTTCAAACACCACATGTGTTTACCATAAGGTTCTTTGGAATCAGAAAAAATGTTCAGTTTGGATAATGTTCCACAATTCCTGTAGATGGCAGCAGGTTTCTGTCATTGGGCCTTTGGTCCTGGCAACAAGCACTTCTACTTGGCAATCTTCTGGAAATTGCACCTGGGAAGGTAATCTGTAGTAGCCACGTACTAAGACAACAGGGGGAGGTGTGTTTTCCATTGGCTTTCCAAAAGCAATTTTCTCTTATTGGTTTTGAAAGGCTATAGCCGTGTCCTATATTTGAATAAAGATTGAACTATATTTGTCTGGTTCTAAAGAAAAAAGCTCAACCAAATTTAGAGAGCTTTCTCAACAAAAGTAATATTTGTAAGCATTCTGTGATCATTCTTTGACATTGCAAAAGGCAGATGCACACTTTTTCTGAGTAAAATGACCTGAATGGTTTATATGGAATTCCAGAAGCAATGATCCAATAAATTTACTAACAGTTCCAGTAAATTTGCTTCACGGATCCCGCATCCAATGATTGCCTTCTGCTCTTAGCGCTTTCTGCCTAATATACCATGTAATACGGTTCAAATCCAGAGTTTTATTTGTCAAATCATTCACTGGAGCAGCCAGTGAAATCTTTTTCTGTGTAAAAGACAAACAAAGCCACTGGTGGTTCTGGGTACACAGCTTTTGAAAGCTTTATTAGTGTTAGCAAAGTCAGGGGGATGCCATCCATGTTCTTAGTGCCCTTTAAATACACTTTCTTAAACCTCTTGGACGTCCCTTTTTTGTGTTAAATTACATAGGATTATTCAGACAGCTGTAAATGAGAGAACTCCTTGTGAAGAACATCATTTTGGGATTGAATAATTGGTATCAAGAAGAAGAGATATTTCAATTAGTTAATTTAAATGCAACTAGAGCATTAGCACTCCAGGCTACAACATTGGGAATTTCCAGAGCAATGTTTGCATTTAAAGAAACAGAGAGAAGCATTTTGTGTATCTGGTTCTTTATGGAACTCATCCAAAAACCACTCAGAGAAGTTTTGGCTAAGTTATGCTATGCAAGCTGTTTTCTGATGTCTTTTTAAAATTTTTTGTTAGTGGGCAAGAATCCACATAAATTTCGTGAATTAGGACACCTTGTTTAAAAGCTGACAAAACAAAGAAACCGTTTCACTGTGTCAACAGACAGCAGATGCTCCTTCTGTCCTAACAGGTCAGAATTGGAGAAGCAGCCCACTGTATCATCTCTGCATCACTATACTTTCTAGACACCTACAGGACGGTCAAACTAATTATGGAGCAAATCCCTGGAGTGCTTTGTTTCATCTTCCTTTTAGGATCAGTTCTATGAAGGAAGTTAGCTCCCATGAACAAGAGGTCTGGACTCTTCTCCTCTCATTTAGTCTTATGAACATTATTGTCCACTTTGTTTTGTCCACTTTTGAACAAGGTTCCAAACTCTAATCCTTCTCTGGCTTGTAGGGTGGGTGACTTAACCACTGAGTCCTATCACCAGCCTAAGAGTTAAAGTCACTATAGGCCATTTCTTAGAGCCACAAGTATTATTTTTTATATTTTTAAAAAGATTTATTTATTATACAGAGTTCTGTCTGCATGTGTCCTTGCAGGCCAGAAGAGGGCACCAGATCTCATTACAGGTGGTTGTGAGCCACCATGTGGTTGCTGGGAATTGAACTCAGGACCTCTAGGAAGAGCAGTCAGTGCTCTTAACCACTGAGCTATCTCTCCAACCCAAGATATTATTTTTAATCAGCTATCAGAAACTTGTAATTGATTACATAGAATTCTTTCAATCCATATTCCAGTACCCACTTTACACAATGTGCTAGATAATGAGAGATGTGGTTTCTACAATCAAGGAATTTAGATTCTTTGAGTTAATTTATGTAGTTTTTAACAATTTGTTTCAAAATAATTTAAAAATCATGAACACTAATTCCATAGGATAATTGTATATATATCTGGAGAGATGTGAAGGTCATGAAACATTGAATATGATCTAGGATTTTGAAGAATAGTTCTCTAAAATGATTTTATTTAAATTGGAGTAAAATTTAATATGTAGATAATGATGAATGAAAGCTCTGCTTTCATTTTTATAGAGTAATTCAAACAGCAAAATAGGAAGGAACCAGGAAAGCTGGCATGTTCTGAGCATAGATATGGACATAGTAGTGCTGTGAGCTCTTAAATCACTCACAAATAAGAGGTAGACACATCCAGTAAGATGGAAGAGATGTATTTGTGTTTCAGAAACTCATATACCTCTTGCTACTTAAATAAACTAAAATTTTACTTTAGTGATGAACTACAGTGTTGAGCCATGAGACCTTACTGTTTTTCCAAGAAAAGCATGGTGAGAAGGATATATGATGTTCAGAGTTGTGTATATGTTTGTCCACACTTGTGAAAATGTTTCAACAGTGGCAGAAGATGTCTGTAGGATATTCAACTAAACTGTTTTACATAAGAGGCCTGAGTATGTGCAGATTTGGTGTTCATTGGGGTCTCTAGCTCCTGCATATACTGAAGAATAACTGTATTATCTAATTAAAGTATTTTACTTCATATTTCAAAAAGCTAGAAGAAAGGATTTGGAATAAGACGTGAATGTTTGAAAGGGTAGATATGCTTCACTCAATTTGAACATTGTAGCCCATTTGTGCATTTGAGTTTTATGTTCCTGTGTCAGTTAAAGGTGCTTAACACAAAAATTACACCTACAAAACTTCTAGGAAATACACATTAACAAAGAAAAGTTGTTTTAACCTCATTGTGTGTTTAGTTCCTAGAGATATTTCCAAAACAATCTTCAAAAAAGTCCTGTGCTATCTATCACACACATGGTATGTTGGTTTACCATAGGCAAATTTGAGGGTGTTTTGTGCGTATTAACTATGCTTCTACTCATATTCAAGCTATATTGTCTGCTATATTGAAACATGATGTTACTGACAGTGTTGAATGAAGCTGATATTTTTGTCACAATGAAGAAATAATCATGAAAAGATTTACTGGACCTTTGAACCTGTAAAACATTATTATTAGTATTATGCAAAGGACAGTGACCATCTGTTCTTTGTCTTCACTGAAGCCAGAACATGAGGAAACAAACCACAGCATGAGGTAGTTAGGTTAGAATCATTGAGGAATTTTCTGACAGGATTGTTAAGTACTGAAATGAATCAGCAAGCCAGCTTGTGAAATCTTTTTAGATTCCTTTTATTCCCTTACTTAATGGTGTGATTTATGTTCAGTGTCCGCTAGCTTCTCCAGAAAGCTAATAGACTTCCTAGGGATTTCTATTATGGCTTCATGAAGATGTGCTTTCAAATACTAATGTCAAAGAGAGGGTCATGAGAAACTAATGATCAGATAATCATCAAGATTTGTTAAGCTTTATTGTACAGTAACCTGTATGCAAAGGGATTTACAAGCATTTTCTCATTTGAATAAAGCAATGTGCCAAGCAATACAGCCTATACAAATGTGGTGTACAGATTCTATGGACAGATAGTGATGTCACACAGCAAATCACTCATTGCTAGCAGCAGATTTGCACATGTTTCTTAAACCCACTGAGAGGGTTTTTGGAAGAATCACCCTTTCAGTTATCATTCCCTTATTTTGAGAAAATTAGAAATATTTGGGATGAGATCGATCAAGTCTCTTTGCATGCATTAACAGAGCACAGACAACTTGACCCTTAAGGAGCACTTGTTTCTGATACTCGATGCTCATGCTGATCATTACGGGTGATCCTAGGTTTACAGTAGGATTTGGGGTCTCCAGTAGGTTGAAGACTCCAGTGCTTTCCTCCAAAAGACTGGATATACGTCTACAAAATAAAGAAATGGAGTAGCTGGCATAGTCTTATTCTGGGGTGGGGTGTAACCCATATTTTTACTACTGCCAAATTTTTGAACCCCAAATACAAATACCTGTATCCTTCTCATTATGTGCATTCCCTCTTTGTTTCTTGTCTCTGTCGGTCTGTCTCTGTCTCATCAAACTCTTCACTTATGGCTTCTATAATGGATAAGTCATAAGTCTTCCCAGAGGTTCTAAGTTTTGTGTGATGAAGCTTTTTTTTCCCCACATGATCTTTGTGAGGTTTTTTTTTTTTTTTTATGGTAAATTTCAGCAACCAGCATGGGCCTTGATTTCACAACTTAGTAAGCTTGCCCAGAATGTCACCAGTGGGACATGCAATGGATGCAGTAAATCCAACAGAAAGAAACAATGGTGAAAACATGTGAGCTGGCAAAGAGTTTGCTAGAATCCCTTGAGTTGATGAAAAGGATGACTGTCTCTCTTTTTGATAAAGTTCCTCAATGAGACTCTGTCTCTTCTTTAACATTTCTTGCACCCTTGTGACTATTTCTTTGAGTTTTAAGTCCATAAAGGAAAGATCACTGAACAAGGAGTCCAGAACTCAGAGTGCTAATCAAAGCTTTCTATTTGAGTCACCAACACGGACCTCAAAACAGAAACACATTTTATTCATGCTTTGAAGTTGTTTCAAACAATTCTTGTTTCAAGTGAAGCAGTGAAATACAACACAGAAATATCTGTAAAGCCAGATAGTTCTATGGTTCAGGTAACTTACAGAATGCAAATTAAGCACCTTGTAAAAGAAAAGGAATAAATAATTTTCTAACTTTTATCTTGGCTTAAGTTAACATTTAAAAAATCTAAAAAATATTGCTGCTAGAATTCTATCATTCGCATTGATGTGGGCAAAAGGCTTTTTATCTTTTCAGGCAGTAAGTGTGCAGTAGAACATACTGGAAGTGGTTGGGAGTTCTTTAGATAGTCTTACCTATTAGCAGTGTGAATTAGTTCTTTTGTTTGTTTGTTTGTTTTCAAGACAGGGTTTCTCTGTGTAGCTTTAGTGCCTGTCCTGGATCTCGCTCTCTAGACCAGACTGGCCTCGATCTCACAGAGATCTGCCTGCCTCTGCCTCCAGAGCGCTGAGATTAAAGGCATGCCCCACCACTGCCCAGCTAGTTTTGTTTTGTAATCAAGAGATTTAACAGATTCTGGTAAGATGTTCCCTTTACAATAACAGGATGCAGTGCAGTAAACTATTGATTTGATGAATTTTAAATGCTCTTAAAGTCTGATCATGTTGATGGGATCTCCAAAGATCAGCTGAGATGACTTTGCTCACATATAGAGAATGATCATGCATTCAGTTTTTCAGTTCCTAACTTAATATAAGTTGATAACATTTGCAAAGTTGCAAGGAGCTATGAATAAAACTAATGTAGAGGCTTCTTTAAAAAAAATCAACCACCAACTCATAATGTTGATGGTATGTTAGAAAATCTTCAGCTTCATGTATTTAGTTTTTTAAAATCTTGATTAAAATATAGATGAAAAATTAATCAACTGCATTTAAGTTTGCTTATTTATCAGTAATTATGTTTTATGCTTTTATTTTCAAGTTAAATTATGAAATTTTGTATTTTGAAACAATATTAATAACAGAAAATTTGTAAATATGGTGTAGAGAATTTCATATATTCATTATTTATTCTCTTCTCACTATTTTATTTAAACCATGCTAAGTAGGTCTCAAATAAGAAACTAATGTAGGTGTGTAACCTAACTTCATTAACTAAATTTTGGATTTCAGATTTACTTTCTGACACCAGGATTCAACCTTGGAACCAAGACTACTTAGGTATAGCTCCTTCATCTCCTGTGATGTATAGAGACATTTCCATTTATCAACTTCAGGATTTGTAGAAAGCTCCTCGGTTTAAATGGGCTGACTATTTAATCCTGATAAGACTGTTTCTAGGTGTTGGTGAAAGTATCACAGAGATGGTTCCATTCTCATCATATCTTTCTGGGGAGAACACACTATCAAGGATTTGCCACTATTGTTGAAGAGTTAAATTTCAACAAATGAAACTTTAGAGATCTGATTAGATTTTACTAGCCATTCATAAACTAAGCAGCATGTAGTCTAAAGAATAGCAAGGTCCCAATAATCTATACAGTAGACCAATTTTGCAGGTGGGAGAAGGTGCATGAAAGCATTGATGACCAAACACATTCCACTACTGGGGTATGTATGTGAAATCCTGTTGATTTTAATGACTTACTGTTTATCTCTTCTGATTCTCAGAGAGTAAAATCTTGCTTCATGTCTTAGAAGGACAAGACTTACAAGAAAACAACTAAAGTTTCTTCTGGGAATGTAGAATCTTAGTTTGAGTGACTTCTTTTTAGTCCTCCATTGTTACTTTTTCCTTCAACACACTTTATATTGTCATCTACATATGATGGCTGAATTCTAAAGTGTTTCCAGTTTCTTTCACTCTGAAGTTACTTCCCTACAATTTTCTATTCTATAGAGGTCAATATATAAAAACCACCTTCAAGATGTATTAATTTTTGACAACTGTTATTTCAGTGTAGCAGAACCAGACATAAGATATAGTGCTTTGAATTCATTAGAAAAAAGTTACAAATGAAATTAAGTGAAACTGTGGATCTCTTGAACTTTGAGTCATATTTTTATGTTGCAATATGACATTCAAAGAAGGGATAAAGAACTTTCATTTTCCTGTCCATCATTTAAAAAGAATGTGATCCAAAGTGGTGCAAAAGTGATCTCTTGGAGGCACTGAGCTAGGTGTTAAGGAAGTGAATGAGTATGCCCTACCATCGTGCTGGCTAGGTCCAGACCTGTGGCACATTTATGTTCTGTTTATAATAATCTTGGAAGATAGAGAATGGTTTGCCAAATGCATGCAATTTCTGGCCTGGATCCAAGACCTATATTTCCCCACAATTATTTATTGTGTGTTTAATATGTGCTAGAACTCTTTAAATAGTTTTAATACTTTATGGTATTTATATAATAGCTTTGTAAAATAGTTGTTAGGATCCAAATTTCATAGGGAAACAGAAGCTTATGAGGTCTGGTAGTATAATAATACCAATAAGAATCTCATCGTGGATTAAAATAAAATTTCTCTCTCCCAAAGTATGTGATTTATGCATATATGTGAAATACATAATTTAAAATTGTTATTAATAGCAAAATTTCAGGCAATGCAGATTCCCCTCTAACATTTAAGAGGCATAGCTACATCATTTGGATACAGAAGTCTGGTGGCCATGGTATTCCCAAGTCCAAGTACATGTTGATATTATTATAGCACCAAACTTCTGTAAGTAGATAATGGGTCATTACAAGGAGAAGTAGGGAGTTGAAGTTGCTGCTGGAAGCAATCTTATTTCAATTTCCTCAGAGTAGACACTTGCAGCTATTTTTTAAAAATTGAGAATCAACATTTTTAAAGAGTTTAATCAGGAAGGCAATGGGGGAAAATCAAATTAAAAAGTTTGTCTTGAATATTATTTGAAAGAAATTATTGTTTTAGGCATCCAGTTCTTATTTCTCAAAGATACTAAAAATGCTATTAAAAGTCATTTGAGTATGGAAAATCCATAAATTCTGCATATAACTATAAAATTATTTTCCTGAGAGTTGAGCAAAAGCTATTTGAACATATGCCCAAATATACAGGTGAAAAGTCCATTCCCCATGTGCGTTTGGATAGCCCTTTCCAGCTTGAATACAGGCCAGAAAAAAATTGGATTCTTTTCTATTGCCTTGACTTTTTTGGAAATGGTTTTATACAGTTTGACATTATTGAATCATGGACCACAGCAAAGTTTGCCATTCAAAAGCCTCCTGTCTATACTTTTGATGTCTTTTCCAATAGTAGTTACCCCAAGTCTCTCTCTTCTCTTGCTTGATTTGCTGCTTTTGTTACAGTTTTTCTTCATCAAAAACTTTCAGTCATTACTCAAGTCCTTTGGTCAAATGGAAAAGACTTAGTTTTCCAGACATTGCTATAAGTCAGTTTACTCATCAAATTCCTCTAGACATTGCCCTTTGACGTAGAACCACCAGTAGAAACCTGAATTAATACTGCATTTTCATGCACAGTAATATTTCAGGTAAGAGTGTTAAAATATTCAAAAATTAACCTTTTGAAAGTTCATATTTTGAAATCATTAACTTTACAATGAAAACGAACAGGTCAGCCATTTAGTAATATTTATTGAGTATGAGTCAGTAGTAGACACTAGGTCTATACGTGAGCAAAATCAAGATTTCTGCTCTCATGGAGTGTACATTCTAGAGGGAGGATCTGACAAAAGTGCACACATAAACACACATACACACATCAAATAACGGTGAATGGAAATAATTAAAACAGGAAATTATATGGTATATGTATAAAGTGATACATTCTGCTCATGTATAATGGCAATGATGTAAACATGAATGTTTTGCATGCAGTAATGTGAGAAAAAAGTGAAAAGAACCCACTTTATTTTACAGACATTTTAAAATACTGAGGAGGAAATCAGAAAATTAATTTATGATATGCTCTATTGTGGTGATATATTGTGTACCTTAATAAAATTTGCCTGATGATCAGAGAACAGATCAAGCCATTAGATTAAACATAGAGGCCAGGCACTGGTGGCACACACCTTTAATCCTAGCACTTGGGAGGCAGAGATCAGTTTAGATCTCTGTGAGTTCAAAGCCACCCTGTACTATATGAGATTGACTCAGTTTAGGAGAGAAAACAGATCCAGGCAATGGTGGCACATACCTTTAATCCCAGTACTGGGAGGCATACATGCAGTTAATCCCAGGAAGTGATGGCTGGGCGGAGAAAGGTATATAAGGTGTGAGGAGACAGGAACTGAATAAAGGCTTTTTGGCAGAAGCATCCTTTTCAGCTAGAGGCGTTTTCAGCTGAAGCCTTTTGGGTGAGGAAGCTCTTTTGGCTAGAGGCTTATTGGCTGAGGCTATTCAGGCTGAGGAGCCTAGAGGTAAGGCTTGGCTTGTTCCTTTGTCTATCTGATCTTTCAGCATTTACCCCAATTTTTGGCCCAGATTTTTAATTAAAAGACCATTTAGCAGTTCATGTTATACTCCATTGATGTATATTACGTTTCTTAAAGAATCAATATGACTGGCAGTATAAAAGTGCCCTATATATGTTATTTCATTTGGTTTTCCCAATACCTATGAAATGTAGTGAGATCAGAATGCCAGCATTTGTAGGATGAGGTCTGGAAAAATTCAGCTTGAATGATGAATAATACTGAACCAGGGCATGAGTTGTTATGGCAGGGTAGTCAGCTAAAGGATGCTGAGAAAGTGATTTACTTTTCAAGTCTTGCTCTCCTGACTTATGCAACAATCATAATAATGATATTAACATCGCTGCTTTGTTGATGAGCATATGATGTTACTATTCTTAAATTGTTGGTGTTATTAACTTTGGCACTTTGATACAGCTCTACTTAAGTGACGGACTGGCAATATCCATAGGCATAATCCAGAAGGCATTTTAGAGTGTGTAAAAATCTAGTACTGGAAATGATTTTTAGGGGAAAAAAATCAGACATAGTCCACTTGGTGGTTCCATCACAGAGTTCAAAGCTATTCCTAAGTGTTGAAGTAGAATGCAGACCCTTAAACAGGTGTTTCTTTCATAAGCATCAATCATGTGTGATATTCCCAGGAAACGTTGCACAGAGCTGATTCATTTATGGCACTTTCCATGCTTTCCAGCTACCTTCGGACACCAAGATCCATCCTTCAATTTTATGTGCAGATGAAATCCAGCTCTGCTCAAGGAAGTAGAAATAAAAAAGGATTGGATTCACAAGACTTGCTTTTAAATCCTTCTTCTTAGATCTATAAATCTGATAGATTTATTATCTTGATAAAAATCACTCAAGCCTTCTTATCTATAAAGATGAAATAATAATAGCTATCTGATTGTGTTGTCATGAGCATAGAATGTTATAAGATGCATAAGTGTCCTTTACAAGTAAAAGAAAATATAGAAAATTTGCAACAGTTTTATAGGAAGTTGATTGCACTGAAGTAGACAGTGATGGACAAAATTTTGTAAAATTGCCTGCCCTTGAGCAAACTAGGATGTATCCTATCTCATGTCTCTTAATACGTTCCTTATGAAACCTATCTACTTTGCAGGCCTGATTTGTTCTATGTTAATTCAGGTGAGTTCAGTTGTAATACAAAACCCAACAAACTGGTTAAAACAGTTTGTGAAACTGATTTGCTCATGAAACTAAAGGTCAAAAACAGATAAAGGTTGAGACAGTGGGTTGTTAATGCAACCTAGGACTCAATTTCTCCCCATCTTGTTGTTCTGCATTCCTAAGTAGCTACTGGGCATCTATATGTTGTTATTCATGTCCTGTATGAAGAGAATCTGTTCTAGTATTCTGGCTGTAAAATCCCAGCCTTTCAGATTTTGTCACTTGTCCACCATTGGGTCAATCACATGGTCAAAGGAGAGGCATGAATGAAATTAGTTGATCTTTGGTCATATGATCTATTTCTGGACCTGAAGTGGGAGGCATCTTCACCAGATCCATTGTAAATTTAAATTAAAAATGTCAAGTTTATCCAACCTTGTAGGAAGCAGATGAAATCCTGAGTGAATATGTATTGTTGATATGAGCATGGCCATGTCAAGGAAGTCAGTGCCTTTGTGCCGTGTGAATAGTAATGCTTCTCCTGGTCAGAGTACAGGTGTGAACAGGTGAACAGTGTGTGTGGAGTATCAAACACAGTTTCCTCCTTCCAGATGACTGCGGCCTGAGGCAGCTGCCCTACAGAGCCTCCTGCTGAGAACGGACCCTCCCAGTTCAACTATATATAATAAACTTGCCTCCTTGCTCAGCTGTATATAATAAACGGTGAGTGTCTGGACTGTGGGCACACTGCCACCTGACCCCAGCCTTTCTGTATCTGTGTCTGTTGCTTCTTCCTTTCTTATTGCTCCAGTTAGGTCAATTCCAAAACCATTCAGGTCACAAGACAATCTGCAGCCCAAGGCCATATGTGGTAGAGGATAAACTTGAGTGCAGCCCAACACAAAATCATAAACTTATTTAAAACAATATAAGGGGTATGTGTGTGTGTGTGTGTGTGTGTGTGTGTGTGTGTGTGTGTGTGACTCTTTTTGTTGTTAATTTAACTGTGTGGTTCTTCTATGAAAATTCTGTAGAAAACAATGTTGTGCAGCAATGTCACAAGGCTGGCCATTCTGGCATGATAAAGAGAATAGGGAATGTCAAGCACAAAATGTGTTCTGTGCATTAGCTAAACTGACTTGGAGGGATTGAGTCTTTATGATAGAGTCATTGGGATTGGTATGCGAAGCCAGGGTGGAACATTTGAGGACATGTGAGAGAGGTTCTGCTGCATATTCCAGTTCTACTGTATGTTCATGGTACAACAGAACACGTCATCACCAAGAGCTCAATTACAGGGGTCAGGCTTTGATTTGAAACCTGCCCCTCTGACTTACCCCTCCGTGAACTGCTTGGGAAGACTTGATTTTTCCCATCTGAACGGGGAAATATAAAAACAATTATACAGGCAATTATGTTTTGAAAAACAAATGCAAAAATTTAAGTAACTCCTGAGGCACACAGAAGTCAAGTAAATTTTAATCATCACCAGAATTCTTTTCATATTTTTGTGGGAATCTCATGAATGTACTCAGCTTAGAAAATTTAAATGACACACATGAAAATGTTAATATAGTATTCAGCATGTGACTATTCATCAGTTTATCTTGCAGAGACAGGATCTGGCCCATTTTAGAGGAAGGACCTCATTCTCTCTATCATTCTTTAGAGGTAGAGAGAGCCATTATTTCAGCGTGACCTAATCACATTAGGGTGCCCTTTGAAAGAAGTGGTGGCACTTAGAACTCAACATAGTTGATTTAAAGTAAGCATAAACTAGAGCTTTCCCAGTTAAATTTGGTAATGACATTGAACAATTTCACACAAAATAAAAAGGGCTCAGAGTAAAATTACTCAAGGCACTAATAGAGACAAATATTCTAAAAAGAACAAATGTTTGCCCTTCTCATTCCTATGCTGCTATTGAAAACCATCCCAGCCTGAAACAATTTTGATTTATTATCTTATTCTACTTAAAATATTGTTACAGTGATTCATATATCCATGCAAATATTACAACACATGTATCTTGCTCTTAATTTGAGTTTATCTATAAGAAGAAATTGAACCAACCAAAACACACTGCTGAGCTTATACTTCGGTATGTCTACACTCTTAAAATAATAAAGCTGATCAATCTAAACTTTCATCCTATTGATGAACAAGTAACATGTTAGTCTGACTGTGCATCAGCAATAGTGCATGGTGTCAGGTTTCTGATCTTTTAAACTTTGGAATGATTTGCTTTCTTATATCATTTCTCTCTATGTTAACAGAATTTATGCAACAGATATCAAAGGTCTTTATAAAAACATTAAAAATAATAAAAAGTATTATTGATCTCATAGAGTTAGGAGACTGAAATAACTGCTATCCACATTCCATATAATATTGGATGTATTGACTTTGGTGTCTAACATGGAAGATCATAACAAATCTTAGCATAACTTACTAATGATTAAAATATTATAAGAATGCTTATATATAAATATACAAGATTTGGAGTACTTTGAAAGAAGCAAAGGAAAAGGATTAGATGGTCTTTGGCATGATGCTAAAATAAAATGTAAGTCATGGATCTATATGTGTTTGCTGGGAACATGTTTCCTAGCTCTGAACATCAAACAAATATACAAGCAGAAGAACTCAATAAGGTCATCCTGTTTAAAACTCTGTAAGCTACAAACAAGGTTATTGGTCATGAAAAGCATGTTGCTCTTCTTTCAGTTCAGTGGCTGCCCCTTAAGCAACTGCTGTACTAATCAGGCAATTGCAACTCTGCAGCTATCAATTGCCATAGCCAGGTGGGAATTCTGTTCCCACAGGCACTGGCTATATTACAGCCCCTAAAGGAAACGTTACCTAGATCTTTACCCCTTTATAGAACTCAGGATTCAAAGGTTGAGGTGAAATCCTGCTTGCTCAGAGAGGCTGAATAGTAAATAGCTAACCTCTCCTCGCTTGCATTTCCCCCCAAACAGGGTGTCCTTCTGCTCTGTCCCCACTTAGGAACTATCGCTACCCATGGGTCAGCCATACCACTTCCTGTCAGCTAGTTGCTGACTCAGCCTCCTGATCCCAGGTTAATTTTATTTAATCAAACAAAAGTAATGTGCCACTAAACAAATGTTCAACATCATAAATGAATGTAACACATCTCAAATTAATTTTCCACAACAAAAGCACAATTATTTTTAAAGTAAAAGGGAAGAAAAAAATATGTTCCTGTGATGTTCTTATAGGTTGATTTTTGTTTTTTAATCTAGGTAGGATCAACAATGTTATCTTTTAGTAGCAGAAAAAACATTATTTTTCATCATAACTTAGTGTTTCTAACAAAATTTCAATATTTTTCACATTCAAGAATATTTGTTTATTTTTAATGTATATGTACTGGCATTTCCCCTGCAGGTATTCTTGTGTGTCACATGCATGCCTGGTGTTTGGGGTGGTTAGAAGAAGGCACAAGATTCCTGGGAACTGAAGTTATATTTGTTTGTGAGCTGCCATGAAGGTGCTGAGACTCAAATGTGGGTCCCCTGCAAGAATAGCCAGGGCTCGTAACTACTGAACCATCTCTCCAGTCCCTTTTCTGTATTAAGGCGTTTGTTCATGAAAGTTGTTTCTATACTATTCATGTAATTACTTGGGTTTTAAACTAAAGTCTCCCTATAGCTTACACAAAATTGATATGCTTATTACATTATAAAATACATACGAGAATTCATCAGCTTGATTCATATAAAAGAATATGTGAAAGGCATTAGTACTTAAAAAACAAGGCATTAGCCATCCCCCAACCCCACCCAGCCACACACAGGTACCTTTCTTGCTAGTAGGCCATTCTGCCTTTTTACCTAGAGTAAACATTATTCTTATGTTAATAGCCTTAACATTAAATAACTGGTTCCAGCAGGTAAGGGACAGGACAGATGATAGTTTGGCAGCACTAAATAAAAGTCTGGCCCACTTGGTCCAGCTATTGAGTTTTAAGCAGAACCATCTGTTTGTACATTAGAGTTGACTTTACTGACTCCTGTGAATGTGTACATGGAAAAAGATGGACTTTGGGTGTACATAATAAGTCAAGACTAAGCAGTGTTGAACATGATATCAATACAAATTGGACTAAAGAACAGATAACCATTTCTGGTAAATTTGAAATTGATGTAAGTGTTGGGCTTCAGGTTATTTGGTGTCAACAGTAAAAACCTCTGTCCTTTGGGCTTGAAACTAAATGAAATATAGATTGTAGAAGATCTCAAAACCATGTGAGGGCCCCTTTTTACTTTTTTCCCAGGTTACTCTTGAGTGGGGTGAAGTGAAAAATATTTAGATAGAAGGATAGAGAAGAGAGAAACAGAAAGAAACACAGAATAGCCTCGGGAGGGGCTGGATAATTATCCACTGGCCCCTCTTCTAAAGGTTCTTTTATGGGAGTACCAAAGGGTGGAGCAAAAGACCTCCCCCTAGCACAGCCAAGTGCAGACACTTTCCAATCACCTGGTAACTACACATGTGGTCAAGAAATGCTCTAGTGCAGCTTTGCTGGGTAAAGCAAGCTCAGATCTCACTAGGCGACCTTTGTGGGTCTCCACAAAACCAAATATTGAGAATGCACCTTGGACTGTAGCCACAGTCTAGGATCTAAGAGCTAACTCCATAAAAGAGCTCCCTCACCTTTGATGAGCTTGCTGTAGAGACAAGTAGGGTGGACCTGAGAGAAGGATGACATGCGTGATGCTTTGCACTGTTGGCTTGGTAGGATATAGAGGAAAACCTTTCTGGGCGTCTGTGATAGACTTTCTAGATTAAGTTAACTGAGGTTGGAAGATGCACCCCAACTGCCAGAATGTATAAAGGAGAAAGCAAGGTGCACATAAGCATTCATTCTTATCTCCTCCCTGACTGTGACAAAACATGGCCAGCTGCTTCAACTTCCACTGGCTTTCATTTCCTCACCATGATGGACTGGACCATTGAACTATAAACTGAAATAAATCCTTCCCTATCGGCAAATTGCTCTGGTCAGATATTTCGTCTCAATAATGGGAAACTAACAGAACCTGAAAAGAATGAAGAAGAATAGAAGTTTTATTTTAATTCATGCAATGGAAACCAACAAAGGAGCCCGGATTTATTTTGATGTCACCTAAGTACTGATAGGGAGGCAGGCTGAACCACCTCCAGCATGTACAGCAGTGCTCCTTACCAAGTTGGGTTCCATTGTGTGCTAGCTAAGTGACCCTGGAAAATTACCTCCTGATATGAGCCTCAGTTTCTTTATCTATAAAATGAGAGCATGTGTAGACTGTTAGTATTAGTTTTTAAAGTATCTGTGTATATCCGTGTCTGTGTGGGAGAATATGTACATGAATGCTATTGCCTACTGAGGCCCGAAGAGAGCATCAGATCCTCTGAGGTTGTAGCAACAGACAGGTGTGACCTGCCTGGTGTAGGAGCTGGGAACGGAACTTGGGTTTTCTATGAGAAGAATGTGTGCTCTTCACCACTGAGCCCTATATTTGTTAAATTAACTAATTATTTATTCATAATTATTTTATCTTTTTTTTTTTTTTTTTTTACAACCTGACCACTGTTTCCCCTCCTTCCTCTCTTCCAAGTCCATCCTTCTACCTCCCCTGTGGCCACCCTTCCCCAACCACTCCTCTGTTTCTATTCAGAGAAGGGCTGGCCTCCCATGGATATCAACAGAACATGTCATATGAGGCAACCCAGTAAGGGGTTAACCTTAACTCAGGATAAGGTTCCCAAAAGTCAGCACAAGAATCAGAGACAGACTCTGTTTCTGTTATGAGTCCCACAAGAAGACCAAGCTACACAATTGTAACACACACACACACACACACACACACACACACACACACACACACACAAATATGATATATATTTGGCCTAGTCAGTCCCATGCAGGCTCCTTGGTGGGTAGTTTAGTCTCTTTGAGCTCCTGTAAGCCCAGGTTAGTTGATTCTGTGGGTGTCTTGTGATACTTGTGATATCTTTGACCTGTCTGGCTCCTGTAATACTTCCTCTGCCTCTTGTACAAGATTCCCTGAGGTCCACTGAATATTTGGCTGTGGGTCTCTGCATCTGCTCCCATCAGTTGCTGCATGAAGCCTTGCTGATGAAAATTGGGCCAGGTACCAGTCTATGAATATAGCAGAATATCATTAGGACTATATCTATATCTCTATCTAATCTCTATCTATCTATCTATCTATCTATCTATCTATCTATCTATCTATCTATCATCTATCTATCTATCTATCTATCCATCTATCTAATCTATCTATCTAATCTATCTATCTATCTGTATATATATTGCCAGTCGTGTTTGGTTCTATCCTAGGTCTCTAGGCTATCCAGCCTCTGGTTCTGGGTCCTGGCCCTCCAGGTAGTTTGAGCTCCTTCTTGTGACATGGGCTCAAGCTGGACTAGTCATTGGTTGGCCACTCCCACAATTTCTGCATCGCATATACCCCAGCAAATCTTGTAAGCAGGACCAATTGTAGGTCAAAGTTTATGTGGCTGGGTTGGTGTCCCAATCTCTCCACTGAAAGTCCTGCCCAGTTACAAGGGATGGCCAGTTCAGTCTCTATATCCCCCACTTCTAGGAGTCTTAGCAAGGGTCACCTTCATAGATTCCTGGGAATTTCCATTGCATTAGATTTCTAGCTTGTCCTGAGATGCTCCTGTACCTGTATTAGTCAGGATTATCTAGAGTCACAGAACTTATGGAATGAATCTCTCTCTCTCTCTCTCTCTCTCTCTCTCTCTCTCTCTCTCTCCATATATATATATAATACACACACACACGTGTGTGTGTATTGGAATTTATTGAAAGGCTGCAGTCCATCCAACCATGGCTAGTTGTGAATGGAACATCCAAGAATCTAGTAGCCCCTCAGTTCCACAAGGCTGGATGTCTCATCTGGAATGGATGTGCTGACAAGGTGAGGGCGAGCAGGTGAAGAAGGAATCCTTCCTTCCTCCATTATCCTTATATAGGCTTCCAGCAGAAAGCGTGGCTCAGATTAAAAGTGTGCTTTCCAGCCTCAATATCTGGATTAAGGGCATATGTCATCTAGCCTCAAGGTCCAGATCAAAGGCATGTTGACTTCTTGGTTCAAGATCTGGATTACAAGTGTGCCCTCCATTTCTGGATAATAGTTCATTACAGACATAGTCAAGTTGATAAACAAGAATAGCCATCACACCCCCAATTCCAGTTGTCTGTCCCCTACTCTCTCCATCTATCCTCCACTCACCTGATCCCCTAATCTGCCCCCCCCACCTCTTTTAATCGTGATGTCTATTTTATTTCCCAGACACTTGGAACCCTAGAGAACACACTGCTATTTTTAATTAACATCTGTTCTAAGCTCTTTTCAGGTATGCTGACACTGTTATATGGTGCCAAGCATCAACTTTTCTTCACGTTGTCTTCAGTCCTGGGACTTCTACTGCATATGATGCTGTGTCTTGACAAATGGCCTGATTTGGTTTCTCTTTAGAGACTCCAGCCTTGCTGTATAGTGCCTATCCTCAGCTGATCTCTGGGACTTCTTTATGCCTTCAGAACCAGTACCACCAGGATGACTCTTGCACTATCAAGATTGGCTGCCAATGTGAGAGGCAGCCGTGGTTCCCTCTGGAACACAGCTTGAAATACTCCCAGCTTACAACCACTGTGATTCTAGCTCCAGGGAATATGGTACCCCTAGCTTCCACAGACATCTATACTCATGAGCAAATATACGTAACTGCTCATAACTTAAAAAACCACAAAAATAAATCATTTATTAGAAAGAAAGAAATGAAGAGATGAAATCAGGAGATAGAGTCTGTCTCTGTGTCTACTGAATTTCATAATGCAAAGTATCCTATGATAGCTTAATAGATTAAAGGAGGCACTTCACACTGAGGGGAAAGAGATGTTTGTGGGAAGAAGTTAAAATACCTTGCCCTGTAGCATGATAACTGTAAATGGAGAGTAGCACAGTCCTGTTGCTGATGTCTTCTTGGTTTAGAGACCCTTTGAGTCACATTCAGGATGTGGGATACCTTCCTCAGAACTTATCTTGGTTCTTATAGTTTGGGGTACAGCTGGTTAACTACTTGAAGAAATTGAAAGGATAAAATAAATACATTTGTGTTTATTCTCATCAGACTTCTATGATAGGATGTTACTTTCTGCTCTGATTGAATCCCAGATATTAGCCTCCAATGTTCTGGAGATGACAGGGAAAAAATTCAATCCATCTGGAGAAATCTGGAGTCGATTCTTGCCCATAGTGATATTCAGTGCTACTTACTTTGGCTGGGAGGTCTAGAGATTATATACCAAGTTTGGCAGGAACATGGAGTGATTCCCTGACTGACTTGCTCCAAGCTTCTGACATTACTTTAAAAGAATTATTACTGGATTAGACAAACAATATATTGAAAGACCCTTCTGATAGTTAATTTACATGTGCATTTTAACCACTTTTTGGATTAGAAGCAGTGATTAAAAACTACACACGTTTTTTCCTGTCACTCAATGCTTTCCTCAAATTCCAGAGTAGACTCCTATGGAGTTTCCCTTTTGGCACTTAAAGGCTCACATTCTGACTTTGCCTATGGAGGCTCTGCTTAGAGTTCAGAACATTTTTGCAGCTGGGGCGAACCTATAGCTTGCTGAGGAAAACCAGCACGAAGCAACTGATCACACATCCAAAAATAAGAATTCTCACAGAAACGGGTGGTAACTGCTGGAAAAAGCCCACTGGTTTAAAACAAAGTGTGTGAAGACAATCCCTCAGCTGAGATGGGATGGTTTTTAAAATAAATTTGTGTTTGGGCCTAATTTTTCCCTTTGCTTTCTATTAAACAGATGAGCTTTGTTTTACTGAGAAAATGGAATGTTATTTCCAGAGGGCTGCTATCCTGCTGTGTGTCTCCTAGGTGAAATTATTTGGTGGAATAACATAGCATCTTGCTTCAGAAACTGCATCTGGCAGTTCTTAGTTTAAAAATCAAAACTCTGTGTCTGAGAAAAAAGAATAATTCAGTTTTTAATTCATAATTTAATTTTTACTTCTTACTAGTGAATAAATGATACATCTATGTTTTGAAATGTGTATACATTGTCGAAAGGCTGAGTTGAGTTAATTTACATAGTTTGGGATAATGTGCCTTTTACATGGTGAGAAGAAATGACTATATTATTATACTAAGTTATATTATTGTAGCAAGTTTCAAGAGCCTAATGCCATCATCATGTTCTATAGTAGGACACTTGACTATCATCATAATGTTCTATGATAGACCACTTGACTATCATTATCGTGTTCAATGACAAGACAGTTGAATTTATTTCTCAGGTCTAATTGAAACTTTGTACCACTTGATCATTATATCCTCCATCTTTCTATTCTATTACAGACCCTAATAATCACCATCTACTCTGTGAGCATGAATATTATATATGTATATGAGAGAGAATATGGGTATGCATTTGGTATGGTGTGGAGACCAGAGAAGATCTTATGATACCAGTTCTCTCCTTCCACCTTGCGCCCCAGGGGATTGGATTTAGGTGTTGGCAAGCTTATGAGGCAAGCTTTTTAAATCATCTTCATGGTTCATAAAGTATGGCCAGTACAACCAGTGTATATGGTTTCTCTCTCTCTCTCTCTCTCTCTCTCTCTCTCTCTCTCTCTCTCTCTCGGTTGTCTTAATTTATTGCTGTTGTTTTATTGGAATGGGAAATTAAACATAGGATCTCAGGCATGTTAGTTAAGCATTTTACCTCTGAGCTGCATCCACTAGCCATATCTTTTGATAATAGACAGCCTCATTGAGGTGGGATGGTATCTCATTTTAAATCTATTTTTGATTTTCCCAGTAATTAACGATGTTGGGCAGTTTTTCATACCTGCTGGCTGTTTGGATGCCTTCTTCATAAAAATGTCTGTTCCATTCCTTTACAGGTTGTTGAACTCAGCTGTTTGTTTTATTGAGTTAAATTCCTCATAAATGTTGTGTATTAACCCTTTCATATATCAGATGTATGGTTTGTGACTATTTTCTCCAGCCTTACAGTTCACCTTTCAGCTCATTGATGGTTTTCTTAGCTGTGCAGAAGCTTTTCAAAAATGATCATCTTTATCTGTTTACCCTTCTGTGGCTATGTTTTGGAGATTATAAATACTTTTCAAACCTCACTTTCAGGATAATGTCATGCAGCTTCACCCATGCTTTCTTTAGTAATTTCAAAGTTTTAGGCCTTATAAGTCTATAACCCACTTTGAATTGACTTTTGTATATTGTGTGAAATACAGGTTGAGTGTCATTCCTCTCCGGGCTGGTCAGTACTAACTCTACCAATAAAACTTCTCTCGGAACTAATTAATAAACCCAGTAAAGTTACATTAAATAAAGACTGTCAGTAGTGTTTATAGTTACTATCAAAGAACTTCTGAGAAGAATTCAAGGAAACAATCCCATTTATACAAGCTCTCAAATAATAAAATTAGAAAATATTTAACAAGTAGGATAAATATCTGTGTAATGAAAAATGCAACTTTGATGAAAGTTTTTTTTTTTTTTTTTTTTTTTTTTTTTAGATACAAGAAGTGAGTGACATGGTGTCCCATGTCCCTGGTCTGGAAGCATATTGTCAGAGTGTACTTACTATCAAGAACTGACTTCAGACAGTTTCTATTAAAATTTCCATTACATCTCTCATAATAGAAAAAAACAGTCAAAGCAATCCTAAACAAAAACAAAGCTAGAAGCATCAGCCTATGTGATTTCAAAATAAACTGTAAAACTATAGAAATCAAAACAGCATGGTGTTGGCATTTTTCAAAGACTTGTTAATCAGGGGGCTGAAAAGAAAGCACAGAAATAAACCCACACACCTATGTTCAGTTTATTTTTAACTAAGATCCCAGAAACATATTCTTTTCAATAAATACTACTTATTATTAGACATTATGTATTATTAGAAAATTTTTTATTGATTAAATAAAAGAATCTCAGTAAACTTCTTTCAAATATCCTCCAATTTTGAGGTTTAAATTTAGTATTTATAAAATAATATTTATTGTTAGTACTACGTGAGGAATAGCTCTAACTAAATTCCTACCTGGAGTTCTACATTCTTTATCTGTGGAAAACTGAGAACCATTACTGGGAAATTGAATTCCTCTTCCCAGAAACTGAGTAGTAAATTTGGTGACTTGGACAGCTCAAACCTTCAGCTTCTGGAAGATTGATTAGTTTGCTGTATTGAAAGACATTTCAGTCTTTCAAAGGATTCACTTTATTAGTTTTGCTTTCCTTTTGAACTGAAATTTGACCTTTCTATACAGTGATTTCTTTCATATCCTCAAGAGTACAATGTCCTTTTCTAGTCAGAGTATGCAAAGGAGCTTACAGTTACTTCTGGTATTTTATTGACATTTTATTTCATGTTAGTGTGTGTGTGTGTGTGAGTGTGTGTGAGTGTGTGTGAGTGTGTGTGTGTGTGTGTGTGTGTGTGTGTGTGTGTGTGTGTGTGTGTGTGTGTGTGTTGCATGTGAGCTGTAGTCCCCACATGGAGACAAACTCTTCTTCTACTATTGTGTTCTCAGTATTCAAGCACGGGCTTCCAGACTTGGTAGCAAACACCTTCAACCCCTACCCATCTTTCTAGTCTTGGTGTTTTATGCTTTAAGTTACAAATTTTATCTTTTGTAATTCATTTTGGTGTATGGTATAAAGAAATGATATAAAATGATGTTTCCCCTAGTGAGCCAATTATTTCAGAGGTAGCAATGGAAAAATGCTCTTGTTGTGGATTTTTATTTTTTATAATTATGTGTAATATTTGAAAGATAGTGTGATATAAAATGTGTATTAATATATGTTATCCTTTATCAATATGGTCCTATATTAATATCATCTTTAACTGAAGTGATTTTATAACACACTTTACTTTGAAGCAAAACTAATTCCATCTTATTTCTGTAAAGTTCCTACAGGTGCCTGCAACACAAACACACGTAACTGGGAAGGTTCACAAGTCACCATCCTTACATTTATCTTCCTAACTAGGTCCTGGGGAGTGTCTTCCTAGCATCCTGCTGTCATCCACTTCTTTAAGTCAGTGGTTCCCAACCTTGCTACCTCTGTGACCCTTTAATACAGTTCTTATGTTGTGGTACCCCAACCATAAAATTATTTTGTTCCTACTTCATAACTGTAAATTTGCTACTGTTATAAACTATAATGTAAATATCTGATATGTTACCCCCAAGGGGTCACAATCCAGAGGCTGAGAACTACTGCTTTAAGGAGTGGACTCTCAGATAATCGGATATCTAGCTAATCAGTCAGTTTGGCTTGTCTTTTGTTTCTCAAATTCTTTTTCCAAATCACATCAGAGTTAGATCCTGAGCTCCCTTTGAGATTTGCAAGGTCATAGTGCTGTGCACTTTCTGAGCTGTACATCCAGCCCTCACCCCTACAATAGCTCTCTGTTCTCATGGCCTGGACGTGTAGAGAGTGGAGGGTAGGAATGAATATGGAAAAGTGCAACCACCTGAGAGCTAATGCCATTTTACCCGTGTTATAATTACTTTCTGGGCTTTAAACGCTCCCATGTTTTTTGGCCCTGGTGATGTGGTCTCCCCATGCTTGGCATCCTCTCACATTCTACAGCATATACCATGGAGCTGGACTATTCCTGGGATGCTTTTGACTGTTTTTACTACGGACGTCACAATGCACAAACATGTCTTACTTTATCCTCTCCCCGTGTCCCCTGCTGTTTTCAGAAGTGTTATATGCTACTTATTTGAATCTGTTTGCTGCTGACGCAGTCCAAAAGATAGGTGTGGAAGCCAGTTTGTAGGTCATTTAGATCCAACTTAATGCACGTCTAGTGTGCAACAGGCAATTTTAAATATTTTATTTTTTTTATTTTAATTATGCGTGTCTGTGTGTGGTACATGTGAGTGCAGTACCCACAGAAGCCAGAAAGGGTATCAGACCACATGAAGCTGGAGTTATAAGTGGTTGTGAGATACCTGAGACAGGTACTAGGAACTCTCAGTAAGGATAGTAAGTGCAATTAAACCACTGAGTCATCTCTTTAGCCTTCACTAACAATTTATAACTTTGAAGACTAAACACAAATTGAGAAAATAAAAATATCCATTACCTCCATATAATTTTTAGTGATGTCAATGGTGAACAATTATTAAAAGGCTAAAGCCAATTTAAAAAAGTGATGTTTTAATTAATTATATTGTACATACATTTGGGTATACAAGAATATAAAGATTATAAAAAATAGTGCTTTATTGCTTTAAAAATGTTAGTAACTTGGTTTGAAGTGGTTCTCAGTAGCCAAGATGGAGAATCAAGCCAACTGCACATCAATGAGTGGGTGGCTACTGAAAAAACATTCCTTCTATGTATATATTAATATATAGAAAAATGTCATTCAGCCATAAAACTAATGAAATCATGTCACCTGCAATAATATGGAGAGGTTGCAAGGCATTATTTTACATGCACAAAATGACAATCATTATGTACTGTTATTTATATGTAGAAGCCAGAAAATTGTTATCACCTAAATAGAGAGTAAAATATCAGTTGACAGAGCCTGGGACTGCGGCTCATAAAGAGAAAATGATTATTAGGTACAATGAGCACAGTTGGAGATGAGTGTAACAGCTAATACTTCATAGGACAGCCAAGGTTGACTTACACTTTAACATATACAAACGAGGAACTGATGACTGTTTTGACATGAAAGAGTTACACAGTGTAAATGTATTTAAATACCTTACTGAAGTCCAAACTATGGATCTTCAATTAAAAAAAATGTATTAAAGAATAAAATTAAATTTATAGGAGAATTTGGTTTTCTTGTCATTACATGAGGACAAAATAGATGTTAATTTTTTTTTTTTTTTTTTTTTTTTTTAGTATGGCTTTGTTAACCTCATGATAATAATAACTTTCACTGGAAAGAAAAGAGGTAGTGGATATGAAAGGCCTATTTCTCTAGGATTTCAATGTAAGTGATCCAAATTTGGGTGCTGACCGTGATTTTCAAAGCATCTTTTATTTACCTGGGATGTCACAGTGCAGGCATGGTGAAAGGACCTCTTTCATTACTCAGTTTCTAAGATGATCTAATGTTTGTCGTGTAGCAAATGAACAAGAAACTGCGGCTAACCTCATAACAAGTCCTACATGTAGATATCGCTTTGCCCCTTAGAACGAACGAGGCATTCAGACCTTTACATTGTGAAATGGTTGCATCTTCTGACGAAGGAATTAAAAAGGAAATGTTTGTTCTTGACATGACTTTTGTGATTTCCATCTGCTGGGACAGGATGAGGATGGTCGAAGTCCTAGGTTGGTTAGTCATGACAGGAAGTGCTGCCAGTGCCCAGCCTTTGATTTGAGGCCAGGGGTCACCACCATTCCTTGACCACAGGATGGGTCACAGCCACATCCCTCCACATGTTATCATCACTGAAAACATCATATGGGTTGACAATCAGTTCATAAAACCAGAAGAAGGAGGACTTTAATGAATGCCTTCTAGAGGCTGGCCAGGCTGTTTGGAACCAAATAATTAAAGGGATCCACAACAGGATGGTAAATCATTAGAACTTTCTGGAGGCTTCCCAACAACTTTTTCTTTTCCTTGAGCTGGAGAATGGCTAAGGGTTCTTTCACAAAGTTCCTTAACACTGTCATTAAACTTTGAAGGCCAAGGGAGTTTTCTTCACATTTTGAAGATGAAAAAGAAAACATTACTTGAATCACAAGGACAAACTCCAACAGATCTCTGTGGCTGTCAAGCTTCAGAATCCAAATGAAGCTGGAATGTAGGCGTGCCTCGTCAGAGATCAAAGGATGATATCTTCTAATTGGTCCTAAAGGGCTTCTGGGGTTTGTCATCTAAGAGACAATGGCTTTTGTTACAGCTTAGTTATCTGTTCAAACATTAAAAATCACTTTGGTTCTGAACATTCTTGTATTACAAAAATCAACAAAAGAATTGAGGCAGATTAAAAGAAAGGATTGCATAACTACTATTGATCATTTATTACCAGCTCTTCTGTAGGATGCAGTATTTTCTGAGGAGATACCAGAAGCATCCTAATTAATCACCATTTTATCAGTGATTGTGGTTCTGGATGTGTCCAAATTTTGAATCACTGAGTTAATTCATTTGTCTAGCAGCCTCTGAGATTTCAGAATGACCTCTTTCTTTAAAGCTCCTGCTGTTTCCTGGGTGGGACCCCAGAGCTCTATTAGCAGAAAGAAATCGGATGGTACTTGTTGTACTCCCATTGAGAGCACCACATGGGTGTCCATTGGAGTGGTTTCTGCTTTGAGTCTCTTGTTAATGGTGAGAGAAAAGCCACCTGAAATTGAGAAGTACCCATTTCTACAGAACTTACCTTCTCCAGGATCACCTTGCAATTTCTATGAAGTAACAAGCATATCGGTTCATTCATGCAGCAGTATGAAACAGAAGATTTTTGTATATATAGCTATATAGCTATGATACATATATATCTATATATTATATATCTTTTTCTGAAGGTCTTGAACAGCAATTTCCATTAGTATTTTGAGTACATAAAATGCCTATCATTATTATTATTACTATTATTATTATTATTATTATTATATGATTTAAGAATTTTTCTTCCTACCTTATATCCTAGATACTTTGACAAACCTGTGGTTTGATTGATGGACTGGTATTCTTCTACAAGAGACTTCCCATGTGGATTTATTGTTACAAGTCGAATTTATTTGATAAGACTTAGTCTAGGCTACCAGTAAAGTCGTTTTTTATAATAAATATTACTTAATATTATGGAATCAGGCTCAGGCTTTCTACTTTATATAATGTTGAAAGACAAGGATAAATTGATATGCATTTTGTTCACATTGGAAATTTTCTCCCTGATGAAGAGATAATGCATAGAATTGGAGGATTATAACAGCCTGCATAAAAACAGTATTTTAGAACAAAGAGTGCTTTAAGCTAATGACTACCAGGCTAAAAGAACATCCACTCAGAAAGTCTGATGGCATGAGAGAAATGTGCCAAGCAAGTGGCATAATAACCACACACACACAAGGTTGCCACTGTGAAAGCAGGCATTATCACAGTGGGTATAACTGCCATCTCGGAAATGATTAGAAGGGATTATAGGCAATTTAGAGAAATAAAATTAAATGAAAGGACTATAAACATTAGAGTTTAATCCTGTGGTTCTGAGAATAAGCCAAAATAGGAATTAGGTGAGATTGTGGAATTATTGTGGGGAAAAATGATTTTTCTACTATGTTTTTTACTTAGCACAATCCTAGAACAATCATTTCCCTCCCCCCTCAGGTGGGAAGGGCTTAGCAAGGCAGAATTAACTTGAAGAAGTATGCATGCACTGCACAGTGCATGACTAGTGTAGATAAAACACAGTCATGGAGTAATAGTTACCGTTCACTGCTTTGAGTGTGTTCTGCTGTAGCCCATCAGAAATACTGTTATCATTTGTATTTTAAAAAGTGCAGGGAGGAGGATGTTCTGTCCCACCTAACTTTAAGGTTGTCAATTTTGAAAGAAAAAAAAGTCTGTTGGGCTGAGCACAATAGCACAATCTGTAATCTCATGATTTGGGAAGCAGAAGCAGGAGGATTATGAGTTTGAGGCCAACTTCAGCCCTCTGGGAAGACTGCTTATCTCAAAACAAACACCAATCTGTTGATTATTAAGAAACAAGTTTAAAAACAAGTATACTTAAACTATTTATTTTGATTTTATGCTAACGAGTGTTTTGCTTACATATGTATGTACCTGGTATCCATTGAAGCCAGAAGAGGGTGTCAGGACCCCTGAAAGTAGAGTTATAGACAGTTGTGAGGCACCATGTGAGTACAGGAACTGAACCCTGGTCCTCTGAAAGAACAAGTGCTGTTGACTTGACTTGAGCCATCTCTTCAGCCCTATGAAAAAAAATTTAAGATTACTGTTGGTGTTGGTGGTCAGGGGTGCATGTATATATGTGTGTGTGTGTGTGTGTGTGTGTGTGTGTGTGTGTGTGTGTGTGTGCGAGAGAGAGAGAGAGAGAGAGAGAGAGAGAGAGAGAGACAGACAGACAGACAGACAGACAGACAGACAGACAGAGACAGACTGAGACAGAGAGAGCGCATGCACGGTGGTGATGTCTGTGTGGCATATACTCACATGTGTGTTCAGGTATTTTAGCTTTGCATATATGGAGTCCAGAAGGAGATATAGGGCCTTAAGCTTGCATTGGGAAAAGGAAAACATGTGTCTCAATAAGACTAGATTTCCCCCTCAGTAAAGCAATGTTTTTCCAGTTTGACATTTCATTAATTTTGTTATTTTTTTTAAAAAGAAATTAGTTGATTAAAAGTGGAAAAATGTCAACAGCAGCATTTTGTGGTAATTATCTTATGTTCAATTAAATTAATAAAGCATGTCAAGATGGAAAGGTAATGATTTCATCATTTAGCTGGAAATTTTGAAGAAGTTTTAAAAGAAAATTGGCTACAGAACGAGCTTATATCATGGTTATAGATTGATAGCAGAGCTCCCATCAAAAATATTGTTATATTTCTATTTTCCTAAGAGATTACAAATACATTAACATCAAATTAGAAGTGCTAATTCATGAGTTAAAAATTTGTCTGCTTAATCCCATAAAACATAACAAGCTTAGGTAATTAAAGTTTTTATTTCATTGTTAAAAAATCTTGAGGTTTTCTTTTTGTGTTTTTGTTTCTTTTTCATTTTTCGAGACAGGGTTTCTCTGCGTAGCTTTGCACCTTTCCTGGATCTTGCTCTGTAGACCAGGCTGGCCTTGAACTCACAGAGATCCACCTGCCTCTGCCTCCCGAGTGCTGGGATTAAAGGCATGCACCACCACCGCCCGGCCTAGAAAATCTTGAGGTTTTTACTGTGTAATTGCAGTAGTGTGCAAAAATAATTGCAGAGTTATTCACATTCCTGATAATGATTAATCATTCAGTTGCCATGGAAAGTTGCTTTTCTTAAACTTTAAAATTTACTGGGATGATTTTAAGCATAAACTAACTTAAGTAACTAAAACTATCTTAATTTCTTGAATGGCCAATGCCATTTCTGACAGATCTTTGTGTTTCTATACATCTCTTAGACAAAATCCAGGCTTAATTTTACTTGAGTTTACATTGCATTACATGACAGCATCTTTGATGCAATTAAAAATGGTCTGAATTACTAAGTTATTTAATAGAGTTTTGATTAGTAACTGGCACACATGAAAGGCTTGGATATTTGCTTTGGACATGACTTGATTAGTTTATATAGCTATTCAGATTTTAACCAAAATCTCCGAAGGCCTTTTCTCAGGCTTTCCCTAACTGAATATTTCATTCTTCTTCTATCTTCCAAGAAACTGAGTCTCATGGCTTGGGACTACAGTTTCCAGCCAAGCACTTTGGACCCTCACCAGCCTGACTGATAAGGCACATGATCAATTATGGTGTTTGTATGAACTTTAAATTCCAATTTTAGTTTCACAGAGAACTCTTGTTTTTCTGTCATTAGAATCATGAGCAATCAACACTGTATGGAAAGAGAAGAGCAGCTAATCCTGATAATTCTGGGTACATATGCTAGAAGTTTTGAGTCAACTTCACACAGCTTTATAAGCTCAAATGTTAAGTGATTATACACATAGCTGCAGTATGAAAAGGGGAAAATCGGACAGCATGCTAAAATATTTGGGATACATATACGCCATTACCCTTCTTGCTTTCTTATTTGTTTATTTACTTATTTGTTTTCATGGGCACTGTGTATTATGTGGGTGAGTGTGCACAGTGTGTGTGTAAAGGGCAGAGGACAACTGTGTGTGATCTGTTCTCTTTCCATTTTTACATGAGTTTCAGTGATCAAACTCAGGTTGCTGAGTTGCATCACATATGTCTTCACTAGCTGAGTCATCTGGCTGGCCTTTATATTTCCTTTCAGAGCCTGTTTGATACACCAGGACTAGATTCTGCCTCATAGGATGTCCCTTGATCACAGATTCTAAAACCATCTCCCCATTTCTCCCTTGATTTAAAAGCATTTCCTCATTCCTTCCAATATTTTTTTCTTGGCCTGTTAACCCTTTCCATTTTAAGTCATACTGAATTTTGCCTATGTGTTGTACATTTAAAGTTACCATTTTCAGATTGGTATTAATACAATATACCACATTCTTTAATAATTCATCATATAAGATGAACATTTTGAATGTGAAAATATTCTTATTTTTGTGTTTAAAGATATCCTACATAGGAATTGTGTATATTACAAGGATTACTGATAGGCATGCATTTGATTAGTGTTGCTGATGTGTCTTTGATTGGGTCACTATGTAAACACAGGCATTTGAAATACTGATTCATTAAACCCTTCGATGTATTTAATAAAATGCCTATTTCTTGTATCTGGACCCTACCCCCTCATGATCTTCAGGAAGAGGAATTTCCTTTATTCACATTTCAAGTATATCTTCTGTGGGAGATATTTCACAATATCTCATCTAATAGAAGCTGTCCAGTTTTCTCTACCTCATCATTTGCTTATCACAATTTCTAGTATTAAGAATGGTTCCTACTATCATGCATAGTTCGAGGAATGTCCCACAGGTACGGAGGACCCTTCATCTTTTCTACTCTCTTCATAATAAACACCTAAAATTTAGCAGGAAGCTACCATCCAGAGCCCTGTGCAGTGAGAGACAGCAAATTTGCAGGAGGAAGTGTGTCTCGCATGCTGCTGCAGGTACAGTCATGTGAATAGCTGTGGAGGGAGCCGCATTCAGGTGACCAGTAGTCTTTAGACCCGTATAGTGATGTGAAATCATATTGTTTTAGCCAATAATGAAAGCTAACTTAAATTTGGTACTTACTATCCACATGTGTCAAAATTAACAATACTGGGCCATCATTAAAGATAAGATAAAAATCAAAGAAATGAATAAAAAGAGAGACACCAAATAGTTAATGGATATTTCTCAGACATGTGGGATTCAGGTGGCTTTTGTTTTCTTTACATTTTCATGTGTGTTTTAATTTTTTTTTATATATATTGAGCCAGCATAGCTTGAAGATTGTATTAAATAACAAATAAAGCTATTTTCAGTGAGAAAAAGAAATGAGTAAGAATAATTTTAGGATAATGTATCATATTTTTATTTCTTTTTTCTCCTTTTTGGTGTGTGTATGTGTGTACATGTTCATGTATATGTTCTTGTGTGTGTGTGTGTGTGTGTGTGTGTGTGTGCACCTGTGTGTGTGCATGTGTGGTGTGTGTGTGTGTGTGCATCTGTATGTGTGCATATGTATGTATATGAGGACCAATGGTTGATGTCAGAAGTCTTCCTGTATCACTCCCCAGTTTAGTTTTTGAGACAGGGTCTCTCCTTGAGCCTGGAACCCACCCATTCAGCTGGACTGGTTGAACTGCCCAGAAAGACCTGGGCTTCCCGTCTCTGTCACCCAGCACTGGTGTGAAAGCCGTGTGCCATCACACCTGGTTTTTCTGTGGGTACTTGGGATCCAAATTAGGCCTCCATGCTCATGCAGTGTGAATTTTAGTTATTTCTCTCCAGACCCCCAATTTTTAATATGAAATTATTTAATTCATAATTTTACTTGAACTGTCAAAGAAGAATTAAAGAGGGCCTTAGACATTGATTGGGGTAAGTGTATACATACATATAGCTTGTGTGTTTGTGTGGCATACATATGTGCTCATGTGTGTGCACATATGTGTATGTGTGTGCTTGTGAGTGCAGAGGCCAGGGTGGAAGTTGGGTGTCTTCTATAATTTTCTATCACATTTTGTGAAGCAAGGCTTCTCCCTGTACCTAGTCCTCACTGTAGCAGCTAGTCTGGATGGCAAAAGCCAGAGATCCTCCTGTCTCAGTCTTCCTCATGCTGGCATTAAAGCTAAGCAGTGAGGGGGGGCAGATTTTACCTGGGTGCTTGGCATTGAAATAAAGATCTTCATGCTTGTGCCTTAGGTGATTTATTGAATGAATCATCTCTCCAAACTTGAGTGAGAATGTGTATTATATATATATGTATGTATGTATCCAAATGATCTTAATTTAAAAAGATACACATAATTTAAAAAAGTTACTAAGCTGTTTAAAATGAGTATGCTCTATTCAGAAGAATAACTCTCTGATATGCAGGCACTATCAATGCACCAATATATCTAGAAAGTAAAGCTGAGACCTGATTCCACAGATCACACTCATGACCTCTTTCCAATTCATCTTCTTTACAGAAATTGGTTCTCATGAATTCTGTTCGTAGTTTAATTTTTAGATCCAGTAACATCCTTTGTTACTTTTATTTTATTTATCTTCCACTTTTGGCACTCTTCTCCCTTATTTTCCATCTCACAATACATTTCTGAACTCTTTTTTAAAATGCGTTTTAATTTATTTCAGTCAGGCTAGCTTCCTGACTGTTCTATTGCACTGAAGTTCACTTACATGTCGGGAATGAATTTTATGGTCTTGCTCACTGGCACCCCTAATATTCACAAAACAAAATGAAAATCGAACCCAAGACTGCTAATGTTTAAATTGATTTGAAATGCTGAAGAACATTTAAAGTCAGAAAACGAGGTAACACTTAAAGAAATAGCCAACTACGTCAGCGCTTACTGCATTGTTCATAGACTTCTAGTATTTGAATGGATGAAAGAAGTCATTCATGCTGTAAGAGGTCTGGATTTTTATACAGTGTTTAAGTAGGTACAATGTAATATACGCATGTAAAGAACTTCAGTATGATGCTCCATACATAAGAAGGAGTAAGAGAGAGCACAAAAGATTCATCTCTTTTCATATTCTGTGACCTTTGTGTTTGATAATATTAGAAATGCTTTAAATGACTCTTAAAACTCCTTTGAACCTTGGAAGTTAAGACTAAGCATTTAAAGTATCTGGCTTCAATAGCTTTAAACTATATTTTAGAATTACGTCGCACTGGGAGTTTGGTCGGCATTGGTGTACACTTGTTAACATTTCCCACATTAATAAGGCTGCAACGGAAGGACAGAATGGGAAGATTTCTTGGTGTCGGTGTTGAACTGGATTTGAGCCTGTCAAAAGGAGCTATCCCTGTCCTTGGAAACAGGGAATTGGCATTTTAAGAGGTGACATCAGATTGTTTTATTAACAGCAAAACCTTAATCTTTGCAGGTCTACTTAGAAACACAATTTTGATTTGAATTCTCAGATTGCTGCGTTCATTTTTTAAATATTCCTGTAATTGAATCTTATTCTTACCCTCCCCTTTTAGTTTCTTGCAGGAGATCTTTTAATGAATGGTTTAGCTCTGATTTGTGAGAGAACCCTGCGTTCTTTGGGAATGTTGAATGGATGTCTCCTTTTATTTTTCTACCTGCTTGGGTGGACTCTTAAAAGTTAGAGAATCTTATGATGAGTCACTTTGTTTATGACCAAAGCTAATAAACTTTGTCTGCTAGTAACAACCCATTTGTCTTATAAATGTAGTACAGATGCAAAGTGAACTAACAGTAAAAGAGAGAGCCAGGCAGTGGTCGTGCACGCCTGTAATTCCAGCACTTGGCAGTCAGAGGCAGGTGGATCTCTGTGAGTTCCAGTACCAGGCTAGTTGCGGCTATGCAGTGAGACACTGGAGAAAGAAGGAAAGAACAAGAAAACTAAGAGTTTTGTTTTACAACTATATTTAATCTGTTGAATGATCAGAAAAGCAAAATGGAGGATGTATTGTTTAGTTCTACATGACAGACATATTGAGGCACATAACATTCTAAGGTCCAAGCTACCCCATTAATATGATATACTTTTTATTCATTTATATTAGTCTCTTACCTTGAGTAACCAGAGATCCTAGAAATTAGTTGCATATCAAAAATTAGGTTAACTCTGACAGAAAAAATTATGCTAACTAGAATTAGCCAATTTTGAATGCCCAAATATTTCAACAAAAGCTGACTTTTAAGTAATATTAAATTACTTTCCAGCAATAAGGTATGTCAAACCATGACTTACTTTATTAATTTACGATCAAGTGAGTCATAAAACTCACTATGTAATTGGCGTATTTTAATAATAAGTAGGTTTGGAAGCTAAAAAATGACCTCCTATAAATTTTAATTGGTATTTATTTTTAATAGCCAAGTGGATACTTCATAGTCTTGGAACTTATTAAATAACTTTAAAGTTAAGTAGATTTTTTTCTTACTTGCCCTTATAGAACTCAAATACTAAAATAGCCTTTATGGTAAAAAAATGTTATTCAAAATATGAAATTTTATACAGGTTTATTTTCCAAAAGAAGTGAATAACTTATATGACTAGCTGCTTAGTGGACATTTAGTCTACAGTGTTCCCATAAGAAGATATTATAACTAGAAAGTATAATATTTTCATATTATAAATATCACACCAATGCTCCTTTATTTACTCACATTCTGACTGCAGGCGACTTTTAAAGAAAGTTTGCACTGGCAAATGAGAATTTCACTTTCCAATATTACAGATTTCCTGCTGTTTCAATGCATATCTTTGTGGCATTTCCATGACAATTAAATAATTGCATATTCTTAGTTTAGATAGAGTAGTACATACATGTCAACTTCAGTGACAGAATTATACATCTCCATTGGTAGTTTCTCTTTAGAAAAATTTTATTTTCTTTCTTTTTATTAGTTGAGAACTTTATACAGCATATTTTGACCATATTTATTCCCCAATTCCTCCCATATTCACCTCACTTCCCTATGCAACCAACTTTGTGTCTTCCTTTTTTAACCCCATCAAGTAAAATTTGTTTTGTTCACATATTCTTGGTCATGTGGCCTTCAACTGGAGTGTGATCTACTTACTAAGAGCTAGAATTTTAAAGAATATTAACTCTTCCTTTCCCAGCAGCTACCAATGACTAATAGCTCTATAGTGAACAATGGGATTTCACACCCACATCCTCTCTCCATTCTTGAATTTGGAATGGCTTAGACTTACCAAGATCTTGTGCATGCTTTCATAATCATTGAGAATTCATATGTATAGCTGCCTTGCTATGCCAGAAAACACTGTTGCCTTATAGTCATCCACCACTTCTGGCTCTTACAATCTTTCTGCCTCCACTTCCACAATGGTAGTTTAGTCTTTGAAGACAGGCTCTCCTCTCTCCACATACTCACCAGCATTTGTCAGCTGTTTTCTTGATTTTAGTTATTCAGATTAGGATAAAAAGACACTTTTTTTGTGTTTTTGTGTTTCCCTGATGGCCAAGAATGTTGAACATTCTTTCAAATGTTTCCTGACCATTCATACTCCATCTTTTGTGAACTCCATGTCCTATTTTTAATTAGATTGTTTGTTTTCTTGATGTTTAGCCTTTTGAGTTCTTTCTGTATCAGGACCCTTATCTCCCACCCTGCACAAAACTCCACACTAAATGAACAAAAGACATTACCTTAAGATCTGATACCTTGCACTCAATGGATGAGAAATTGGAGAATATTTTTGAACTCAGTGGCACTGGAAAGAACTTTGTGAGCAGGACCCCAATAGTATGGGCATTATGACCAGCAATTAATAAATAAGGTTTCATGTAACTAAAAAGCTTCTTATAGCAAAGGATACTGTATTAGAGTGAAGAGGCAGCCTATCCAATAGGACAAAAATCTTAGAAGCTACCCAGCTGACAAAGGGTTAATATCTAGAATGTACAATATATGAATCTTTGAAATCTTATCTGAAATTATTTAGTGTAAGATGTTAAGACCCAAGGGAGATTATAAAAAATCACAGTAAGAATAAAGGAGAAACGGAATATGAATTCTTTGATTGGTTGTTTTCGTAGAGAATTTGACTAGAAGACTTCCTAACATGCTTTTGCTATCACTTGACTGTGGGATAATGATTTCTGGCATCCACTAAACCCAGTGGACTTCATGGTGGGGAAAACTAACTCCTGTTGTTAAGATAAAATGTCAAGATAAGCTCAATAGGCTTTTTGGTAAGACACAGGAATTTTAACTTTGGATTAATAAATACAGTGGAGAAAGAACAATATTTTGACATTAAACTTTCAGATGTAAAGACCTCATAAATATCCTATGAATGACCTCATAACTAATTACAATGATCCCAAACATTTATGAACTTATCCTTCTAAATGAGAAAATTAATAACACTTGTTTCCCAACTTTTGGATCAACAGTAAGGCTGCACATTGTTACTACTTATCAGTTTTGATACTTGGATCAAGATGTATCATGAGGAGATTATACTAATTATTTAATTAAATCTAAAGATTATTTAAGTAATTTAGTTGATCAGTAGATGGAATTACATTTTATGTCTTCCTCGAATTACTTTTTAAAAATCTCTGTGTTAAATGATGTGTGTGTGTCTCTATGTGTATGCATGTTCCTGTGTGTGAGTACAGGTGTGCACTTGTTATGGGTGTATGTGGAAACCAGAGAACATCATAGTTTATTGGTCTTTGTATCCTGCCTTATTTGAGACAGGGTCTCTATGTAGTTTGTAGGTGTAGACAGTAGGTTATCTGGCCCAGGAATTTTGGGAATTCTGTTCACAGCAGGAGTACTAGGGTGACAGATGCAAGCTACTAATATGGATTTTATGTGGTTCTGGGAATCCAAACTGAGACCCTCACACTTGTGCAGCAAATGTTTTATCTGCTGAGCCCTCTCCCAGAATTTCTGTCTTCTTCTTGTTGTTGTTAAAGCTTTAACCCCTAACATGACTTCATCTTAAGATAAGGATTTTACAAAGTAAGGTCAAAGGTGTGTCAGGCACCACAGCAATACCTGTAGTTTTTGTTTTTGAGATAAGATCACATTATGTGTTCTAGGCAGACTGATTTCCAGCTTCAATTCTGCCTGAATGCCAAGATTACAGGCATATACTACCACACTTAGCTTGTCTGTAGCTTTATAAGAAAGGAGGTTTCTAGCATGGCAAGATATGCTGGTGGGTACAATAGTGTCATGAATGTTACGGGGCTAACCAATCATTTTTAAAACAGTGAATTTAAGGTGGTCCACACCACAGGATGAAACACATACTGTACTATAAATCTAACAAAATCCCTGTGGCTGAGTAGCTCCAGGGATGAACCTACTACTACTTTATTCTAATAAACTGGCACAGTATCAAACTGCCCTCTAAGTTTATATCTCTTTACTCATTGATTAGAGCAACTCTGAGACATTGTGAGTGAAGCTTCTTCATGTAATGGATATCACTTAACACAAAAACTCACAAATGATCAAAAACTACAGAGACTGCATCAATGGAATGCTCAGCCACAATTGCGATACCTGTATCACATCCCCTTTTCAAAGGGTCAGGAACCTTTGTAGAAAAGGGGCTAGAAAGGTTGTAAAAACCAGAGGTGGGTACAGCCAATGTTTTTGGACATGAGGCCAACATGTTAGCATAGAGTGAAAAAGCAGTTCTTGAGTTCCTATCCCTAACTGAAGGGCTATGGACAGTTGATGGATTCTGAAGGAAGGAGGGTCAGTTTTCTTTAAGGCTGTGTCTCCTGATAGGCTGATTACACTTCAATGATTGGCCTCACACAATGACTACTTATGCAATGTGAATTGGAGTCTGTGAGTTATTACAAAAAAAAGGAAGACATGCAGTCGAGGGGTGGTGGTGGGTGTACCAATAGGAGGTGGGAGTAGGTCTGGAATAAATTAGGGAAGAGTTGGAGTAAGTGTGATCAAAATACACCTTTCAAAATTTTTAAAGAATTAATAAAGAATATTAAAAATAAAAGATCTCAGTTTGCCATATGAGAACTCAACAAAAAGATTTCCATCTAAAAGCTATGAAGAAAACACTTGCCCTTTTGGACTTGAAAACCTCCAGAATTGTAAGAAAATACATTCTTGTTAAGTTGCAAAAATATATTTTGTTATGAAAGCCCAAACAGACCCAGAATATTAATCTGCAGTATACAGTTATCTTAATTTTAACAGAATATCTCAGAATAAGTATCCTTTTGAAATGTCTTATGTATCTGTCCCTCAAGGGAAAACAAGAAAGTAGACATAAAATAATAACCCAGAGATGCAGATAACAGACACTAAGTTTAGTCAACTTTTAGAATCTACTCACCCCTAAAATGTGATTGCCTTTTATGATCAAGTATGAGCACACCATGGCTTTTCTTCCAACAGACTCAGAACTTAAGAAGCATGCTTTCCTATTCAAAGGTTACAGCTCTTTTTTAAAATTGTATACAGGAGATCTTTAACTAGATAAAGGCTGAGAATTCTGTCTAATCAGTCAGAGACCATGTTAGGATACACGGTTGAAAACACATGCACTTTCATTTCCTTTCATCCATGCAGCGCCTTTCCTTGCTTCCAGAATTTTCCAATAACCTTTTTTTTTCTGATTTTTTTCCTTTGAGATGATTTGATTTCATGATATTAAATTTAACTTTTGATTCATATTTTGTATTTTTCTGCATTCTGAGAAAGCTGCACTGAATTTCTTAAGAAGTAAGTCTCTGGCCAAGAATTCTTATATGTGTATTCAGAGGATTGAAACAGGTAGGTAAGAAGTCATGAAGAGAAAACATGAAGGTATTACTTACATCTTAGGCTAAACTTGATTTAGACGTGTATTTACTAATCCTCTGATAGCATGGTCAAGGACTTTTTAGCTTTTAATTATGGAATTAATAAAAACAAATATATTTAAACAAAAAGTGTAGGCACCGTAAGAGGGGACTGAATAAAAGAATGCATGGAAACTGTAGGCTTAAACAGAATCAACTTGGGAGCAAAGATGCTTAGTTTAATTTAACTTCCCTATCCTGGGTGGTGATAGGAAGGGTATCTCATGAATGTTCATGTCATACATGATCATGTGTACCAAAAAGGAGGTGAAGCAGGGGATGGGTTTATCTCTCTCTGTTTCATATGTTTGCTGTTAGATTTCATTGAACTTTGACTAAGCTTAAATGCCTTTGACAGTTGAGAGGAGTCTGAAGACCAAAAAAGAAACCAAATGTTCTCAAGGAAACTTAAGATTCCTCTATTTTTCTTTGAAATTCCAGGAGAGTAAACAAGTTATTTTAAAGGTATCTAATGTAATGTTTAATATGCTATGCATTTTGAAATGGCTATAAGAATCAGCTTCTAAATTCTCAGCCTTTCCAGTGTGAGATGGCCTTCATGGACTACCTGGGTATACCCTGTAAGATAGTCTAATAAATTCCCTTAATGTATGTATCACATATATTATTCATTTTATCATCTATGCTACTTTAGAGAACCCTGACTAATACAAGGGTGATTAAGGAATTGTGGCAACATTTAGACAGATATAGAGTTCCTAAAAATGGCTAGTCAGAGCTGGATGGTGGTGGCACATGCCTTTAATGCCAGCACTCTGGAGGCAGAGGTGGATAGATCTCTGAGTTAGAAATCAGCCTGGTCTACAGAGTGAGTTCCAGGACAGCCAGGACTACACAGAGAAATCCTGTCTTGAAAAAGGAAACAATGCAAAACAACAAAACAAAACCAGTCAGAGCAATTCTTCCTTATAAAATGCTACTGTCCTTTAGCAGAACCCAAAGACTAGGTTTTAGTCACCTAAGCAGGTAGTAGGGGCTTTTCCACTATACAAATGCTTACTGAGATCACTATGTGATACCTTGCAGTCCCTCGTCCTCTGGGATACCACCAGAGAACAAGAAGATGAAAATTTCTTAGGATGAGTAGGTCATCCAACTTTGAAAAGACAAAATATTTGAACTGAAGGGGACTATTTGCTGTGGAAAATACTATTTTATTAATTAACAATTTCAATGGAAAGATTAAATAACTCTAGAAATTGATATTATATATTATATATTTGGCTATAATTAGAACAAGTTCCTAGTCATGATATTTATGCTTGTAATTTACAGAATTACGAATATTATAATGATGGTGACACAGGCCACTTTTTTGGATGGTGTTTTATTTTTTTTAACATACTTTTTTTGGTTAAACATTGTTGAGTAGGTTCTTGTGTATATTTGTATTTGAAATCATTGAATCATGTACAAAAATGTACACAAAAACATGTGTATTTGTTTTTAAATAATTTTAACCTAAATTTGTATCCACTAAGATATGTTTAGAGATGTTTCTGAACAATAGTAGGCACTAAGTAATGTGACTGTGAGAATGCTCTGTGCTTTTGGCAGTTTTCTCATTGTAGTGACTGAAAGAAACTTAAGGAAAAGAAGGCTAATTTTGGCTTAGAATCCAAGGTGCTGTATCATGGTGGGGTGGGGAAGGCATGGTGAGAGGGAGATATAACAGCTAGTAACCTGGCCCCAACAGTAAGAAATCAGAGAGTGATGAATGCTAGTGCTCATTTGGATTTCTTTTTATTATTCAGTCTGGGACTTGAGCTCATGGAACTGTGCTGCCCCAAGTTAAGATGGGTCTTGATCATTAACTCAACCTAGAAACTCCCTCTCGCTCATGTCCAGCAGCTGGTTGTTGTGAAATATTATTTTCAGACATGTTACATTTGTTTATGCTATAGAACTTTTGTTTTAATGATGTAAAGCTGTGTTGAATTCTTTTTTTGTTGCATTTGTTTAGCTCTGTGAAGCTGTAGTACTTTGCCTATCTAATAAAGAGCTGAACAGCCAATAGCAAGGCAGGAGAAGGGAAAGGAGGGGCTGGTAGGCAGAGAGAATAAATAGGAGAAAAAAATCTTTGGGGAAAGATCAAGGAGAGAAGAAAGAGAGAGGAGGACATCAGGGGCCAGCCACCTAGCCACACAGCCAGACACAGAATAAGAAGGAAAGAAAAGAAATATAGAAATACAGAAAGGTAAAAACCCAGAGGCAAAAGATAGATGGGATAATTTAACCTAAGAGAAGCTGAGTAGAAATAAGCCAAGCTAAGACTGGGTATTCACAAGAAAGAATAAACCTCCATGTGATTTATTTGGGAGCTGGGTGATGGGTCCTCCAAAAAAGCCAAAAGAGCCAAAAACAACCAACAACAGATGGTCTTCTAGATGGTTCTAGATCATGTGATGCTGAGAATTGATATGAACCATCATCTGAACACAGTACTCTATTCTCTCTTGCCATGTCAGTTAGGAAATCAAAGAGCATGTGTTCTTCTCTGTGTCTACACAGTTTCTCTTCCAGAATTAGGCACTTATTCATCAATCATCTCTGGAGGTATTATTCATAGGTAGTTTTTATATAAACAAACATTTACTCTGGCATTTGAAGAATAATGATTTTTTCAGTAACACCATTTTCAGTAGATAGTTGACATTTTCTATTGTAGACTGAATGTTTTCTTTAGTCTCCTGTTCACCTATTAGTGTGCTGGGATTTCCATGTGGATTCGTGGTTCTTATTTTAATCTGTAAGCTGTCATCAATTACTGTCTGTTGCACAAATCCTAAATGGTCTTATAACAAAAACTTAGAGCCAGGTGTTGGGGTAAATTCTGAAAGATCAGAGGAAACAAGCCACAGCCACTTCTCACCTTGCCAATTCCCTAGCCGAAAAGAGAAAATCCTGTCTTTATGAATCCTCAGACTGAATGCCTCTGAGTCCTCAGCTGAAAGGGCGTAATTACTGTCTCCTCCCGCCTTATATTCCTTTCTCTGCCCAGTCATATTGCTTCCTGCCTCAACCTTCCTAGTGTTGGGATCAAAGGCATGTGACTCCCAAGTACTGAGATTAAAGGTGCATGATGATGCTAAGTGCTGGAATTAAAAGTGTGCACCACCACCGCCCAGTCCTCTGTGGCTGGCTCTGTCCTCTGATCTTCAGACAAGCTTTATTTCTTAGATTACAAATATCACCACAACTGTCCTACATAATGTATGAAATATCATATACCTGCCTATTTGATGTTTTGAGAGTTTAAGAATGAGATTTTTTTTGAATTAGCCATGTGCATTTAATTATTGTTGTTTTATCAACAATAGAGACATTTGAAAGCATAGTCTTATCTGTGTATTTGTGTGGTATTTGTCCAAGCACTATTGAAATTAATGAATCAAGGTAATTTTCCAAGTCTGTTTTTCTAATTAGTTGAAAAATGGAAACATCAAACAGGAAGAAACAAAATTAATAGCTTTATCTCTCCAAGCTGTTGGAGAACTTGATTGTAAGTCTATTGGCCCAAGAGGAATCCTTAGATTTCATCCTGTATCACAGGTACCCAGTCCCAGCCCAGCTGGAGAATGAGGTGCTTCCCATGTGAGATCCTTGTCTTTATGCTTACAGCCTGAAGTAGCAGATCAATGTGTGATTTCTACAAACAATGAATGTCAAGAAGAGGAGAAGTGGGAGAGGCTGAAAATACAAATTTCCTTCCAATTGTCAATTAGACCCAGTCAATGCCTGGGCAATGCTGAGCCTCAGGGGTTTTGTTTGTTTGTTTTGTTGTTGGTTTTTGTTCTTTTGTTTGTTTTGTTTTTGCTTTTCATTTTTTTTATGTATTAAAAATCAGCTCCTTTAATCCATCTGATGTTAAGAAATTCACTAATGTTAAAAGATTAAACCAATGTGGCTTACGGAAGGAAAGGACTAAGGCATTAGGTCTTGTGTTGTTGACTCAGACACTGAAAGCTTTTGCAGAAAAGAATGACTTGGCAAAGGAGAACTCCAAAAGGCAAAATGTGGGGAGCTGGAAGTAACCAAGAGTTACTGAAGTGAGGGGAAAAATGGTTCAAGAAAAAAAATGCAGAGCTGTTTGATTTTGTCCTGGGGAGATATCAAGGATAGGGAAACTGAAAGGGGCTGCCTGGTCTTTTACCCAGGTGTGTTGTGATGCCTGGGGAGAAAGGGTTGGGCACAGAGGGCGTAGAGCAAGATGGAGAAGATGGAGGAGAAGGGAGCAAGCAGTGTGTGAGAAGATTGGCTGTGAAGGAGAGTAGCTCCACAGCCAGTGTGGCACTGAGGGTAGGTCATGAAAACAAGATCTGAGATTTCACGATACCTATGGAGAAGGGGCAGAGGGAAGATAAAATGTGTGACTAAGAGGGACCTGGGGAGGAGGAGAGAGTTAGGGACTGGAGAATTCTTCTTAATATTATGCTTAGGTGAGGGTGGATGGGCCCAAACAAGCACACTTCTAGATTTCCAGTGGTGAGACATGAGTCTGTGTTTTGACCTACACATTATTGCTGGGAAGTAGTTTTGTTTTGTTTTTTGGTTTTTTGAGACAGTGTTTCTCTGAGTAGCTTTGCGCCTTTCCTGGGACTCACTCTGTAGCCCAGACTGGCCTCGAACATACAGAGATCCACCTGGCTCTGTCTCCCGAGTGCTAGGATTAAAGGCCTGTGCTGCCGCCGCAGCCGCCACCACCACCACCACCCAGTGAGTTTTGTTTTTTGAGTCTTTTTTTTTTTGCAGGGAGGGATGGGGGGGCACAATAACTAAAAGATCCTAATGATTATGTTGTTCATATTTGAGTTTATTTTTCTTAAAGGATTTCTGCTACTTGGTAAAAAATGGTTCAAGAGCTAGATCTTAATTTCAGTCATCTTTATACATATATAATATTATACATTATAGTACATATTATAATATTATATATATATGTCAAACATATTTATTAAAGATTTGTCTCTTTGACTTGACTTCCACAAACCATTTGAAGGACTTTACGATGGTGACTTTCAGAGAAGTGCCTTGGTACAGAGCTGGCTGATTGGACTGGGATTAGAAATTTCGAAGTATTTTAAAACATTTGGAATTTTTGGGAAAAAAACCCCTCAATATTGGTTGCATGTGGTCATTGTTTTGTTTCATAGACACTTGGCATATTAGAAAAATTTGATCTCTTGGAATGTTTATCTTCAAATCATCTAAGGAGTACACATTTGAGCTTTCTTTAATGACTAATATTTTCAACATCCTTAATGTGTCTTAGGCCACAAAGGACACAGACATGTCAAAGTGAATCATTTATGGGGGAACCCAAATATAAATGCTTTTGGAAATGTAGCTAAGTTCTTTAAGAACTTTTTGATATAGGCAAGGATTTTGTTTCAGAGATGTATGTACTTGTAAGATGTGTGCACTTCTCTATTATTTGTGAAATTCTTCTCTCACCTTCTGTATTATCCACATTGATACACACTATGGACCTGAATGTTCTCCTCTGAGTCAGGAGCTACTGCTGACTGAAAGATTGATTCTTTTAAGTGACTGAAATTTACTTTTCTGAGCTATTATTCTATTAATGATATTAAAACTCCCACAAATATTTTCACTTCAAAAATGTTTTTAAGCAGAGCATGATGCCCTGTGTGTTTGAGGCCAGCCTGGATTACATAGTGAGTTCTAGGACAGCCTGGGCTACATAGTAAGATCATGTCTCATAAAAACAAAACAACAAAAATGTTTTTTAAAAGTTATGAAGACAGTTGATTGCACTATCAATATAAAAATACAATAACATTATTTATTTGTGCATTGTAGTAGAGAATAAGAAATAAAGTGTCAGTTTATAACAGTAATGTAATCACTTCTGTATTTCAGCCTTGCTTTGAAATGAAGACTCACATTGGTCAATATTCAGTTCCTGCACCAATGCTGGTGTACCTGAAGGCCGAAAGCTACTTTGTAGTGCTCAATAACCTAAGAATAAAGTACCCCCAAGAGCTGCTTAATGGAGCACAGAACTGACAGCATTATTTATCAGCAACCTGTCTTGGCAGGATGTAAATAATTAGCAAGGTTGTTTCCATGCTTTTAGAAGAAAAAAATTACAATATAGTTTTAAAGTCATTACTTTCAAATAAATATCACTCATCATAACCGGCACCTCAAATCTTGCAATTGATCCACTGAAAGATGATCCCTGGAATTAAGTACTGTTTTACACAAATAGAAGAGAGATATAAAAACATGAAATGTGTGCTTCAGGATAGACACTCTTCAGAATCAATGAAAATGATTTCAATTTCAGCCTTTTTATATAAAGCATGCAATCAAATCAACTGTTAACACCATTATTAGAAAGAGCTTTAAAGTTAGACTCTTGTTCAAATTTACATTCTATTGTTGAAACCCACTAAAAATGTAAATTGTTCCAAATAGTAGTTTGGAAAAATACAATAGATTGCACAAAATTAAAACTTACTGAGAAAAATTAAACCTATAAACCATTGGATGTGTAATTTGTTTTAACATTATAATTGAAGAAGTTAATAACAAGTATATTTATGTTTTCTACATTTTTTCTTACACAAATTAACTTAAATCTATGAAAACTAAAAAAAATGGACACAGGGAGTGTGTTAGGACCAGAAGAGTGGACTAGCCAAGAGTCCCTTTTCTTTCCCCGATGCTTGAGCTGCTTGCTGATAATCGTGATGGATGCTGGGAGACAACCTGTCGTGAAAAATGGAGTCTCTGCATGTGGAGACAGCATTGGACTGTATACACTGTGCCCTTTTGTCAGGGATGAGGAAGTGGTGAAGTAAAAGAATAACATAATTAAGAAGGAAAATACTAGAGGATTTTCTGATATTAGATCAATTGCTGAAAATCACCAGATGAAATGAAGGTGACTTTAAAACTCACATATCTCCTACCCACCAGAATAACTAATATAAGAATGCATTTTATTATTTACAATGCTGTTGTTGAGTGCTATTATTATATGTAAAAATCAAACATAGAACTTAATGAAAAGTGCATCTATATAACAAGATTTTATTCAGAAAATTAGATTATATAATTAAAAACCAGTTAGGAACTCATACTGTGATTTTCTTAATTATCTTTTAATTTGTATCAAGTGGCACTGTTTAATGAAAAATCATTTTTTATTAAAATTGAATTTATTAAAGTAATTAACTTAGTTGCCGAATTAAACTTTACTATATCTATTTGGGAAATCTTATTGTAATACGTTTTGCTAATGGTAACTATGAATCACTGCAAATATAATTCTCTTGTATTATATTGTTTATATTTTATTATTTCCATTCAGGCTTCAAGAAAGCATTTTTAGGGATAGGCACCATTACACACACTTGATAAGAAAGAGGAATTAATTTTCCCAGGAAAATTACTTTATCAGTAAGAGAAAGAGCCAGGATTTACATTCAGTACTCCCCGACTCTGACATCTGTGCTGCTAAAATGATCATAAGATTTCACGTCTCACTTGGGAAATTATCTCACAAATGCTTATTGAGCTCTTACAACATTCCTACAAATTAAAGACACTGGTTCTATGAGAGCAAATAAACCACACAAAACATCACATCCTGTTAAAGATTTTAGTGGGGCAAATTAGGTAAGTAAAGCACAGTGTGATACAGATTATGATGTCAAAGAGAAATCATGGGGCAGGAGTAAAGGATGTCGAGGGGTGGATTGCAATTTTACAAAAGATACTCAGAGAAGCAATTCTAGGAAGGTAATAGAGAAACAATTCTAAGAAGGTAATACATTGAGTTAAACCTTGAAGAGGCTGAAGATTGTTATGGCTAGTTAGGGAATAAGCATGGTTGCCTGGCAACCTCAAGGCACATAAAGGAGACCAGAGTGACTGGAACAGGGTAAATGGGATTACAGAAGAGAAATCATAAAAGAGCATTTTTGAAAGATTTGTTTTTAATTCTCCATCTCTCTCTCTCTCTCTCTCTCTCTCTCTCTCTCTCTCTCTCTCTCTCTCTCTCTCTCTCTGTGTGTGTGTGTGTGTGTGTGTGTGTGTGTCGAGTCTAGGCACCCAAGGTTGTGAGTTGTTTGATGAGGGTGTTGAGAATCAGACTCAGGTCCTCTGCACATTCTTAACTTCTGAGACACCTCTAGCCCCATAAAAGTAATTTTTAATGCTGATAAAATAACTTTGAAGAATTTGGGAGAAATGATATTGTGGGAGACAGTATTCAGGTGTTGCAGAGAACAGGTAAGATTAGAATTTCAGTGGAGAGGCTGGACTTCTTGGGAGCAACGGGTGAACAGATGAGCAGAGCTTCTCTGTTTTTAACTCAAGATGAATCTTATTAGGTAGGAAAGGTGCATATGTATGTGCATAACACTTGGGTGTTTGTGGATGTTTTCTTCTGATGTTCTCAATCACTGAAAGTGAAATGTTTATGCATGGCTACATAGAACTATAAATATTTAAAGTAGGTGGTAAACCACAGATATTTTGTCTTGTTCAATTAATGCCTAGAATATGGCATAACATGAGGCAATTCCCTTTTAGAAGTTGTAGCTGGCTGACATCATGGTTAAGTAGTTTCATTGTTACTGTTACAGTAAAAGTTATGCTCATACATCAAAATAAGCTATTTTTCTCTTTTCCGTTTATTTCTCAGAAATGAGATTTTTCATCATAATCTGCCTCATATTTGAAAACAAGAGATTCTACCACATGTACTATTGTTGGCATGAGAGGCAAAGTGTCATAGGGAAGAGCAGTGTGGGTAGGTGCTTTGTGACAGCGCCAGGGACTTCCTTGGTGACATGGCTGAGGGACAAAGCATGAAATGCTTGCTTGTGCTTTCAAATAACACATCTCAAGAATCTGATATCATTTTTTGTCTAAATATTTTAATATCTTCCACTGCCTCAGGGAATACTTAAAAAACTATATTGACAAAAACAAAGCAAGCAAGCTTTCTGCTTTCTCTCTCCTTTGTGCCAAAACCCAGAGGTTTGTCTCCTTACTTCTCTGCCAGCAGGTACTGTAGAAAGACAGGGTGAGATTCATTCAAGAGGAACAGTCTCACATGATTTCAAAATGGAGATGGTTTAAAATGTTGTACATTTATGCTACATTTAGAATGTTCTGTGAACTTGAAAGGATGTTTGGAGTTCGGTTTAAAAACAGTGGGATTTAGTGTAATAGATTTGGCAGAGGATTGTGTGCAGATCACGCAGCTGACACACTGATGCAGACCCAGCTGACTAACACGGACCATGTGTTTTCTCTGGCAGAAGATTTGGAAAAATAATTTGGAGAAAGGATTCTATTATTCAAAGGATTTCACTTATGTTGTTCTTTTGTGGGACTGTTGAGAATTTTCTAATCATACTTGCAAAGGTAGAGCTCACAAAGGTCTTCCGAGTGTCTGGGATCATTTTGGAACCTTTCTTGGGGGAGGGAGATGATGGAAGAGTATACTTTTACTCAGTTCATGTTTTAATTACTCACCTCCCAGAAATAGGTTTATGACTAGTCATGTCTCAAGTGATAACACCTCTATAAATTTTCCTGTTTTAAAACAATTTTATTACATTCTCCTTATCAACAATTCTAATACAGTCACAAAATATAGAATTTTCTGTCTACACTTCAATGTCAATAAGAGTACTAGCATTTCAATAATGTTTAAGTGTGCCCTTTGAACCTTTGTTGTTTGTATGTTTAGCCATAGATTTACTTTTTTATTCAGATTAAGATCAAAGCTTGGGTCTTGTTTGTTAGTAAATTATTTGAATATTGCCACACAGTTTCAAAAGGGTTCTTCAGCCTATTAAAGTCCAGAATTATAACTGTTTACTAAAATTTGGACACATTAATGACAGGATGGAGTCGGGTCTGGAAAAGGCTCTGGTTCCATTTTATGGGCTTGAAAATTGCTTCAAAGGCTGCACTGACCACTATGACAAACACTTGTTGAATGTACTTCTAAACTGACTCTAGGAACCAGGCACACTGTTTTCTCCTCTGGATTAGTTTGACTTTCTATTTAAAACAGTCTTATAATTGGTGTGTGTGTGTGTGTGTGTGTGTGTGTGTGTGTGTGTGTGTGTAAGTGCATGCCTGTTATTTTCACATGTGTGGAGGACATGCCTCAACCTCTAGGAGTTGTGTCTTGCCTTTTGCCTTGCTATGACCAGGCCTCTTGTTTCTGCCACTGTGGAGTACACTTCAGGTGAGCCGGCCTCTGACTCTGCAGCCAATTCTCCTGTCTTCACCCTCCATCTCTCTGGAGGAGTACTGGAATTGCAGACACACACCACACCACTGCATCCACCTTCTTACATACGATCTGGGAACCAAACTCAGGTCATCAGGCTTGCATGTCTCACATTTTCACCCACTGAGCCATTTCTCAGCCCTCGGGTAGCTTGATTTTCTGAGTCCTGTTGGTAAACTATGACATTCAGGAAACTTTAGTTTCTTCAGAGAAGTATGACAAATTCTTAAAACTATAGAAAGTTCAGTATAGCATTTAGCAAAGTATGTGATGTCCTCATACAGAAAAGAATTACATGCTGACAGCCCTCCCTTCCCCCACATGAGTGTGTTTCATGTAACCCAGACTGGTCACATACTCCGTATGCAGGTGAAGCTGGCCTAGAACTCCTAATCTCCCTGCCTCTGCCTCTCCTTATAGATTGTAGGTATAATACTATACCTTGGAAGGCTTAGTAATCAGAAAAATTATTTAAAGATAACTCCATCTCTATCTTTTGATGACATGGGATAAGCTAGACAAAGTTACATTTGAATAGAAATGGGTGTGCTTGGGGCTGGAGGGATGGCTCAGTGGTTAAGGGCACTTGCTACTTTTGCAGAGGTTCTGAGCTCAGTTCCCAGCACCCATATGGCAGCTCACAACCACTTGTAATTCTAGTTCTAGTAGTCTGTTGGCCTCTTCTACCTTCTGAGGAAACTGCACATATGTGGTGCACTTACATACACACAGGCAAAACATTCATACACATAAAATATCTTTTTAAAAAAGGATATGTTTATACCTAATTAATATCCAAGGTTGTTATAAACTATGTGATATGGATTGTGCTAGATGGGTGAGATGCTTTTCATTCCCAACAGTTGCAACATGACTATAAATATGCAAATAATTAACTCATCTCATGTCCTTAATAAATTTCTAGAGGGATAGATATTTATTACTTATCCTCATGTACTATAATATATGTGAATTTTGTAATTGAGTGAATGCCAAGAAGAGTTGTAAAGTTCCTCATTTTTTCTATTTATTGCTTGTCTTTTGGAACACTGTTGAGTGTTAACAATCCCTAAAATATTATTAACTAGTGTGTTCATAGACATGTAGGGTGTTGAGCCCGAGTTGAAGATGCGATGCCATTACCCACAGTAAAGGGGTTGGTCAGGGTTGGATGGGAAGGTTAAATACCATTGTCAGCATATTCTCACAGGTATAGAGAGAATGTTCAGGGAGGGAAATGATTGCTGACAGATAATGGGAGAGGTGTGTGTCTAATCCACAAAACTTTCTGCAGCCAATTTTATTATCTTCATTTTATTAATAGAAAACAGAAGACCAGATTCCAGAGCCCAAAAAGATAAAGCTAGTATGTATGAAGTTTAGAGTTCACACCAGGGTGGTCTCCTTTTAAAGACATTTGTTCTTTGTTCTAGAGTTTTCTCATAGTGGTGGACTGGGAGAACTAGCTTTTCTTTTTTAAGCTATATGCATATGCTTTGTATCCTCAGGAGACATTCTGTTATTTAATTTATGAACAGTACTTGCCTTTCCTATTTTGTATGGGAAGAAATTTTGAAGCAGAGATTGTGTAATCTTCATAAGGCTGTAAGTTACTTATTTATGAAAATGACTCAAATCCAATTCTGGATAGTTTGCAGATTTGACAGTGGAATACAGCATGGTGCATGGAGTTATAGGCAGCCAGTATGATTGGTACACATTTCTGAATAAAGATTTGGGGAGGTGGTTGGCATTGATTCAGGGAAAGCAGAGTGAGGCCAGGTGTCATAGCGGTACACTGTGCAGGGGGGGATTAAGGGGTGCACAGTCTCAGGACAAGTCCAGAAAAATAACCAGGAAAAAAATGGAACTCAACATTGTAAATACCCACTGGGGAAACATAAGAAATGGCATCTCTCTAAAGAGCAGACTGCCATCTTGCAGGAGATAGAAAGCCACAATAGGCTTGCAATTGAATTGTACTTTTCAGTAGGGCCACACTTATAATGTAGGTCTGTGATGAGATAATTGGTGACAGAAATGAAACACATCTGTACTGGTTAGTTTTATGTCAACTTGACACAAGCTAGAGTCTTCAGAGAAGAGGGAGCCTCAGTTGAGAAAATGCCTTCAAAAGATCTAACTGTAGGCAAGCCTGTAGGGCATTTTTTCAATTAGTAATTAATGGGGGGAGGGCCTATTGTAAGCAGGGTCATCCCTGGGCTGGTGGTCCTGAATTCGCTATAAGAAATCAGGCTAAGCAAGCCATGGAGAACAAGCTGCTAAGCAGCCCTCCTCCACGGCCTCTGCATCAGCTCCTGCCTCCAGGTCCTGCCATACTTGAGTTTCTGCCCTCACTGCTTTTGATGATGACTTCTTATATGGAACTATGAAAAACATGCTGCTTTTGGTCATGTTGACTCATCAAATCAATAGTAACTCTAAGACACTGTTTATGGGGGAAATATGAGCAGTCAGTGAAATGGTCTGCTCCATGGTTGAGAAATGAGTGACTATCCATGAGAGGGTGCTCTCTAATGTGCATGTCCATCACTACAAATTCTGCCTGAGCCCTCACTTCTGCCACTGCCGTGAGATAAATACTGTGGTCTTCCCCACCTTCATTTTTCTTGATTTTCCCGAGTAGTTACTTTCTTGGTTCATTTCCTTCTTTCCCAGCTGGCGACCATGTTGCCTGTACCTGATCAAAAGCTAGCTGCTTTTGCATCCAATGTGAGTGTCTGGTTTAGTAGATTCACCCATTTGTATGAAACACACACACACACACACACACACACACACACACACACACACACACACACAGTTAATAGAGTGAATAAAACTCAATCAGAAGGGAGGGAGGGATGGGAAAGAGGGAAGGAAACAAGAAAGACAGAAAATAAAGATAGGTTTGGGGAATGTGACCAGTTGTCCATGGGGAAAGACAGTGTAGAAGCTGAGACTATGAGAACAGAGCCAGCTTTTATTTTGCAACTTGTAAATATTGTTCCAAGCTTCTATTCCTTTGAGTATGTGGTTTCTTCTATCTAGAATATCTGCTCATTGTTTTTCTGGAAAATGTTCACTTAATTTTGACAATACAGTTCAAAATATCATTCTCCTGTCTCTTTTCCTTTTCTAACCAGTGTAGAATTGGATGCTTCCTTTTGAAGCCTTTAATCTAGTATTTCCTTAGGTACTTATTATAGAAGCCATTGGACTTCAGGATTTTTCAATCTTGTCTCTAAGCATGGATTTAATAACCTTGTACTTTTACTCTGAACTCCTTTGACCCCAAGATGAGAGAAAACAAAAGACTTTACACAAACATAAATATACACATGTTCATTAAGAAAACACTTAAAATCCAACAGAGGCTTAAACCAACTTATCCCTCCCACTACCCACGACTTCCTTCATCTTCCCTCTGTCATCTCAGCTAAGGTTTCTGAAGACCTCCACCTGGCCACCAGAATAAACTCTCACTATTCTCAGCACGATTAGGAGACATTGTCTACATGTTTAGCATATGATAAACAAGGAACAACTAAATTTCAGAAGACTTATTAGCACCATTAGATGAATTACAGAGTATGATCAATATTGGAATCAACTAATCCTTTGTAGTTTGTGGCCCTTTACTGGGAAAGAATGGCTATGTCGGATTGTATTTGAGTCCAACATCCTGTTTCCGATGATATCTATCAACACCCTCACCATTGTTTTTAATTGAAGAATTAATACTTTATCAAAAATTTTCCTTCTGGCTGTAAAATTTTGATTCAGCAGTAAATTCGGGTTTATTCATTTGGAGAACAGGATTTTTTTTTTCTGTTCCATGCCAAGTCTAGAGTGTGTAGGGCAGTAGATATTTATTGCTTTTCAAACATCATTATTTTTTCCATTCACACATCCAGTGAGAACTGTGAGCTTTGTAAGCAGATTTATGACTGACAAAAAAAATACAGTGATAAATTCATTAATGACTGTTTTATCTTCTTGTCCATTCACTGAACTTCCCACATGCACATTCACAGTAATTTAATGACAAAAAAATTAGAGTGAATAAAGCAAAATGAAATGCAACAGTAGCAATTAACTGGTAACTCTAGAGCACTGGTTCTCAACCTTCTTAATGCTGCGGACCCTTTATCACAGTTCTTCATATTGTGGTGACCCCCAACCATAAGAAATTTTTTTTTCTACTTCATAACTATAATTATGATACTGGTATTAATCATAATGTAAATACCTGTGTCTTAGGTGACCCTTGTGAAAGGGTCATTTGACACCCCCCCCCACACACACACACAAAGGGATCACGACTCACAGGTTGAGAAACATTGTTCCAGAGTTTCCATATGAGAATAAAAAGGCTTGCTTGTCTATGCTTGCTATTCATGTTCCCAGATAACTCCTGAGTCTTTAGACTATGTTTATCAAAGATAAGTGTGAAGCAGAGATCCATGGTGTGATTTAATCCTTGAAAATAAAATGTTTGTTATTGAAATAGAATGTAGGTCCTAGTTTTGTGGAAGGTGATGCTAATTGTGCAAATTCAAGACTATTGAGTTTGTAGCTTTTGATCTGCCATCAATTCATGGCTTGCACACTGAGAAGTGGTAAGGGATCATTAAGTAACAAATACCTCCAAGGCTGATGAATGGAAACGTTCATGGTATGAGTCTGGTGTGGCATTTTTGTAATATCTTTAGCTTCTACTCACTCATAGGCAGATACTTTAGGAAGTTTTCACTGTTTCCTTTTTTCCCCCCAAAATGAGGGCTGCAAGATCAATCAGCTTAGGGGGATCAGGTGGGGGGGGGGGGGGGGGGGAGAGCACTGAAAGAGACAAGGGGAAAGGGGGTCATTTCAGGGTCAGGTAGAAACCTGGTGCAAGAGAAACTCCCTGGAATCTACAAGTATGATCCCAGCTAAGACTCCTACCAATAGGGGACACACAGCCTGAGTCGGCTACCTCCTGTGCCCTGGCAGGACTTCCAGTGGAGAGACTGGGACACCAACCCAGCCAAATAACCTTCGACCTAGAGTTTGCCTGACTTATGGGATGTGATAGGGTAAGGGTGACACAGAGATTGTAGGAGTGGCCAACCAATGACTGGTCTAGCCTGAGACTCATGCCATGAGAGTGAGCCCACCTCTCATAGTGCGTGGAGCACCAGGATCCAGAGGCTGGACAATTTAGAGACCTAGGATAGAACCAAACACCACTTAAGAAAAAAAAAATGTTAATTTAATGATGCTTAACAATATTCTGCTGTACTCATAGACTGGCATCTTATCCCAGTAATCATCAGAGGGATTTCATCCAGCAACTGGTGGAAACAGATGCAAAGACCCACAATCACATTAGGCTGAGCTTAGGCAATCCTGCTGAAGAGAAGGAAGGAGGATTGTAGGACCCAGTGGGTGTCAAGAACATTACAAGAAAACCCACAGAATCAACTAACCTGTGCTCATAGGAACTCACAGGGACTGAACTGATAATCAGGGAGCCTGCATGGGACTGGCTTAGGCTCTCTGCATATATGTGACATATGTAAGTAGCTTGGTCTTCTTGTGGGACTCCTGGGAGCAGGGCCTGTCTCTGACTCTTCTTCCTACTTTTGGGAACCTAGTCTTCATAATGGATTGCCTTGCACAGCCTTAATTCAAGGCCAGGTGCTTAGTCTTACTGCAACTTGATATACCATGTTTTGTTGATATCCATGGAAAGCCTGCTCTTTTCTGAATAGAAACAGAGGACTGCCATCAGGATGTAAAATAAAAATAAATAAATAAATAAATAAATAAATAAATAAATAAAATTTTAAAAAAGATATGCCTTTATAGAAGCAGCTTGCTAATGGCACTTTCTATATATTTTATAGCTCTTATTATTCCTTCCAAAGTTCTCTTTCTGAGGATTTTTTTTTTCCTTTTCTGGACTCAATTAAGTTAATATTTTTTAACCCATGAGGCCATAATGATTTATTGTACTCTAAATAGTCCCAGCACACTATCACTCAAGCACTGAAAGAAGGAAAATGTGAATGTGAGAATTTTTTTTTTTGCAGTTAATTTCCTACATTCTTTTTTTCAAAACCCATTTGGCTACTCTTAAATAAACTTCATATAATGAACTGAGGATTTTTATTTGGGTCTACCCACTCTTTTCCAAACTAAAGGTAATGAAAATTCTACTCTGACCAACTAAAACAATTTTAACAACCTGTCTAGTGGTTGGATTTAAGTATAGACACCTGCCACTGGATTGACAAAACAAATGCAAGTTCATTGCCAGCTGTTGGAGCTGAGGGAGTGAGGTAACACTTCATTTTTCATGCCTCATCAAGGGAATGAATTCTTCCACTTAAATGAATTTCCACATAAATGCCACAAGCTTATCTTCTGCAACAGATATCAGAGCGTACTAGAGTCTTCCTGAAAACCGTTCTATGATGTCCCCTTGATTCACCCCCGCTGTGTGGCTTTATAGCTGACTATTACACACTGACTTCTGCTTCATTTGTGTCACCGAAAGCTACCATTTTCTGAGCTTTTAGTTCAGGATTCCTGGACATCATGGAGGACATACTACAGTCCACTCTTGCTCACTGAACCTGGGATTGGCAGCCAGCAAGCCCCAGCCATCCTCCTGTCTCCATCCCCAAGGAGTGCTAGCCATACATCCTGCCTGACTCTTCCTGTGAGTGCTAAGAGTTTTAACCACAGTCACAAGCTCCCCTACACAGCAGCAAGTGCTCTTACCTACTGAGCCATCCCCCAGATTCCACATTCCTTCCTAACAAGCTCAATCATCTTCAAGGCTAACTCAATATTTAAGTTACCTTGTCTAATGACTTAATGAGCCCCACACTAATTCGTTAGATCTCTGTCCTGCATTTCCCACTGCTTCAATATTTGTTTTTCAGTATAGAATCTCATCTGTGCCCAGTTTTAAACTTTTCTCTATTGTCTTTTCTGGTAACACCGGGAGCTAAGAATGCCCAGGGAAGGCACACCAATAGTGCTACTCCTGCAGACCAAACTCAGAGAAAAAAATCTTCCTGCTTTTAGAGACTCACCTAGTGCCCAGCACACAATGATGCTGCTATCTCTGGGTGCTTCAATGCATCTAAGAACTAAGGTCGGCTGTTGAAAGAGTGGAAATCTGAAATCAAGGGGTTATCTTCAGGGATGAGCTCTCTCTGGAGACTCAGGGAAGGAGTGGCTCTTTTTCATGTTGTTGCCACGTTTCAGTGCCTGTCAGCAGCAGTGGCATTCCCTGGCCTCTGGCCCTCATCTCTCCAGTCTCAGTTCCCATTTTCACACAGCTTTCTCCTATGTGGTTTGCCTCTAATTCCATCACTTTTCTCCTCTGGGGATTTATAGGACTGCACTTAGAGACACCCCCTTTAGACAGCAGACTAGGTCATTCTTCTCAACACCCTTAACCAAAACACATTGGTTTGCCATAGGTTATAGTTTGCCAAAAGTTATAGTCACAGGCTCCTAGGCATTAGAACATGAAATATCTTTGACAGCTATTATCAGTTAAATATATAATATTAACTTATTTTCAAATAGAATTTCCCGTTTAAATATTAAATTTTCAAAATGTTGAATTATATTTGCTGAAGAGATTGTAAAACTTTATCTTGTAGTTCTCTGCTTCCTTAATCAGATGGTGGCTTTTGAATGGTAATTTTGTATCTCTTAGAATGTTTTAAGATTCTTTTGAGAATTACATGCATTAGTACTGTATTTATATTATTTCTATTCCACTGTCTCCCTGAACTTGTGTCTTAGTCACCATTCTATTGCTTTGAAGAGACACCATGATCAAGGCAACTTTTATAAAAGAAAACATTGAACTCTTAGAGGGAGCATTATTATTTCAAATGGAAAAAATTCATTTAAATTAATTATATATGTATATGAATACATTTATATGTATACAGCTAGGGCTGTACGCTCATGATGGCTGACAGGAACCTGTGTGGACTGAATTAGGATTGCAGGAGAACAGCAACTGGGAAAGAAGCAAGTCATGTGTAGAAGCTGTGAAGAAAGTATGAGGTGGTTAGGTGATGTGAGTTACAGTCCTGGAAAGAGTAACGGCAAAGAATTGAAAAATCTCAAAGATGCAAGAGGTAATGGCGTCACATAGCTGAACTCTGATGGGGCTTGTCTGTTTGTAGAGAAGCACTACAGGGCAGTTGAGTTAGTCAGAGTTCTAGAGCAGCGCGAATAGAAGCAATATGGATTAGAAAGGGGGTTAAAACTGTTTTCCCGAATTCAGGCTGTGTAGTCCAACCACAGCCACTTGCTGGGCATACTGAGAACCAGGTAGTTTCTTGGTTCGTGATGCTGAGTGCTTAAGTAGCCCCAGACAGGTGATGAAAGCCTGGGGGATTCCCTGAGGGCTGCAAATCTTTAGTCCACCCTAGGAGGCCAGAGAGCCTGGGCTCTGGTGTCAGTGAGGGATGAAAGATGCAGAGATGAACTCACCAGCAGGGAGAGAGGGCAAGCAGTCCCAAACAGCAGCTTCTCCCTTGGACCGGATTATCTGGGCTGCGTTGCAGGTATTGCTTACTCCAGCGGGAGGTCTTCCTCAGTTAATCCTTCCAGATAATACTCTTACTGACTTGCCCAGAAGTGTGTTCTTCTGTTTATTCTAATTAAATTGAAAACCAAGACCGCATCTAAGCTGAATTGTCACCTCTTCATGTCAGAGATAAAGGACATTTTGTATCATAAACTATGTTACTTCAAAATCTCCTGCTTTTAATTTGTTTAGAGACTAGAATTGGATTAAAAATTTGGTGAAGTCAAACCCTTCTCTTCAGCAAAATTCTCTTTAAAATTCTACTTTATTCTCTCCTAGCTCTCTCTAGTTTTCTACCTAGATTTCAGAGAGTTGCAGAGATGATTTGTTTCCAGGGCAATTTTTTTTTTTTTTTTAGAACGGAAAAACTGAATTTCCTTTATAAAAAACTGCCTAATTTATTCCTTCTACCTATGTTGAGAGAAGACTTTATTAGATGTCTGGATAAAACTAATATTTTGAAAATATTAGACTCTAACTATTGCTGGCTCAAAGTAAATTCCGTCTTGTGGGGAGACATAGGTCAAACACTCATTAGTTTTACAGTTTAATTATAACTATTTATCTTTTCTCCTTTTGTCTATGCAGTGCTAAGAACACAACCCAGATCCTTGTACAGGCTGGGCGATGTGTCTACCTCTGAGTCAACCCCAGCTCTTTATTTAAAATTTTGTTTTGATTGGGCTGGGGATATGGTTCAGTGGGTAACGTGCTTGCTATCCAAGCAAGAGGATGTAAGTTCAGATCCTGAGCATTCACATGAAAAAGCTGGGTGGCATGGCAGTATTCAGCCAGAACATCAGCTTGAGTGTTGGCAGCCATGGGAGAGGCAGATCTCGGGGGCTAGTTAGACATACAGTCTAGCTGAAACATCAAGCCCCAGATTCTGTGAGAAACTGATCTCCATTTTTAAAGAAATCAAGGCAGAAAGCAACATATGTGGACCTTTGACCTCACATGGGCATGTGCACCACCACCACTGGCCCCAACTCAAATGCATACATCACATATGTGTCAAAGAAAAGGAACAGAAAATCTTTTGAGACAGAGTCCATCTTGCTAGCCTTCTTCCTGGGCAGCAGCAGTCACAGGTGTAGACTACTTTGCTGGGCTTATTCGTTCAAGTGTTATAAACAGCCTAACCTTGAATATAAGATTTTGCTTCTTACTTTTAAAAATCTTTCCAACCCCACAAAATCATGTGTGTGATTCCCACTGCTCTGTTCCTGCACTGTAATTCAAATACATGCAAGCACGTATTTCCCCTTGACATGTTTATATTCTCATGGTTGGAAGAGTAGTAATCACTTCCAGGTCCATCATTCCCAATACTTTAAATTACGTGGTGGAGAACATTTGGTTTGGAACTGAGGAACTTTCCACGTTGTGGAGGAATTCTCTCTGCCATACATCATTAGAAACGTTTCTCTTGCTCTACCAGGGAACCCAGTGGTCACAATGGATTGGGTCTCAGGGAGATGACCTTCACGCTCCTTCCTGTCCTCCATCTCTCCAGCCTCCTCCCCAGTCCTGAAGCAGACCATCTGTAGGGGCCTGTCCTTTCTATCCCCCTTCCCTGGGGACTCTGTGGAACTTTGCAGCACACCCAGATTCCCTCCTTTTTGGAGACCATCCCAACCTCTCCCAGCTGATTCCCATTGGCAAGACTTAGAGATTTTTGTCTACCTAGTATTCCCAGGGGCCACATCAGGCTGAGTCTCCAGTAGGTGATTTTCCCTCTCCTTCCTATACTCAGTTACAATCTTCCCAGTTTGATCCTCAGACCAGTTGTATATTGCTTCCAGGGACCTCTCCTCCCATCCTACCCCCATCCCCAGGAGGCTCAGCCTCTCTTCTGGCTCTTGCACATTCCTTTGTCTCAGATGGAGATGCCTAGAAGCACTCTACCTGGGATAGGCAGTGATAACACCAGCTGGGACTCAGGTAGGTGATTCATGTCCTCCATGACCATCTCTCCACTCTCATTCTTAGCCCGGTGACAACCTGTTTACTGCACGGTATTGGCATTAAAAAAAAAAAAAAAAAGACATGCTGAACAATGGAATATAATTAAATACCTAGACATAACTCCCTGTACTACGGACATCTGCTCTTTAATAGAGAAGCCAGAAACACACACTGGAGTAAAAGATAGTATCTTCAACAAATTTTTCTGGTATAACTGTATGGCTGCATATGAAAGAATGCAAATAAATCCATACTTGTCACTCAACTCCTAATGAATCAAGGACATCAATATAAGACCAAATGCCCTGAGTCTGATAGAAGATGAAGTGGAGCTGGGCAGTGGTGGCTCACCCCTTTAATCTCAGCACTCAGGAGGCAGAGTCAGGCAGATCTCCGTGAGTTCTAAGCCAGCCTGATCTACAGATTGAGATCAAGGACAGGCACCAAAACTACACAGAGAAACCCTGTCTTGAACCCCTCCTGCTCAAAAAAAAAAAAAAAAAAAGAAGAAGAAGAGGAACAGAATTGAACTCATTAGTACATGAAAAGACTTTCCGAACAGGACATTGATGGCATAGGCACTAAGAACATTATTAATAAACAGGACTTCATGAAGCATAAAAGCTTTTATATAGCCATGAACACTATCATTTGGACAAAGCTACAGGCTACAGAATGGGAAAATTCCTTTACCAATTATACATCAGATAGAGGGTTAATATCTAAAATAATTCAAAAACTAAAAACAAAATAAAACAAAAAACCCCTGCCAAAACCCTGGGCATCAAGAAAACAAATAACCCAAGTAAAGAAATAGGTACAGATCTGAACAGAGAGTTCTCTAAAGATGAAACACAAATGGCTGATAAACACTTAAAGAAATGTTCAATATTTTTAGTCACCAGAAAATTACCCATCAATTTACTTTGATTTCATCTTATACCAACAAGAATGGCCAAGATCAATAACACAAATGACAGCTCATGCTAACAAGGATGCAGAGTAAGAGGAACACTCATCCATTGCTGCTGGGAGTGAAAAGTTCTACAGTGATTATGGAAGCCAATGTTGTGACTCCTCCAGAAGCTGTGACTATATTTACTTCAAGATCTAGCTATACCACTCTGGGGCTTATACCCAAAGGACTCTACATCCTCCTACAAAGACACTTGCTCACCCATGTTCATTAGTGCTCTACTCACATTTGCCAGAAATTGGAAATAGTCTAGATGCCCATAAACATGAATGGATAATAAAAATGTGGTACATTTGCATAACAGAATATGATTCAGCTGTTAATGAAATAATGAATCCTTCAGGGAAGTGTATGGAGTTATAAAAATAATCCTAAAGTGAGGTAACCCAGACCTAAAAACACAAATATGATATACATGTTCTTATATGTAGATATTAGCTGTTATGTCTTTGATAAGTGCACCACAATCCATATAACCAAAGAATTTAGTTATGAAGGACTAGGGCAAGTGCTCACAGGAAAGGGGAAATAAAATATATAGTTATAGAGCAACATGGCTTAGACTGAAATGGAAGGATTAAAGGAGAGGAGGATGGAAGAGTAGCATAAGGATGGGAAATACAGGGAGGGACTGCTAACACTGAGGACCATTTAAAGGCCATGTGGAATCCTATCACAGTAGAAGCTTTTCTATCTATGTATATATAAAAAAGCCACCAAATAATGGGAGAGACAAAACCGCAATTAGACACCCCTCACCACCAAATAAAAAATTCAGTACCAGAAATGGGTTACATCAGTTGAGTGGTTGACCAAAGGTACCCTACAGAAATCCTTGAACAACGCTACTGGTTCCTCTCCACAAATTGATGGTAAGGCGCTATTGCTGAAGGCAACACGTATATATCACAGAGAAGTCGAGCTGGTGCCTACCTAGAGCCTTCACTAAATACTGACTAGTATTGAAAGGTAAACACCAACCCAGCTACACTGATGCAATAGTGGCACTAAGTTGTGGGTGTAAGCAACCACCAACTTATTGGATTTATGACCCAACCCATAAGATGGAACTCATACCTCACATTAGTGGCCAAAAGCCTAAGATTAGATAGCATAGAGGAAAACCAAATAATCTAATTTTGCTAAAGTAATGAAGCAATAAAACAACTCCTAATGACATTCTGCTATATTCATAGATCAGTATTTTTGATCAATCATTATCTAAGAAGCTTCCTCCTGTGGTAGATGAGATCTAATACAGACGGACATACTTGAACAGTCTGCAGAAAGTGAAAGACCTTGGAACACTCAGTCATAAATGGGATATTTTCATCAAATCCATCCCCTCAGAGCTTAGGGAAGTATTCAGAGTAGGAGGCCCAAAGATTGCGAGAGCCAGAGGTGATGGACTACACCAAGGAAACGGTGTCTTCCAGACACAACAGGACTGACACACTCGTGAACGTACAGAGAATGTGACAGCATGGACACTGCACATATCCAATCCAGTTGGGGCCACAGTGTTAAGGGAGGTAAGTGGCCATGAAATCCCATCAGTAACCAAGAATCTATCTCTCACTGACAACTGCTTGAAAATAAAAAATCATTTTTTTTTTCTAGTGGTGTTTTACTAGCTATAAATACTTAAATGCAGGCCTCATGCCTAGCAGTAAATGGCCAACATGAAACCAAGCCAATAATATTTTTGGAGAATACTCATCTATATGTACGAGCATTATTTTTTACTTTGCTGGTTTTTTGATTCAATATTATCATTTTCAAGTTTGTGGGTTTTTTATGATTTTTGTTTGTAAAATGTGGTAAATTTTTTTTCTATGTGTCCTGATTTAATTTTCTTAGAAAAAAATTATACCATTACTGGTACCATAAATTCATCAATAATCATGCCAGTTTGAATTCTGCAGCACAGTAATGTTCTCAGTAGACCAGTTGACTTTCACCTCCTCTATCTGCCACATTAACTTTCTCACCTTAACTATATTATGAATGAATAATGGATACTGAGAACTGTGAACAGTTTTTAGCTGCTCAAGTTTTAAGAAATAGTTTTGAAAGCAAAAATCACTTTTCACTTATTAGTTAAGGAGCTTTAATTATTTATACTTTTAGTGAATATATACTCCTTGTAATAGCCCTACATAAAAATGATTAAAACCTTTTTTTTTTAATGCTTAGCACTTCATAGAGAGAAGAGAAAACTGTGATAATAGGTATTAAAAAGTCTTACAGAAATAATTTTGCCAGCCTAACATGGTAGTGCATACCTGTACTCTGGAAATCTGATGCAGGGGAATTGCCATAAATTCAAGTCCAGTTTGGGTTAGACCATGAGATTGAGGTTAGTTTGTGCTACAGAGTGAGTCCCTGTCTCAAAAACAAAACACAAAAAGAAAGAAAGAATGAATTTTCGACATCTGATAAGTATTTTTAAAAAAATGGCAGCATTGCATTTATGATCTATGTATATGGCTAGCTTAGAAAGTATTTTTAATTCCCTAAAAGTTTGGTAATGAACAATGGATAATTTTAAAGTCCTTTCCCATTCTCTGCTATTAATGTACTTAATTGAAATAATTTCAGGATTTTCTCCCTAGGCCAAAAAAAGGGATATGTAAGAAATGAAGCAGATTTTTATCACCTTTATATTTTTTGTAGATGTTTTCTATGTGAAAAGCTTTATTAAACACGATTAAAGTAATGTTTCTTAAATGAAAATGATTTCTGTTCATTCCTTTGATCAATTCTATGAAAATAGTCTTTTACTTCATGCAAATGTGGAAATAAGCCATTATTAGTCTCTTTCCTTTAGCACTGAGAAAAGTTTAATGTACTCCAAACTTTGAATTAAGCATGAGAATATCACTGCCCTTTAGCTAATTCTTATAGTTATTCTAGAAAGTTATTAGAGCTAAAAATATGTGCCCCAATCTTTTAATTAGTGATATTATCTGCATTAAGTTAGCTCTTACTGTGGAAATGACTGCAATGTAATCTGATGGATGAGGTTACTATTTTTTTTTTTTGTTAATGATGGAAGATATCACACTTTTACAAGAAACAATTGCAGGCCATGCCTGGGACCAACTCTTAGATAACTCATCACATTAAACATTCAGCAAAAAGGATGAGAGTCCAATAGCTTTTCCAAAACCCTCAAGTGTTGAGATAGATGCCAACCAGGGGATGCCTTGATTGTAAACTGGATTAAATCTTATTTAATCAAGTTGTTTAATAAAGTTTGTTTTCAAATTAACCAGAAGGCCACCTTTTCTCTGTGAATTTGAGAGTTTCAGAACCCAATAGTTCCTTTTTCTAATCATTTTTCTCTGGCTGTGTTATCCTGTTCACTCTGCTCTATAAGTGACTTGACATTTAGCTTCCAATGCCTGAGCAAAGATTGCAACAGTTGAGCTCCCACAGAATGCTGCAAGGTTTTTCTTCTTTTGTGTACTGTTGAAATTTCAACTGGTGTATTGTCTATCTCTTTGAAAAACACCTCCAATTTTGTTCATCATCTCCCATTGTCTTAGTTAGTGTTCTATTGCTGTGCAGAGACACTGTAACCATGGCGATTCTTATAAAGGAAAATATTTAATTGAGGCTGACTTACAGTTTCAGAGGTTTAGTCTATTATTATCATGGCAGCACACAGGCAGACATGGTGCAGGAGAGGTCACTGAAAGTTCTAATCTGGATCCACAGGCAGCAGGAATAGAGAGGGATCCTAGTTCTGGCTTGAGCATTTGAAAACGCAAAGGCGACCACAGTGAGTGACACACTTTCTCAGACAGGGCCATATCTATTCCGACAAGGTCACACCTCCTAACAGGGCCACTCCCTGGTGACCAAACATTCAAATCTATGAGTCTATGGGAGCAATTTTTATTCCAACCACCACAGCCATCTTTGCGGAGTCTGCCTGTCTCTGTATACCCCCTGAAACTGCCTTTGTCTTCCATCAACAATCACAGCACATGAGAAAAAGAGACTGAATGTTCAACCCTAAATGGAACATGTATAATCACATCACCACCAAGGCTCGGAGAACATGGTGGAAGAGGAGGCAGAGAATGTAAGATCTGAGGGACGTGGAGAATCTCTGTGTCTTCTGGTCATGACCTGGGTATTGAAAGCTGAACTCACAACAGCTGTGCTGCCTGCACATGACTCATAGAAGATCAAGCCTGCAAAAATCCCAGCACAGATGGGGCAGATGATCTCTAGGCATGATCCTTTGCTGAGGAAAAATTGGTAATGGACAGTTGTTGGAGGAGGGAAAAATCATTCTTTTTCAAGATATTATCACTGGTAGGTTTGCCATGCTCCATATTTGGTCCCATAGTAATGCAGTAATAACTGAATTTAGTGGGTTATTAAAAACAAAAAGACATGAAGCTTGGGGAAGGGAATGTAAGAGAATATGGGGGAGTTCGAGTGGAAAATGGGGGTATATATGATCACATTTCATTATATTCGTGCATGAAATTCTCAAAAACAAAGAAGAATTGTAAAGAAGCACACTCTAACTGTGCTTTCAGGCAATCCCAGTCTATGAAAGAAGTGTGTTAAGCTCTTCTAAATCCACCATGCTAAGCGTTGCTCTTGACATGCAATCTGAGTTCTGGGAGCTTGCTAGCTAAACTGCACAGCCCTGTCCCAAAAGGAATGTTGGTCACCATCCTGAATAGCAAACAAATTAGCCACTGCCAGGGAGTGAGAAGTTATCTTCATGAGTTCTCAGTCAAAGGAATGGATCTTATTTTTACAGGTGACATTAACTTACACAATTAGTTTTCTGCTTATATTTACCAATCCACTATAAATTTCTTCCCCAGGCATAGTCATCTTGGCCAGAGCCCTTATATCCCATATTCCCTAAATCCTTTCCCCAAAGTCGTGTTTTCATTTCAGCCTTGTGTCTCACTGGAAACTGGCTGATTCTTAGACAGTTGCCCCTAAGTACTTGATTTTGAATCACTTTGATACATCAGTGTGTGCAAGCTCATGTGTGTGGACATACCCATACATACCAAGTCCAATATAGCCACAGATCTTTGTACTTCTGTTTAGAATCACAGAACCTCTTTGATTCATGCTTTTGCTGGGATATACTGACTAGCAGGGCAGTTCTTTGTGACATTTCTATACAACAACTGCAGCTGTTTTCCAGCTAACTATAGAAGGATGTTTGCATTTTCAGTCAGTTTTAATAGCTTTGATGAGTAGTATGCCAGTGGTAGAGGTCAGCTTTGTTTCCTGATCAGGATAATAAAACAGTTTCTTTTTGGATTACAGATGGCCCTTTTGTCTATCACCATCCTTTATAACTTTAGATGTCTTGTGGCTTATGAACTGTGATGCAACCCATTACATCCAACATTTCCATAGGTCCTTCTACCATCATTGTCCCCAGGATTAGATGGAATGAGACCAGTTGATTCAAACATGGTGCCACTGTAGTTCTGAAAGCAATGATGGGATACTGACTGTTCTCTGATTCAGGAGACTCAAGGTTTTTGCTAATGTCTGAAACTAACTATGTCATGATGAAGTATTAAGTCCGTTCAGAGTCTCTTTACTATCCCACTAATTTTGTGAAATGGAAAGCATGTTGACTTGGAATTACCTATATCCAGATTCTGATTAGGATGATATGTGCTCTATCATGTCTGAAATTAACAAAATTTCTGATTTCTTGTTGATGTGTTGTTGGGGGTGCAAAAGTACATGCACGTAGATTAGCTTTGTACCTTTCCTGGATCTGTGAGGTAAGGACTGAAATGGAGCATCTGGTCCCCAAAGCTCTGTTCTCTGCATTGTTTCACATGGATCTGATGGAAAAATACCACTCAACATTTACAATCTCTTTCCTTTTTCCTCTTTCATCAATTTTAGATGCATTAACTATTACACATAAGCTTTCAACATCTCTGGTTATCACTAGGTAGTTTCAGGAAAAGGACTTATGTATATTAATTTGGAGGGTTTTCCTGAATTGAATATCTTGCCTTCTGGAAAAATGTGTGGCATTCTGTGTTTTTACCCTTAAAACTTGAAGAACTCTACTCCCATAACAGCTTCCCTTCTTTCTCCCTTTCACACTTCGGAAGATTTACAAACAGCTTTTGCATGTAACTCTCACTGACTAAAACTGTTGAAGCAGATCTTGCCAAAACATCTCCACTCTGCAATTAGTCACTTAGCGCTAAAACTTTCTTCAGCTCTACACAGAAAGATGACTAGAAACGTTGAGATGACTGATCTACCCTCTTAAAAAAATAGCCGCTAATGTTTTCACAGAAAAACGTTGTTGTTTTTTCAGGAAGCCGCATGGGCTTGAGAAGCACTGTTTTTAGAAGTGTGCGAAAGCTTCACTGTATTGTGCATTCCGCTCCAAGGCCCACCACGTCTTTGATGAAATCCAAGCTGTGAAGTCCTGTTGTCCTCTGTTTGATTGAACATGAACATCTGTGGAGCTCTGTTCAGCGGCCACCCTCCCTGCTTCTCAGTGTTCTCCTGTGAGGACTCTACAGGCACCACTGCCTTCCTTAAATCATCAACCATTCTTAAATCATCAACCATTCTTTCTCTACTCAAGGAGTTCTTGAAGTCTCATGTTCTTCTCTGGCTATATCACCGGAAGTAAGTATGTTTTCTTGGATTTACTCTTGAGTAAATATGTACTTTTTACATTACTAACTATTCTATCATATGTATCCATTTGTGAAGAAAATAAGGGTCTGGCTCAATCATTTTTGTTTTATTTAGCATATGTTGTTGCTATTTTGTTTTAATTTTAAAATTACACGTGTGTGTGTGTGTGTGTGTGTGTGTGTGTGTGTGTGTATACATACACACGTGTGGGTGGTGCACTTGTAAAAGTTAGAGGACAACTTGAAGAAGAAGCCAGTTCTCTCTTCAACCATGTGGGTCCCAGGGATCAAATTCAGGCTGTCAGGGTCGTTTTACTTTGTCTTTTACTTACAGAAGCATTTTACCATCCCTTCTACTCTGTTTTATAGAATTATTCTTTATTTAAAGTTTTACTTTGTGAGACAGATCTCATATAACCCAGCCTGTCGTGACATTGATCTCACTATGTAGCTGATGATGACCTTGGACTCCTGATCTTCCTCTCTCCTCCTCACAAGCGCTGGGGTTGCTGGTGTGGACCACTACTCCTGGCTCTGTTTATATGGTTATTCTTAAGGAGCTGAAATAATGTTCATTTAATTCATCTTTTCATTCACTTTTGTACAAATTGCCTTCTATGTTCCAAAAAGGTTTAGTTTTATTTATAAAGTTGGACATGCTGTAATTGCATATTAAATAAATAATCAATCAAGAAGTTGGGACAGGGAAAAAAGAGCCACATTTTTGCCTGAAAGATTTCAACTTCACAAAGCCAAAAGAGACTCCTGTATAATTTATGGTTTTGCATGACCATGAGAACATCAAAACAATACTTTCTTCTTCATTTCAGAAATAGATTCTGCTCTGAAATATGAGCTCTGCTGTACCATTCACACAGTCTTTATCAAATTCATGGCAAACCATAGAAATATTTCCTAAGACTCTTTTTTCATGGACTTCTTCAGTGTAGGCTATGTTGTCTTTAGGCTCATGAGTGTCCAAAAATGTGTGCATGTGGTCCATAAAGGCTTGGTTCCCCAGCAAGGTAGTAATGAGATACTCCAGAACCTTAGGAAGTGAGCCTGTATGGGCTATTGAGGTTGTAGCCTCAAAGAATTGTTAAAGCCCAGTAGGGTTGTTTCCTGGCTTATGATGTAATTTCTTTGCTCCATCACACTGCTACCATGATGCACTGTCCTCAACAATAGGCTGGCTGATCTTAGAACTATGCATCAAAGCAATCCTCTTTTTTTTTTTTTTTTTTTTTTTTTTTTTTGAGACAGGGTTTTTCTGTATAGCCCTGGCTGTCCTGGAACTCCCTCTGTAGACCAGGCTGGCCTCAAACTCAGAGAAATCCACCTACCTCTGCCTCCTGACTGTTGGGATTAAAGGCATACACCACCACAGCCCAACTAATACACTTCCTTTATAAGTTAAAAGTTTATAAGTTAATTTTGTCAGGTGTTTTTGTCATAGTCACACAAAAATGCCTCATAGAGAAGCAAATGACATTATACCAAGTAGAGGCAGTTAACCTCACATTTGGTGTTCATTTACAAAAGAGCTGTTTCTAAATTGGAAATGAGTGTAAAAATTTTCTACTAAGATATCTACCAAAGGAATGATATTTTATATGATAAATCCTGTGTAAATACTATAAGCCTATCTTCACAGACTATGAACACAGTAGGTGGATTATCACAAAAATAATGCTAGTGAATGAGTAAGTAGAAGTGTATCTATCTCCCATTGTACTCAGAGAACTGGAAGGAGAAAATGTTGACAGTGAGGGTCTCTGGAAAGGGGACTGAAGAATGACCTCATTTCTGACCTAGAATCACAAACATCCACTTCCACTGATTAAGCCATGTTTATAATGAGTGTGGCAAGTGCAGTGTGTGTCAGAGCTTCTGTCTTCCTTGTGACTGCGAAGGAGGACAACTGCAGCACAGCTTCCTAATGTGTTTCCAGGGGACTCCTCTCTGGCTTCCCCTTTTCTCTACACAGGCCTATTCTCTCCAAAACCCTCTCTTCTGTTAGATGGGTAGGTACCAGGACTCCTGCTATCATCTCCGCCTCTTCCAGCAACCCTGCCCCCGACTTCAGTTCTACAACTAAATTGTGTTTAGAGACGTGCTCTACCAGCTTAACAGCACCTTTTTCCCAAAGTTTGCTTTGAACTCAGCCTTCCTCTAAATCCTCAAGTCCTCATTGGTTCTTTGTGGTGCTCATCAGCTCACACGGAAATATTCACATAAATGATTTTCTTCTCCCTTTCTAATGAATAATCTTTTATATTGATCTTTTCATGTTCCATTGATGTTCTTTATGGCACCCAGCTCTGCAGCTGGAGACCTTTTCTCCAGCCCCCGCCAAGCCCTGTTAGTCTGATAGCCCACTTATAAAATAAACACTCAGATGCTTATATTACTTATAAACTGTATGGCCATGGCAGGCTTCTTGTCATCTACTTCTTCTATCTTAAATTAACCCATTTCTATTAATCTATACTTTGCCACATGGCTTGTGGCTTACTGGTACCTTACATCTCGCTTGTCATGGTGGTGGCTGGCAGGTCTCTCTTCCGCCTTCCACTTCCCCAAATTCTCTTCTCTGCTTGTCATGTCTATACTTCCTGCCTGGCTACTGGCCAATCAGTGTTTTATTTATTAACCAATCAGAGCAGCGCATTTGACATACAGAACATCCCATAGCACAGCACAGGTATGACAGGTTATAGGTTTGATAATCTGTTATTGTTGTAAGAAACTACCTGTGCATAACAGCAACCTTTTTCTTTGCCTGGGAATTAGGCAGCTCTTCAGCTAGCTCCACATGAGGTTGTAAGGTAATGGTGAGCCACAAGCCATGTGGCAAAGTATAGATTAATAGAAATGGGTTAATTTAAGATAGAAGTAGATTACAAGAAGCCTGTTCACAGCCATACAGTTTGTAAACAATGTAAGCTTCTGTGTGTACTTGGTTGGTTCTGAGCATCTACGGGCCTGGCGGGTGAGAGAGATTTGTCCTGACTGTGGGCCAGGCAGAAAAAACTCTTAACTACAAATGGCCCCCAATGTAGGGCAAGAATTTCCACCTAAAACCTGAGAAAAAAGATTCTAAAACAGAGCTAAAAACAGCTTCCTAGTTGTCTCTCCCAAGTTAGCGGCAGCCTGCTGGTTTGAGCTACTATGGCGGGTTCCTGGCCTGTGCATCTGACTTGCAGTGTCTACAAGCGGCACTTTACTCTGCTTCATGGTGGATTTAGCCTTTGCTAGTTAAAAAAAAAACAAAACAAAAAAAAAAAACAGAAAAAAAAAAGGTTTCTGGGCTATGCACTGCTTTGATAGAACTGCTTCTGATAGTTGATGGTACACATGGCTCCAGACCCAGAGCTGGCAGTAAACTGTACCACCGCCATGTTGGAAAGCTGAGGTGGGTGGAGCCAGCAGCCACAGAGGTGTTTCAGTCTTACAAAGATGGATATTACACAGACAATCTGGTTTGTGTTGTCTTTGGGATTTTTAACTACAGAAAAAGATTTGATTGTAAAAGCTGTTGAGTTAAACAAATATGTAAATTTTAAAGGTAACTTGACTTCAAAATTTGGATATAAGGATACGTTGCTTTGGAAAAGAGTCTCTGCTTTTGTTTCCACAGAAAGCCGGAGGCTGTGGATTTGTTCCACATTAAGATACATCAGGTTTGATCAGCCAAGACCACCTGAAAGGTCTCCGATGACACCATGGCCCAGATAATCCAACATCCAGAATGGTTTCAAGGCAACTGGCTCAGAGGTTCACCCTCATGGACTGCTCCATAATCCTAAAATTTTCTTTGTGTCCCCATAAGATACAGCACCCCCCTCCAGCAGGAAGTAGTAAGAAAAACTACGCCCACATTCCCAAAATTATCAAGCTGGCTTTGGAGATGAAATTGGCTCACTCCTTCTCTAAACCCAAACATAGTGCTAAAAGAAAAGGTTAAGACATTCTTGTGTCCCAAATCAAAAAAGCCCTCTGGTGTGGGACAGAGAAAAACCAATATTTTTATTTAAAGCAGGTTGATTATAAATATGATCTCTTTCTAAAGAAGAAAAGAGGATATGATATAGATATAATAGGATGAAAGGGCAGATTAAGGAACTTACTTCTAAAGAGCAACAACTTGTTTAAAATGTTTTACATTGGTATAGATTTTAGTCTATTGATACAAACTTAAAGTTAATTTTGTTATACTATATGTATATTTCTACTTGTGTTTAAGGTATTATGTTTGTATCGCTCATTTAAAATTATAATGGATAATTAAAAATAGATTAATAATTAGTCATCTATGATAATCATACTCGTAGTCATGTTAGTTAAGTCTTCTAGGTATACACAGAGATATTTCAGATAGATAGGTAATCTTCAAATACTTCAAAGACCTACAGAATATGGCATTTAAAATATTTTTAAAATTTAGACTTTCTGGACAGTGAGACATGTCTGCTCCTGGCAGCACCGGATTTATTTCAGAGAGGAGGATGGGCATTGAAGACACTTCATATGGAGTTTATCTTCACCTAGGCAAAAATAGCCATTTGGTCAAGAAACTGTTCTTGCCTGGACTGCTTGATCAACTGGACATACAGGACCCATAGAAAGGTGACCACTGAACTTTGCTTGACAAAATGGTCCTTTAGGTTCCTGCTTTGCAGAGGAAACTGCCAGACATTCTACAGGACACTAAAAAAAGTGACCAAGAGACTCTAGCCCTGTGGGCTGAAGACAAATGCCCCAACTTTACAAAGGAATATTAGGTGACTGTCCAGGCTGCCAGCTGTCTCTGTCTACCCTACAAGACTCCTGAAAGTTGTTTGCATCCTTCTCCCGGTTCTCAGGTAATAATATATCCTTCTGAGGTCTTTGATGTGGTTAAAGACTAGATAGTGATAATTTCCTCAATTATGATAAAAGATAAGTTAGATATAAAACCTTAGACTCACAAATATAAGATAGATAGGATATCTTCTTTAATATTATAACTGTAATTCTTGCTTGATAATTGCTTTGTTATATGTAATTTTACTATGTAAAAGTTAAAACCTTCCTTTAAAAAAAAAAAAGAAAAGGGGAAGTGCTGTGGATATCGCTCTGTATAAATAAAATGCTGTTTGGCCAGTGGCCAGGCAGGAAGTAAAGGTGGGACAAGAAAGAAGAGAATTCTGGGAAGTGGAAGGCTGGGTAGAGAGAGATATGCTGCCAACTGCCACCATGACAAGGAAGATGTAAGGTAATGGTGAGCCACAAGCCATGTGGCAAGGTATAGATTAATAGAAATGGGTTAATTTAAGATAGAAGCAGATAACAAGAAGGCTGCCACAGCCATACAGTTTGTAAACAATGTAAGCTTCTGTGTGTTTACTTGGTTGGTTCTGAGCGTCTATGGGCATGGCAGGTGAGAGAGATTTGTCCTGACTGTGGGCCAGGCAGAAAAACTCTTAACTACATGAGGTTGGCTGGATTGGCACACATGTGAGGATCCAGTCAGGAAGTCCATGTGAGCTGTGTCACACAGACCTGGCATTTCATCCTAGACACTGGCTAGACTATCAAAGTGCCATGGGCTTCTGACAACATGATGGTTGGATTACAAGAGAAAATATGTTCACCACTAGAGGTCTTATTCTGCCAACTTCCTTATCTGAGAAACAAAAATTGGGAAATAAAACTACCAATCCTGTTAAAACTGGGAAGGCTGCATTGTAATTTTTTTTGCCACATTAAATGGGTCAGGGATACCAGAAAGCCAAACCAGAGTTAAGGAAAGGAAAAACTATAGTGAGTAATCAAGACTCCAGCTGCATATAATAACCACAGTAGGTTTGTTTGTTCAATCTCTATTAGGAAGCATTTATTGGGAACATTATTTTAGATCTGAGGATTACAGCAATGAGGAAAAACATGGAACAGGCAGAAGTTCACCTTCACTATGAAGCTTTCATTGGCTAGGAAAAGAAAGAAAAGACAATGGAACTGTGTAGTATACTACTAGATGATGGATGCCATGAATCACATGGCTGTGTCCTGTGGTACACTTAGTTTGTGAATGACATCTCCAGTGAAAAACACCACCAGGAATCAGACACAGGAGTAAAGATCTTACATGGACAAAGAAGAGTTATATGGACATATTTGTGTGCTTCAGAAAATTTAACATGTACATATGAAAATAAAAAATGTTTTAGTAATATGTAGCACTTTGTAGTTACAACTCTGAGATAATTTTTCTCTTGAAGTAGCATTCTCTACACCTAATTTGCTTACCTCAAATATACCCACTCTTGTTTACATATAGAAGTAGAATTTGCATTTTTCCAAAATTACTCTAATATAGAAACAGCTTCTAAAATGAAGTAAGTTTGGTTCAAGCATATGCTAACTTGAGTGAAAGATTGGCAGGGCTACTTTTAATATTTAGCTTTATCTCTAAATTTGTAATAATCTTATTTGAAAATGAGCCATCTATGAAAATATAAATATGCACATATCCATAAGGCAATATGTACACACACACATATACATATATATATACATATATATATATATATGTATATGTGTGTGTGTGTGTGTGTGTGTGTATGTATGTATATATGTAGTATATATGTATTTGATGCAGTTTGCAATGTCCAAGTCTGGTTAAGCATGCCACTCTCCCCTTTTATCATTTACTTATTGCCAGTAATCCAAGATCCCTTCTTTAGGAAGGAACATTCCTTTAGAAGGAACAGTAGGGAGCTGCTGTCTCTAACCAGTGCTGTGCAGTATTGTGTTGAGCTGTTTACTCCTAAACCTACCTCTGTGCCCATAGAGTATCTCACCTGTATTGCTCTGGAGAGTTGTAAAATAAACGTGTTGTTCACCAGAGGGCGCTGTTGCCATCTGAAATGAAGCCTGTAGGAACTGCCAGGCACTCAGACATTGGCTTGGTAAGAACACAGCCCTTTCTATATTTCTTTGACTTCCTCTCCTTTTCTGTTATTTTCCAGGAACTCCACCAAAGTATTGCATGTTGCCTTCATAATCTTTACATCAACCAACATTAAAATCATTTGGAACCACTTGCTCTGTAAATATTAATAGTGACCATGAATTATGAACATATATGTGAGTCACAAAGCCTGTGAGAGCATCTATAAAAGATTTTGATACATTGAAATGCACATCCTGCCTTACATTTAATTAACATTTTTCATCATGTCAACACTAGATCTGGTTATTATACAATGTCCTATGTATGAATGAATAACTATAGTATTATATGTAATACACAGATATGTGATAGTATATCTTTTGCTTGTGGCATTTAATTTTTATATTCCAATGGGAGGATTAAACAAACTCTCATCACAATAGATTATGACAGAATTTAAACCAAGACTGTAATAGGCAATCATTTTTGCTGCTCATTTGGCTGGATTTAGAATGAACTCAGATTGTGGAATACTTCTGTGTGAGTCTGTGAGGGCCTTTCACAGAGGTTTATGTAAGAAGGGTGATTTCCGCCGGGCGGTGGTGGTGCACACCTTTAATCCCAGCACTTGGGAGGCAGAGGCAGGCAGATCTCTGTGAGTTTGAGGCCAGCCTGGGCTACCAAGTGAGTTCCAGGAAAGGCACAAAGCTACACAGAGAAACCCTGTCTCGAAAAACAAAACAAAACAAAATAAAAAAACTAAAAAAAAAAAAAAAAGAAGGCTGATTTCCTTGTACACCCTGTGAATATAAATAATATCAGACCTATGCTACAAGTTGTGCAGATTCTAGGGCTAATCCACACAGAGTCAGGTACACGATAAGCCCTTACACTGCCGTGTTTGTAGCCTGGAGTTTGACTACCCAGATCTTGATCTCAACTCCACCTAAAAGAACATTCAGTAAGTTACTTATCATGTTTAAAGTGGTGATGCCATATCATCTTTCATGAGCTATTCGGTTTTCATATCCATGACAAAATAGCTGAAAGAAACAGCTTAAAAAGAGGACGGGTTTATTTGGCTTTGTTGATTTGGGGTCTGTCATGGTGGGCAACAGATAGGACAACACATATGGCTATGTCATGGCATCCTGGAAGCAAAGAAGAAGAGAGGGAGGAGTCGGAATCTGACACTCCCATTAAGGAACACCTCTGATAAGGATGGTGTAACTTCATTCCAATAGAATCCACTTCCCAAGCGCTTGACCACCTCCTACAGGCTTTCATGCATGTGAATTCTAAAATCCAACATGGAGTCATAGATTTACTTTGCGACCTCAGTGAGACAACAGAACATCTGTCACAAGGTTTAAAGATAAAATGATCACAAAGATTCATGCATCACAGGCTTGCCACCATATGATGACACCATTGAGAGGTGGGCTTCTGAGACAAGACTGGATCTGAGTGCTCTCCTAATGATAGACTAACCCACTGACACATTCATAACTAAATGGGCTTTTGGTAGGTGGTAGAAACTGGGGTAGCTGAGGCTGGATTGGAGAAAGTGGGTCACTAGGAACGTGCCTTTAGAGAGCATGTCTGTCCCTGTCCTCTTCTCTCTGTCTGCTTCCTGGCTCCCATGAGGTCAGTAGCCTCCTGCTCTGCCCCAACATAGGTCCAGCAGTGGAACAAGCTGATCATAGTCTGAAACCTCCAGAACCATGAGCCAAATCAAACTTTTGTTATTTTATGTTCTGCTGGGTGCTTTGCCCACAGCATAGAGGACCTTGTTCAGTAAATACTTTGTATGGTTTATTTTTTACCAACAAAAGGTTTACCATTTGAGTGATATACTGTATTTGTCTTTCCAACAGTTTCTAATGTGTGTTCAACACACCTACACATGGATTTCCTTTTCATTCTGCTGACCATGCTTCCATCTCCAATACCCCTCCCCCACTGCACCCACACTACCTGCTGCCCTATTTAGATCACCTTTAAAAAAGTTCAAAAGAAGCAAAAATGTTTATTTGGCACATATGATCCTAAAAACTGACTATTAAGAAGTATAAATGGTTACGTTTTGTTTGTGTGTGAGAGTGTGTACAGTGTGTGTGTGTGTGTGTGCATGTACATGGATCATGGTGCACATGTGGAAATTAGAGGACAACCCTGAGTGTTGGTGCTCACTTCCTGCCTTGCTTGAGGCAAGGTTTCTTTTTTTTGTTATTTCTGCATATAGCAAATGACCTGACCCTTAAGCTAACAGAATTCTCCTGCCTCCAATCTTTCGATGGAAGTGCTGAGATTCCAGACACTGTTACCCTTCCCTCCCACTTGATGTGTTCCCATACTTACATGGCAAGGGCTTTACCCACTGAGCCATCTCTGCAGCCCTAATAGTAAGGATTCTTACTCTTCAAATCTGTTTCTGAGGGATTTACCCAGGCTCTGTTGCTTTCTCTCCTAACCCACTGCCCCTCTTCTTTTCAACCCCATTTCTCTCAGGAGAAAAAGAAAACACGGCTCCCACTTTCTCTGGAATAACAGCTCAGTTGCCTTACAAATTGTTCTGTTTTATGTTCATTCTCTGGTCTAAGATTTCACGGACATTTTCCCATGATAATAAAAACCTGGTGAACTGTGGTGGTTTGAAAGAAAATGGACCCCAAAGGGAGTGGTACTATTAGAAGGTGTGGCCTTGTTGGAGGAAGTGTGTCACTATGGGGGTGGGCTTCGAGATCTCTTTTGCTTCCGTGTGAACTGTCAGTTGACTTCCTGTTGCCTGCAAAATGTTTCACTCCCAGCTCCAGCACGCTGCCGTGCTCCTTTTCATGATGACAACGAACATCTGAAAGTATAAGTGAGCCACCCCAATTAAATGTTTTCTTTACAAGAGTTGCCATGGTCATGGTGTCTCTTTGCTGCAATAAAAACCCTAATTTAAACATGACCAATATGTTAACAGATGCCTACTATCCTATTTTATTGAAATCAATAACTTCACTAGCAACGAGTTGAATGTTTCAGTCATTTCTCAATTTACTATTGAAATTTTCATCTAAAAGTTAATATTTTGTGAATGCATATTTGTGCAGATCGTAGGTTATTTGGTAATAGTTTTAGTAGAGTGTCTACAACACTATAATAGTACCTTGATTTAAATTTTTTTTGATGAAACTGTTGTCTTTGGCCATATAAAATACAAGCATTGTAAACTTAGGAAGTTTGAGGAGCATTTAATTCCTGTCCCCCAATCTCGTTTTTTTTTTTTTTTTTTTTTTTTTTAATTTCAAAATCATTTTCCATCTGTGCTGCTGTTTCTTGTAAGCAGGCTTAAGTTATATCTTCTGTAAAAGCATTTGCATTATCTCAGTAGATTCTATATGAGCAGGTTCATTAACATATGCAAATCCATGCACTTTCATAGTTTTTCTTCCGTTCTTTGCACTCTTGTATTATTTATTTGAACCTGTTGCCACTCAAAACCGTTCAGTCACCCTTCAAACATTCCTCATCCTCAAATTTGTCTCCAGGCAGAAAAAGATTTCTCTAGACCGTCTCACTGTGGACAAAACATCTCTACTTTCTTTCTGTGGAGAATGCTACATGGATAGAAAGAAATAAGAAGGTGGGTGAAAGTAATTTTGAATTCCAATGTAGGTATGTTATCACAGAAAGGCTAGTATTAATACTTGCATTTCACTTTTCGAATACCAAAGGGAGTATAGTTAATCTCCCTCATACTCCTGTATCTACAGGGTATAAAGAATGAAAACAGCAAGAGATTTGGATCCCTCAGAACCTCATGCTGTTAATGTGTGGGCCATGTGGGCGGGAATGACTTACAGATCTCTCACGTGTGGGTAGGTGGAGGGTATTGATTTTGGTCAGTAGGACTGGGCTTTTCAGCAACTCCCCTGAGCGTTCTCCTGGACTCTTCTGTGTTGGTCTTAGCTATTCTCCAAACTCGATGTTTCCGTTCATGGCCCATTTCGTACATTTCAATCACGCATTGTTATTCCAGCCATGGTGAAAGAGCCTAGAAAGTTTATTAAATTTAAAGATTGATGAATGTTGAAAGTTTTATGACTGCTTTGTAGGTTTCGGTTTTAATCACTAACACAGAAAAGCACACCTCAGACCTCTGCTGCTAGATGATGTAGGACTGAGGAAAAAACACAAAAAGGATTTCCAATTAAAGTAAACAAAACTCACTTTGCTGTGTTCTGGGATTGTTTCAATAGTTTAAGCATAAGTAAAACTTTTTTTTTTTTTTTTTTACATGAATCCATCTCAATAATTTTTTGGGGGATTTAAACAAGCTCTCTAAATTTCTCTCCCAACACCTAGAGGGCACATTGGGAACAATAGTAACATTGTGTGTGTGTTGAGGGGGAGGGCATTCCCTAGCTAACACTCTGGCTACCTTTGAAACCCAACATTCAACACAGGAACTTTCTGGTAAAGATCTGAGCCTGTGTGAGCACCTGTAATGACCAGTATTGCTATCCAGTGGATTAGGATCCAAAGCATCCTGACCACTGTAAGCCACAGCCCTTGCCCATTCAAACCTGTATGGGTCTTAACAAAGCACCTCATGTTGCAGCCATCCCTACTACCCCCCTTCTGGTTGTTCATGAGACTGGTCTTATGCTCTGTTTGCTGCTAAGTCTTTAGGCAATAGCCCAGATGACTTGAGCCCCCAAATTTAGTTGCCCAAAGCCTAAATTACAACTGTCCTTGGTTTTGCTATTTTACTATGATTTATGAGGATGACTAATTTAAATTTTGACTGAACAGTTTAATTTACTCATCAATCAGATTGTAAATGCCTTCAGTAGGCTTCATTTCTTGATTTAATTTTTTGCCACAATTTGACAAAAGATGGAACATTGACTAGGTTATGTATTTTTGTGTGATTATAATAGAATCTCATGGTTTGGGTTGTAATGATTCAATAACATTTTTTTCTTGACATAAAGTAAAATGAGAACTTCGTATTTCTAGTGAAACCTAAGGGAAATACTATGCAAGAACCTAGGAATGTTTTAGAATTTTATCCATATGCTATTTAAAAAATTGGTGTGTGTATATTTGTGTGTGTGTGTGTGTGCGCGCGCACGTGCACGTGTGCGTGAGTGTGTGCACATATCTGTGTGTGCGCACACGTGCGTGCGTGCGTGCGTGTGTGTGTGTGTGTGTGTGTGTGTGTGCATGCCATGTGGAGATGTCCTAACCTTCTGATTGTTTGAGTCAGGACCTCTTGTACTCCAAGCTAGCTGGCTCACAAGCTTCCAGAGAGTCTCCTATCTCTGCCTCCCACCTCCCTAGAGGCATGCTGGGATCACAGATAAATACTGCCATTTCCCCACAGGCATGCTGGCATCACATAAATATTCCTGATCACCTTTTTGTGGGTTGTGAGCATCCAAACTCTAGACTTCATGCTTTTGTACCAATCAGTTTATCCACGGAGCCATTAATACTGCAGCACCTGAAGCAATTAAACTCAAAAATGAAAATGGAAGTTCCAGGTCAAAGTCAGTAGCTCCAATGATTTGGTCCTTGGGTAAGGGTGACACTTCACAGTGGGAGCATGCAGAGAAACAAAACACTTAACTCTTCAGCCAGGAAACAAAGAGAGAAGACAAAGAAGAGACGAGAGGTGCAGTCCCCTTCCGAGGCATGCTACCAATGATCTAAGGAGTTTCTACAAGGCTGCACCTCCTAAATGATCCAATATTTCTAGGTAACACCAATAGGACCAAGCCAACAGGACACATGAGCTTTGGGGACATTCAGCATCCACACCATATCAGATTCCTGATCAATGAAGGATGTTCAAAGGATATATTGATAGATTTGCGGTAAAATGGACTGCTTTCACACAGGTAATGGAAACCAAACAACAAAAGAAACCCCACAACAATGATGGGTTGCTTATTGCACAACATCTTAAAAGTATTTAAAAGTGAGAAAAACTTATTCCATGTTAGTCATTGATTGGCTTTTTTGTCTCTATAATTCTGGACATTTCATATCCATGGAATTATTATGCATTATTTCATGCCATATTTTCACTGCTTAATTCACAACATATTTTCAAAGTTCATCATGTAAATTTTGTCTTCTGATCTACTAATAAAAGATTGTGGGGGTTTGATTGAAATGTCTACCACAGTCCTGTGCATTTGAATACTTGGTCCCTAGCTGGTGATGCTGTCTGGGGAGGCTTAAAGAGTGTTGTCTTTCTGGGGGAGTAGGTGTATCACTGGGGACATGCTTTGAGGTTTCAACAGCTACACGCCACTCAGAGTTTGTGCTTCCTGCTTCTGGGTCAAGATATAAACTCTCAGCTTCCAGCTCCAGCTATGATGCTTCCTGCATCAATTCATCCCCAGTGATGGAGATAGTTTCTTATCCTCTCTGAAACTGTAATCCCAATACAAATAACTGCCCCCCCCCCTTTTTTTTTACTATAAGCTGCCTTGCTCATGGTGTTTTATCACAAAGACAGAAAAGTAACTAATACAAATGTGTCATATTAGCAGAACTGGGACGTCAAAGCCTCCTTGCAAGAACCTGTAAGTCCGTCTTGTTATTATCTGCTCTTGCAAATATTGTTTCATTTGTTTTGTCAATGTTTTATTAGAGTTCCACACCTTTGCATGTGACAGTGGTGTGCAGTTTTCTTGTGGGGTCTTCATCCGGCTATGGTTTCAGAATAGCTGGTAAGTCTTTCCAGTGCCTGTACTGTCTGAGGGTGGATTTGTAGTGTTTATTTTTCATATAGTTATAGAATTTACCAATGGAAATCAAACAAATTTGTAGTAATAAAGTCACAAGTGTGACTGTGGCTGCTGTAAGTACCTTTCACATATTTCCATAGATTAGTTTTATCACATATTTCCATAGATTAGTTTTATATGAGGACAACAAGCCCAAATGAAGTCAGATATGATGTCTAATCTCCACCCCCTTAGTCCCACAGGATGACATCAAGCTATAGTACAGAAAACACAGGCAATGCACACTCAGCCATGGAGAAGGGGGCCTCTTCGCTATTCAAACAGGCTTCCAGAGAAGCCTCCAGCTGAGTCCTAAGGGAGTGAGCAGGTAGAAACTAAGACGATGAATGAGATACCGCCTCTCAGCAGCAATTTCACCCACAATAGGACTGAGGACTGACTTACTCTGCTCCTCAACAGGCATATCTCCCTTTGTTCTAGGACAGATGTGGCATTGCAGTAGCAGATGGGGTAGAATGAAGCCAGGCCTTGCCTAGATGTTTTCGTGTAGGCCATGTGGAGATGCTTAAGGTCACAAGGTTTCCATGGTAACATCATTATTAAAAATTCATGTGATGGGCCCTGAAATTTCTTTGTGGCATGATTGTTACTTTTGTTAATTTATTTTTGAAGCAGGGTCTTGTGTATACCATGCTAGTCTCCACTGCATGCATTGTGTAGTTGAGGAAGACCGTGAACTTCCATCCTCCTGCACTCTTCCCCTGAGTGCTGAGATTACAGACATAGCCCATCATGCCTGGTTTTTGTCATGCTGGGGATCAGATCCAGGGCTTTGTTCATGCTGGCAAATACTTTGCCAATGGAACCACATCTCCAGCCCCTGTAAACCCTTGGACTTCCAAATTTAACTTCTTTTCCTGTTATAGGCCTCGTCAGACTTTTTATATCCTCCTTTGTTATAAAAATCTTCTTCAATCAATGGTGGTAAGTTTTTTTTTTTTTTTTCTTTCTAGAAAGTTCTTCTAAGCTTTCTAATTTGCTGGTAGAAGACTACCTTATAGTCTTTTTCATTTCTGTCAGAGTGACATTCATTTCTAATGCTGGCAATGCTCTTTTTAATTTTTAAAAAAAATAACTTGCCAAGAAACCTAGTCTTTCATCTCATCGAATTTTCTTGTTATTTAGTTTCTCAGATCAGTGCTTTTTCTAGGGATTTTTGTTTCCTCTGTGCTGACTTCTTCAGGTTCCTTTTTGCTGCTTTTCTCTGGTTTTCTTAGGAGGAAACTTCTTAATTCACACTATTTTAGAGTTTGGCTATGTTCCTTAAATTTAGATATCCTGTGTGCTTATTTATTTAACTGTATTGTATTCTTGAATGATACTATTGGATAGTGGCATTTCATTTCCAGACCAGGTTAAGAACATCGGAAGAAGATGTACGATCTAGTTTGATTAGTTGAGTCAAACATTTGCCAGTTGCAGGGCTTTTCATATTCCCAACATGGTTTTCACTCCATATCAAGTTTTCCAGCCAAAGTTAAGAGAGTGGAATGTTTTAAAGGGCCAAGAGCAGAGACATGCAAGGTCTCTGCAGGATTTTGGAAAGAATGATTAACAGCTTGATGAGAAGTTTCTCTCGCTATAGACAATTGGAATGGACCAATTGGCACTTTGGTACAGCTGTCCTGAAAAGACACTTCTCTTCTCTATTTCTCTGACTCTCCTCATGGCCAAAGAGCAAAAAGTGTTCCTAAGATAACAAATAGCAGTGTAAGATGGGATCATAATTAATACAGAGTTCTGAAACTTTTGCACATGTTAGCAGAATGCTACCATCTGAGGAACATGATATACATATTTTAAAAAGGAAATACAATTGCATTTGTTTTGCTGATAGTATTAAATCTACCTACAAGTACTACTGAAATATTTCCATGACAAATGTGGGCCCAAGAATGCATGGGATCAAGTCATTGATGGTATGACTGTTGTTCTGTATAGCAAGGTAGTCCATGATACTGGCTTCAACAAATGCAGTATCTTTGCAGGACTAGCAAGAATAGGAAGGAGAAGTCAGGAAAAAATAAATAGGTTTCACATGCTTGAACACTTTAGTTTCACCATGAAAATAAGAGGGGACACGTTGAAACTTTCAGACATTTATCTGACTCAGTAGGTAATATTTCTGGCAGCTAACCGTAAGTGTCTTACACAGTTGATGAACTGTAGGATTGGCCTTATGGAGTCTGGACAGGCAATGGTCCCTACACCAAGATTAAAAGCAGATGACTTAGTAACATCTGTAGAGAGCTTCACATGGGTTGGGAGAACCCTAACCCCCACCCCCTTCTCTCTTTTCTGAGCCCTCAACCTGTTGTTTATTCTTTGGTATGAACACTTTTCATGTTGAAACTCATACTTCAGCTGTTTCTCTATATGATGTTTTCTCATCCCCAAGTTCTTGCTTTTGGTCTTCGTTATTATTAATATTATTTAAAAATTATGGAACATTTTACAAATTTGCAAGATCCTTGTGCAGGGGTAATGTTCATCTTCTTTGTATCATTTCAATTTAGTATATGGGTTTTTTAAGCAAGCATTAGTTTTTAATTTTTTTATAGGGGAGGTAACCATTCAATATCAAAGGGATACAAGTTAAGAAGCATGTTGGTTATACATAGGTGGACAATGACTTAACTTCTGATAAACTAAAATGTGTATCTACACATGCACACTAAATCTTGGACTTTTATATAACAAAATCTGAATGTTATTACTTCTAACAATTATAGTTAAATCCTTTGCTTTTGTGTATTTTTTAAACAGAGTTATTTCGGAAACAAACAAACAAACAAACAAACAAACAAACAAACCCTGCCATGAGTTTTAAATCTTAAGCCAAACCCATGCTGTTTTGATATCTTACAGTGTAGAAGAACATACTTTGGTTATGGAAGCAGTGCCTATCTGTTGAGTTGACTTGAAATAAGTAAAGGTTCAAAAACCTGGTACCACATTTCTGATCAATAAAATAAAAATATATAGGAAAATGGCCTAGCAATGTAGAAAGGCTTATAATAAATGGCACACTTGGACAGGTGAATGAACAGTACCTTTAATTGGGTTCAGAAAAAGATAGCTTTCAAAGTAAACAATCTTGTAGGTATGAGCAGTCTTTGTTAAAGATATGCAGGTTATAACAACAGAAGGTCCCACATTGAACTCATAAGCAAAATCCTTTCTTTTCTAAAAGTTTTAGAAATTGGTATCTCCCAGAGAGGCTGTTGAACTGCTAGTATTTTTATATATAATTTCTGCCCTCTGATTAAGAGGACATCATATACTTATACTGATAATCACTATACTGTATCTTATGGCTTCTTATAAGTGCTCAAAACCAAGGGGTTTGAGCTAAATAGGGTTTTATTTTCCTCTTACATGGAGTCATTCTATATTTTATAAAGAAACGGGACTCACTGGAATTATGACAAAGGGTTATGTGCTTTAAAAAGGCCTGTGAGGCCTGGGGATTTGAACTGATGTTCTAATCAAATCAATTGTAGAAATACTCATGTTGGTATTCTCCTCTATAAAATGAAGGGAGTTGTACTGGAAACATCTAATTTATTATTATGTACTATTATTATTTATTCTTAATTTTAAAAATATTATTAGGGAAAGGTCATATGCACCACAGCATATATATGAAAGTAAAAGAACAACTTTGTGGAGTAAGTTCTCTCCTTCCTCCATTATAAGGGGTCAGAGGATCAAATTTAGGTTCCCAGGCTTGTGCAGCAAGCTCCTCCACTCACTGAGCAGTCTTATTGGCCTGAGATGTCTTCAATTTTCTGTATTTCTATGTTCATATTAGAAGCAATAATACATTTCTACATATGGCATGATGAATACCATGAAGTTGACATGCATTCAAGTTAAGATCTACGTTTAACAAGTTTTCTGGGTTTGAAGCTGTGAGCTGTTTTAATGCTGCTAATTGATGCTCTTGTTCCACACTGAAAGAAGTCCCTGACGTAAGAAAACAGTAACTAGCAATCATCAATAAACAGAAATGGAAGGAGACAAGGCTTTGAAACAGTAATAAAGTCATGACTGTTCTTTAGTATGTTCGGGAAATTTTACAAGAAATACTTAAATGTTCTGTGAGGACAATTTTGAGGATGGAAAACACTTAAAATGTAAGGTTATAGTATTATTTGACTGTCAAAACTGCTGTTCCCAAGGGGCTTTACTGGACCCAAAACATTTATTGTTCTCCTGATGTCCATTTCTCTCCTTGTGAAGCCATTACTTTAAACTGGCCAACAGCTTTTTGTCCTTTAGAATAAACTTGTTTTGTTCAGCAGTAATCCAGCCAAGGAAACCGTGAAGCAGAGAAATATTTTCAAGTGTGTGTACTGTCACCACCTTCACCATTAATTCTTCCCAGTTTTGAAGAAATAAAATTTTACCGTTGACACAATAGTGGTCCATTAAAAGTGTAAGGAAAGTAGGAAAAAAATCAGAGAAGAAAGCAACACATCACTTTGTGTTACCATCTTAAAATAATTGTTATTAGCTCTAAGAAAATATTTTCCCAACGTGTATCTATACCTCTTTGTGCATAGACAGACAGGGTCTCACTAAAGTTCATGAATACAGCAATAATTTTATAAAATGGGATCCTATAATAAATGTTTGTCATATTGCATTGACTCAAGTGAGCAGGGAGCTCATACACAAAGCCCCATGTAAGCTTCTTGTTTTCCTGACGTTAGATCAGTCCCAAGCTTTGGCTGTCTGGGCCACCAATCTCACTCTACTATTCAGAAACATAAGTGAGCTCCAGACTATGTTTAATGAATTCAGAACTGGGGTATTGTTATACTTGGCAAACTAAGTTGACAAAGAAATCTGTTTAGTTGGTTTATAAATAAAGGCTTTCATAAATGAAGTATCCCTTGAGTCCCTTGGATGATAGTAATTAACCCCAAATATTTTTATTCAAGTGGATGTGTTATACTACTAGCAATTTTGTTGGTGTTGCTCATGAAAATGAGGAATGATATAGCTAACTACCATCTTGTTTTTCTTGCTAAACAATTCTGTGATATGCAAGGAATGTGGATTTACTTTACTAAGACACTGAGGTAGAAGAAGCTGTATGTTGATGAGAGAGAGGGAGGATTCTGCAGGTGGGGGAAGTCAAGATCCTGATGGGAGGACGTTCAGAGATGACTGGCCACACTAGTGGAAGCCCATGAACTGTGGACTGGTGGCTGTGGAGCCCCCATGGGACTGGACTAGGCCCTCTGGAGATGGAAGATGGTTGTTGTCTCAAACTGTTTGGGGGGTACCCAGGCAGGGGGACTGGGATCTAGGAATCCGGTGCCTGTGGTGTGATGCCTGGCACAGCCTTGGTGCAGTGGGAAGGGGCTTGGACCTGCTTAGGCTCAGTGTGTGGGGCTCTGGTGACTCCCCATGGGAGACCTCCATTTGTGAGATGTAGGCTGAGGAGAGAGGGCTGGATGGTGGGAGGAGGGAAGAAGTGGGATCTGTGGGTGGTATGTTGAGTGAGTAGAAAATTTCTTAATACAGAAAAATGAAAAAAAAAAAAAAAACCACAAAAAAAAAGAAACAGCGTGTCTACATCATATTAGTTTCCCAAAACTCAAAACACAAGACTGCTTTTAATTAAACTGATGAACCTTTGTTTTGTTTTGCTATTTACTTTTGGGGCACAGTGACAAACTTTATCCCACAACATGTTAACAGGTAATTTTTCCAGGAATGTGAAGTCAGTGTTCAGGGTGTGTTTAAAGTGTCTGGATGATTGTTTGGTCTTTCCTCATTTTGTAAAGTTTCCATTATTAAAACTCTGATACTTCATGACTCATCATGAAGTCACAAAAGTGTAACAAGTTATCACTAAATATTGCTATAATGGCTTTTCTAAAACAGCTAAAGTGGTTTGCCTCCCAAGCATAGTTTGCTAAATTTATGTTTATATTAAGATAATAATAATCTCAGGTAGTATATTTCTGGCATGAACTGAACCATATGAATTCGTATAGATGGGTTTCACTCAGTTGCCACCTTCAACACACAGTTTTGATATCTAAAAGCTAGAGCAATAAAACAACTATAGGAGATCAAGGGGATACAAATTGAAAAGGAAAAAGTGAAAATATTCTACCAGGGAACTCCTAGAGTTGATAAACACTTTCAGCTAAGTGGTTAGATAAAGATTAACTAAAAAAAAATCAATAGCCCTCCTATATATGGACAAATATATAAAATGACATATAAATGCAATATATATAAAAAATGCTATATAAATGACAAATGGACTAAGAAATAAATCACGGAAACACCACCCTTCATAATAACCACAAATAATATAAAATATCTTGGGGGTAATGCTAACCAAGCAAGTGAAAGAGAGACTTGTATGACAAGAACTTCAAGTCTTTGAAGAAAGAAATTGAACATGATATTAGAAGATGGAAAGATCGCCCATGTTCAAGTACCAGTATGATTAACATAGTAAAAATGGTCATCTTATCAAAAGCAATCTACAGAATCAATGCAACCCCCACCAAAATTCCAACACAATTCTTTACAGATCTCAAAAGAAAAATATTCAACTATGTATAGAAAAACAAAAAACTAGGATAGCTAAAACAACTCTATACAATAAAAAACAAAAAACCAAAAACCTCCAGACATATCACCATTCCTGATTTCAAGCACTACTACAGAGCTATAATAATAAGATCTTCATGGAATTGACATAAAACCAGACAGGTTGATCAATGGAATTGAATCAAAGACCCAGACATAAATCCTCACACCTATGGACACCTCATTTTTCATAAAGAAACCAGAAATACACAATGGAAAAAAAAAAAGCATCTTTGGCAAATAGTGTTGATCTATATGGATATAGGCATGTAGAAGAATGCAAATAGATCCATATCTATCACCTTGCACAAAACTCAAGTTCAAGTGGATCAAAGACCTCAACATAAAACTAGATACACTGAACCAGATAGAAGAAAATTGACACAGGAGACAACTTCTAAACAGAACACCAGTAGCATAGACACTAAGAGCGACAATAAATAAAACCTCATGAAACTGAAAAGTGTCTGTAAGGCAAAGGACACTGTCAATAGGACAAAAGGGAAGCCTACAAAATGAGAAAAGATTTTTGTCAGCTCCACATTTGACAGAGGTCTAATATCCAAAATATGTAAATAACTCAAGGAACTAGATATCAACAAACCAAATAATCCAATTAAAAATGGTGTCCAGATCTAAACACAGAATTTTCAACAGATGAATATCAAAGAAACAATTAAAAGAGTGCTCAACATCCTTAGCCATCAGGAAAATGTGAATCATAACAACTTTGAGATAGTGGTCCTCCTGTTGTGTATTATTCTTGCAAGAGTCTTTAGCGTTTGTTTGTACCATGATCTGTATATTAGATGGCCTATTTCTGTATAGAGCAACAAAACATGAAAATAAACAAGCAAGCAAATAAACAAAAACAAAACACCAGATGAGGTAATTTGTAAATCCTATGTTCCTAAATCACCCACTTCAACAGCACCAGAGAGACTGGCTTCAATGTTCTTGATTTGGGTCAATCTCTGATGATCAAGGGGCTTTCCAAAAATAGAATTATTATTAAGTAATTAAGAATCCATGTCCTGAGAGTTTTCTTCATGGGTTGACTTCCTACATAATGAATTATGTCTTAACTTAGTAAATATCATGCTTTGTATGTTGTTTTATTATGTAGCCCAAGACCTCATGCTTGAGAACTTGATCCCAAGTGTGGCAGTTCTGAGCATGGCTAAAACACATCTATTTCAATGGAGAAGATGCCCTTTGAGTGATTAAGGTGTCATGGAGTCTTGAGTGCTTGCAAGAGTAAGTTGGTAGGCCAGACCTAGTGCTACTATCTAGCTTTCCATTTCAAAATGTGACATTTTACTTCCATATGGACTTGACATCTGATGCTACCCAATGTTAATGTCTTTACTAGAATTTGAAACAATGGGGTCATTCAACTTTGAACTTTCAGGCTTAAATAGTAAAAGTTAAATAAGCTTCATTATAAAGTGGTTGAGCTTCAAAATTTTTGTTATAGCAATGAGAGAGGGGCTGACACAGAAAACTAGTATCAAAAAGTGGGGTCATTTCTATAACTACACTGAAAAACATAGGGATGACTTTTCAGTTGTGAGACAGGTAGAGCTTGGATGAACTGAATGGAGCAAGCTAGAAACTTTCTAACGTTCTGCAAATGAAGGAGTATGAGCAATTCTGAGGATGCAGAAGATGAGGAGACTAGGGAAGTGGTCACAGATGGAAATAAAGATTAGGGATAACTTAGCTGTACTATATCTATGACCCAGGACTTCACAAAGACTGAAATTAAGAATGATATGCTAATTGATCTGGCAGATGATATTTCAAAAACAACTTAGCATTTAGGCAATAGCACAGGTGTTGTTTATCACTTTAGTCTTAGTTATAGTGAGTGTTGGGAACCAAAAATTGAGAAAAGAAATTTAGAATACGTAAAAGCATGATGAAAACAGGTTTTGGGTAAGAGAACATGACCAAGCACCCAGCCTATCTTGTTATAGGTGGTGAGTCCATGTTCTAATTGAAGAAGACAATGAGAAAAAGGTCTTGAAGGCAGGACATACATATTCAAGCTCACCCCTCCCATCACCTGCCCAGAAAACTGGAAGGCATAATTGATTCACAATACTCTAGGACATTCTCTGTGTGTTCACTTTCCCAAGTCATTTTCCTATCCTCAGCTGGTGAAGCAGGTCTATTGTTATTCAAACAAGCCCAGGAATAGTGCATACCAGCAGCACACTTTGTAATGTATACATGGTATTGATTCTTCATGCACATTTAACACATGTCTTGATATCATAGTGGCTCCCCTCAGTACTTTAAAGGAAAACTTGAGGGACTTAGGTAGAAAGTAATTTATGTAGGAAGTATCGAATGGGCCATGCCTAATGAAGCTAGTGAGGATAGCCATAGTAAAAATCCTAGTAGAGACCAGCAACATGTCACACTCACCGTGGAATGCTGCCAACCTCAGGATGTAGTCCCAGAGTGCTGCCATATAGGTGGTGACTCAGAAATTAGAACCATTTCAACTAGTTCAGGGTCTGACCTGATTCATGACCTGTTTGCTCAAGTACACTTGCTAGTTAGCTTGTCTTTAAAGCTTGTGTTTTAAAAGTAGCTTTAAAATTGACTAATTTTTTTAACAAAAAGAAAAAGAAGACTGTAGTTCAGATAAATTATTCTATACTTCCAGAGTTCATAAAGATCTAAAATAAGAGATTAAAACAAAACAAAACAAAACTGAGTACTGAACTCCATGTTGTTTCTTATTTACACTATTCATTTCACTTTGTCAAACATTTCAAAGCTTTCTTTTCTATAGCATTCAGTTCAGTGCTGTTCAGCATTGTATGACACTTTTCCTGAGGATATGCAGCACAAACATCTAGTCACCAAAGGTAGGGAACCAGCAACGGTCCAAAGGAATGAGTCTATCAAAGTCCAACATAATGAACTGATTAATTAACTGGGGTTATTTACAGGAATATATGCTGTGGACATTGCTCTGTATGCTGTGAATGTGTTGCTCTGATTGGTTAATAAATAAAGTGCTGATTGGCCAGTAGCCAGGCAGGAAGTATAGTATAGGCAGGAAAAAGGGAGAGGAGAAGTCTGGGAACAGGAAGGCTGAGTCAGGAGTTGCCAGTCAGATACAGAGGAAGCAAGATATAAAAGTACTAGTAAGCCACAAGCCACATGGCAACTTATAGATGAATAGAAATGGATTAACTTAGGATATAAGAACTAGATAGCAAGAAGTCTGCCACAGCCATACAGTTTTTGATTCTACTGTGATCTTTTTCTTTGGGATGGTCGACTATTTTATTTTTCTGGGAGAGCCCATAGGTGTTGTATTTTAGGGTTTCTTAAGTATCCCAATCCATTTTGTTTCTTTTGTTACTTTAGGAAGTTTTCATGTTGGCTCTTTTTTTCCGTGTCTTTTTTGAATGTGCCACATCATGTGAACTGGTTTCTCTGGAAGACCATTTTTTTCCTTCCACATTTCTCATATTTTATCTGTTTCACCAAACTCTCAGTCTGTTTGGCTCATGTGGACGTGATGCCTGATGCCCTTTTTTTTTTTTATATCCATAGCTTCATGCTTATAATTTATTATTGGTTTATAAAGGGCATTTGTGGTCTATTATCTGACTTTGGGATCTTTTTACATTTTATTTTGGTGTTTATCTTAGTTTAATCTCTGATGCTAACAAATTTATGCTCTTAACAAGTTCTTTTATAGCAATATATCTTTATGGGAGTGATTTTTTATTAGGATTGTCTTTTCCCCAAATAAACTCTTTGTTTGGCTTTTGCATGCCATGATCTTCCCTGACTTACTTATTATTTTATTTTTTTACTTTTCTATTTTGGAATATGCGTGTGTGTGTGTGTGTGTGTGTGTGTGTGTGTGTGTGTGTGTGTGTGTTTCCTGTAACTTAGGACAAATAAAAGCAGCTTTGAGCACATCTTCTGTGGGGACCTGATCAGAGAATGGGTAATACAGTTAGCCATGCTACCTTATCTGAGACATAGTTCTCTCTGTGAGTGGGTTATACAGCCCTGCTATTGTAGTGACTGAGGTTCTAGTCATTTATTTTCAGATTAGCCTGCTAATTAGAAGACCCAAGAAAGATGAAATCTTAAGACTTAATGAATGAAGCCTCTGCTGGTATCACAACCTCAGTTTTTGTGACCTGTGACTCTGGCCTGTATTTTGGTTGATGGTGTTCTCTTGGTCATAGGCACTATACTTTGGTGTTAGTTCTGGTGTTTCCTCCAATCAGGGTGAACCCAGTTCTGGAGTTTCCTCCAGTCAAGGCAAGATAATGGAGAATATAGATAATTTGGCTATGCTTGCCAAGAGCCCAAGACCAATATCTGATAATACTCAAGGGCTACATTGCTATATTTTCTGCCTTCTTATTTCTCAAAAGGCTTTATGGCATTGGTGAGAAATTCCAGAATATGATGTCTCTCTTTTTGCATCACAGCATTGTAGGAGCTCAAGCTCTCCTTTTGCTAGCCAGAATTCTGTCTCTTGTCAGTTTATAACCTGACTCCACCCTCCCTTCAATTAGCTTTAATTTCTAAATGGTATTATAAAAGCAAATCTTACAATGATAGTAAGTGATTCAGGAAGTAACGGGACTAAGCACTTGTCATGCAAGTCTGTCAACCCAAGTCTGATGCTCTTAACTACACATAAAAATGTCAAGAAAGCATCAACACCACAAAGTTGTCCTCTGCCTTCACATAGACGCTGTGTTATGGGCTCATATACACACATTTATTATGCTTCTGTATGCACATGAGAAATAAGACTAACACAATTTTATTTTTGCCTACTTCTAGAAGAAAAACTAGAGTTTTCATGTTCTAGTGTCTGTTGCTTATTAATTTAGAAAATAGGAAAAATATGGTCTCATGGAAACAGTATATTAAATGTCACAGTAAAATGCATATGAACCATTCAGAAATGACCACATGGTTAACTTAGTTAATAGTCTAAGAAATGTTGATGAATTAATTAATACTTTACTGGACCTTTCCTTATCTATTTATACATCCATGCACAAAAAAGTAACTTGGATGCTTGGTAGGAATGCCACTCTATTGACAGTTAAAGTTGAGATCTAAGTTATTTTTAACAGTTATGCATTTTTATAACACTATACTTATTTTAATATTTTAGAATGGTGATATTTTTCATTTATTACTTTCAAGTACTGCTTTAATAAACTAATGGTGACACACACCTGTAGTCTTGGAAGACTAAGGCAAGAGGGTAGATCTTTAAGACCAAGCTATTTAATAGAAAGAAACTCTGTTTCAAAGAGTAAACCAAGAAACACAAACAAAACAAAATAGAAACCATAGGAGAGACCATATTAAAATGACAGCTAGCATGTAGATCTAGTAAAAATTTAAAGAAAGACAGTTTTATATGGAAAGTAATTTTTATTCCTTTAAAGCTTTGGAGGAATGGTCTTCAGCTCCTCTGTCACTGTTTAGCTCTGGCTCGGGCTGGAGATCCACATTTTCCCTTTTGAAGTTTTGTCACTCACACTCAAATTGCAGAAGAATATGAAGTTACGAGTCAAACGTCTAGTGTTTTGTTTCTTTATGGTACTGATAGAGCTTAGACGAAACCATACATGGAAATAAATCAGGTCTCAGGCAGGTTTGGATCTGATTTGTTTTATGTTTGAGGAACTGGAATTTATGACATGATAATAAAGTACTTCCATAGCTTTGAGGAGTAGCCTGTGAGAGTGTATGATCCCTGCCTGTTGAGAATATTGCATATTATGAGAAAACAACTTTGTGCATGACTACTTTAATGAGTAACATGCTACGTTAAAGTGGGTACACAAGCTATCTGTCCACTTTTGCTACTGTAGAATATGTGCAGATGGACCATGAGAAGACTGACCTGTCCAGGTTCCTGTCCTCTTCCCTGCCTCCTGCCACAGGGTCAGCAACTAATATTCTCTCCTACTGAACTTGTGCAACTCTCTCCCACATGCTTCTTCCTGATTTCTATTGTAATTGACAGCCCCTCACAGGGCTCCTCACAATTCTAAGAAACCCCATTTCTGTACTTTCTCACACTATGTTGAAGAACCCATCCCACCTTTCTGTTCTCATATGTATCATGTCTTCCCCCACCATCAGTATTTTTACACAGTAGTTGAATTCTTTCCATTTAAAAAATTTAAAACATTAAAAGTTGCTATTTTCCAGCTCAACCAATATCATATCCTGTATGGCTATTTTGTGTTGAGTTACCATGGTTACTTTTTATTTCTTTCCATGAGATCTTTAAAATTTTGAGCAAATAAAATGTTCCTTCTTTCAACTCTGATAGATCAAGACAAGATGTGTCTAAATATTTATAGTTAAAAATTGCAGTGAAACCACAGTTCCCCTTTCTGAATCTTTTCTACTCCCCAGTAATGACAGTAGTTCAGCAGTCTGGTCATTTTCCATGTGTCCTTGCTAACCTGATACACCTCAACTCTTTTATGCAATGAGACAGAGATACAGCAGTAGCAGTTAGGTTATAAGAACAAAATCCCTATACATGGAAGGGTTTATATAGTTGTATTAATTTCTTTCATTCCTTTTAAAGGAAATGAAGAATCAATGTAATTTTAACAAAGGTGGCAAAGTTAGTTTCTTTCTATGTTTAGCAAAAGCCTTTTGTAGTGTAGAAGTTGTCTTCATTAAGAATATTATAGGGTGCATTTCATTTGGAACTTTATATGTATGTTTATATTATATTAGGTCATTATTATTGGTGATGAGAATTATAACAAGTTTCTGAAATCCACTGAAGGAAACACAAGAAAGCTGGTCTCTCTTGGGAGAAGAAAGACATGGGAAAGAAATACTTTGCCTTCTAGTGAAATTGCAAATGAGGCCCACCATAATTATAAGAGAAGATGGATAAGCCAATTTAGGATGTTCCTTATATCTTCTTTCCATGTTCTAGTTTCTACTTTTTGTCTTTTCTGTTTGAGCAGTAATGTATTATGTGTTATTGGTCAGAAGGATTGTGTTTCTGTTGGGAAGCCAAAGACAGGTAGTCTTTGTGTGATGTATGTTGGTGAAAAAGAATTCATTAGATAATACATTCTTTTAGGTACTTAGAAATAGCAGAATGTAAAATAGTTATTTTAACAAAAGGTAAATGTGAGCGTTAGCCTCTCAGAAGCACATAAAGAGATAGCCACCACCTGTTGTGAGAGGGAAGAATCAGTTTAAGATTAGAGCGAGGAATAACTTGTCCAAGGTGCTGAGTGCCTACAGGGTTAATCTTGCAAGTAAAGCAGATCTGCTCTGTCAAGGCTGAAACACAGACTGGAAAAAATCATGGGATCTGATATATGTGATGGGAGGTCTGGATTGATGTCTTCAAAGCTTTGAAAAGGACAAGTTCCCCTAACCCCCTAACTTAACACAAAAGTCTCCCTATTAGAAGTTATCTTTCCCTGTTAGCTTGAAAATTAAAGAGGGTTCTCCCACTCAAGGAGGTAAGCATGTACCCCAAATTCTGCTATGCCTGGAATAAGAATTGCTACAATATAACATCCTGAGATATATCGGACCTACTAATGGGTGGAGGGCTCACATTCCCCAATCATTATAGGACCTTCCCTGTTTGTACGGCAAGAGCTAAAAGACCACATGTAAGATTTGTTTCTGGGTGTTTCACCAAGGTAGCTGGGAAATCTAGGGATGAGGGAGAGCTTATTGGTTTGGAGCTTGTTTCCAGAAAGAAGACTCCAGAAATTTTCCTCTACTAAGATGATTCTGGGGATTACTCAAATAGTGTGAGTTTTTTGGCTGCTAGGGATAATTAGTCAATGTTTGAGTTGTGTGAGGCAGAGGTCTCTGTTACAGTTATTCAATTCTCAGTGGTCATGGAAAGGAAATAATACAACATATCCAAAGGAGAATGGCTCTCTATATTTCAGTAATGATACATTTACAAAGATAAGGAACAATTTGAATTTGGCCCATGCGTTATTGTACACTAAATTTTGCCCTACAATGAAATGAAATGGAAACATCAAAATTTCCATGTCATATAAAAAAGAAAAATCACAAAAGAGTTGGATAAAGGCTCACAGTAGAATAGGTAAATTATGTAAGCCCAAAAAAAGTCACCAGAGGAACAGATTCTGTGACAAGGTCCAAAGACACCATACTTACTAAGTGTTCTTTGGGAGTGTGATGGTGAGATGGCCATCTGCTTCACTGAACAGTTCTGTAGTCATTAACTTCTGCAAGCTGTAGGTGATGGGAGAGAATGCCATTGTGGAATCTGGAATTCTGCTGATGAAGGGCACTTTACAGGAGTGGGTGATAGACAGTAGTGTTTGTGAATCAGAAGCTAGGAATGGGTATCCATAGCCCACCCCACAGAGCCCCATCATCTACTCAAATAGTCAGTCAATCACAATGCTTCATCTGAGGAAGGAAAGGGCAGTGAGTAGCACTGCTTGAATTGACACAAAATTCATGGAGTTTATATTAAATTTCTGTTTCAACTGACAACCTGGTTCCTTCAACATCCTGAAGGATAAGTGACTACCACAGATTCAGACAGGCAGGATCCTCATTACAAGCTAATGTTCCCAATGTGATGTTACTAATAGAGTAGATTCATAGAACATCTGATGAATTGCTGTGGTTATTGATTTGGAAAATGTGTCCTTTCTAATCATGATCAGATCATCATCACAATCAGCAAATAAATCAGAAAGAACCACATGAAACAGATTAGAGAATAGTTTTACTCTTTTGCTCAGTGTTGTGGCAAGTCTCTTATACTCTACCATCCCCGCCAAGCTTGCTTAGACTTCTCCACACCCATCATCGGCTTCTTCATTCTTTAATTTCTTGGTAATTCCACCTTTGTTACCTATCAGCACTGTGACATTCTGTTTGATAATCTGACTTCTCTAAGTTTCATTCATAGATGTGAATGCTAATTATGGGTTGGCGCTAGTATGAAGAATTAAATGAGATAAATGTTCTGTAACAAGTTAGATGCCAAGTAAAAAAGTTGAAAGACTTGGGCCTTGTGAAATAAAATTAAGGAAAATGTTTACATTTTATATTCTTACCAGGAAAATAGATGTATTTCATATAGCTACACCAGAAGAATTATAATATAGAGAAATAGTTTTGTAGTTGAGGTGGAAATAGGGGTCCAATAAGCAACAGGGAAGACCCAGAAATTAGTAGCAGGTACGTTTTAGTAACTAGACTTAACAGGACAAAAGACAGAAACTGTTGTTTTTATAATCCAGGGCCTAGGTTGATGTGGGTGGTGGGAACCAGAACCAAAATGTGCTTGTCTTGTGGGGGGTGAAGCCAAAGAGGAAACACATTCTTTATCAGAAGAGCTGACCAAAGCAAAGGGTGGGGAAAGAAATACTAGGGTTATGCCTTTCTGCCCTCTTTTATGGGCAAGAAGCCAGTTGACATGGAGCCAAAGAAACACCACCTGGAGAGGCCAGCTTAGCATTCAGGAAAGATCTAAAGGCGATGGTGTTTTCATTCATAAAAGGTCATGACATTAAGCCAAGTCCTTGTGGGTAGGGAGGGGTTTCCATAATAGAAACATATTCTCACTCTCAGCTCATTTGGAATTAGGTTCACCTAGACATAGGAAGCCTGGAACTAAGAAGACAAATGAACTGAATAATCGTCATCACCAGCAACAATAGCAAAAGAATAAATTAAGGATGCTTTCAAGAGCATGAGTGAATTTCAAATGCATTGTGCTAAGTGAGAGAAATTCAAAAGCATACAGACAGCATGCTCCCATTATGAGACAGTTTAGACAAGGTAAAACAATAGTGATAGAAAGCAAACTGGTGCCACCTGTAGGACATAGGGCAAATGCAAAGAAATAACTACAGATACACAAGGAAACAACAGAGTGTTGACAGTTTGCTCTCTTTTGATGGTGGCCATAATTATAGGACAACACAGGTCTCTCAGAACTTACCCAGTTAAACATTTACAACAGCAAAACCAGCTACATGCACACACATTTTTTCTACTTTTTCTAAAAATAGATAGATAGATAAATAAATAAATAGAAAGGGTAATAATTGAGTCCTTAAACATGAAAACTTTCCCATTATCCAAATTTCCTACCATTTTCTTTCTCAAAAACTCAAGAGATGGATTGTTATCATGTGGAGACTTACCCTCTAATCCATCACCAAGTTATGTCAGAGAATTTTGAGTTCCGTTTGCCTAATAACATATTCTAACAATAGACAGGTAGCTAAATGATTGAGTATATTTTCTACATCTCACCTAGCTTTCATCATCATGGGAATTGGTCTGTGGCTCATGGGAGCTGCAGGTGTCTCATGGACATTAGGTGCATCCGTGATTGCTACACCATCTCAATAACAGTAAAGATTGGGGAAAATGACCCTGCCATGAGCTCTGGAGTCTACATGAAGGCTTGTTTGGGGGAAATTATTTCCAGAATCAAGAAACTATAAACTGCATGACCTCCCTGGAGGGAAAACTTGAAGCACTCTTGCCTAAAATAGCAAAGTTGGACTTCTAAGTTATGGAAAATGACAAACACATTGAAAACCTGGAAGAAACTTCTCAGGAGATTAAAACAAACATCACAAAGCACACTACAGGGGAGAGTGCTGATTTAACTCAGTATCATTGTGCAAACTTTGGGTGTAACCAGGCAAATGTCTAATGTCCCAGACAGCCTAGACTCAAGCAAAATGCTGCTGGATGGAATTTTGACCAGATTGATAGAGGAGTTAATAATAATTTCATGACAATGACTTTCAAATACTATGGTTGATAAGATCTGTAAGGTAGGATTGATGATACTCTGCAACTCATGACTAGTAGGGAGAGATCTAAATTCCCTTTGGATGAAAGGGACAGACATCCTGGAGAGAAAGACATCCTGGTAGTCTGGAGCAAGGTCTAGAGCTGTAGAAGGTCAGTTCATGGAAGGGACACCTTTGCTACTGGTCTAATCATAATTACCACAGGTGGATCAATTTATCTGCTTTGGCATGTTGAAGGAACACAAAGACTGCTGGGAAGGAGGCCTGCCAAGTCAGAGTCTGGTCTTGGTTCTGAACTAAATGCAAAGAAGTCTCTACTTATTGTTCCTTGTTAAATGTGAGACTTGCAAGCAGATGAACCTTTTCTTGTTTGGAATTGGTCCATTTTGAAGGAGTCTCAGAGTCTTACTTCTTTACCTCAGCTACAATGTGCAAAATCAGTAGTTGTATAGTTACTTGTTAGCTGCTTAAAATGCCTCATTAAATGTTTTAATAAATACAAGTGGTGAAGGTTACATAGTGATTAATAATGCCCAATAAAACACTGTACATGGATTTCCAGCATTAGGTAAACACTTTCCAATGTAATTGTGAAGTCTTAAAGCTGTACTTCAGGAGTCTTGGAACTTTGTTAGTGATGTTTACAGCACTTTCAAGTAATATCAAGGTGACAAGGTGATGGGAAGGTAAATGTGATTTCTGAAGCTGTAACACAGAAACTTTGAGAAGCATAAAACGTTCTCATACTGGAATATGTGTGTGGAAAATTAGACTCTAAGTCATCCTAGTATCTCAACAGTAGAATTTAACAGTAAGTTAACTACAACTCATAATAGGTCTTATTGATTAGGAAAAACATGGGGAGAATGTAAATGTTTGATTCTTATTTCAAAGTTATTTTTTCCCTTGTTGTGTCATGATTTTTAACTTATCTTTCTGCCACCATATTCTGTTTACTTCTGTTTTCTTTAACTATCTAGTGGTTGCCCATGGGGACTTCAGACTAAAAGATAGAATGAATCTTGAGAAGCAATAGGCAGAAACCTATGTTGGGAAGGTATATAGAAGTAGAGAGTGTGGTGTAATTCCAACAGCCTCCTCAGATGTTGGTTGGTTTCTGTATCTGGACACTATCTGCCCAATCACATTAAGCAAGCTCAGTTTCATATTTCTGTGTGTTGATTTCATGAATGAAGAACACACTAGAGACTAGGGTTATCTGTGCTGAGAGATGATCTCTTTCAGGCTTCAGCAGCTGACTGATGGCTGGATAACCTTAATTTCCATCCTTAAATGAAGGAAATTAAAGCTTGGGACTTTGGTGTGAAAACTCTTCACAGCAAGCTGAAATAACATCTGGCTACAGTTTAGAACTTGCTGGCAAGTGTTTGCAGTCCCCTGGAACCCATTCAGGCTGAATTAGGAGGAGGATTGGGCTGCTGCTGTGAGAACAGTGCATAGAGTTCTCAGCTCACACAAGTGGATGCCAAATATTCTCCTGTGTATATAGAGAGAATGATGTCTGTGTGAAATGAATGCTTAGAATTAAAAACCAAAACCAAAACCAAACAACAACTCTCCAAATATAACAAGTAGGCAACAAGACCAGGTAGTAACTACAATTTTCACAGGTCTTGTGAACTTCATGTTTATACTTCTTATTATTTTACACCCTCAAAGCTGTCAGACTCTAAATTCATTGATTGTGGTAAAGTTTACCTTCCAAATACGTCCCTTGAAATGAATAATTCATGTAGACTCATATTGAGAACCACCACTAACTTAAACAAAACCTAACACAGTCAACATACTGTGTAATGTCTATCAGAATCACAGTGGTTTAGCTCTGTATTTCACATCTTTTAAAAAATGCTTTTAATCTTATTTGACCAGAACTTGCATTGGAACAACTCTTTGGTTAAGTGTTCTTCTGGGCAATGAGTGTTGTGAGAACCCTTAGAGACACTTTAGGAACACTAACATTCAGAAGAATGAAGTTTTGAAATACTTTTCCATTAGTTATGATATATTACTCCGATAAGAGGCATTTTTCTGTTACTAGAGGAACATGAATTTCCCCTTAATTAAAGAAGACAGAAGCTCTTATTTGGTATTTTATAGAAGAAGAAAACTCAATTTCATATGTTCTCATCTATGCTGTTTTATTTCTGCTCCATTTTCTCATGAACTTTAGAATACTAATCTACTTCTATGTTTTCTAAACTTTTTATTCAAATTGAATTTTTAAATGTTAACCTAAACATTTTTAGAATAAAACACATTTTACAAAAGAAAAAAAATCTAAATTCTAATTCTGCTGCCTGAGTTGGAATTTATTTCAGTCTTAATTTACATTTTGAGTTGTATTTATTCTGTTAAGTATTTCCATATATAGCCCATGTTTGCCTGAATTAAAATAACGAAACCCAATTATTCTGTTTCCTTGTCATATATACACATGAACATGAACATATGTATATATGTATATGTCACAACAGTTTTCATACGTATCAAATATTTTATAAAATACTGCATACTTAAGTATTGTGCACTTATGTGTATTATATGTATATATAATGTATATATTCTCTCTGATGGGATTATATGTCAGTTGTCTTAATCGATGGCATTTCTTTCCAGTTTATAGCCCTATGACAAAGTCACCAGAGATAAACTCACAAAAAAAGGGAAAGAAAATAAGAAAGAAATGAACATTGAAAGGATAAGATTGATGTGGTGATGCAAACAAGCTTTTCCTTCTTGAAAGTGACCTAAAAGACATAAAGACATCAGAGCGGTCCATTGTGTTTGTAGATGCAAGGGATGTGTAAATGGGGATAGATCAACAAAAGCCAAGTGGAAAGTCAGTAAAAAGCTGTTGGCAGTTACACGCAGTTCAGACTATCAATAAACCACAAGCATAGAATGTATCAAAGAATTAGTGCTGGTTACATGGCATCAGTTAGAAATTAGGGGAGGGGCGCTTACAGGACATGTGATTTCTGCTCCTGGTAGAACCAGTGGCAGTTGGAGACGTTTAAAGAAAGCACACTATACATTTCAGATACTGTCCATAGAGCTTTTTGAGATGGGGTCTCACTACGTAGCCCTGGCTGGCTTCAGTCTAAGACTTGGCAGTCCTCCTGCCTCAACCTCCTAAGTATGGGGGTTACAGATGTGCTTCCACACCCAGTCAGGTATTCTACTCATGCTTGAATTCTCCCTCCTCATTTCATCTCTTCCTCCCCCTGTCTCTTGTCCTTCCTTCCTCTCTCATCTCTCCCTCTCCCATTTTACTCTCTTCTTCCCTCCTCCTCCCTCCCTCCTCCCTCCCTTCCTTCTTCTCTTCTTTCCTTCCCCTCCTCTTCCAACTTTTCTTCCCTTCCCTCATCCTCCTTTGCTTGCTCCACTTACCCTTTCTGCTTTCCCCTTTTCCAACCCCCTTACCCGTCCCTCTTCCTTTCCCTCCCCTTTCCCCTTCTCTTTCCCTCCCCTTTCCTCTGTCTTTCCTCCTCTTTTCTGCCTGTCCCTCTCCTTCATTTCTCTTCCCATTCTCTCCCTTCTCCACACGCTCCCTGTGCTCCCTCTTTTCCTGCTGTCCCTCACTGGTAGGACTTTCTGAGAGAGGTGTCAGCAACTTGCTTTTCAATACAAGTCAGGATGACCTGCCCAGGTGTGGCACTGCCCTCAGTGAACTGACTCATTGCCCCTAACTCATCACTAATCAAGAAAATACCCATAGACTTGCCTGTGAGTCAGTATTATGGAAACATTTTCCCAATGGACGTTCCCTCTTCCCAGACAACCTCAGCCTGTGTGGAGTTGACAAAATGAACCAGCTAGACTATGAGGAAATATTTGTAGAGTACTTGTAGAAGAAATAAAGGAATTATTATCTAAAATATAGATGAAGCACTCTTCAATAGGAAAAGGAAAACAGCTCAAACTTAAAAAAAAAAAAGAAAAAAAGAAAAAAAAAGGCAGAAGACCCTAACACAAACCTCAACAAATAAAAAGGAGAGATGGTAAATACGGTATGTATTATGTGCTATTGGGATAAAGGCAACTTAAAGCAATGATGAGATACCATCACATACTTGTTTAAGTGGCTGAAATCTAGAATGTCAAATAAAAGATGTGAAATTAATAGAAGCTTAAATTTAATTTTGGTGGATGCACAATGCCATTTAATGGCTTCTGATAAAGATAAACACACTCTGTGACTGAACAATTCTGTTCTTTGACACTAGCCTATAGACTTAAAAATATCCACACAGAGGCCTGCACAAGGAGGTGCAGAACACTTTGGTTCATGATGTAGAAGCTTGGAAATAACCAAGATGTCCTTGAGACAGCATGAGTAAACTGCTGTACATTTGGAGTGGGGTATTAATCAGGGGGAACAGAGATGTGTGACTGAACCAGTAAGGGGCATGGAGCAAATTTTAATAATAGAAAAGCCGGTTTGAGAAGGCAATGACACTGTGAAAAAGGCAAAAACAAAGAGACAAAAATAAAAAATCAAAAATCAGTGGATGGGAAGGATAGATGAAGTAGGAAGAGTAGAATAAATAAATGGAGCACAGAAGATGTATATGCCATAGTGTTTAGTATTTAGTCCTTTGCCATAATCCATGGAACTAAGAACACCCAGGGAGAATCCTGGTACTTTTGGTGGTTACAGCGTGTCCATCTAGGTTTGTCAGTTGCAGCAAATATACATCTAGTGTGGTTTGTGGATGATGGGAAAGAGCTGTTGACTTTTTGGTATCGGAGGCATGTAGGAGATCTTCCTCTCATAGGTCTAAAAATGCTCTGAAAAGTTCTTTTCAATATTTTTGTTTGCTTTTGAGAAGAAAAATGGAAAGAAGTAGATGTCTAGGATGTACTTACATTGCTGGTCCTTTGTGCTTTTGATGGAGGTGATATCGATTTTCTTTTAAGGGTCAGACATAAGTCCTTTGAGGTATTTTATGTGTAGTGAGTGGGGTCTCATAATTATTATTGTGAGGGATCAGTTGTTCTCCAGGCACTCCTTAGAGCTTGTTTCTAACCACGCAGCCAAACCAGCCTATTCCTGGCATAAGTGGGTGACAGCTTTAAGTCTGGAATTGTCGAGATTTGGTGAAAAGGCTGCCTTCTAATGTTTCTCCCTAACGTTTGCCCTTCTTGTTCTTTGCTGGGATCATCCAGACTTTCTTCCCATAGTCACCCTACTTTCTGGTTTGCTCTTTTGTCCCCACCCACTTTGTCCCTTTTTCAAATCAATGCTGAAATTCACAATATGTGCATTTAAAAACTAATAATTTCTTTCTCTCTCCATCCTTCCTCCTCTCCCTCTCTCCCCAATCCCTCTCTTTTTTTCTTACTTCCCCCATCTCGCCCTCTCTGTGTCTATCTTTGTCTCTCTTCTTGTTCTTCTTATTATTCTGTGATTAATAGTCTTAATTCATTCTCTCCTAAAAACCTTGCGTGGAGGGATAAACAATCAACTTTCTCCCAGAACACCACTTTCATTCTTTTCTCTCTGTTTCTTTCTTTGTTTCAGAGAGGGTGGGTTCTTGTGATTATTAAGGGTGCAGTGGATACAGTACCAATCAGACTTCTTACTAGCTTAGAACATGATAAACTTTGGTCTTACTAACTCAAATTCAGGGGAAAAAAAACCTCTCATTCATTTTCTATAAATGTAATCCAGCCTTGTCAACTTTAGCTCTCTACACATATAGAAACATAAATATGCTGTGAATCAATTCACTTCTTATTCACACCATTGGTGAGAAAAATGTTTGTGAATGTTTGAAGATTACTCAGAGGTTGAAAGTTATTTTCTTAAAATCACCCTCAACTTTTTCTCTCTGGGTCTAAAATATCTCATACATCTTACATAACTGACTGTCAATGAGAGTCCAGTTTACATTGCTCTGCACACTCAGATGCAATCCCTTTGAAACTCTCTTTAAATCATTCTTGTTTACTTCCTACACCAACTTCTTTTGAAATGTAGATGTCCTTCCCTGTTGTCATCCTGGCTTACCATTACACAACACATATACTATCCAGACTGATTTTATTTAAACAGAACTCTTAAAAGAGTGTTCATGTCCTTTAGAAAGCTGTTGTGTTCTAGCATTGACTGGAGGGGGAAGTTCATCAACACACTTTCAAGACTCCAGTTGACTGTCTCACCCTCACTGTCCAAACTTAGACATCATTCTTCATAAGCTTTGCTCTAGGCACACCAGCATCCTCCTGAGTTTCATATCTCAGTAACACATATATGTTTGGTCTTAGCCAATATTTCTCCTCCGAGCCCCCACCTCACCTACCCAGAGAGTGAGCTTTAAGCATCACCCTGTAGTCTGGAGAATTTCTGCAATGCTGCCACTGTAAGGACAACCAATGGACATTTAATTTTCTTAACCTTCTGCTTTGATCTTTCCAGGCCTTTGATGCAATTCTCAACAGAGAGCTAAGCAAATGCTAGCAGGTCCATATGGAATCAAATCAGCAGGGAAAGAATTTGCTTTGTTTCACAATCTCCCCACGCTGGTAAAACAACAGGGCAGCCAGGGCACGGAAATGCTGACTGGTGTTTACTCCGCCCGCCCAGAGTGTTAGCTGCGGTTTCCATCAACCTTCCTACATCCTTGCCATGGAAAACTGCATTATCTGACTAAAAAAAAAAAACAAATCTTATAATTGGATTAGCTTTTACTAGATCTTGACTAGGTTTATCACAAACACTTTGTTCTTTCTGTCTTAATGACATATTACTTTAGAGACTAATTCAGCTCTTGCTTAGAAATAAAGTTCTACAAGTCGCTGGGTGGTGGTGGCACATGCCTTTAATCCCAGCACTAGGGAGGCAGACCCAGGCGTATCTCTGTGAGTTCCAGGCCAGCCTGGTCTACAGAACGAGATCCAGCAAAGGAGCAAAGCTACACTGCCTCGAAAAACCAAAAAAAAAAAAAAAAAAAAAAAAAGTCTGTTCTCAAACCATACTAACAATTAGGATTCATTGAAAGGGTAAAGGAGGAAATCATTGTCTTTACTTCTGAAATGAGATTCAAGAGTTTGTTCCCTTTTTCTGGAGTAGTCTCGTGAGCCGCAGGTTGGGAACCATGGATATAGATGATTTGGCTTGACGGCTGATTTGTCTGGTCAATATTTCACAGCAACTTGGAATGTATTGTTTGGAAAATAGAGAATGCAGATTCTTCTTGATGGTCCAGAATTTGTCAGTTGTCCTCTTTTATGGATGGATATTTTAATAAAGAGAAATTACATCACATTAATATCATATAGCTGTTGGAATGTGGGGTCTATCCTTGCTTGGAGAACTATTATTAATTCTTGAAAAAAAAGTAATCTTATGTTTTTTTACAAAACCCCAAAATAACAAGTAAGTGTTTACTATTTATAAACCAGTTAAAGTAAATTTAAATTAACTTAAAATTATGAGCTAGATTAAGACTTTTTTGTGTTTTGTGTGAAAGACTTACAAACATGTCCATGTTTCATTGTAAGTAAAAAAAGCCATTTCTAATAAGGCAGTAAGAACTAATATTAGTGTGTGTCTAACATGTATACACCAACAGCAAATCCATTTCCCTATCACTACCATTCCCTAAAGTTCTCTTGACTATTCTGTGTCTATTCCTGTGGCCTACACTATGTTCATCTCAAAGAAGTGACATTTTAAAAATGGAAATAGATTACATGGCTTTCCTGTTTGAAGCTTCTTTCCCAATGACATACTTGAATACTTAAGCCCTTATCAGAAAGTTCCCGAGCAACATGCACCCTGTCTTCTGCTGAGGCTCCATTCTGTTCTCTTCTTCCCCTTCAACTCTTTCTGCCCTACACTGGCTTTTCCATCGCCTTTAAGACACAACGTTCTTAAGTATACCTACATCTTTATATCTTCAGTTTCTTTTCATTAAAACATCTGCTTTCAAATACTCTGTAAGCACTTTGAGGCTCCCCTGGATCATCCCCTTGCCTCTCAGAAGTTTGTCTTCATTCATCTTCTAAAATGGCTACAGCTTTTTATTATGCTCAATTCTCTCATGTGGCAGTTTTGATCATCATTATTATATATAAAATTATAGCATTATATTTAATTAAAAAATCAGTGCATTTCTTTCCAATATAATACAAATTTTATGATGTCAGGGATATCATAGTGTTTATCCTGTATCCTCTGGTCTTAAATAGTACCTAGCCTACAGCAGGGCTTCAAAAATATTTGTCTAATAAGTTAATAAATCAATATTTTGCATTATAAAATGTATTATGATTCATCTTGTGATTCAGTTAACCATTTTAATAAATTTGTTGTTATTTTCCATTCCTAAAAAAATCCTTCTTGATGCTGTTCCATTTAATTTGATGTTAAGTATTTTGTAAATGTTTATTTATATTTATAGAAAAGATTAAACTATAGGTATCTGTGTTATCATTCAAAACACTGTAAAATAAGCAATATTTCTATGATTTTCTAAGTTTTATGTTTTTCCAAAAAAGGGTAATTTCTTGAAAACCTGGAAGAACACATCGATGAAATTACTGAGCCCAGGGCAGTTCTTCAGTTGTCTTTTCAGTATGAGTAGAGTCTCCAGATACTTGATTTCTTCTTGTTCAAAAAGAACTCATTTTTGTCTTAAAAAAAAAAAATCTAATTAGAAGTTTCAAGTTTGACATCATGGTACTTCATATAATTTATGATTTTAGATTTAAGAAAACCCAGTTATTTCCTGAAGTTTTATACCTTTTGTTTCCAGTTATATGAACCTGTGTGTGGTCAGTATGCTCAGCTAGTTATAAGTCACTTCTCCCAAGAAAATCCCAATGTCTCTAAAATTAACCCTGCTTTGCCTCCCATTCACTGGACCTGCTGCTCAGCCTTCATGTCCTAATTTAAGTACAGCACTGAGATGTCATTCCTGACTACTTCAGTTCCTCCAGGTTCCAATCCGCAATGGTTTACTGCATAGAAAATGTATAAATAAGGCAATTACTGAGGGAAAAGAAAGCAAGGTTAAATACATTGTATGTATGTGTGTGGGTTGAAAGGGACTTATGTGCAGTTTCTGTAGAACTGGCAATATTCCTTAATTTAATGGTTAAATGGATGTTTTGCTTAGTGATAATTGCTGGAACTATGTATTTACACATACTGAACTACTTTGACGCTGTATTTCACAATAAAATGGCTTTTTTGAACTCAAAACACTATTTTTATTTTTCTCATTTTGCTGGCAAAACTTCACCACAGACCCGGCTGCTTTTTAGAGATAGCTGTTTGGGCATTAATTTGTGGTGATTTGGAATTACAGAAAATTTAAAACAAGAAACTAGCATAATAAAATTCAAGAAGATCAAGTTTAGGAGCTGGAAAACCATTTCTGAAGAAATTTCAATTGTTCCCTGGAGATGTTCCCTTCAGCTTAAATGAAGTTACAGGGACCAGATTTAGTGTTATGCCTGACTGAGCATACTAATGACCAAAATGAACAAGACTCTGGTTAAGGAGCTGAATATTAGGCAAAGCAGGACAATGATTCCTGAGAGACTATTAACAAGTGGACCAAGACTTGAAATTCACCAAATCATTTCCATTGAACCTATAAAATGGAGAAGGAATACACACAGATCGCAGCAGACCCACAGGGTGATGAGACAGAGCTGCCTATTGGATAGATGAAGGGATGGTAAGACTTACTGCCTTAGCCTAAGGGTTACTTTAATTCTGCAGTCATAAAAAACAAGCAAACAGACAAAAAACAAGACATTGGAGGCTTTGTTTCCAAATAACTGAATTCTAGAAAATAATCAATAATATTTATAGCAATGCAAAAATACTTAGCATATTTTTGCAAATTTATAATGTCTGGAATCTAATAAAGATTCATTATGTGTTCAAAGATGCTGAAAGACACAGCTAATGTTGGGTAGAAAAACAGTCAGCTAAGATTCATCCAGACAAAAGGAATATTTATATGTGGTAAGTAGGAATGTAAGTTAGATTATCCTCTATGGAAGTCAGCATAGAGATTCCACAGACAACTAAAACCTGAACAACTGTACAACCCAACTACAGCATTCATGGCTCTATACCCAAACTAGTCAAAATCAGCATACAACACACATAACTGCACATTCATACTCCGGTAGCATCAGCCGTAATTGCCAGAACATGGACTAGCCTAGGTGCCCATCAATGGATGAGCTGGTGAGAAAATGTAGTGCATATGCACACAAGGGAGTATCATTCAGTCTAAAAGAGGAATTAAGTCATGCCATTTGCACGAAAAATTTGGAATTGGGGATCATAAGTGAAATAGCCCACAGTCAGAAACTTTAATATCATGTTTGCCCTCTTGAAGATCTAGATTTTTACAAATGCCTTGAGTGTTGAGACAGCACCATTTGGGAAGAGGAAGTTTTCCTGTGTCCCACCCGGCCTGTGGTCAGGACAAATCTCTCTCACCTGCCAGTCCCGCAGCTGCCTCGGACCCAAATAATCACCCAGAGACTTATATTATTTACAAACTATATGGCCATTAGCTCAGTCTTATTACTGACTAGCTCTTACACTTAAATTAACCCATAATTCTTATCTATGTTTAGCTTGGTACCTTTTCTCAGTTCTGCCTTCACATATTGCTTCCTCTGGTTGGCGTCTTCTGACTGAGCCTTCCTCTTCTCCAAATTTTCCTTGTCCACTTGCCCCATCTATACTTCCTGCCTGGCTACTGGCTAAAGAGCCTAATGCTCTGTTGGTAGTTACAACTGGCCAATCAGCATTTTATTTATTAACCAATTAGAGCAACACATATTCACAGCATACAGAACAACATCCTACAGCAGAAGGGGTCTGGGATAAGAAGGGAAGGGCTACAAGAGAGGATAATACAGGTATGCATATGATCAAAGTACATTATATGCATGAATAAAGCTGTCAGAGTAAAATCCAACATGCTACACAATTGCAAATGTTAATAAGTAAAAGAAATCTGTGCTAAATTTCAATAACAAATATTAGAATTAGTAGACAAAGACATTTAAAGCTTTAATTTTCCTATAGGAAAATGATGCTATGTAGAACAGAAGTTTTAAAAAGACCCACACACCACACTTTTAGAAATGAAAATGCCAGAGAAGATAAACAAAATGGATGAAATTAGAAAATTAAATAATATAGAAGAAAAGCTTGAATTGGAAGAGTAAGCAATATGAACCATGTAGATAGATTATCAGAAAAAAAGTCTGGAAAGATTACTGGTGACTTGCTCCACAGCTTCAAGACATTCATTTGACTGGATTTTGTAAAGAAGTGACGGAAACAAAACAAAGCTTCTGAGTGCAAAGAGACAACAGCAGAAAAGTTCTAATGTTTAAACAATGTATTTATTTTAGCTTTGTGTACATCTCTCTCTCTCTCTCTCTCTCTCTCTCTCTCTCTCTCTCTCTCTCTCTGTGTGTGTGTGTGTGTGTGTGTGTGTGTGTGTGTGCGTGCGTGTGTGTGTGTGTGTGTGTGTGTGTGTGTGTGTGTGTGTGAGTTCAGATGCTCTTGGAGTCGTGGGATTCCCCCAAGTTGAAGTTTCAGGAGGCTGTGAACTGCATGCTGTGGGTTCTGGGAGCTGAACTCATGTCTTTTGTAAACACAGCATGAGCTCTTAACTATTGAGTCATTCCTCTAACTCTGAAAAATACAATTTCTGGCCTGCTAAGTGTTTATGAAAACAGAATTGCAAGGTTCTTTTTTACGTCCCCTAAATAGTTCAATTGAAGCAGGTCACCAGAAAGATTTCCAGGAGGGGGAAATCACTGCCTTGGTAACAGAGAGTTTTGAATCCCTTGCAGACTAAAGCAGCAAGAATGCTTTGTATTAATACCAACATTTTGAAAATTATCAGTACTCACTGTAGTACAGTTTCCAGAGAAGCCATTCAATTGGAATTGTGATTAGGCTCTGTGTGTGTGCGTGTGTGTGTGTGTGTGTGTGTGTGTGTGTGTGTGTAAATGGTATATGTGTATTCTCTCTTCTTGTTGTTTTTTAGTATTCCAGAATGTTTTTCCAAGTAGTTGTTTACAAAAATTTGCACATTATGTTTCTGTTTTTTGTAAATTGGCATCCCTAACTGGCTAAAAGATATTCTAGGTTTCCAAGGTCCTCTGTGGGATTCATCAGAGTAACTCAAGCTGAGTACATTTTTTGCTAACACAAATTTGTTGCTAAGCAGATTTGTTGATTCTAATTATGTAATACTTACCCGTTTCCCTAGGAAACACCCCAAATTTTACAATATTCAGGAGCCTCAAATTCAGCAAGTGCATGCTTTGTGCTTCTTCCTTGATACTGGGCAACAGAAGTGTCCATGATGAATCAGGATTTATTGCTTCTGTCACTATAACATTGAACTGAAGTAAAATTCTCATAAGTGAATAATGAGTCTTTATTTCAAAGAGTGTTGATTGCAGCTTCCATTAGCTTTTGGGTGTGTAGGAAGCACACATTTCAGAACTTATAATAATTAGAACAGAACAGGCATCTTCTTTGTGATCCTTAAACTGTCATTATGTACTGACTAGGTCATAAATGCAGGTCCTAAATTTGACAAGCTTAATAGAAGTTGCATCTCAGGCTGGACAGGAACCCTGTCAGTCTTGACTCCAGAAATGACATCTTCATGTAGTATTACTTCACTCTTGGGATGATAGGTCAGCCCCCAAATGAACCTTGGCTTTTTACAAACCACTGATGATGGAGTTACATTTTCCTGTTGAGACCTTTTCTATTGATTCTTCCTACTGAGCAGGCTTCCTATACAGCCAACTGGAAAGGGAGTTCATATTTTCATCACTGTTGATTATAACTTTCTACTTCTGCTTTCTATCATTTTTATTATGGAAGGATTCACATGACTTTCTTTGAAGACACTCTAGATTCTCTGATTTTAATCACTCAATTTGTCCTTCTGCATTATTTGAAACATATTTATGACATTTTTGTCATAAATTAATATTAGTATTTTTAACTCCTGGAATTTATTTTATGAATGTAATTTTCATTAATGTTAAAACTTAATTATGCATCTCTATGGACTCAAGTTTGTACAAGTTCTTATCCATGGTCATAGCCTTCTTATATTCATCAGTTTGAACAACTATTAGACTGATTAACATGTATATACAACTCTATTTTTGTGATTGCTATATGTGTATGTTGAAAAATAGAATGGACAAGAGAATGTTTACCTGATAATACCAGCTACTATTCCATGATCGCTGTCAATGTCAGAAAATGTTAAACAAGTGTAATTCTCAAGAGCAGAAGATCCTGGATATCTTCAGGGTCATAGAAACAAACTATTCAGAACACTTTGTTCCCTAAGAGATGGTTAGAAATCCATTTAAACTCATTTATTTTCTTGACATTATAAAACAAAGTCTGCAGGAAATTTCTCACCTTCAAAACTAAAGCTAACATGATCAACAGGATATAAAACATGGATCTCCCCTGGCTTGGTATCTTCTAAGATCTGCTCTGGGTTCTGGGATAGATGGATATATACAAATAAGTGCCTTAATGACACAAGGTAATTTATCTTGGCTTGAGTGTTGGAAATAAGTATTGATTTGTTAACATACTATCTGAATGATGTTTTCAGCCTCCTTGTTCATCCTGATCCTCTTTATATGCTTGGGCTTGACAGTCCAAAGACTAGTCTTTGATTTGTTAAATTATTCTGTACAAAAGCAAGACTTTGGTATTATCTTATTTGAGTTTCCATTCTCAATAAGATGGAATCTCATATAAGAAAGTTGATGACATCAAGAAGTTCTGTTCTCTGGACCACTCATCATCTTACGTTTTAGACTAATACTTGTCCAATATATAAGAAATCTAAAAAGTGTTACCCCCCCCTCCTCACTCAAAGTTTTTCAGGTTACTCTCATTTATCTTAAAGGGAAGACATTCATATTAATATAAATAATAATGAAGATAAATTATTTAATATTTAAAATTGAAAAATATTTTAAAATTAAAAATATAGAAATATAAAATTGATTAATTTTTTATAATTTATTTTTGACTGACAGCATTTCATATGTAACTAAATAATTTTCATATTTTCTTTTCTTTATCCAGTTTAGACTAATGTTTCTGATCCAGTTCTTTCTGTTATGTCCCAGGTTTTTCTATATGCAGACTCAAAGACTTGACTATAAGAATTTGAACAGTAAGTGGAAACTCAGATGAAAAGTATCTTGTCTTGTTCCATTTTAACAGAACCACAGAATGATGAAACTTGACTTTCCTTATAATTTTCTTAAGAAGATAATTTTTTTTGTAATTTACTTACTTCTGAATCATCTCCTTCATTAGAAGTGTCCATTTGTTGGTAATAATGCTTGCAGAATGAAATGCTACCTATGTTTAAGTAAGCAGTGGAGTTAGTATATAATCTAAGGGAAAGGAATGTGCAGTTTGGTCTTTGACTCATCCACTGTTTCCCACTATTGACCTCAGCAGGTGTGAGGAAATGTGGTAGGTGTTGAGGGACACATAGTCAGAGAAAGGAAAAAATACCAAAATCAGGGACAATGGGTGACAATCACTTAAATTCATCACGATGTGATTTAGTACATCAGGAAATTCTGGATTCTTCAAACTTTTCCTTTCTTTGTGAAATTCATGAGGAGAGGATGGGATGCAATCAGATACAGGAATGTAAAAATAATGTAACAAAACAGTAAGGCATTTGGTTTTCTACATGCAGTAGCAAAGGAAAGCATCTCTTTTATTTTGTTTGATCTTGTTTTTTTCAGTGTTCAAATGTCATTTCTTTGATTCCCATTATCTCCCTTTGGGAGTTTCTTTTTAGGGACATGGATTCCCTGCTTTGGGTTCCTTGGTATATACTAGAGCTACAATCACATTTCCAGTAGTTTCTCAGAATTCTGAAACTGATAACTATCTTTGAGGACTAGAAACCATTGTAAATAATGTGTTGGTATGTAGAATATAATAGAGCAAAGCATTTTGAACAGATGTGAACATTTAAATTAATATTTTCTTATTAATGATAACTAAACACTCATAATTTATTTGTGTTTTAATTTTTTTCAAAGATTTACATTTGAGGAGATTTCTAAAGTATTCAATCCTTCTCTCTGTCTCTGTCTCTGTCTCTGTGTGTGTGTGTGTGTGTGTGTGTGTGTGTGTGTGTGTGTGTGTGTGTATGTGTACCTGTTTGTGTATCTGTGGATACATGTGTATGAGAGGATAGCCTTGTGGGATGGATGCATGTGCATGTATGTACACGTTTGTGTGGAGGCTAGAAGACAACCTCACATATCATTCTTCAAGTGTCAACAACTATTTTGGAGAGAGTGTCTCTCCTTAGCCTGGATCTCACCAAATAGATTAGACTGTTTTGCCAGTAAGCCCAGAGATTTTCTTGTCTCTGCTGCCTCAGTGCTGAGATTACAAGTGCACACAACCCACATGGGGCTTTTTTAAAAACACAACATTTGTATATAATGTATTGTGAGTACATTCACACCCCATCTTATGTCTTTCCCATTACTGCTGAATCCTTTTTTAATTCTCTGTTTCTGTCTGTGTCTCTGTTTCTGTCCGTTCTCTCCCTGTCTCTCCCTCCCTGTCTCTCTCCCTCCCTCTCTCTCTCTCTCTCTCTCTCTCTCTCTCTCTCTCTCTCTCTCTCTCTGTCTCTCTCTCTCTGTATGCATGTACCTAGGTCATGTCTTCCCCATCTTCCAGCTCTTAAATTCTTTCCAACCCATCTTCTGCTACATCTCCTGAGCCTTACAGGGATGATCACAAATACTCCATTTAGAGTCCAGCACTCCCTAGTCATGTATCCTCAACACTATGGCCAGTTATAAGTCTCTGCATTAACTGTTGCCCACCAGACAGAGAAACTCCTCTGACCGAGGCTGAAAGACACTCTGTTCTATGGGCATAAACATACATATTCAGAAGGCAGTTTGACATCATGTCATTTAACAAAACAACAGAAATGACTTTGGATCTTCTGACCCTTTGGATCCATGACCTTTCAAGTCATGAACTTCTGACCAGTTTTATAACGCCAGGCACGTATTCTCTCTTGAGGAGTGAACCTCACTCAGTTCAATCAGAAAGTAGTTGATTAATCCCCAAATAGCCATGCCATTACTGCTCTTCTGAGAGTATCTTGCCTGAGAGGTTGGCGCTGCAGCCTTCAGGGTTTGTAAGTGGGTAATGCCATCGATTTTTCTCCTCTGGCAGCCAGCCCTTCCAGTACGGTGAAAGCTAGCCAGCAGGAAGAATGTTTCCAGTTCAGTTCTAACTTAATTTCTCTGTATTTTACAACAAGAGTGTGTGGTGTCTTCAACAATAAGAGCTTACCATTAGTAAAAAAAAATTTTAGATAGATTCCAACTATCAATTCTCTGAAGAGGGAAGTCCTTGAAACCAAATTTTGTGTGATAGGAATAATTGTATCAAGCATAGAGGAGCATTGATGAGGGAATGCTGATAGATTCACATCTGGCCCTGGAACTGTGTTTTCTGCTTCAGGCTGAACAATGCTGAAATCAGTTTTCTAGGAAGTAAAGTTTCTCCAGAAAACTAAGTGTCAGAGTGACTCTCTTCCCACCTATTAGGAAGCAGCTCCATTCCTAACTTGCTGTTTACCATTTCATAGAAAATGCTTACAATTCCCTTGTAAGTTACCTTCGTTACTTTAGTATCAAGCATGGACTGTTTCCTCCCATTTATTTTATGATTACATAGCATTTCTCTGGCAATGGGAGAACAAAGACCTAAGTAAAAGACTCACAGTTCTTAAAAGCTATGGCTTAACAACCAGACTACTGCTTCAATCTTGAACAAGTAAATAAATATGATGATAATGTCCAAAGTAACTAGTAAGTGAAGCAATGGTCTCATTACAAGGAACAAAATTAGACTATATATGTTAGATCTACTTCTGAATATATATCCAAAATTAACCACTCAGAGACTCCAAATGTGGCCCAGAATCATGACCACTTCAGCTATTTGCAAAAGGAGGTGAAAAAAATAAATTTTAATAAAATAGTGACAATAACAAAAATATACATTCCATGGTTAACTTACTGGGTTGCCATATGAAGCAAATTCAATAATATAAACCTCTATAAGCTATAATATTCTAAATTACTACAGTTTAATATAAAATAACCAAGGCATCTACAAGCTCCCTTCTTCACAGATTTGGAGGTAGAAAGGGATTTTGTATAGACAGTGTGAACTTTGCTGAAAAGAATTACAACTGCTTAGCTCAGGTCAGTAATGTGAAGACAGAATGGAGAGAGCATGCATGACCTGGCCTATGAAGATGGGATATGGGATTGCATGCCATCTTAGATTGCTTTGCAGAGTTGGTCTTCAATTTATATTACAGGTTTGTTTATGTCTGCAGAAAGCTCCCTCTTTGGTATCTATCTGGACACACTCAATACTTCCCATTGCACAAGGAATCACTCAAATTCCTGGAGGCGTAGCCCTGATGAAGAATAAGACTCCACCAAGTTTGAGATGATGAGTGGGAACTAGACAGGTGGATGGATCCTGTTTCAGCAGCCTTGATCCTCCTAAACTGATAGGATACAGCCTCTCTCTGTAGTTCTATCTGGTACAGATCAAGGGTTGTGAAATGAAGAGCCTTCTGGTTGAGCAGATGCTCACACTGGGGTGGAATGCATTAACTTAAAATCAGGTGTTTAAGGTATTGCATGGCTAGGAAGTTATATTTGTTCCTAACTCTGCTTTACAAAATTCACTTATTTGATTCATTCAACCGTAGTGATTCTTTAGGTCAGTGAAGGTTCTTGAACCATGATGTCTTCCTACTAGCAACCAGAGGGTATTTATTTCAACTCAATTAGCTAAGGGTCTAGGAAAGATGCGTTCAGTATTTAATTGTGATTATAAGTTCAGGGACCCCCCTTCTCTCTCTCTCTCTCTCTCTCTCTCTCTCTCTCTCTCTCTCTCTGTGTGTGTGTGTGTGTGTGTGTGTGTGTGTGTGTGTGTGTGTGTGTGTGTGTGTGTGTGTGTTTTGTTGGAGATCTGACCAAGAGTCTCATATAAACTAGTATAGCACTCTATTGCTGACCTACATTTCCAGTTCAGGAATAACCACTATACTCTAATCTTACCAGCATCATAAGGAACCTTGAAGATTGCAAACTGTTTGTATAAACATAACCTAATTTTTATTTGCCTTATATTTGTAAGGTAGACACATTTGAACTCCAATGCCAGAAGAAGAAACTGAGTGACGCAATGAGTCCATGTATTAGTCAAGGCTGTGGTGCTGAGCAGAGTGCCAGTCTCAGATCCTTCTTAGCTTCTTTACTTCCAAGATAAAATTAAGAAACTGTGGTTCATTTGCACAGTGTCAGTGAGGGTTTGGATATGGGATGTAAAGTAATAAATATGGATAAAATGTCAAAATGTTTTGGCCAAATTGTTCCCTTTGGTGTCTGTCATTTTCTGCCAGGAGAGCATTGAGGCCAGGAAACTAGTCTCTCTGTGGGAATTACAGGAAGAAACCACTTGAATCACAGCTTAGACATTCAGCGCAACCAGAGCAGCCTTCAAGAACTGTCTTCTAACCACAACTTGCAGAATCAACATAAAGAAGCCAATAAATCATGTTTATCAAAAGTCTCATTAAAATTACATTGGCATTTTGCCTTGTGAGTACATGATTCTATGGTTGTTAGGCTTAACGATGATAAAGATTGTAACAAATAACAAAATGCCCAGAACTATGAGCGGGGGGGGGGGGGGGAGAGGGGGAAGTACTATATCTGTGTAATTGAACATTATTAGAAAAAAATAATATGAGGAAAATTTGTGGATAATGACGCTGACTTCAAGCTTCCCGAGAATACTTCATATTTTTGTAGGGAATATTTAGTGACCTAATATTGTGACTTAGCTGGATATGAATGCCCTGTGACAGTGCTGTGGCAAGACATGATATGTGTATTTAAGTACTGGTATTAGAGGAGGTAAAGTGGTATTAGAGGGGGTGAAGTGTATTTTTCTATAATTTTTATGATTTTCATATATAGAGATCTTTTGAAAAAAGTTATTGCCCATGGTTTAATAACTAACAATTTATGACACAGAAGGTTTGTATTTGGCAATTATGTATAAATAATGATTGCTCATTGATGTATAATAGAAAAGTTCTGATTTTACTGAAATTAAATTTTGAAAGTAGGCATAGTTCCTTGGACCACTGTTTTATAAAATTTCAATAAATAGTACTAGAATGATCAAATAAACAAATGGGGTTGTCTTTGGGTCTGTTTTCCTTACACAGAAAAAGAAGATAAAAACACATGTAATCATGTTTCTAATGAGGAAGCTTTGATCTTGCTCTTGCTGTAGCCCTTGCCTGAATGTGAAAGCTTCCTTTAAAATGGTAGGTTAAAACATTGACTTTCTTCCCCACATCCTGTTTTATTATTTTGATTCATTTTACATGGAAATCTTCCTAAAATGTTGCTCATGCTGTCCTGTTTTTAAATCGACAGACTCCCCTAGCGTAAATCACACTAGTAGAAACCAGTATTTATTGTCTTCCTCTTTCTCAGAGCAATAGTGTCATTAATTCCCTCCCTATTTACAAGGAAATAAAGCACCAATAGAGAAAGCAACATTCTAAAGACATGTATCACAGCATAGAGATACCAAGGTTTGAATCCAAGCATTTAGTCTCCAAAACTCTTGTGCTTAGCCTTAATGCAGTACGACCAGGGGCAAAAGCTGAATAGGAGAGGGAAATGGAGGAAGCCTTATGATGCTCAGTGTCCATCTCTCTCTGCTTCCTGACTTATTTTTTTTTCATTTTTCCTTATTAAGAAATTGACTACTCACTTTACATTACCATCCACAGATTCCACCCCCCTCCATCCTCGCACCCTCCTGTCCTTCCTCCCTAGCCACCCCACATCCCCACATCCCCCAAATCAAGGTCTCCAATGGGGAGTCAGCAGAACCTGGCACACTGAGCCTAGGCAGGTCCAAGCCCCTTTCCACTGCACCAAGGCTGCATAAGGTGTCACACCATAGTCACCAGGCTCCCAAAAGCCTGCCCACGTACCAGGGACAGATCCCAATCCCCCTGCCTGGGTGCCCCCCAAACAGTTCCAGACAAACAACTGTCTTCCACATCCAGAGGGCCTAGTCCAGTCCCATGGGGGCTCCACAGCCACCAGTCCACAGTTCATGGGCTTCCACTAGTGTGGCTGGTCATCTCTGCGTGTCTTCCCATCATGAACTCCAAGTCCCCTGCCTGCAGAACCCCTCCTCTCTCTCATTGATTGGATTCCCAGAGGTCAGCCTGGTGCCTAGATGTAAATCTCTGCATCTGCCTCCCTCAGTCACTGGACAAAGGCTCTGTGATGATGGTTAGAGTATTCACTAGACTGGTCGCCAGAGTAGACCAGTCCAGGCACCCTCTAGACCACTCCCAGCACTCCAAGGAGGTGAGGTCATCCTTGTGGATTCCAGAAAATCTGGAAAAAACCTAGATGCCCCTCAACCAAGAAATGGATCCCTCAACCAAGAAATGGATAAAGAAAATGTGGCACATATACACAATGGAGTACTGCTCAGCAGTTAAAAAATAAAAATAAATAAAAATTAAAAAAAAGACATCATGAAATTTGCAGGCAAATGTATGGAACTAGAAAATATCATCCTGAGTGAGGTAACCCAGACTCAGAAGGACAAACATAGTATTAGTATGTACTCACTCATATGTGGATACTAGATGTGAGGAAAGGGATGGCCAGACTCAAACTCACAGCTCCAGAGAAGCTAGCTAACAGGAAAAGACCCTAGGAAGGACACATGATGACCCAGTGAAGCAGAAGTGGATAAGATCTACATGAGCGGACTGGAAGTGGGGGTGGGGGTGGTGGAGGGCGAGGAATGGGTCATGAAAACATTGGGAAATGGGAGGGTCGAGCTAGAACAGGGACAGAGTGGGAAGGCAGGGAGGAAGAAACCATGATAGGTGAGGACATCATGGGAATAGGAAGAGGCTTCCTGACTTCTGAGGCAATGTACCCACCTCACACATGCTTGCACTGCCAGGACCCACTGGGCCTTCCCACCACAGTAGGCCCTCTCTCTTAAACCCTAAGCCCAAAGAAGTCCTTCAAAAGTTACTTCTTGTTGGGTATTTAATTAAAACAATGAGAAAATTAACTATTACAGTACCTAACATCACCAATTTAGCAGAGCTAGGCTTCTAATCCAAAAAGTATAGTTATGAAGATCAATACATGAAGCACTGGGAAATGGAGGCAATTCCAATGAAATATTTGTTCTGATTATCAAAATAATCACATTCACAGTTTAAAAAAAGACACCATGTCTTTTATGCTTCTAAGAATGAAGCAGCAAACTATACACTAAAGTCACAAAAAGCTAAGTAGCATAGAAGTGAATGGGCATGATAATGAAGATTATAAGAGGAAAATAAAATTATTTTAATATAGCCTTTACAGCTAGAGCAATAGACAACTAAAGGAGATCAAGGGAATACCAATTGAAAAGTAAGAAGTTGGAGTATTGCTATTCTTGATATGATAGTATACATAAGTAACCTTAAAAATTCTACCAGGGAACCCCTACAGCTGATCAACACCTTTAACAAAGTGGCTAGCTACAAGATTAACTTAAAAAAAATCAGTAGCCCTCCTATATACAAATGATAAACAGACTGAGAAAGGAATCAAAGAAACAATACCCTTCACAATAGCTACAAAGAATGTAAAGTATCTTAGAGGTAACTCAAACCAAGCAAGTAAAAACCTGTGCAACAAGAACTTCAAGTCTTTGAAGAAAGAATTTGAAAAAGATATCAGAAGATGGGAAAATTTTCCATAATCATGGTTCCGTAGGATTATTGTAGTAAAAATGTCCATCTTACTGAAAGAAATCTACAGATTCGATACAATCTCCATCAAAATCTAAACACAATTCTTTACAGACCTTGAAAGAACAATACCCAAATTCATATGGAAAAGAATAAAATAGAATATCTAAAACAATCCTGTACAATAAAACAACTTCTGGAGGTATGACCATCCCTGATTTCAAGCTCTACTACAGAACTGTAATAATAAAAACTACATACAATTAGCATAAAAACAGACAGGATAATAAATTGAATACAGTAAAAGCCCCAAATGTACATCCATGCAACTTTGGATACCTGATTTTTGACAAAGAAGACAAAATTACACAATGGATAAAAGAAATCACCTTCATCAAATGGCACAGGTATACCTGGATGTCAGCATGTAGAAGACTGCAAATAGATCCATATCTATCACCCTACACAAAACAAGTACAAGTTGATCAAAGACCTCAACATAAAGCTAGATATACCTAATATGAAAGAAGAAAACGTGGGGAATAGCCTTGAACTCATTGGCACAGGAGATAATTTCCTGAACAAAACACCAATAGTGCAGACACTAAGATCGAAAATTATTAAGTGGAACCTCATGGAACTGAAAAGCTTTTGTAAGGCAAAGGATACCATGAATAGCAGATAAATTGGCAGCCACAGAATAAGAAAAGATTTTCACCAACTCCACATCTGACAGAGGGCTAATATCCAAAATATATAAATAACTCAAGAAACTAGACTAGACATCAACAAACAACATGATCCAATTAAAAATGGGGTACAAATTTAAACAGAATTCTCAATAGAAGAATGTCAAATAGCTGAGGAACAATTAAATAAATGGTCAACATCCATAGCCATCAGGAAAATGTAAATCAAAACAACTCTGAGATTCTATTTTACATGTTTCAGAATGGCTAAAATAAAAAACATAAGCGGCAGCTCATGCTGGAGAAGATGTGGAACAAGTGCAAACTTGTACAACCACTTTGGAAATCAACATGGTGATTTTTCAGAAAAGTAGGAATCTATCTACCTCAAGATACAGCTGTATATACCCCAAAGGACACTCTATCCCACCACAAGGACACTTGTTCAACTCTGTTCATAGCCACTTTATTCATAAAAGCCAGAATCTGGAAAGAAATTAGGTTTCTCTCAACGGAAGAATGGATTAAAAAAATGTGGTATATTTATATAATGGGGTATTACTCAGGTGTTAGAAACAATGACATCAGGAAATTTGAAGGTAAATGGATAGAACTAGAAAAGAATCCTAACAGGGAGGGCTCAGGGTAGGGATGCATCAATCTCCCTGGATATCGCTCTGTATAAATAAAATGCTGTTTGGCCAGTGGCCAGGCAGGAAGTATAGGCGGGACAAGAGAGAAGAGAATTCTGGGAAGTGGAAGGCTGGGTAGAGAGATACTGCCAGCTGCCACCATGACAAGGAAGAGGTAAGGTAATGGTAAGCCATGAGCCATGTGGCAAAGTATAGATTAATAGAAATGGGTTAATTTAAGATAGAAGAACTAGATAACAAGAAGCCTGCCACAGCCATACAGTTTGTAAACAACGTAAGTTTCTGTGTGTTTACTTGGTTGGGTCTGAGCATCTATGGGCCTGGTGGGTGAGAGAGATTTGTCCTGACTGTGGGTCAGGCAGGAAAACTCTAACTACAATCATAGATTTCATAGGTGGATGGGGGTGGGAGAATGGGAACAGGAAGAATCAGGTGGGGGAGGGATAGAGGGAGAGAGTACTGGCAGAGACAACTGGTATTAGGGGGCATCTTGGGAATGAGCTAGAAACCTAGTACAATGGAAAGTCCCAGGAATCTACGAGGGTGACCCTAGTTAGGATTTCTAGCCTGAACTGGTCATCTCCTGTAACCAGACAAGACTTCCAATGGAGGGACTGGGACATCAACCTAGCCACATAAGCTTCAATCTTCAATTTGTCCTTCTTACAAGATGTGCTGTGGTGAATGAGGCACCAGAATTGTGGGAGTGATAAATCAATGACTGGTCCAGCTTAGGACTCATGGCATGAGAAGGAGTCCACCCCTGACACACCCTAGAGGGCCAGGACCCAGAGGCTGGACAGTCCAGAGACCGAGGATACAACCAAACATGACTGTCAGATGACTGTCAGTGTGTGTGTGTGTGTGTGTGTGTGTGTGTGTGCAATGATTCCTAACACTATTCTGCTATACTGCTATCCTCATAGACTGCTGCCTAGCGTAATTGTCATCAGGAGGCTGCATCCAGCAACTGATGGAAACAGATGCAGAGACCTTCAGGCAAACATTAGGCAGAACTTGGAGAATCCCATGGAAGAGTATAGGATGAAAGATTGTAGGAGCCAGAAGAGTCACGGACACCACAAGAAAGCCCACAGAACCAGCTAACTTGGTCTCACAGGCGCTCACAGAGACTGAACCGACAACCAGGGGGCATGCACGGGACTGACCACGGCCCTTTGTATATGTTACAGTTGTGTAGCTTGGTCTTATAGAACTCCTAACAGTGTGAGTAGGAGCTGTCTTTGACTCTTTTGCTGGCTTTTGGGACCCCTTTCCTTATACTGGGTTGCCTTGTACAGACTTAATAAGAAGGGAGGTGCCTAGTCTCATTGCAACTTGATATGCCATGTTTGGTTCATATCCATGGGAGGCTTGCCCTCTTCTGAAGAGAAACAGAGGAGGAGTGGATGGGGGGCAGAGGGGAAAGTTGTGGGGGAAAGGACTGGGAGAAGAGGAGGGTGGGGAAACTGCAGTCATGATGTAAAATAAAAATAATGATGATGATGATGATGATGATGGTGGTGATGATGAAAGAAAAATTCTTTCTGGCAGATTTGGCTTTGTACAGATAACAGGAAAAGTTAAAGTCTGGTTTTTAATCTATGCTACTGATTTTTTTTTTTTACCCTTTCACCAATTAACCAGTATAGTCGCATTTTAAGTAAAAAATTAGGAAAGCCTTCTTTTGCTCGTCTCATGCCTCTCTTTGTTCCTACCCCACCCCCCTTCTCCTCCCTCCCAGCCCTCATCACTTTCCTTCCCTTCACCTTGCTCTGTTTTTCAAAGTACATATACCAGAGACAACAGAGTCTACACCAGTCTTCTGGGGTGTCGAAACCTCATCTGATTATTCCCCACCCAGTCTCATTGTGGCCTGGTAGTTCATCTACATTAGCACCTCTTTTCCAACTATTAAACAATTCGATACAAATATGCTTTCTAAATAAGATTTTAAATTCATTGGTCCATTACTAAAATGAAACGCAAACACAATAACAGATTTATAGAGAGTAATCACTAAATATGTGATGAGCATATTAAGAGATGAATAAAAAACCCAAATATTTATATATATATGGGCATGAGTAATAGTTCATCTACTGTAGTAATTTTCATTACTTATACTTTAAAATTGTATTTGTTTGTGTATGTTTCTGTGTCTTTGTATGTATGTGGCCAACAAACACCATGGTGAATATGTGGATCAGAAGACAGTTTCCAGACTTTGGGTCTCTTCTTCCACTCTGTGGGTCCACAGGATTAAATCAAGTCATAATGCTTGGTGGCAAGCACCGTTAGCCACTGAACCATTTTTTTTAATAAATGTTTTTTTTATTATATTTGTGTTTTAATTTTACACATCAGCCATGGGTTCCCCTGTCTTCCCCCCTCCCGCTTCCACCCCCACCTTACCCCCAATCTCTCCCCTCCATTCCCATCTTTTCCAGGGCCAAGACTCCCCTGGGGATTCATTTAAACCTGATGGATTCAGTCCAGGCAGGTCCAGTCCCCTCTTTCCAGGCTGAGCAAAATGTCCCTGTGTAAGCCCAAGGTTCCAAACAGCCAGCTCATGCACCAAGGACAGGTCCCGGTCCCACAGCCTGGGTGCCTCCCAAACAGTTCAAGCTATTCAATTTTCTCACTTATCCAGAGGGCCTGTTCCAGCTGGGGGCTCCACAGCCTTTTTTTCATAATTCATGTGCTTTCATTTGTTTGGCTATTTGTCCCTGTGCTTTTTCCAATCTTGGGCTCAACAATTCACGCTCTTACAGTCCCTCCTCTTTCTGGACAATTGGACACCTGGAGCTCCACCTGGGGCCTGGCTGAGAATCTCTGTACTCACTCATAGGAGGATACTAAATGTAAAACAAAGATGACTAGACTGCTATGCAACTCCAGGGAGGCTACCTAGAAAACAGAACCCTAGGAAAGACACAGGGATAGCCACTGAACCATTTTAGCTGATCCTTTTTCCTTTTAAAACGTAAACTTTCTAATTCAATTTTGCTATTTAAAATAGAATGCTTATTTTTTATTGCTTGCTTTTTATTCAATACATTACTTATGTGTCATTTAGATGTGTGATCAATCATTAATTAAAAAAATTCAATTCAAGACTTAAGTATGATTTTGATGGTCTTTGTTACTATATTAGTCAGGGTTCTCTAGAATAATAGAATGTATAGAATGAATTTCGATATACAGAAATGGCATATATTAGGATGACTGAGAGGCTGTAGTCCAGTTAATCCAACAATGACTGTCTATGAACAGAAAGTCCAAAAATCCAGTACCTGTTCAGTCCACATGCTGGATGTCGCAGGTGGTCTTCAGTAGATGCCGGAATGCTGAAGAAGTAGGCTCTAACGCCAGTGAAGGATGGACTTGCTAGTGAGGGGAGAGGAAGAGAACAGTAGTGAGCAAGAGTGAGGTTTCTTCCTTCCAGTCCTTTACATAGGCTTCCAGAAGAACGTATGACCCATATTATAGGTGGGTCTTCCCATCTCAAAAGATCTGGATTAAAGATGTGTCTTCCCACTTTAAATGATTCAATTGTGCAAAAATCCCTTACAGGTGTGCCCAGCCATTTATTTCTTTTGGTGAGGGGCTTCTAGTTAATTCCAGATATAGTCAAGTTGACAAACAAAATAGCCATAAAAGTTACCTATCAATAAATATTAAACAAATTTTTAAAAAGTTTTATTTATTCTGCTATTTATGTGTATATGCACATGAGTGTAGGTGCCCACAGAGGCAAAAAAAAAAAAAAAAAGGTGCATCAGATACCCTGCAGCTAGAGTTACAGGTGGTTGTAAGACACAGTGTGGGTGCTGGTAAGCAAACTGAGGTTTCTATCCTCTGGAAGGATAGAAAGTGCTCTTAACCACTGAGCCTCCTCTCTCCACCCTAAGTACCTTTGAAAAGTGAGCAGAGCAGGACTGAGAATAGCACCCTAGAGCAAACAGCATGCAAATGTGGAAGGTTCAGTTCTTCTAATCTCAAAATGATTAATTTTCTTAATAAGCATTGCTAACATCTATGTTGGGAGCCTTGCTAATTAGGACAGATGAAGAAGATGAGACACACCAGTTCGATGAATTTTTCTGACTGGAAGAATTTCTCTGAGAGGTAGGATCACTACTACAGGCTAAAAGTCTCTCTTTCCTTAGACCAGTGGCTCTTAAACTTCCTAACGCTGTGACCCTGTAATACAGTTCCTCGTATTGTGGTCACCCCGCCCCAAACTATAAAATTACTTCATTGTTACTTCAGAACTGTAATTTTGCTACTGTTATGAATCATAATGTGAATATCTGTGTTTTCCAACGATCTTAGGTGGCCCCTGTGAAAGGGTCATTCAAGTCCAAAGGGGTGACAAACATAGGTTGAGAACCACTGTCTTATAACCTTTCATATGACTCCTCTTGGGATAACCACAGTTATTAATAGTTATGGGGTGTAATTAAAACTGTGTAGGTAAAAATAGCTGCTATCTTAGACATTTCCGCCTTTACAGACAAAAGGAAAAAAATCCCACAAATTAAATTTGTGTTGAATTTTAATTATAAGCTTTTAGAAAATCCATGTTGCATACATTTTGTTGGTTCATTTTCCTAATTTGTAAAGAGCAGACAAATAAGGATCTGGTCCCCAGGGTATTGCCAAGAGAAGTGTTCTTTTCAATATACCGGTGTAGTTAGGGGAGAGATGCTTATATTTTTCCCCTGCTATCAGGGGCTTGTTTCCATCTTTGTTTTAGTAATTCTAGTTCTAGACAAGTTTTCTGGCATGATGTGTTAATATATAATGGTTCACTGAGGTGGCTTCCAAAACGTACGTATATAAGATCGTTCATCTTCCTGTCTATAAGATGATGCTAAGTGTGTTAAATATTGTTAGCATTTTGAGAGGAGAGGGTTCTAATACCACAGGTAGTTCAGATAGTCCATGGTTGGCTTTATATTGGCATGGAATTTTTAGATGTTCATGCGTTGTCGCTTTCTGAAGTGGATGGAAATTATATTCTCTTACTTGTATCTCCAAAACATATCGCCTCACAGCAAAAGACACGCTGCTGACATCCCACTGGCAGGAGGAATGGTCTGCGTGAGTGATAACAGGCACAGCCCTCTTCCCGGACCTTGCCTTTTATCTTCTGGGTGCCACCTCACCTACCTTCTATAGCCTTGCTGGGCACATTTTAAAATGACTGTTCTGTCAGCCTTTTCATGTGATGAGGACATCCAGACTACCACAGCTGCCAAATACAGAAAATGTCATTTGCAATGGTCCCAAAGTCATTTCTGTTCTGACTCAGCTGAGGCCAATGACACGCACAGAGGCACGTGAGAGCCTTGACACTTGTCCTGGGAAGATACACACTTTCTAAAGAAAGAAAACTATTTTGAAACTTCTGGATGTGACAGCCTTTCTTGTTCACACTCAGTAAACACGTTAGTTGGATTCTTTTGATTATCAATTATCAGTTCATTTGCCGGTAGTCCAGGTATTAATGCTGTTTTTAGCATTAAAAAAAAATCTGTGGGCCAAAGTGGAATTTAGTATACTATAGGCGTTATAGTACTGGGCTGTGGACAATATCCTTGCAACGATTATAATTAATAAACTTTTAATTGGCTGTTTTTTTCTGTTTGGCTTCAAGAAGAGGTACTTTGAAAAATAAGAAAGTACAGGCTTGGGCTATATTATAAGGCAAAATCACGCTTCATATTATTGAATTCTCAGACTGAAGAGCTCATAGGGCACACAAGGCCATGGTCATGAGTCTTCAGACACCTTGAGCCAAGGAGTAACAATCTATGATTCTAGCTTTGATTTTTTTTCTTTCCCCAAGAGGCAATGCTGATTTCTAATGTGGAAGAAACCACAAAGGATAGCTTGGGGGATGGAAAAACCACCATAGTACTGATAGAAAGCAGTCAGCTAGACTGGATATCAGGTTGCACATTGCTCTTTGTGCTAAGCTGAGTTACAAAAGAACAGCCAGTTTTGAAAGGTAAGACAGAAGTCATTTCAAACTATACAAATGCAGCAAGATTATATTTACTTTGCTCTGACTATGAAGCATGAAAGTAGAGATAGAAAATTCTATTAACTGATATAATCACTTTTCATGCTTAATTCAGAGCAATACACTATAGGAGTGATGTGCAGTTATTACAAGCTCCTGAATGGCTGCTCCAGTATTTTACCTGAAAAGGTTATTTTCCCCGTGACTCAGTTTTTCCACCATTAGAAAGGGAATAACACAAGTACTACCATGTTATCACTTTAAATGCTTAAGCTGGTGCTTAATAAAGACTACTGTTTATAATAATGAAAACTGAAACTAAACAGTGGAGGAAAATTAATTGGGGATACGGATGCCTGCCTTTTGAGAGATATTTTTTGATCTAGAGTTCAGGATGGTATTTTGAGGTGTCTGTGTTAAGCAGAGCTCATGTGGATGTTGGGTGACAGTATCATCAGAAACACTGAAGCATTTCACTTGGTAAGCTGCAGGAGAGCCAAGACCTCCAGCGAACTCTAAAGATAGACCATCAGCTTGCACAGAATTTGTCTCGTGCTCGCTTACAAGTCAGGCATAATATGACACATTCAGCGAGCCTTTTAAAGGATAAGTAAAGTGTATGAGAACAACAGTATTAACTGGTTGGTCATGAGGCTTGTAGCCCCTATCAAACCTATGGTGTCTGAAATTGCATCACATTGATTCCGGTCACCAGGGAACTGGTTCCAACTTTTTCTTGTACTCCCCAGTGAGGGGATCGAAGCTATGTTAAGTTCAAGAAGTACGTAGCCACCACGTTTTCATTTGAGCAGGGTGAGAGAGATGTTTCCAGTGTCCCAGTGTGGAATGGAATGCATAAGATAGTAGCTCATGGTCAAGTGACGGCCCAAAACACAGGAAGTGAAGGTAAAAGCTGAGCAGAACTTTCAGGGCAGGGGACTACTGACATTCTGAAATCCTTTCTGAAAGAACAGGAGGCTGTGGACAAATAAAGGCAGCCAACGAAAAAATGGATCACTTTCAAGGCACTTTTTCCTTCTGGACCTGAAGAGGAAAGTCCTTGGCAATTGTTTTACTGGGATATCAAGTCCTGCAAACACTCTTAAGGTTCTTGCATAAAGTATGTTTGTTCTGACAGTTCCACAGCTCCAACTTACTGTATTCCTCTTGGTCGAGTCCAAGTAATGGAACATAGTTGGAAAAGAAACACACAACCCGACTAACTGGTTCCATTTTAAACTCATGGTCCTTTTTCAAATGGGCATGCAGCACTGCATGTCCTAAGACAGTGCCCCAAAGTGCTTGCTTGCCTTTGGGCTCCACTCATGGTCCTTTCTTTTTGTCTGCTGGCTGGTTTTTGTACTGCACAAAGAAACAGGCAGCCCTGTGTCAGAACACCCTCTTCTCCCTCAACAAGCTAGAGACCTGTGCACACCTCTCCAGCCACCACTCTAGTCTCTTCCTTTCCTGCCTGCTCTGTCACAGGCTTAGCTCCCACATCCCTGGTCATCCCTCCTACATTAGCCTAGTATTCCTTTCTATTGGATATTACTGCCCCCCACACTGAATCATAATCCCAAAACTGTGCTCAATCCTCAAACAACTATCTACTGATCATTATTTTTCTTCCCTGTATATGAAGACCTCCTGAAGGAGTTAATCTTCTCTGTATCTCATTCCAGCAAATCTGCTCCTGCAGTCCTTTAAAAGCACTCACACCAAGGTCAACAGTCATGAATTCAGTGATGCCTGCTCCCTATGTTACACTGGTTGTGGGAGAAGACTGCCTTTCTCTCCACAAACTCCCCTTGCTGTTTTCCACCTCAGGGCCCACATCCTCTCAACTTCCTTTGCCAACCTGACTTTCCTTTTTAACCACTTACTATTTGGATGTGTTCATTCAGTCCTGTGGTAGTTCTTCTTGTCTAATTCACCCTCCAGGAAATACCAATCATGACCTTATATTCTGAGAAATCTAGTGTTTATAGCTCCTTCTCTTCTACTGATTAAAAGAAAAATCTGGACTCTGCATCTAATTGTAGAATTGGCAGGCACATTTGACATATCATGATTTCAATGTTCTTGGACATTTTATTAACATATGTCTTCTTCTCCCCTTCTCATAGATACCTTTATTCGTGCAGTTAGAACAAGCTAGACCTATCAGGTAGGCTTCCATTGTTCCTCATGCCCCATATCAGCTCCACTAAGTGCCATAGTAGAGGGTCCTCTCCTTCTCTATCATTGGGAGGGACTGATGTAGGACTAGTAATATTGCTTCATAGATGTTTCATGGGCTGTATCAGAACAACCATGGATCAGGATTTTTTGTCTGTGCAACATTTCAGATTTGCTATTCATATCTTATAATTTTTGGCAGGAAGCATTCAAGAAATTTGTCTATTTCATCTGCACTGTCAAGTGTGTCAAAATGAATTTATGTATAATATTTCTTTATTATCCTTTTAGATTCTGGAGTTATGTGTCAGTCCCCTTAGTGCTCTACTTGATGGTTTCCACTCTAGCTCTTCAGTCATTCAGTCTAGCAAGAGCCTTGTTAACTTTATTAACTTCTGCTAACAATTGTGTCTTTTTGCTTCATTATATATTTTATTATTTATTTCCTTCATTATATTATATGTTGTTCCTATCAACCTACTTTGGATTTACCTTCTTTTTTTGTAAAAAAACAAAAAACAAAAAACAAAAAAACAAACAAACAAACAAAAAACTCGGGGCTTCTCAAGGTAAAGCCAGAAAAAAATTCATTACAATTCTCTTGCTGCCATTAAATACCATAGCCAAAGCAGTTTATAAAAGGTAGGGTTTGCTTGTGTTTACAGTTCCAATGGTATGAGTCCATCAGCAAAATAGTCAGGAAGGGTAGCATCAGGCAGGCATGGTGGCAGCAGGGGCAAGTTGAGAGCTCACATCTTAAACTGCAAGCAGGAAGCAAAAAGTGAGTTGGAAATGACACATGTCTTGGAAACCTCAAAGTTCACTGCTGGTGAGACACTTCCTCCCTTAAAACCTCCCCAAACAGCCCCACCAACTGAGATCAAGCTCAAATGACAGGACCCATGGATTGACATTGTCATTCAAACCACCACAAAATAGTCATCATTGACTTTTTTAGAGAGGGTCAGTGTTTTTGATGGTAGGGCTCTGTTGTATTCCTAATATATGCATCATCCTAAGGCTGTTTATTTTGTGAGTTATGAATGACTCTGATTACATAGTATATTAAAATTAAAGTATAAATCCTAATTCTGTTTACTAATGCATTTAAAAATAAAATCATAAATCTAAAACAGGTTAGCATGGGAAGCTCTTGTGCTTTTTAAAACAAAAATATTACTAAGAATTCACATTACTTTATATTTTGGCATATTATCAGGCCTTATAAATGACATCTGGATTCTGCTGCAGAACTTAATCTGTTGAAATACATTGTTTTGACTGGAGTATATAATGAAAAGTCAGTCATACACAAATATGTAGTTGGAAAAGAAGATTTATTTTGATAATTTCTCAGAAGAATGTGGATTTTCTTATGATATGTGTAAAAATTTAGTAAGTACCAGTAGCTTTTCAAAGATTAATTGCAATGTGAAATCTGAAGCCAGAGCTATGAGCTTTCAAATCTCTTGTAAAAATCGGCTGGCTTCCAGGATGGATGGTGCATATCTGTGATCCTAGCACTTGGGAGGTGGAGACAGGGGTATCAGAAGCTCAAGGGTATTCTTGGCTGTGCAGTGAGTTCAAGACTAGCCTGGTCTACATAAGACCTTACCTCAACAACAATGGGCAAAAATCTATTGGTTTACCTGAAAATTTTCCCGGCTACACATGCATGTGCCATTTGAAGATTGTCAGCTCACTGAATGGCACAGCTGTTTTGAAAGTTGACATTTCATTACACGGTACTAAAAGAAAAGTCACATTTGTTAGCATCACCAATGTTACAGAAATAATTAGCTATTTGCTGTTTGGAATGCATGAAGTTCATGGCAGCATACAGGCTTTGTGAAATTCTATTTTCTTGTGAAAGATCCAGTGACTCCTTGCTAGCGGTGCTGGCTACCAGTTGTATCCTTTGAAGTGGAAGAACTGCTTCAATCATTTTCTTCAGAGTCGTCTAAATTCCAGGAATCATTCCTTTTCTGACTGTTATGATTTGAAGCAAAAACAACCTAACGATAAAAATAACGTTTACTTCACAGTTCTTACCTCCCATACGCTACTTTCACTAAAGGCAAGTGTTGTGCCTGGGCATGCTCCTCACGTGGCCGGTGTCACTTTGCCATACAGAACAGCGATGAGATGTGTGTATCAGGCTTTTCATGTCATCCTTTATCAATAATATTGATAAGTAATAGTGGTGCTTCTTTCCTCAGAACAAGTACATGATTGTCCAAGGTGCAGTGATCCGACTAGAGCTAGGTAGTGGTGCCACTGCCCTGACTTGGGTGAAGACAACAGTGGTTTTACTTATTATTGCGGTTGAAATGTTAGCAAAATACCAACCCAATGAATTGCAAAGGGCAAATAACTTGGTGTAAGTAGTATGCATTTGTGGTATATGTAGTTGCGTATGCACATAGAGGACAGCGGTCCTAAGGTCCATGTCAGGTGCATTTTGAATCACTCTCTCCCTTATGTTTTTATACAGGGCCTCTCGCCAGATCTGGAGATCGCTGATTTGGTTAGACTGGCTGGCCAGTGAGCCCCTCAGGGCCTCCTGTCTCTGCTTTCCCAGAGTTTGGGTTAGAGGAATGCACCACTGTACCTCATTTATATGTATGCTGGAGACTTCATTCAGTCTCCACTAGAGTTTCACGACAAGCACCTTCCCAACTGGGCTGTCCACCCAGCCCCTCAATTTGCTGTTATTATAAATACTTGCATTAACTGCTGTGGGTAGTCCTCAGATTACTATTCGCTACTGTGTGAGAACTCCTGACCTAAACCAATTAGGATAGCTCATGTATATACACATTTTATAGTGCTTTTTCTAATAAAAAAAAATTATTAGCTGTAAAATGTAAGAGAAATAATATAAGCAAGATTAAAGCAATATTGATATTTAAAGAGAATTTCAAACTTTTTGTCATAATATTACTTTAATCCTATCTATGATTGTCTTACATGTGTTTTATATAAAACACTTGAAAGGTATGTTTTTTATCATCCATTTACACTTACTAGAATTATGATCATTGCTGCATGCTGACTACTAGTGTACTTCCTGTTGGCTGTCTGCCATGTGCTTAGTATTCATTCATTTGTTCCTCCTAACAATTCTTTAATGTATGAGTGCTTATTCTTAGTGAATGGATGAACACCTGATCACTACTCATTAAACAATAAATGTGATGCTTGAGTCTCTAATGCTCTCCCACAGGACCTTTAATTTGGGTCCTGGTACCCATGTCAGGATGTTCATACCTGCCTATAACTAGCACGAGAGGGACGCAGCATCTCTAGTCTTTTGGAGTATCCGTGTACATGTGCACATATTCCCCAACACACACACACACACACACACACACACACACACACACACCACATACACACACACAATTAAAAACAAATCATTAAAAATAAATACAAAGTTTGTTGACTGTGTGAAGTCACTTGTACAAACCTCTTCTACACCTCACCTTGCTGCCATGCAGTCAATGGTAGCATAAGGACTACTACCTGACTTGCTAGCAAGCCCAGCCTTGCTACTAAATACTGTGATATAATCTTGGTAGAACCAATGTATTATACCTGTATTTTAGCACATTGATTTCAGATGTTAGTTTTGTGGCTCTTTTTCCAGAAGACAATGAGTTGAGTCCTAGCCATCTAAACAAACTCTTTGGTGAGTGTCCAAGCAAAGTCTAGGTATCCCAAACCTATGGCTATGAATGTGCCATTGTGCATCGCAGTCCAGGTACAAAACGATTTCCTTTTATAAGTGCACCATACCTCCAAGCTCACTTCTCTGCTCATTCAACTAATTTTATAGCTAATTTATGTTTAATATAATGATCAGCAATTGTTAAAATCATATTTTTGTAGCTGGACATCTCTTTTAAATCTCTTTTTAAGAAATTTTATTTACATTCCTATTAAGCTTATCTTGACCAGGTGCTGGATCTTTTTATACAGTGTATGCCACAGGGAAACTTACAACATATTCTTTCAAGGAACTAAAATATTTGCCATCATTGGGAGGAAAATTCCCATTAAAATTGCTTTAACTTGGAAAGTGCTGAAGGGTTGAATGGGGAAGTTACTCGAAGAACACAAATCAGAATAAAGTTTCGTCCTAAACTACCTGAAATGTTTTTTGGTAAAATATTACATTTATCCCATTTTCTACTTTCCCATATGGGAAAACATTGTAATAAAAATTTCTTTTCTTTCTCCGTTCATTGATCTGATCAAAGCCCAGGATAGTTACAAAAAGATATTCCTCCATCCAAAAGGAAAAGAAAAATTCTCGAAGAAAACAGAAAGCTTGGTATCTTTGCATCTGCCAATCAATTGTAACATATTTGAACTATAATACAATAATGAGACTGAATATTCAATGTATAACAGCCAGTGGTACGCTAACATCTCAGCATGTCTACCTTTAGTGTTTGACTAGTTGATGCTTGTGAGGGCTCACATTTCAATTAATCAAACTAGATCAGTTTCCTCATCCCTAGCTTCATGAACACAGAAGGTTTACGTGTGCTTCCCATACATTTTGCTGTGGTATTTAACAAGCTAAAAATACAATTCATTGTTGGGAAATAAACTAGGAATAAGAAACATAAGATCTCTTTGAAGTCTGGCAAATGCAGTGGTTTTGAGCCCATAAGAGGAGAAGTGACATTTTTTACTGCCTGCCAAGACTTCTAATAGCTTAAGTCTGTTTCTTGTTATTTTCTCCTCATTCTTATTCCCCCACCTTTTTTCCTTCTTACACAGATTAACATAGGAGACACCTGTTAACTAGCAACAGCTCTGCCATCCTTAGGCTTTAGGGTCTGACTGAAGACTGATGGGCTCCTGATGACCTGGCATGGCATACTCCAGCTATTCCTCAACAAGCTGGCACCCAGTCACTAGCGTCAGAGTGAAAACCTGCTTCCTTCTGTGTGACCCATCCCCTTCCCATCTGCCATTGACAAAGCAAATTGATTCTGCTTTCAGTCCCCTCAATTCATGATTTCTAGGAAATCTATCTTATCATTGGCATTGCAAGAAATTTAAAGTTGTTTAAGTAAGTTGAAGTGATCACAAAATGAGGCTGATCATTTTAAACCCTTTCCCCAAGAACATTATTTTAATGATATTAGTTTTATAAATAAATCGAATATTTAATTTAAAGATCTCTTTATTTAGGCATCCAAATTACTCAGCCTGAACAAACACTTACTCACCTCCAGGCACCATTTAAATTCTTAAGGTATAAGGTGGGTCTTTGTGGGGACACTCTCTTTAACTTAAAAAGGTCTGCTCTGCCCAATTTTATAGGATGGTATGTGGCTTCTTTCTTCCTGCTCTGATGTGTGTGTGTCTCCTAGAATTTTATACTGGTGTGATTATCTCCCACTTCTGAATTTCTTTCGTATCAGAAGGTTAAATCTGGTCAGAATTAAGAAGCTGAAACTGTCTAACAGACCTTGTCATGACAGACCCTCTCTGGCTGTGTAAACAGAGCAAACATTCTCACTCTGTTCCACATGGGTAACTGAACAGAAAGGGTCAACATTGGCGTATTGATGAAATCAAGCATGTTTAAAATAGATGAAAAGAGTTTTCAGAATATTTGGTGATTGGCAGTCATCAAGTAATGTTGCAAAGCACACCTGAGGTCATTTTAATGACTTGGGGGGTCTTGCGAATATCCATCATGGCACAGAGGTACTCTGATAGCTGCTGAGATTTTAGCTAATTAATAAAAGTCATAGAGCTAGAAAACATGCAGTTGCTTAAGAGAATGAATTGAAAATTTCAGTTTCATAAGACAGGAAGAATGTTAGATCATTATCAAGATATTGTACACACTTATTCCAATTGTAAACTAAAGTAAAGTAACAGTCCAGGCAAAAACATTGGCTGTATTTTTTTTTTAAGATTTTTTTTTTTTTTCTGTTGATAAATTGTATGTAAGTGTGTGAGGCTAGAAAGGGGCACTGGATTCCCTGAAGGCTGAATTACAAAGAGTTGTGAACCAAACATCTTGTCATTCTGAATCCAGGTCCTCTGGAAGATCAGTCATTAGTGTTTTTAACCACAGCTATCTCTCCTGCACCAACTTTATTTTATTTTATTTGTTTTGAGACATGGAATCACTGAGTGGCCCTGGCTGGTCTAGGACTCACTGTGTAGACAAGGCTGACCTCAAACTCAGAGACTCTCCTTCTATGCCTCCAGAGTGCTGGATCTCAGGGTGTATGATGCATACACATGTCTATGGCACATAGGCAAGGGAACAGGAGTGGAAGGCTACCTGCAGTTTGGTGCCTGGCTTATCACCAGTAAGACCGCTCTTTTTTTAATTAGTCTGTGCACTTTTTTATTTAAAAAATTTTTATACATTTTACATATCAACAATAGATCCCCTCACATCCCTCCTCCCACTCCTCCCCAGCCTCCCCTCCCCCCAAGCCCCCTTCCCTTCCTCCCAAAAGGTAAGGCCTTCTATGGGGAGTCAGCAAAGCCTGGTACACTTAGTTGAGGCAGGACAAAGCCCCTCTACCCTGCATCAAGGCTCAACAAGGCATCCCACCATAGGTAAGGATGGAAAGCCAGCTCATGCACCAGGGATAGATCCTGATCCCACTTCCAGAGGCCCCTCAAACAGACCACGCTACACAACTGTCTTCCATATGCAGAGGGCCTTGTCCAGTCCCAAGCAGGTTCTACAGCAGTCGGTCTAAAGTTTGTGAGTTTCTATGAGTTTGGTTCAGTTGTCTCTTGATCCCCCTTGCTCATAGAATCCCTCTTCTCTCTCTATGGCTAGACCCCTGGAGCTTGTCCTGGAGCTTAGCTGTGGATCTCTGCATCTGCTTTCATCAGTTACTGGATGAAGGCTCTATGATGACAATTAGGGTATTCACCAATCTGACCAGGGTAGGCCAGTTCAGGCACCCTCTCCACTATTGCTAGTAGTCTAATCTGGGATCGTCCTTGTGGATTCCTGGGAATTTCCCTTGCACCAGGTTTCTCCCTTACCCTGTAATGTCTCATTCTATTAAAATATCTCTTTCATTGCTCTCCCACTCTGTTCCTCCCCCAGCTCTACCATCCCGTTCCCTCATGTTCTCATCCCCATTCCCTCTCCTCTATTGCCCCTCTTCCCCAGTTTACTCATGGAGATTTCCTCTATTTCCCCTTCCCAAGATGGTTCATGCATCCCTCTTAGAGTCCTTCTAGTTACTTAGCTTCTCTAGAGCTGTGGATTTTAGTCTATTTATCCTTTGCTTTACATCTAGTATCCACTTATGAGTGAGTACATACCATATTTGTCTTTCTGAGTCTGGGTTACCTCACTCAGGATGGTATTTTCTAGTTCCATCCATTTGCGTGCAAATGTGAAACCACTTTTTAAAAGACAAAGATTAGTGGGGATATAGTGTTATATAAATGAAATTATCCATACACTAAAGATATATGATGCAGTGAATATATTTCAAATAAACTTTCTCAAGGGAGCTTTGTGTCTTCCTCACACAGGTGCAGAGACGGGGCAGGGAGTGCTCCAGCAGTGTTTTTATTTGTCTTGTTTATTCTCCTTCTTACTGGGAAATTAGAAACTAACTCATGGCTAAATGTATTCTAGACAGAGCATGTGGTCCAAGGGAATACTTTGAGGCAAAAACAGAAGTGTGAAAAATCAAGTCGATGGGGTAAAGAAACATATGAAATGGTGTATAGTGGGGAAAAAAGGAATTGACACATTGACGATAGGTAGACCGTAGAAATATATGACTATAAAAGGCCTGGCCAAAAAAATTATGAATATGATGGCTTTGCTTGGGTAAAAACTAAAATATGAGTGAGAAATCTGACCATTTTCAGTGTGCTGGATAGTTTATATGTCAACTTCGCACAAGCTAGAGTTATCTGAGAGGAGGTTGCCTCAACTGAGAAACTTCCTCCACAAGCCTGTAGGACATTTTCTTAATTAGTGATTTATGTGGGAATGCCCACTCTGTTTTTGGTGGTTCCATTCATGGTCTGAGTTCTATAAGAAAGGAGGTTGAATAAATAAGGCCTAAGCCAGTAAATGGCACATGTTTATGGCCTCTGCATCAGCTCCTGCCCCCAGGTTCCTGTTTGAGTTCTTGCCTTGACTTCCTTGGTTGACAAAGAGTGATGTAGAAGTATGAGTAAAATAAACCCGTTCCTTCCCAACTTGCTTTTGGTTATGGTGTTTTATTATAACAACTGTAATCCTAACTAAGGTGAATACCTGAATAGAAAAAAATCTTAAAGTGAAACCTTAAAAAGTTGAGCAATTTTGCTAAATCATGGACAGGGAACACACTTGGAATAGTTACTTCTAGGACTGATATAAGATGGGATGGTAAGGAAGGTTAGGCATCTCAGAGAGCAGAGATGCTGCCATGTAGACATCACATGTTGTGTGATAGGCTTAGGACCAGTGGCCACTCTAGCCAGCTAATGACCATGAGAACTAGCTGAGAAGAAAGGATCAGAGTAGCTCTGGATATACAACTATCTCTTGTTGCCCAGTTTCTGAGAGTCTTGATGTCTCCCAGGTATTTTCTAAAAGGATGCACAGAAAGGAAAAAATGAAACACAGCGAGTGTCCTAAGAAACAATTGAGGATATAAAACACCATTTATAAATAACAGGTGCAAGCAGGATTAGATCCTTGAGCCATACTTTATTGGCTTCTGTCTAAAGAACAAAATGGAAGGACTTAGGTAAATTAGTCAAAGAAACTTTGGATTTTAATTTTATGAAACATTATAAGTAAGTTAGATTCTGCTACTTGATACAAGAAGGTGAAAGTCACATGAACTACATGGCATAGGTGTATGCTGAATATCGTTAAGATAAGCAGGAACAGATGAACAATTATGGAATAGCTTAATCTAAGCTTACCCCTCCTCTAAGCCCTTCTCTTTCCTCCTTCCTCTTTCTACCTCATCTCCCTTGTGTCATAGATCCCTCCACTTCCTTTTTAATAATTAATTTGTCAGTTCTTTCATAAATGATCTCATCTGGTAGAGATAAGCTAATTCCAAACCCCATTCCAGATTTCAAAACAGCTTCATCATATAAAAAGTTATATCAGAAAAAGTAAAGAACTTAAGCCACACTAACAACTATACATTATCATCCTCTCCAAATACTATTTTTATTTTATATATGTTAGAGGCAATATGAAAATCAATTATTTAAATACTGTCCTTGGTGCATGAGCTGGCTATTTGGAACCTTGGGCTTACACAGGGATACATGCTCAGCCTGGAAGGAGGGGACTGGACCTGCCTGTACTGAATCCACCATGTTTAAATGAATCCCCAGGGGAGTCTTAGCCCTGGAGGAGATGGGAATGGAGGGGAGGGGCTTGGTGGAAGGTGGTGGCGGGGGCGGGAGGGGGGAGGACAGGGGAACACATGGCTGATGTGTAAAATTAAAACACACAATAATAATATTAATAAAATAAAATAAATGAAAAAATAAAAATAAATAAATATTGCATTGTAAAAGTGTTTCCTGTATGTTATAGCCTGAGATTCATAGAAGAGCTTTTGATAAGACACTGTAACATGAATTGCTAAATGGTCAGATTAATTAAAGACCCAGAGCCATATTTGGGGATGAAAACTGAAAGTTCAGAGAAACAGAACAAGCCACAGCCAACTTCACTTCACCAACTCCTCAGCTGATCCTGTTTCCTCAGACTGAAAGCCTCTGAGTCCTCACCCAAAAGTTTCTCTGCTGAACCGCTGCTAAAAAGCTTCTAGTTCCTGGTTCTCATACCATATATACCTTTCTGTTTCCTGTCTTCCTTTCCTGGGATTAAAGACGTGTGTCCTTACAAAGCAAAGGCATGAAATCTCAAGTCCTGTGATTAAAGCTGTGTGCCACTACTGCCTGGCTCTGTTTCCAGTGTGGCCTTGAACTCACAGGGATCTAAAGGGATCTCTGCTTCCCAAGTGATAGGATTAAGGGTGTGTGCCACCACTCTCTGGCCTCTATGTCTAATCTAGTGACTGGCTCTGTCCTCTGATCCCCAGATAAGTTTTATTTGTTAGAGCGCAAATAAAATATTACCACAAAATATACCATTGAAAACTTTTCTCAGGTAATGAAGGTCACCGGTAATCAAGGCCTTATTTATTTTGGTACCTGTTAGACATGAGATTGGCAATATTTATCTCTGTAACTTCCCATAGATCAAGTGAAGGTCTCCCCCTTATGTGAGGAGGTCTGGGTACCTCATGGTCTTGTGCTCCATGTGTCAATCATTCTGATTCTCAGGACTCTGATGCAGTAGAATACTTTGGTCAAATTCACAGCTTCTAGTCAAGGGCTTCATGATAAACATCTTCCTGCACTGGCATTCTACTAATTCAGATATCAGAAAGTTGGGTGGTACTCTATAATAATGGTCTAAACTCGTGATACTTTATAACCCATAAAAAATCTCTCCTAATTTATTGCCTTTTAGGCTTCCTGACACTCACTGAAGTGGGCAAGGAGTGTTCTAATTTCCTGAAGGAGGAAATAAACTCTAATAAATGAGAGAGACTACAGTCCAGAGCTACAAGGACAAAATCATCAACCCAAGAGCCCAATCTTTCCAAGACCGGTCTTTCTAATCCACTTTTCTGTTTCAGCTATATAACCTTTCTAGCCCAGTGTCTCCATAGCCCATCACCCCTCTCTGTTTTCATCTGGGAGCTTTGAGGTGAACTTTGTCATAGTTATAGAGGAAATGGTATTAATAAGAATGAAGCCTATCAAAAAGAGAAACAGCAACTTTCATGGGGCCCATCTGGTGTGAGTCAGAAGAATGGGGTTCTTGGCTTTCTTATTCCACATATTAATTGTGTGTCCTTGAACAAATTGAATAACCTGTCTGGCGCTCAACTTCCTTATCAAGAAATAAAGAAAGGAAGGAAGGAAGGAAGGAAGGAAGGAAGGAAGGAAGGAAGGAAGGAAGGAAGAAAGGAAGGAAGGAAGGAAAGAAGGGGGGAGGGAGGGAGGGAGGGATAGGGAGAGAGAGAAAGAGAGAGAGAGAGAGAGAGAGAGAGAGAGAGAGAGAGAAGGAAGGAAGGAAGGAAGGAAGGAAGGAAGGAAGGAAGGAAGGAAGGAAGGAAGGAAGGAAGGAAGGAAGGAAGGAAGGAAGGAAAGAAGGGACTGAATAAGATTCCTCCTACACAAAAACCTCTGAAATATAAGGAAAGCAGTCTGCATTCTTGTTTTTGAGTTGCTGTGTTGCTTGTTCTTAGAATTGTTGGCAAGAGTCCCCAACTTCAATATCACAGCTGCCAATTCTTGAACAGTTTGGATGGTGAGGCACTCACTTAAATCCACCTGTGGGAATAGAGTTGGAAGGAAGACAGCAGCTCAACTTGCTCTCTTCGTATTTTCAAAACCACTAAGGGAAGTGTGGTTGAAACAGGTTCTGGAAAAGCACAGACGGCTTCATCAAACTGCACAAGAAAGATAATTTTATGACATATTAATGAACTTTGGTCACATTTCTAATTTCCTGTCGCACTGTTTTGTGATTCGGTTGTGTTGGCACACAACAAAAAATCAGTATGTTTACAATCAGTTCCATGAGGCGCCAACATAGGACACACAGGTGCGATCTATTTGAACATAGCCAGCACACTTGATTTTCTATGATTGATGAATTGCCAGCTCAATTACACTGACATCAGAACAGCTGGCTGACTAATCTGCATTTTCTTACTCCTGGGAGTTAAGTTTCCTCTCTTATCTTCATCATCAGCATTCGAGGTCAGCTTCAAGAATTTCCAAAGGGACATTGTCGCTCACAGTCGGCAACACCCATTCCATACCTCTATGTCCTCTTGATTCCACTTTTGGTTCCGTGTCATTTACAGGTGACTATGAAGGCCACACATCTCAGCAGTGCCCATCACAGCTGCACACATATGTATATCTGGATCTACCAGACATACCTGTGGCTAGCCTCTTTTTTTTTTTTTTTTTTTTTTTGCCATTTCTGTATGCGACCAGGTCAAGCAGTTCAACTCACAGGCTCGATGTTAAGACCACGCCTCTTTCATTCCAGAAAACATCCTGCCATCCAAACATGTAATTAACGTAGGCAGAAGCCTGTGTTCCAGGAAGGCTGTGCAATATTTCAGGAAGAGCCTGCTGGTAAAATCAGTAGCACACCCGCCCAGTCACCACCACATTTCACTAACAGAAGGCTATTTTTCTTATTCTCTGAACATTTAAGGTCAAACCTGTTAATTGTTTCTATAAACATAATTTGGTTCCAAGATTCATCCATCTCAAGATTAATCTCACATTGTCTAATGAATACAACACTGTGAAGAAGGCTGGAGGACTTGTGTCAGTTTCCAAGGTGTGACGAACTTCCAGTGAGTGACCTTTGCAAAGTTATTAAATCCCTCTTTGCCTTGGGATTCTGGACTGTAATCTGTGAAATATAATACATGTCTCTTATGACATAGAAATAAGAAATACAAATGTCTTCAATACATCTTAAGCCATAAGAAATCATTTTCTATGAATATACTATATTTTCTCACTAATTCCCTATTTATAATTCACTGATTCTGGCAGTAATTTTTCCTGATATTCAAATTAAATCTTTAGAAGTGTAAGTTTCTAAGTGCTTCATTTAAAGAAATATCATGGAACTGGTGAGCTTGTTCAGCTAATAGAGGCGCTTTCTGATAATGTGGCACCTATGAACAATTTCTTAGAACTACAAGACCTACATAGTGCAAGGAGAGAATTGACTTCTGCGGGTTCTCCTTTGACCTCCCTCATGCACACCGTGACTTGCATGCATGCACACACATACACAAACATGTAAAATAAATAAAGATGCAGTTTAAAGTTAGATTTAAAATGTGATAGCTGTATCTACAACAAAACTCTTCCTGAAGATTATGTGTGGAACTTATGGAAAAGCAATAGTGATTGCCAACCAGAAACTGGTGAGAAATATTTCTTCTATTTTAATGGGGAATATACTTTGATACCTAAGAAAAATTCCATTTATTGTGGGGGTATAGTGATATTTTATTTGTGCTGAAATGTGATTGTATTTGTATTGTTAATACATAAAGTTGCCTGGAGATCAGAGGTCAAAGCAAGCCATAAGCAGTCAGGCTGTGGTAGCCCACGCCCTTAATCTGATCACATGGCAGGCAGAGTCTCGGTGTGGTTATAGACACAGTCAAGTGTGGCAACAGGAGCCTTTAATCCTAGTACCAAGCATAGAGACCTGGAGGTCTGTATAGGCAGGCAGTGATGAGGAAGTCTTGTGACTGGGCTTAGAGCCAATGAGAAGATAGAACAGAAAGGCAATAAAAAGACAAGTCAGACATTAGAAGCTCTCTCTGGGGGAAGTTACTACTGGTGGTAAGCTAAAGCTAGTCATGGCTCTTGCTCTGATCTCTTTGGCTATTAACTCTGTATTTGACTTTGTGTTTCTTATTTATTAGGACTGTTTAGAAATTCATCTACAATTGTGGCAAAAACCACAACTTTTTTTTTTTTTTACAAAACTAATTACTGACATACAAATGAAACATTATTCACTCCCATTTACCCATATCCCAAATGATATGCTTTTCCAGAATTTTACAAAATGCATAAATAGAAGGAAAAGAAGTATAGCTTCTTTTGTCCGCTTCCCTAATTACAGGGCTACCTTAGTATTGCTAAGCAATTCTGTTTACAATTATGAATTCAAAGGATAGGAAACCCAGGAGCAGATGAGTAATAGTTTAGATTTAATTGGAACTCTTGTGTAAGCCCCATTTTAAGAAATTCAGACAGCTTTTGCTACAGCAATCCTTGGTAGTCATTTGGAGAACCAAGGAAAGACAAAAATGTGTTGTCCTGATCTTTCACACTATCTGTGATTATAGACAGTCCTAGACCATGAAAAACATAACTGCAAGGACCATTCTGAATCATACGAAATCCTTCAAGGAGTTAAAGCACCTTGAAAAAATCTTGGGAGACAGAGAACATCTAACCTAACTTGGATATAGTTTTTTCACTGAGGTCAACTTTAAGCAGACTACCTTGTCACCTACTGGCAGAAGCTAAGGGACAAGTTTCCAAACCTTTCGTCTGAGTCTAGTTACAGAAATCATGGTGAGAGTTAATGAGATCGGAAATTCTTATGATCCTGCAGAAACCTCCAGGGCACGCCTACATGAACATCACAGCGGACACTTCACTGAGATGAAAGTGAACTCTCATGATACTGCACAATCCTCTTGTGCATGTCTGCACGAACATCATTACAGACACTTCACTGAGATGGAAGGATGATGAGCAGTAGGGGACAGGGGAAGGATCTGCATGGTGGAGACACCATTCCAGAGACCAGACTCCTCAGAGAATGTTGCTGCTACTGCTTTGTCTGTATAAACACAGTCCTAGGCAGCTCTTTATCCCCCTCTTTTGACTCTTCCTCCAGACAAAGAAAATTTCATTTTGCTGTAGCTGCATTTCACAATTTAGATATCTGAAATTTCATGGTATATTTAATTTATTTGATATTACTTGATTCAAGTTGTCTGAATTTGTCTAATTTACTATTTGAATAAATTATATGATGCTAAAAGAACTGTGGATATGTGTGCGTGCGTGTGTGTGTGTGTGTGTGTGTGTGTGTGTGTGTGTTCAGTTCCTTTGGATGTATAGTTGACATGTTATTACTGGATCATATGGTGCTTTTACTTCTATTTATTTGTAAAAATTCCATGTTTTTCATAAAGAAAATACATTTTCATCAACATCCCTTCTTTACCTTTCCTTGACAGCTAATATATGGAGACAATGTATTTATTAACAGATAAAAAATAAACTGTGTCATGTCTGTAGACAATTAAATGGAGCTGTAATCATTAAAAAGAAGGGATTTCTACCATTTATAACAACGTGGGTGAACCTTTAAGGACATTACACTTAAGTGAGATAAAGCAGGTGAGGAGAGACAGAGATCTTAGAATATCATTTTTCTGCAGTCTGAAAAGAGTCACATTTGTAGAGTCAAACACCAAATGGTGATTTCCTGAGGTTAGGATAGGAAAAGAGAAAATGCAGATTAAAGGACACAAAGTTCCACATAGACGAGATAAGCTCCAATGAATGGTTGAAACAGAATGATAACTTAGTAAGTAATATGGAATTTTCTTCACAGAAAAAAACCCTAAAATTCATATAGAATCATAAAAGATCAGATGAATCAAAACAATGTTAAGAAAACAAAACAAAAAGATAAATTAAGAAAGAAAGGCTGGAGGCATCGGAAGACCTGGCTTCGAATCACTAAGGCTGTAGTCACTAAGCCAGTGTAATACCAGCAAAAACAGAGGGACCAGGGAAACACATAATGAATGCAGAAATAAACCCACATTTACAAAACCAATTGGTTTGGTCAAATGTGCCAGGAACATAATATGGCAAAGAGATAGTCCCTGCAATAAATAGTGCTGATTATACTAGATATACATGTCAAGAAAGATAAAACTAAATCCCCACACCATATGTAAAAATCAATTCAACATGGATCAAAGTTACATATCTTAAACCTGAGCTATGGAATTATAGTGAGAATACATAGAGGAACTATCATGTTAGTGTAGTTAACATGTTTTCAGACAGTGCCAAAAACTGAGGCAACAGAAGTAAAAATAGACAAATGAGAGTATAACAAACTCAGAAACATCAGAAAAGCAAGGGAAACAATGATGGAGACTCAACCTATAGAGCAGGAAAAAGCATTGATGACAGCTTATGTTGGAGAGGATGTGGAGCAAGGGGAACACTCCTCCACTGTTGGTGGGAGTGCAAACTTGTACAGCCACTTTGAAAATCAGTTTGGTGATTTCTCAGAAAATTAGGAATCAATCTTCCTTAAGACCAAGCTATACCACTCTTGAGCATATACCCAAGGAATGCCCAATCATACCACAAGGGCACATGCTCAACTATGTTCATAACAGCATTATTCATAATAGCCAGAAAGAACCTGGAAAAAAACCTAGCTGCCCCTCAACTGAAGAATGGACACTTTGCACAGCCTTGGTACAGAGAAGAGGGGATTGGACCTGCCTCAGCTGAATGTACCAGGCTCTGCTGACTCCCCATGAGAGAGCTTGCCTTGGAGGAGGCTGGAATAGGGAGATTTGGGGGGGGTAGGCTGGGGGTGGGAGGAGGGAAGAGAGGGGAATCTGTGTTTGGTATGTAAAATGAATAGAAAATCTAATAATAATAACAATAATAATAATAATAATAATAATAATAATAACAATAAATTTAAAAAGGCAAGATCAACAAATCCAGGAAATGCAAAGTCTCATATACCATAAGTGTCAGTTATTAGCACAACCATTATAGAAAACATGAAGAAAACTTCTGAGAAATTAGAAGTTCCGTTACTGTGTGTAAACTCCAATATCAATGAAATCTTTACATCAAATAGAGACATACATCTCATATTTATTGCACAATATTCACAAATAAACAAGAAATGTAAGCGACCTGGAGGACCTTTGATGGATGAATGGATCAAGTCAAACTTGCATATTTCTAGAATGGAATGTGACTCAGCCACAAAAAAGATAAAATCCTGTCATTTGTAGCAACATGGAAGGATCTAAAAGGTGTCACACTGAGTGAAAAAAGCCAGACATTGGAATCATAAACACTGCATGGTCTCACTCATTTATGGAAACCATTTACACCAGTCTAAAAGCACAGAACGTCAAAGTAGGCTTTGGAGGTAAAGCAGAAAAGGGTAAGGAGCCCAAAAAAGAAAATAAGAGGGACTTTTAGGGACTCTTAAGGGTATAGGGGGCAGAAGAGTAGCCACAGAAGAGGGATAGTGGACAAGAGCAATACACATTTTTAAAGATATGGTAAAAATCACAGTGAGCCTCATCTACTCATACAATAAATATATAGCAAAAATGTGAATAAAAGGAATTATGTAATTTGTGTTCCAAAGTTGACTTTAAGGAACAAAATTTTCACCACACAAAATTTCATATCTCTGTAGAGAGCTGAATATTATTTAACTTGATTAAAGCATTTCACTATACAAACACATTTTAAAACATTATTGCAACCCACTGTTATATACAGTATTATTTGTCAGTTGGGCACAAAATAAAATTTAAGAATAAAATCTACATTTATAAAGGATTCAAGGACAGTCATCATGAGGCAGAGCCTGCAGTAGTCAATTATCTTCAAAGAGAGACTTCATACAGACATCCTTTTCAGTGCCTTCATCTGGCATGTTTCTTGCATGTTAAGATCAAAGATTTGGCAGAGATTAAAGACACCAACTTTACACAGAGGTGTATATTAACCAGGGAAAACATCTTAAGTGGAAACATTCATACAGTAACTTGTATTTCCATCTCTTCGTCTATGAAATTTTCACAGACGACTTAAACAAATGTAATGGAATAAAAGTTTGTTTTTTAGTCTAGATTCTGTTGTCCCCATTCAACATGCTGATGAAAAACACAGCCAGGGTTATTATTATATGAATAAAATGAATTCACAGGCTGTGTCATCAAGACAACACATTCAGAATCTGAGAAATGTTGTGGTTTTGTTAAGATATTTGTAAAGGGAAGGGCTGGGGATGGAACTAGGTCATGTGTGTTCCTAGATATTTGACTTTGCAGTAACTAGCACATAATTTGTAGTTCTGACAGTTGGGTATAAAGGGAAGTTTAAAGATGCTTTGCAGCTCCTGCTGACCTTCTTTTACTAGAGATGGACCACACATGAATTTCCAACTCTGATCGAAATGGGAAGTACAGATTTCATTTCCTTCAGACATGAGGATCTCCCTGTCATACAGAATATGGTGTTTCCCAAATGTTGGTAAGTGACATGTGGGAGATACAATACATCTACTTTGCCTTTCCTATCATTGATGTTTACTTTCTTATTTTAGAAAATGGTGTATAAAGGCAACAGATGAAAAAAAAAAAAAACTAAACTAAACTGGAAGTCATTGATGACCTCTTGCCCTGTACCACTCAGAGGCGCTCACTCTGACGCTCTGGTGGAAGTGGAGTACTCTGCTGTTAGGTTTGGGATTCAACATGTGGATACAAGGCCTTGAATATCCAAGAGAAGGAAAAGATTAGTAAAATTCTTCTATTACAGTCTAGACTACCAACATATATTATGACAATGAAAGAAATTTAAAAATAAAATAAAGCCACAGGAATCTCTGATAACTCTGCCTGTCCTCTGAAGAAAAAAAAAACAAAAACAAAAACTCCCACAGCATGGTGTCCCAGGAGGCAGAATAGGATGTTCTCCAAGACAAGACATTGACTATAATACTTAATGCGTGTTTGGCTTTTTTTCAGATCTTATCTGACTCACAAATCCCCAAATGAGCTCTTTCCTGTCCATAACTTCCCCAATATTCACTGTTCTTTTCCTTCATAAAATGTATTCCTTTGTTTGTTACCCCCTTAAGCAGTATCAACTCCAAGGGTGGGGCTTTGACATCTGGTGCCATTGCATTCTGAGGAGCTTGCTCTCATCTTTACAATGAAGTATTCTGCACTGATGAGAAAATAGAGCAAAACATTTTTTAAACAAAGAATGTTTCTAATGCAGAGCTGCAATGTTAAAGAAATAGTTTAATAAATGGCATTTGGTTTGGTAAAGGAGGGCAAAGACAAACGACAAAGTCATCAAAACAAATGTCGTCACTTGGAGCACTGCAGCAGACTGAGGTATAGACAAGTCTAGAAGGCTGAAGGAAGTTGTCCCTTGAATTTGAAGATGGAGAGTTTTTCTTTATTTGGACAAGTATTTCTTTTATGTACTTAAAACAAAGTACTTAGTGAGTAGCTTGGTATGAGAGGGATAGTTTGGTGTTAGATGAAATCTTCTCTCTTGTTTATTCTCAGATTTGTTATAAAGCATTCCGAAGGTTTTTTAAATTATTATTTTTTAATTTTTTCTATCTTTTAAGAATGACACTTTAATAACACACAAATCAGTCCCATGGTATAATGGTTAGCACTCTGGGCTCTAAATCCAGCATTCCTAAGCTTAAATTTACAGCCTCAAGCTTTCTTATGCACTTTCTAAAAGTATTTGAATGCTAGGGACTTTTCAGAAAATTAGAATCTCCTAATCCTTTCAATCCTGCATCTAAAACATGGTCCATGTTGCTGGTGCTTTTTATCACATGACAAAGCAATACCTTTCACAATGCTAGTTGTTGTTGCTATTGTTGTTGAGGTAACATTCTCAGTTTTTATAATAAACTGAAGAAATAATAAGTTCGTTCAAAGGGGAGTTTTTAGGGTGAGTATTTAAAATTTAAAGGCTTGATTATTCTGTTAATCTTTTTCACACATTTTAAAATGTGGGCTTTGATTTTCTGCCAAAAGTTTTCTATTTCTTTCTTTACTAAGGAGTTGCCTGATAGATGACTGTATTGTCCATACGCAGGCTTGTGATCCATTTCAAATTGTTCTGGTAAGTTTAATATAAATAATTTTACAAAGGTTCATTTTTTTTCCTACCGCTTCTCCCATGGGAACTGAGGTCTGGCAACCTTCTAAGACCTATTATAATATCAGCTGGACTTGAATCAGGACAAAGGCTGTGATGTGTTCAATTGTACAACCCATCCCTGAGACATCATTGGAATGTCGATAGTGATAGTATAAGACTGGTTAATGGAAGTGGGAGTTTATTCAATCTTTGGCAGTGTGACAATTAAAATGTGATTAGATTTCAAAAAGTTTTTCAAGATTCATAATTTTTTATGTAGTTGAACAGGATGTTAAGGAAGCAACAAAGTATTAGAGATACACATGTAGGGGCAAAATATTGATGGTAGAAAAGAATTTATGCTTTGATCGATCACAAGACTATGTAGTTATGGACACATGTATGTATAAATGTATGTACATTTGTCTTTATTTGAGAGACTTGGCCCAACCTTTCTGCAGTCGAAATACTAAACTGGTTCAAAGCTCAGTTCTTCATCTCTGTCTCTTGCCCAGACATCCTCAGTTCCTTTTATTCTCATCCTATCTCAGGATCAATGCTGATGCCACTGAGTATGGTGCTGTAAGTCTAGAATTACAGGTTCAAGGGCTTATGCATTCTCTTTACAATAGACATAATAATCTAGCAAGGCCTAGGTTCATGTTGGCATCCCAATCTCTAGCATAGTAGTGTTTAAGAGTCTCTGCCTTCTGAATAAGATCAGTATGCTCAGCGGGATTCTAGAGAGCTCTCATTTGCTTTCCTACCATATGAAGGCACAGAGGGAAGATGGCATTCTCCAGTCTTGATAACTGTCATTACCAGAGCCTTACTGTACTGGCATCCTTGTCTCAGACGTCTAGCCTCTAGCAGGCCAAGAAATAAATATTAATTATCCATAAACAATTAAATCTGTGGTGATATCATCCAGAACTAAAGCTCTCCCCCAAGGTAGCTAGCTCTTAAGCTGATAACTCTTATACATAAGCATTTAATTAAAAAAAATCCTTTGAAATTTTCATAAATATGTATGGGGTATTTACCTACCCACCTCATCTTTCCAATTCCCTCTACATGATCCCATGTATTTACCTTTCAGTTTCATGTCTTTATGATTATTATTTTCTATAGCCATTGGGTCAGTTCTCCTACGTGCATGTGTGTGGGGTTATCCACTAAGGCACAGGCAATGGGCCAGTAGCTGCACCCCCCCCACACAAATCCCTCATCCCCTATCAGTCATTAACTGCCCATAGCTTCTCAGCTGGGGGCGGGCCTTAGAAGGTCATCCCTCCTTCCTCCATGCAGGAATTTTTAATTTGCTTGGTCATGTGCACTCCTTGTGCAGGCATTCACTGTTGCTGAGTTTATGTATACAACAGCTGTGGCATGTCCAGAGGACAGCATTTCATTGCACCCCTTTCTGTTCTCCAATTGTTATATTTTTCTGTCTCCTTTTCCACAATGTTTCCTGAGCCCTGAATTGGGGAGGATTGATTCAGATGCATCTGAGCACTGACAGTCTCAGAATTTTGACCAATTATTAATTAGTTTTTGAAAGAACCTCTACTGACTGCAATAAGAAGCTTCTTTGATTGAGATTAAAAGCAGATAAATCTTTGGAGATAAACATAAGTATTTAGGAAGCAGTTTGATATGTGCATTTAGTAAAACAACATCTAAAAGTTCCCCTTTGGCCTGTGAATTTCCTGGCCATTGTTTCAACCATATTTACACTACTAGGTTTGAATTCACTCTTTTGAAGCAGGCCTCACCTTCAATCATGGAAGTGATGGTTGGTATCTTCATAAACAGTCCTGCCACTATTGCATCAGTGGGCATGTCTTGCGTAACAGTCTGTGCTGTAGCCAGCATAAACCAATGCTGAGTAAGACCATGTCTTTTTTCTCCTCAGTGTTCTGCATAGCATTTTCTAGAACTATCAAAGTTAACCAGTAGACAGTGTTTACTGGTCAGTTTGATGGTGGTATCTCTATATCCTACCTTCAAAGTGAGTGGTGTCTTCAGCAATAGGGTCTTACCATATAGTTATAATGAACAATCAAGATAATAATAGGCTGTGTTGTTTTCAGTGCCTCTGGGACTTCCTTGACCACTAACTTAGTGGAAGTTATCCTGTACCTGGTACCATATCCTCTGAGAGCAGCATTGTTCACCTACCCAGGGCACTGTCGTTCAAATTCCCCCCAACTTTTATATACTTTTAATTAGATTATGAAAGAGTGGGATTTCATTAGTTCGATCCATACAACCTTAGTTTTGGTTAACCCCCACACTCTTTCCGCCACACATTCACACTGTCTCTACTTAACCCTTTAACTTCCAGTATCATCCCTTCATGTTGTTTCACATCACACACGTTCTAATATTCCCCCTTGTGTATGTTATCTATTTTAATTTCAACATCATCAGCTATCATGTGGCTTCTTCTAGCACACTTTAATTTGCTCAATGGGTAGACATTTCTCTGCTAGCCTGATAACCTGAGTTTTATCCCTGAAACCCTCAGAAAAGGAGAAGGAAAAAATTAGCTCTACAAAGTTACCCTCTGACTTCTATGCACATATAATGTACACACACACACACACACACACACACACACACACACACACACACACACACACCACTCAGTAATGACAAATGAGATTTTAAGATACTTGTAAATAGTAGTTTTGATTATATGAGGTCATGAGATTGGGCTTGTGCCTTGATGAGAAGAGGAGGAGAGAGCAGAGCTGGCTCTGTCTTACCCTGGGATGTTTCAGCCATCTCATAATGTAGCCAGATGGCTCCGACCAAATCCAAGATGCCATCAGCCTCCAAACTTCCCAGGCCCTGGGGCCCTAAGTCAAATAAACATTTGCAATCAGAGAACTTGAGAAGGAAGAAATGAGCTTCCCAGTTTGCTCATTATATAATTATTTATATAGAAAATATCGAGCAATCCATAGAAATATATGCCTTGGTTTTTTTTTTTCTATTGCTACAATACCATTTTATTTATTTATTTATTTATTTATTTATTTATTTATTTATTTATTGTTCTTTGAGACAGGGTTTCTCTGTGTAGTTTTGATGCCTGTCCTGGATCTCTCTCTGTAGACCAGGCTGTCCTTGAACTCACAGAGATCCGACTGTGTCTGCCTGGGATTAAAAGCATGCTCTACTGCCACCGGGCTACAATACCATTCTTGAGAACAAACTGTACCTGCTAAGTAATATGAGACAAGAAAAAACTTCTTTACATAAAAAAGAGTAATCTGGCTGAAGCTTCTAGCACTATGCTAAGATTAGAAAGAAATATTTTATGTAAGACTAGGGATATAGTTCAGGTGGTGGAGTGTCTGCCTACTTTGGTAGCTAGATTCAGTCCCTCACCTTGAAAACCAAACCAAACCAAACCAAACAAAATTATTGAATTTCCTTGATCCTCTATTTTCTTGAATTTACTCTCTAAGGGTGCTCTTCGTTTCACTTGTGTGCAAATATATAGACAAGACTGATCATTTAAAGGAGATGAGCTTGCCTTGCCTTCCTGCCCTACAATTCCAAAGATTGTATTGTGCATTAGTATAGAATACGATATGAAGAAGAGCAGTTTCCAGCCGCCCTTTTCTTGGCACAGACAGTGGTGACTCTTTCCTATGGAAGAGTTATGCAGAGGAAATAAAATCATTGAACAAGGAAATTCCAGCAGAGCAGTGAACAATCACTTTTGGCTCAGCTGTTTCTGTGAAGTGAAGTGGGGGTCAGGAAAAGGAAGAAAGTGTAACACAGTAGACCACGGCCACATATAAAGGTCTGACTTGTCATGGTAGGGACATTGCTTTAGGTGGCATGGAGTCTGGAATGATAAACCTACAGAAGCTCGGAGATTATTCACCTTTAGCTTCATCAATAATGAATACATGACATGGGAAAGTATCTCTTTCCCTGGAATTCTTATTTGATATCTTTATTTTTATTATTATTAATTATTGTTACTGCTGTTATTAGAGAGAAATGAGGTGAATATGGAAGTCAGAGAACAATCTAAGAATGTTGAGAGTTGGTTCTTATCTTCTACCTCATTGAAATCGTCTTTCTATGCAATTCATTCCAGGCTAGCTGGTATGCAAGCTTCTGATTGATTTTTCTGTGTTCACCTCGAGTCTTGATTAGGAAAGCTAAGGATACATGTGTGGCTCACCACATTTGGCTTTTAATATTGGTTCAAGGGATCAAATTCAAGTTCTCAGGCTTGCACACCAAGCACTATTACCCCCTGAACAATCTCCCAAGCCATTGCTAGATGTTACCAGTCTTAATTTAAGGATAAAAGCTCTACCTTAGAGAGTTAATAGAAGGATTAACTGGGGTATGGTATGGTGTATATGATGTTCCTAGTCTAGCATACCAAAAACAATCTTGTGTTACTTTCTCTCCCGATCTTTCTGTTTACTCATATTGTTTTACAAAATCTGTGCCAACACTCAAAAACAGAGAAAGTTTGTGATAGGTATGATAGTTGTCTAGAGCCTGGCATTTCCTTGAGTGTTCATTAACTCTTCTGTAATGGAAGATGCTAATGTGGACCATGAGAATTCACAGAGACCAGCTTGTAATTTGGTGAGCAAACTCTAAAGACATCAAGTCTGCATCCCAGCAGGGACATTTGCTACTGACTCTGAAATGGATTCTAACAAAGAAAATTGGGTTTTGCTCCAGCTCTGCACTAAAATTAGGTTCAAATAAAGAATGCAGCTAATTACTCACTTTGAGGGTGTAACCATACAGTTCCTGGTTCTTGACAAATGGTAGCTACCGAAGAAGGATAATTTATTTTCACTTCTTTCATTTAATTTTGAAAGAACTTATGAATTATTCTGTGAAGAGTATCTGTACCCTTCTGGGTGTGCCACTGGTTATACAATTGTTTACGAGTTGAGCTCATTAAAAACTATGCCAGACAGGAAGGACTCAGCATTACTATAAATGTCAAAGAAGCTTATACCAGAAGTTTGCCCCAGAGCAGTGAAAGTCTCTCACAAATAAACATTTCTGACTGAGGTTGTTTCACTCCCAAAATAAGGCCGAAGGGAAAATAAGAAAGAGTATGTGTTCTTCTGGATGCTGTAATAGCTGATATTTGACTTTTACTGCAAATTTAGTAGCACTTTTGAATATTCCTGTTGAAGAGTGATGTGAGGAATCCAGATGTTCCACCTGGCTGTTGCCCTTTCTGGTAGCAGAGGCTGATGAGCTGTGTAATTAGACAGATTCTCCTACCACACAGGAGGTACAGTAACATTTTTCATCATTCACATTACTGTACCCTTAACTATGAAGCATACACTCATTTGGCATCCTAAGCTCTTTTGATGGATTTGAAATGTCAGTAAAATTTACAGATTACACGTTCTAAAAGATAAGAGGGAATTAATGTCTCACACAAAGTTATTATTTTAATACAGCTTTTCTTGCCAACATTAATTTTTTTTAGCATTAATGTGCCTGAGTGTTCAGAAGCAAGTAAATATGGATAAACATAATCCAAATTAAATTGCTGAAAATAATACTTTTCATGTGGCTTCTCTGGTCTTATAGGTAATAGCTCTTGGTGTATACTTTGAAGTATTCTGACTTGTATTAAGGATGTCAAGATAATGTTTAAGCAGCTGCAATCACAGGTAGACACATGTTCTTTCTATTTTATTTTCCTTTTCTGTAGCAGCATGCATAGATTTAAAGTAAAACAAAAATCAACCAAAACAGTGAAAGAAAATTAATATAAATTCTAAAGATGCAAGATCTGAGAGTCATTGGTATTTAAGGAATTTTACATGGTCTAATACAAAATTGTCTGGGGTAAGTATTTATTTTTTTCAATCTCTGCCACATTGCTCCCATATTGAATGTAACTTATGAAGGCTCTTCAAGCAGTGGAGAATATGTAGCTCTAAGATCTAGTTGGTAAAAAAAAAAGACAATGATGCAAATGGTTTCTACTTTTACTCAAATCCCAGCATGCACATTCCATTGCAGAAATTGAATGTAAAGTTAGAGTTTAAATGAGCTCAGCAGGGCTTTATTTTACAAAATCATTGAATTCAGCTTCTTCCTTTAATCTATAATTTCTAAAAAGTAAATTTGTTCTGTACATTAGGTAAATAATTTAAATAAATACTTAGAATCTCATTTTTAAAAGCAATCCTGGTATTTTTAGGGGTCGGATGTGTCTTTCAAATAACAATTTAGAACCTCAAAAAGCTTTTTTTTTTTTTTTTTTTTTTTGCTTTCCAAAAAGAAATTAGATTTTGACTACCAAATAAACTAATTCATTATCAAGGTCTGGACAGAAGTTTGTATTCAGATTTCATTTTATTGTTTTATTTTTATTTATTTATTTTCTTTTTCTCTCTTTTCTGTTTCCTCCTCCTCCTCTTGTAAGACAGGCTTTTACTATGTAGCCTGGCTTGCCTCAAACCACTAGAGATCCAACCACATCTACTTTTCAAGTGCTGATGTTAAAGGTGTGCACCACCACATCCAGCTTACAGGTTGCATTATAAATGCAGGTAGAATTACTTCATGGAATTTAGTATGACATGTGTATCATCATGCAGTGGAGTTGTATATCTCATACAGAGAAATCTATTCAGATGACACATAAGTATGATTCTGAAGGAAATATCCACATAGGGTACTAATCACATATTCTAGGCATTGTGGAGTAGAGGTTACAAGATGGGATGTCACCTTAAGTCTTCTTACTTAGTGATTGATGGGGGAGGACCCAGCCCATTGTGGGTGGTGCCATCCCTGATGGGGTTCCTTTGTTCTACAAGAAAGCAGGCTGAGCAAGCCACAAGGAGCAAGCCAGTAAGCAGCACTCCTCCGTGGCCTCTGCATCAACTCCTGCCTCCAGTTTTCTGCCCTGTTTAAGTTCCTGTCCTGGCTTCCTTCAGTGTTGGACCACAATGTGGAAGTGTGAGCCAAATAAACCTTTTCCTTCCCAACTTATTTTTTGGTCATAGTGTTTCATCATAGCAATAGAAACCCTAAGTCAGTTGTCCTTGATAGAAATCGGCCATTTTGGGTTACTATATGGTCTCTGAGTTTAGAATGTTAAGATCTAGCTTTTTGAATTTTTGTTTATAAACTTCCAAAGAGAAATGTCACTAAAGCACCAGTAGAGTAAGAAGCCACAAAGAGAGCTGAGGTGAACCTCTTTGGGCAAGTGCTTACTTAACATTTTCAAGGGGCTTGATTTTATCTCCAGCACCAGAAAGGAAGGGGTGGGGGTATGAGGATCTGAGTGCAGATCCTTAGCACCCTGATAAAAGCCAGGCAAGGCACACATCTACAAACCCTATGCTAGGGGTAGGCAGAGACTGTGGACAAAAGGGGCTCATTGGACAGCTTATCTAACCCAAGTAACAAGCTTAAGATTTAATGAAAGAAATTGATTCAAATGATAAGGTGGCAGTGGGCCAATAGAGGAAAAACACATGATGGGACCTATGGTCTCCCACCTGGGTAAGCATATGCCATACAGATATGGACACATATTTGTACAACACACACACACACACACACACACACACACACACACACACACGCATAAGCACATGCACAAGCATGCACAAACACATGCTGTTAAAAACAACAACAGCAACAGGAACCCAGCGCAAGTCATCTGAGAGTCTCTCTTCCTGTCAGTGGCTTCTCCAGGGAACTGAATTTGGCCGACAGAAGTTGTAGTTAAAGGCATGGTTCACAATGCAGCAGTGTTCAGAGATGGAGCTTTGGGGAAGTGTTTGGATCATGAGAGCTCCAACCTCATCAATGGATAGATGCACTGATGCATTTAAAATTAGATCTCATAATTGGGAAGTGGTGGAAATTAGAGAGTTGGCCAACTCAGAGGAAGGAAGTAATTGGGGTATAGCCTAGAAAAAAATGCCTTGTTTCTGGTCCTTCCTAATTCCTCCTTGCCTTCTGGCTGCCATGGTAGGAGTAACCTTCTTTTACTGGGCTCACTCTCCATGATGCTCCAGTCTTCCCAAGGGTCTAAGAGCCACAGAGGTGACCATCATGAAATGAAAATCCCCAAACCATGAGCTAAAATAAAACTCTTCTACTTTGTGTTGGTTTTCTCAGGCATATGTCACAACAACAAAAAAGAAAATCAGCTCTATCTTTCCAGGGTAGATCAGAGAATCATGCAAAAGCTTTTTACATGATAGACTGACAAGATAATTTCAGGAAATCTGAAAAAAAATAGAAGGAAGGAAAATGAAATGAATAAGTGTTACACAACTCACAGTTTACCTCTGATGTAATAAAAAAAAGCAAAATGTTTAAGACTTCCCTTATCAACTGAAAAAATTAATTATAGGATAGAAAATTAATAGGTGGTAGGTATAGTCAAATGACTGTTGACAGAAATTTTGCAGCAAAATTCTCTGATAGAAAAAACTTGCTGAACTAATGAAAGGTAAATTAAAGTTAAAATAGCCACATGTAAGTTACAAATATTAATTACTGAATTAGAAATTCTGCTTCCTGAATGTGTATAAAAATATAATCAGCCAGCTTCCTACTCCTGCCACAATGTTGTTCCTTTCAGACCACTTGGATTCTGGGATCCATAAGCTAAAATAAATTCTTTCTCCCAATAGGAAAAAGAGAGAAAGAATGAATGAATTAAAGAGAAAATACAAATAAGATAGATTTCTCAACAACAAATATTTATACTTTCAAAAGAGAACAATAAAATACAAAATATCATGTTGTAATTCTATTCAAAGAAATGATATTGCTCTCCTAGAGCTGAAAGGAGGGTAGGCACACGTCCCCATCCCTAACCCAGAATCTATCTCCAACTAATAATCACCTGCAAATGACAATTTAGTTTTCTCCAAGGGGGTCTCACTGGGGTAGACTGGGTGCGCAGCAGTAGATCACCAACAGAAAATGAACTCAACATCATCTTTGCAAGTTCCTTGTCTCTTAATGTTGTAGCAGGGCTTATTTCTTCCCCTTCTTTCTTCTGTTTATCTTTTTAAATTTCATTTATTTATTTATTTTTTTATCCTCCAGGTCCTCTGTGTATATGTTATGGCTTCTGGTTTTGTGTTTTTATGGAATTCCTGAGTGTGCAAACGAGTGGGTCTCTGCACCTTTATCTGTTTCTTGTGTTTCCCCCTCTCCCTTGGGCTCTTTTCCTTCTGCTTGTTTGTTAGGTTGTATTCTGATTTATTTGGTTTTGTTTCATCTTACTTTATTTTACGATTATCCCTTAGATGCTTGTTTGTTTTCCAATGAGAGATGGAAAGAGGGTAGATCAGAGTGGAAGTGGATGTGGTAAGAAGGTGGAAATGTAGAGGGAGGGGAAACTGAAATAAGAATACATTGCATGAAAGTAAGTCTACTTACAATACAAATTAAAAAATAAATAAAAGAGAAGTATCCATAAAAAGTATCTATTACAAATCAGCTTTATAATTGAGAATGTCACAATACTAGTAGGTGTGAAAAAAATCTCATCTAACTACTTATGACTTGTGATGATTTAAATAAGAAACGTCTCCCATGAGGCTCTGGGATTTAAATACTTGGTCCCCAGTTGGTGGTGCTATTTGGGGAAATTTTAGAGGTACAGTCTTGCTCGTGAAGACATGTCATTTGGGGAGTTTGCTAGCTTAAAGCCTCCATTACTTCCATTTTTCTCTCTTTGCTTATGTTTTTCAGATGAGGATGTGAGCTCTCTGCTTCCTCCTCCCCGTCACATGAGCAGCTTGCTGCTCTGCCTCCGCGATGTGATGGACATTTGTTCCTCTGAACCTGTAAGCCCAAATAAACTTCCATCAGTTGCCTTGGTCTTATTATTTTTGTCACAGTGACAGAAAAGTAACTAATAGACTGCCTATCATGACTCTGTAGGACTAAGGAGATAAGGAATAAGGCATTTACAAAGAAGGAACAAATGCTTTGATGGGTTTAAAAATAAGTAACATTCTTAAATGTTGTATTTCATTAAACGGTAAAAATGAGTGAGCCGGTGATCAGAGTCCAATGAATGGTTCCAAAATGCGTTTCTGTGTTGTAGAATGGCGACACAGATTGCATCTCCGCCCGAGCAGTACAGGAAGCAGTGCTGTGGATTTATCTGTAAAAGAGCTGCTATGGTTTGTTAGTTAAAAGTCCGGGTGCTGGGGGCAGACTTGCTGGATTCTGGCTCTGCTGACTACCAGGTGAAGACCTTGGACAAGTTAACACATTTCTTGTAATTGATGTTATATCAATAACTACTCTGTTGGATGATGATGCAGAGTAAATATGAGCTACTATAGGCAAACCTCCAGAGCATTGCCTGGCACATTGAGAGAGCCATTACTGGAATTGATGTCTTTTTTGTTTTTGTTTTTATTTATTTGCAGGGAGAGAGAGTGACAGGGAATGAGAGACAGAGACAGAAATATCAAATAGATTAGGGCAATATAATTGTGACCTTGGAGAGGAGACAGATTCTTGGTGTTTAGTACTTCACCATTTCCCCAAATTCCTTCTCTATATATGACTTAAATTAGGTTTGTACTACTGATCTTGAAAACTATTTTCCCTTTTTATTCCACAAATTTTGATAAAGGAATTTCATCATTTATGCTAAAATGAGTCAAAGCTTAACCTTCATAGTTTTTCTAATTTCTAGACCTTAAAATAAATTTACCTTTTCAAATTATCTAGAATTTATGTTGAGACAAAAGGAAAGGTAAAGAGCTACTTCATAGTAGCTACCAAATGGCATGTTTGTTGGATTTCTCTTGTCTAGCAGGTAATATTCTGTGTGCCCCACCCATACACACATACACAATTTCTTAGATTAATCTTGTGATGGTGTCTCGTGCTCTTATTTGATACACTTACACTTTTGTTCTTAGACTAAGCACCTTTGGAGTTGGAAGTTTGGAATTATACCTGCCACTCTGGGAAGCTTGAGGAATATACAAGCCCTACATAGACTTTAACATTTACGACTGATCTCTTAGTCTATGAAAGAAAAAAAAAATGTTCTTTTGCTTATCTGATTGTTGTGACTACAGCCAATCTATCAAAAGATGTCATCCCACATCTGCAAAACAAACTGCTCCTCAGGATTCCACTTCCCTAAATCCTCCTCTGTGTTTTCTGTGGTAGCTTTTCCCATACATGATGCTTTTGTATCCAATATCAAGGTTTTTTTTTTCTATTTCCAAATAATGTCTTTATTTCTTTCAAGTGAACTTCTTGATTAATTACCTCATGATCGATTAAACCACTACAAATTTCTCTTCTGCTATATCCCAATATTTCCCTAAATTCCAGAGCAGTGTATCTCATTTCCTCTAAATAATTCCACTTGGCTGTGGCCTAGACACATGAAACTAAACAGATCATCTCCTGCCCCTCTACTCCTACAAACATGCAATTCTTCTGCATCTCTCTTGTCTCTGACATTCAAACAAGAAACCTAAGAGCCTCAAGTAGAGTCTTTCCTATTTCCATTGCCTTCTCATCACATTGCCAAGAAGTATTAATAGATCCAGGTTCTGCACATCCTTCTCCAGAGAGATCCGGTGGATCTGCCTGATTCTTCTCTTCCACAGCTCTCTCTAATCTGCTAGATCCAGCCCAAGTTCCACATCCAGTGCTCCTGCCAAATATGGCCACATGTCACAACCACTGAGCTTTTACCATGACCTACCCTGTCTGCCCTCATAGAGAGACAGGCCCCTCCCACACCATATTCAACCTCTCTACCCAGGTAGATCTACCCACACACCACAGGATCAGAACACACATCCTTCACAGTAATCCAGTCTCTTCCATCTACCTGATTTTGTTCCATCTCTGTCATGGCCAAGAAATGATAAACAATTCAGCAATAGGACAGATACAGTCCAATTACACAATCTACTTACACAAATCAACATTTTTTTCTACATATCAATGATAAACATACAAAGAAAAAGATCATAGATACACAAATATCTTCAAAAATAAAATAAAATATCTATAAATAAATATATCCAAAGAGGAGAAGGATCTAAATATGAGAACTTTAAATTTATAAAGAGAGAGACAGTAGAAAAGAGAAATGCAGTCCATGATCATGGAATGGTAGAATTAATATTGTGGAAATGAATATTTTTATCAAAAGCTATTTACAGATTCAACACATTGAAAGGACTTTTGAATAGGACTTCATTTTAAGGCTGACAATTGATAGGTGGGACTTCATCAAACTAAAACATTTCTACACAGCCAAGGAAAAAAATCAACTAAAGGAACAGGAAGGCTATAGAAGGAGAGAGAATCTTAGCCAGTTATACATCTGACAAAAGACTATTATTCAAAATACATGTTTTTAAAAATCCCTTAAATGAAGTTAAACAAAACAAACAAATAAAACAACAGAACAACAAACAAACCCTGACCTTTAAAAAAAATGGCCTGGGACCTAGACAGAGAGTTCCAAAAGAAAGGGGAAAAAAGTTCATCATTCTTAGCAAGTAGGAAAATACAAATTAAAACAACTTTGAAATTTCATCTTACCCTAATCAGAATGGCGAAGGTCAATGAAACAATGGACAAGAAATGCAGGAAAGGATGTGAGGAAAGGGGACTCCTCATTCACTTGGATTGGTAGCATTGGAGTCTGTTCCAGCCATGCAAATCAGTGTGGAGAATTCTCCAAAAGATAAAAATAAATCTACCGTATGCCCAGCTGTATGCCTAAAGAATTTGCCAACCTACTCCACAGACACATGCTTAGCCATGTTTACTGCTGCTCTGTTCACAATAGCTAGGAAATGGAAACAACCTAAATGTCCTTCTATCAAAAAGTAGATTATGAAAATGTGGTACATATACACCATTCAGTTGTAAAGAAAAAAAAAATGACATCATGAACTTTGCAGGAAAATGGATGGAATTAGAAAAGATAATATTGAGTGCGGTAACTCAGTCTCAGAAAGACAAATGTCCCGTGTTCTCTTATTGGAGGTTCCTAACTCCAATCTTCAGCTGTCAATACATATTCTGAAGTACAGAAGAAACGAGGAAAATAAAAATTGACTCTTTATTGGACAGAGGAAGGGGAGCAAAAAGAGGAGATTAGCAGGGTATACGTGATCTAATGGGAAAAATGGGTGGCTGTAGTCAGGTAGAGGGAATAGAGATAAATACAGAAAGAGGATGGAAGAGGCTAAAATAACAGTAATGATATCTGAGAAAGTCATAAGGAAACACACTATTTGACTATCTACTGTAAAAATCTATAATACAACTAGGCAGTGGTGGTACATGCCTTTAATCCCAGCCCTTGGTAGGCAGAGGCAGGTGGATCTGTTTGAGGCCACCCTAGGCTACATAGAGAGTTCCAGCACAGTCAGGACTATTACACAGAGAAACTCTGTCTCAAAAGACCAAAAATAAAAAGAAAATTTGTGTAAGTATGTGTCTAAATGCACACATATAGTTTAAATAAAATTTTCCCATCCTGGCTGACAATGTCCCCTCCAAAAATCAAAGACCACCTAATCCCCAATATCAGAATGTGAAGCCCTCTTCTGAGATGTTGATCAAGGGTTGTCCATGAAATACTCAGAGCATTACAAGGTATTGCTATTGTCCTTAGGTACCCTTAGAGGGGGAAGGGAAGTCTCTGTTACTGAAGACACTATGTACTTCAGACACCAAGTCTAAAAGGCCCCTAAGCTGAAACTGGCCTGAGGGCTTGCTTTCATGGTACCAGATCATACAAGCTACCAAAGGAGGAAACAATCAACAGTTCTACCCAGCTATGATGTCTATAAACCACAACGACCAACATGGCACAATAACCCTAAAGATTCAGTGTTGGCATCCACACTTTGGAAGAGCAGCTCTCTAATTAGGCTTCAAACCTGCTCAAAAACAGGTAAATCAGGTACTAAAAACCTGGCCAACTTAACAGGGCTAGTGAAGTCATGGATCTTGGAAGAGAACCTACAATAGCCACTTTACTGAATCAGCATAATCATTAACTACATTGCAAATATTTGTTCTTATAACAACAGGTAAGTGCAGTCATCACTCCTTGTCAAAGGAACTTCTCTTTGTAACTGATGGAGACCATTACAGAAAATTACAACGAATCAAAACGCTGTTGTGGAGCCCATCCACACTATACCTCTAGTATACAGTATCTGCACCTAAAACCCAAGGATCATTACAGGAGAGGGAATCAAAAGATTGAAAGAGCCAGAGGATCACAGAGTTTGCTATATGGCTGTGTCCCCTAGAAATATCAGGAGCTCTACCTGTAAAATCTCACCAATATGCCTGCCTAAACAGGAGCTGCACAAGGATAATACACATGCTGACATGAGGGGGGGGGAAAGCCCAAGAGGTCTCAACAGACAACTAAAAGATGCTGAGAGCAGGAGAAATAGTCTTCCCCAGGGAAGAGCACACGTACTGGTTGTTTAGTACAAAATGGTCAGCCCTGAAAATATTATACAGATTGAGCAGGTTGTACGTCTCCATTTAGGGGTGTGTGTGTGTGTGTGTGTGTGTGTGTGTGTGTGTGTGTGTGTGTGTAGTCTGTGTGTACATAACAACAATTAATGAAGAAAGAGGCCATGAATTTGAAAGAGAGCAAGGAGGGGTGTGTAGGAGTGTTTGGAAGGAGGAAAGGGAAGAGGGAGATTATATAATTATAATTTCATTAAACAAAAGAAAAAAATTTTAAAGTGGTGCCTTTGTGCTAGCCCTAATTATTTCTTAGATTTTGTTTTCAGATTTTATACTGATCCCCTGCCTTTAGCTTCCCTTTTGTCAACTTTTTATATTGCAGAATAACATCTGGTTACACCATATAAGTATCACAACTTCTGTGCTCCAATTATAATTTTTGATTTACAAAAGCTCCTTGACATATGATGAGGTTTTCTTCTCAATGAACCCACCACACATAGAAAACATTAAACTGAAAGCACATTTAATAAATTGAACCTATCAGCTGCTGAGTTTCCCAATGCAACATACTGTAGACTATCAGTTATTCATCCTTGTAATATAGCTGACAGCGAACTGTGGCTTTTTCCCAGTATCGTAAACATTGAGTATGTAATGAACTTCTAATAAGATCACAGTTTAAAGTGGGGTCTTCTATTAAATATATATAACTTTTGTATAATGATGAGGCTGAAAATATATAGGTTAAACTGATGTAAGGAATCATGGTTATGACAGCCTCTTATCTGTCTTAAGGCAGAGCACTGGGAACAGAAACACACAGTATGACTAGAAAGCACACAAAACATGGTTATCAATTCTGTTTTGAAGAATAATTAATGCTGATTATACTCATTCATTCTGTCTTGAAGAATAACTAATGCCTATTATACTCCTTCTGCGTAAAAGAACTTGAGAAAATATAATAGCCAAAATCCATCTCTATACATATGATTGGACCATCCTTCCAGTGCTTTGAGGAAAAAACAGAATTTCCCACAGCATTGAAAGATGGGAGACCTTAGAGTGGGCATCCAAGTTAAATATTCCTTTTTCCTCTGTCTTTACTCTTAGTGTGGACCCTGCGTTTTCTAATCTATATGACTTGAACAGGGTTGTTTGACAGAGGACTCTAGGTAAGCACGGTGTTTAACAAGTATTGGGAGCTATGACAAGCATGTGAACGGAGGAGTATGTATAAATTTCCTTGTTCAATTTTCTGCCTCCATTTTACCTTTTTCTCTTCTTCAACCGTTTGTGAAAAACCCTGAAGGCTCCTCAAAAATGTTTTAGCAGCATGAGCTAGAAACCAAGCACTCTTCGCTCATATGGAAACTATCTCCCCTGACCTCTTTATTTACTGAAACCTAATAGGGCTGCATCACGTCTGAGGCTGCTTTCTGTAAACTGACTGCTTTTAATCCATTTGGCTTCAGAGCACAATTTAAAGTGTTTTTATAGTTCACATTGAGAATGCTCCTACCGAGTTCCTGTCCAGCATGAAGTATATAATAGGTCGTACGAGTTCAGCAAGACATTCTGGAACCTTTATGCCATTATTTTCTTATACTTCTTTTGAGTACACTGAGTGTGAGATGGAAATATAGAGTATAATTCTGCAACATTTTTATATTTTTTAAATGATCAATTCAGTGTTTGTTTGGGTGCTTCAGATGCATACTGTGTGTAGATTTAAGTTCAGCTTAGTGTTTACTTTTTTGTTTGTTGTTGTTGCTGTTTATTTTGTTGTTGTTGATGTTTTGAATCTACTTACATGAATTCTGTCACCAAGCTATAAACCCATCTCTATATGGTAGGATTTTTTTCAATCTTAACCAAGATCTTTTTAATGTCTAAGAATCTATTTTCTATTTTCCCATATGTGAAGTAGAGATAAAAGCAGAATACTTGAGAACCTTACAAAATATGCCTCACTGTAAATATTTAGCCTGGTGTAAGAGAGTTAGCAATTAGTTTCCAAAGATTGTTTTTTATTAAAACTAAGAATTAGCTTATCTCATTTCATTTACCTTTATAGTCTTTGCCAATATACTTCTCAATTAATATATAACATTATAATCAATGCCTCAATGGTAGAGTAGCTTCTATTTTTTGTGGCAATACAAACATAAACATCTTAATAAAGATTACTTTGGTTTGTATTGCCAAACAGAATGTTGTTAGCACTTTCAAACATGAAAACCATTCAGCTTCCCTTAGAGACACATTTAATTCTTGTATTTTCCAAAAGCACATCTATTTCAGTTAATCAGAATAACTAGTGGGCTGGAGAGATACATAAGCTGTTAAAAGCACTGGTTGCTCTTGCAGAGGACCTGTGTTCAAGTCCTAGCACTCACATAGTGATTCACAATCCTCTGTAACTCCAGTTCCAGGGGGTCCAATGCCCTCTTCTGACTTCCTCAGGAACCAAGCATGCATGTGGCACACACAAATACACGCCGACAAAACACTCATACATAAAAATAAAAAAAATCAACAAATACACCTTTAAAAAAAACAGCTAGATCAAGTTACATTTGATGAATTTTTCAAAAGTATCACTCATGAAGGAAGAGTACAATGATGCCTGGCCATTTGGTGAAATTATGAGCCAAAAAGCACATACTTCAAACTTTTTTTTGTACAGGGAACTCTAAAATTGCTGTACAACTTCCAGAATCTTCCCTGTTTCCCTCGTATAATGCATGGATATTTTTGTTAAAACCCACTACATCAAGAAACTGGAGAAATCAGTGATCACACATAATATGTTTTTAATAAGTTTTTCTTTCATAACTCCAGCCCCAAACAGAAAATCATGAAGCTATTGGTTTAAGATCTGGGAATCACATGACTGGTAGAGAAGAAAATATAAAAAGAATCATGGATGAGGATCATGCAATCCGAAGAGTTGCTTCTACTGTAGCTATCCCGGCCTTGGATTCTCTAGGGCTGTGCTCTATGTCTTATATTGATATGACTCTCAATGGAGATGATTTGCTGAACTCAACTGAAGGATGGGACTGACTCAAAAATCTCTCATAACCTAAATTCAATGTATGATTGAATTCTTTGGAATGGAATACACTGATAGGCATCTGGCTTTGGGGAAATCCATTTGATAACTATGACTTAGAGGGTGTGGTATAAGTGTTAATCACCATCACTGAAAACTGGGAGCTGTGTCTGACAACATACATATTCTGGAAAATGACCGATGTTGTGGACGTGAAATGTGTTCATATGATGCTTAGATTCATGGATAATGTCTGCTCAGTCCTTTGTGCAGTAGTTCACATACGTCAGTTTTGTTTCTTCTTGCCATCTCTGAAGCAAATATTTATATGAAAATATAAATTTAACAAAAGTCATTCAGAATTTTATTCTTTGCTTGGTTTTATGATGTGTCCATGTTAATCTGTTTCACTTTCAAGTTCAGTGCATGTGAGTGATGCTGCCGCAGATGCATCTGATACAAAATGGCTAAGGCAGGATATGTCTTCAAAGAAAGATGGATACTAGCGCTGACTTGAGACACAGAATCCAGACTTAGTAACCAAAATCATTTCTATTGCTGAGTTTCACTCTTTGCTGGGGCTAGGAGTAGGGTGGGGGTGGATGGGTGGGGTGGGAGGAGATGTTCCCAAGTCATGTTATTGTAGACAAATTTCTAAATAGTTTTAATAAATAAAAAACACAGGTGTGCGGGTTAATGTTAGGGTCTTCAATTCGATTCCATTGGTCCACATGTAGGTTTTTATGCCAGTACCAAGCTGTTTTTATTACAGTAGCTCTTTTGTGATGCCTCCAGAGGTTGTTTTATTGTACAGGATTCTTTTGGCTATCCTGGTTTTTTGGTTTTTCCATATGAAGTTGAGTATTATTCTTTCCAGGTCTATGAAGAATTGTGTTGGTAATTTGATGGGGATTACATTGAATCTGTAGATTGCTTTTGGTAAGATCCCCATTTTTATTATGTTAATCCTGCCTATCCATGAGCACGGGAGGTCTTTCCATTTTCTGACATCTTCTTCAATTTTTTTTTTCAGGGACTTAAAGTTCTTGTCATATAGGTCCTTCACAAGGTATTTTATATCATTTGTGGCTATTGTAAAGGGTGATGTATCTCTGATTTCCTTCTCAGCCTGGTTGTCTATTGTATATAGGAGGGCTAATGACAGAGAAATGGATGAGATCTACATGAACAACCTGGACGACAGTGGGAGTAATGCAGGGCAAGATTTGAGGGAAAGAAAGCTTAGGGGAGCAGAAGATCCTAGCTAGATCAAGAACAGAAAGGGAGAACAAGGAATAATAGACCATGATAAATGATGACCACATGAGAACAGGAATAGGCAGAGTGCTGGAGAGGTCCCCTTAAATCCACAATGATATATCCTCTGTAGACTGCTGGCAATGGTTGAGAGAAAGCCTGATCTGACCTAGTCTGGTGATCAGATGGCCAAAAGACCCTAACGGTCGTGCTGGAACTCTCATCCAATAACTGATGGAAGTGGATGCAGAGATCCTCAGCCAGGCCCCAGGTGGAGCTCCAGGAGTCCAATTGTCGAGAAAGAGGAGGGACTGTAAGAGTATGAATTGTTGAGACCAAGATTGGAAAAGCACAGGGACAAATAGCCAAACGAATGGAAGCACATGGATTATGAACCAAAGGCTGTGGAGCCCCCAGCTGGAGCAGGCCCTCTGGTAAGTGAGACAATTGAATAGCTTGAAGTGCTTGGGAGGCATCCAGGCTGTGGGACCCGGACCAGTCCTTAGTGCATGAGCTGGCTGTTTGGAACCTTGGGCTTACACAGGGACACTTTGCTCAGCCTGGAAGGAGGGGACTGGACCTGCCTGTACTGAATCCACCAGGTTTAATTGAATCCCCAGGGGAATCTTGGCCCTGGAGGAGAAGGGAATGGAGGGGAGAGGGTTGGGGGGAAGGTAGGGGTGGGGGCGGGAGGTGGGGAGGACAGGAGAACCCATGGCTGATGTGTAAAATTAAAACACAAATATAATAAATTAAAAAAGAAAAAAATTAAAAATAAAAAAATAAAAATAAGAAACACAGAGCCAGAAATTTGGGTTAAAGCCTGAGAGAAAGATCAGAGGAACAGGACAAATCATGAGCTAACCTCACCTCACCAACTCTGCAGCTTCCAAAAAGAGTGACTTCCTGTCTACCCAGGCTCATATACCTTGCTGTTCTGCCATCTGATTTGCTCTCTGTCTAGCTATATAACTTCCTCTTCCTGGCCATCTCTGTCACTTCCTGTCTGCAAAGGCCTCAAGAGCTCTATGGTAGGTACTGGGATTAAAGGCTTGAGTCACCAGCTTGGCTCTGTTCCCTTGTGTGGCCTTGAACACACAGAGATGGATTAACAGTGTGTGTTACTGCTGCCTGACTTCTTTGTTTACTTACAAAGGTTTGCTATTTCCTCTGATCTCTAGGCAAAGTTTATTTATTAAAGCACAAATAAAAATATCATCACACATGTTTACACCACTTCAGAGATTTATAGATTATTTGCTTTTTTCTCATTGATGCAAAGTGATTCTTGTCTTAGTTGCCTGCCACTCTGGATGGGTCTGTAGGCAGCTTGTATCTCTGGCATCTCTGGATTCTGCCTTCCTTTCAACTGCTTCCTTTATTCTCTTCTATATTGACTTAAGCTTCTTGCTGAAGGAGCCTGGCTGTGTTGTCTCTTTCCTATGTCTTATTTTGTACCACTATTAGAACTTAATATTTGGTGTCATCTGCTCACTGAACTTGTCCTCTCAGAATTTTAGAAAATAGCTTAAATGTAGTAAGTAGGTAACTAACTACAATATGCTTAGTAGCTGTATTCATTCTGTGGCCAAATTGGGGAATATTGAGGACCAGAAACTGTGTTTTCTTTTTTCCTTGCAGCTACTAAAAAACGATTTCTGATGCCTAACAGTCACTCAATAAATATTTACTCAATCACACATTCAAACTTTTCACACACAAAAAAATTCTGATACAAAAGTTCTTGTGGGGATGAAAACAACTGAACTACCACTTTAAATTGTCAACAACTACTGGGGAATGAATAGTTTTATCTACCAGGAAGTAAAGAAACTTATTAAGAGAAAATTAGTATTAATCAATCTACTTGTCTAAGCACTAAAGTATGAGATTTTAAGACATTACCTCATTTATCTACTCAACACTGCATTGTTTCCAGTATTATGGTTTTCAGATTTACTGATTAAAAATCTGAGTCCCTGAGCTGAAGTAACTCCCATGGTCAAGTTCACATGGGCTATACAGCAACAGAAGGCTTTAACTCCATGCCTGATTGGTTTTTAAAACTAGTGGGTTTTTTGTTGTTGTTGTTGTTGTTTTTGTTTTTGTTTTGTTTTGTTTTGTTTTGTTTTCTTCTATTTTCTTTTCAAAATGTCTGGTATTGCGTAACAGTGACCTTCAAACATGGGCTGGAACAGAGGGGAAAGATTTTCTGAGTTCATTAGCATGGACAGTTTTCAGGAATCATTTCTGGTTGCAAGTATCAAAATCCTCTAACCTGAAAGTAAAAGTTAATTCCCTTACTGTCACATACGGCTCAAGACATTACTTGTGACATTGTTTTATTTTGTTTTCGTTTTCCCCTTACTTATCATGTAGTTGCCTTGGATACTAACTGGGAATATTAAAACTGGAATAGATTCTAACATTATTGACCTGGAAAAGGAATCAGATGCCACATAGTTCCAAGTTAAAATGCACATCACAAGCCCTAAGTTATGAACTGTGTCTAACTGGCAGTAAATCCTGGGTCCCAGGACTGGTCCTGAGTGTCAGCTGATTAGCTGGAGAGAGTCACAGGATGCAGGGAAACACTTTGCTCAGGTTACTATTGACTACAGAGGGAGTAGTGGAGGGTAGAGATGAGCATCCAAAAGGGAGAGGTTCAGAGGGCCCATTGTGAGGGAAAGGAGCATGGGGTTTCAGTGCCCACTCTGAATATTTCATTCTCCTAGAGCCTCTACATGCTCAGCGATTCAGAAGCCTTTTGAAATTTGCCCTTTGGACTTGATGGAGGCACCATCATGTAGGCATGACTGATTAAACCATTGGCCACTAGTGAACAAATCTACCTTTAGTACAGTGTTTTTTAACTCTCCATATTCTGCCATTATAATACAGTTCCTCATGTTCTAGGAACCCCCAACCAGAAAGTTATTTTCATTGATACTTCACAACTGTAATTTTGCTACTGTTAGGAATTTTAAATATCTAATATGAAGAATATCTGATAGGAAACCCCTGTGAAAGGGCCATTCAATACCCAAAGAGGTCTTGATCCACAGGTTGAGAACCTTTGCTTTACTAACTTCTCCCATCCTGGCCTGAAAGCTCTAATCCTCTAATTTGTTCTTGGTTCCCCTGGTAACAAGACCTCAGCCTGTCTATCCAGGAGTCATGGCCGTCAGCCATATCAGCATAAAAAAGACAATTATCCAATCCTAAATTCTACAAGTATTAGAATCTGTAAGGTTACAACAGGGCAGAGATCATACGTGTTTCTTCTAACACAGAATCACCATTTAAAACATAGTAGCATTATCATTTTTAGTGTAGAGAGATCCAAATCCCTAAATTTGTCATACAGCATTGTCCCCAGGGAATTTTCATGGAAGACTTAAAAGTTACACATTAGATTGTCATGAATTGGGGTCAAACTACTATTACAAGAAAAATAATTTAATTAATTATTTATAAATTTCAAATTTTTATCATCTTTTCTCTTGTAGAAGAAACTTTTTTAACTATATTTTATTTAAATGAGATTAAGTCTCTGCTTTGTCATTTCTTATCAGCTTTCCCTCATGTAGTTGCAGGACTTATCAAGAATGACCAATATACTTTGATAAATCATGTACTGAGGTGGTGGCCATTTTCTCTTGTTCTCACTATTAAGTTTTATTAAGTTCTCAATCATTTTAGCAAAAGCTAATACTTGTTTATGTGTGCATAAACCACTTGGAGAAAAAGCTACATCCATATTCTTAAGCAATATGTTCCTTATAAAATTATATTTCTATTTTTAATAATGGACATTTGATTTTTTTTTAGTTAGATTGCATGGTCAACTGTATACAAGTAATATTTGAAATAATAAATCTGTGATGGTTTGAATAATAAAAGTCCCCATAGACTCATCTATTTGAATGCTGGTTCAATAGGGAACAGCATTACTTGAGAGGGATTAAGAGGTGTGGCCTCGTGGGAGTAGGTGTGGCCTCGTGGGAGTAGGTGTGGCCTCGTGGGAGGAAGTGTGTCACTGGGGGTGGGCTTTGGAGTTTCAAAAGCTCAAGCAAGTTCAGAGTCTCTCTCTTCTGTTGCTTGCAGATCTGAATGTGAACTCTAGGTACTTAGTTCTCCAGTACCATGCCTGCCTACATATTGCCATACTCCCCACCATAATAGTGAACTAAACCTCTGAAACTATAAGCAACCCTCAATTAAATGCTTTCCTTTATAAGAGTTACCATAGCCATGGTGTCTCATCACAGTAGAACATGGACTAAGACAAAAAAAATCCAAAGAAAATATTTTAATTTTAAGAACCTGGAGTAACAGAAATTCAAGCTTTAAAACATTCAAGATACTTTAAATATTCAAAAATAATTTTAGTATAGTAAAGTATACTAGAATATTATGAAACATAAAGATATTATTATTAAAGAAAATATGTATGGTGGGAGTGGAGTGAAAATATGATTCAAAGAAAGAAAGGAAAGAAGTCAAAAGTAACTTTTAAAAAATATTCTTTTGTTCTGAAAAATGAATAGTGATCAGCAGAAGAACAGTATAATGTGTAAAGTCCACTGAATACATTAAAAATGATGAAAGCATTTTAGGTTAACTACCTATATTTAAACTTCGTTAAAAATCACAGCACTTATGACTGTTTAGACACTGCGAAAATGTAGGTGTTAACTTAGAAGTGTGCCAGGGAGCAGAAGCCTCTACAGATTTGGAAAATTGAAGAGACACACTGTTATGGATTGTTTCATGGAGTGGTAGGGTGTGGTGAAGCACTGACTGCCTGGAGTGTCTACAGTCTCTGACCTCATTTGCCTTCCCCTAAGACTCACTCATCCTGGAATTGGGGCAAGTCACCTGACTTCTCCAGGCTCACTCTCCCCATCAGCTCAGCAGCAATAACAGCATGCACTGGGTATACAGATGGAAGAAGAAGAGAATCGTTTTGTGTGATAAAATTAGCATAGCCTTGGTCCACAAACATCTCAATAAAGAGCCACTACTAATATTTGTATTGATGTTGTTCCTATTAGTACAACATTTTAATGGCCAGACTCTGAAAGCTCTGATGTGAATTTACTGCATGTAGGGAGGGGAGACCTGTGTCAGCTCTTTGAATCAAATTTCCTTTATTTAAAAGGCACAAGTTGTCCATTTGCTCAAGTGCAAATCTGTTTCTTGTTTAAAACTCTGGCTTTCCCAACAATTGCCTTTCCAGTCTCTTCCATGGGGACCCCAAGTATTGTCTACAGCCACCTCAGAGGTTTCCTCTCTTTGATCCTGAATTGCTGGACCCCTCACAATTCCCCATCTTCAGTCTCAGAAGTTCTGGCTTCCTTCATCTCTCCCCAGCCAGTATTTCTTCCTTTCAGTTCAGGTTGTTTTCTTCCAACCCCAAGGCCAGTGTAGCCCCCATGCTGCAATCTGAACATAAAAAAAAATTCTTACAAATAAGGAGAATGAGCAACAATTAGAAACTAGCAAGGGGTATGAGCAATCAATTGATAATGAGACCAAATCCTAACCACATGACTATAGTTCCTCTAAGCTAAATCATTATAAATAAGTAAATGTGGATGGAATATATATTGTTTATTTTGTAATTCCATCATTATAGTGTGGAATACCTAGTAATAGAACCTTTACAAAACAAACTGTGCTCATGATTGTAACTGTATAATAAATGCACACAAATTATTTCTTGGTGACAACCTGTCCATGACACCAGGTGGATAGTCAGCTACTGTCAACTGCTTTCAGTGACATACCTTTTCTGGCTTTGGCATTTAGTTCACAGACTAAGAATACCATAGATCCAGCATATGACTCTGAAAGAAAAATGGAAATTTGTCAGCTTTCAAAATTTTTTTTCTTTTCATTGTGTTGTATTAACTGAAGTGTGTGTACACAAAATGAATTTGTGACCATGTCACCATGGAAATAGTTTTCGTTAGAGAAGTTAGTGTTTCAACCTCAGCACATGAGCTATGAGGCTGTGAACAACAGTCTCTAGAAACAGGTCATAGTGTTGCTTGAGATTTATATGATTAGATTTTTTTGTAAATTCATAATGTGACTTGTAAGAAGACATTTGGAAACTTTAAAAAAATAGAAAAATTTCTATTTTTTCCAGCAGAGTGAAAAGATAGAAAATTACCAAAAATAAAGCTAAAAGTGTAGAAAATTTTAGCAAACTAAGTGAAAATTTAAAAAAAGAAAGAAAGAAACATGAGTCCGTAATTAATGAAGTGTAGGATTATGGTATCCATTCTGTTTCAGGGGCTCACTCAGCAAGTTCATGTTTCTGCAGACCTTGAATCTTGGGGTCACAGCTGTTCTTATTAGCCATGTGGGTGGGAGCTGGGAAAGCACCCAGAATATGACAGCATGAGCTGGCTGACTTATCCTTACCTCTGTGTCAGAGGCACTATTGCTATGTTGCTGCGGCTTGCCTCAGAATTGGGGAATCAATTTCAAGATGTTCTGGAAAACAAAGCCTAAGATTCAAGTCATTCGCATCTGAGCTGAGCTCAATGACTTTCTTCTATGATGAAAAGACAAAGTAACTATATGATATAAGGACTTGACCAACCTTACCTTATATCTAGCCAAGGTTAACAATAGTGGTCAGTCATGTCGCATATAGGTACTCAGTACATCGTGATCAAACACTTACTCTTTGTTCTTCTTCTTGAAAAACCATCATGCATATCTCCTCAAAGGGGCCTATTTGATAGCATCATTACTAGAATTTTGGGGTTTCCCACATGGGCTGTAAGATGATAGTGAGAAAACTGGGGCTCCTGCCTGAGGTTCTTAGTCTTGTTAATAAGATAACTTAAGAAGAGGCTTAATTGTAGTAAGCTCAGGGATGATTTTATTAGAGTTTAAAAGAAAAACTCCACAAGACAAGAAAGCCGTCGCTCTTAGTAGCTCCCTGGAGGAGGATAATGGAGGAGAAAAGGAGAACAGGCACACTATTTGAGTACCAGTTACCAGCATGGAGGTTTAACAGGAAAGATTTAGGGCAGTGGTTCTCAACCTTCCTAATGCTGTGATCCCTTAATACAGTTCCTCATGTTGCCATGACTCCCAGCCACAAAACTATATCCGTTGCTATTTCATAACTGTAATTCTGCTACTGTTAGGGGTTGTAATGTAAACATCTGTATTTTCTGATGGTCTTAGATGACCCCTGAGGAAGGGGAACAGTTCAGGAAGCCCCAAATATCAGAAATAAATATACTTACATTAAATAAATAAGTATACTTAGCTTTTGAAAGAAAGAGACAAAGACATGTACAAGGCCCAGGTTTTAGTCCCCAGCTATGCAAAAAACAAACAAAAAACAAAAAACAAAAACGCATGTATGGTCAGATTTCTAACAAAATTGGTATTATACAATTCCAGAAGGTGTAGTCAGAGGTTTTCCTGTATCCCACCCAGCCCCACAGTCCTGCAGCCACTTATAAAATAATCATTCAGAGGCTTAATATTAATTACCAATTTATGGTCATGGCCTATGGCTCAAGTTTCTTGATAGCTAGCTCTTATAGCTAAACTCAGCCCATTTCTATTAATCTATATGTTGCCATGTGTTCTGTGGCTTTACCTGTGTGCCATTACATGCTGCTCCCTGGATGGCAGGATGGTGTCTCCCCTGCCTCTACTTTTCTTCTCCCTGCCCCTCTCTTGGATTTCCTGCCTGCTTCTAAACTACCTTGCTATAGGCCAATACAGCTTTATTTATTAACCAATCAGAGCAACACATATTCATAGCAAAGAGAAAGACATCCCACAGCAGGAAGGTGACACAAAGTTTCCCTAAAGTAATATTGTGTGTGAGAGAAAGAGAGGTGTGTGCACATGCATGTCATGGCAAATACGCAGAGGTCCGAGGACAACCTCCAGGTTGGTTTTCTTTTATTTAAGACAAGGCTCTTTGCTGCTGTCTAAAGAGCTGCGATGGACTGTGGTGTCTCAGCTTCACATCTCCTGGTCCGGCACGCTGGGGTTACAGATGTTCGAGCTCCAGCTCAGGGCTTTCACACGGGTTCTGAGGATCAGAACTCACATCATCAGGCTTTGGGGGGAAACGCTTTTTTGCAATGGAGGCATATCTACTTTGCCCTCTAAAACTGATAATTAAAAATAATAATAATGCAGAAATGGAAGTGTTTTTTGTTGTTGTTTTTGTTTTGGGGTTTTTGTTTTGTTTTGGTTGGGGAGGATTGTTTTTGTTTTTGTTTTTTTTTTTTTTGGTCAGGATAAGCTTTTTCTGAACAAATCATATCCCAAGTTTAGTCAACCTTTTTTTTTTTTTTTTAAATTTTAAAGTAACTTGCCACAGGTGTTCCTCTCACTGTGCCCCTGGACATATTAAACACATTCCCTGCTGAAGACCTGCAGTTTCCTTTTTCACCCAGCAGTACTGTGGGGCTGTGTGGAAGAGTCATTAATCAGGCCACTGTTGATTTAGTTGTGTGCACTAGCTGCAAGGTCATTTATCATTACAAGTTTCTGTCATGGCTCCCTTCTCATTCATTTCCTGGATATTTCCTTGCCTCTGACAGCTCAATAATTGATTTTCACTTTCTTTAGTATAAAAGAGGTGGATGAAGGTTTTTGTTGTTCACACTCTGGTACTCTCTGGATGATATTGTGAATGAAGATAATGTTAGCGAAAACTTGAAATGCTGTTTGTTGGCTTGTTTAAAATGTTTAAAAATACTGAACAATAATTTACATTTGAATTATAGCTATTTCCAACACTGTCATTGAAATTGAATTCATTGATTAAAAAGCTAAATTACCATCATATAATTCTGTTGTTATATTCTTGTTTAATGCAGAAGGAGGGTAAGATTCAGATTTTTCTTATTGGTTATATTCATAATTCTAAAATGTGTAGAACTGTGATTAATAACTTTTATCACACAAGCTTTATATCCCTGAGCTTAAATTTATATTTGATAAGATTCTTGATTGGTACACTAAAAACCAATTCCTGCCATTGATCAACTCACTCAAAATGTGATGAATAATTTTAAATTGAACTAAAATATTGTAATAAGAGCATAAATACTATTTATCTTTACTTTAATAATAAGTGTACATAGTTCTATTCTCCAGGCATCAGAAAACACAGCCATGAAGTGCCTAAAACATTTTTAAGTATTATATTTATCTTGTTAATTAAACCTTGGAGCTCTAAGTTCCTGGAAGGAAAGGAAACTTGGAGATCAGTTCCTGCTTTGCTTCACACACAACTGAGTGGAACCTTCCTGCTCCCACTGGAACTTTTCCAGTGAAAGGTTGGTCAGCGTCTTCCAAGTAGTTATTCTGTGATGAGACAACGTGATAGACACAGATTCCTTCATTCTACTAAATCCAAATCTGTCCCCTTATAATTGATCATTTTCCTCACCCCTAGTAATTAGGCCTTGAAACATGAAACAGTGTGTTTGAGGCTCATATGGACTAGTCTGTTATTTTTCTTTTTCTTTTGGGCCAGAGTATAACTAAGTTGTACAGGTTGCCCTTGGTCTTGTTCTGCAGCTCCAGCAGGCCTTAAACTTGCAATCCTCCTATCTCAGGTCCCAAGTAGCTGGAGTGATGTCTCTATCACCAGGCTCAGCTCATGTGGACAATCTGTAAATGACTATCTTTATCCCCATCTTATTTCAAACACATTGACTACATCATTCCCCAATTCAGGTATTGCCAACAGGGCTCCTTTGCCTACAAAAATAAAATTGAATTGATCTGATTTAATTGAAACTCGACAATACTTAACTAAAACATTCACATTAATTTTTATTGCTATCTTATTATCTCTTTTATATTTTATTTTATTTACAGATATGTCAGTTAACTTGTGTTACACAGTGATATCTTTGACGGTACAATCTCTTGATAATTTTGTATTAATAAATTTTCTGTCTTCCATGATATACTGTATTACTCACTAATCAAACAATAAATTTTGCCATCAAAAGTGGACATTTTCTGGGTGACTTTGATCAGAATAGAGAAAAATAGAACCATCTCTTTCAATGTCTTAGCAATGAGGATGAAATATGCATGTGCCAAGGTGGATACATGTGCCGCCATCAAGGGACAACTGGCAGAAAATTGCCTTTACCCACTCAGCTGTCTTGCTGGCCCAATGCCTTTAACTCTTGATTTCTTTTGAAGCTGCCAAATATTTTTCTTAGTGTTTTACCAGCAAAATCATTCTGCAAGTGCATGCTGACCTTGCAGTCAACTCTAACTGCCAAACCTTTTCACATGGGTTGCTGCTAATCCTGCACATGTGAGGTTAATTTGTTTTGAACAAAAAAATATGAAGCTTTATGTTATAGTTTCTTGAATTCCTCCTTGGTGTTTTTCTGGCTCATGCTTTCAGCCTACTGAGAATATTTTCAGTCCTGATTCCAACATATCTCTAATGAGTTCTCCTTCCTATTTTTGTGTCATCTAACTGTTCAGTATTCATGTTCTATCTGTCTTAATTCAAGTGTTAGCCAAATGTTAAGCATGTTCCCGGTCAAGGATAATTCCATAGAAATGAAGCAGAGAGGGATATTCTTTCAGATGGTGGACTTTTAAGTATCAAATGTTTGTTGTACAGTCAGTATAGTAAATATGGTGACACATGATAACTATAACAAGGTTCATTCTCCTGCCAAATTTCACAAAAGACTTTAAAAATGTCTTACAGAAGTCACAGAATATGCTATAAAATAAATTGTATTTTTTTGTCCATATAATGTTACTTCATTGCATGTTTTCATAGCTGACTATTTGGTATTGGGTGACTAATTGGTGCTCTCTTCGCTGAAAAAGACAATGTCTTCCATTCTCAGAATTCTATATCTGCCTATAGTTCTAGGTCTAGGGTTGAGGCCTCATGAGCTTTCCCTTCCCATGTTTGAATGTCTAGTGGTATAACCCTTGTCCAGGTCATGTTTAGAAGGCCATGTTGGTGAGACCTCATGACTACAGTTTCATTTTCTTTTGCCTTCTACAATCCTTCTGGCACCTCTTCTTCAGCTTTGTTTTGTGGATGTATCAGTTGGGACTGGGCTCATAACTCCATATTTATCAGTTCTGATTTTCTATAATTATCTCTGTTGCAAAGAGATTGCCTTGATGAGGAGAGGGGTGAGACCTGCATGTATCTGTGGGCATGATATCTATGAACTACAACAATGACCAGCATGCACAATAACTCTAAGCATGTAGTAGTGGCTCACAAACCTTGGTGGTAACTGAAGCTCTTTAACTTAGACTTAAGACCCACTCAACAAGAGGGGAATCATGCTTGGCACTCAAAACCTAGCTAACTGTTCAGGCTAGTGAAGTCATGAATCTTGGAGGAGAACCTACAGCTGCCACATTACCGAACCAGTAGAACCCCTTTCAATACTTATTCATCATAGTCATTGGATATATGAAATTGACTAGATATCTCTTGAGTTCTAGGTTTTTGCTAGCTGTAGCACACAATTTAACTCTTTTGAATGCTGTCAGGTAAAATCACTATTATCCTAAAAATAAAGATGAGAAAACAGCCTCAATTGGTAAAATATTTGTCACAATTTTTAGAACTATCAAGTATCAGGATGCTACCTCTAATTCAAGCCTCAGAAATTACAGCACCCCCTCTTCTCCTGGCTCTGCCTCATTCTCCACAATTTTCTATAGCAAGTCCCCCCAGCTCCAGCTCCATTATCTACATCCCAAATCTAATCTCTCCTTTCCCTGTCAATATCTCAATGTTCCATCATCTTCCCTCTGAACTGTGCAATAGCAACCTACCAGTTCACTGCATTTCCACTGCAGTCAATGCTCTATGAAATGCCTGTGGTCAGTTTTGGAATAAGCCACTCCCACCGGCTTTCCATTGCAGGGATATAAATTTTAAACCCATTGTTATGGACTAATCGGAAAGTGTCTTCTTTTTATCTCTCCAGTCCACCCTGTCTTACTTTCCTTTTCTCCCACTCTTATAGACACATTGGGCTTTCTTGATATTTCCTTGATATCACCAAGTGAACTTCATCCTAGAATGTGACTCCAGGACATCTTTATGCAACTGGTTTAGCCCATTTCAAATATACCCTCTTCAAAGCCTTATCCTTTTAAATGGTATTGCCTCTTCCCAGGTGCTCTTTGATATTTAATTTACTCAGTGTTTCATATTAAATTAAAATGAATATATTTATTGATGATGTCTTTTATAAGAATATTTTAACAAAATATTTTATTGCTGGATTTCCTAAACTTAGTTGGTCAAGGCAACCAATAGACTTGGAAAATACCAATTAAATCAATGAGCTAGTCTGAGTCCTTTAATAAAGAGTCTAATATAAACATTTCTTTAAAAAATCCCACTTAACTTAGATCTGAGTTACATATGGAGTGACAGACTACTACAAGAAAAGGGGAATGTAGAAATGGTTGAAAAAGAATTTGTGACTAAAACCTCTCACTTTCTATCAAACTCAGAAATGAAATGAAACTAAAACCACATAAAGGAGGAGGGCCCCTTCATGGCCTTTACACACCATGGCAAGGAGGAGGGCCCCTTCACAGCCTTCACACATCATGGCAAGGAGGAGGACTTCTTCACAGCCTTCACACACCATGGCAAGGAGGAGGACTTCTTCACAGCCTTCACACACCATGGCAAGGAGGAGGGCCCCTTCACAGCCTTCACACATCATGGCAAGGAGGAGGGCCCCTTCACAGCCTTCACACATCATGGCAAGGAGGAGGGCCCCTTCACAGCCTTCACACATCATGGCAAGGAGGAGGACTTCTTCACAGCCTTCACACACCATGGCAAGGAGGAGGACTTCTTCACAGCCTTCACACACCATGGCAAGGAGGAGGGCCCCTTCACAGCCTTCACACATCATGGCAAGGAGGAGGGCCCCTTCACAGCCTTCACACACCATGGCAAGGAGGAGGGCCCCTTCACATCATAGCAGTGATTTTAAATTTCAGGGTGTTTCCATTCACTTCAAAGGAGTTCAGTACCAGGAGCAGTAGTTAGCAGGATGGCATGCTGGCAAAGATTTGGAGCACTGCTTTATTCTCATAAAGCATCACTGTAAACTTTCCTCCAGTAAACTGTGAAAGTTCACCAGTAAGGCAGAGGTTGTGTGATGACAGCATTACTCTCAATGGCAACAGCTCTCTGTGATTCTCTGTTATACTGATTTAAGGAACTAGCAGACCCATACACTGTAACTCCAGGAATTAAAAAGAAAATTACTTGCATCATATGTACACCTTATAGGCTTAAATGTTTCTAAATATTCATAACTCTTAGACATAATTTTATAGCCATGAAACTTCCACATATTACAAAATAAGATTTACAACTAGGGCTTACTTGATAAAGTAATAATTTTACTTCCATTAGAAAGCTTTAAGCAGGAAAGCGTGAACACTTTTTAACTAAATCATTATTTCAAAATATGCTAAATGTATATTTGCTTCTGAACATTTGCTCTGGTTTTTGTTCCTGGCAGAGTTTTTCCTCTTTTGGCCAAATTGTTGGAATACCTCAAGTTCCAATTCAAAAGTCACCTTATGATGATTTCTCTGCACCCTCTTCCAGAGAACATGCAAGGTCAGAGTTAATTACTCTCTAACAACCAAATCCTTCTCTGTGCCTCTATTAGAGTCCTTATCCTTAATTTCTGATCTCCAACTCTTGACAGTCTAGTGTGGGGTAACAAATACACAGTGTGCTTAACTCCATTACTGTCTTCAGAACTTTCACCAGCCTCGGGGACACAATATATTCCCATCCCTGCTCACCTTTGTTTCTGTACGTATTCAACCAACATAATGAACAAAGAACTGGTTAAGCAATATTTTAGTTGTGAAGATGCAAGCATCATTAGGACAAGCTCTCCTGTATGCTAATGAGAAAAAGAATGGAGATTTTTTAGATAAAGCAAGTAAGAAAATAAAATAGTCCAGAGGAAATAGAGGAGAGTGAACAGTAAGGAAACCTGCCACAAGCTTCAGAGTTCAGGGGACATGGAAATGTATTAGGAAAGCTATAATTTGTTTTTAAATGTAAAGGCAAGACAACCCCCTCAAAAACAAAACAAAACAAAAAGAAAAACAACAATCCTATCCATCTCCTGGGCAGAGTATTTCAGCTGGAAAGGCCAGTCAATAAAAACACTCGAGAATAATAAACTTGAAAACCAGAAGGATTCTACCAATATTAGTCAATGTAGATTTTGAGTAAGGAAATATTTCCAGGTATAAAGCAACTAAAGGGTTTACAAAGGACTCAGACAAAACATAAAAACAAACAAACAAACAAAAACAACAAAAACAAACCTGTTGTGTTATTCCAGGGAAAAGTAGAACTGTTAGAACTCAAAGAGGAAACCGGCTTCCCTTCCCCTTTGGAGAAAGGTGGACTGTTAACAAAATGGAAGCCTTTGCTCAATTCATCACAATAAATAACTGGGGGGGGGGGAGGGGGGTCTATGCAATCTTGAAATGGTTACAAACTGTGGTGGTATTGTAAGTAAGCGTGGTAGTCATCCCTTCAAGACCACATCTCCTGGATCCTGGGCCAGGATTGGAGGGATATCAATTATAAGGCTCACTGTAGGTCTTGATTTCTGTTGATGCCTTTCCCTGCTCTCCTGCATCCATACTGACAAGGGGTTAAACTGCTCCGTGGCAGCCTGTTCAGAAGGCATCTTGACATGTCTGTGAAGTGGCTCTCTGTGGCTGTGTTCCTTGAAGACGTAAAGGAAGCTGCTACAGTTACAGAGCATGGAAGAGATTAATTGGAATTTCCAGGGATACCCTTTTCAAAGTTGATGGGCTGAAGTGTGGAGACAACTGCTTGTCTGCCCCATGTCAGCACTGTTGGCAGTTGAGGAGGAGTCCCTGCCGAGAGGTTGTCTCACATCCCTATGTATGTATGACAGTAATACAGGGGGAAAGAGGGCAAATTGCCCTGACTTGAGAACACTGGTCTGAAAGCTGATGGAGCCATGACCAGAAGGACCTTTGAGCTCCTTTATTAGCAAGAATCAAAACATACCTTCTAAAACTGTTTTACTTTATCATCATGAAATAAATGTATGTATCTATAGCAATTACAGAGACTGGGTGTTTCTTAGTGACATCTTGATTCAGGTTGCAGAAGATACGAGCTTCAGACCACTTGCGCTCAGGAGCTTTGAGGGAGTCCTGAGGCCCAACACACTAAGTAACCTTGGAACAGCATCACTGAAAACCTCTTAACCTCTGCACATTCCGTCCAGTGACCAGTTGATTCTCTTCTGTATTAAGAAACTGTAGTTCCTGTCTGTGGTGCAGTAGGAAAGAAAGGATCGCCAGAGAAAATGCAGTGACCCCAGCGTTCAGCCCAGCCCAAATAAACACTTCTATTTCCTTTCCTTTTCTAAAACAAACAGGACTTAACCGAAAGTTTATCTTTTCTTCTTTTGGAATTCTATTTTGGTGCTCACATCACACAGAAGTGAAATGTGAGGGAACAAGCCAGCCTCAGTAGAGGGAACATACGGCATTTATTACAAACGAATTCCAGATAATTAGTGGAAGAGATCATGAAATGTTCAGAGGGGGAAAAAAAGAGCTGTGTTTTAAACAGGAGGGGGTCTGAACCATTAGTGGGTAATCTGCACGGGTTTGGTTAATCCCCTGAGGCTCCCTTTACAGGTGGTTCATATTTCTAAGCAGTGAAGTATGCGAGATGAATGGAAAATTTCTCCTTAACATTTTCCACTACCCAGTCTTTGCATGAAAAACCCCACACCAGACCTGGCAGCTGGTTTATTATAACATCTAATTTACAGACATATCATCATTGGGTTATTCCCACCCCTTGTTACGTGCCATAGATTTTCCTTTGTGCAATTCTGTGGTATAGATTTTTTTTTAACTAAAAAAAAAAAATTTACAACTACTTTAAAATATATACTGAGAAGCTTCATTTGAGTTTAGGCGTGCTAGCACACTTGAGTCAACATTTATGTTTATTGGTTGGAAAGGGTAATTTCATATTTTAAAGGAAAAAGTTATGTGTATTTCACCTATGAACTAGGTGTACTTGTGCAGACTGTAACAGGAGGATCCTAAGGTAGAGAGACCAGCCTGAACGATATAGTTAGTGAGTTCCAGGCTTGTCTGAGACACACAATGAGACCCCATCTTAAAAATAAGTTATGAAACACTTCTTATCTCTGCCAATCGAGGAAGCAGAGATGCATTAGAAAACGGTGGGCTCTTTTCCTTAGATCTGACTCTCCAATTCTGAAAGACTGTGAAGTAAAATGCTTTTCATTCCTTCATTCTGATAGATATTGTAAACAATAATTTAAATGAGATATAATGGCCAGTGTAAAAATATACATAAACCAAAAGCCAAAACAAATTAAAACACAAGTGATGTTTTGCTCATGTGTGCACCGAAGAAAAGCATATTTCACTAGCAATGTCATTGTTGGTATTCAAATTACACTTGTATAAATTCTCAGTCTCCAAGGCTTTGACAAGCTGTGGGTCTGTTGGTGAAGCTGGTTTAAACACCAGGCTCTTTTTTCCCCTCTGGTTTCTTCTTTCCAAAAGCCATACCTTTCAGCCTAACATTTCCTGAATGTATTTCCTGATGTGAGTTTATCAAAAGCTGCTTCTTCAGTCTTGCAGTATGTTTAAATCTGTCCGTCCACTTACTTCTCTGCAGATTTGAATGCAGGGTGGCTCTGAACCTGCAGAGGAGACTCAAATCTCACAGAGGTGGGATGTGCATAAAGCTTCAAAGGTTCTTGACATGTTTGATGGACAGGAAATATAATACAGATGTGTCAGTGTGTAAACTTTTTACATTATTTGCTCTCTCTCTCTCTCTCTCTCGTGTGTGTGTGTGTGTGTGTGTGTGTGTGTGTGTGTGTGTGTGTGTTGGTCACATCAAAATAAAGTTTTTAAGCCTTTTATTAAAAATGTGGAGAATTAGGATAACAGCCTGTTGCTGCCCCAGTTCCCAGTGGTGCAGTGATCTGACTGAACCCTCATCCCAGGCTCCAGTCTCTTTCCCTTTGAAACCCATTCTCTGCATACTCATCAGAGTCCCAGACTGTGACACAAATGGTTGTATCTCAGTCTTCTACCTTAATAGATTACAGTTGGCTCTCCTTTATTTCTAGCACAGAGGCCAAACTGCATGATCCGACAAGCAGTGCATTCCTCACTGGAAATTCCTATTCTCTCTGCAATTTCATTTTCTCCCCCCGCTTTTTTTTTCAATCTGTACTTAAGCCCCAGGTGCTAACCATTCTCAACTACATCCTGGCATTTTATCTTGTCCTGTAATAATAACTACCACTGTGTGAAGTACTTTTCTGTGCATAATTCCTTTGAATGGCCGCTATTCTTTGAAGCAGATATTATTATCCTTATTTTATAGATGTGAGAACACTGTGGTGCCGAGTAATTATGAAACTTCAAAGATGATGTTGATCACAAGTGTCAGGTAGGTAGAGCTCAGGTGTCAAGCCCTGGCAGTTTGATTCAGTGGTTCATACCTTCCTCTTGCTGTCAGCCACATGTCTAGCACACCTGGGTTCTTCTTCAGCATTGAGCTTAAGTATCTAGTTTAAGTAACGAGTTCTATTTTGATGTCCTCAGTACACATTAGTTTTTTAAGTCCTTTAAATAGCCCTGAAATCATACATACAAGTAACGTTATATGGGCTCAACAGGTTATAATTATAAACATATCTGTATATGCATATATGCATGCAATAAGAATTGATGAAAAAAAGTAGCTATGCATTTGAAAGAGAGCATAGAGGGATGCATGTGTGGGCTGGAGGGACGGAAGGGAAGGGAGAAATGTTATAATTATAATACAATCTCAAAAGTAAACAAAACAGAAAACTATTCTTCAAATTTTACAATTATAATATTGTACTACTGTACACACTGCTTTTAATAATTTATGTGGCTTCTTTGCACTTGGACTATGTTCAAAATATTAAAAAAACATATCCCCTAGAATTGTGTTTTACTTAATGAATACAGAGATAAATGAACACACATTAATAAAATGTACATATCCTTCCATTGAATTAAATTCATTATAAAAGTCAGAGAAAATTTGGATGAGAGAATGAGAAGTAATTTCAATTCTTTCTGTCCTTTTGGTTTATTTTCTTAGGAAAGTTCTTTTTTTCTTAGGAGGGAAAAAAGAAGAGCCTACCATGAATTACTTAGATAACCTCAAAATTTAAGATTCTAAATTTTAGAAGCTAAAATAAAAATAATAAATCTTTATACATATAAAGTAATAACTGAAATTAAGAATGATGTTCTGTTTAATTTTTTAAAGTAATGTTTTTTAAGTGAGATGTGGAAGGTGCTAAATAAGAATTGAATATACTAAAATACTTAGCTTTCCCCTGTGGTGATTAAATACCATGCTGTAGAAGAGTTATATTCTTTTCTTTTCTGTGAGGCCTTCCAGTCAGGAGCGGAGGGGAACTAGGCTAAATTTCCCAAGTAACAGTGAATTGGTAGACATAGCTGATAAAGGTACAACCTTAAAATTTTGGTGGGAGCAGCTTCAACAATGGCCTTGTTTCATCTTGCCAATGTGGGTGATTTTTTTGGATAAATAGTTTCTGGCTTAAAATGTACACAGCACCATAGATCAAAGTCAGTCCTTTGAACAGCATCCAGAAACACCCTGGTAGCCAGTGCAAGCCATAGTACACAGATGTTAATATGATCCATCTGCCTGAGACCCTTGAGCATGCAGGCTGCTGCTGCATTTTGTAGTAGCGGAAATGATCTTGGGGTTCTCACAATACTTTTCCATGGATCTCTTTGGTGTCATGCTCTAGAAAATGCACAAATTATGGATGAAGTAATTTGGGAGAAAAAGGGAATTTGTAACATCTATGTAAATTGTTGAAGAAGAGATATTGTTCATTTGACTTACTGTGTTCAATTGCAAAGAACATAGGATTTAATGCTAAGTAGTTGTTACACATGATAGATACATACCTGTATCTAAAAATATATGTTCCTCTGTTGAACAAAAATTTTGAGTCTTGACATTACAGTCATATATTACAGTGGTGTCTGCATGCTTGTGTGGGTCACCAAATCTGTTACTTTGCCTCCTCTCTTCAAATATGCATGTTTAGCCAGCTACCTTTTTTTTGTCCCAAACTAAATATTTTTTTAACATATGTTATGTGTGCATGTGTGTGTGTGTGTGTGTGTGTGTGTGTGTGTGTGTGTGTTGATGCCTATAACCAATATCTTGCTCTTCCATACAATCCCTTATTTCCTTGAGACAGAGTTCCTCATTGAACTTGGAATTCCCTGTTTCAGCTACACTGGCTGGCCAGCAAGCTTTGGAAATCCTCCTGCCTCCACCCCAGAGCTACGGATGCAGACCTGCTCTGCTGCTCTCACAGTGAATGTTAGGCACCTGAACTCGGTATTCTTGCTTGTGCAGCAAGCAATCTACCCTTGAGACATCTCCACAGCCCCCCAAACACAGTCTCTGAATGATGATGTCCAAACAATCAAGGAGTGACAAACTATGTGTAAGCCTGGGCATATTAGCCTTTTCCAGAAAATTAAGTAAGAATTCTCAAAACCAGAAATTCCACAATCAACTACTCTGGGCATGCTAAATTTAAGCAAGCGTGGTGACATAGTAACTGTTAACTCTTGCCCTTGTTTTACTGCCTTGGTTAATGTGGTTTTGGTTGTCCCCTCACTTCAAAGATTCAATCTATGGAGAACTCTAAATTGTTTATCTCCATGCTTTTCCTAGTTATCCAGAATCCTAGATGTCTCTTACCCATGCTTTCTTTGTCCAAAGCAATCCCAGTATCATGTGGCAAATGAAGGATTGGATTTCCTTCTACAATTCTCAAAACTCTCACCTTCCATACTCAGCAAGGTCTGCTAGTATGAAAGACCATCTGCACATGTTAGGAATTGGGCTTGATGACTGGCTGGCATGTAAATTACGTGACCTCCTGATTTATCTTGTCCAGTGTTGACTGACCACCAGGACGCCACAACAATGACCGCAGCTCTAGGATTGTGTCTGTGGCTGGTGTCTGCCTGTTGTCTTGGCACCACATCACTAGTTGTTTCCATTTTTCACCTGTACAGATGCTAGCAAAGAGAGCCATGTTGTCACCTGGATAAAAAGGAAGAGAAGGTGTGGTCTGTGATGGCTCATGCCTGTTGTGCCACCACTTGGAAAGCTGAGACAAAAGGGTTGTTAGGAGTTACTCAATGAGTTCTAGACCAGCTCAGCCTACAGAGTGAGATCCCCATCTCAAAGAAAATAAAGAAACAAAACAATCCAAGCCAATCAAACCACACCAACAAAGTGATCAGGGCCAGTGGAACAGCTTAGTGGGTAAAGCTGACGTCCTGAATATAGTCTTAGAGAACAGGTGCAAAGAGAGAATTAACTCCCCGTAGTTATCCTCTGATAGCATGTGTTTGCCAGTGCATATGGACACATACACAATAATAATAATAATAATAATAATAATAAGAAGAAGAAGAAGAAGAAGAAGAAGAAGAATGAATGAATGAAAGCAAAACTGAAAAAGCAAAAACAAATGATAAAAACAAAAATCAAACAAATAAAAATGACAAAATAGCCGAACAAGAGAGAGCACATGAGAAGTGCAAATATCAGCTATTTTTCATAGACAAGAGATGTATGATCATAACGAGTGATTGAAAAAAAGAATTCACATTCTTCCTATCCTCAGGTGGATTTTGTCAAGGAGATCTAATGCACTCAGGGTGGTGCGGCCCTAGACCACAGTGTGTTGAGTTAACTTTCCAGACACAAGCCCACATGCTGACTCCGGACTTTACCTTTGCTGCTTTTCTTACTTGCTGCAGACCGGTTCCTGGTCACAAACCCTAACAGCTCTTTTGTATGGTAAATCTTAGAGAGTGCTTCCCCACTTTGGTTACTGAGAAGGCTCAGAGGTTTCTAACTCAGAGCAAAGAGGGAAACAGGGGGGCGGGGGGGGGGGGTGTCTTCTGCTAGAAAAGCCCATGATAGGTTAATCCCTTCTCTACACCAATATCAAGCAGCTTTGGAGATTTAAGAGGTGAGGTGAGAGTTCAGAAGGGAGATTAATTATGATTCTTTTCAGTCTGTTCAGGATTTCGTATGAGGTCAAACTCAAAGGAACAGTGAAATCAGAAAGAATCAAAATCTCGGCTCTTATTTATATAATATGAAAGACACAAATGCCTTTGCCTGAGAGTTAATCCCCAAATCCAGCCTAATATATAGGAAAATTGCCCTCTGAGGCAGTTGTGGTCATCTTGATAGTTGTTTCCCATCCCTCTCTATTTTTCTTGTCAATAGAATAATCCATCCATCGCTGGGGTAGTAGAGTCAAGGATGTAACAGAAAAGAGTCCTCACTGTTTGTCCCTGGTACCACATGGACAATCTAACAAGTTGTTGACACAGTAACCCATTTGTGTGTGTGTGTGTGTGTGTGTGGTGTTTGACTTACTGTTTTTCAACACTTTTGTTTAGAGCACAGCCCATTTTATGGTTAACAAATGAGCAAGTCTAGGTCTCTGGCCTGGGCTTTGAGAAGACCATAGCTCTCTTTTTTGATTGTCCTCTCAGTATCTCAGTATGTTGAAATTGTCCTGCAGACCCCAGGACATGACATTGAATTGGCTCTGTAAGTGACAGGGATCCCTCTGCCTCAATAATATCCTTGCAGCAATGGAGCTGAAGAAATTTGACAATGATGAGCAGCTAAGCTGCTCAGTGGAGACCTTGTTTAGGAAAAGCATGAAAGAAGGAGGGAGGAGGTAGAAGATCTGGAAATCAGTGCTATGCACCAAAGGTGATTCTGTGCTTCTTGGTTTGATATCCTTGCTCTCCATGCTGGTCCCTCAGCATCTCAGAGCTACGGTCTGTCAGAAGACCGAATTGCACTGTAGTCCAGTGGCCCAGCTTTGGAGTGCCAAGTCCTTCAATTCTCCCACCCTCACTTTTCTGAGTTTCTTCATGTTCCTAAATTACAGTTTCTATATTTTAAAAATTGGGAAACTGCTGAGTTGATCAAATTCCATATTACTCATAAAAATCACTCAGAATCCAGAGGACACTGACTGCATATCCCCGTCCCATTTTTCTGGAAAGCTTCAGGCGATCAGTTTAAAGCATTTGGCAAAAGTACCTTGAGGATATTTCTGCTGAGTCCCCAGCAGAATGAAACCATATTGCTTTTCTATGATTTGTGACCTAGGAGACTTAGGAGCATTGCATAAGACAAAGAGGAATTCTCCTCTCTAGCTGATGGGCCTATAGGGAAGAACAGAAAGGCATGTCTCCTAAACTGCAGCCGGTAGACATGACAAAGAAACTAGATCTGTGTTAGATTTATGTCCTATCATAACTACATTACAGCTGAGATACCAGAGGTTTTTTTCATGTGAAATGTTTATGCTTTTGAAATGCTTAATGATCTTTCTTTAATAAAATAAAAAGGATGTCAACCTGGCGAAAAATAACAAACTGTCCAAAAAGAAACGTGTGAAATATGTCTTGTGGGTGCACAGTTCACAATGTTTCCTGTCATTCATCCAAATATTTCTTTATTGAGAGATACTGAAGAGAAATAGATGACTAGGATATTCATGTTCATAGCTTCCTGACTCACAGAGCCTTTGTTCTTTCGTGTTACAGACTGAGATTCAGGGACAAGAAAACAGGATGCCAGTATTCTCAGAGTTTTCAAAATTAGGACATTTTAAACTTAGTCTCACAGTCTCTTACTCTGTAATTTGAATAGCTAAAATTGTTGTTTAAAGGACAAAATAAGCTAAGTTCAGCAGTTAAGTTCTTTAGAAGTCTAAATAACTTATTCCTATAGGAATATTCAATTAAAAAATATATAAGTTAAAATTCAGTTCTCCCACTAGGGTAACATCCCTCATGGAGTCACCTGTAGACACCACCCATTTAAAGAATTATTTTGTATTGAAAATGTGTGAGACTCTGAGAGAGCACCAAAAAGACAAACACAAAGTGTGCTACGTATCCTTTGTCTTTCAGGTTGTGAGCCCAGCTTCTAAGGGCTAAACCATCTTTTCCCTTTCTTGTCCTCCTGACACCCCCCTACCACTGCTTTCCCTCTTCTGGGTGTGGAGTCCCTCAACAGTGGTACTGTGGTGATGTTTTATTTGTGCAACCCAGTAAAGTTTATCCGAGCACCAAAGGAAAAAGGCAGCCACTATAGTAAACAAAGAGACCAGGTAGCGGTAGCACACGCCTTTAATCCTAGCATTTGAGAGACAGAGTCATCCAGATCTCTGTGGGTTCAAGGCCACACTGGGAACAGAGCCAGTCATGGTGGTACATACCTTAAATTCCAACTTAACTGTAGAGGTCTGGAGGACTGCATACACAGACAGGAAGTGACAGAGCTGGGCAGGAAGAGGAAGTGATGTAGCTAGGTGGAGAGAGGAAATGAGCTGGTAGAACGAAAAGGCATATAGGTGTGGCTGTATAGGAAGTGGCTCTCTTTGGAGACTGAGGTGTCGGTGAGTTGAGCTTGGCTGTGGCTTTTCCTATTCCTCTGATCTCTCAGGTTTTCACCTCTATATCTGGCTTTGGGTTTTTTATTAATAAGACCATTTAGCAATTTGTCTTACATGGTACTCAGCCTTCTTTCTACTCATTTATGCTTCCACACTCATTACACTGAGAAGCAAATAGTACGTTGGCCGTTTACAACTGGACACAGAAGGTGTAAGGCATCCTTTCATTTCTAGAAGAGTTTCAGGAAGTTTGAGAGTAAGAGATAAGAATTTTAGTCCTTGAAATGACTCAGCTTTTTGGTTGCAGAAGTACAGGAGGTCTTCTCAGGACCTGGAGATAGTCTGTGTTGGCTACTAAACTGCACCTGCACTGGCTTGTGCTACATAGGACAACTTTAAAGGGAATTCCTCTGGAATGCAAAAGCCATTAATAGCAAAGAAGAATTAGATTTGTATTCTACATATTGGCTCCTCTTTCCAGTACTAATACATGTAGTATTACATTTGGGCTAGGGGCTACTCAGGCCGCACTCACCTTCAGCTATTTCTTTGGGTCCTTATAGTTGATTTTGTAATTTTTACTACTACAGGGAAATGGTAAGGCCTCCTACTGAGAGTTCCTGTGACTCTGTTATTCTCTCTTCCTCAAAGGAAGTTTACCCATCCCAAGGAACCTGTGCTCCTAAGTAACCCAGGGATGAATGCAGCACATTCTTTATGATGGACCCACATTAACTAAAAGAAAAATTTTTACTTCTTTTCTGCCTGCTCCCTCCAGGGACTTAACCTGATCATAAGTGTGTACTGTTCATCAACCACATGAACAGCACCTGATCTCCCTTTATGTAAGAAGGGAATCCCACTTTGCTTGAACTCACCCCAGAGCCTATATCATGTTGCTGTCTATGGTATTAACTCATCTAATAAAAATATCTTTTCCAAAAAGGCAATCCACTTAAATGTCTCCCCTTGAGCCACAAATTAGAGACCTCACATATAAGATGTGAGTGGTGACTAGAACAGGCCTCCTACCCAAGACCCAACTTGTAGAGGATTGGTTCAACAAAGGAAGCTATCACAAGTGGTCACCAGACCTGTGGAGTCAACAGAACCAGGGGACTTGAGAGAGACATAAATTCTTTGTTCCCATCATATACCTCAGTGAATCAGACTCTCTGGGGATGGGACATAATCATATTTTGTTTTAAAGAGAATCCTAGAGCTAGTCTGGCACATTGTCAAGTTTGAAAACCATGAATTGAAAGATGAAACACTGTGCTTGGCAAGGGAATTGTGGATCGGCTACCATTTACAATCCAAATTGCTTCAAAAGACTTTTAGATGGCTCTTCATGCCTTCAAATACCTATGACCTTAGACACTCCAGATAAACCATTTGTAAATAGGATTCCTGACATTGAGTTCAGAGCTAGGAAGAAATGTAAAGTAATATGATTAAAAAGTTTAAGACATGCTGATGTATCTAAGTACATTAAAACATTGAAAAATGACATACAAAGTATTGGCTCAATGTCAATAATAATTTCCCCATCCATACTAAATGAAACAGAAGGTAGAAACTGACCATGTAAGTAAAGTGACCCCAAGGGAAAGTGAGCAGTCTATTTCTTGGCTAATACCTGAAAAGTCCTTGTAACCTCATCTTTGCTAGAGGCCAGAGATGCCCAGAAATGTTTGAGCCAAAATGTTTCTGGGTCTGGGCTTTTGTTTGTTTGTGTTTTTCCTTTAAGAAAAAACAATTCTTTTTCCCTAAAACAGGTTCCTTTGTCTAGAAACCACACTAAGGACTCCATTGTTCCACATCTCTTTCCTCCATCTAGTAAAGCTTGATTACATCCCCAGTAACCATCTCAACTTTACCTATTTGCTGAGATCCCCTCCTATAGGGAGTTCTACTGGCTCCCTCGGCTCTCATTCCCTATTAGCCTTTCATCTCTGAATCTACAATAAACTTCTCTCTAAAACTCACCCTCTCTGTCTCTTTGGTGGCTAAGTTTTTCATAACTTAGCTCCCTAAAAAAGGTTAAATTATTCTCAAAGACATGTGCAATATTTCTATATCATTTCTTTCCTCCCTTCTATGCCTTCTTTTTCATTCTATCTTTCCTTTTTCTTCACATTTCCTGTATAACCTATGTACAAGATTCCTGAATTTTAAATTAATACTGAGTGTTCCAAGTGATTAATTTACACTGCACTCCATTAAATATTGTATTTGGTGGGAAAAGGATGCTTTATTCAGTCCTGAAGGAACATCCACTCACCATACCCATACAATTTTTTATGCATTTGAGTCTAAATGGACTAGAAATATTTGGATTAAATTCTCCTCTGACCTTTTAGAAACACATAGTTTCTAAATTATGGAAAAATTCTTTATCAAAATGATTTTTAGATTTAAGAGGGGAAAGCTGTATGTCCCACTGCTAAAATTAAACAAAATATGTTAGTGCATATCAATTTCAAAACTAAAACTAAATAAAATGTGAATATCCACAAACTGCTGTATTTCCTTTATGAAATGGTCAATAGCTGCTTGAGGTCTTTAAAATTCCACCTTTATGCTCAGCTAGAAAGAAACAGACAAAGCACAAATAGTAATGAATATTAGAAACAATTTTATCTTTATCTATCTAAATAAAGCATGGTAATTTGATATGTAAAGCTGTACTTACATTCTGCTTCCTTTCATAAAGACATAATAGAAAGAATATGTGGTATGGAGTTTAATAGTCTGATATTTGGATAATGGTCATGCTGTTTATTGGCTTCTGAGCATGTTATTTTACCTTGGTTATGACCAGTTTTCTCATAAGTGATACAAGTAGTTAAACTGTGATAAGGATTAATTTTTTTTTTAATTTACTCTGACCTAGTGTTATAAAGAAGAAAAATAGGGGATGGGAGAGATATAACTAATAACTAACAACTAAGGGTGTGTAAAAAGAAACACAGAAGCCTGCTATTCTAGAAGCTTCCATGTCACATGTGTCACTTGGGGTTTAATAGTCTGATCTTGGACTCAGACTATCCTATGAAAAGAGAACATGAAGTTAGGAAGAGGTGAGATGGGATCTCCTAGGAGGAGGTGGGTGGATAACAAGGGTTGTTATGATCAAAATCCAGCATACGCTTGTATGAAGTCTCAAAAATGAAGAGGAGCAAAGTAGAATATATATATATATATATATTCTGAATTAAAGTGAATGTCACAATGAAACCTGTTACTGTGGACACTAATTAAGACATCAAGAAAACGATAGTATATGTACTTTTATATAACACATAAATCAAGCAAGAAAATTTAGTAAGGGTCGTCCACAGACTTTCCTTTGAGGATGGGAATGTAGTGGGTATGATAAATGAAAGAGAATTTTTCGCTTTTTACTTTATTTAGCTGGGTATTCTAAATTTTTAATTGTAGTAATGATTAGTATTCGTTTTATAATTTTGCAAATCATTGACAATAAATATATCAATAAAAACCTTCTGCACTCTGAGTAGAAGAGCAGATACAGATTCAGGAAAACAGGGAGCTTATACATGGGAAATATGATACCCACAGAATACTGATAATGTCTACATCTCTTCTGATGCTTATTTGACACAAAGATGGTGATAAAAGGATGCATATATATTTTTTAAAATTCTAAGTTGGGGGAATGTCTATGAAACGCTCAGAAACTCGTTCTTCTGAATGTGCAAAATTTTTGCTAGAATACAGATAGCCACTCAGGTTTGTTTCAGGAATGACAGGATGGCGTGTTAGAGTATTGCTTTCCCAGATGGTTTATACTTTAAACCATTACAAATGCAGAACATAAAATGTTCAACTTTAAGAATGTGTAAAACAGTAAAATCAGTTTGAAGTAAAATCACCAAATTGTGCTGACATTGAATGCTCCATTAAACTGAGTTAAGGGGCTGTATGCAGTCACATGAAAGGGATTTTCATTATTCATTATTAGTGAGTAGTTCTCACTTTGACAATATTTCTTGTGGTTTAATTGGCTCAAGGATTGCTTGAGAAATGAAAACAGACCAAGTCTCTAATCCTGTTCCTTATCTTTTGTTTATGAGGAGATTTTTATCCCTGTTCCTTCCCTGGATTTCCTGACCTGTCCACTTCTCCTCTACACTCTACCATAGCAGCCATGTATTGTCCTCAAGAGAGTCCACTGAGAAACTGTTTGAGCATCCGCTTAATTTAGTATAGAATCCTTCCATTCATTGAATCCTCAAGAACTCTACGAGTTTTATTTTTTCCATTTTCTTTAAATATTGAAACTACTGTCACATATATATATATAGAGAGAGAGGGCCTAGGTCGGTCCCATGTAGGCTCTCTGGCTGGCTGTCAGTTCAGATTCTTTGAGCTCCTATGAACCCAGGTTAGTGGTTTCTGTGGATTTTCTTGTGATGTCCTTGACCTCCTACACTCCTTCCTTCCTCTCTTCAGCAGGATTGTCCAAGCTCAGCCTAATGTTTGGCTTTATGTCTCTGCATTTGTTTCTATCAGTTACTGGATGAACGCTCTCTGATTACAACTGGGGTAGTCACCAATCTGGTCACAGGAGATGGCCAGTTCAGGCTACATATCCATTGTTGCTACAAGTCTTAACTGGGGTCTTCCTTGTAGATTCCTGAGAGTTTCGCTTGCACAAGGTTTCTATCTGACCCCAAAATGCACCCCACCTTTCCAGTGATCTCTTTCAGTACTCTCGCCCTCCACCCTGTCCCAACCAGATCTCTCATGTTCCCATCCCCATCTGCCCTGAGTCCAGCCACGAGATCTGACAGTAGTGTAGCTTGATCTACTTATGGGCTTCCTGACAGTGGAAGCAGGAGCTGTCCCTAATGCTTTGGCTGATTTTGGAAACCTATTCCTTTTTGGACATCATCATTTAAATATTGTATTTGGGGGGCTGTGGAAATGTCTCAAGGATAAATTGTATAAGAATAAAACTACACTAGAAAACAATGTGCTTCACCACATCTGTTTTCTTTGTCCTGTATATATTTATGTAAAATCTGCTGTGTCCTCTTATTTAATTTTAATGACTCAGGAAATATGTTTTTCATTTTATTTTATTTTGTACATATAATAGACACATGGCATGTATATATTACAAAAGGATCAATTGATAAGATATAAACCATGAAGCATATCACTTAAAAATGCTAAAATAGAGCAATATCATATTTTAAATATGAGTCTTATCATTTATGTTTATCTTAACCTAGATGCTTACAAGAATCTTAAAGTACAACATTTATATGCCAATGAACCGCTTTTCACAATAGTACAGGAGTGATTTTATTACAGCATGAACAAAATATATTTTGCAGAACTATGGTGCTCTTTATAGAAAAGAAATCCTGATTCCAACTGATTCCTGTTATCATGAGAATAATCAAATTGTAGTAATTTTCATTATTAAATAAGTTACGGATAAAATGTGTAGCTAGTGGTTATAAATACATTAAGAATATCAAAAAGGAACCCCCCAAAATTTGATGTATGTAGAGTAAGGTATTGCTTAATTTACTGCTCATGAAAACAGCCAAACACCAGAAAGCATGAGAGATTAGAGAAAGACTAAAAAAATATACTCCAATTTCCTGCCTTGCTCAGTTCTTGGTGTCCTGCCCATGATCCGTTAGTACGGAGAACTAAGAAGCACACAAGTTCAGTCGGTGCTTGCTCTGTGGTGCCCTTCAGGTGTACTGTTGATGCTCCTGGGCACTGCTGCCAGGCTGTGCGAATTAGGAGGACATTGTCGTAAGTGCCTAGAGTTCAGGAGAAAAGCAATGGCAAGAAGAGAGAGGTTCAAATCATACAGCCATTGCTTGGATTACACTGCTTAGAGACTTCTCTGGTTTTATTGGCTTTTATTTTTCTCGTGGTTAATCAGGAAATACTCCAATTGTCTTTGATGATATTTATTCAGTTTTGCAAATAGCATCCTAGATGTGTGGTAGGAAAGATATGAACAAAGCCAATCTTTTATATAGTCTCAAGAAAAAAATTATAACAGAAGATGATCTTTAAGACTAAAATATTATATAATTTTTAGTCCAGAAAGATACGGTTGGAGTTTTGGATGGGATGATCTGGCAAAAATGAAACTTTCTGGGAATTAAAGGGCAGGATTAACATTTTGGGATTTTAATATTGAATTTATTTATTTATTTATTTATCTATTTATTTATTTGTTTATTGCTAAGAGAAAAGAGTTCAAAGATTTCTTTTGAAAATTGAAGGTTCAGTAAATATCATACTCTAATTTCCCAAATAATTTTTTATTATATAAAGTTCCCAAAATTAGAAAGTGAAATTTAATCTCTGTTTGAATTCTTTTCTTCTGTATCAATAAAACATTATTTGACAAAGAGAAGCTATGTACTTACAGGAATTTGTGTAGGAGTAGGGGAAAGGAAAAAGATATGGGAGGAAGCTTCATTCTCAATTTTAAAGAAACATGTTCTTGCAGTCCCTCCTCTTTCTCGACAACTGGACTCCTGTAGCTCCACCTGGGGCCTGGCTAAGGATCTCTGCATCCACTTCCTGTAGCAGGAATCTTAAAGAGTTCTTATTAATAAAATCAAACCCAAGGCCAGTTATTGGGGTGAATGCTGGAAGATCAGAGACACAGAACAAGCCACAGCTATCTCACCTTGCTAGTTCCTCAGCTGATCCTGTTTCCTCAGGCTGGAAGCTTCTGAGTCCTCCTCCACATGAATCTCAGCTGAACTGTGTTGCTCCAAAGCCTGAACGCTTATCCAGCCAAATGCTTAACTCACTTAGTTCCTGGTCCTCAGGCCTTATATACCTTTCTCTTTCTGCCCCCACTCCCTGAGATTAAAGGTTGGGTTTCTGGGATTAAAGGCGTGGGTCACCATGTTTAGCTGTTTCTAAAGTGGCCTTGAACTCAGAGATCCGATAGCTCTGCCTCCCAAGTGCTGGGATTAAAGGCGTGTATGACCACCGCCCAACTTCTGCTGTGGCTTACTCTTCCCATTTTCTAGCCACCATTTTTGGCTTTGTTCTAGTGGCTGTCTGTTCTCTGACCCCAGATAAGTTTATTTCAGGAAACACACAATATTTCAGGCAACACAATACCCACCACATTTCCCCTGTTTTTGTCTAAAATTAAAAAAGCTTATAACTAATACATGAAAAATCATATCCAATAAGTATATATAATATACATAGTCAGGATTACATTAATGATGTCTATTCCATTAACATTTGACAGATTCAGATGAAAAACTCCATTATATATATTAACAATGTCCAGTCCAGTAACATTTGATAAACTCAGACAAAAAAAGTTTTCATTACTTATCATATTTAAAACAAGTAGTTCCTTTTTAAAAGTATTTTTCTTTTCATAACAGATTCGGTAATCTACCTTTTGTCATTTTTATATCTTCTCCTTTTCCTTTTTAGAATAGATTCAGTGATCTACCTCATATCTATATTCTCCTTTTTCCTTTTCTTTTTTTAAACAAAACCTCTGAATCTAATCTTCATGTTCAGCTTTTTTCCTGACCATTAACAATTAACAACTTGTAACCAATCATCATAAACAATGACAATATCTAAAACTTATTAAACGACCCAAAACCTCCCACCCCACCTTTTGGGGATGTGGGCCTTGTTTTCTTAAAATGACTTCCAGCTTTAGGGGATCCTGCAAAGAAAATTTTTGGGTTAATTGTCAAGTCTTGTATCATTTGTCCCGCCGCTGCATAATGAGAAAGTGCAGGGCTTGTTTCAAGTCCTTGTTCAAGTACTCTGTCAGGCTGTATCATCTCAGCCAGTCATTTCAAAATTGTCCTGAGCAGTTTGTAGTCCAAAGTCAATCTTTCTGTGGTGCTAATGGCTTTACCATAGTCCACATGAATTCATTTTTGTTGGGTCCCATCATTCTTTTGAAGATTTCAAAGTTGCTGTTAGGCATGTACAATGGTTCTCTTTAGATTTTTTTTTTTTTTTTTTTTTTTTTTTTTTTTTTTGGTGCTTCCTCTGTGGTTTGGAGCAATCACAGTCTGATAAATGTCTGTCTCTCGGGACCATGAACGTTCTTCCCTAGAAGAGAAAATCTTCACAACAATTTCTCCCCAGCATTTCTCTTGCCAACCTTTTCCAAACTGACCTTTGCCGATGCTTTCTTATAACACGCTGGTCCTGGCAATTCTTCTCTGAACAAGCAGCAGTAAACTCTTTGTTCCAGGTAGCAGTATCACCGCAGTCACCAACACGATGAGAAGCAGGTGGGAACTCAAAGCAGCAGTCACTGCCTCCATGGTCCCACCGACACTGTTTGTGTCTCTGCCCCGGCTGAAGCTTCTCCTAGGCTGGCCTCAACTCGGGATCCTCCTGCCTCTGCCTTCTTCAGTAAATCCTACCAGCATGTGCCACCACAGCCGGCCGAGGGTAGCTCGGGCCTGAGCTAGGGCTCACGAGGCCACAGGCAAGAGGCTTTGTCATGAATTCGTACCACGAACGTTGGCCGCCAGAGACCTAACGTTGGCATTATGGATAACAAAGAATATAGTTACCTTTCCTAGAATTTGTCAATTAACCCAAAATTTTTCTTTTCAGAATAAAGATAACTTCACCCATACCCAGCAGGAAGCAATTTTAAGAATATGACGCCCACATTTCTAAAGGGGTGGTGTGGGGTGTGGGGTTTTTTGGTCTTTTTATGGGTTTTGGGTCTGGGATAGTTTTCATTGTTTAGGAGGGTTGGTTACAAGTTGTTGTTAAGGGTTAGGAAAAGGGCTAGGTAAAAGGTGCTTGTTTAAAAAAAAAAGAGAGAGAGAAAAAACCAAAAAGACAATTACTAGTTTTAAATACTTCACATTGGATTGGATTGTTTTATATTGTATACAAATTATTATTATTATTGAGATTAAGATTGTTAGAATATACCATACACATATTTCTAATCTTGCTTGAGATATTGTATTTATACCATTCATTTAACAATGTAATGCAATTTGCTAATCCTTGAATGTTAGTATTACCAACTATTAGGATATATAGAAATGAAAGTTAGTGGTTAGACATTACAATTGAACTTGTAGTCATATTAGGTGTGTTTTCAAGATCAAACAGATATATTTTAGATAGACAGGTCATCTTCAAACCCTTCAGAGATCTACAGAATATGGCGTTTAAAATGTTTTAATAACTTAGGAATTTTTCTTTTTTGCTGTGACTATGAAACATGATGGCTCCTGGCAGTACCAATCTACTTCAGAGAAAATATGGGCATTGAAGAAACTGCATATGGAGTTAACTTTCATTGTGGCAAAAGTTAGCCACTGGACAACAAAGTATCCTCAAATCAACTGCTGACAAACAGGACAGACAGGACATGAAACAAAGGACTACCAATTCTTGCCAAAACAAGTGTGATTGTGGCTTTAACAGAAGACATCTTCTGAAGCCAGGACAATATGGCACCATCCCTGAAGTGAGTGGCCTTTGCAAATCTGTAAAAGGTACCATGCCCTTTTCTTCGAAGACAGCTGAACAGGGAGTGGGTCAATGGCTTCAATGTGCAATGGAACCGCAGATGAAACAGTTATTCTTGAAGAATAACTAAGCTCACCCCTCTCAATAGTAGATTGGCATTTAATAGAGGGATGTGGAGAAGAACAGGATGCCGAGATGAAGCCACATATACACAGCCAAGAAAAATGGACAGCTGAATTGAAAAAAACATCAATAATTTCCAGAATTTAAAATCCTGAATCATGACATGACACTAATGGAATTCAGGTGTTTCTGGTACATGGATTGCTCTCACCAAATGTGAGGTCAAACTGTTGACCTTGTCTACATCCTAGTTCACAAAAGAGTACGCTAAGCCCATAGGCTGAAGATGATGCCCCAACACTGCAGAGAAACCTCAGGTGACTGTCAAGGCAGCTGGCTGTTTCTGTCAACTCACATTTTTTTTTGGAAGCTGCTTGCATGCATTTCTTGTTTTTATTTTTATTTTTTAGGTAGTATTCTTTCCTTCTTGGGTCTCTGAGGGAGTTGAAGATCAGTTAGTTATAGTTATAATTATCTTTGTTAAGGATTTCAGAAAAACTCACTAAGAGCTGTAAGTGTATAAATTTGAAAGACGTTATAAGACAGTTCCGTTAGCAATGTAAGTTAGGATAGAAAGTGAATCAGGTACATTTTGGACTTACCAAAATAGGATAGATAATGGAATTATTTCCTCTGAATTTGTCAAATGCAAAAAATGGACTAGACATTGTTTAGGTATTTATTGTTTGTATATATGGTATATATAGTTATTGTACTTTTGTATATAGTTTTTCTTATAATAGTTATAACTTTTTCCTTTTTTTCTTTTTATTAAAATAGAAAAGGGGAAATATAGTGATATTTTATTTGTATTGAAATGTGATTTTATTTGTATGTTAATAAAGTTGCCTTGAGGTCAGAGCAAACCAGAGCAGAAGCTGAGCGGTAGTGGTGCACGCCTTTAATACCAGCACTTGGGAGGCAGAGCTAGGTAGATCTCTGTGTGTTCAAGGACACAGCCCAGCATGGCAGACACATGCCTTTAATTTCAATACCAACCATAGAAGACCTGGAGGTCTGTACAAACAGGCAGTGACAAGGAGGTCATGTGGCTGGGTTTACAACCAATGAGAAAACAGAACAGAAAATCTATAAAAAAGATAGGACACAGAGAGGTAGCTTTCTGGCGGAGAGGAAGAACAGCAGAAGCAGTGAAGGGTAAGGTTTTCCACTCTTGCTCTGACCTCGTGGTTTTTAACTCTGCAATTGATTCTGTGTTTCTTATTTAACAAGCCGGTTATATCCTCAACTTCCATCAGTTATTGGATGAGAGTTCCAGCACGACTGTTAGGGTGTTTGGCCATCTGATCATTGTTGAGACCAAGATTGCAAAAAGCACAGGGACAAATAGCCAATCAAATGGAAGCACATGAATTATGAACCAAGGGCTGTGGAGCCCCCAGCTGGATCAGGCCCTCTGGGTAAGTGAGACAATTGAATAGCTTGAACTGTTTGGGAGGCACCCAGGCTGTGGGACCAGGACCTGTCCTTAGTACATGAGCTGGCTGTTTGGAACCTTGGGCTTACACAGGGACACTTTGCTCAGCCTGGAAGGAGGGGACTGGACCTGCCTGTACTGAATCCACCAGGTTTAAATGAATCCCCAGGGGAGTCTTGGGAGATGGGAATGGAGGGGAGGGGCTGGGGGAAAGGTGGGAGTGGGGGCGGGAGGGGGGAAGACAGGGGAACCCATGGCTGATGTGTAAAATTAAAACACAAATACAATAATAATAATAATAATAAAAAGAAACACATAATCCCACATTAATAAATGAACACCAATAACACTAAGAAGGATTTAGTCTATTCATTAATTGTAAATAAATAGAAGCAATAATAACTATATCAGTAACTATAATAATATAATATATAATAACAACTGTATTATATAATAATAGCTGTATCTAATAACTACATCTCACACTAATTAGCTTTCCAAAGGATGATTTTATTAATTAGGTGAAAACTTTGAAAATTTTGCTACTTTAGATATATGATGAAGCACTAAATGCCTAGAATAATATAAGAAATACAGTGTGTGTGTGTGTGTGTGTGTGTGTGTGTGTGTGTATGTGTGTGTGTACATGCATTTTTGCATGCATGCTCATGCACAAGTGTGTGTGCTGTTCAGTGGCTGACTTGAATCTTTGATTAAGCCATCTTCACTGGAGATGATAAACTTTAATTTCTGGTGCACTTGTGATACAGTGATGTGTATCTTACATATTCAGAGACACAATGCTGGAATAGCAGCATGCATGGAGTGATGATTTGAATGGTTTTGTGCCAACTTGACACAAGCTAGAGTCATCAGAGAGGAAGGAGCCTCAGTTGAGGAAAAGCCTCCATGAGATCCAGCTGTAAGGCATTTTCTCAGTTAGTGATCAATGGGGGAGGGCCCAGCTCATGTTGGGTGATGTCCCTGAGCTGGTGGTTTTGGATTCTATAACAAAGCAGGCTTAGCAACAGGGGAGGCAAGCCAGTAGGCAGCTCCCCTCCATGGCCTCTGCATCAGCTCCTGCTTCTAGGATCCTGCCCTGTTTGAGTTCCTGTCCTAATCCCTTCAGTGATGAACAGCACTGTGAAAGTGTCAGCCAAATAGACTGTTCCCTCCCCAACTAGCTTCTTGATCACGGTGTTTCTTTGCAACAGTAGAAACCCTAACTAAGACAGGACATGTGGCCTTGTTGGTGGATGTATGTCACTAGGGGTAAGCTTTGAGGCTTCAAAAGCCCACCCCAGCCAAGCAAGTGTCTCTCTCTTTACCTGCTGCCTGAGGATCCAGATGTATTCCCTTAACTACTGTTCTAGCACCATGCCTGCCTGCATTTTACAACACTATCTACCATGATGGTCATGGACTCAACCTCTGAGAGTATATGAAAATCCCCAATTAATGCTCTCTCTTGTAAGTTGCCTTGGTAATTTTGTCTACTCACAGCAATGTAACAGTAACTGAGACACATGGTTCTGTTTCTTTATGTGAGTTTTATTGTTCAAAATATCATTCTCACCATTCAAATTTCCCTACCTTTATTGAAACTAAACATGACAGAATTGTCAAGAGCTCCTAAGATAGCCAATGAATCAACACTTCAGCTAAATTAAGATTGGTTGAGGCATCTGTACATGATGTGCTCTGTTTCATGGCTACTCTTGTTGCGTCTCTCTCTCTCTCTCTCTCTCTCTCTCTCTCTCTCTCTCTCTCTCTCTCCTCTCTCAGATGTGTGCACACACGTGCACATGTGTGTTCCCTTGTTTTCCTCTATTACTTGACAACTTATTATCTTGAAACAGAAACTCTCACTGAATTGGAAGTCTGTCGTTTTGGCTTAGGCTGGCCAGGCAGTTTTCAGGATCTATGTGTCCGCCTTGATAATGGGGTTATGGGTACACACTCCACATCAGACTTTTTGCATTGGTGCTGAGTCCTTGTGCTTGTACAGGAAGTGCTCTTACTAATGAGCCATCCCCTCCAGTTGTATGTTTTAAGCCGCATACGTTCTGCGTCTCTATTCCCACATGCATCAAGATTGGTTTTTTTTCCTAAGTAATCATACTGGGTTTTTTGTTCTTTGAGCTTCTTTATTGGGAGTAAGATTCACCATTTCTCTCTAATATTGTTCTTCCAAAAGTATGATCTATAGATATATACATCCACATCCATTCCTTCATAATCTTTATATATTTATATTTTATTAATGTTACTGGGAGTACTATGAAATATCATTTAGTTTATAGGTGAAAATCTTGATTTTTAATCTCTGAGGACCATAGTGAGATTTGGCCAAACTGCTTAGATAGAAAACATGGCATTTCTTGGTTTCAAGTCTAACACTTCTACCATGCTATCTTTCAAGCAAATTCATGGGAACAAAACACACCAGTTTTATAAAGCACCAGGAACAAAACAATAAAAGAAATGTAGTATCAATTACATCAGTGGATACTATAGTTCATAGGTCAAGGACATTCCAAAGAGTAAGCAATGGGTACCCTTCTCATCCTAGGGCTCTACATTGTATTCTGGCATGATGCTTTCAAATTCAGACTAAAATAGAACAAATTCAAGGTGCTGGGATATGAGAACTAGCATCTGCTCTTTGATAATTTTAACTCAACTGGTGAACTGTTTCTATTAGAGAAGAAAAGCAGGAACTAGGATCAAGGAGGGATTGAGTCCTGGAAAGGTGAAGGCATGATCTGTTCATCTATAACACATTGCTTGCAATACTAGCATCTTAGTGTTGGTTGTAGAAACCACTTTTTGAACGCACCATGTTATGCTCATATCTTCTTTCATTTTCACTGAAAGGTGTGGTGTTTGCTATTGTGTCTATTTAATAACTGAGTAAATAGAGAACCAAAGATCTTAATGATTTGTTCAAGGTAAAACACCTAGTAGAGAGAGAAGGATTTTGAATATAACTATGTTGAAGCCAAAGCATGCTTTTACTTTGTGTAGAGAGAACTGAAGCTCCAGAGCCAGGTTGCCTCTCCCATATTGATGTGAGCACAGAACCTATTTGAGTTCAGATTGTCTCTTTGAAAAATGGAATTGGTAATAGGTACTCATTGGTTATTAACTCCCTTGAGAATTAGAATCCAATGAAGAGCTTTAAGCAAAAATGATGCTTGCTTCACAGCCAAGTATCAGTTGAATAAGACTCTGTTGTTACAAAGCTCCCTATAGCTGGACCTGCTTGCATAGACTTGTAATCCCAAGTACTGAGGCAGCTGAGACAGGAAGATAGCAGGTAAAAATGCCCATCTGGGCTACAAAGTAAATTTAAGGATAGATTTTGTCTCAAAAAAAAAAAAAAAAAAAGAAGTATGCTGAGGCTGTATCTCAGTGATAGAGCACCTGTCCTTGCCCACTACATGTTGGAAGCCCTGGGTTAGTTCCCAAATAAATAAAATAAAATAATATCTGGCCGAGTAACTGAGCATGGTAAGACATACTTGTAATCCTGGCACTTCACAGACTGAGGTAAGAGAATCATGACTTTGAGGCCAGCATGGTGCATAGTGAAAGACAAAGAACATGACAGGAAAGGGTTGGAAGTACCTTCTGTGACTGGCTGAGTTGTTAGGACTATGAAAAGAAATCTACATTTTTTTAAAAACATGATGGTCGTTTCACAGTATGTTTACTGGGAATCTTTACATTCTTTTCATGAAAATTACACTTTGAGTTTCCTTCCAGTATATGTAACACAATTGCTAGATAATAAGTAGACCTCAAGCAAACATGATTCCTCAGAGGATAGATTCCACTTGACCATGGCAAAATACTCAGTGACAGGCATGTCACCCTTGCCGTGAGGCCTTAGTCTAACCTCTAAACCTCTTGCCAACCTCTAAAGTCCTACTTTGAAACTCAAAAACAGACATGAACATTCTGATTACAGTAGGCTGGTATTGAACGCAACCATTCATATTGTCTATAATAATGTTTGTAAACTTTTTAGATGTGTTGAATGCATATGAATATTTTGTCTCTGTGTGTGTGTGTGTGTGTGTGTGTGTGTGTGTGTGTGTGCATCACATGCACATCTAGTGCCCATGGGTATTGGATTACCTGGAACTAGAGTTAGGAATGTTGCGAACCACCAGTTGGATATTAGTAATCAAATGTGGGTCCTTTGTAAGCTACCAGGTGCTCTAAACTACTGAGCCAAGTCTCAGGTCCGTATTTATCATCATCTTTAATCGCTTTTAGATAATGCCTTTATAAAAATGTTAAGCTTTTAGTTGTATCAATAATATATTTCCTTTAAAGTCAAAGGATACAATAAAGCAAATATAACTTTTTAACAGTATCCCATATGAACCTTTCATTGAATATGTATCTTTTTAGGTTTTCTGAGACTCTCTTCACATGTATATAATTTTATTTAAAAAATAAATGATGTAATATAGTATACACTCTGTAACTTGCTTTTAAATATCTTTTCCCACAACAGTTCAGATGGAGCAGCCTCATTCTTTCTCATTGCACACGGTATTTTACATATGTATAAACCACAGTTTCTTTCAACACTCCTACTGGTAGGAAGATTTCTTCTTCCCATGAGTTATAATGCTTATCCATAAGAAGCAGTAATTCTGGTCAAGGGTTAATGTATTTTGCACATAAAATAAAGGAATAATAGAAAAGTAAAAATGAAACAGGAAACCAGATTAAATAATTTTTCCTAAAATAATATAAACTAAGTCTTCTACCCAAGTTATATGAGTACATTATTTTAATTGCTACAAAGCTAACAAAAATAAAACTTTTAAATGTTTTGGGCCAGGGTGGAGTGGCTGAGGGCCCTTGAATTCAATAGTGGCTTTCAAAGAGGAGCTTGTAAATGGGTCCCATGTGTTTTCTGCCCGAGGAGAACTGAAGATGGCCCCCTTTTCAATTAACTCTGTAGGAATGGAAAAAATAACCCTTGCTAAATGGCCTAGGTTTTTTTTTTTTTATTTTTTTATTTTTGCCATTAATCCAGTTAGAGTATTAAATTTAGGATTGTAAAACATGTGAAGTGGGGAGGAGATGCATTGTGTGATTAAACACTATTACAATAGTAGCTTTCCAGAGTTTCCATGACACAAGGATGCCCTCAGTATTTATGTCCCAGGGCAGCTGGGATGTCGTCTGTCTCCTCCTCGACTGCTGTTGTGAGCCAGGGATTTATCACAGTTTTCTGGGCTGCAAACTGACAGCTTTTGAAATCTTTGACAGTTTTAATTACTTTCTGTCTCCCTCCCTCCCAAATTTCTCCCTTCTTTTCTCTTCTGCAATTTTTTTTTTTTTTTTTTTTGCTATCATGCTAGGAGAAAAAAAACCCACTCAGCTTCCAAATTATAATGGATCCATCTGGTTTTGGTCGGCGTGGCATCCTTCCTTTGGACGCATATCTAACTCTCTCTCATTTCACATTGTGCTTCTCCCCATTTCTCTCCTCCTTTACCCTAAAAATGGTTGAAGTATGATCCAAGTTGGGTCAGTAACACTTTATTTGTAGACATTTACATGCTGAGGGGTGATCAATATAACAGGATGGTGGTTTGTGTGGCTGCAGACTTTCCATTCGAAGCCCCGGGGAGAAGTGGGCCCTGGGATTTTCAGCCAAAGATTCAGGTTCTTGCTTTCTGAAAGTTTACTCATCAGCTGCTGTGATCTAGGATCTCGTTATGTTTTCCATATCCTAACTACATAACTATTTCCATTGCTTCACAGGATTTTTGGCAATATGTACATTTTATACCTTATTGTCCAGACACAAAAAAAGAGAATCTTCTTATTTCTTCTCATTTTCCCATCTAAAACCTTCGTGGGAACTCAGTGTGTCTCAGAGCAGGAGACAATTGGTAGGTCTATCGATGAGGACTAGAGTTGAGTTACATTGCATGTTGAAAATAGAAATGCATACAGAGAAGGAAGGCAGGGACATTCAGAGAGAGCTGTCATCTCTGAGGTTCTTGACATCTTCCCAGGCCTGTGTCCCTGTCCCTGCTCTCCAGCACTTGCCACATGCACACTGTCACCAAGCAGAACTCTTTGCTTTGTGCTGTATGTTCTTAGTTTCCCTTCTGGCCACCAGACCCTCTGCCTTTCGTCCTCGCTGATGTTCCCTTCAGTGTTGAGCCCTGCCTTTCCACAAGGACTGTAACGCTACCAAGTTGTGTCAGTTGCTCGTTTCTTGGTAGCCTATCATTAACATTTCACCTCACCTATTAAACCAAAGACGGAAAACATTCGGCAGTTGTTTGTAAATGTGTCTTAGTTAGGGTTTCTCTTGCTATGATGATACACCATGACCCAAAGCAACTTAGGGAGGAAAGGGTTTATTTCACTCATGGTTCCATAGAACAGTTAAAAGCACTGAGGACAGGAACCTGAAGGCAGGAGCTGATGCAGAGGCCATGGAAGACTGCTGCTTACTGGCTTGCTCCTCATGGCTCGCTCATCCTGTTCTCTCATAGAACCCAGGACCACCAGCCCAAGTTCGACATCACCAACAATGAGCTGGGTCCCCTTCCATTGGCCACTAATTTAAAGTTCCTTACAGCCAGACCATATAGAGGCATTTTCTCAAATAAGGCTCTCTCCTCTCTGATGACTATAGCTTGTGTCAAGTTGACATAGAACTAGCCAGTACAAAGCACAAGGTTAAAAAAAAGAGAAAAGGCTGGGCGGTGGTGGCGCATGCCTTTAATCCCAGCACTCGGGAGGCAGAGCCAGGTGGATCTCTGTGAGTTCGAGGCCAGCCTGGGAATACCAAGTGAGTTCCAGGAAAGGCGCAAAGCTACACAGAGAAACCCTATCTCAAAAAACAAACAAACAAACAAACAAAAACAACAACAACAAAAAAAAAAAAAACAAAAGAAAAAAAAGAAAGAAAAACATGGAAAAGAGGAAATACAAGGTTTCTTAGGTTTTATAAGATCCCTTTTTACTGTGGTCTTGGTTACATGCTTTGAACTTCTGATTAATTTGAGGACTTAATTATGCTTTTTGCAGTCGTCCCTGATTTCCTGGATGCATGATGATTATTCCAAGCCTACATTCTTCCTGGTGAAAGAACAAAGATACGTGTCTTCGGGCAGCTGAGGGCTACTTACATGATCGTTTGCTGAAGGATTTGCTGCCTCTACTCCCGACTATTCTCTAGCCTCTTCAGGGCCCTGGATGGGTGGATTATATGATGTCTATTCTATCGCCAAAGGAAGCTTCATTTTCTATCCTTTGTGAAAGGCAGATGGTACAACAAAGTCTCTTAGCACATCAAACACCTATTTGCAGAGAGAAGTGTGTGGCTTCTAAGAAATTAGTCTTCCTGATACTTAGTTTTCATTTCCATTCAATGCTGCACAACAAATCTCTTCATTTCTCACTATTTCCCCCATCTCAGGCTAAATAGGAGTGGTCTGAAGCTTTTTATTTGGCAAAGGTGTCAACTAAGACCCCAAGCATAGCATGAAAAGAACCCACCATTGCTCCCGGATCCATTCTCATGGGAACAGTGAGGATAAACCAAGAACGAAGTAAGAAACTTAAACTGGAAGGGAAGTTCCAAAACTGCATTTGCTCTTTTTTTTGTAGCAGTTATTTGGGGGGAGTGGGTATTTGCCTACAGTTCAGTTCCTTAGCTCCCTCGGGGCCCCGAGATTCCTCAGTCTCACCCCATCTTCTGTCTTGTTTCTCTTGATTGATGCCAGTTGAAGATTTGAACTTCGATCTTATTTGTCTCTCTCTTTTTCTGTTGCATAATGGCTTACATATGTTTATGGGAAAAAATTACGACAAAACCAGCTGGTTCTTCTAAAGAATTTTAGGAAGAAATGACTCATCTTTCCCCTTGGTTAGCATGCATGGCATTACCTGTTCGGGTCTGGTTCTATCGACAGAAGTTCTGCTGCTGTTTCAAATGGAAGGGCACACTTTGCTCCCAGACTGATGTGACAGCAATGTTGAGTAACCCATCCTAACACCATAGGGGAGTTAACAATTCAAAAGAGAAAAGCTCTGAAGTACAGAGACTCTTGTGGAAAGGAAAATGAGATGTAACACATTAATTCAGCAAGCAAATGCATTTACAGTCTCTCTCAGGATGGCAGGAAACAGAGCAAACATCTGGGAGATTTCAACTGTGGAACAAAATTACAATCATTGGTTACAGAGACTTTTCTTGTCCCTTGCTTGTAAACAGCCAAATAAGTCTGTGGAAGAGTATATAAATAGGAGGAATCATCAAATCCATAATGAAGTGTCCCTTGTCAGAATAAGAGTAACATTTGGACAGAAATTTAGGAAACCATAAAGAAAAGAACAACCCCAAGATTCTGAATTTTTGACTTTGAAGAAGGGTACTCATAACTCAACCCCCAAATAAACGATTGGTGTCTATTGGCTTGCTGCATGGAGATGGGGGTGGGGCTTCTTATTGCTGGTCCTACCTACTAGTCTGTGGTTTGTCCATACACAAACATGGTTTTGAATCTTCTCCCTTTATTTCTTCAGAGGTCAGATAAAATACCATATCCTCCTCTTAGTCCAAAATTACTATTCTTGGTGACACATATTGTTTCACGACTGACTAGACATGAGTGTATTTGTTTATCTAAGTCTTCCTTTTGGGACTTTTTACTCCTGGAGATAGAGGACTTCGCCATGCTCATGTTACATTCCTAGAACTTGAAACAGTGCCTGGAACATGGAACACACACATTGATGCTTGCAGAATGAGTGAGTGAGAAGGACGGAGGCATTTGAATTGCATGAAGATAAACCACTGAGGTCTCTCTGAAAGGAAGGAAGTTCTCGTGCCTCTTGACACTCTCGCTGTAGTCAGTGCCAACATCCGAGCTTTTTGTGGGCGGTCCTTCAACCAGGACTGGCTGAGGCTGGGGTGGAAGGACAAAGCATCTCAGTCCCAGAGCATCGGGGGAGGGGAGGGTACTTGCACCACACGGTTTCTCCTTTGACTCATTCTGTGTTTCCTCTTTCCTTCCACAGATGTCACTCCATGAACATCCCACACTGAAGTCCGTTTCCTAGAAAACCCAAAAGATGGAGTCATGGGAAGTATTCCTTTTGACGACTTACAGCCTTAATTTTGCAGGCTGCTTATTCACCCCAAAATAAATTCCTCTGTTTGACAGTCACTGTTCAGGGCACCAATGTGATACAAAATAAAACATCAAGTTTCCAGTGTTCCATGAAACCTGTGTTCTAGCAGGAAGGGATAAATAGTAAAACGGGGAAATAAATAAGAGGAAATTTGTAGGAAAGATGAGAGATACAAGACAAATAACCTAAATAATGGCAGAAATGGGGCGTGAGCATCTGTTTTTAGTTGGGTGGTCCCTGAGGGGGCCTTTGGGGGAAGGACTTTGAAGCTGAAATTAAATGAGGAGAGGAGGCAGGCATGCCTAAGTCTGAGGGAGAGTGGTCCAAGTATGATTATCCAGTGCAGTGTGCACATGGGTGCTGGAGTAAACAATAGGGTTATAAGAAACATACTACACAACTCCTGTTTCCATGAAGCTTATTTTCCTACTGTCACCAATAATTGAAAAGTTTGAATGCAAACAACTCTGAAAGTTTTACTACCCTCTTGATGTGACTAATTGTTTCAAACATTATCTGATGCCTTAGTGGGACACTTACTGTGTGCAAGGTCTTCCTTTAGGCTGCACATGTTATCATATTACTGTTACTCAATACTTCATAAAACCAGACACAGAGTAGATAATTTTCCAAAATTGCAACTTCAGCTCTAGTTTTTTTTTTTTTTTATTGGTTTTTAAAAGTTAAAATACAAAGCAATGGATTTCATTATGGCATTTCGTACATACTTTCTTCTTGTCCTGACACTCTTGACCTTTATATTACATTGCATCTTCTTACTGGGTGTGTAGATCCGCCTTCCCAAATGGAATCCAGAAGTTTGCATGTTAAAAAAATAAAAGTAATCCTTTCATCCTACAAGAATAAATATTTCTTCCTGCCAATATTTAGTCCAATGATTTTATAAAATGCAAAGCAATATGTTCCTCCTCGTTACAATCATTTATAACACTGTGTTCTTTGCATACTGCTTCTCTAGGAGCATCAGGAAGCAGGACAATCAGCTCCCCCCCCACTACCCTGCAAATTTTCCCAGACTTCCTTCCAACACAAGAACTTGGGAAAGAAGCACAAATTAAACCAGTGTTCTCAGAGATAAAAACCCAAACACATGAAAATATCGAAGGAATCCCTTCAAAATTCAAAATATACATCTAACAGTGGTAGCTCATAGGTACAAATGTTTTTTTTTTTTTTTTTTTTTTTTGAGATCTACAAAGTCTCATTGGCATTGGCACACAGCTCGTCAGTGTTGGAGTAACTGGTGTAATTTCCATTGGATGAGATACTAGATTCTTTGCAACAAGACAGTAACTTTCCAGAGCTTCCTCATCACTCATCACTGACGAGTCATATGGCAGTTTACCACAAGGTTTTAATCTCACTAGAAGACAATTGTGCTAACATCCCTATGTTTGCCTATAATGGATAGCCAAGGGAAAGACATTCAGAGCTATCTGTGCTCATTTGATTTTAAATGCATAAATAAATAAAGTAACAAACCCAGCAGGTTGGAGGTTTATTGGATGGTAAGACATTTCTGTTGATTATACTGCAACTTATACAGTGCTTATTACTAAGAAATGCTGAGAAAGAATCTTAGAGACACACAGGACACTACCTAGGGCCACACAGCCCTAAAAGTACAGAAGATTGGAGTTCGACCTGCTTTGGCATACAAATTGCATTTTTAAAATCACTATCTTTTAAACATAATTCTTTATTGACTCTTTGGGAATTTCACATCATGCATCCCAATCCTGCTTACCTCCCAGTCCCTCCATATCCACCACTCACCTTTGTGACATCTCCCCCCAAAATTAATTAAGAACAAAACAAAAAACAAAAACAAACAACAAACAAAAAAAACCCCAAAACAACAACAACAACAAAAACCCCTCCTCACCCCTCTGTTTTTCTCACCTCTCCTCTTCATTCATCCTAGTGACATTGGGAGCTGTAGTGTGGCATGCAGTATACACTTTTGTCCAATCAATTCCACCCAAAGATGTTCATTGCAATGACTCATTGCTTTGCAAAACCACTATCTTCACTTGAGAAAAAAGTTATGTTCATATATGAATATTCACTAACTGTCATATTTTCAACTGATATTCTGACCTGTTAGTTTAATAGGTAGATTTATTGCTGAGAATAATAAATCTCAATTATGGGATTTTTAGCTTCTATGGACTTCAGCCCTTCTTTATTAAGCACAAGTTTCTTAGAATTCACCCCCCCCTTGTAGTTGTATTTTATGATTTAACTAGTAATTGTACATCTGTCTAATTTTGTTATTTATGAATGTTCAACTCAAAATTTTGAATGTACTCTTGATATATTTTTTCAAGAAAAAATTATTCTAGCTACTTTTGCTTGTTGCCTTATTGAAGTAAATCTCAAATGCCATATATAACTCAGTACTTAAATTTGGCCACTTCTAGTTTGTCCAGAGTTGTCCAGCATCTCTCTCTCCCTCCCTCCCCCCTTTCAATATATATCATATTTTCTTTATGTATTCCTTAGTTGGTTTATATTTGGTTTGCTGTGACTCTTTTAAATAATGCTCTGTCGGTGTGTAAGTTTGGGGTGTAATTTAGCCCCCTTCCTCATGGCTGTAGATCTGGGAGTAGAAAGGCTGGATCATATGCTAAGTCCAGGTTTAATGATTCAACAGACCATTTGACTGTTTTGCCAAGCGGTGCATTATTTTATGTCCTTCTGACAGTGCCCAGTGTTTCAGATTTCTTCACATCCTGTCCAACACAAAAGATAGTTTTGATTTTAGCATTTTAATGGGTGTGAGGTGGCAATTCATTGTGGCTTTTATTTGCATTTTTTCTTAACATAACTTCCTAAAAGCAATAAAGGTACCTGTTAAAAAAATTCAAAATACCTACAAAGAATGTGCAACAATTTTTGCTTCTTGTAAGTTTTCTATCTACAACTTAACTAACTGGGTAGAATCTGTTCTATGGCCCACACATAGACAACTAAGTAGTTAAAAACTGTTGCAGAGATCCATGGCCAAGTCCCAGGTGGAGCTCCAGGAGTCCAATCAGCAAGAGAGAGGAGGGATTATATTAGCAAGCAATATTGAGACCATGACTAGAAAAAGCACAGGGACAAATAGCCAAACTAGTGGAAACACATGAACTGTGAACCAATAGCTGAGGAACCCCCATGGAACTGGATCAGGCCCTCTGAATAAGTGAGACAGTTGATTAGCTTGAACTATTTAGGAGGCCTCCAGGCAGTGGGACCGGGACCTGTCCTTAGTGCATGAGCTGGCTTTCTGGAACCTAGGGCCTATGCTAAGACATTTTCCTCAGCCTTGGTGTAGGAAGGAGGGGACTGGACCTGCCTTAACTGAATCTACCAGGATGGGCTGACTCCACAGAGGAGACCTTGCCTTGGAGGAGGTGGGAATGGGGCAGGGCAGGGAAGGCTGGGGGTGGGAGGAGGGAGGACAGGAGAATCTGTGGCTGATATGGAAAATTAAATTAATTATAAAATAAAAAAAGACTGTGCTTTGGAAGGCAGCTATGCTTACCACCATACCAGCAACCTATGCCTCATACTGGATCACCTTGTCCAGCCTTAATACAGGGGGAGGTGTTTAGTTTTCCTATGATTTGATATGCCATGTTTTGTTGATACTCATGGGAGACCTGCTCTTCCCTAAACAGAAATGGAAGAGGAATGGATTGGGTGGGAACAGTGGGAATTTGGGGCGAGGGAGGAGGGGAGATGGGATGAGAGGAGAGAGGGAAAACTACTATGGCCAGGATGAAAAATAAATGAATAAATTTATTTTTTTATTAAAAGACTGTTCTTTGAATTGTCTTTGGAAATATCATTAACTTGAGCTATGGCCTTGGATGATTACAAAAAATCCGTCTAGTAAGAAAGTTATTTCATAAAGGAAAGATGAGTATATTTAGAATCACATCTCTTATTCTCAAAGAAATCTCATACACTTAAAGTTAAACCAGGCTTCTCAATAGTTTTGACTTTGAATTCACCTTTTAGGAGTAATGAGAACAAAATAGGGAAAAGTGTGATTTCTCTGAGTTAATGTGATTTTAGAATCATGAGCAATTGTGAACTACAGAAATGGACAGTGAATGTTACTGCCTCTCTAAAACGGCATAGGCACATTCCTCAATAGGAATTTCACCATAGTATCAGGACTTCCAAACACTTATTTTCCACAGGAAAAAAAAAAAAGGGCACCTTAGAATGTAATGGTGTTCAGGGAGCTAGTAGCCAAATTTAAAGTTAGACTTACATGGGAAACTGCACAGTTAAACAGAGGTTAAACAGAGCTTGCTGTAGTGGATTTTATACTTTAAAATTCCTTGACAACCCATTTGTGCTTAAAAACAACAACAAGAAGAAAGAATCACATTGGGTTTTGCATCTTGTTACAATGAGTATTCTTCCCTAGTTGTTACCAAGGTTTCCATAAATTTCTGTATGATTTTTTTCTCTTTGATGTGTACACACATCCTCTCACGTTAGGAAGTGATCAAAATCCAAAGTCAGTTTATCAACTGCAAAATTTAAATGAAGCATTTTATAACCTTACAAATACCAGTTAGTCCTCTAGTGAATACATTTCAGTTTGGAGCTTCCATGCCATTCATGCAATAGAGAGAAGGAAGCGTGTTCATCCCAGATTATCCCGACTTTTCTGTCATCTTCAACTGAGCATGATCTAAATGAGTATGAGACTTCTGACAATGTTGATTTTAAAACAACAGCAACAACCAAAGAAACACAAACCATAAACAACACAGCATGGATCCCAAACTGAGCACAAAAAAAATTCATTCTGCTTTTAGAAAATGAAGAAGCAAAATCATGCTTTCCAAGTCTTCTGATCCAAATTTAAAATGTGAAGGGGGGTTATCACATAAGAGTTTTGGCAGATGCTGCACGTGAATTGTTTTCAAATTCTACACAAACCCCAAAACACAGGCCCAGAGCCAGGCTCGGTGTGCTATACCACATGCTGTGTGGGTCCATGACTTTCTCCAGCTCCTGCTGTCAGCCTTTCTCAGGTCTGTCCTGAGCCATCACCCAGAGACAGCTCTGTGAAGACCCGCCCTCTGCCTTCAGCATAGGTCCTTGTCTAGTCCCAGAGTAATTTCCAGTGTTATTTACAACCTGCAGGACAGACTGTTCCTGTGAAAGTACACCTCTCTGGTGCTTGCATTGTATGTTTTAATCATTAACATCATTGGTTCTGTAGATTCCAACTCCTTGGAAACCTTTGGTTTGGGAAATGGAAGAGGTTGGTAGTATGCCAACAGAGCCAGTGTGTTCACCTGGTAAAATTGCTTTCTAGCTTGCCTTCTCTTTCTTCTTCTGTGCCTCAATGATTGGGAAGATTGGACAACGTGAGTATTATTCTCAGAAATATTCTCTAATAGGCTTCATTTAGCTGATAGATGACTTTGACTTCTTAATTTGATATATACTTTATAATCTTGGAATGTGCTCTATATTATTTCAAGAGCTTCAATACAAGAACAAAAACAAACATCTGGACCTATAACAACACATCTGCTGATTCCTATCTTTAATGAAGAAAACAGTATATTCTTTTTTATTTGAAAATAGATTTTTTTCATATAATATATCCTGATTATGGTTCTCCCTTTCCCAACTCCTCCCAGATCCTCCTCCACCTCTCCATCCACCCAAATCCACACCCTTCCTTGCTTTCTCTCTGAAATGGGAAAGTAAAATATTCTTTTACCATTATTTCATCCCACGGATATTTGTTATGCTCTCTTAGAGACCCCATATGTCATGAGTGCTGCAACCATAAGACTGTTCAATGTGATAGCTACACACGGCCTATTCTAACAACAGCAAGAACAAAACAAAAACAACTCCTGTCTGGGGTGCAAATAGAAACCAAATGTGACTTAATTCTGGTCAATCAAAGCATTAGGGACATTTTCACTGCATCGTCCTTACCTCAGCCTAACTGCCACAGATTTATAGATGACAGAATGTTGGCACAGTAGAGCCAACAGTAAACAGTAAATACAGTAAACGGGGTTCTAGATAATGCCTAGGTGAAGGCAAATGGGGCTTCCGCAGCCAGCAGAACTTTTTCTGAGCTTGTGTTGTTAAAGAGGAGAAACAAAACAGCCTGAGTTTATTTTCCCTTTATTCTTTGACGTGACAGTCCGTGTGAGCGTTTTCCTTTTCCCCAAACTGCTTGTCAGTGGTTTGCCAATGTGCTTTGCTCTTCAGGACCTCACACCTTTTTCATTCATCATCTCTGTCAGGCTTCTCCTCCAAGGTTAGACAACTTTAAAGATTTGATTTACATCTCCAACATGTAAATCAATCCCTTCCCTTCAGGGTTTGAGTTCATAATGGTACTCACTGAAAAATACCATGTCAAAATTTTGGGCAAATGTCCATCTTCTTGGACCTCAATCTCTTCCTCTGTTAAAAAATCCTGACAATCAAAACAGACAGCACCTGCCCCGCTTGTCGCTTCGGTAAGCACATGTAGAATGCGACTTCTGTAAACTATGACAAATTGTCTATCACAGGTCAGTTTACAGTCCCAGAATAATCTACTACTTTAGTAGCTTGAGTTGGTCAGTAGATGGCACTGTTTATTACATTTAAAAAAAAAAAAAATCACTGAAACCTGTGACATCACCTGATCAGGGTAAGGGTGGGAGGGGAGAAGCTCCTGTTCTCACAGAGGAAATCTCATAGATTTCTTAGAGGTTAAAGTGACCTTGAAAACGACTCCAGGACATCTCACTGGCTTTGCAAAAGGAACGTTCTATTTTAGCTATTTTCAGAGAGGTGGCTATTTTTCTTTTAACACACTTCATTTACCTCTTTTGAATTGGAACCACTCAAGAAATCTTGTATCCAAATCACATCTTTTCTCTGTGTCCTTGTATTCAGTTCTGAGTTGAATACAGAACAGTTCTTCACAGTCTCTTCCTGAAAACTCTGTCCAGGTCTTGAGGGAGAGAGTGCTATTATCCTACATAAGTCTTTTGGCCTTCCTTGGTCCCTTTAGTCTGAGAAATACATCAAAACTATACCCTCTTGAATTCTAATATGCCATTCAGTCAGGCCCACTGTACAGCCTAGTATCTGGACATACGTTTTGCTATTATATAATAAATATTTAAAAATAAAAATGTGAATGTTTACAGGACACAGCAGATACCCAGAGTATTTTTATTGGCCCCAAAGATATCCAATCTGTTAGAGAAATTGATCAATCAAAATGAACAAAAATAATTTATAACTTCAGAGTACAAAAATGTTGATTCCAACTATTTGCTGTCTCTTTTCATCTGATTCTTATTTTTCTATTTAAGAATTTAAAATTTTGAAGCAAACATTCAAAATAATTTTAAAATTTAAAGCTGACTATCCTGGACCACAAGATATCATTCTTTTTCTCTTTTAAGTACTGGTCCTTTCAATACTTTAAGCCTCATAAAAGCATGTAGTTGTTTTATATGGCATAGACCCCAAGAGTTTTACAGTGCATATTTGATGATGCTGTACAATAGAGGCTTACTAAGCATTAGTAGGATGATTTAATGAACAGGTCCACCTAAATTAACCCAATCATTCCAGAGAATTGCCGTCTGCTTTAGTTTTATTAACTATCACTTCAGCATTAGGTTCCAGTAATGAGTCTATTTACCATATTGAGTCAAGTCTACAACTTCCCTTTGACAAGGTAAAGACAAGAATAAGGAAGCCCTTGAAAAATTAAGTTTTCAGATTATGAGTAAGTAGAGTATAACAAATCATGCTGTATAAATTTTTTCCTGAACAAAATACTGTTATAAACTTTTCCTTCGTATTTTCTTACAATTCAACTTTAGTTATTTCAATTCATTTGGAAAATATTCAGAGTTTAATTTTTTGTTTCTTTCTGTTTATTTGAGTTTGTATTATTTGTACTTTTGCTGTTTGGAGTGCCACTTCAACTTTGCTACTGGTTATTTTTAGTCATTCATCTCTTTATTTTTCAAATTAGACTTGTTCATTTTACTTTATGTTGAGTATTTTGCCTACATGTATGTATGTGTAACCATTGGTACCTGTAGCTGTCAGAATGGGCACTGGAGTTATAGATGGTTGTGAACCACCATGTGGGTGCTGGGAATTGAACCTGGATCCTCTGAAGAGCAATATAGGCTCTAAACTTCTGAGCCATATCTTCAGCCTATTTGTGTGTGTGTGTGTGTGTGTGTGTGTGTGTGTGTGTGTGTGTGTGTGTGTGTAACCTCTATGCAGGTACTGATGGAAGCCAGTAAAAGGCATTGGGTCCCCTGGATCTGCAGTTAGAGGCGGTTGTAAGCTGCCAGATATGGGGGCTGGGACCTGAACCTGGATCCTGGCCAACAGCAGCAAGTACTCTTAACTACTCAAGCAACCTCTTCAGCCCTAGATACTGGTTATTAACTATAGAATAGCAAGTACATTATAATTTTTCCTCTACAACAAAATGTTGTCACAAAGAGTATATGAAGGAACATTAACTTGTGATTGAGTACACTTAATATTCTGTACTATCACATGCAATCCTGTGAATATATTTAAAACAAATAGGCATTGACATTTTAAAAATGATACAAATTATAGTGAATACAGTAAATAGTGTTCAAGTTAGGAAAATGGAATTTAAAGCCATATGTGATATCCAGGTGGAGAACGATGTAGTACAGATCCAGGACAGGGACATGAAATTGCTGAGGCTCTCATTCAAAGCTGGTGCATGGTGTGGCTACTCTGGAAAGCAGTTCAGTGTGCCTTGAAAACTAATGTACACTTAGCACACGGGCCAGTACTGACATTGCCATGTGATGAGATGTCTCAGATAATCTGGAAGATTGTCATGCTGTGTGGGGAAAAGAAACAATTTCTAAAGGTCACATGCTGTATGATTCCATTTAACGTTCTTGAGTTGACAAAATTACAGAGACAGAGAACGAATTAGTGGTTATAAGCAGTTACAGATGGTGGTGGGGGTGGGCATTGTAATGTGGTAGTGATATAAAAGGGTAGCAAGAGGGGGGAGAATTAGAGGACATTATACTGAGAAAAAAACAACTCAGGCACAGAAAAATGAATACTGGGCTGGGCATGCAGTTCAGTGGTAGAATTCTTTTGTCGTATGCTTGAGTTGAGGCACAGGGTTCTGCTCCCAGTTCCACAGAGAAAGAGAGAGAGAGAGAGAGAGAGAGAGAGAGAGAGAGAGAGAGAGAGAGAGAGACGGAAGGAAGGAAGGAAGACAGACAGACAGAAAGAAAGAAAGGAAGAAAGAGAGAGAGAGAAAGGCAACTATCGCCTGCTAACATCTTCGTGTATTAACTAGAGTTATCATTTAAAAGCAGAGCATAGAATGGCAATGATGAGAGCCTGGGAATGGTGGGATGATGGCTGGATGGAAAGAAAATAATGAACAGGTGCGAAGGTGCAGTGTGAGAGAAGAGAAAGCTTCTCAAATTCTATATTCTAGGCTATTATATATCATAGCCATTAGTATCCATTCCACATTGTAAAGTACTTGATAAGGAAAAAGATTTAATCAGGATACTTTCCATACATACCTCTGAAAATCCCCTAAGTATGAGCAATCACTATACATCTATTAACTCTCTCTCTCTCTCTCTGTCTACACACACACACACACACACACACACACATTCTACCAAGGCCAATGTCAATATTTCTGATGTTGACACTGTACTATGGCTGTGTAAGATGCGACTGGGTTGAAAGCAGGTGGAAAATACATGCTGCTTTTCTATATATACCACCTTCACACCTTTCTGCAAGTCTATAATTTCTAAAAATGGCTGAACATTTGGGTCATGTATTGCTCTCTTGATTTAAATTCCAAAAGAGACAGTTTGGAATTTATTTTTTTCCAGTGCAGCCTATTATTTCATTTGCCACAACTCTTTTCCCCTGGTGGGCTTGTTCTAATATTAAATAGATCAAGCTTTCACAACTGTCTTTTCCGCTTTGAACATAATAAACAAAGGGCTATAAAGAACAAATTTTTGCAATTTTTCTACTTGATAGCAATAATTAGAATGTTCTGAAGTTGACCTAGGAAGGTACTTGCTTATGTAGAAGCAAGACAGTGTAGGAGAGTGGTTCTCAACTTTCCTAGTGCTGCAAGACTTTAATACAGTTTTTCATGTTGTGGTGACCCCCAACCATAAAATTGCTTTTATTTCTACTTCATAACTGAAATTTTTCTTACTGTTATGAATCATAATGTAAATATCTGTGTTTTTAGATCTTCGACAACCCCTGTCATTAGATCTCAAAGGGCCCACGACCCACAGGTTGAGAACCCCTGGTGTAAGCTAAGCGTTTAAAATATCCTATTTACCAGCTGCGGGAATGATGATATCTTTTGGGGGAATGTAAATCATTATCTTGTGCTATTGTAACTGAGAAATGATTGAAGTAGAATGTCTTTCCACATTGCGCATTACGTACTTAAGTATGGACAGGAAGTGAAACTAAGGAATGAATCTGCGGTTATTGCATATCAAATGACGTGCTCTCCAGACAAATGCTTCAAATTCCCATTTGGTGCACAGAGGTAGCTAGAGGCAACCTGACTTGAGACCCAGTATCTCCAGCTCTAAATTACTGTGACTCTGAGCAGAACACAAAAAGTGTAAATTTGAATCTTACTACTAAAGGGTTCTTGAAAGCATTATTCTAGAATAATATCGGTAGAATCTTAAAATGCAAAAACGAAGTGATTTGTCAATCACTCACAGATACATCACATAGGTCACCAATATCAGTTGCTTAGCAAATGCATGATTCATCTCAGATATTTTCCCTTACCCTGCCTCACTTGTCAAAATCATTCTTCCAAGCACTTGTAAAAACTTTTTAAAAATCTCCATGTAAAATTTATTGGAACTCTTGACTTGGCACTTGGCACATACTTTTCCCCATTAATATATTTTTGAAAAGTTTTTTTAAAAAAGTATTTTACATTTTTTAATTTTATGAACTTGAGTGTTTTCTAAACACATGTATGTGTACCATATTCATGTCTGGTACCTACAGAGGTTAGAAGAGAGCCTTGGATTTCCTTGAACTAGAGTTACAAATGGTTGTAGCCCCCACATGGATACTAGAAATAGAATCCAGGTCCTCTGCAAGTGCTCTTAACTGTTGCCCTTCCTGTCCATTCCATTGAAACCTATTGCTCTATTTCTCTATACATATGTGTTAAGTGGCTTTAAGATGATATTTATAAGTTGCTTTTTAAGAATTTTGTCTGCTAGACATGATGGCACAGGTCTTTAATTCCAGCCCTTGAGAGGCAGAGGGAGATATGTTTCTACTAGTTCAAGTCCATTCTAGTCTATATAATGAGTTCTAGTCCAACGGGGCTGCACTGTAAAATTCTATTAAAAACAAAAGTCAAAGTGTAATGCTCATTTCTGTGTCATGGGGCTTTATGTTTTAGCAATTCCATTTTTATTTCCTTCATTTATTATATATGTATACATTCAGTATTACACAACAGTGACAAAATTAACATAATTATTTTAACAAAATTAGTGAATATTTCTTTCTTTCTCTAGTTTCAGGTCTAGTATGTTTTCACATGGGGCGAAAGGTACTGTGTTGCCCTGTGCCCATGCCTCTGTCTTGAGTACCATCATAGTCTACACTCCTTAATGAACTCCTCGAGTAGAGAGCTCAGGAGTACTGTCTGCTACCCTGAGTGTGAAGTGGGCTCTGTGGTGGGTGGCTTAGAAGAATGTGGTTATAACCATCCTGCATTCAAAGCATCATTTGAGTAAGTTGAGTATAAGGGAATGAAAGTAATATGGTATGATATACCAACAATCTACTGATGGCTAAGATGAGCTAAAATAGAGACTTTGTGTCTTAGCCTTCCTAAGTGAAGTTCAGATTTCCTCACTCTGTCACATACCAGCTCCAAACATGGCAACAACTTGTGCCCAGCACCACCCACATTTGTGAACTAGAAAGCTATTGTATGAAACTTACGTAAAATAGAAAAGATGTGTTTTCCCTTAAGAGCCCAAGTTTCCTTTCGATATGTTTCAAAAATATCCCTTTCTCAGTGGTTAATATATGTGGGTATACAAGACAGTTAGCTCACATCTTCATAAAACCAACTTTAGCTAGTATTGGAGATACATGTTATTAGATTGGAATGTTAGTCTGAAGTCCTGTTCCTTTGGTGTTTTCCAGAATGCCTTCAAATGTCAATAGTGAATCATATTCAAATGTTGCTTTTTAGCAAAGGCCCCTGGACTTCAAAAAAGTTATAGAATGAGTCAAGAGATTTTCACTTACAAGTGTACGAGTGCCCTAAAACATACCAGTTGGTGCTTGAATCCCATCACTTTAAAAGACATCCAACAAGTTCTGTCAGTAATGGGCACTCTCATGGTCTACTCCTAAGTGAAGGCTGCCAACACCCAGGAACCTAAAAATTCAGTGAAACCCTGCTTCAGCTTGCTGCTGAGAACTCTGAGACACTCCCTTGTCCTTCCACAGCACACTTTTCTTCTTCCCACAGGCCCTCCAGGGTTCCACACCCTTCTTACTTTGATGTGTGCTTATTCACCTCACTCTGCCTGAGAGTTGAAGCTTGATGTACTTATGAACAGCTCCAGTTCCCAGCATGGCTTCTGTGAAGTAAGCCAGACCGTATTCTACCCCAAACAGCACGAGTCAGAACTCTTCCTCCTGTTCTAGCAGGAGAGGCTACCACACCATCCACAGGCTTTCGTAACTGCATTCCTTGTGGCTTGCTCTAGTCTTCTGAGTTTAGTAAATAGGCCACAGTAGTAAATTGACAATGTCTCGCTATCTCCGGGATACCATGCTGGGTTGAAAATTCAGTTAGCCAGGGAGATAGAAATATGCTGTTATTTTAAAGACTTACAGTAAAGAGATAAGCACGTTTAATATTGGATTATAGAGAGACTGATACAGGGTGCTGTTAAAATTCTTTATAGATTAAAAATACAGAAATATAGGCACATACTTGCAGACACAAACATATGCACACACAAAAGTGTACATATACCCTCTAAGAGTGTACATATAAAGCATACTACCTATTAGTTAACATTAAAAACTTAATTAAGAATATGTTTTAAAATTAAGGCACTGAAGCTTAGAAACTGATCTCAATTATATATATTAAGAAGTGAATATGGCTTATAAAATTTATTTTTCATAAATACATATGCTCATAGGAAACCAAGGGGTAGGAAAGATAAATCATGACATGGGAGCATATACTATTTTGAAAATACTTCTCCTTACTTTCAGATTATTCTAAAGTTATGAGAATCATAACTTAGATAGTCATTCCTTAGGTGGAAAAAGAAAGAAAATATGTTACCAGTCTGCAAGAGTAGGAATCATCCCAGGATTTGCTGATAGAATGCAGAGACAATCTCTCTACTGGTAGAGTGTAAGAACTCTCTGTCATCTCTTCCTAGGTCTATCTCTGTCTCTGACTATCTCTGTTTCTCTCTGTCTCTCTGTGTGTCTCTCTGTTTCTGTGTCTCTGTCTGTCTCTGGGTCTCCTGCTCTCTGTGTCTCTCTCTGTCTCTATCTCACTCTGTCTCTCTGTGTGTGTCTCTGACTCTTTCTCTGTCCCTCTGTGTGTGTCTATTTCTCTCTGTCTCTCAGTATGTGCCTATCTCTCTCTGTGTGGAATGCGTTGTGTGTGTGTATCTCTGTCTCTGTGTCTCTTTCTCTGTCTCTCTCTCTCTGTCTGTTTCTCTCTCTCTGTGTGTCTATCTCTCTGTCTCCCTCTCTATGTGGAGTGTGTTGTATGTTTGTGTCTGTATCTCTCTTTGTCTCTCTGTCTATATCTCTCTGTCTCTCTATCTCTGTCTGTGTGTGTCTATCTCTTTTTGTCTGTGTCTGTCTCTCTCTGTATGTGTAGCAGAATTGTTAGAAGTTCTTATTAATAAAATCAAATCTGAGGCCAGTTGTTGGGGTGAACGCTGGAAGATCAGAGACACAGAACAAGCCACAGTTTCCTCACCTCACCAGTTCCTCAGCTGGTCTGTTTCCTCAGACTGCAAGCTTCTGTGTCCTCATCCAAATGGCTCTCAGCTGAACTGTGCTGCTCCAAAACCTGAATGCTAAACAAGTCAAATGCTTAACTAACTAAATGCTTAACTAACTCTGGTGCCTGGTCTTCCTGCCTTAAATATCTTTCTACTTTTTGCATCACTCCCTGGGATCAAAGGCTGGGTTTCTGGGATTAAAGGCATGGGTCACCTTGCCTAGCTGTTTCTAAAGTGGCCTTGAACTCAGAGATCTGATAGCTCTGCCTCCCAAGTACTGGGATTAAAGGCGTGCACCACCACCGCCCAACTTCTGCTATGGCTTGCTCTAACCCATTTTCTAGCCACCATTTCTGGCTCTGTTCTAGTGGCTGTCTGTTCTCTGACACCAGATAAATTTATTTCAGGGAACACATAATATTTCAGGGAACACAATACCACCAAATTTTTCTTGTATTAGTTATAACCTTTTTTAATTTTAGACAAAAACAGGAGAAATGTGGTGGGTATTGTGTTCCCTGAAATATTGTGTGTTCCCCGAAATAAACTTATCTGGGGTCAGAGAGCAGGACGACCACAATATTAAACATGAGGATAGGCAGTGGTAGCATACATCTTTAATCCTAGCATTCCAGAGACAGAAATATCTATGGATCTCTGAGTTCAAGGCCACATTAGAAGCAGCCAGGCATGGTGAATTATGCCTTTAATCCCAGAAATCCAGCCTTTAATCCCAGGGAGTGACAGCAGAAAGTAGAAAGATATATAAGGCATGAGGACCAGGAACTAAGTTAAGTTAAGCATTTAGCTGGTTTAGCATTCAGGCTTTGGAGCAGCACAGTTCAGCTGAGAGCCACTGGGATGAGGACACAGAAGCTTGCAATCAGAGGAAACATGACCAGCTGAGGAACTGGCGAGATGAGGAAGCTGTGGCTTGTTCTGTGTCTCTGATCTTACAGCATTCACCCCAATAACTGGCCTCGGGTTTGATTTTATTAATAAGACCTGTTAAGATTCCAGCTACAACTGTGTCTCTCTCTCTCTCTCTCTCTCTCTCTCTCTCTCTCTCTCTCTCTCTCTCTCTCTGTGTGTGTGTATGTGTGTGTGTTTGTGTGTGTGCGCGCGCGCGCGCGTGCGTCCTGATACAGCAACCACCTCTGGCTTTTTTTGGCTAAGTGTTTCAGTGATCAATCACTTTGGTGGCTTTTGTAGTCACTGTACTTTGCCTGTGTGAAACAAATGATTTTCAAGGAGTCAGTCACCAAACTGTAGCACTGTGCTCCCTTCTTTTGGGGGTAATAGTTCTTTCTTCAAGAAAATAATATTTATCTTTCCCATGAACCTGAAAGGAGAAAGGTTTTATTATAGTCATGGAAAAAATACTGTGCCCAAAACCATTTGATGCTTTCTAGATTTCCATAAACTGTGATCAATCATCTTGAATAATATCTCATTTGTAATTAGAAAAATGTAGAGAAGCAGGCCAAATGAAATGCAGTGATAGACATTAAATATTTAATCTTTATTAAATACCTGAGCTAAAACATTCAAGGTCCTTGAAAACCTTAATAGAAGAGAATTTATGAGACTAGGGGCTAAAAGGCTTTCTCCAGAATTCATTATTTTCTTTTGCTTTGTTTTGTTTACAATATACAAGTTTACATATATATGTATATATATAATTTATATATAATATATAAATGATTTCTAGGAGCATGGAATCTTCCAAAACAATCTTTTTTTTTATTAAAATATATTGTTTCTCTACTGCTATGCTCAGATTTCTGGGCGCTTGTATTACATGTTTTTATCAAAACTGCAATGAGATTGCTATTTCCAAAGCCTTCCCAGCCTTCAGTATAAGAAAGTGCTGTGCATGTCCCAGTCTTTTACCCCAAAGGCCACCTTAGGCTTGATGCACTGAGCAAGTCATGCAAAAATATCTTAGGACAAGTCTGAAAACGTGCTTTGCTCAACCATGTGAATCACAGTGAGAGAAGACACCAAGCAACTTGGCGATGTAAGTAGAATGCCTGCTCTGTTATGCCTGCTGCTTTTTGGAAGGCTGTCATACCTCCCTATAAAAAGGTAGGCTCTGGCACTGCATTTCTACTTATGCCCAAGCAGGACAGAAAGTGGAGGGAAGTGGAAAGGCAATATAACGATCACATGTTCATGCAATTTTCCACATAGCAAATCGTCTTATTCCCTCCTTCTAATCTAGAGCATGTGCTCCCATTATTCATCTTTGGCTTTACATCTTATTAGTTAATAATAGTGTAGTAAATTTACTTAGTACAAGAAATTCATCTAAGGACTCACATCTAAAGGATGCTTACAAAATAAAAGTGAGTATTTTGCACCATATGAGAGTTTCTAAGTGTTACTTAGGCTTCTCACAACCAATGCTGGAAGTTTTGAAATAAAGCAGAAGGCAGAAGTTCTGTGGTTTGTGACCCTTTCCAAAGAATGTAAAACTTTATAGTTATTGGATGCAAAGAACTAACTGTGCATCATTGCAAGTTTTTCTTGTAACCAAAATTCCAAGTGAGCCCAGAATGTTGAGCCATCCATGTTGATCTTTAACAATACAGGGAAAATGAGATGTTTAAAGGCTTGAGTTAAATACAATTTCTGATGGAGCATCTATCTTAGTGCTTCAAAATGTCTTGACTTTTAAAAGCAAGGGTAGAGACTGGCAAGATGGTTGAACATGGAGAATCTGACCCCCAGGACCTACATGGTAAAAGGTGAGAAAAGCAACTTCCTCCAGTTGTCCTCTGACCTCCACACACTTGCAGTGGTTCATACATACACACGTACGTACCCACCTATATAAATAGATAGATGGCTAAATAAATAAGTGCAATTAATTTTTGAAGGAGATATAGAAATGCTAGGATTTTAATGATAAACTACTATCAGAGCTCATTGATATTTATATGTCTCTATATTTTAAAGGTTTAACAGATCTGAAGTAGGGATATACCCAATTACAGTGGTGGATCCAAGTGCTTTGTAATTTAGTTGGTTGTGAATATTTTATGCCTTCAAATTTATGGTGTTTAATTCTGATGAAATATTGTAGTTGTTCAGATAAAAACTGACCTGACTTACACATTTGTTCCTCATATTTATGTTTCAAGCAACTTTCAGTTTCCCTGTATCTGACCCCAATTTCCAAATCTGTTTTCTTAGCTGTATGCTGTGATTTGTCTGTCTGTAAAATATCAGATGAATCTAGTTTTTCCTGAGACTCTCAATCTCAATTATACTCTTTCTTCCTCTTCACTGGCTGAAAAATCTGTCATTTCGAAAGAAGAAATCTGTCTTGGAAGAGTCCATTGTGTCTCTCAGGTTCATTTTAAACAATGGCCCCCTTGCCTGATCCAGAATCCTTGGAACATAGGAAACATTTTGAAGGAGACAAAAGGTTTACTCATTACTTTTAAATGAAAGGATACATATTTTAAAGTCTGGTGTTTTCTTGTGCTTTGGAAGTCTATTGGAGGTCAAGACTTGCATTCAACCACATTGTGAAAATGGAGGCAAGGATGAGGGTGAATGGCATTCTACCCCAGAGCCTTGGGTAACACAGAGCTCCTCATTAGGACTGTTGATAATGTAGTTTGCTCATCAGAGAAAATTTTCCCTCCCTCGTTGTGCATCACTCCTCACATCCAGCCCATCAATTACAAGTCCCTTTGATTCAAAGTCATAAACATCCCCACCCTTTCCACATCTTTTCATTGTACTGACTCTGCCCTGATTCAGACTTTAAATATTGTCACAGCCTTCAGAATGGTCTTCATACCTAGCCTAACATCTTCTTATTCACTGTAACTAGGTGGTTGTACCTAGAAAGTTTGTAAGTCTTAAACACATTACTGCATTAAGGCACAAAACTCCATAGTCACTCAAATATAGTATATGGCAAGAAAAATTATACAAAACCTCTATGTCCTTTTCATTTTTATTTGGTTGATGATTACTGCCTATAGGAAAAAGTTTGGTTTGTCCTTTATTATAGTTTGAACATTTCTCATATTGTGATATATAGAAACTAATGGTATTGAGTAAATAAGAACTGACAGGTTGGAATGGTTTAAGGAGTCTGTATTGATCTTGACTCCTAAAAATTCTCTATTTTTTAATAATAACATAGTTAAAAGAATTAAGATAAAACAACTGTTAGGGAGCAGACAAAATAATTTAACTTGTCTAAACTTCAGAAATGCTAAGGCAGCTTTTACAGGATTTATGTTTGAAGTGACTTCACATTTACTGAAAGAATTTTAATGAATATGTATCTGAAATAACAAAAGACATCAGACAAAAAAGTTTCATCTCAGAAGTTGATATTGGCATATATGCAAGGTATATTAATTACTCTGTATTAATGAAAATATTTTTCTCAGTACTAGTCTGAATTGAACAACTTGAATGATGTAAATAATCTATAATTAGTGGAACCTTTAAGTGCATTGGCATATACTATGTTTTTATTGACCAAAACCATCATAAAACATATGATGTTAAGGGCACATAGGTTTGAAATTCAATTAGATATTTTTTACTACATGAATTCAGAGCAATGACAAAGTATTCCCCAAATGATGGAATGATGCTGCTCTAACAGTTCACACTGGTCAGAATCTACAGTCTGTAGACAAATGAAACCAACAATGTGAGTGTGAGTGTGTGTGTGTGTGTGTGTGTGTGTGTGTGTGTGTGTGTGTGTGTTAGGGGAGGAACTGGCAGAAATGGTTGTAGAGTCTTCATAAGTCAAATTAGGAAGATAAAGGGATGGTGTACAGGCCAGAACTGAAGCTGAGTTCAGAGATAGAGGCAGTATGCTATAGAGCCAGGAGAGTCAGTATTGCTGAGAAAGCTCAAAGGCGGTCTACTGAGAACTCCTTGTAGCTTGGGAGAAGTCAACTTCTTAGAATGTTCAATTCAGTTGTAGTTCAGCTGTGTAGATGATGCCAGCTACCCTGTCAAAGGCAATCTATTTGTACTTGAAGTCTACTTTTTGAAAGGTTAATCACATCCTAAATCACCATCACAGATATAAGCAGAATAATGCTGTCCTGGAATATGGGTGCTGGATTCCAGACAAGTTGACACATAAGAACAGTCAAGGCTTAGTTGGTGATTCTTAGAATTCAAATTATGGTACTGCCAAGATGGCACTAATGCATGAGTTTTTTTTTTTTTTTTCTTTTTCTTTTCAAAAAGCACATTTTTGAAAAGTACTGATAATTTTAGTGTATACTATTGTAATAGCTATATGGTCTTGGGACATTCTCATTATGCTTATTCAAGCACTCAAAATTGCAGCTAAGGAACCTCTTTTTGAGCTAATACTTTGCTTTTTAAAATGCTTGATACTGTAGAAAGAAGTAGACCTGTACTAGTTAATATCCTATTACATCCTTACTTCATACTGGTTGCAGTTCAGAATCGACCTGCTCCCAGCCCTGTCAGTGGAATGCCCTCAACAGCACCAAGTAACTTTCTCCCCTATGACCACTTTAAAAAATAAATTCTTATAGTGTCCAGCCGTTTGACAGTGTGACATGACATGGTCATCCTCAAATGGATCGGACCATTGTCTTAGTTAGGGTTTCTATTGTAGGAAGAGACATTATTACCATGGCAAATCTTATAATGGAATGCATTCAATTGTGGCTGGCTTATGGTTGAAAGGTTTAGTCCATTGTCATCACAGCAAAAAGCATAACAGGAAGCATAGTGTTGCACAGGCAGACACAGTACTGGATCAACAGACAGCAGGAAAAGAGAGAGAGACTGGGCCTGGCTTGAGCATTTGAAAACCTTGAAGCCCACCCCCAGTGACACACTTCCTCCCACTAGGCCACACCTCCTATAGTGCCACTCCCTACGGGCATATGTGGGCCATTTTCATTCAAACCACCACAGGCCACATTCATAACTATCCTGGGATGCATGTGGCCTATGATGGGTCCCAAGTTGGACAGGCATAGTATTGTGTAAGCAATATCGAGCCTTTTCTTTTTTTTTTAAAGTATAAGACCTGATGAATTTTGCTAGAACATGTTCATAGAGACATTAATTTTTGATGAAACTGCATTTCTAGTAACTCACACTAGGGCTTTAGTTATTAATGACCTTTGTAGTTAATACTAAAGAGCTTATAAAGTAAAACCAAAGTTCCAAGGCAGTCAGAATGAGTTTGTACAATATTTAAACTAGCATTAGACAGAAATGGGTTAGGTTTCTGTTTTTGTAGTCCCTTTTGCTAGAGAACAAAACCTAATTTTCACAATTTTTTGTCATTTGTTATTTTTCTTTTATGGCATTTTTTTCTAGTTTCCTTCCAGGTTCATATGAAAAAATGGCACTAGTTATTGGGTAGCAATTTCTTCTAAGATAAAACTAGTTAAGAGTAGCATGTCTTAAGCAAGGTGAAGCACTCTGTCCTACAATGAAGTGTTCACAAACTGTCACCCAAGCTGGGGTGAGCTTTTGATGACACAGCTGTCTTTGACTTATTCATGTTTGTCATATTTCTGTAAATCATGCCAGTAAAACCCATCGGCTCACCAAGTTGGATTTTGGTGGTGTCTTGTTTTGGTCTGTTATCAGTTTCCTATCTTGAGTGTCCATGTGCCCTCAGGAATGGTGTTAAAGAACAAGCATATGCAATTGTTCATTAAAAAAACTTTTATAAAACCCATGTACATTTTCCTGATTTAAAAAAAGAAGTCTCATTTAATTCGTTTTCTTCCTACTCATCTTGAAAATTTTCTGTTACATGCTTTTGCTTAATATACGTTTTTTAGGTGTGTATTTGTTTAAAACCCAAGTCTCATAGTGTAGCCCCAATGGTCTCAAATTGATGGCAATCCCCCTGCCTCAGACTCCAAGTGCTGCAATTATAGATGTGAGTCATCCTACCTAACTGCTTTGTAAAACTAAATTTCTTTTCTAACTGACGTTGTTAGATCATCTTTAATATTATCTTTGTAAATAAGGCAAACAAGAACAGGTAAACCTTTTTTTCTGAGGTTAAATAAATGAAGCTTGAGACATACTGTCTGAATGTGTTAAATTTTCATAAAATATAATTCCGCTGGAAAAGTAATACTTCTCCACAGATTTGATTTTAACTGACATTTTACACCCATCTTTGTTCCCAACCTACTTTTTTAATGTATGTGTCATTCTTTTACATTGAGAAGGAGCTTCTTCAAGGATGGATGGAAGTAGAAGTGGTTAATGAGATACCTTTTCAAAATTCATAATTTGGGGAAACAAAACAGAAACTATCTTAACTCACTATGAGAACCATTTTTATATTCAAGATAAATATGAACTAATATTATGAGCTTTTGTTAATGCATATTATTATAGTAAAAGAGCTGTTGTTAAATTCCATGAAAATTTTGAAAATATTTTTTTCTAGTCCTGCCTCTACCCATGCGTTATTTCATACACTTATCATTCAAAACCCCTTTCATTCAGCAAAAATTCATATAGACACACTACACACTACTTGTGGTTCTTTCTACACACTTATAACCTAGTAGATTCAAGGTTTCTTTATCTTTTCACTTTTTGTTTTTATTGCAAAACTATTTAGTAAAAACTGGCTAAATAAAAATAACATTGTAATGATGGTGGAGTAAATTTAAAAAAATTTAAAAATAATTTCAAATTGTTTTCTCTGGTTTTGTTTTAATATCCAGTCACAGAAACTAAGTAAACAAAACCCCTCTAAGGATGATTGAATTCTCTCTCTCTCTCTCTCTCTCTCTCTCTCTCTCTCTGTCTCTCTGTCTCTTTCTATCTTTATCTCAGTCTCTCTATTTCACATACATACACATACACACCATACACACACATACACATCACATACACATGCACACACACACACACACACACACACACACACACACACACAATCTCCATCTCTTACAGGACATATTCAGATTATTCCACAGGAGAAGAAAAGTCTTAAAGAAAATGTTGATCTTGCCCATTTCTCTCAGGCAGAGTCAGGCAAAGATAACTCTTGGATTGTTTTTATAAAGCCCAAGTGTTCTATGAGCTTAGTCAAATATTTCACAAGTAATCCCCAGATGCTCCATGAATTATCCAGATGTTTCTCTCCAGTTTATGTGAAATAACTGAATGATCCAAAGTGATTTTTGTTGTAATCTTAATGTACCCCAGAAGTGGACTGAGGAACATATTAAATAGAGCCAATCTATACTGCCTTAATGTTGAAAGAAATGCATCTATACATTGTCATCAATTCTTGCAGTATGTTTACATACTTTGATATATTTAATTCAATGAAATCTGTTGAATAAGTTCTTCCCACAGAATCTAAAGATTGTGTGCAAAAGATCATTTACAAAGAAAAATAGAGTTCTAGGTCAAAAGCAACCTATGTATAAAAGTTCCATGTAAGGAAGAGCTTTGTTGAGAAATTGAAACAAGTTTAACAGGGGCTTAAGTCAGAATAGGGGCATGATGGGAAGGGAGGCCAGGAAATGGAAGAGAAGAGGCAACATGACTCAAGTTTAATCTGGAAGGTTTAAAATGAGCACAATACAGACTTTCCTCTATTGCTCCCATCAAGTCCTCCTAGAAGTCAGTGGAGGCTCCCAAACCAGAACTGGAATTTTGAGATGGTAGTATGATACATAACAGAAATTGAATAGGTAAGAAATGCATAAAGTGTATGGGGAAGCTCCCTTGCAGAAGACAACCAGTATCAGACTGTGACTTCCTGCTCTCAGAAGTGGACACCAGTACTGTGTCGTGTTAACTGGGCCACCACAAAGGAATCATGAAGAGAAAATACTGAAATCCCTACAGAGTACAACATGCAAGTTCATAGCCATGGAGAGAAAGCAAACTTCCTTCTCTCAGAAGCTAACCAAAAAAACCACCAACTAATGGGGAGGAACACAGAAGAGCTGTGTAAGGCACTTGAGCTCTACCAAGAAGTCTGTACCATACACATGGCAGCGACATATCATTTTTGAGGAGACAAGTAACAGTCATAAAATTCTACCCTGCACTAGACCGCAGAAAAAAAAGTCAGCAAATTCCAAAATGTGGTAGTATACAAGCTACATTTACTTATTCATCAACAATTATAAGAAATTCTACTAGCAAAATTAACTATCTCACTTACAAGAAAATTAACCATGCATGTGCACACATACAGCAAATGATTACTAAACTAAAGCTAAATATCAGTACAGCCCATAAACTACTTAGAGCTGAATACCAAATGAAAATAATGTAGAGCCAAACTTTTGGGCTGAGAATAAAATGCATGCTTTTACAGCTATTGATCTGAAAACAATCTATGCTTTAATATATGGCCCTACCAACAACATAAAGTAAAATGGACATAAAATGGGAGAAAGGGTTAATATAAATAACAGCTTAAAGCAACCAAATAGAAAATAATTTAAAAAACTCACAAATAAAACAAACAGAAAAAATGCAAACAAAAGTACTTTGAATGATGTGGAGACACTTCAAGTGTGATCAAGATCAAAGAACACAAATAATTGTTACACATAAATTATGAAACACCAGCAGTATAGAGGAGATTGGAAAATTGTAGGAAAACCAAACTTCAAAGTACATTGACATTAGACTGCTAATTTCAAAAGCTGAATTTTAAGTGTAGGTGATCTCTTGAAGTCTATAGTAGCTCACAAAAGGGTTTAAAACTGTTGATACTTTGTTTTGGTTTTTAAGTAGAAAGAAGAAATCCACCTAATTCATCCCAAGTAAGAAATGCCAATGGTTTCCTGTCAGGGCCTGTAAATGAAGCAGTGCCCTGTGTTATACAAGGTAGTGGGAGAGTGGCTGGGATCAAGTCCTGATAAAGGCAGGCAGGAAAAGCAGAAGTTGATCGTACAGAGAAGGGGTGATCAATAGAGAGGAAAACAAGTTACAGTATTTTTTCACAATTATGAGTCAACACCTACACCTCTAAGTTGAAAAAGACACTGGCATGTTCTGTAAAGTGCCCTGGATCTCGGCTGTCAGGGTTTTGAATGTCATTGACTCTGGAACACTGGCATGAATAACAACTTAACAATAGCCCCTCCCCTTCAGACCAACCTGATTGGCATGAGTAACAAGAAAACAATGTGGGTTTCTTTGTATGTTTGTTTTACCACTGTGTGATTAGCATTAAAAATAACCTTAGTAGTAGTTCTTATCATTTTTAGGTGGTATATATGCTTTCTAAAAGTATCAATTTTCCTGGTCTAGTCTACACTTGTAGCTAATTTTAATGTTCCAGGAGTATTCATGTAGCCTTAAAAAACATACACAAGTTATCATTGACAATTATGAATTTAAAAGTGGTAGGAGATACCTGTTCTTTTAACTTTTTTATAAATGCTTTACCTAATGATGCACATTTTATCTATTTTTGCTAAGCTTTCAAAGTAACAAACAAGCCCCTACTCCTCTGGGGGCTCAGAAGGACAGCTGAAAATGCAGGTGAATAGGAAGAAGCAGGATTAAGTGAAGTTCACTTAGCATCAGTGGCCCTGGTAATGATATTTATTGCCCTGCTCTTCCCTACCTCTGATTTTTAGAGCTTCCATCCTCTAAAAGTGGTATTATAAAAATTCAGAATTAATTAATAAATGTAAACATGCTGAAAACCATGTGAGAAACTCACAAGCAAGATGGCTGCTCATTAGGTCGTAACAGTTTGAAGGCTAAGCTCTTGATAAGGTGTCACATCCTTGGCATGTGGACATTGCACTTCTGAGTCTTCCCATCAGCTTCTGCTCTTATCCATCAGCACTCAAATTCCTGTTTTCTATAAGGACTCATTGTGCATAGTCATTGATTATGATTCTTCCCAGTAAGGTCATTTGAGCCCAGTCACCACTTCAATGACGTGCTCTCTAATACAGTCACATTCAGAGGTCCTGCTGGTTAGAAAGCCAACACCTGAGGTTGGCAGCACAACATTAGGCCTCTGCTAAGACTCTCGAAGACTTCAAACTGAAAGTGGAGAAATCAAAACACACATCAGGGGTGTGGCTGATAAAACAGTGCCAAGCAAATACAGTATCAAAATACTGTACTCACAAACTTGGGTAGATACTTATCAAGCAGTTGAAAATGATTTCTAGCTTTTCACTCAAACCCAATCATAACTTACTGTTACCCACTCTGTGGTATTTACAGACTTGGTTATGGAAAAGGCCTTTAGGAAGTACTCATGCTGCCCCATAGCTGCTTTTCGACATTCTTGCTCTCGTAGTTCTGGAATCTTTGTGCTGAGCACAACTGCTTATAGTAAGACAGGAATCTCTTGTCCCTCTCTCCCTCAAGACTTGGGTTCCTCCAAGACCACTCCAGCATCTAGGTAACAGGATACACTGCACACTGCTTGACAACAAGAATGTGCTATACCAACATTCAATACTCTGGGGCAATACAGACAAGATGAGGCTTTGCCACTTTAAATGTGTAGATGAAATTGGTTTTCTTTGCAGACACATAAAAGAAGAGCCATGGAGTGAGGTATTTCAGAGGCTCGTGAGAAAAACATGAAGGATAAAATTAAAGCTCATTTTAAAGTATCAGGGAAACCCAGCTTGTGGTGTTTTGAATGCTTTGAAGATGGAGAGTGATGTGTGTACAGTGGAAAAAAAAAAAAAACTTGGCAGAGAGGAAACGACAGTGAGTATACAAAACCAGATGGAGTGTGAAAAACATGGAAAAAAAGTGAAAATCAAGCCAGCTAATGTGCTTTTTCAGACATAAGAGATAGGTTTTGTTGTTATTTCAGGTGACCAATTATTAAACTTTAATAAGAGAAAAACAAAAATACTTGTGTCCAATTTATAAATGTTTTTATTTAGAAGGAAGCTAATTATAGTGATATTAACAGTTTTATACATTTATACTTTCTCCTAGAAAGCACAACTGGATTGTCTTTGTAAATGTGGATAGCCCTGAAAGGCTCCAGGGAATCTGGATTTTTGTGAGGCCAGAAGGCCACATAGGTAGTTTCTATGTGGGATATTACTCTTGATATCAGTATGTTTCATTTTTTCCTGCCTTGTGAAGCTATAATAGAATGCCTATATTTATCTGTACAAGTTCATCACTATTGGGAATGGTTCTTCTCTCATTTTATGGTCACATTTTGAAATAATCCAAAGGTAGACACTGTAGGAAAATGATGTGTTTAACATTAAAACCTGGCTGCCATTCAAAATGTTCTGCTCCGCTCTGCATTAGCTGTAAGATAGTAGGTAAGTCATACAATTTACTCTGCTATTTTCTTGAAATATAAAGAAATACAAAGGGATAGCTGTTTTGCAATCTGATGTAATGAGGATCAGAGTGGAAAATGCACATAAAACACTTAAGTGTATGTGACTTACCTTACTATTTAGTTAACAGAAGCCACATTTGACTTTCCTAAGATCACCAGCTTGCATCCTTCAGATCAAATCATTGAAAAGAAATGCCAGCCCCCTGCACATACTGCTCAAAGAAATTGGAGCAAATGTGCTATTCCTGAGATTTAATTGTATATGGAGATTTAATTGTATATGGAGAGATAGTCAAAATTTAAAGTTAGCAAACACTCAATGGATTCTGATTAAGTTTCCTCATGGATATGTAGACGAGGAGACTGAAGCTGGGAGATGTAATTTGCTTAATGTTAGCACATTCTGAATTTTTATTTTTATGTTTAGAAATTTTTTTTTTCCTTTTTTAAAATTTATTATATTTTTGTTTTAATTTTACACATCAGCCATGGGTTCCCCTGTCCTCCCCCTTCCCGCCCCCACCCCCACCTTCCCCTCATCCCTTCCCCTCCATTCCCATGTCCTCCAAGATCAAGACTCCCCTGGGGATTCATTTAAACCTGGTGGATTCAGTACAGGCAGGTCCAGTCCCCTCCTTCCAGGCTGAGCAAAGTGTCCCTGTGTAAGCCCAAGGTTCCAAACAGCCAGCTCATGCACTAAGGACAGGTCCCAGTCCCACAGCCTGGGTGCCTCCCAAACAGTTCAAGCTATTCAATTGTCTCACTTATCCAGAGGGCCTGCTCCAGCTAGGGGCTCCACAGCCTTTGGTTCATAATTCATGTGCTTCCGTTCATTTGGCTATTTGTCCCTGTGCCTCTCCAATCTTGGTCTCAGCAATTCACACTCTTACAGTCCCTCCTCTTTCTCCTTAATTGGATTTCTGGAGTTCCACCTGGGGCCTGGCAGAGGATCTCTGCATCCACTTCCATCAGTTATTGGATGAGAGTTCCAGCAGGACCTTTAGGGTGTTTGGCTATCTGATCACCAGACTAGGTCATATCAGGCTTTCTCTCAACCATTGCCAGCAGTCTACAGAGGATGTATCATTGTGGATTTCTGGGGACCTCTCTAGCACTCACAGAAGACAGCTTATGCTGGAGAGGATGTGGAGCAAAGGGAACTCTCCTCCACTGCTGGTGGGAATGCAAGCTTGTACAGCCACTTTGGAAATCAATATGGTACTTCCTTAAAAAATTGAGAATCCATCTCCCCCAAGACCCAGCTGTAGCACTCTTGGGCATATGCCCAAGGAATGCTCCATCATACCACAAGGGCATTTGTTCAGCTATGTTCATATCAGCATTATTTGTAATAGACAGCACCTAGAAACAACCTAGATGCCCTTCAACTGAAGAATGGATAAAGAAAATATGGTACATATACACAATGGAGTACTACTTAGCAGAGAAAAATAATGACATCATGAGGTTTGTAGACAAATGGATGGATCTAGAAAAAATCATCCTGAGTGAGGTAACCCAGACTCAGAAGGACAAACATGGTATGTACTCACTCTTAGCAGTATACTAGATGTAAAACAAAGATGACTAGACTGCTACACAACTCCAGGGAGGCTACCTAGAAAACGGGACCCTAGGAAAGACACAGGGATCGTCCAATGACAGAGAAATGGATGAGATCTCCATGAACAACCTGGATGACAGTGGGAGTAATGAAGGGCAATGTTTGAGGGAAAGAAAGCTTAGGAGAGCAGGAGATCCCAGCTGGATCAAGAACAGAAAGGGAGAACAAGGAATAACAGACCATGATAAATGATGACCACATTCTGAAATTTAATGCAATACTTACAAAGTCTTCTATGCAATACTGTTGGGATGAGTCACAGGACCATATTCTCCTACAGTTCAGGTATTGACAACATTTTAGAGCAAAGGTCAGCAAACTATGAGAACTGGTCCCAGGTAATAGATGCAGTCTGCTGCCCGTTTGTGTCATTTTAAATGTAGCCTAACCTACCTTTGAGGCATCATCATGGCTGTCCTTAGTTTGCAATAGAGATCTTGTAGCTCAGGAGTCTGGAATGTTTGCTATGCAGCTCTGTGAACCTGCTTTAAGATGATCTTTTTCAAATATCTGTTTCAGGCTGTCTTTAAGGCAGGTTATTGTCCTATATTGCTAGCATTTGGATTCTCAAGACAATTATGTCATGAGAAAGCAACAGGTGAGGATGACCTGTTTTCTTACCTTACTCATTTCTTCTCATCACTTCTTGCCTGCTGATGGTGAGGTAATGTGAGCTAGCATGCTCAGCTTGTTTTTCTGAGAGGAGTTCATCTAGTCCACATTTAGTACTTGAGTGATGAATTACTCAGAGGTCCCATAGTCAAGGAACCTTTGTGTTGTGATCCTATCACAGAGCAGGGAAGCTCTTTGGAACGCAGGGCTTTGTGTGAGTGGGCCTGTGTGTCTTTACTACAGTGTGTCTCTTCCAAGCAACAATGTGGTGTGGACTGAAGCTAGAAAGTCTGCGGAAGTGATATTAACTTGGCTGTCATCACGGATCATGTCACCACTTTGTCCCCTGACTCCTACGTTTTGTCAGCTGTTGCTGGGTGTCTGAGATCCCTTCCATCCTTGTGGAGTGTTTCATGAGGCCCGTCTCTGAGGCTTGCACATAGGCTAATGTTGCTGGTGGAGTTCATTAATTTGTATCCCCTGTGTTTGTGAGGTGTTTCAGCCCTTCCACAAGAATGAGGGGGATTCCAAGTATCAACAGAGGAAGTATCTACTCTAGGTATTAGAGAATAAAGTTGATGTTACAAAATAAAATTTGCTCATGAATCTTTAAACTCCACTTTTTATCTCACACAAAATTATGAGAGTTTTCTTCCTAGAGTGTTTTCCCCCCTCTTACTGAAAACGCAAGCTTGTGACACCAGTTCTCAGTCTCTTCGCCATTTATACTTCATAGAGTGACAGAGTGTGTGAGAGAATTTGTCAGGAATCGGCAGCAAGGAGCACCCTCAGTCGCAAGTGGCAGTCGCAAGTGGTTCTTGTTCTTTTTCCTGGCTCCTCAAATCCCCTTCAAATAACCCCACTCCATGTGTACACAAGTTTGCACTTGTGCTTTAGGACAGGTTGAGAGCTGGAGTGTTTTGGTCCTTCAACAGCCCTCATGATTTCCTTGTGCCTGTGGTGACTGTCATGGGTGCAGGAGAACCACATTCAGATTCATCCACAGAAGTGTTTTCATCTGCTTTAACGAGGTAGCTTTTGAAACTGAGAAATACTTCTATTTTGTATTAAAACTGTTAGTGATATCAGAAAACAGGACAGAGCAAAGGAATATGAAGAAAGGGGCCAACAAGATGTGTATTCGGCAGGTAAAGGTACTTGCTGATGAGTTAGTTGATGTTGATGCCTGGCCCCATGTAGTACCTACCTCCTTACTTGTCTTTTGTTCTCCATGTGCTCACTGTGGCACAGTGCATCCTCCTACCCACAAACAGAATGGATAAGTGTAAATAAAAGAAATATGAAGAGAGGAGTGAGGAAGAAAGGATTCAGCGTTCTGAGCAAGGACCAGATAAAATGGAATTTTTAAACCAATCCTCTTAGTATCTGATGGGTTTCGTTTTCTGTGTATAAGAACATCCCAGCAAGCATTCGAGCCTTAACAATATTCTTCTGGGTTTCTTGCTTAGCTGTTTAACTACATGAAAGCCTGTCTCTAAGACCCCACTGGGAGAAGGAAAACATTCCCTGTGCTGGCAGGTGGTCCTTTGTAAGCACTTTCCAATTGAAAGCAGATGTTCCTGGGTGTGAGGAAGTTCCTGGTAAGTTAGTGGGGAGCTTAAGCCAGGGAATGACTGAGTTATGTAGGCAATTGGAAGGTAAACATGCTTCATGGAGAGGCTTTGGGCGTCATGAACACACTCTGTATCCTGTGTATCTTCACCTCCAGTCTGAAGGTCTTCCTTAACTGCCCTGAACTTACTTCAACACTGGCAGCCTCCTTCTAAGACATGCTAACCTAGGACTCTTCTCTTGTCTCCTCTGTGGGTAGTTTGTATCAAGAAGGGCAAGGCTGCTAATAACAAAGAACTGATCTCTGGCTTTAAAATACTTTCTTCAGTTAATTAAAGAATGGAGAGTTACCAAAACAAATAGCTTTTTTCAAATAAAAAAACAAACAAACAAAAAATCATTTTCCCCCATTCAGGGGGAGAATTTTTTTTTCTTGAAATGTTGATAAAATGAGAACTTTGGTGCAGATAGAGTAATGTGTAAATGATCGTTGGAAAAGGATTCTGTTAGAAAAGTGCAAGAAAATAATCACACAATAAAGCAGACTTTACTGATAACATTGGTTCCTAAATCTCACATATCTATTAAGTACCTTTCCCCATTTGAACAAATTCTCAATGAAGCCCCACAGTGGCTGCTACTCTATCAATGTTCTGTGATGTTGTCTGGAAAGAACAGTGAATTTGCTTGTGCAAAGTAGAACTTAATTGCATTTTAAAAGTACAAAAACCAATATCTCAAGTTTTAAAAAATAATGGATGATTGCACAGAGTCAGTGAATAATTGTCTGTTAATAGGAAGAAAGTATCTTACTCCAAGCCCGAGGTTTCAAAAATGGAACCATACCTCATGAATACTAATGAAGAGAAAGGTCAGATTAATCTTCATGCAAGCAACCAGTCACTGAATTCAAATTTACTACAAAGATTCCTAATTGTGTCCCAACTTACAGCAGTATGTGGTGAATTTGTTTTGCTTGAAATTGCAGAGTTCTGTTGTCTTAGCTCCCAGAAAGCATCAGCACTATTGTATTTTCCCCCAACAGCAGGGTTTTGAACACTTATTCATAACTTATTCATAAAAATGAATATAATCATATTAAGAGGCACTATCATACATCTGAGTTTGGAAAGTCTTGATCACAAAGAAAATTACTTCGCTCTCTCTCCTCTCTCTCTCTCTCTCTCTCTCTCTCTAAGAAGAAGAAGAAGAAGAAGAAGAAGAAGAAGAAGAAGAAGAAGAAGAAGAAGAAATACCTTGTGCTGTCCATGTGTTCCATGGATGTATTCCATGAGGCTGTGCATGGGGTAGTTTACACATATGAAGTGTTAGATATTCAGAGTTAGCCTTCCAAGCAGCTGCGTGAATGTCCCCCAAGAGGGAATGGAAATAATATTAGCCTGTCAGGCAGTTATTACAGACTTCTTAGAAACTGGGAATCAAGCTAATCCCAATCAGAAAACAAATCATAATTACACTTTGCTCTTGTATAGTATGTTTCAGACATGACTTCATTATTAATCAGAACATAGGTAGTAAGGGTTTCCTTCTTTATAGAGGCATAAACAGAAACAGAAATATTAATTGATTTCTACTGGGCAAAGAAACTTCAGAGCAGCTTTCCACACAGAATTATAGAGCTTGCTCTTTCTCCATGGTGTGGAAAACACAATTTCATTAACCTTTATAACACTTGCTTAGAGTTGTTGCTGTAACACTGATGTTGACCACCTTATAATGCCAGTTTAAGACTTTTGGATTTTGTTTGTTTATTTGCTATATTCTAATAGACTGTACTCATAAAATGTGTTCATTGATTTGATAATAGCATATTGCTCATGTCAAGGCCGAGCAAATATGAGAATCGGTAAGGACGATTTAACTCAAAAGAACAAGAATAACATAGCTAAGAACTGTCTTTGCACAAAATGAACAGAAAATTCAGAAGCCCATAGTTTCAAAGAAAATTTGGGCACAATTATACAGCACCAATAAAAATATATGTAGGAGATTGCTTATGAGATTTCTTCTATCTACATGTTTCTTCTAAGGGTCACCAATCTCTCCCCAATCTACTGCCCAGTGACTTCATGTTGTTTGGAAACTGTACTTGACATTGGGGGAAGCTAAAATGGACAAGGTCCTCAGTATCAAAGAATTTATAAACTGTGACAGCAAACATCAATTCTTACAGTGACCAAACAAATGTAATAAGGAGGAGTAGCTTCTATCAAGGGGACAAATTAAAGGCTTTGTCCCCTTCAAAGTAGGTTGTATTGTGATGGGGTATGGATTCCAGTGCAGATAGACTGTGGACTAAAAACAAAATTGAGTATGGATTAAGGAAAATCCAAGCCTTTCTTGTTGGATTCTTGATTCTATTATTGCCCTCTTTTTTTCCTTTTCTTTAAAAAAAAAAAAAAAAAAAAAGATTTACATCTTTATGTGTTTGGATGTATATGGGTACTTTCTTTCATGTACATCTACACACCAGAAGACAGCATCAAATAGCTGTAAGTGGCCACATAGTGCTGGGAATTGAAATCAGGACCTTTGGTGGTTGGGGATTTAGCTCAGTGGTAGAGTGCTTACCTAGCAGGGCCCTGGGTTTGATCCTCAGCTCAAAAAAAAAAAAAAAAAAAAATCAGGACCTTTGAAAGAGCAGTGAGTGCTCTTAACCACTGAGCCACCTCTCTAGCCCCTATTATTGTCTTTTTGATTATGAAATTGCATACATACAATTCAAGCAAAAACTGCTCATTGAAGTATGCCTGCAATGTTGTTTTCTTTCTGAGACACAAAGAAGTTAAGAATAATTTCAGACCTCAAATCAGGTTTCAGGGATGTAACCTTGGATGGATGATCATGTTTTAGCTTCTTCAATCATAAGTTACCTATTTCATTGGGTGCCTGTATATTGAATGGTTTATGCATGATTCTGATTTAAAGAAGAGCCTGATGCACATAACCCTTAGTAATATCAGATGTGAGAAAGTCTCAGTTACAGGAATAACTGATCTAAAGAACTCATAAGTGCTGTGGGATGTTTTGTATGTCAAATGTGTTGCTCTGCTTGGTTAATAAATAAAACACTGACTGTCCAGTAGCCAGTCAGGAAGTATAGGTGGGACAAGTAGAGAACAGAATTCTGGGAAGTAGAAGGATGAGGCAGAGAGGCACTGCCAACCACTGCCATGACAAAGGAGATCTAAGGTACTGGTAAGCCACAAGCCACATGGCAACTTATAGATTAATAGAAATGGGTTAATTTAAGATAAAAGAACTAGATAGCAAGAAGCCTGCCATGGCCACACAGTTTGTAAGCAATATAAGTCTCTGTGTGTTTACTTGGTTGGGTCTGAGCGACTGTGGGACTGGCGGGTAAGAGAGATTTGTCCTGACCATGAGCCAGGCAGGACCAGAAAAACTCCAGCTACACATAAGAAAATACAGAGTGTTGCCAAAATGGCAAGAGGAAGCACAGATCTTGTTTTAGCCCGTCTGTAGCCTAGAGGGCTTTAATACGAAGGTCAGAGGGCACTTCTCGTAACTCAGTGTGGTGTCTTAACAGCCTATGAGGGAAAAAGTGGTGAAAGTTAAAGCTGAAAACATAGTAGAGGCCAGGTATGAATGACATTTCAAGACAGTTAAGAACTTCACTTTAAGAAGAAAATGGGAAATCACCAATGCACAGAACCACACAAATTGCACTTTTGAAAATCCAGATTTGGCTCTCATGTAGCAAAACATGAAATTCCAGGAGATGAAAGGCATGGATCCATGAGGAGGTTTTGATTTTTAAAAAGTCATTCATTAAGGAAGTGTTTGTGGTGTTGAAAGTAAGTGGGCAGACATACACATTTTTCTTTCCTGGGGGGGAAAGTTATATTTAAATGGTTTCTAACGCCGCCGAGGGAAAGGAATTAAAGATGCCTCTGCCCTGTTGTCTTTTCTCTGTTGATGTTCTTCTTATATCAAGTGGGTACTTCTACCATTTGATGAGACAAGGATTCTAAAGGGGTCACAGTTTCACCTGGGGGAGATGGAGTGACAGATGCGTACAAGAGTTGGAGATGCCTGGGATATGCACATAGAAACACGGGCACCTGGGTGTGTGGCTCCAGGGTTGAGCTTCAAAGCTTAATATTCCGTGAAATTTTCCATTTTGCAGTAGTGGGAAGCCACATCTAAACAGCGGAAGCTCTTCCACAGCCAGTAGTCTAAGAACCTTTTCCTCACCAGATCTTGGTTTATACCTTACATTTCAGTTCTTACACTCTCCAGCTTTAAGTTCTGAAAGCTAAAAGCAATGTTTTTGTTTGTTTGTTTGTTTTTTTAATTTAGGGGACATTGTCCTGAATTTCACTTCAGCCCCATAGTGTGTTCATTCGCTTAGACTCAGCACGTATCTGGTATTATAAAATAAGACTTCAGCTTTATAAACAAACACATGTCTGTGGAAATGACTTCCGTACTGTTAAAGCCGGGAGTTCAAACGAGTGCTCACCATTTTCAGATACGAATCCATAATCTGCTCTGCATTCATTCAGTAAGCAGTAAGAGGTTCAGGACAGGCAACGAAGCTCAGATCAAGACTTGTTTCGTCATAAGCCGCAGTCGATGAAGAAGACAACCACAGAGAAGTAGGAAAGCATAGAGAGCATGAGAAGGCTAAGAGTGATTTGGAGGAACACTCAAACGGAGAAGTCAGAAGGGGTGTTCTTGGTTTCCCATGTGGTTGTCAAAGAAGGCTGTTCATTTGAAAACTGACTTAAGGGAGAGGATGGAGGTCAAGCACACGTCTGGGGTCACGATGTGGCCAACAGGTAATAACACATTTCTGGTGATGGCTTTCAGCAACCCCAGGACAGTAGGACAAGAGATCCAGTGACAGTAAAATGAAACTGGCAAAGGGAAGGAACAGACACTGTGGATTGTTGGGGCTTGGGGACTCTCATAGGAGAGAAGCCAGAATTTTAAGTGGTGGAATGGTGTGTTCCCAGTTCCTTTCTGAAGGATCACTGTCATTGTTATGTAAAGAGGAAGGACGACCTTGTCTATCCGAAGGGAAACAGAGAAGCCTGCAGTCAATCAGGCAAACAAGAACTTACAGGGGATGCTCCAGTACTTACTGGAATCAGCCTGCACTGCTCGCTCTACACTAAGAGCACATGCATTGACAGGGCACCGACCCCAAGACGAGGCTTTAGATGTATTGGGTACCATCAGATAACCATCCTTCCACAGAACCACAACTCAGAGCAAATTTCAGGTTTGTTTGGACCACGTCGTCAGTATCATTTTACTTCCTTTTAATAGTGAGTCTGCTGAGTTCTTCCTGTCTGTATAGGAGCTCCATGGGGCTCTGAGAGTCTTAATATAAAGAATGCCCGTGTGACCAGTAAAACAAAATGCCCTGCAAAAGTCCAAGGTGAGAGTTAGGACAGAATCGGGGATGGCTCTAAACTTCTTCAACCTGAGGAAATGATCAGTTAGAGTTAGGAAAAATGGTTTAAGTGAAGTCTATATCACATTCATTTAATAGAAAAACAGAAAGAAAGTGAATATAGATAAGACTTACTGTGAGATTTGATGAAAACAGAAATAGAGAAATGGGTTTTCTATCAGGAGAAGCACTGAACTGCAAATGCGTAGTCGGCCAGTGGTGTCGGCAGAAAGGGCAAATTCTCTTGTTTTGAAATTTCTTTAGAGGAATCATGACTTTTCCTCACACTAACCATTTAATTGTCACTAACGCAAACAGAAAGCTTGAAGTACACATCAGTGTAGGATTTAATTCTATTACAGTTTGTATCTATAATCACTCCCATTTTAACTCTGAGAAACCTTCTTTCCACTCGCCAACAATAGCAGGTCACCCTCTAAGCTACAAGACAATGAAATCAGAAGCCGAAGTCAAGGGAGTACTGGCTGAGCTTGCTCTTTGCAATATTCTCTTTGAGCAAAGTACGATTTCTATTGTACGAGACCCAATATTAATCAGAGAGTTATGTTTATACTACACCAGTCTAAGAAAAGACTGTCTCATCTAGATGAATTAAAACTATAATTAGTGTTGCTGTGCCCTTGAGTATTTATGCTGTTTAGTCTTTCATCTGAAAGTCCTCTGCAGAAAATCTGAGGTTCCTTTCACTTGTCTGCAAATTGAGAAACTTTAGAAACTATTTAACCTCTGTGTAGTAGGTGTTGAATAAATGTTTGCTAAATGGGTAAGTACATACATTAATGAACAGGTGAGAGGACGAGAGTCTTATAAGTGACTTAGAAAGCCACACATGAATTAATTGTAACATATAAAATACAAAAAAAAAAGTGTTTCATGATGAGAAAAGAGGAGGGGGAGGGAGGGAAAGAGAAAAGAGAGCAGAGAGTAAATGAGATTATTTCTTAATTGGAGTGACTTCAGGAGATGCAGACTGAAGTTGATGGAAAAGAGTCTCTTCATGGACTATTCTAGAACAAACAAGGAAAAAGGAACAAAGGAAAGAATGAAGGGTATGGATCAATGATCCAGGTGATTTCCATATGCAGTTTCATGGGTTCCAGGAGCCTTTCCTACCCTCCCAATTGAGACTGGCATGTTTAGAGGACAAAGAAGCTTCTCAAGAGAAAAATGGTCACTTTTGGGGTAGAACTGCCTCACCGGAAGGGGGTGGAGGTATTTCTTTTCTGAGTCAAGAACTCATGCCCTGGACACACACCCTGACCAAAACAGGTCACTTGGCACTTTAAATTATATGATTCACATGAACTCTTACAAGAGATGCAGCTGTTCTCCTGGGTGTTTTCAGAAGAGCTTTCTCCAGGCACTCACCTCCCAAGGTGGGTCCTTAAACAGGTAGTCTTTGCCCTGGAGAAGATGGGAATGGGGGGTGGGCTGGGAGGAAGGTGGGGATGGGGGCAGAAGGGGGGAGGATAGGGGACCCCATGGCTGATATGTAAAATTAAATTAAATTATAAAATTAAAAAAAAAAAAAACAGGTAGCAAAATGATGTGTAAGGATTGAGACAAAGACCAAAGAGCCATTTTAGGGAGGTTAACCTCAGGATGATTTAGAGAAACCAGTGAAAATAATTTCAAAATTCTGTAACCTCAGATGTTGGCAAAGAAAGATAAATCAATAATAGAGTAAGAGAGAGAGAGAGAGAGAGAGAGAGAGAGAGAGAGAGAGAGAGAGAGAGAGAGAAGAATTCTGCATTACCAACAATGCTTCCAAATTATTTCACTTTACTTTGAGGCTATTCAAATTTTTTCTACTTCCTCATTTCTGAGTTTACTGGTAGATGTGAGCCAATTCTTACACAGTTGTCTTATTAAACACAATTGGGGGGAAATTAATCAAAGAACCCAGTTCTTCTATCCAAGCTGTCACACCGCCCACTAAGCCTACAAATGGGAATTTCCATTCAAATAGTTGCAAAACAGTCTTTAGTACTTCATAGTGTCTGTTAACACTCAGCTTCTCTCTTCAGTCAAACAGAATATTTTATTTTCTCTAATGAAACGAAAATTAAGTTATATCTTAAAAGAAGGGGATTTATTGTTTGTCTTTAGACAACAGACACTAGTTACCACAGAGTAATGAAATAAATACAAGGAGGTAAGAAAGACAGAATTTCTCAAGTGTTTCTCACAGGGTTCCCCTTCCCCAGAAGCCTGTCCCTAGGCAGAAGAGCATTCCTGAGTCCTCCATATGCTGCTTCCTCTAAAAGGTGTACAATGCCCATTAAAATAGTGAAGGTCTTAGAATCCCAAAGCCAAGAAGCCCACTTAATCTCCTTTTACCCAATATATCCAAAATTTATGAGTCTACAAAGCTTTTCAAATGTAGTTTCTACCATAACTCTGTGGAGTTAGTGATATGGAATATGCCTGGGGCATACTCCTATACAGGCACTGAAAACATATCTGTGTACACTCAAAGTCAAGCCCCTGAGACATGGAATCACTTAGAGGTAATCAAAGCTTCTGGTAGAAAAACATAACTTTGATGCTAAGAGCACGGAAGAAAGAAATTATATAGGCTGGGAACCATGTGCCACAGCACTTAGGGAGACTGGAGATGAGAAGGAACTGAAAAGAAATCAAGAAACAGGAAACAAAAGTCTAATTAAATCCACTAGGCCATATTTTAACTTAATGTTTCTGATGGCACTAAAATTCTGATGATAAAATTTTATGGGCTAAAGAGTATTAAGACAATAATAATTTTCACTAAACCTATGGTACCTAGTACCTTCTAATACTATTGCCCATCTGTTTTTGGAAATCTCCACTTCTCTGGGATTCTAGTGGAGAGAGTAGAGAGGCTCACGAGGCTTCTTGGACACTGAATTTCTCTTACAAAACAATAGTTTGCTGAACTACACGCCAACAAAACAGATGGATTACATTTCCCTCTCAATGTGCACAAATTAAAAAATTAAAGAGAAAAAGTATTTGGTAATGTCAGCTTTGTATTTTGCTGGATCAGAAGCGTTTAGGGAAATGGTTTGAAATGTCTGGCTAAAGCCCAGTGCCACCAAGCCTGCCTGGCTCCAAACACCAGTCCCATTGACTGAAAATGTCTATTAAGCAAACAGATGGGTGAGTGGTTTGTTGCTGACTTCCCCACAAGTGTGGAGTATGGAACGTAATATTCCTGGAAGGATAGACACTGCCTGCTTCATATTTTTACAAAGATGGGTAGAGACCCATTACCAGGACTTTTTAGAAATAATATTAGCTGAGAAATTTTCTAAAAAGATTAACTTTATCACTTAAAAGAGAAATTGAAAATGAAATTTTAAATTTCATAGCAAAACTGAGAAGAAAATAGAGCCCCTGCCCACTCTCCCACAGTCTGCTCCAATGCTATTATTTCCCACTGTTGGTGAACTGGTGCAGAACTATGACTAAATGCCCAGAACTCACATTAGATGTCATTATGGACATGATTTTAGTAAGAAGGTAACTCGGGGTTGTGGGCTATTGACCATGTTAATAACCTACAATACTGCTAAAAAAACAAAAAAAGTATATTACTTCTGAATAGTTGAGGATACAGACACTGAAGTGTCATTTTTGAAAGAAATCATTTATATTTTCATAGTGTATTTGATTTCAAGAAAAACTAAATCACACAAAAATTTAAGTTGTATGGACTTGATTCTGGTGTCTTCCCAATGAGCAAGTCTCATAAGTTATCAAATAGAATTTGTAATTTGAACTGTGGAACTAATATCGTTTTCTGGATGTGGCCCATTCTTCCACGAGACAGCTAGGGTTGGAAAGGCATACAATGGAAAATAAACTCTGGAGTATGTGCTTTACATGAGATGATTAAAGTGACAGAGCAAAACCCAAGTTCATTCCTACTGTTTCCTTTTTTACGTTCGTGTGTGTGTGTGTGTGTGTGTGTGTGTGTGTGTGTGTGTGTGTATGTGTGTGTGATATGTTTGTGGTGTGGATGGTATGCATGTGTGGATGGTGTGTGTGTGTGTGTGTGTGTGTGTGTGTGTGTGTGTGTGTGTGTAGTGTGTAGTGTGTGTGTGTGTGTAGTGTGTAGTGTGTGGGGTGGGAGGGCTATATGTGTCTGTGTGTGTGTGTACCCATGGGTGCCAGATCCCATGAAGTTGAAACTGGGACATTTGGGCTGGGAACCGAACTTGGATCCTCTGGAGGGATGACAAGTGTTTTAACTGCTGAGCCTCCTTTCCAGGTCCCATTTCTTCTGTTTCTATGTCAAGTTGGAATCTTGAGTGTGTCAATAACGTGTCTCCTATTTCAAAAAGATGCCAAGATGTATTCATGCCATGAATTTTGTACTGATATTCCAAAGATTGAATGGAGCTCTGCCTCTTGATCTATTCACTGGACAAGTTATATTTAAAAGAAAGCTTAGAAAACCTAATGACCAGTTAAGACTGAGTCATTACCTAATACCCTATGTATACTTGTCTGGCCTTAATTTTCTTCAGATATGTTCCTCAAAAAGATGACTGCCACATGCCCCTTTCCACTCAGAGCACCTGTTTCACTGAGAAGTATTTAGGAACACTGTACACATTATTTACAATCAACTGAAAGAACTAGGCAGTGACATATGGCATCTTATCTGGGACAGAAGCTTTCTGTTTACGATAGTTCCTTTGATTCTATTACTAATCTAACTGTTAATTTGTGCTACATAAAAGAATAACTATAAATGCTTCATTTTTAAAATCAAAGAATATGATTCTTTCAAAATAATGTGATATTCCATCGTAATTCATGAATATTTTCCCTCCCACTGCCCCCTCTTTCTCTCTCTGATTGTTGCCTTTCCAAATTCTTTTCTCTTACCCTTGGAATAGTTTTCCTCCTCCAGCTTTGGTTCATATTTGGTTGGAACTGTCCTATTTGTGTTCTACATTGCAGCACTTGGCTCAGGTGTGGTCAGTCAAGCCCCTGAGACTGCCTCGAATGCTTCACCCTCGTGCCCATGAAAATAAGAGGACATTGGCTTCTGATCCAGTTACGCAAACCACCACGTACTGTGACATTTCATTCACAATGAGACTCTTGTTATAGAAAATTCTACTGTTTTTAAAATTTCATTTAATTAGACCCGTGGCTTCTTTTTATTAAGTCATCTTTATCTTCTGAGACTGGACAAGGACTAGGGTTTTGTTCTATTTATTTATTTACTTTTCTTCTTTATCATAAAGACAAAAAGTTGTCAAACAATAAATAATTACCTAGGCAACATGAAGAGAAGATAAAAACTAGGTATGACCTCACATTCCCCTCCTCAAGCTTTGCTACCAATCCTCTCACTGAAACATGAGTTATGAGGTAAAGGAGGTAAGGGATACAACTGAAAATTCTCTCAGTCCAGGTTTACTTACGATCACAGCAGTAAGACAGAATTTACTCCAAATCACTATCCTCTGATCTCCACATTGCATACACTCATACACACACACACACACACACTCATACACACACACACACACACACTCATACACACACACACACACACACACACACACACACAAATAAAAACACAAATAATATTAAAATTGAAAAAACGAAAAGTAAAAACCTGATGTTTACAATTTTTATATTTCTAGTTAAATTATAAATTCTATAATTAATATGATTATAATGATTTTTTAAGTTCTGTGATAATTACTGAGTTTTAAGGATGTACACTTCATAAAGTTTTTAAAAGAATATATTTGAGACAACCAAAATAAACATACATTGTAATGAACATAGAATATTAAATTTCATGCGTATTTTTTAGATTATTTTATTTTTAACATTTATGTTATTTTTTTTTAATTTACAACCATTGAGTTTCATTGAGGAAGACAGAGATTAAGAACCAAACTTTTCATTTTTCCTCTTATGATCCTGTCCTTTGTAGCTATGCTTACAATTGTTAGAAAGAAATACAAATTCAACTCTTTTTGTTTTCATTGACTTTATGCTAATATTTCTAACAAATACGTAGTACTCCCTGACATGGTGTGTGCTATTGTTTGGATTTTGAATGTTCGCTAAAGTCCATGTGTTAAAAGCCTGGTCCTTTGAAAGACGCTGTAGCAAGTGGTGGAGTCATGGGGCCTTGAGCAAGAGCCTCGGGCCATTAAGAGCTTTTGTTAGAAAAGCATGATGGGAACTCAGCTTCTTTTCTCTGTATCCTCCCAACAAAGGAAGTGACTTGGCTATGTCACTTATTACTGTTATATGTTGCTTCACCACAGACCTAAAGCCACAGTGATTACACCATGGGATCTTCAAAACTATGAGTCCAGGCAGATTTTTATCTCTTTCTATGCTAATCATCTTAGGTAATTTATTACAGCAATGGAAGGTTGCTAACAACATACACACATACATATTAGAGACTCTCTACATCTACAATCAGACAACATTCACAGCAAATCTGTTAGTCACTTTTACACAGCTGTGCTCCATGCTCGATATTCCTGAGCAAACAGCTTGGAGGGGAAAAGGTTTATTTGGGCTCATAGTTTTTGAGGCCGTAGTCCACTGTAGCATGAATCTTAAGTGTTCTTATTAATGAAACTCAAACCCGAGGCCAGTTATTGTGGTGAACACTGGAAGATCCGAGACACAGAACAAGCCACAGCTATCTCACCTTGCTAGTTCCTCAGGTGATCCTTTTTCCTCAGGCTGGAAGCTTCTGAGTCCTTATCCTAATGGCTCTCAGCTGAACTGTGTTGCTCCAAAGCCTGAACGCTTAACCAACCAAATGCTTAACTAACTACATGCTTTTACTCACTTAGTTCCTGGTCCTCACGCCTTATATACCTTTCTCTTTCTGCCCCCACTCCCTGAGATTAAAGGTTGGGTTTCTGGGATTAAAGGCGTGGGTCACCATGCCTTTAGCTGTTTCTAAAGTGGCCTTGAACTCAGAGATCCGCTATCTCTGCCTCCCAAGTGCTGGGATTAAAGGCGTGTACCACTACCACCCAACTTCTGCTATAGCTTACTCTTCCCATTTTCTAGCCACCATTTTTGGCTTTGTTCTAGTGGCTGTCTGTTCTCTGACCCCAGATTTGTTTATTTGGGGGAACACACAATATTTCAGGGAACACAATACCCACCACAGTCCACAGTCTTTGACTCAACTGATTCTAGTCCCATCACAAGGCAGACATTGTGGCAGGGGAAGAGTGCTGGAAGAGGCTGTTCACTTCACAGCACAGAGGTAGCAAAGAATACAGGAAGGGATGAAAGACCAAGTGTAAGCTTCAAATACATGCACCAAGGAATTCATATTTCACAGCTAAGCAATATCTCCTAAAGTTTTAGAATGTCTCACTGTAGCACTTTCCGCTGGGACCAAGCATTGAACAAATGAACCTGTGGATGACATTTCAAATTCAAACCATTGTAGTCCGTTACAGAACAGTATTGATAGCTATCACTTAATAGCTATTATTAATCAATATTCTTTTGTGTATTGTGTTTGTCTCTCTGTATATATGTGTAGTGTATGTGTGTGTTCATTATTGTGTGTGGAAGCAGGCACATGCTATGTGCCTCTGGAGGTCCAAGAATAACTTCAGACAACCTCAGGTGTGAGTTCTCACCTTTCACCTCATTTGAGACCAGGGTTTCTCTTTTGCTGTTTGCTGCTCCATATGGCAAGGTAAATGCTCCATAGGCTTCTGGGGTTTCTTCTTTTTCTACCTCCAATCTCCCTATAGGAACCCTGGAATTATAGATGTGAATGTTATGCATGATTTTTATGAGACTTCGGGGGATTGGCAGATACTCACACTTGTTCAGCAAGTACTTTGCCCTGCTAATCCATCTCCTCAGCCCAAATTCTTTTTTTCTTTTTTAAAATCAGTGTCATTTCAGGGGCTGGACACTGGCTTTTGCACTTGAAACATAGCAACTACCCCTGAGCTAAATTCTTCATCTCCCCCAATACTCTTATCTCTAATTGTTTCAGACTTTTAAGGAACATGGGAAAATTTTGTATATTTATCATTTTATTCATTCACCACATTTCCATCACTCATAACGTTTTCTAAGTGATTTTCTTAGAATTCTCTGATATTTTCTCATTGTAGTATCATTTGTGTAAGACTCATAGATTTAATCTAATGGATAAAATGCCTGCTGGATGTTAATAAAATATAGTGAACATGGTCTTTTTCCCAGTATTGGAATAACTATCATTCAGCAGTAGTGAGAATGAAATGCCATTTTCAGGGTAGCATAGACACATGTCAACATAAAGTGTGTGGCAATGAGGTTCAAAAGTGCTGAGGGAGATGAGGTAAACTTCCTGGCAGGCACAGGTCAGATAAGGTTAATTATGCAGTGCTTATAAAAGGTTGAGTTTAGGTCAGAGACACAGGATAATAGGAACATGAAGGCTGGATTGTTCTAGGAAGATGGAGGCAGTATGATTTTTTTAATCTTTCTGAAACTGAATAAAAAAGAAATGAAGAGAGGAATCCCAAATTTAAATGTTTGCTTAGCATTGTCAACAAAGCTAATTTATAGTTTATTCCTTTTATCTGCAAAAGACAAATGGTGGGGGAATATTCCCTGTTGCTGAGATCTAGATTGTATCAACATCAATATGAGAAGAAGAAGAAGAAGAAGAAGAAGAAGAAGAAGAAGAAGAAGAAGAAGAAGAAGAAGAAGAAGAAGGCACCCAACGATTGATGGAGAAGAGAATCCTCAAATAGCTAATGGTATTAATTTTAAAGCACAACATGCTGATTTGAGAATAACAAGTTAGGAGCTTAATTATATATTTTCATTAAAAAACAATTTAGTTACATTAATTCCTTTATTTTGTGTGGGAATGGGAAGGTGGATATGTGAGTGTACTTGTGGACTGTTTCTCCCTTCCATCCTGAATTTCAAGAGTAAAATTTAAGTTACCAGGTTTGGTGTCTGGTACCTTTACCCACTGAGCCATCTTGCCTGTACAAGTGTCTACTGCTCTTGTAACTTATCACTAACATAATGTACTTTGAAACAAATAAATTATTTCATGAATGTATAGGTTAAAAGTCCTGTGGGCTTAGATAACTTTTCTGTTCCAAGTCTAGAAGACCAAAATCAAAGATGTCACTGGAGCTGAAATCTCTGGAAGCTCATAGGGTGCGTGTGCCTCCAATCTTGTCCACTTCATTGGCAGGATTTCATGCAGTTGTTGGAATGAAGTCCCCATTTCCTCACTGGCTACTGGCCAGGGCTAATTGTCACCTTCTGAAACTACTCATATCCTTGGCTACTGTCCCTTTCTTCCATCTTCAAAGGCAGCAGGGACAGGCTAGTGTTCTCATAATTCAAATATATTTGAGGTGCTCTGTGTTGAAACTCAGCTCTGGCTTAAGTTTGAGAAACTTATATACAGAAAGGCTTTGGGGTGAGATTTCAGCCCGCATTGATAATTCAAAGTAATCTGCATGAATTTGAAGTTAATTAATGATAACTGTCATCATTTCTGCAAAGTCCATGCTTACTGCCCCAGTGAATACACAGGGGACAGATATCTTGCGGGTCTGCTCTAGAATTTTGTTTATTGCAAGAATCTCAGTAGTTTCTGAGAGTTATCTGGGGCACATGAACTTGAGAATGTAAATTAGCTAAACTTCTTTCCAGGAAGTCATACAATGAGAAACCAATGAATAGAAATAAACTTAAAGGGATGTTGGCAAAAACAGGGGGGAAAAAAAGCAGTTAAATGAAAAGGAAATATTTAAAAATTTAAAATGCATAAAAGAAAGCAAAACTCTAGTTAAACAGGGGATGCTAAGGAAATACTAAAAATTAGAAAACATGTCAATATGTTTGTGCTTTTGACAAAAACACCAGCAGGCAGCTATCTTCCGGGAAACAATGAGCAGCACAAAGATTATGCTGAAGTGAAATACTATCCCACTTATTTTATAATATATGATAAGGAGCAACATCCTACAGAAAAAGAAACCCTGGTAGAAACAATGTGCCCAGAGCAACTAAGGAATTAACATCTCAGTGTCAGACTGAGTCATAAAACGTATTAGAATTCCATGATGGGGCTAGAATTTTGGAAATGAGGGAACATGATGCAGAAGTGAATCTGAACTTGAGCAAAAAATATTTCAGAAATAAAAATTAAACTAAAGGAAATGTACAAGTAACACAATAGTCAACATTATGAGGGAAGGAAAAGTGAGAGGTGGAGATATTCCTTAAAGCTGGGAAGAAATGAAGAGATAAAAAGTGAATGAGACAATAAGAAGTGTTGCACAGAAACAGAAAAGGCAAAAACTGATGGATGGATCCAGTCCCTTACCTAGTCTCAGGACTGAGGGTGCAAGTATGTTTAGAGCAACTCAACCCACACAGAGAAAGCTAGTCTCTAAAAAAGTACAACACATTGTAAGCTCACATTGCTCTTATGTCCTTGATTGTCTGAGAATACTCACTCAGAACACTCAATGTTCATATATATTATAGAAAATACCTGATTTTAAAGGGAAGGGGAAAACAGAGAAAAGGAGAACAATGATCATTCATAGGGAAAATTAGATTTTTAGTCATGTTTTAGACAATAACTTGTGTAATAAGGAAATGAAACAATGGTCTTAAGAAAATGTATACTTAAATGTTACCTGTTTACCTAAAATTAAGCAGTAATTAAAAGTGCAAGAGTCTTTGTAATGCATTCTTGAGTGAAGTGAATACCAGAATTCAAAAACCTTAGGAGATGATTAAGAATAGATAGAGAAATCAGTGCACCCCAGCAGTCCCCCAGAGTATAGTCATTCTGAGTATGTTGTTGCAGAATGAAGTAAAACTTCTGACATATGATGGGATGTTAATTCTATCATCCCCTTGTAGCCTTAGGAGCAGAGTTAGAATAAAGAGATGGATACAGAACTCTTCAGAAGAGGTTGGGTGATACCTCAGTGAATTGTGAAAAGAAAATCATGAGATCCCCTATATACATAATATTCACATAAGCATATTGACATACATTTCCCTCTCCTGCCAACCAAAAGGCATAGATAAAAAAGAATCATGAACTCTTGGCAACTCACTTAAGGTATTGAAGTATCATTTCCCACTTAAACCAGAGCTTCAAAGAGGAGAGGAATTTTCCAGTTCTGAAGAACAGGGTGGACAAGCATGAATACTAACTATCACAGAAGACTTGGGTCATATCAGACGATGTAAAAACCATTGGACAAGTTTCCACAAAATTACTTGAGTTTCAAAAATAAAGTGCTTGCCTAGTTCAATCTCCAAGATCAGAGCAATAATACCAGGATCCATAACACTTGTAGACATCACCGGGGAGACTGATGCATAAAAGGAAAGTATAATCGGACAAGTATCTTGACTTATGTATGTAAACAACACCCAGCAAACAAAAAGCATATGAAAGACTATCTCTTTGAGGAGCATTTTTGCTGAATATAGGGAAAAATTAATATTACTGTTTTATAATTTCTTCTGAACCAAAAACATCTAGGAATTGAAATTCAGTGACTTACAACATCCAAGAAAGACTCTCATACATGAATAAGAAAAGAACCCATGAACTGTATGTTTGCATTTGTGTGTGCATGTGTATGCACATGTGTGTGAAGGTACACATATATGTAAATTAAATAATAATCTCCAGTTGGTCCCTGTCACTCACCATTATTTATTTATTTTGAGAAAGTATAACATTGACCTAAAACTCACCAAGTAAGCCAGGTTGGCTGGACAAGAAGGCCCAGAGATCCTCCTATCTCCATCTCCCCAGGAACGGGACAGCCACTATGCCCAGCTTTTTCACTTTTTTTCATGCTTGCAAGATAAGCACCTTCTTGACTGGGCCATCTCCCCAGTCTCTGATGTGTAATCTTGCCATGTTCCTAAACATTCTGATCAAATGTCTGTGCTCAGGCTATGTACTAGTTAGCAAGAAACACAACAAGCAAACCGTAATGACTCCTGAGACTGGGACCACCAAACGCAGGCTCTTTGAAACTTCCAGGGTAAAATATGCTGATTCTTCACCAGAACTGGAAGGATAAGAAAGAAATGGAGGAGGGCATTAGTACTCCTATACTAGTAGGAATATATTAGTAGTAGCCTGAAGGATGCTGCTTTTAAAAACCAATGAGACACAAGCTGTGTCTAGCACTGCACACTTGGGTGACAAAGCTATGAACAACACGATGGAGCAGTTGCTATAAATGCAGAGCAGCTGCCTTTGTGGCCATTGCAAACTGTGGCTGAAGGTTTCTGTGTCTACCTGGCTCTTGCAGACACTCAGAGCCAAGTAAACACACAGAGGCTTATGTTATTTAAAACTGTATGGCCTAATGGCTCAGGCTTCTTGCTATCTAGCTCCCATATCCCAAATTAACCCATCTCTATCAATCCATAAATTGCCACATGGCTTGCGGCCCACCGGCACTCTTACATCTCGCTTCCTCTGTGCCTGGCTGGCGACTCCTCTCCACACCTTCCTGTTCCCAGAATTCTCTTCTCTGCTTGTCCTGCCTATACTATACTTCCTGCCTGGCTAGGGCCAATTAGCATTTTATTTATCAACTAAATCAGAACAACACATTCACAGAATACAGAGCGATATCCACAGCAGAAAACTATGGCTGGAGCCGATAGAGGTATTTCTGGGATACCAGGCAAAGTTCCCTTCTATGACCTGGGTGGTATTCACAAGGGCATTCACTTTGTCATAAAGCATTGGCTTAGACATCTTTTCTCTAGCCGAGCATTTGCTGTCTCCCCCACTCCTGCCACCCACTTCCCCTACACACGCATGTGCCTGTGTGTGTGTGTGTGTGTGTGTGTACAAACTTTGAGTAACAGTGCTTCACATTCCATGTTCCATTATAGATTACAAATTGCCTTTGTATTCTTACATCATTTCCATAATTTAATGGCATTTAAAGAGAAATCATTGTTTTTCCCCTTTTAACTATATAAAAAAAAAATCACACCTAAAGTTTGAGGTTACAGATGAAGAGAGATTGGGAACTCAGGCTCCTCCAGCTTCCCTAAATCCTAGGTAGTTCACCCTGTCTACACACACATCACACAGATACACACCTCCACATGTGAAGAGTTGATATTGATAAGCAAATTCTGTAGTAAAATATTTTAAGGTGTGTTACTTTTGTTCATGTTGCATTTGTTTAACTATGTGAAACTGTGTGATAAAACACCTGATGGTCTAATAAAGAACTGGCCAATAGCAAGGCAGGAGAAAGGATAGGTGGGGCTGGCAGGTAGAGAGAATAAATAGAAGGTGAAAACTGGGAGAAGAGAGCTAAGGCCTAGGAGTCAGAGAAGGAGGAGGACTTCAGGGGCCAGCCACCCAGCTACCCAGCAAGCCACAGAGTAAGAGTAAGATTTACAGAAGTTAGAGAATTGGAAAAGCCCAGAGGCAAAATGTAGATGGGATAAGTAAAGGAAAGCTGGCTAGAAACTAAGCCAAGCTAAGGCTGGGCATTCATAAGTAATAATAAGCCTCCATGTGTGATTTATTTGGGAGCTGGGTGACAGGCCCTCCCCAAAAAGAACACAAACCACCAACAATAAAATTCTGTAACTTAGATTCTGTGACTGTGCCTGCTCCATCATTCCAAATGCTGTTTTCATAGCACAAATACACACCTACATCATCTCCTATTATACAGACATCACCAAGTATCCAAAATGTGTGAGTGCTGGGGTTTCCACAGGATGCTTCCATAGCCTCTCTCATGCTGCCCATTGAATACATGGTAGTTATGCCCATCACTGTACTTCAGTATTAACAAACCAGCCTCATAAAACAGAGATAAAGACAAAAGATAACTATTTAACCTCTATTTTTCAGTCCTGTTATATGGGTGAGGAAAATGATTAAGAAACTTATGCTCACACCAAAATACTTCAAAATAGAGTTTTTCTCTGGGATTTTATCATGAGAAATATTAATTGTCATTGTGTTAACTCCACAGGGTCCTAGGACATGGTAGATCATAGAAAAGGAAAGATATTGTTGTTGATTCCACAAGTGTAAAAATACTACGGCAGTCTTTCTAAAGAATTGCACACAGGTGATGATAATCAAAGAATAGAATTCCAGGAAGAAAGAAACATGTAAAGAATTAGTATGAATTATTTTCCAAGTTTAGAATTCCAAGTTCAGTTCTTATATGAAGCTTGACAACAATATTGGTTTATCCAGTTAGTGAGTGTGGGATGATTCCCAGAACTCTGCGGAGTCACGTAGCACTCCTATTTTGGGCAAGCTCACCTTACACAATGTCTCTACAATATGTTGCTAAACCAAGCAGCCAGGAGAGCCTTCCTTATAAGCCTGCACCGGGCTTGTGGAGGACCATGAAGGTGACACTGAAAACAACTCACTATAAACCAGCAGACACAGGACCTAGACAAAGATTTATTGCAATACATAATGTAGTATCAGTGGAAATTATTTTCCAGAGTAGTCAGTGATTCACAACACACAAGCAGTTATAAGATGGCAGTTGTTAATTTAGGATGTCTTTCTTTCTTCTGGACAATAATTTCTGCTATAATCATTTCAAAGTAAATGTTACATTGAAACAAAAAAAAATGTTTTACTTGTTCTCAACTATCAAAGATTTTCCTCCTAATCTGAATAATGTGCCATTTTATTTTTTTACATGATTGATCAAGTATTTACTATCCAACATATAAGAAAGGTGGAGCACCCCACACTAGGCTTACAATACCACATGGTATTACTGCTGGCAGTCCACATGACAAATACTTTCTCAGTAAGACTATATTTACATGAGGCAAGTGATTTTTAACCACAATGTATTATTTGGCCTCAGATATCCTTGCTACACTCTATTTTGACTTGGCTCGGCCAATGAGGTGAAACAAGTATGCCAAGGAGTATATCACAATACTGGGAAAAGTAAAAAATATTACTGAGAGTTATGAAGAACAATGCTTGTGTTACTGAGGAACTGACCCTGACCACTGGTAATCTAAATTCTCTTTACATTTCTTTATTTCCTGAACCTATAATTCCAAAATAAAGTATAAATTAAACCATCTTGATTGGAGAATTAACATTTTTATTCAATAAAATGATGTTTTGATATACAGATATATTTAAAAGTACATATCACCATATAGAGAGTCACACATAATCCTTAAAGGAAGTGAACTGGGTAGGGCATGGTGGCATACACCTTGGTAGGCAGATGATAGCAGGTCTCTGTGAGTTGGAGGACATTCTGGTCTACATAATGAGTGATATACATGTTAGGTCTGACTACATAGTGAGATTCACTCACAAAAAAGAAGAAAGAAAAAGAAAAGAAAAAAAGAAGCAATGAAACTGTATTTTTCTGATTAAAAAGTCTCTGATGTGATTTTTTTCAATTTTTCAATTTTATTTTATTAACTTGTGTGTATTAATGCTGACTTACATGTATGTCTAATCCTGTCTGGAGTCTTAGGAGGCCAAGAAGATTGTAATTGGAGTTACAGATAGTTGTGAGCCACCGTGTGGGTCATGAGAATGAAACTCAGGTCCTCTGGAAGAGCAGTCAATGCTCTTACACTACACCACCTATCTAGCTTTGATTTGAATTTTTAAATATCCATGAACTGAAAATATCCCATAAGTTTTAGAGGCATAATTTACTACTGTTGTACTACCATAAATAGAAGTATTACAATAGTTACAAATATCAAATGTATTTTAAACAATAAACCATAATTTCTTGGTTCCATTGATTGCTGTTCTATAATTTTATCTATGATGTTTGCTGAAAATTATAAGGAAACAAGAAAAACAATGTATTTGCATCTAGATTTGGTCACCAGCAAAAAGCAAATTCCACAATTCATTATGGTTGAAAAGCTTTCTTTCCTCAAAAGAATGATTCTCAACTTCATAGGGAAAAACAGAAAACCTAGGATATCTAAAACAATCCTTTACAATAAGGCAACTTCTGGAGGTATCATGATCCCTGACTTCAAGCTCTTCTATAGAGCTATAGTGATTTAAAAACAAAACAAGCCGGGCGGTGGTGGTGCACGCCTTTAATCCCAGCATTTGGGAGGCAGAGGCAGGTGGATCTCTGCAAGTTAGAGGCCAGCCTGGTCTCCAAAGCTAGTTCCAGGACAGGCACAAAGCTTCACAGAGAAACCCTGTCTCAAAAAAACAAAACAAAACAAAAAACCAGCTTGATATTGGCATAAAAACTGACATGTGGACCAATGGAATCAAATTGAAGATCCTGACATCAATCCACACAATACATTCTGATCCCAGGATCACACACACACCACAGAGAGAGACAGAGAGCCCATTTAAAAAAAAAATCAGAAACCATAATGTATAAGCAAAAGACAAGCATTATGAGATGAAATTTTTCCATACATGCCATTGAGATTGTTCTGTATTAGCCATCTACTTCTGGGCATGAGACACCTCCTTGTGTAGGTTAGGGGAATTTTCTGCTGTGGTTTTACTGAAATATTCTCCATGCCTTTGACCTGCTTTGACCTGAGTTTCTTCTCCTTCTTCTAGTCCTATTATTCATAGATTTGGCCTTTTCATGCTGTTCCAGATTTCCTGGATGTTTTGTGCCTGGATTTTTTTTTTTTTTTTTAAGACTTAACATTGTCTTTGATCGAGGTATCCATTTCTCCTACCTTTTCTTCAATATTTGTGATTCCCTCTTCCATGTCTTATCCTCTGTTGGTGACACTTACCTCTGAGGCTTTTGCTTGACTTCCTAAATTGTTTCTTTCCAGTGGTACCTCAGTTTGGGTTTTCCTTACTGAGTCTACTTCTCCTTTCATGTCTTGAGCTGTTTTTGTTATTTCATTGCGCTGTTTGTGTTTTAACAGACTTCACTTAGGGATTTAGTCACACCCTGTTTAAGTTTCTTGAGCATAGTCTTCAGAGCTATTTTGAAACCCTTGTCTTGCACTACAGCTGTATTTCATTTCGCAGGGGCTACTGTGGTGTATGGTTTCTGGGTTCTGGTGGGGATAAATTTTCTTAGCTGTTGGTGACTGTGTTATTGCACTGTCATCTAGGTATCTGGGGTTGGTGTGATTGTAATTCAAGATACTAATATCTGATATTGCCTTTTTAGGTGGATGATCGGATCCTTATCTTCTGTCACCCTCTTGGATCTTAGGGAAGTGTGGATGTTATGGGCTTCTTGGTAAGAGGCGCTTCTATGGGCTGATGAGTGGCAGAGGAGGTAGAAGTGGGCTAGCAAAGGCTGAGAAAGGCTTCAGATAGGAGCCAAGAGGATCCTGTTTACACCTGGAACTGGGTCCACAGGGGGTTGGAGGGTGTGGTGGGAAAAGGGGGGTCTTCAAGTAAGTTGTAGTAAGGCAATGAATTATCTGGAAAGACAGGGAAGAAAGGGCTAGAGGGACCCTGGATCAGCACCAAGAGCTCTATTCTCTGGGAGGTGGAAGGAGGGGCCCCTGTGAGCAGGGTATTACTGCTGTGGAATAATTCTTTTGTACACTGTAAAAATTTGTCACTCAAAATGGTTTAATAAAATGCTGATTGGCCAGTAGCCAGGCAGGAAATATAGATGGGGCAACCAAACTAAGAATGCTGGGAAGAGGAAGGGTAGAGTCAGGAGTCACCAGGCAGATCCAGAGGAAGCAAGATGAGAATGTCATACTGAGCAAAGGCACATGGCTAAACATAGATAAGAATTACGGGTTATCATAAGTGTAAGAGCTAGCTAGTAACAAGCCTGAGCTAATGGCCAAGCATTTATAATTAATATAAGTCTCTGTTGTAGTGACTGGGAAAGCAGCTGCTGGGTATTACTGAACTGGTGGGTGGGAGAGAACTGTCCACCTACATGTTACCATGCTGAGGGTGACAATGGAGAGATGGTAATAGAGGACAGGAAAGGTACTTGAGTCCTTTCTAATATGGCCAGCAAGGGTCCTTGGAAAAAAGTGTTTTCAGGTATTGAGGGCTGACACAAAGGAAAGGAATGGACTAGAGCAGTACTGAGAGTGTCTGCAGGAAGGAGGAAAGCTGGGTCAGCTGCAAGGGTTGCTGGATTCCCCAAGGAACCAAGGAATGAAGGCTGGGTGGGAGGACCAGCCCTGAAAGTGGTTTGGGATGTGACTGGGGAAATTGAAATTTAGGGCAGGAAGGAGACTAAAGACGGCCTATCATCTTCCCAGGCTGTCACAGCCACCCAGACATCATTTTTCTAGTATTTATCAATCTGAATGACAGCTTACAAAATAAATTCTTAGCAAATTTTTCTTGTTTTTATTGAAGAGTGGACAATAAGGAAAGCAGGGTTATGGTTATTAGTCATTCTGTTTTTGCCACAAGATAATTAACCATTTATAGCATATAAAAGGTAGAGACATGAGTGACAGACCAGCCCAGGAAGACTTATAGCTACTTGAAGTTAGTAATTTAACATAGTGATTAGTGGCAATTATGATTTCCCATAAAGTACGAATCAGAGAAAGCTCGTTTTTTTTTTAATTACTAGATTTGTTCTTTAATTTTTTATGTGAATAGATAAAATCCAAAACACTTTTAATCTCTGAACCAAACTTGACTTTACTAATTTTTAAGATATCCAAACACAGAGACTGTTGCCTGAATTCTGTGTAGTATGCACACACACACACACACACACACACACACACACACACACACACACCTCAACTAGTGACAGAGGGGCTCCCAAGCACCAAAGATCAAGAGTTCTCACAGGAAAAGCCTTTCAGGAAGATATTCTTACCTGGTCACACAACTATTTTAGCATATCCTGATTACTTTCTTAGAACTGACAAAGTAGAGTCTTTGCATGGGTTATCTAACTCTTTACATACTTCTAATAAGATGCAACTCCATGTATCAAACAGATGCCTGGGATTAGTCCTAACCCATAACATCCACGTGCCTTGAGAGGAGTCCAGATATTTTGGCTTTCCATATTTAACCCTATCCAATAATGGGAATCCTATTCCCAATTTTTTTCTCAAAAGTGTTTGGTGAAAGCCACTGTACCAGTGAGTATGGAGCAAAGGAATTTTCCTAAACAATTTATTGCAAACTAGTGTGAGGCTGAAAGTCAAATGTACTACACTGGGTATTTTCAGAGCTAGAGAAGCATAAGGTATTTCAGATGCTGACATTTACATTCTGGAATTGTCTGACCTGAGGATGGAGAAAACTAGCAGTAGAGATAAGAGCCCAGTTCACGAAGATCTGCAAAGTGTATATGTTGGCTAATAACACTCACATGTTTTGCTTAGAATGAATCTAAATGACCTTTCTCTAGGTAGTGTCAACAAAACAGCGACAAAATGAAAAGCAAAGGGAGAAAATCTTTACAATGGATGGTTCTCTGTGAAAGAAAAGATGGCAGAAAGTTTAAACGTTGTTTAGCCATTCTGGATTTTATTGTTGTGATAGCTGGCAAAGAAAACCCGTGTTTTGAAGCCTGTATAAAGTAATCATTTCAAGAGAGTGCACTGATTATTTTTATATTGTATGTTGCTTTCAGCGGAAATCAATCCTAACATCAAGCTATTGAGGAAATAATAGGCAAACTTAGTGTTTTAATTATGATGAAATTCTCTGAAATCATTTTGTATGTTAATTTTTAACAAATTATTGGCTCATCAATTTTGTTCATTTTAAAAATGTTCTTAAATTGATAAAAGAGTTTGCTATTCCCAAAGTGATTACTCCAGGGTACATACTGAGAAAGAGGGGGAAGTTGAGGGAGTTATATGATTTCCGATTTTAACATAAAGCAACAATCATTAACACTATATAATTATAACAGCAGCTTAAGAATTTGGATCCACATGAAAATAAAACTGTCTAGAAACACTTTCACTTGTGATAAAATGGCAGAATGACTCAGTGGGGAGAGAACAATTCATAACACAAATGATAGTGGAACAAGAGGATAGCTATTATTAAAAAAACAGCTTTCATATTCAGTTCATACCATATGCAAATCATAAACAAGCATAGGCCTTAGACTTCATACAAAAATTAAAACTAAATATTTGTAGAAGAAAACACAAGTTAAGCTATTTTCTTAAGCAGAGAGTTCTTCGATATAGATCCAAGGGCCTTACCCACAATTTAACACTGATTTTCAAACAATAAAATTAAGAAAATATAGCTACCAGAGGGGTATATTTTTGCAAAGCTAATACTATAAGGACTTGGATCCAGAATGTATTAGTTATCTATTCTGCACGTTGAACTGTTCCAACACTTGGCATCTTAAATCAAGAAACTGTGGAGTTTCTGAAGGTCAAGTCTCTGGAAGTGGCTTCACTGAGTAAGTGCCTCTGGGTAAAGGCTCCAGTGAAGCTGCTGGCCAAACCTTCAGCCATCTGGAAGTAGTATGTGCTTCCATGCTCACTCATTTAGTTGTTAGCAGTCCCATGATCCTCTCCACCAGCCATTTAATTGACCTCACGACATGTGTTCTCATTAGAGAATGAGCGAAAGAGGTAAAGGGGAGGAGGGAAAGGGCTGACAAGATAAAAGTCAGTATCTCATATAATCTACCTTTGCAGGTGGCATACATCATCTCTGTCATATGTTGTGGATTCTATTGGTCAGACAAATCTAGAGACAATGGAGAAGGCACTACAAGAGAGTGAATACCAGAAGACTGGGTTGACTACCATACATAATGACAAAAGGACTCATTAGGTTCAATAATAACACAAACGGCACCATAAGGAAAGATCGAAATAGTTCACCAGAGTCCTCAATAGAAAAAGTTACATAAATAGATTTAAAAATACCTGAGAACACACATTATTAGGCATTATATGATCATGAGATATCATTTAAATTAACACTAGAATGACAATATTCAAAGACTGTCGAACACTTAGAGAAACTGGGACCGTCATTGCTCGCTGATGGGATGTAAAATGGCACAATCCCTCTAGAGAATAGCTTGGCAGTGTTTGAAAGTTAAACATCTACTTGCCATGTGACTCAGCAATTCTAGTCTTGGCTAGTTATCCAAAGAAATGAAGGCATGGAGTCAGGCAGAGGCATGCACACTAGTGTTTTTCATTTACATATAAGCATCATTTGTTTAGAAATGAAAATGCTCATCTGTCAATGATTAGATAGGGAAGCACAACTTCACATGAACACAATGGAGTAATAACCAAAAAAAGAGTGACTGATCCATCTAGTTCATTGACTGTGTGTTGAAAGGCATGTGAAAAAAAGCCATTTCACAACTCTGGCTTGATTGTCCTAATAATAACACATACTGAATGCTTAAACCAACAAAAGTGTATTATTTTACAAGTGTAACATTGGGCTAAGGCAAGGTATCCAAATGACTTTGGAGGCTTTAAATGAAAATCTGTTTTTCTAATCTTTGACATCAAAATGCTTTGTGTGATTCAAACATAGTCATAAAGATTGAGGTATGTATAACTTTGAGGAGCTTTTTATTCTGGTTACCGTATCTCTTAGGTGAGATGTCTCTAAGAAAGAAAAACATAAAAACAAAGCTAATTAGATAAAAATTGTGTCAGTGGTTATTTTGGGTGGGATGGGGCATATTTCGTGGAAAGTAGACAGAGAGATTTGTGGTGTGTAAAATTAGTCTGGGGTCATATTTGCAAAATTCTGAATTTTACTAAAACTCCTTAAGTTGCACATTCACTGGATCAATTTTATGAGATAGAAAATGTTTGTTAAAATATTTTAGATGAATAAAGCAAAATAAAATAATGTATTGATGTAGTTGGTACCATTTGAATGAGCATTGATTAATAAAAAGCTCTTATTTGAGATTTTAACTTCTGATTAATTTGTTTTCTCCTAATCAATTGAAGGAGTATTTTGAGTCCATCAATAACACCTTGTCACTACATAATATGATGTATATCCCTTAACTAAAGTAAGCAATATTGGTGTGCATGGTAAAAGATTTCTACATTCAAAACAAGAGGAAAGCAAAGACCTTTCTTTGAATCCCTCCGACACAAGAGTTATGAACAGACAGATAGACATGCCATAATTGGTTCTTATAGCTTTATCCCACCATGTCCAAAACTGATGATTCATTATTAAGAATCATAACGCAACACATTTGTCAATTAATTTTTTCTCATAAAGGTCAGTGAAACTTGCCTTGTTTTGTAATTTCCTTTGCTGGTCATGAACCAGAACTCTGAAAATTCTGTCTTTTACAAATGTGTAAACTAGTATACATAGACTTAGTCACTTAAAAGACTATGCAGTTGAGATACATTTGTTTTGGAAATACTCAGAGTTACTTTACCTTTTGCCCCTTTCTTAGTAATGGCTCATTAATTTATTCTGATGTGTCTCAAAGTTATGAATGAGTCAGCTTGGCTGAATTGTGGGAATGGTGGGTGGTACCACAGGAAGTCTGATGCTGGCATGTTTAACTGTAGATGTTAATGTCTCGCAGTGGTTATTCCCATGATGACATTCTGCTTTTACTTTATGCCTTTTGGTATAACTTGGGGTGTAATGTCTGCAGGCTGATTTAAAATGAAGAGATGCAAGAGAAGGTGTTACGGAGGCTCCAGAAACATCTATTAAAGCTTGCCAAAGCAATGGGGAGGAGAGGGAGGGCACTGACAGGCATGCTCATAAGACCGCACCCTGAAGTACAGGCATGTGAAAATCAGTGCCTACTTCCCTAGATGCTAGCCATAAATAGGCGAAGAAAGTTTAACTACTTAGCATATTTCCTTCCTTTCATTATTTCTTCACGCCAATATTTCAAACAACTCTGTTTTATGATTGAAGATGTTTCAAAATCTCTTAGCACTGATGGTCATGTAATTCAGAAACCCTAGATTTCTTTTCTGATATATTCACTTTCAGGAAGGAAAAAAAATTATCATGAATGCAGGAGCCATTTTCTTAGGAAATGTAATTTTAGAGACTTTTATCAATGTCTAAATCTCACTAATTCTTTGTCAAGTATGAGTTTGAGGTAGAAACAATTTGCTCCATTCTCTCTGTAACCATAAATGATTAAAGATATACTCATTCCTAATTTACTTGGCATAGTGCTCAGACCATGGATAAAGACTCAGATCATTCATTTGACCAGGCTTTGTTGGACTCCTTCTTCTTACATTTTTTTTTATTTGTGTGTGTGTGTGTATGTGTGTGTGTGTGTGTGTGTGTGTGTGTGTGTGTGTGTTTAACTTCAAAGTCCTTACAAAAGCAACTTTTATGTCTTAAAAAAAAATCTCAGATTTAATTACAGGTTAGAGCAGTTTCTGTTACCAAAACGACTTTGGAGTTCCATGTAATTAGAATCAGATAAAATGTATGTTCTGCATCCAACTTCAAGGGTGTCATTAAGATAAAACTTGACAATACCAGGACTACCCTTTGGCCTGTTTCTCAGAGATTTTGCCCTCCATGGCCTAGCATACGAAGCCATCTCACAAAGCCGCTTTGGTCTGCAGGAAAAGCGAGCTCCTCTGGAGGAAGCAATTTCTCTTAAGAAAAGCTGGAAGTGGCTGGGATTGAAATGCTTTTCATTCCCTGGTTTCTTCTTCGACAGTGATTATGACTCTCTGGTGGGATTTACCCATTGAGGACCAGTGTATTATGCTGCAGGTTACGATCAAAATAACCAGTTATTTTAAAAACTGAAGTTTCATTTATATAGAATATGACATCTTGAGAACCAGTATAAGATGGGACAGAAAGAACTCTGATGAGGATAAAGAAATCTCGGCGCAGAGAAAAACACATTGTCTTTATCATTGATGAGTAGAACTGATTACATGAACCCCAGTAACCCTATTCCAGAACTCAAGAAGTTAATAATTATCAGTAAGTGGACTGAAAAGTCACTTCCAAATTTTAGAGGCCTGATCTCACACAAGGCCCGGCATGAAATCACAGGTTTGCTAGAGAGAATTAAAACGGGATGCAAAGAGAACCATGCAAAAATGTCTCCCAGGTAAGGTTTATCAAAGGTGAATAATTCTTGACTTTTCCACATCTAAGCTTTCAGTCAGTTAGGAAGCCTGAGGGTGTACAACTTAGAAGCTGGCACTTAATTAAAAAGAAAAATGAATTCTAAAAATAGGACATACAGCTGTCGCTCACTTTCCCAGTCTTCCTCCACTCCCAGTAAAGCTGCATCAAGGTTTTTTTTTTTTTTTTTTTTTTCCCAATCAGAAGCAACCAGTCTGTGGCTATTTCAGTTGAGGTAAATGTCACTGAGTGGCATTTGATGGGGAAAATTCCAAAGGAAAAACTAAAGGTCCCCACTGACATGTTTCCCTGCCAGTACTCAGTATTTCTTTGACCTTGTTTCAAGTCTCTTGGTTTAAAAGTCATGAGTCTCAAAGACAGAACTCTACGGAGAAAGATGGAGCAGTCACTGGATGAACTAGAAGAATCACTTTTAGCCAGCGGCTCCAAAATGAGAATTCTTCTTGTTCTTGGGATGTCCTGACTTTCATTACTGATCCTGTGCCTGGTGCAGTATCTGGTGGGGATTGAGTAAATGGTGGATGGGTAAAGAAACATACCTCAAGCAGCCTTTATTTGGGTCAGTTTTGTCTTTGTTTTCTGGAGGAAAAATTCCCACTTTAAGTGGTAAACAAAGGTTATGGACAGAGTTTATTGAGCCAGGTTCTATGTCTTTCCCTCCAGGCTATCTGTCTTGAGAGAATCCTGCCTTCAGCACCTTCTCTGGCTATGTTTTCCAATTTTTTTGTTTTCTGTACCACAAATACTGTTGAGGGGCAAAGCATCAAGAATGATGAGATCTCTGATCAGAATGTGTTTTATCTGACCCCCATCTTGGGTTAAAAAAACGGAACTCCAAAGCCCATGGAATTTTAACATTTGGGGTTACTACCGCTAATTATTTTGTGATTTCTGTCACCTGTAATTTATAATTGTTTATCTATTGTCACAAATAAATATTCAATAGATACTTATTGAATTAGTGACTCTAAGTATGTCCTGAAAGCTATTTTTGGAAAGTTTTTTAAAATAAAATTAATTTTCACAAAATCTGATCCCTGTGGAGTTCATTCAAATGTTTCCATGTTCTCAAATTGACAGTTTTGACTCATGTCCCATCAGATATGATTCTGTGAGTTTATCTGTAGAAGAAAGTGTTTCTTATATAACATGAAATAAGAATCAGAAAGAGGTGGAGTTTCTCACTGAAATTAGCTGCCCATATGCTGTGTCCATGAGAAGTGTTCCTGTTCACTGATGTGGAGATGGCTAAGACACTCACAATTAAGTTGGGCTGAAGATCAAGGAGACATTGAGGAATCTACAGACACGGCTCTGTGTTCTCATTTCCTGTAGGTTGTGAGCTTCTGAATTGTGGCAATTACCAGAGTCTTTGATTGGAGACAATTTGTTTCCTTCCTGACACTGAAAATGCTGAAAAACCAGCCTCCTTTCTGTCACAGGGACCTTATAGCTTATTTGTAACTAGTCTAGTTAGTGTTACAGCAGAAGGAATCACAATGCTTTGTTTCACAGATTCTATTCTTAAGTTTCTTACTAGAGTTTCATTTTAAACACCTTGCTAAGTTTGCTTTCTATAAGGAAGTGAATGGATTGGACCACTCTAATTCTTACCAACTCTTAACTAGTTACAGTTAGCAATTACTCTTTAGTAGGAATTCATACCTGACTCATTCTACTTTCATGGAAATTTTATTTTATAATTCTATAACCTAAGTGAATTATAATATTAAAATTGGATGCAAATTTGAAAAGGTTAAAATGAGAAAAATCATGCATAATGAAAACATGATTTTTATGTTTAGATATAGTTACTATATATAATCTTTTCAAACATAACATTTCTAGGGATGACAGAGAATTAGGAAGAAATTTTTAGCAGTTAATAAAAATCATGATTATTAAATAGCTATCTTCAGTTGAAATTCTAAGTAAGTAAAAGATAGTAACTAGCATTATTCTTGTCAGAGAAGAGTAACTCAAAGAGAAAAAATACTCGTTAAATAGGGTTTGAATAAAGACCTAAGCTCAAAACTGTAGAATCTTAAACTGGAAACAATTCTAAAAACAATATAGTCTAGCTCCTAAATTTTGTAACATAATTTCTTTATTGATTCTTTGTGAATTTCACAACATGTTCCCCAATTCCACTCAACTCCCATTCCCCCATATATGCCGCTCACCCTTGCAGCATCCCCACCAAAAGAAAATTTTAAAAAATTAAATCCAAACCAAAATGAAACAAAAACCTCTTTTCTTCTCTGTCTTTCTCACCTCTCCAAGTTGAGAAAATTCTATTTCAGAGGAATAAACTGTCGCAGGATAAATTGCCAGTTGGTGGCTTGGTCGAGGCAATTGTCCAGGCTTTCTACTTTTAACTCACTAACATTTACTTTTCTAGATAGATAGACTGAAAGGAGAGTGATTAGGATTGAACTCCCCTTATAATAGTTGATTTCAATTATTTTTAGGCTAAGCCTTGATGTTTAGAACTGCATCTGAACATGATCTGACCACTGTTATACAGCTTTACAGTCATATTCAATTGCCTATTTCTTACTCAAAATGTATTATTTTTTTTTGAGCAAACATAATTAGGAAAATAGGAAAAATAAAAGCAAGAACACAATTTCTATCATTATAATTTTTAGTTTTCACTTGTTACTTATACATGCCCACATATTTCCTGAATTTGTAATGATGAAGTAATATAGTCTATTTTTAATTAGTATTATACCAAGACATTGTCATGTTATTACCTAATGCTCATAATTATTTCTTTAGCAAGCACATAATATTTCATTGACTTACTTTGATATTTATCCAACCATTTCTTTCTTATTGAGCAATTAGTCCATTTCTAACATTACTATAAATAATACCACTGTGGAGATTTTTATGTGCATTGCTTTCTTATGCTGTTTTTCATCAAATTATTTTTCTGTGAATACATGTGTTGCTCAATTTTAGCTAGAGATGAATATTTAGAAGTTAACGTGGCTCATAGAGCATCTTGCTAAATTGTATTCCTGTGAGGTTATATTCTAATAACTAAAAAACAAAGCCATATGGGATGCTGTGGCTAAAGAGCCCAGCCCCACTTTTACCTGAAGTAACTGAAAGTAACAGAGAAGCCATGGGGAGAAAGTCTGCCTTTGTGTAGAAGAGTGCCTTCAGAAGCCTACAAGAATTGTTTATAAGGTATTCCATCAAAGACGTCAATAGTCTTCCTTGAAACTTCTAAAAGGACTATTTATCAGAACTTTTTAAAGGAGTTAAGCAAACAAAGATAAAGCATTTTTAGATTCAAGAAAGGTTAAAGCCTTTAGAAACTAGAACACGCAGGATCTACTTCATAGTGTTAATTTTCACTATTTATCATAAATACTTGAATACACTGTTGTTCTTCAGACAAACCTTAAAAAGGAGGAGGCTAGGAAGATAGGACCATTGAGTTAAAAAAAATAGAAAGATATGAATCTGAATCCCTTGTTCATCATGAACACATCTTTCCTACAAAATGCATAATCATGAAAAGGCCGTGTTTTCCTCAAGTTTCTTGGGATAAATGCTCAGGATTCACTGGGTCATGACATTTAACTTGCTAGTTCAAAACTTGCTAGTTCAAGCACACCAGTGCTGTTCTGGTGTGGATAACTTTTCATTCATTGCCCCTTTCATTTATTGCCAAGCTACTTTGCCCTGGCTACTTTCTTTGGTACTTTTGATTTGTGATCTCCTTAAGGTCTCCAATGAATGACCTTAATAACAACTCTAAACAGTATGATCAATTTCTCTCATTTGCATTTACATTGTTCAAGTCTCAGAATGCTTTAAGTATTTTGCATAAAATCACAAGTTCTGAATTGTGCAGTCAGTGGTAGAGCAAGGTCTACCCTTCTCTGAACGACTTCTATACAAAGTCCCTTTAGGTACAGCACTATCTCAGTAAAAGACATTCCTGCCACAATAATGACAATAGCTTTTCTCTGGTATCTAAGTCACACTGTGACATTTCTTTGATACAATTTGAAATACCTTTAGTCCTCCTCAGAATAGAACTTTTACTCTACAGTTAGATATGTATCCAAGAAAGTACAAATGGAAAGCACAATAGTGACCCCAAATGAACCCAGTGGTGTTTTATGAAATGCTATAATATTTTGCCCTCAGTTTTCATGGCTAACATGTACTAAAGTCGCAAAAGATATTCCAAATCAGCACTTGTGTTGCCAGTGGATTCTCAACAATACTAATTCAGATTTAACAGCCACTCTGCTTCATCTCTTCAGGCTCAGATTTCACAAAAACAAAGGATGAAGTCTCATGCCTTTGGCTGAAATGTCTCTAAACATAAAAGGTACCCAAACCCTATAATGTGGATATGAAACCTTGGAGAAGCAAATAATGTAGCAGGAACCCATGTCAAAAGCAAAGCAACCACAGATTTAATCATCATTTTTTTTCAAGTACTCAAAATAATTTTTGCAACAAATCATTTAAAATTACACTCAAGAATGTATGTTGAGTCAGTTGGGGTGATCTTGGTACAAAGTCGAAACATAACTTTCCTTTCATTGCTCAAAAAAATTCACCAAAGAAAAGACTGGATGAGTTCTAGAGTTTTCTAAAATTTAAATATTTCTACTACAAATTAAATCCCAAAAAGAAAATTCTTGAAGTGTATAATTTATGTCATCAGTGTATGTTTATGATTTTATGAATCTCATTGGGGGAATTGCTGATGAGGCCCCACTCCTTCTTGAAGGTCTGTGGATGCTGCTGGAGAGGGTGTCATTTGTGTCAAAGGTGTGGTTACTAAAAAGTTACCCATGCTCCAGTAAATTATCTTCTACCCATGCTCAAGCACACAACTCCAATTAAATTCAGTGAGTCACACACACATACAAAGACATGAGAGACTAGAGAGATGGCTCAGAGGTGAAAGGCTCTTGCAGAGGACCCATTTAGTTCTAATCAACCACACTTGGCCTCTCACAACTGTCTGAAATGCATGCTCCAGGGGATCTGACTCCCTCTTTAGGCCTCTGAAGGTACTGCATTCATTTGCACAAATCCCATACAGATACGCACATGTATGCATAATTAAATATAAGATAAAATCTTTTTTAAAAATGAAAGTAGGAAGACATCTTAGGAAGAAGGGTTTCAGCAAAAGAGAGAGAGGGATGAGAGAGGGTAATGGGAGTAAAAGCAATCAAAAGCAGTCACAAACACATGTAATTGTCAAAGAATAAACATAATTTTAAAAAATCCATCCTAGATATTCATAAGAAAACTATTTTAAATCTATAGCAGGAAGCAAGATACTGGCTGCAAATATATCTTGAGTTTTTAAGTGCAAAGAGAGAGCATTTACTGCATACCCAGCCCACCATTACATAACTCACTGATATTCTACACACATATAGCGTTACAAAGACAGTTCTACAATGATTTATGTCCTATGAAGGGTGAAGAACATGATTCCATGTAGTTGTGCACAGCCCTCAGAGTCTCTTATAAATGGTCTACCTCTTAAAATATAAAACATATTATTTGTCAAAAAATATTTCACCCTGTAGCCTCTCCCTGTCAAAAACTCACTGCCTGTAATTAAGCTAAACTGTGGTTGTTACAGTTGTACTGAATATATATATTTACTCCTGTCTCACACAAATGATGACCACTAGGAAGTCTTTGGTAGGTCATTCTAAGTCCCTATTCTAATGTACACTCATTTGCCTCTCAGAGTGCTTTATACCTCAAAGTTATTCCCATGCCCAATGTCCTTGAGACTGTGCCTTGCATCATAATCATTGGAAAAGTGGATGGAACAGAGAGATAAAAGAAGACGTGGCCTTAATTGGCCCTTCTTTTACTGTGTGTTCACTTCCTTTCCAGAAACAATCTCACTATTCCTCAGGTTTATGTGGTTGTTGTTTTGTATAGTGATTCCCTTGGAGGCAAGAGCTTGAGTTCCAAGAAATGTGGTAAAGCAGATCATGGGAGCATCGGTGACAGATAGAAATGATGGAAATAATGAGGCGGCATGGCTCAAAAGGCCATTAATGGTTCATTACTTAACAAGGGAAGCATGCTGTTGACCTGTGGTGCTGTGGTTTTAGGCTTGAAACTCATGTGTTACACACACACACACACACACACAGGTGGGAACAAGAAGCAGTTACCTCTATGTCTTACCCAAGAGGTAGAGGCTCCATAAGACAGTCGTGTCTTGTTCCTGCCACAGTGGGTCACAGCCCACAAGCTCACTGCTAAGAGAGGTTCCACTGGTAATTCCTGGGCAAGGTGCCTCCTTGGGCCCTTCCTAGGCTGCATACCTATCTTATTGCTAAACTGTGTCTGGTTGGAAAGCCCACGCACATGCTCTTGTATGGTCAAAAAGAGACAACTCCTCAGTACAGAACTCACTCAAGGGCCGGCATGGGCACATGGCAGGCTGCTGGCCAAAATGTGCCCACTAAGCCCCTAACAAATGAATCATGGCCAGGGTGACGGGAGAGACAGATGTTTACTGTGGAACAGAAACAGAAAAGTCTGGGCTTTTTGCCATTTAAAAAAAAAAAAAAAAAAAAAAAAAAAGCACATGAACTTTCTTGTCCCGAACAGAGCTCTAAGAAGGTATATTGTACTCAACTCTTAAGAGGGACAATTGGCAAAAGAGACATGATATATATGTATATGTGTGTCTCTGTGTGTGTACGCACACACATCACATACATATATGTGTATATTGTGTTATGATGACAGAATGGTTTACCCTAATGAAAAACTGGAATTTCTAATGTGATTTGTGCTATGCTTTCACATTCCTTTATTAAGCTTAGAAAGCAACCTGTCTGGTTTTCTCATTGAACACGACACTGCATGAGCTGGGCCCTTACTCTGTTCATTATCAATTCTAACTGTGCTCCCAACTAGCTATGTGTTTATATGAATTAAGGACTTAGGACAGTACCCGCAGTATGTTAATTTTTCAATAAATGTTACTGGAAATGTATTTATTTGCTGATACTATTTCCAAAACTTGTATGAAAATAAAATTCTATCCATAATATTATAGCCAAGTATCCCAAAACAATAGTATCATGGCCTGCTTAGACAAGTTAGTTTACCCCTATAAAGAATGCTATGTAAGTAACAATATTTCAAATATTATCTGCTGGTCACCTGTCCTTGACTTGATAGTTCACATGCTGTGCATTAACCATTCTTTTTCACCATAGCCATTAATAAAACAACGGAAGCTCCAAGACCATAGAAACTTAGTACAGAAATGAAATGCATTCCAGATGAGAATTAGGGGAAAATTTGCCCACTAGCTTATTACTGATGCCCTATGGTATATCAGCTAAACTCACTTTCAGAGAACTAGACTAGGGAGTTGGATGTGCATAGTTTTCTTACGGGCCAACACAATGCTTTTCCTTCACAGACAGTTTGCTGCTATGTGGCTAACTGGCAAATGCACACACTACGTGATGATCCAGTGTTCAGCATACAGAACTCAGAGGCTCTCTCTGGCAACTTCTTTCAAGTGTTCAGGGGGAAGCTGAGACTGTCATTCTATTTTCAATCATGCTGGAAATTTACTAGACGTTTCCCAGTGTATATTGCAGTATAAGTGATTTTATTATTTGAGAAAGTGTCGTGTTGGCCAATGGAAAATTGACAACTCATATAAATTAGGCAGTTGGGACTCATTATACTCTGAAAAGATATCTGAGAAAAAATGATTTAAAAATTGAAGACATTTGAACTAGCTATAACACAAAATCCTGATGCTTATTGTATGAGACTCTTAATTTGATGTATAGTTTTCCAACTTTAAGGCTGAGTAAAGAAGGGAAGAAAAGACAGAAAAATTTAGAAACTTCACAAGATGCTTATTTTTGGATGCTCTAAAAATATTAGTATATGAAATTTCCTTGTATGGTCCTTTTCTTTAGAACATCCCCTTGTATGCTAAACCCAAGCTTAGTTATAGTGGAGACTGGAGAAGAGAGAGGTGATAAACAAAGTTGGGGAGTTAACTATATCTGAACACCCTTTGAACCAGAGAAAGAAGAAGAGAAGGAATGGGTGAAAGCTATGGTGGTCTATGCAGAAAGCGTAATGATGTATGTATATGAAAATGTCATGAAAAGCATTATTTGGTATGCAGAGAAATAAATAAATAATAGTCCTTAATGATTTCTTCGAATATTATAATGTCTACTTGAAATTCTAAGGAAATTGGCATTTGTTTATAACCATAATCATTCTTTAAATGAGAACAAATCACCAAGACTGTGGAATAGGAAATACTGATTCCTTGTTCTTCAGTGGGGGCACCCGTTCTACGGTACACAACTGAATTTCCTTTGTGATGAAGCTAAGAGGGTCCTACATCTCAGGTAAAGCAAAAGTAGCTGCCTCAAAGGCACCAGACAAAATCGTGATGCTCGTGTGGCAGCACTCTTCTGACGAATACGGCATTTAAGGGGAGATGTGACATAGATTTTTAAATTCATCCTTAAAGGGATAAATTGGTTTCTGACTGGTTTCCATCTTGCATGAATATAAACACACAAGCAAAGATGTGAGGCTGAAGACCACTGGAAGCAAGGCAGAAGTTTAAAGATTCAAGCTCTCCCTAGCTCCTGATCCTCCCTAGCTCCTGATCCTCCCTCAGCTCAGCAATGGAGCAAATATGAAGACCAAACAGCAGCAACAAACCTCTGAACCCTCACTTCTCCTTGGGAAAATGATGAATCAGAGCAGATAAACAGCATTCAAGGCTTCCAAGGGACTACTCAAGGGGCAGGTTTTTGTCCTACCTGTATTGGAGCAATAACAGAACCTGGTATACTCTAGATGTCAGAAAACTGCTGAGGACAAAAGGAGCCAGATATTTATTGTTCCTCCAGAGAACCAACCAGCTGGCAGAGAGAGGCCAGTTTAGCTTAGATGTTGCTTTTCTTTTCTTCCTTTTCTTTTTTCTTTTCTTTTTTCAAGACAGGGTTTATCTGTGTAGTTTTGGTGCCTGTCCTGGATCTCACTCTGTAGACCAGGCTGGCCTCGAACTCACAGAGATCCACTTGGTTTTGCCACCCAAGTGCTAGGATTAAAGGCCTGCACCACTGTTGCCCGTCTAGATGTTGCTTTTCTAAAAGGAGAAGGGGGCGGACTCTCAAGTGCTAACTGCACTGCCTGCTCTTCCAAAGGATCCAGGTTCAATTGTCAGCACCCACATGGCAGTTCACAACTATTTGTAACTCTAGTTCCAGAAGGTTGGACACCTTCTTCTGGCCTCTTGACAGCACCAGGCACGTGTGTAGTGCACAGACATGCATGCCTGCAAAACACAGGCAGACACACACACACACACACACACACACACACACAACACAAACACAAACAAACACACACACACACACACACACACACACACACACGACAAAGAGAGAGAGAGAGAGAGAGAGAGAGAGAGAGAGAGAGAGAGAGAGAGAGACATGCACACACATATGCACAGGGCGGGGAGAGAAGATAAAGTCTTTTGCACCAGGCACACAAGGCTATCTCAGAAAGAAAACCAAGAAAGAAAGCTTATTTGAAATAATAAAAGCTGAAAGTGTCCAGACTCAGGGAAAAAAACAGACATCTATAATTATACAGAACAAGAAATGACCTGTCGGACTTGAGAAAGATTCTGTAAGACCCATCAGTAGATGTATAAGCAAAATCCTTCAGGGCCAGAAATGAATGAAGTAGTATAATGAAAAACATTTAAGAAAAAAATAAATTCAAAGGAACAAAAAAGTAATCCATCAAACAAGAGTTGGATATCTGAAAAAACTACCCTTCAAAAATGAAGAAAAATAGTTTCCCAAATAAAGAAAAATTGACTAGACTTCTTATTACTAGAGTTGACTTAGAAGAGATGTTAATGGTAGGCCTACAGATCAAAACAAAATCCACAAGCAATCACAAAAGGTTTGCAAATTATAAGGCTTTCTGCTAAAGGTAACTTTACAGACATTATAGAATATTATAACAATATAGTTCTGGTATATCAATCATTGTAAATGCTGATGTAGAAGTTAAAAGACAAAAGCATAAAAATAAACATAATTATAAAACATATTAATGAGTGTGCAAGTTTTGTGTGACACTGTTCCGGGGATGTCATGAACAAGCATCTAATCCCCTCAGATAGGGAATGACAATGACCAAGTAACTCCAATGTGACCAACCAATGCATCTTACTGTGGGAAGATGTGTGTGTCATTTCCTACAGGGCTAGAAATGACTCAAACACAGTTATGACACCAAAAGGCCACTCTGGCACGGGTGAGAGTTCACAAAAGCTGGAATGTACTACACAACTTGAAGGCAACTCAACAGGTAGGTAGCTGTCTCTTTCTGGCAGCATAGGGTAGTCTGGGGCTCTTTGGGGTAGCTTGGCTGGTCTGTTTCTCCCAGGCAGCTCTGCAGCTCTTCTAGGTAGCACAGCTTCCCTGAGAGAGTCTCTCAGCAGTCCTTACTGTTACATATGTTTAGGGAGGGAGAAACCTAGTTGTTTTGGTCAGTTTCTGGAGTTCCTGAAGTCTTTAAACTGTTTACTTTCCAAGCTTAATGAACTTCCCTGCAGAATAAAATGTTTCACCTTCCTTTGGAGATCCTGTATCCTGATGACCTTGCCTCTAAAAGAGTTGAATTTTTCTATATAATTGAAGCTGTCATCTGCCTAAAATATATCATTCTATTGGATACTTTATGTGTGTCACATAATAAGTACAAAGAAAAGATTACATAAGATAAGCAAAAGAAATAAGAAAGGAACCAAGGACTGTTATAAAAATTCAATAAAATATAAAAGAAAATATTAAAAGGAAGGAAGACAAAATCTATAAAACTGAAAAAAAGAAACCAAAAAGGATAATTCTTTTCCTATATGTAATTACCATTAATGTATAGATTAACAACCTAATTAAAACCAGTATTGCTGTCTTTTGCACATGCCACCTACATTTCTTCAGATTTAATACATCTATATGCTAAAAGTCAAAGTGGGGGAAACATACCCCAAGTAAATGGTCACTAGAAGAGAAGTAATGGTCAACCTTATATCTGACACAATGGACTTCAAGTCAAAGCTACCACAATAGAGAAAGAAAGCCATTATGTAATAATAAAATAGTTAAATAAATAAGACAATAGAAATATAAACATATTTGCAAAATAGATACATAAAGCACGCTTCTGTCAGAACTAAAGGAGGAACAGGAATACAATAATAGTAGGTGATTTAAATACCTCATTGGCAACAATGGGTGAAACAAATAATATTGTTGCTAAATAAATGGAAGACATGGCCGATCCTGAGGACCAATTAACTCCAACAGACTTTCAAGGGTACACCACCCCTAAAGAGAAAGAACAGGCGCTTTTCTCCAGCAGTCATGTAATAGCTTGAGTACAGAACACATGTGAGCTTGCAAACAAGCCTTAACTAAATTAGAAACATTCAAATATTACCAAATATCTCTTCTGACCACAGTAGGATGAAACTAGAAATCAATAACAGGAGGAAATTTGGAAAAGCCACAGGCGTGTGGAAATTAAACAATCCCGTCTTGAACAAGTGAGAAATCAGAAAGGGAAATTAGGAAGTATCTTGAGACAAATGAAAATGAATACACAGCAGACCGAGGCATATAGGACACAGAGATGACCGTCGTAAGAGAGACGTTTGCAGTAGACTATGCCTATTTCACAACACAAGAATTTAAGCAACCCAGTGTTATATGTCCAGATACTACACAAAGAAAAGCAAGTTACTCTCATGGTTATCAAAAGAAAAACAATAATAAAGACTACTACAAAAATTAGAGACAGGGAGAACAACATAAAGGCAAGGAAATGGAGGTTCTTTTTTTAAAAAAATTCATAAAATCACTAAAACCTTTCATTGAAAAGAGCAAAGAAGATGCAAAATAACATTATAATTAAAGCTACACGAATTAAAAATGTTATAAACCCAGGCAGTGGTAGCGCACACCTTTAACCTAGCACTCGGGAGGCAGAGGCAGGTGGATCTCTGTGAGTTTGAGACCAGCCTGGTCTACAGAGTGAGTTCTAGAACAGCCAGGGCTGTTATACAGAGAAACCTTGTCTTGAAAAAAACTAGTAAAAGAAAGAAAGGAAGGAAGGAAGGAAGGAAGGAAGGAGGGAGGGAGGGAGGGAGGGAGGGAGGGAGGGAGGGAGGGAGGAAGGAAGGAAGGAAGGAAGGAAGGAAGGAAGGAAGGAAGGAAGGAAAGAAGGAAGGATATTGTGAGAGCAAAGGGAATAATTGTGTGCCAATTATGATAATTTGAATAAAAATGTCTCCCATAGGCTCACACAATTGAACACTTTGTTTACCAACCAGTTAGTGGTGCTGTTTTGGAAGGTTCTGGAACCTTTAGGAAATGGGACATTGGTGGAGGAGGTACAGCATTAGGGGTCTAGTTTGAGGGGTTTTTTTTAACCTGTCCCCTCTTCTCTCTCTCCCTGTCTCTCCCTCTCTCCCTCCCTCCCTCCCTCCCTCCCCCCTCTCTCTTCCTGTGCACATATGAAATGTGATCAGCTTGCTTCTAACAACCAAACAAGCTTCACAATCCTGATATAATGCCTTTGCACCATGAAGGACTGTATCCCCCTGAAACTTTAAACTAAAATAACCTTTCACTCCATAACTTGCTTTTTGTTAGGATGTTTTATCACAGCAACAGAAAAGTAATGAATTGAAAACCCTGCAGGAAATGACTAAACATACAAGCCTCCAAAACTAAATAGTTAAGAAATAGAAATTCAAAACAGTTATAGAGCTAGTGATGAAGTACAGATGGTGACCGACATCCTCACAAGAAGGAAAACTTTGTGAGCAGATGCTTTTTTTTTTAATTGTGCTAAATACACAACAATTTAACACTTGTCTCTTTCAGACTCTTTCCATAAATTGGAGAGGAATAAAACTTGCATAGTTATTTTATGAAACTGGCCATTCTAAGAAGATAAGATACAAGAAGAAAACTGTACATAGTTCAACACCCTAATTAATACAGAAGGAACATCTTCAGCAAGATAGCAACAAATCAAGTTCAACATAAACCTGGACAACTGGGTGTTACTACAGGGATAGTTAGATGCTTTAATATAAAAATTAATTTGATTCGTCCTACACACAAATGGTATCATTGGCAAACAATTAATTAGACCCATTCTTTATTATTATTATTATTATCATTATTATTATTGTTATGCCTCATCCCCTGTTGCCTTATTGTTCTAGATAACACTTTCAGTACTATACGGAGTAAGTGAGAATGGACACTCCATCCTCTTCCTGAGCTGAGGGGAAACATGTTGACCTTTCCCCATTCAGTGTGATGTTAGCTGTATCTTTGTCGTATAAAAACCATTCTGATGTTAGGTATGATACTTCTGTACTACCTGATCTGTTCATGAATTTTCATGAAAGGATATTGAATTTTATCAACTTTTTTTTCTGCACCTGTTTATTACATAAACTTTATCCTTCAGTTGGTTCCTAAGATATATTATGTTTGTTGATACATGGATGTTAAACAGCCCTAGCATCCCAAAGAAGAAAATTATAGAGATGGATCTGTTTTATATGCTGTTAAATTTGAATTGTTGCATTTTGATAAAGATTGTTACATAGACAATCACCAGGAAAATTTGATTCCTATCTCTCACCCAGTACAAAAATGGGCTCAATAGGTCACAGACATAAAGGTAGGTCTCAAGCCTCTGAAAATACTAAAATGAAATAGAGAGGAAATAGATTGGTGCAGGCAATGATGTTTTGAGTTTAACCCAAAAAGCAGGGAACTAAAGCCAATATTGACACTGGATCACATCAAACTCTATGCAGTAGAAATAATAATCAAGAATGAACACATGTTTCATGAAATTGGAAAAATGATTTGCCAACTGTTCATCTGACAGAGTTAATATCCATAATATATAAAGAGCTAAAAAAAAAAAAAGTTGCAACAAAAACCCAAGAGTCACCATGAAAATGGACAAATTATCTGAATTAATACTTCCCCAAAGAATAAATACAAATAAATGGTAAACAAATATAATGTTCAATGCCATTAGCCAGGTGAGAAACAAAAATCAAAGTCATCATCTCGTCCCAATTAAAGTGATTATGATTAAAAAGTAAATAATTTACAAATGATGGAAAGGATGCAGGGAAACATTTATGTATACAGAGCTAGTGGGAACATAAATCACTGTGGCCATTGTGGAGAAAAGGGTGGGAATTTCCTCAAAAAAATTAAAATTAGGTTTATCACAAATCCATCTGTCTACTCTTAAGGAAGGATCCAAAGAAAATGAGATCAACCAATCAGAGAGCTACTTGCATACTGCTTTTATTGGGAAGCTATTCACAGCAACTAATATGGACGTTGCTTGGGTGCTTAACAACAGATGAATGTATGAAAAATGTGACTTTTTAGCAGACTATTAGGACTTTGAAAGCCACACTCAAGAGTGTAAACTTGGGCCAGGCGGTGGTGGCACAAGCCTTTAATCCCAGCACTTGGGAGGCAGAGGTAGATGGATCTCTGTGAGTTTGAGGCCAGCCTGGGCTAGAGGTAGAGCCCAGCCTGGGCTACAGAGTGAGTTCCAGGAAAGGCACAAAGCTACACAGAGAAACTCTGTCTCAAACTCCGCCCCTCCCCCTCCCAAAAAAGAGTGTAAACTTGGTTCTGATTGTTAAGTCAGTGATCTTTTTGTTGTTGTTGTTGTTGTTGTTGTTTTTCGAGACAGGGTTTCTCCGTGTAGCTTTGCTCCTTTCCTGGAACTCCCTCTGTAGACCAGGCTGGCATTGAACTCACAAAGATCCTCCTGGCTCTGCCTCCCAGTGCTGGGATTAAAGGCGTGTGCCACCACCGCCCGGCAACAATAATCATTTTTTTAAGACAGAAAATGAAATGGGATGTGTCTCTTTTCCAGAAACATACGGAAAAAAAAAAAAAGTTCAATTTCATGAACCAAGAGAGAAATGCAAACATTGAGATTCCATCTCACCCCATTCAGAATGGCAATCATTAAGAAAACAGTAACAGTTAACACTGGCAGGGAGGTGAGCAAAGGAGAAGGCTTGTACACAGCTGATGGGAATGTAAACTTCAGTAGAGTCATGATGGAAGTCAGTACGGAGATTTCTCAAAATAACCTATGACCCAGCTATACCACTCCTGGGTATTTACCCAAAGGACTCCAAGAAAACAGAGATACTTTCACATCAATGTTAATTGAGGCACTATTTATAATAGCCCAGTCATGAAACCAACTTAAACACCCAACAACAGAGGAATGTGTAAGAAAACTGTGGTGTGTATACACAATGGAACTTTTGTCAGCAATAAAGAAGAATGAAGTCATGTAGTCTGTGGGGAGTGGATGCAAGTGGAGATAATTCTACTAAAAGGACTTAGCCAATTTTAGAAAGACAAATATACATTTTTTTTCTCATTTTTGGTTCCTATATTTTATATGTGTGTGTGTTATATAATTATGTATATATTTGAGACAGAAAAGTAGAAGTGAAAAAGTTGAAGGACTATTGAAAGGAGGGAAGGACAAGGAAAATAAGAGAGAGTAATGAGGGGGAAATAGGATCAATATACTATGTACACAACACTAAAACTTAAAAATTAAGTTAACACATATTTAAAAGATCACATTTCTATAACAAGCTATTATATATGGTGTATACAAACATATGATTGTAAAATAAGCTACAACACATGATAAATATTCATAGTGACTAGCTATGTATAATATGATGAGTGACTTCAATTTAACTATTTTTATTGTCCAGTTTTCTTAAGATGACTTCACTAAAATATGTTCTTTAAAACAACTTTGAAAAATTTCCTGTCAAAAACAAAGTAGTTACATATGCATATATACCAAATGTATAACATATATGGTATGTATTTTTATATGTCACCTTCTACACTCCCAGTTTAAAACCTCTTCCCCAGTGATGGCTGTTTATAAAAATCATATTCTAGTCCCTGAGTCCAACATGTGTATCCAAGGCTTTTGTGGTTTGCAGCACATGATTTTAGTTCCTGCTTCCTCATATCAATTTGAATTCCATTTTATATTTTCTAATTCAGAACTTCCTTGTCACTTAAAATCAGTTTACATATTTTTAAAATCTGATGACATGCTTTTCTGAAAGTTTAGCTATCTGTGGTGGCAGAGACAGTGATACTTCAGGATATCTTATCTGCCGTATTTTCATAAGTTTTAATGAAATGCAGACATTATTTCTGTTATATTCTGAAAAAATAAAAAATGAAACTGTATATTTAATCTTTCAATAGCTTTTGCCATAATGTAACTCATTCTCTAGTATTTGATTAAAGTCATCCTTTGGTAATATTTTAGGGTTCTGAGAAACTAGTGCTACAGTTGGGAGAAACTTAGTAAATGATAAGTAAGAAGCTATGCAATGTTGCTCAAATACTGTGAAATCTTCAAGGCTTACTTGCTGGAATTCAGTAAGATGATGTCAACTCTAATTGATCCCATATACATCTTCAAAAATAACTACAACTTTTTTTTTAGTATAAGAAACCCTTAAAGTAGTTGCATTCATTAAAAATATACAAGCAATAAAGAGATAACTAAAACCAAAACTTGTTCTTTCCTTACATTTCTCAAAGGCAAGTATTCAATATATACTTGTCAGATCCCTTCTCTCTCTCTCTTTCTCTCTCTCTCTCTCTCTCTCTCTTTCTCTTTCTCTCATGTACACACACACACACACACACACACACAAACTCATACACATTTAGTACATACTTTGTTCCAAGGACTAAGTAAATTTTATCAGGAACTTTCTATAATGTCCTGAAGTTGAATTGAGTATAGGAATGTTAACATGTGATAAATATCATTAAAGTTTTTGCATTAATTATATTTAACCAATGCATTCTAAGACCAGAGACAGATTCGACACTTAATGTATAATATTCCACGTCACCAAAAATTACTTTGAAGATAATCATTATCCTAATTTATAATAGAACATTTGAAGGTTAGTGTCTAAGTGTTTCCATTGCTGTGATAAGACACCATGACCACAGCAACTTTTATAAAGAAAACATTTATTTGGGGTGGCTCACTTAGAGTTTCAGAGGTTCAGTCCGTTATCATCATGACAGGATGCATGGAAGTGTGCAGGCAGATGTGGTGCTGGAGCTGAGAGTCTTACATCTTGCAGGCAACAGGAAGTTGACTGACACACTGGGTAGTATCCTGGGCATAGGAAACCTCAAAGCCCACCCCCATAGTTATAGAGACCCACAGAGATTTCCTAGTGAGAACTTACTCAGGGTCTGAGAATCTGAGCTTGCTTTACCCAGCAGGACTGCATAAGGGGATGATTTGACCACAGACATGGTTACTAGGTGTTGGGAAGGGTCTACACTTAGCTGTGCGGTGTGCTTTGATCTAGCGAGGCGGAAGTGGTTTGCCCCACCCCTTGGCATTGTTATAAGTCCTTTTGAAGAGGCAGAAGGGACTGTTGTATTTTGATCCAGGTCCTCTTGAGGCTATCCTGTGTTTCTTTCTTCTCTTTGCTATCTTTCTATCTAATATTTTCTTATCCCTCTCTCCTCTTCATAGGAACCCTTGAAAAGGTGAGAGCTGGACTCCCACAGATGGGGCCTGAACAGGGACATGGGTGCAGAGGAAGTACGTGAGAGTAGGGAGCGCCATGGAAGCAGTTGAGCACGCCTGGTTATGCATTAAGGTTAAGGCAGTGGTATTTTATTCTTCGGAGCAAAAAACTGTATATAGATAAAGCAGAGCGGCTAAAAGTTAAGCAGAAGCAAGTAATAAAAGTTAGGCTGCAGCAAGTATCTCTCTATCTAGGTTTCTCTCTCTCTCAATTTCTATATTAAATTAGGTAAAAATATAGGGTTAGGTATATGGATATTGTGTGGATTTACCCCTAAATTCCTTCCTATTAAATCCACACAATATCCATATACCTAACAGTTATCCTACTTATCCTAAATTTCTGGCACACAGAAAGCAGCATCTAGGAGCAAGCAGCCCCTGCAGACTTAGCATTCTGAGAAAGAAAAGCTGATACGGGACGGGGAAACAGTAAGCAGATGTTTGTATATTCACTTGTAGAGAGTTTGAAAACTAGGGGGGTTGAGGTAGAACAGCAACAAGTACAAGGCTTCTTGGAGTTCGCAGAGGAACTGTGTCCTTTGTTTTCCAACTATGAGAATCTAGACACAGACTCCTGGGGGAGAACTGGAGTTGAAATGCAACAATATTGTGAGGAATATGGGCCAGAAAAGAGTCCAGTGGAAGCTTTTGGCCTATGGGTACTAATTTGGGACAGTTTAGATCTGAGTCCTGAGCAGCACTGGGGAATTTTCCCTTAGACACAAGTGAGAAAAAACCCTCCTCTCTGCCTGAGCTGCCCCTAGATGGGGGCATTTTTACAAAATCATTTAATCAGGGTTAATTCCCTCTTGGCCATGAAGCCAAGTTTAAGGAATGAAAGTCTTAGGATGAGACAAGGAAGGCACTGAAGGGCTTGAGAGACTTAGTAATTTCTCTTTTTCAAAATCTGGAGGCTCTTCAGGTCTCTCCTTCCCAGAAGGGGACTCTTCTTCCTTCTGTAGGGTCGGAATTAGACTCACCTGGGGGGTTTGTCTATCAGAATGGCAAAGTCACTCATAGTTGCCCTGTGGCAAAAGCCTCCCAGACCATGGCAAACCCTCACTGCTGGTCCTGCATCTCCCCTTCAAGCCAGTATCAGAGAAGCAGCTAGCAGAGGGGAGGAAGTGCAAGGATTTCAAATGTTCCCTGTAATTGAGTAGTAAGATGCCCATGGAAATATCTGGAGTGCATGTTTCGATTCCCTTTAAACAATTTAAGGAAGTAAAAACGGCATGTAATCAATATGGTCCTAAGGCTCCATTTACACAAGCATTGTTAGAAAGCCTTGCATTTGAGGCTTTGCCTCCTGGGGACTGGAAACAAATGGCCAGAGTTTGCCTGTCAGGTGGAGATTATTTGCTATGGAAAATTGAGTTTGTGGAGCAATGTCAGTCCACAGCTAAAATAATTCAGGTCCAGCAGATTCCCATTACTTTTGATATACTTGCCAGGGAAGGCCCTTATCAGGAGACAGGTCAACAGTTAAATTTTGATGTGGCAGTGTATGCTCAGGTTAGTGCAGCTGCCAAAAAGGCCTGAAATAAGATGTTATCATCTGGAAGACAGATTGAGGATTTATCAAAGGTAAGGAAAGGGCCTGATGAACTGCTTCAGGGTTTTGTTTCTAGGCTAATGTAAACAACAGGCAAATTAATTAGAGATTCAGAAGCTGGACTTTTGCTTGTTAAACAGCTCACCTAAGAAAATGCTAATGCTGAGGCAGGGGGATCTCTGTGAGTTCAAAGCCAGTCTGGCCCGTAGAATGAGTTCCAGGACAGGCTCCAAAGCTACACAGAGAAACCCTGTCCAAAAAAAAAAAAAAAAAAAAAAAAAAAGAAAAGAAAAGAAAGAAAGAAAAGAAAATGCTACTTGTCAAGCTGCTTTGAGACCTTTTAGAAAGAAAGGAAACATCTCTGACTATATTCAACTTTGTTCAGATATAGGGACTTTCTATAATCAGGGGATAGTCATGGCTGCAGCATTACGGGGGGAAAACAGTCAAGGATGTTCTTTACTAACAAAGAAATTATGGCTTTCAACAAGGGACAGCTGTCAGACCAACAGGAAGTTGCTTTGGGTGTGGCCAGATTGGACACCAGGTCAAGAGGTGTCCTGAAAGGGGAAAAAGCTTAAGGGCAAATAAGGAACTTGAGTTGTGCCTGAGATGCAAAAGAAGGACACATTGGGCTAATAGAGGTCTATCAAGGATGGATACACAGGGGAATCCATTTCAGGGAAATGGATGGAGGGGCCAGCTCCAGGCCTCAACAAAGTAGATCTTTGGGGTAATTCCACAGTTGGTCTCCCAGTAAAGAAATTTATTCAGGACCTCTATAGAGCAACACCAGGCAATGCTGGATTAGATCTCAGCTCTTCCGTCTATATGGTTTTGACTCCTGAAATGAGACACTCCCTACTGGTGCTTATGGGCCTTTGATGGAAGGCACTGTAGGGTTATTGCTGGGAAGTAGTAATACCATCATGCAGGGGTTCTTTGTTGCTCCTAAAGTAATTGATGCTGCTTATGTGGGAGAAATTAAGGTAGTGACTCATTCTGTAATAAAGTGAATTTCTGTAATAAAGATAGGCCACAGACTTGCAGTTAATTTTTCTTCCTCAGGTGAAAACAAGAAATCCAGTTAAAAGGGATAAGAGAGGAGAAGCTGGATTTGGTTCATCAGATGCCTATTGACTATAGGCCATAAGTCCACAGCATCCACAACTCACTTTGGTTATAATCAGAAAAAGTTTCCCAGGCCTTTTAGATACTGGTGCATGTATGTCTGTTGTCACTGCTAATCAATGGCCTTCCCATGTGGCCAAAGATGGAAACTATTACACAGCTGAAAGGGATTGGTCAAACTCAGTGTCCTGAGCAGAGTATCAATGACCTCTCCTGGAAAGATGAGGAAAGTCATGAAGGAACTTTTCGGCCATACATTTTCCCTCACTTGCCTGTATATTTGTGGGGTACAGATGTTATGAGCCACATGGGAGTATATTTATATAGCCTCAATACAGTCATCACTAAACCAAAGGATCCTGACAAGGAGTTAGTAAAAAACAGTGATGGTCAAATGTCATCTTTGGTCCCTATTTAGAAAGGGCTAATGGAGATGGATTAGAGTATTTCCAGGAAGGGTTATTGAGCAGCCTGTACTCCATGCAGATCATATAACTTGTAAATCTGACCATTCTGTGTGGATAGATCAATGGCCACTAACAGAACAAAAATTACAAACCATCCAGCAGTTAGTACAGGAACAGTTGGATTGTGGCCAAATCAAACCTTCTAAATCTCCCTGAAATTCTCCTATTTTCCCAATCAAAAAAGAAATCAGGAAAATGGAGATTATTACATGATTTAAGGAAAATTAATGAGACCATACAGCCAGTGGGATCTTTGAAGCCTGGATTGTCTACCACTACAGCCATACCAGAAGATACTTATAAAATTATTTTGAATTTAAAAGATTGTTTCTATACCATTCCTTTGGCTCCCCAAGATTGTCACATATTTGCATTTAGCATTCCATCAATTAACTTTAAAGAGCCCATGAAAAGATTTCATTGGAAGGTTTTGCTCTAGGGAATGGTCAACAGCCCAACATTATGTCAGAAATGTGTGGCTCAAGCTATTCAAAAGGTTAGAGATCAGTTTCAGTAAGTCTTTATTACTCATTATATGGATGATATTTTGCTTGCACATAAAGATGAAGAAATTTTGTGTGATACCTTTGGATACCTTAAGCACTGTCTTACTCAACGCAGGGTTAATTATTGCTCCAGAGAAAGTACAAAGACAGCCACCTTTTCAATATCTAGGATAGATATTATACCCTAAGGAACTAAAGCCTCAAAAATTGGAAATAAGAAAGGATGGGTTTAAAACTTTAAATGATTTTCCAAAGTTGTTAGGGGACATTCAATGGTTGTGACTTTATTTAAAATTATCTACTAGTGATTTGGAACTTTTAGGTGATATTTTAAAAGGAGATAGTGATCCTAATTTGCCCAGACAGTTAACTGAAAAAGGTAGACAGGTTCTTTTGCAGGTTAAGAATGCTATTCAATATCACCAAGTATGATATATTAATTATGATCTATCGTGGCACACATATATCTTGCCCACTAGACATACTCCTACAGCAGTATTATGGTAAAATGGTCCTCTTTTATTGTTACACCTTCCTGTTTTACCAGCTAAGGTATTAAATCCATATTATGAAGCTGTGGCCTGTTTGGTATAGAAAAGCAGGATTGAATCTAGACATTATTTTGGTAAAGAACCAAGTATTATCAGTATTCCTTTTATGAAACGGCAAATCTATTGGCTTTTTCAAAATAATGATTCTTGGACAATTGCCCTTAATCAGTCTTTATGTAAAATTGATAATCAGTTTTCAGCTGATCAGTTATCACAATTTGCTCAAATGCATTCATTTATATTTCCTAAGATTGTTATGAAAGATCCTATAACAAATGCTATGCCAGTTTTTACTGATGGTTATTCCAATGGAAGAGCTGCTTGTGTTATTAATAGAAAAAGCTATGTACTACAAACAACCCTAGCTTCAGCACAGATAGTGGAATTACAGGTGGTGAATACGATTTTTCAGTTTCTTATAGACAGCTCATTCAATTCATATACAGATAGTCAATATGTTTATAGAACTCTTCAAGTTATAGAAACTTCCATGCACTGGGACTAGCAATAGTCAAGTTAGAATCGTGTTTCAACAAATTCAAGATGCTAGTCACCAAAGAAAGCTATTGTGCTTTGTGGGTCACATTAGAGTTCATTCCAAACTTCCTGGTCCTTTACTTTAGCCAATGGTAATACAACAGCTGACAAATTAACATGGATGATCACCTTATCCTAAGTAGAATTAGCTCAACAGTCACATGCTTTTCATTATCAAAATAGCAAAAGTCTAAGAAAGTGATTCAATCTTACCAGGGAAGTTGCTCGACAGATAGTTAAACAATGTGGGGCATGTCTGAAGTATTTTCCTGTACCTTACTGGGGGTAAACCCTCAAGGTCTTCTTCCTAATCATTTATGGCAAATGGCTATCACTCATATTGCAGAAATTGCCAAGTTAAAATATGTACATATAATCATTGACACTTATTCAGGATTTTTAATGGCTAGTGATCAATCTGGAGAAGCTACAAAGCGTGTAATTGCTCATTGCCTGAAATGTTTCTCCTGTATGGGGATACCAAAAATCATTAAAAACTGATAATGGTTCTGGATATAGTAGAAAAGCATTTCAGCAATTTTGTTCCCAATGGCAAATTGAGCATTCCTTATAATCCTCAAGCACAAGGCATAGTGGAGAGAGCGCATGGAAGTCTCAAGATGAAGCTTCAAAAAATTAAAAATAATTTAAAAACTACATAATTCATTGAATCATGCTCTGATATTTTTTGGATGTGGATGTCCATGAGCAGTCTGCTGCACATAAATTTTGGCATGGTGGTAAGTGAGCAACTTTTGCTCAGGTGAAATGGAAAGATCTTTGTTCAGGATTATGGAAAGGTCCTGACCCTGTTTTAATATGGGGTTGAGGGCATGTTTGTGCTTTTTCACAAGATGAAAATGAAGCTTTATGGTTGCCTGAGCACTTAGTGTGGTGTGTGGGACAGAGAAATGTCAGGTCTGGTGACATCACAGCTGCTGATGCTCCCCCACAGGAGTTTGAGTGAGAGTAGCTGAACCAGTGTTCTTGATCCACTGATGTTTCATCTTGCAGTCTGGGGGAAAGCAGGAGACTAAAGGACTCTCCAGACTGCTGGGAAGGAGTTTGGGACAAAGGTTTTGTCACTACTTCTTGTTCAAGGACTGAGACTATAAAAGCTGGAAGGAAACAGAGCCTGGAGCCACACCACTTCTGGTTGCTAGAGGCAAACCAATGCATGGCTCCTTTAGGAGAGAGGTTCCTGATTCCTACTAGCTGAGCAGAAAGCTTTTCTAAGAGTTACAGAAGCTCAGTGTAATTCCACCTTCACCATAGGGCAGCTCTCCTAGGGAAAACTAACTGAAAGTGCCTCTGTAGCTGAAAGTGAAGCTCCAGAGATGCTTGTTTGAACTAAGTTGAGTTGTTGCATTTAGGGGAGCTGCAACAAATTTGGGACTCCTCATACTGGGAACTGTTTGCCTGAAAGTTATTACAGCTTGGACTGTTAAAAGCGACTTTAGGGCTGCTAATGAGCCAGGCCCTGATCTTGGGTTGTCAGTGGAACTTTAAGATTGTTATTAGAACTGACTTTTTTGAGCTTTTGCAAACCTCAGAAATGAAACAGTTTTTAGTTCACCTACAATTTTAACTGTGGTGACTCACAATTCATGTACCCTCTGTCATGTTGGAAGAAAATGTAAATAGTTCTGTTAAGAGATTTCTTTTAGATGTTTGCTAAAGTTTATAAAGTGCAAATAGTCCTATAGAGAGTTTGCTTTTGGATGTATGTTTATAAGAATTGTAAATATGTATGGTAATATTCATGTTAGAACCATGTTAACCTGTTGATATTCATAAACCATGGTTTGGTGAAGTGAAGAGGGTCTTTAGGTTTGATGCAGTTGCATCAGAAGTTTATTGATTTATTTGATGCATTGACATCAAGAGATTATTGATTTTAAAACAGGGCTTGGTGCGGCTAAGGCTGTTATAGACATCTTAGACCTAAAGTCAAAAAGGACACTCCATCTTGGCTATCATCTATTCCTTTACTGGGTTGTGTGTCAGCTGTAGAGATTCTGTGTTGTTTCAGCTACTTGCAAGCTCTTAGTATGGACCTGGGTCAGAGCTGAGTTAAGCTCTGTACTTTCTCCTACAAGAGGCTGGTAGTCAGAGATGGGTAAAGTCCTTCTTGCTAGGTGCCAACCTAAGACAGAAAGTGTATTTCCATGATGGGTAAGGCTGATTAGGGAAGAAGGATGACCTAAGGCAGGCACAGTCTATCTGAGGGGTCTGAGGGACCCGTTGAAATATTAAGAAGGGGAGCTGTAGAGACCCACAGAAGTTTCCTAGTGAGAACTTACTCAGGGTCCATGAATCTGAGGTTGCTTTACCCAGCAGGGCTGCATAAGGGGATAAATTGACCACGGGCATAGTTACCAGGTGTTTGAAAGGATCTATACTTGGTTCTGTGGTTTGCTTTGATCTAGCAAGGGGGAGGTCTTTTGTCCCACCCCTTGGCATTGTTATAAAAAGCCCTATTGGAAAGGCAGAAAGAATCAGTGGGTTTTGATCCAGGTCCTCCTGAAGCTATCCTGTGTTTCTGTCTTTCTCCTCTTTGCTATCTTTCTATCTAATATTTTCTTACCCCTCTCTCCTCCTCATAGGCACCCTTTAAAAGGTGGGAGTTGGCCTCCCACACATAATGACACACTTCCTCCAACAAGGCCATACTCACTCCAACAAAACCACACCTCCTAATAGTGCCATTCTCTATGAGATTATGGGAGTCAATTACATTCAAATTGCCATACTTAAGTTATGGTAAACTCCTTAGTAAAACCTAAGTTACAGCTAAACTACTATACCAGTAAGAAATAAAGTCATGGTGATTAACTAAAATAATTACTACTATGTGTATTTCTAACAGAAGGCTTTGAGATCAGTGTATGATTTATGACCAACATCCACTTAAAATTTGACTCTGATCAAAATAAATATTTGGAATTTTAAATACAATAAATAGAACTCTAATCATTTTAGTCATTTTTAAGAACATAAAAAATTTTAGAACACATACATACATACATACATACATACATACATACATACATACAACACTGACTCAAATAGAGAGCCTTCAAAGAGATCCAATAATGAAGCTAGTGCACACAATACTATCTAAAGAAACTGAGTCTTCAGATTAATATCTCTTGTGTTATCATCTAGGTTTGACTTGATATGTGAATTAATTCTAAGTTATCTTCCAGGTTAAGGGTAGCATATAAAACATGCAGCTTTCCACTGTTCAGTCAAAACAAAACCACTCAAATAACAAAAGAGATTATGAAATGAAAATTATAAGCTCAGAGGGATGGGAATGATGAAAGTAGATCCAGCTGAAACAAAAGCTATACTAAGGACAGCCAGGTGTCCCCTGAGTGAAACCCCCCAGTCAGGACACACTGAGAAAGGAGCACACAGAAAGAACCATGTACTTGTATCATTTACTTGTACCATAAGTTTGATCAAGAATAATTGATGAGTGTCAACATTTGAAGAAACCTGCTAGCATACAACATATAAGCATTCCAAAAGATCAGAAATAAAAGCAATGTGGAAAGCCAGGGCCTATAAAGGAGAGGGAAAACTTGGCACCAGAGAGAACCATCTCTGTTGGTAGAGAGACAAAAACAATGAAGCTTTTGTCAAAGGATAGAATCCTATCAAAGAATATGAACCTAACATGTCACCCTAAAATAATAGTTTAAAAACTATATCCTGAGATGAGAACATAATTATAGAAATTTCTATAAGAGATGCAAGATTCAAAGAAGGAAGTAAGAACAAGAAGGCAGTTTTTTTAAAGGAAAAGGGGAAATGGTTTAGAATACTGATCCAGGAGTTTCAATATCTGAGAACATTATTTTAGAAAAGAACAAAAAAAAAGGAAATAAATTACACAGTAAATAGTTCAGGTAAGAGTTGAAGGGCCCATACATGCTCAGCACAGTGCTGATAATGGATTCCACCAAGACATGTGTGGTAGATTCCTACCTAAGTGATTCTTGGCTGTTTTGGAGAACAGGCTGAGAAAGGCATGGCAAGTCAGCCAGCAAGTAGCAATTACTCCATGGTGTCTGCCTCAGTTCCTGCCTCTAGCTTCCTCCTTGAGTTGCTGCCCTGCCTTCCCTTCATGATGGACTGTAGATTGTAAGTCAAATAAACCCTTACCTTCCCAGTGTTATTCTTGCTCATGATATTTACCACAGCAACAGAAAGCAAACTAATGTAGAACTATTGAACAACTTCTATTTAGAACAAAACTTTAAATTGTACAAAAAAAAAAAAAATCACCCATTCAGATTGCTAACAAATGATTTGGGCTAATAGATGTTCAATGTTATATAATAAAATATTTAAGTATAGCAAGTGCCAGATTTGGCCCAATTACAGAGAAAGTAATTTAGCTGAGCTTCTTGAAAAGGAAAGAGAGAAGAGAGAGAGAGAAAGAGAGAGGGGAGGAAGAGGGGGAGAAGGGGCGGGTATTTCTCTGTTCATCTAGTGCTGGGGAGCCGAGTAGTTGTGAATTTTTTTTAATAGTAGCCCAGCTCCACTGGCTAAGCCCTGCCTTTGCAGTGGAAGAAAAAGTTATTCCTCACTGAGCATTAGCCTCAAAGGGCTGCAGACCCACGCCTGCTGGTTTCAATTAGCGTGCCAGCCCCAATGGTATGTCCGGCAGCCGGTGTTTTATTAGGGCTTGGTCATCTCCTCCTCCGAGCCACGTGAATCGCCTGCGGTTCTACAAGCTTCCCTTGACCTTCCAATCCCTCTGGAGCTGTGCGACCGCTGGAAGCTGAAGCCACAGCTGTCTGCTGCTTGACTCCCAAAGCCCAATCTGCTCTGTGATCTTCCCTTGGGACAGAGAGGGAAAGCAAGTTGATAGAAAGAAATGTCTCTCCCTGAAAGGAACTTGTTATAAAGCTGGGGTGTGTTTGAGCACTGGGATTGGTGCGTGGCTGCGGCTGAGAGGTGAAAGGTGAGGACCCTGAGGGATTTCCTGCTGCTCTCAGCCAAGGGACCAGTTCTGGGCTAAATAAAGGCAAAGTGGCAGTTTATGAATTCAGAACAGGGCAGGGATATTTAAAAGTCTGGCACATGGGACTCCATAGGAGTGAGTGACCTGGAATTTAGCCTAAAGAAGAGAAGGTTGAGGGTGATTTAAAAAGGAACTCTAGAGCAGGAAATGTCATTATGGTAGGAATGAGGACCAGATGTTCTCTGTGTCATCAGAGCACACAGCAGAGAAAGAATGACCTTACAGCTAAGGCAGAACCTTGCGACAGTTGAACACCCAGATGGGGTGTTCGCATCGGCTGTGGAATTCTCCATCAGAAAGACCTTTGTCTTCTGTGAGGGTTTGTGTATAGCTTTGCAGAAAGCAAAAAGGGCTTAGGAAACATGTGGAGGCTCTTTTCTGAGTGCCTACTGTATCATAGCAGAGCATTGCAAAGAGGTTAGCAGGGGGCTCTGTGGATGCCTCCCATACAAACGCAGGACACCTTTAAGTGTATGCATCTGAACGACCTACATAATCTTATCTTTCCTTCCATTCTTTCCAGTTCCCCTGCATGTTTATAAACATATTGATTGCAGTGATAGGTGAAAGAGACAAGTCTTCAATGAATCACTTCTGTTATGACTTTGCTGTCTTCACATCGGAGACTGGAAGGTTGATTATCTAAAGTTTTGATACCTTAGTTCTCAGAAATGGCCCAAATGGTGTCTTGACACCATTTAAGATAGCTAACAAAATGGCAGAAGACAGTTACTTTTAGGTTTAAAGCTTTCTTTTTGCTTACTAAAATGAGATAACAAGTAAGATTTAAATGTATTTTTTTAATTTAATCTTTCATTGCTCTAATAGTAATTTTACACACCAGTCCTATAAAATACCCATTCACTTTAAGATAGAATGCCATCTCATAGAAATTTAAACAAACCAACTGAGAATTGCCCACTGCAATTCACTACAGCCTGTTGTTAGTTAGAATATGCTTTAAATCAACTAACTTAATTAGTAAAATGACCATGATAGAGGGGGTTGATGGCTAATTACCACTGATTATCCCAGTGCTTACTGATTAATGACCTCAGTTAGTATGATAGCCGTGAATTCTGACCAGACTCATCCGTGAATCTTCTAATTAACTAAATTGCATTAAATTCAATAACCTATTCCAATTTAAAGAATTTTTTTTATCTTCTATGACAAAGAACTGTTATTCAGAGGGAGTAAATCCTACAGATGCATAACGAACTGCACAGTGTCAGCTTTGTTTTCCAAAGTGCATTCGAACTTCCTTCGCTGTTTGGTGTGGTGACTAAATTTTGCAAGGGGCATGACACATCCCCTTGTGGTCGTCTTTCATGTGGTTGCAGCAACTCAGAACCATTGCACTTACCCATCAAGCAGTTTTTAAAAATACATAAACCAGCAGAATTCTTGAAAGAGAAGGGTTGGAAGCTACCTTATCTGATCTGCTTCTTTAACCCTTTCAGAAAAGATTGGGGTTGGCTGTCTCAAAGGGTAGATGCTTCCTCTACTGGTCAGACAAGATGGAGTTTGGCTGTCTCAGAGCGCAGATACTTCATCTACTGGCCAACACTCAGAAAGAGGAATGTGAAAAAAAGGACATGCGAAAATGTTTATTGCAGAATGGGTTCCAATACGCGATTAAGTGAGTCGACAAATTTCTATTCTTCTGCATACATGTTTATATGTGTCCACACACAGACCTCTTTAACTAGGTCACTGGTAATTGGTAGGTAGGGTTGTGATTGGGCTCAAGATAGGTAAATCCACAAGCAAACATTTTCAAGCAAAAGTGTTATAATGGTAAATTTATTATGACTTAGTTACTATCCAGAGTGAGCTTGGTGTTTAGTGAGAATGCCGTTTGTGTTCTATAACATCTGTCTTTTTGTGCTCCCCACTATAAAAGATAAAGTTTATCAAGAAGAGTGTGAGATGGAAAAGTAATACGATTTTAAAAAAATGCTTGCGTGTTTGATGATGGATGTAGTGAGAAGGATGGATAGAGTGAATATGAGAAAGGGAAGATGGAGGCAGGGTGACCTCAACGTTCCTGGCTTGAGACCAGGCTAGATACTGTGTCCCTGACCACTGCCCAAAGTCTGAGAGAAAAGTCAGCATGAGGGAGATGCAATGGGTTTTGTTTATACTGTTCAGTTTCAGATGATAACATGTCTTCCCTACACCAACATTATTTAGTTTGGACTGAAACAAAGGCCTAAGGCAAACACGTTGGCCAGAAAGATGATCGATGAGAGCATAAGATTGGAGTTGGAGCTTCCCCACACTGTATTTCTAACCTGGGCATTCTGTAGGTCTAACATGAGCAGTCTGGGCAACAGTCGTTAGAAAATAGTTGAAAAAATAAGGCAGAAGTGAGAGAGATGGAAAGGGCAATGAAACCTTATTTTTGTAATACTCTGTAGTGTACATTTCTGAGACTCTCCATATGCACTTTGGCTCAGTTATTTTGTGAGAGAAAAACAGACGCAACTACATGCTGTCGGGAAAGACGACATGCTGCAAATTGGTAAAGACACACAAAAAATTAAGAGGTCATTGTGTCTCCTCTATAAACACCATGGAGAACACTTCTGGATAAGATAGTTTCCTGTAAATTATTCAGAAATCTCCATTGTGATCAACACATGAGTTCGGCACTAGTTCATAGGATTGCAAAACACCTACATGGTTGCTTCAAATTGTTTCTTTTTTTAAGAACTGTGGCTAAAAATAGAAGCAGAATTACTCACGAATTTTTATCAAATGTGTGATTCTTATCAAAAGTTTCCACTGACTTCACTTCAATTCAAGAAGAAAATAATTGCATGACAAGTTTAATTCTCTAAATACAATACACAGAGTGGGTCATTTAATGTTCCGTGTTCTTTTAAACCATTCTGATTTGCTTTCTGTGTCTCCCTGACAGGTGTAACTATGCAGTCTTCCCATTTTATTTGGGTAATTTCATTTGAAAACTTTCAATCATTTATCACATTTTGAAATGTTTTAGCTACTTTTAAATAAATAGAACCAGAAAAATTCTGTTATAAAAAGCAAAACATTGTGAAACTGTTCCTTGAATAGAATTTAAAATTTTTTGACCATGTCTTCCCCAGCTTTTCAGCCATTTGACAAATTCAGGAGTGAATGTTCGGCTGGCCAGACTTGTTACATTCTGATAGGAACCACGTGCTTCTCAATAGTTTCAGAGACTTCTGAACCTAACATAAGTTAAAGCTAGATTTTTGTGAGGTCCTGTTTTTCTTGGCTCTGAAATACAAATTATATCTACATCTGAAGATTTGTCTGGGTGTGTTCTGTGGTGTTAGAATATTTGTACTATGAAACCAGGGAAAGGAAACCATACAGCCAATTATATATTTTACAAATGCCTGAAGAACTTTAAGATATTTCAAGTTGGCATTTGTATTTTCCCCATGATTCATGGTTAATTTATCAGTGACCTCTTTTGCTGACACCCCCACTAATTGGCAAATCCATGATAAGGATTTGTGTCTGAGAATGAAGAGTCGTTAGGGAAATTAGAGTCACCCCCTGATTATCTGGGATTGACTACCTCTGATGTGTGGGTGCACAGAGAGAAACAAAGCACCTGTAAACTTCAAAAGTTGCTACAAATAATAAAAAGTCAACACCTTGGAAGACATTCCCCACCTGAACTCAAAGTAAACATTGGGAATTATGTTAACTCACCATCAGCTCTGACAGTTTCCCTAGCTGGGGGTGGGAATAGGGCTCCTCTACATTCCTTGCAGCGTGAGAGTACCCCACTGATGTGAGCTTTAGCTTCATCCCATTCTTTAAGATTCTTCTTCAAAGAGGCAAAAGATTCAGTGCTCTCAATGAGTCTGGAAGGAGTTAAAATAGCCCTGTTCTTCAGCCATCCTCTTTCTTTCTAGGAGGGCAGCTGGGGAGGCGGGGAATAGGACCTCCTTCACTAAGTGTGCTTGGGTGGGCCCATTCAGCTATGATGACAGGAACCAAGAATTCCATTTGACCACAGAGGTAGTCCAAATTAGCTTTATGAGGTTTTCCAATTCAGCTTTCCAGGGATCATAATCTTTTGTCTTACTTCTCCAATTATTTATAAGCTAAACTAAGCATGGTGTGTAAGGGATTTCATTCTGTCAAAGACCACTTGCATAGCAAGTGTGAAAGCTTGGTCTTGACCTGTAGCACCAAAATAAACAAATAAACCCAGCAAAGAGGGATCATTTCTCCAGTCGCCTAAGTCCTTACCCCTGGTCTTCTAGCCAGCAGCTTCTCATTCATGCTTTTCATACCACAAACATCAACAAAGCCTCTGGTGCATGCTGACTGCTGTGTGAGGTGCTGTTGTTTTGTAGTGGGTGAGCTCAAACCCATCTAAAATGCAACCCCAGATTCCATCTAACCAAAGGGTCAGCACCAAGTCAGGCAAAGTTGGCTGTGAATCTGGGAGAATTTGTAAGAGGAGAATGAAGCCAAGCACCTAATTTTGGTCAACCCAGCTCCTATTATAATAAAGGACAGTGGATAAAGCCATTAAAGTGAACTTGCTCTGATGGAACTGTATGGGCCATTATTGATAAAAGAATCTATTTGAATTTTTCTTTGATCAAAATGTATGTTGTTTTTAATACTTTGAATGATATATGTAGAATACTTCATTTGTTTTTGAATAATGGGTATGGCCAAAATAAATATGATTTTCCTTGAATGCACTTGACTTTGTTTTTGCTCTCATTGAAGTTTGGAGAGTCTGTATGGTGATGTGATTGAGGATGGTCCCATGGGCTCATGTATTTGAACACTTGGAACTGTTTGGAAAAGATTAGAAGGTATGGTCTTGTTGAAAGAAGTGTGTCACTGGGAGAGGGATTTGAGGTTCTAAAAGACTCTAGTGTTCTCCCTCTCTGCCCCTTATTTCCAGATCAAGATGTAGCTATTGGCTATTTCTGCCATTATTCATTGGCTCCACCATCATGGATCTAACTCTCAGAAACTGTAAGCCTAATTAAATGCTTCCTCCTGTAAGTTGTCTTGGTCATGGTGTTTGAGTACAGCAGTAGGAAACTTAACAAATATAGATTGTGAGCTCCTTCCTTCTCCATCTTCCTTCATGCTTCGGTACTTCCAGTAATAACAGTTGACACTGGCTTTATTGCACTGGTTTCTCAACCCCATGTAATTAATAATGAATCTGTATTTTCTTATGACTTCATGTCCAAAACCTGCTGCTTGTACCTTTTCACTGGCCACAAAATAAATTTTCTTTAAACTGAAATAATAATTTAGAGGGTAAACTGAAAATAGACTAGATGGATCCTGAGGCACTCTTACCCTTGGACCCAGCGTTACATAGAAAGGGTACGCTTTGAGTATATGCTGCTCACTCAGCCTGGGACATGCATTGAGATACTTCCTTCCACCTGGAACCCACACTATTACATTGCCAACAAGACCAGTCTATTTCAAATTCCTCTTTTATTTCCAGTCTACTGCCAGGCCCAGGTCTACTAGGCCTACATAGGTCACCTCTGATAAGCTGTGTAATATCTGTGTGTCAGGATAGATGTTTGCTTTCTCAAATATATTCTGTTCCAAGAAATACAATGCTTTTTATTATTTTTTGAATAGTCAATATATGTACCATTCATGGAGCATGCCAAAATAGTTTAAAAATGACACTATGGAAAATCATTAGCCAAGCACTCTGCAGCTCTTAAACATTCAAATGCAGTTTCAAGCACTCTCAGAAAAACAATCTTTATCTGTTTCTGACTGTGACTTATTTTGACTTTGCTAGGAAACTCTCAGGGTGGAAATTTCCTGAGCTGACAGCAGGTCATGCTGAATTAAAGCCATCACCCTTAGCGGGAAGACAGGAGTTAAGGAATGTAACTGGATTTATTTCTCATTAGTTATATATCTAAAAAAGTATTTAGGAATACCATTACCATTCTTATTTCTGAGTTGTAGAGACAATGGATAAGTTTTTCCTAGCAGGGTATCCAAATAGATACACAAAGTGAACCTCCAATTCACAGCAGATTTTCCAGTTTTCTTTTTCCAAGAAAAGAGTTTTATCTTTTCCTTTTAGTTATTTATTTTTCCAAATTCAAATTGTCTTTTCCATGACACAATGTCTGGATACTGAAGGCAGGCATACTGCAGCATATGAATGGATCTCCAACCTTTCAGCCTGGCTAAGTGGCATGCAGGATTTCCCTGGAAAGGGTGATGAATGTGGGCTCACTTAGCCCATCTGGGTTGCCCCTTCCTCTCCCAACTCATCCTTAGGAAAGCTGAGCTTTTCCCTCACTGCAGAATATCTTTTATATGTTGTTCATATTAATGGATATCCAAATAGCTAAAAATTTGACATGGACATATGACAGCTCATTTGATTGCATGCTTGGGATGAAGCCAGTAACTGAAGGTAAAGGGAACACTGTTTCTTTATTTCTTTAAAGTTATTTGTCTGTGTGTGAGAGAGAGTGGGGAGAGGGACACACACATACACACACACACACACACACACACACACACACACAGAGAGAGAGAGAGAGAGAGAGAGAGAGAGAGAGAGAGAGAGAGAGAGAGAGAGAGAGAGAGAGAGAGTCCACAGAGCTCAGAAAAAGGCTTTGAATCCCTCAGAACTAGAATTATAGGCATATGTGAGTTATCTAGTGGGGGTGCTGGGATCTAAACTTCAATTTTTTGAATGAGGAGCAAGTCCTTTTTAACTACTGACCCATCTCTGCAACCTCAAAACTGGTTATTTATTTTTTTTATGAGTTTCATTCTTTCAACTTCTAGAGAGGGAAGAACTCTCCTGGGTTCCATCCCTGGTATGATCTTTCATGGGTTTTCTTTCTTGTTTCTTCTTTGAACATGTTTTGCTCCCTAAGTTTGAGGCAACGCTGTGTCAGCTACAGCGGCTATCATACTGCATGACCTCAGAAGTTCAGTACAGAGATACAGCACTGAGTAAAAATAATGAGGTCTTGTCCTCATGAGCCTTACATTCCAGTAAAGGAAACAGACCATGAACTCATAAACATGTTCAGATATTTGGAAAGTCCTATCTGAAAATAAGCATCTTTAACATTGTGTTTTATCATGGTTTTTGTGTCCCTGTCCCAATCTCAACTCCATGACTTTGGATTTCCTTTCATTTCTACCTTGAGATTGAGATATTAAGTCATGGCATAGATAACAGAGCCAAGAATACACAGAAATATGTACTAGTTTTGTCCTTGGCTTGCCTGGTTATCAGATGTTTGACCTCAAACTCCTTAGCCACTTTGACCTTCAGTTCTGCAGTTTGGATGTTGTCTGTCTCTGAAAAGTCTACGTGTTAAAGGCTTGACATCCTCAATGGCTAGACTGAGAGTTGCCATGGATCTTAAGAGGCGGGGCTTCATGGAGACCCGTAGGTCACTGGTACTATGCCCACAAAGGAGTTGGTGTGATCTCTGCCTTTATCTCCATCCTTCTGAGCTTGAGACATGACTCAAAAAATGAACTCCCAGCATGATGTTCTAACATCATGTACAAAAACATTGAGATTACACAATTCTTGGGCTTGAACTTAAGGTAATTTGGTTCAAGTAACATGAACTTCACTAATATAATGTTCTTATTCATAAAACATGGTGTTGGCAATGATACAAGGAGGAAATGATACATGAGATACTTGTGTCCTAATAATTCTGCATCTGCAGTCAGTGCTCTCGGGTCTCATAACCCTCCACAGACTCATTCTTCCCTTCTGGTTCTTTCTGTTTGCCAGCGGCAGACCCTCAAGGAATGCATGTGGACATCTATGTCAGCCTAGCCAACAGAAACACTGGAAAAAGAGTGAAGGATACCATAAAAGAAAATCCATAATATTTCTTCCCTTTTGCATCCCATACTCTGCAGGTTTATTTAGCACTAGCCACATCCTTTCAAAACCAAATCTTCTGTCAACTGGCCTGTTTTTCATATCTCTATCTTTCTCTATGGTCCCTCTGGCTCAAAGGGCCAATTTTGAGCTTTTGGTCCCAGGAGTGATATAATTTCCCACTGACATTCATCTGTGGATATACACTCAAAAGTCATTGTTCTTTAAAATCTCTTAATAAGTCAAGAGGAGAAGCTCTACTTCCCACAGGAATTCTGAATTGCATAGTACCTGATGGCAGAAGTAGTTACATGAAATAGATGTTTAACATGTTTTATGGTATTGCTCTGTGAAGTCACTTGATGAGTGTATGATCTTCTTGGAGAAGCATGGTATGCTTGTTTTATGTCCTCAGTTTTTTTGCTAGTGCCAGAGTAGAAAGGAGTGTCAGATATCAAAAGGCTTTGAATTTTGTTGTTTTTCTTGTTATTGTTGTTGTTTTACAATATAGTATTTTACAAGATTATAGGACTGGCTAACTGTTCATGACTAGGCTGAGGAGCTTCCAGAAAAGATAAAGGATAAGACCAGAGATGTATATTTAAAACTCAAAGCTGTAGTGAAAAACGTGAAAGTTCTTGAGAAATTCTTTTTGTCTGGTAACTACAAGGCAGAGACAGTTGAAAACTGGACCACTATGCCATTGTATAAGTGGCACAATTGATAGATTTTAGGCAAACAACATGAAGAAGGCTTTGCTTGAAAAACTAAACCGTAAGAATGGAGATGAGGATAATCAGATTTGAAGGTGTGAATTTGAATCCCCAAATCATCCCAAGATCAACATGTATGAAGAAACAGGCTATCTTCCCCTGTTTTAGAAACAATCTTTCTATGCTAAATGACCTTTAAATTACCTCATTTAGGCTTTACAAAGAGATGCAAGTTCTCAAGACCCATTATACTCTCTGTCATTGCCTCAATACTCATAATTAGAAGCTACCTCCCAGCATCCCTCATGTAGAGAACTTCCAAACCTAGTTCTGGAAGATACAAAGTACATGTCATGGGATCCAACAGATCTGTTAAAAGTACATTATTTGGAACCTAGTGCACCATGTGAGGGTATTGTCCAAAGAGTGTTATATTTATTAAAGCAACTGAGATGCCAGGGTTAATTAGGTCAACTTTTTCAAATGGATGTCCCAGCAGTTTGAATTTAGGTCAAAGCAACTTTCAGTACTAAAGTTTTCCCTATTGTTGGCCACTGAAGCCTGGATCTAACAAAAATGACTATTTCATAATGTCACAATACTAGATCTTCCTTGCCCCAGTGTTGGGAACCCAAAGATTTAGAGAACTGAGTGTCTTGGAGTAGATTCACCACAGATAATCTACACACTGTCCTTCCACACCAATGAGCAAATTTGGAAAAGGAAAATGCCATGTGCAGTGCTGAACCTTAAGGGGAAAGGTGGTTGCAGTTGTCGTAATCAGCCACAGAGATGGAGTGACAGTCAGCATCCAGATCCATAGAAATTTGTGCCTGTGGCTAATTAATAACACGTTCCCTGGGATACAGTAGAAAGTGGATGAGTGGCCAACAGGTAAAACTTGATCTCAATAGTGGGGAAAGTATATGTTAGGAAAGCAGGAATCTCATTTGAATAACCAAGGACAGGATTTATGACTAATAACTTCCCATTCAGTTTCCAGTCAGCCTCTGGAAAAAAGCTTAAAAGACAATAGAGCAAGGTTGTGAGTTATGAAATCCTCACCTAATTGTAGTGGCTCTTCCAGGAGCCACATCTTGACTTGTGCAAACTAATAAAGCCTCAGCTACAACAACAGGAACTCTTCACCAGGGCCACACCAAACATTTAAACCAATTTGGGTTGGTTTAAATATAAAGCCTTGCACACAGAAGAAAATATAAAGAAGTCTGATTCACAGAAAGTGTCTCTTGTATGAAAAGCAACTCTCAGGGGCAGCCTAGTTACTGTGAAGATAACTAATCCTGAAAGGGGAGGTTGCTTTTTTCAACTCATCACTGTGTTTCTGACTAAGATACTCATGACAAGAGACAGATCAGAGTAGAAAAGGAGCAACGTTATTTAACGTAACTTTTATATATTGTGGAGGCTTTAGAATAAAGATCTAAAAAAATAAGAATTGGTTTTTATTCATTTATTTTTTATATTTCAGGTAGGCAAGAGTTTTGCCTAAATTTATGTCTGTATTGCAACACATGGTGCCTGTTACCCATGGAGGATGAAGAGGGTACCAGATCCCCTAGAACTAGAGCATACACAGCTATGAGCCACCATGTGGGTGCTGAAAACTGAACCTGGATCCTCTGCAAGAGTAGCAAGTGTTGTTCTAGCTCCAGAAAAACTGATTTTTATGGGTAGTAATTCAGAAGTCTAATTGAAAGGCAGAATGGTATGATTGAATGGGAGACCCTATAGCAAGGCCCGTGTGTTCTTCTCGGAGTCACTGTGTGACATTCCTTACTTCGGGGTATAGAAAAGTACACTCTGAAATGTAGGTTTTTATGACCTTCTTGAGAGGAAGATCAGAAGGTATTTTTGTACATGTATAGACGTACATTAATTGGTGTAAACTCTCCACTGGTGACACTGGGTTTCAGAAAGACATTTTCATATAAGTATATAATGTTCTTTTAATGTATTCCCCTCTGAGTCCCTCACCCTCCATCTTCATATTGCTCCCCCTTCAGGGCAGAAGGATGGAGGGAAGTCAGGACTGTTCACTTACCCCCACTATCTTTCCAAAGCCAAGGTGCATTCTGAATCCCATTACTAAAAATCTAGTCATAGATGTTCTAGTAGAGACCACATTGGCTCACTCTCCTTTTCGGCTAGGTGCCCTTTCCCAGAATCCTGTGAACATATAGAACAACCCTGCTACCACCAGACTTAGGAAGATTGTACACCAAACCACTGTAGACCTGAATCACTGGACAGAGGTTTCATGAGGAGCTGTATGTATGTGTATAGGGGTAGATGTACAGAGAGATGGGGAGATTTCATAACACAATTTGAGCCACTGTATTTGGGGGCCTATTTTTTCCAGCTAAGCCTTCTCTTACCTAACACATTATGAAAACAGAATGCTCCCACACAGATCAATTTCTTCCTTTTACTGTTACTGGGATAAATTCTTCATTAGCCCTTCAACTCAATCAATATTAATCAAAAGTGTGATGTCATTTTTCATCTACTAGTTTAAAGAAAAAAACAAATATTTTGATGTTTGCTACAAGTAAGAATGGGAAATTAGAGCTTTTCAGTGTTGGTAAAATGATAAAGTAGTACAGACTTTGGAGGATATTTTGGCAAAATCAATCTAAAATTAGAAAGTTCAATCTGAGATCTGCAGTCACACCTCAAGGGAGTAAGAGTATTTGCACACAAAGTTGTGTTTATAAGAACATTCTCAATAGCATTGCCTGAGTAGTGAACAATTGGTAAAGACTTAGAGCAGTCAATAGGAAGAGAACGCAAATAGTGTATGTCATGTTCAAAACGTAAAATGAGCTAGGTCACATAAAAAGAAGAAATACAAAACTTCTACATTTATGTGAAAGGCAGGTTGTAAAGAGGTATATATTAAGTAGCTTCATGTTTATGTACTTACCTGGCATAAATCTCCCTGTCTCTCCTGCTTTCTCTCTCTCTTTTTGTTTTTCTTTCTACCACGTCTCCCACAACCACACCAAAGATATAAATGGATTCAATAATATAAACAACATACCAATTTTGGACTAAAAAATAGTAAATTCCTTAACAGATATTGCAGTTTTTCATTTTAAATGTTTATATATAACACATAAAAGAGTTTATATATTTGTATAGTAGTTTAATATTCAAAACCAGCAAAATTAAATATAAAATAATTTAAACCAATTAGTTATTTGGTTATTTTTTGGGAAAATATTCTAAGTTTAGTAAGACATTTTTCTTTTCAAAAGAAAATTTATCATACTCTCTGAAGTATTTTATACTTTGAAGGGCAAACAGTATTGTTAATATTTAATGTATCTTCAGATTTCCAAAAATAGATAATTTTTCTTCAGTATAAGGTGTTACTTCATGATTAAATAACATTTCCTATTTTAAAGAAATTATAAATGGATACCTAGATGATATGATGTATCATTTTGAACAAATGCCTGGCTCAGTGTTAATTCAGTTAACATTAGGAATAATCCAAGAAGAAATATATTAATGTTCATAGTAAGTTTTCTAAAAGTCCTTTCAGTAACAGCATCAAATACTCATTGACCACTCTTCCTGCCCCAAAGAACCCCCCTCGCGCCCCCCCCCATAAACAGTGACAGAAAAATAATTTATCCCTACAGGTATTGTTTCTGTTCAATAATCCCACCTATGGCTCCCCACAGAGGAATTAATCCTACTATGGACATTTCTGCAATTGCTTTTCCCTACATCTCTCGATAGTCCCCTTAGCCCTTCAAATGCTCAAGGAAGCCACAGAAATCCAAGCATTCCCCTTCTCTTGTTCCTGTTGACATCAAGGGTTACATCCAAACTGGAGGGCTTCATCTCCATAGACTTGTCAAGGGTAGTGGCAAAAGGTTTTATTATGAGTGCAAACTAGATTCTCTCCTTCCTCCTTGGTTCACAGATTTGTCTTTATCCAGTGGTTTACATTTTGAATCAGTGTTGTTCTTCTTCATGGGATGATTAAGCTTTTCCTTTCATACTTCTTCCTTCTGCTCTCAGTTTGGATGGGAGGCTTGGCTTTGAAGTTACCTTTCCAATCCTACTTCCCGTTTCTTCTGGGAATAGTGGAAAGGCCTGCTTCTCCAGTTTGATGTATGCAAATAAACAAAATTTGTTTTGAATTTATTTTGACCTTCTCGGATTTATCACAGCCCTTGTGATTATCACCTGTTTGTGATTGTGACTTTGCTTCTCTTCTATACAAATGATTACAAAAAGCAGTGGTTTGCAGAATGTGGTCTTTGAGAAGCTGCAAAGGTGTCACTTGGGAACCAGTTAGAGGCTGAAGCATGCCACTCCATCTCAGGCCAGGAGCAGACACCTGGGCTGTGGGGCTCACCCTCCTGCTCTGTAGCAAGCTCTACAGTTCCAATGCAGGCTGAAGTTCCAGAGTTCTACCCCCAGAAACAAGCAATGTGATAAGTGACTTCCTGTAGCAGGAATCTTAACAGGTCTTATTAATAAGATCAAACTCAGCCAGGTAGTGGGGTGAATGCTGGAAGATTAGAGAGAGAGAACAAGCCACAGCTATCTCACCTTACCAGTTTCCTCAGGCTGGAAGCCTCTGAGTCCTCATCCAGAATGGGTCTCAGCTGAACTGCTGCTAGAAGCCTGAAAGCTTAACCAGCCAAATGCTTCTAGCTTCTGGTCTTCACCCCTTATATAATTTTCTCTTTCTGCCATCACTCCCTGGGCTTAAAGGTGTGTGTCACCATGGCTGGCTGTTTCCAGCGTGGCCTTGAACTCACAGAGATCTGCCTGGCTCTGCCTCCCAAGTGCTGGGATTAAAGGCGTGCACCCCCACCTCCCAGCTTCTGCTATGGCTTGCTCTGGCCCATTTTCTAGCCACCATTTTTGGCTCTGTATCTAGTGGCTGTCTGTTCTCTGACCCCAGATAAATTTATTAAGGTGCACAATATTTTGGGGAACACAATACCACCACAACTTCCTACTGGGATACATAGATTTCAAGGAGAACTTTGCAATTTGTCCTCAAAATTTGACATTGGGCTGGATTCCACAGATAGGGTGAGTTCATCTTTAAAAAAAAAGGGGGAACTCCAAAGTTGAATTGCTATCGGTCAGCTGAAGCTGGGGAGTGTTGAAATGGCCAGCTCCCCTCTCTTCCCTTTAGAGCACTTGTATGACAGGACATTCATGGAAATTCACAAGTTGATTAGAAAGTCATCCAATAATCTGAACTTTAAGTTTAATTCACGGTGTAAAAGCAAGTAAAAGGAGCCTAGTAAGCTTGCTGAAGTTGTGCCCAAGGTTAAGGGCTCTCCTCCCGACCCTAACATGGTGAGTCTTTTCTGGTGCCTACAGTGTAGTCCTGGACCCTTACATCTGCTAATCTTTCTTACTGAGAATCATAAATGTGAAATTGTGCATCTAGAACTGTGTGTGTTCTAAATACTAATAGATGCGTAAGCATGTTAGTGTATGCCTGTACGTCTAGCGCTCAGGCAGAGAGGAAGAGGACCGGTCTGAGTTTGAGGGCAGCCTGGTCTGTATGTCAATTTCCAGGGCATCCAGGACTCTATAGTCAGAAACAATGGATAGATGATAGAAGATAGATAGATAGATAGATAGATAGATAGATAGATAGATAGATAGATGATAGACACTATAAATTAGCATCTTTAGACTTCTACCCCTTTTACCATTTCATCATCAGTTTGTGAATTCTAGTTTTATTCAACCTTCTACTATGCTAGATAGCTATTGAAAATCTACCTTTCCATGGACTAAAGGTCAAAGGTGATCTCTCATTTCTGTTCTATTTTGTTTGTTTGTGTTGCTTTTCTTTTCCTTTTTTACTTGAGGGCATCCCCTTTTCCACTGTTGGCACTGCTCAGCTGTCCTGTCATGGGCTGCCAGCTTAAAAAGTGTTTTAAACACGCGGTGGCTGATGTAAAATGGTCTTTCTGGGAGGGCTTTGAAATCCACACTTCATAGTTGGGTCCAGAAAGAGCAATTAAGTCACCTGCCCACTGTGCCCCACACAGATAGTGAGTAAACTTTGGAAAATAAAATACTAGTTATACCATACAACAAATGAAAAAATAAAATGGTGCTCATAGCCTATGTTCTCACAGTCTTACAACTCAAGAAATGTGAACTAGAAAAATATCAATGGGTTGTTGTTAATGTTAATCATGATCACCAAGTTCCTGTAACTGATGGTATTAATGATCTTGTAGATGCTGTCCTGGTTACTTCTGCATCACTGAGGCCAAATATGTGATTTAAAAACAAAAACAAAAACAAAAACAAAAAACAAACAAACAAAACTTGTGGGAAGAAATTTTGTTTCATTTTAGTTTTAGAGGGTTTTTAAGTTCATTTTCACAGGGCAGAAATGGCAAGGGGAAGTGGTTATGTCTGTGGTAGCAGCCACTAGTGACAGAACTGTGTATTTAGTGGCAGATTAAGGAACAGAGAATATTCAAAGTGCAGCCATGAGCCACTCCTGCTAACTCCAGGGCCATACCTTCTCAAGAAGGCTCCACATCCCTCAAAATAGTACCAACCAACCTGAGACTGAATGGCACAAAATGTAAGTAAGCTGGTAGGGAGTGGATTGGAGAGGGCTGTTTCAGACTCCATCTGTATCAGACACATTAAGAGATGTGATGTGATATTTAACCCTACTTAACCTTTTTTATCCCTTGCCACCACTCCCAAGCCCCATCTCCAGACTCTAAAGTCAGATTACACATCTATCTTCTTACTACTTGAAAGGGGGATTAAACTCCAGCATGAGTTTTGGAGGGAACAAATTATATTCAAACCATGGCATTTGCACTTTTCTGTGGTTACTGTATCATGTTTGCAGGATTGATGACTGTGACCTTCACCATGTGGAGGAAAGGTATCAAATTTCTTCCATGTCTGTAGGGTCAGGATATATTTTAATCTCTTTTTTCACTTTTTCCTATCAGCCTCAAATTCTAGCATTACCAAGGCCTGTTATCTAGTTCACTGGTATTGCAATAGTTTGAATGAAGCTATTCCTTGACAATTTACTATGTAATATTGACCTTAATTTCTATTCTGTGTCTGCCGCCTTTCCCATGAACTCATAAAACTCACTATGATTAAACATAATTGGCCTCTAACTGATCACGTACCATGCTCTGTATGACTTTGATCTCCGATGCAATTTTTCTGTTTTTGTTTTGTCTGAACTGTTGTTTGCTTTCAGTTTTTAAATCATTTATGTTTGGCAAAACTCCTTCCTTCTAGCATCCAAAGCATGGCTCTCTCATTGCGGTTCTCAGATTTATCTCCATACAATTGTCAGCTTCAGGCCAGGTGGTGGTGGCATACGCCTTTAATCCCAGCACTTGGGAGGCAGATCCAGGTGGATCTTTGTGAGTTCGAGGCCAGCCTGGTCTACAGAGTGAGATCCAGGAAAGGCGCAAAGCTACACAGAGAAACCCTGTCTCGGAAAAAAAAAAAAAATTGTCAGCTTCACTGAGTGTAGTATCTTTGGGCATGGTAGAAACAAAGACTACTGGACGGAAGGTAAAATCGGTAAAGAAGTAAGAGTAATAGTTTATTATGGAAAGACTGGAGAGTAATAAAATCTGGTAGGCCCATGGATGTAGCTCAGTTAGTAACCTGATTACCTAGAATGTGTGAGGCCCCAGAGTTAATTCTCAACATCGCACAAACCAGGCACGGTTGTTAACTCCGGAGATCTCAACATTCAAGAAGTGAAGTCAGGAGCATTAGATGTTCAAGGCCAACCTGGGATACATGAGAACCTATCTCAGGTGCACACATACACATAGTAAAATAGCTAGGAAACTAGAAGGTAAAGAGGGTATGTTCTAGATTCATCTTAATTATTATTTTAAGATGTGAAAGACCAGCATGTTTGCCTGCATAAAAGTAAATGACAGTATAAAAAAATGAGAGGGGGAGAGGAAATGATCAGAGAAAACTGTTGTGGAAAGAGCAGAGAGGGGAGCCAGAAGCATTGGGGAGTGTCTCAGACTAAGAACCAGAGCCTGTGTACTACCCTCAGCCTTGGGCATTCTTGTCTCCGACTCTAGAAGAGTACTGTATCAAGTGTCACCTTTCAGCTGTGTCCCCCTGAGTCTGTGCTTTCTGTTCCCCAGCATTTGTCACTCACCACTTGATGTTACATGCCTGCATTTGCCCATGAGGACAGAACACGTGTCTGTTCCTGTCACTGCTGTAGCTGCCACACTTACAAATGTGCCTGGCACAGTGGAGTTCTCAAAAAGCATACCTCACCCCACCATGTCTGTGTGTCTGTGTATTTGTATTTGTGTGCTCTTGCATTTGAAGGTCAGAGGAGAGCTTCTGGCATTCTTGGTGATTTAGACAGGATCTCTCCAAATATGCCAAGCTGACTGGCTAGGGAGCCCCAGGGATCTACCTGTCTGTTTCCCCATTCAGAATTACAAGTACACACAACTATGTTGGGGAATATTATTTATTTTAAGGTGTGTTCCTTTTGTTTATGTTGCATTTGTTTAACTCTGTGAAGTCGTGTTACTGTGTCTGTCTAAAACACCTGATGGTCTAAAGGCAGGAGAAAGGATAGGTGGAGCTGGCAAGCAGAGAGAATACATAGGAGCAGAAATCTGGGAGAAAAGGAAGAAGGAACAAGGGAGAACAAGAGGAGGATTTCAGGGGCCAGCCACCCAGCTACACAGCCAGACACAGTATGAGAAGGAAAGAAAAGATATATAGGAAGAGAGACAGATAAAAGCCCTGAGGCTCAAGATAGATGGGATATTTAAGAAAAGCTGGATAGCAACAAGCCAAGCTAAGGCTGTATATTTATAATTGAGAATAAGCCTCTGTGTGTGACTTATTTGGGAGCTGAGTGGCAGGCCCCTCTAAAAGTGTAAAAACAACCAATAACACAACTATCCCAAGTTTTTTTTCAAGAGTTATTCTAGGGATCAAGATCAGGTCCTTTTGCCTGAAAGGTGAGCACTTTATAAACCCATAAACTGGCCCCTCAATAAACATTTCTTAAATGAACACACACTAGTGTTGATGATATGTTTTGCCACTTGAACTGTCTTCGGAAAGACAGACAGAGAATGAGAAAGCAGACAGTTTTTTTTTCCAGCATCTGTGGCTTTATTGGTCCCACTGAGCACAATCAAGGAGACAGTGCTGGTGATGAGTCCATTTCCACCTAACATAAAAAAGCACTTGTCACTGGTACATAGTCATGTTATAAGTAAATTTAAAAGTTCAGATAAATCCCTAATAATACTCATAGAAATAATTTGAGAGAATGAACAGTAAAAACTCCCAATAAGAGGGATATATTGCATATTTTAATATTTAAATATAGAAAATATTGTACAGTTCTCAACACTTAAAATTCTTCTGCATTCCATGCTAATTCTAGAAAGTTTATAGAAGTATAAAATTGAAATCACAACATACTATAAAATATGTGAGAGAATTATTTTTAAATTTTAAAGCAGGAAAAAATGGAACCAAATTCAGAGCTTGAAATAATTATATAGGAACTTTAAGAATGTGTCTATAAATAGATTTAGAAACCTCTAGAGAAAGCATACCATAAATCTTCTCACATATTACAAAATATTGACAGCAATAACTAACAATGCTTTTCAACACTTAAGTATGACTTATTTCTCTTTCTTCTTAAACTATAAATTGCTATGGTGTTTGACACTGAATAAATACCTTTTGAGTCCTTAAATTAATGACTAAATGTCAGGAAATCAATATAGGAAAATACTAGAATATTTTGAAATTTTTTCTCTGGTTGGAAAGGTTTATTTTTACCTTTAATTGTAAACAATTGACAAACTGATTTATGGCACTGGGAATAACATCTAACGCCTTCCCTGAGCTATATCTCTGGCCCAAAGTTATTTTTACATGAAATTTGGTGTTATTCAGTGTCATACACATGAGTTTTTAAATAGCATGACTTCCTAACAGCTACTAAAGAATGGACGTGTCATTTTTCGTCCTTTTATGGTTTTCTCAGCTGGTTTTTCTTATAGTTAAATATCCCCATTACGCCTGTGTTCATGATTCATCTTGGTGCTGTGACAAAACACAGTATAGAGAAATTCAAGAGAAGGGTTTCCTTTGGCTCACAGTTAAAGGGTACACTCTATAGTGATAGTGAAGGTGGCAGGGGAACTTGGGCCAGAGGGTCACATTGCTCTGCAGGAAGCAGACATGTGGTGAATGCCTATGCTCACCTCATTTTCTCTTTTTTATTTTGTCTAGAACCCCAGATCATAGAGTGATACTTCCTATATTTCCAATTGGTCTTTCTACCTCCATGTAATCTAACCTACATAATCCTTCACAGATATCCCTATCGACTAGTTTCCATAGTGATTCTTAATCCCATCATGTTGACAATTGGTATTAACCACTGAGGAACCTAAGTACCGTGAATGGCCACAGCATTCATTTTAAGAAAACAAATACCTTTTACACACTGAACATACTAAACACTTTCTTAGTTTCATATGTAGAACATTAGCATAAAGTATAAGAAGCAAGTCCTGAAAACAGTGCTACTCATATGACTTTAGAGGCACGCTATTCTCCCTATGTTATTCATCACGCTTGCTTATGGTATGCTAAGCTTAATTTCTCATTCTCACAAATGCAGGTTTGTACATCTTCACAAATGCACTCATTGTTTTGATCGCCAATTGCATGACACCATGCCAGCTTGCTACAGCTTTGAGCAAAGGTCTCATCTTTCCAGATATGTTCCACCTCCATGGAAGTTCATTTGTGATGTTTACTATACACCCCACTGAAAGGGCTTCATAAAACAGCACTTAATCAATACAACAGCCTAGGAAAAGGCTGATAGAGAATTCCCTTTCCATCCATTCCACTTCTTTTCCAGAATAAGTATTGTCACTGCCAAAAGGAAATAACCACAGTTGGTTCAACTGGCAGCATTCTGACCCAAAGGTATAAAAACCTGCTACTCACAGGGCATTGTAGTGGGTAGACGTTTGGCTATAGACCCTGCTTGCTTGTGATGAGAGAAAATGGGAAATGATCAAATCAGAGCATTGGAATAGAGCCTTATTCCCTGTGAAGATATATGATTAATATTTTTCAATCAAAAATAAAATTGCAGGGCCAGTAAGATAGCTCAGTCAGTAAAGGCACTTGCCACCAAACCTGATGACCTGAGTTCAATCCTCAAGATTTCCACAAAGTGCCCTTTAACTTCTACACCTGTGCTGTGCCATGTAGTTCTCTCTCTCTCTCTCTCTCTCTCTCTCTCTCTCTCTGTGTGTGTGTGTGTGTGTGTGTGTGTCTTTCCTTTCCTCTCCTCCTTCTTTCTTATCATAAAAACAAAATGAAGAGAAAAGAAAGACAATAGGTGAGAAAGAAATCTGTATATTCCCCCATTGCCCTTAGCCACATGGTAATTTGAATATCCACTCTAATCCTCTTCTATCCTCTGTTGTGTGATATTTTGTTTGTGTTCTGACAAATAAAGCTTAAAGATCAGATGGTGGAGCTAGCCACGAGTTCACCATAGAGGCCAGGTGGTGGTGGCTCACACCTTTAATCCCAGCACACTCATGATGTGGAGACAGGAATATAAGGTGGGCAGAGACAGGATCTTGGGCCCCTTCAGTCTGAGGATCCAGAGAGATAAGAAGTCACTTGTGGCTTCTCTTTTGCTTCCTTGATCTTTCAGGTTATTATTCCAATATTTGACACCTGGTTTTTGTTTGATAAGACTAATTAGGATCACACTTCAATCCTCATGGATGCAAAGATTTCAAATCTCCTGCTGCTAGGAACAGGCAAATCTAAATCCTAGTTCTCATTCTCTTTGTCTCTTACTTGCAGTCATGGGTCAACCTGATTCTCCTACATGCCTTACTTCAGCCTTTGTACCCAGTACTGAGATGGGCTCATGCTCAAGTACATAGACACACACACACACACAAATACATAGAGAGAGACAGACAGACAGACCACACACATACACACAGAGACAGACAAAGAGATACAGATACAGACCACACAAACATAATATGCACACACACACACACACAAGTTCTAAAGTATATCCTTAAGAATCTACAAATAGCGGTGTTGATGTCCCCTCACTCAACCTCCTTCCTTTGTAGTACTGAGTGGGCTTTTGTTGACTAAGCTCACAAAGGATGGGTGTAACAAATCCATCTCAAAGGGACGCTGACAGGAAGTCCAATGGAGACCGAAATGGTTGTCTCTGTCTGAAACAGACAGCCAATCAAAGAGAGCAAACTGTGTTAGCTGCTCAGGTTTAAGTGCTCTGACCTTTCTCTTGACTTCTGTTATTTCTTCTGACCTAAGCTTGGCATCTGTAGCCTGAGCCAGTTATTTAAAATAAAAGCCTATATAAATAATGACTTAATGAAAATCCCTCTAATAATGTCTTTTTCGTTTTCTTGGGATAAAGCATTAAAAAGACTTAATCAAGCCTTCATGAAAAACAAATGTTCTTCAGGTCCTGAGGCCAACTTCAGCTTACATCAGAGTCCTGATAAAAATAAATAAAGCAAAATAAAATCTCACTGGTCCCCCTCTATCCATAGAATTTGAAATCCAGCTTCTCTGCCTCATCTTCACTACAATGTATCTGGCTGTTTCCTCTCACACCCTCCATCCACTGCCTACCTGCTCTCCTATTTCCTTTTAGCCCAATTTTTTATGTCTGATTCCTTTCTAGCACACCCCAACCCCATAGTACCTACCTGTGCAGATTCTCCTAATTTCTTCCATTAAGAAATAATGTCTTCCCTGTCTGCATCTTGTTTACATTAGAAGTGGACTTATTTAAACATCTCAGCACTTAACTGACAGTAGACTTTTGCTTGTTGAACAAATAGTGAACATTCCATAGTTTGTTTTGTTCTTTTGTATTTATTGGTTTCATTTTTCCAGACAATATACTTTGATCATATACTTTTTCCTCCCCAACTCCTCCCATATCCTACCTACCTCCTTACCCACCCAAATTCATACTCTTTCTGTTTAAAACACAGATACAAAGAGCAAATCAAACACAAGGATTCCGTATTGTGTTGGCCAGCTACTCCTGAGCATGTGGCCTGCCCATAACTTCTTCACCGTGTGCTGTTTCTAAAGGCCTTACCGTGGTCCTTGTTTTTAACTCTTGCTTCTTTTGGCGGTGGATTGGGGTGTCCTTATCTCACCTAGACTTGCTTCCTGAACACTTCCTAAACAAGAGCTGTCCCTGACTCCTCAACTGTTGTTAAGCACCCAGACAGTTACCATGATCCTTGGCACTCACTCAACCAATATTGTACAGTGAGTGGCTGCCCACATGTGTCAGAAAGCAATGGTTCCAAGGATCTACAAAACCCAGCTACCATTGACTTCTTTTGTCTGCTTCTGGCAAAGTGGGGAATGCCAAACTCTCGTAGAATAAATGAATTGGATTCCAAATGTTGAAGAAGCACAAAGCAGAGAGAATAAGAGAGAGATGGTTATACCATATGTTGACTGCTTTCTCAAGAAGGCTTCAAGGCCTTTAATTAAACAGTTTAACCATGAGAGGCAAAAAAAAAAAAAAAAAAAAAAAAAATGGGACATGTTCCTAATTAATGCTTTAACCTCATTATGCTCTCAGGCCAGGAAATACAATAACTGTGTAAGAATTTGGACATCATGACTGGTTTTTGTTTTGTTTTGTTTTGTGTTTTGATGAGTTTCAGTCACTTAGCTTCAAAAGAAGCTGGTGTGCTAGCTAAATTGATATAAATCAAGCAGATATATATTGATATAAACCAGTTTATATTGATATAAACCAACCGTTTGGCTCAGGCACAGATAGATGGAAGGGAGCCCATCACTCCAATCTATTTTCTCTCACCTTAAAACTTCATAAAAATGTGGTATTGTGTGGTTATGAATATATACCTATGGGGAAATAATTGTGTCAAAGTTTACCTTGAATGTTCTTTATGCTGTTTGCAAAGTCAAGTGAAATGTCTTTGTATTTGTTTTTACATTTCTCAACAGGCACACCCCAGTATATTATCTATGTTTCTGGTATAAACAGATTAGAGTTATGTGGCTAAGTATTAGAGGAAGGAATTGCTTATGGTTAGAGGCTTTGTTTTGCATAAAACATTTTCCTTCTTTCATTCATAACATAGATCTTATAGATTTAAATATGGATTAAATGGAATATGCTAATTGACTCAGTCCCAGTCCTTTTATGAAAAGAACTTGTGTGAAATCTTGTACCCCTCCACACACATACAAAACCAATTAACAAAACCAAATGTAACAGTGAGCAATCCAAAGATTAGTACAAATCATTTTTTTAAGTTAGGTTATCAATCCTATAATGTTTTAAGTAAAATTTACCTTTAAATTAAAAAAGTTGATTTAAGAGAAACTCTGAGTTTTTACTTCTGTCCTTTGAGACAGAGTCTTGGATGTAGCCTGGGGTGGTATCATGTTTGCTATGTAGCCCAGGCTCTGCCAGTTCCTTTCTTTCAGATAATTGAATGACCTGGGTTGTTTCTACTCTCCTTCCTTCCCCACCCATGGAAAGCCGAATGAGCATGTGAAAATTCAACTACAAATTCCACAAACTTTATCCTTTTGCTTTCGCTCCATAATGCTCAGATTATTTTTTAATTATAAGTTTTCTCTAGTCCTGCTCAGCTCCCACGGTCCCATGGTCCCTTGGCTGCTCAGACCGAAATAAATACATAGAGGCTTATATTATTTTTAAAATATATGGCCTAATGGCTCAGGCTTCTCACTAGCTATCCCTCACGTCTTAAATTATCCCATTTCTATAAATCTATGCTTTGCCACATGGCTTGTGCCTTACTGGTACTTTACATCTTGCTTCTCCTGGTGGCGGCTAACAGTGTCTCCTCTGCTCTGCCTTTCTCCTTTCTCTCTCTCTAGTTGGAATGTCCCACCTAACCTTATTCTGCCTCACCATTGGCCAGCTTTATTTATCAACCAATCAGAGCAACACATATTCACAGCATGCAGAATGACATTCCACAGCACTTCCCTTTTCTGTTTAATCAAAAAGGAAGGTTTTAACTTCAACATAGTAAAATTACATATAATAGAACAGTTATCAATCAAGAATTATAGTTACAATATATAGTCTATTTGTATTTGGCAAAATTAAAGAAAATATTCTATCTATCCTATATTTGTGAGTCTAAAGTTTTATATCTAATTTATCTTCTATCATAACCAAGGAAAATTATAACTATCCAGTCTTCAACTACATCAAAGACCCCAGAAGGATATAGCATTACCTAAGTAAACAGGAAATGCATTGTAAGCAACTTTTAAAATTCTGGAAATGACAGACAGCTGCCTGCCAAGTGATAGAATTAAGGGTGTTTGCTGCCGCTGCCTGATTTCTTTGTTTACTTATAATGGCTGGTCTTTTTCCTCTGATCTCCAGACAAGCTTTCTTTATTAAAGCACAAATAAAATATCACCACATTTCAGCACAAATAAAATATTACCACCCTATTTTGATGAACTGAAAACATTAGATCACCAACTTAACTTTTTGTCAACTCCATACCCACTAGAATCACCTGGAAAGAGGGAACTTCAATAGAGGAATTGCTCCAATCAAACTGGCCTGTAGGCAAGTCTGTGGAGTATTTTCTTTGTTCATGATTGACGTGGGAAGGCCCAGACCCTGACGGGCATCAACACCCCTGATCAGGTGATCCTTGATTATATAAGAAAGGTGATTGAACAAACTATGGAGAGCAGGTCAGTAAGTGACTCTTCTCTGTGGCCTCTGCTTCAGTTTCTGCCCTGACTTCCCTTCATGATGGACTGTAAGATGTTCTGTGAAATAAACTCTTTCCTTTCCAAGTTGCTTTTGGTCACTGTGTTTATAAACAGAACACAAACTAGGACACTGTTATATCCCCAACCTTTTCCAATCTGTGGAGCTGTGATGGACGGTTTCGAGATGATATTCAGTGGTCCGTTTTGCTGTCCCCAGCTTTGTGCCATCCCTTCTTGGTCTGCATCAAGGCTGCCAACACCACACCTTGGGAACGAGGGTGTAACACTTGGCTAATCTGAAGGTCATCTCAGAGAACTTCCCCTTTGACCTGTTGGAATGCTCCTTCTGGGGGCAATCAGCTGCCTTCCAAGGACTGTGAAAGACCTGTTAGCCTGCCATGGTGTCATGGAGGGCAGCAGAGGACAGAGATTACATGGTAACAAAAGACATTTGTTACTGAAAACAATGACAAAAGAAAACAGAGGAAAAGCAAATGCTAGTTACTTGGACGGCTCTTCCTACAGCCCAGCGCAAAGAAAGTTAAGCGAAGCTTGTCCGTGGGGTGGCTTGTATCAAAGGAGGTGAACTTCGAATTTAGGGGGTCCGTTTTTTTACAATGGGCTGTAAACCGGGTCTACCTTCACTTTAAGGAGTCTTTATCTAACTCCCTTTGATAGCTCAGTTGCTAGAGCAGAGGTAGATGGTAGACTGTAGGTGGTCTGATCTAGGTTTTTTATCTTTTTTTATATCAGAGATCCGTGAAAAGCCTTACCCTTTGCTCTGAAGGGCGGGAGTATCTCTGCAAGGGACTATTCCTATTAGCCAAGGCCATTTGCTATGCAAACACCCTTGAGAAGATTATTTAGAACAAAAGAAGTTTCCAGTTGCCCTCCTTATGGGCTCTGAGTGACAGGCAGAAAAATGGTTGTTCTGAAGAAAAATCCACCAGGTAAACTGAGACCTTCTTCCAAAAGCTAACATGCCCTGCCTAGCAGGTGTCTGAGCCACATGAAGAGTAGAAGAAAAGGCTCTAGGCCCAATTACCTCTTCGGATCACTAATTTCCTCGCCAAACTCTCACTTATGAAGGACCTCACACCAGATCCACCTAGGAAATCATCTCCAAAATCCTGACACAGAAATTATGAAGAACAATACAATTTCAGACCATTGGTTTTGATTTCAGGGCTTTTACTGAAAATCAGGGCTTTGCTGGTTCAGTCACAGTGTTTCCCCACCCCACCCTCCATCTCCTTCAGCACTGTGGTGTAGATGGATTTACTCTGCCCTGCCTGCTTTTATGTGGGTATGTAGCATTCAAACCCAGGTCCTCATGCTTGCTCAGCGGGCAGTTTTCCCACAAAGCCATCTCTCTAGCCCTCTGTGTCATTAGGTTTCTGTGGTGATTGCTTAAACAACAGTGTGTAATCATTCCAAAGTTCCTGAGCTTAGAAGGGGTGTGTTTTCATAACCAGTCTCAAATGTCTCAGTGCCTTTGGGGACAACATAATAGAACACAGCTAGAGGGTCTATGCAGAGTGCTAATGTCAAGAATACTTTTAACAGAAACCTGGCCACCTTCGAGGAGGCTGCCAGGAGAGCTTGAAGGAAAGGGAAGGAATGTTACTGGATTCTGGAAGAAAGGGACCCTTGTTATGTAATGGCACAAACTTAGCAACATCCTTGCCTACTCTAACATGGAAAGTGCCAAATGCAGCCAGTGAATTGGTAGCCTCTGCAGGGAAATTTTCAGGGAGAGTGCTGAAGATACCACCTGGCTTCTCACTGCTTAGAGTGAAAGGAGAGAGCTAAGTGGCCCTTGGGGTTCCTGGAGGATACATAGCATGTTATGGAAAGGGTATATTTATGCAAAGAGTTCCCAATTTGGCACTTATGTTTGCAGAAGGTAAATAATTTCCTGTATTTAACATACTTCTTTTAACCTTATGAACAAGACCATTAAACATTTTTAAGATAGAAGTAGACAAAGAGAAAGCAGGGATTTTGCTCTTTTCTTCAGTGATCTTGCAGGTAAACTCCTAGGACAATGTGACTATCAATAATTCTTTCAGTATCAGTTTCCTGGAGGGTTTTATTGCCCTAATCTGTAGTGCATGGATGGACTGCTGTGACCTAACAGGTTTCAAGAAACTGGGAGCAGAAGACAAGAGCTGCTTGTCTATTGTGAACACTCAATAGAGTAAAATATGAGTGTTCAAAATAGAGTACTAGTCTTTGAGAATATGCATCAAAAATTTATAGGCAAGCTCTTTTCCACCTTAAAGTAAATATTCTGCCTTACTTTGTAAATTTCTGAGCAACTATAAGAGAAAGAAAGAAAGAAAGAAAGAAAGAAAGAAAGAAAGAAAGAAAGAAAGAAAGAAAGGAAGGAAGGAAGGAAGGAAGGAAGGAAGGAAGAAAGGAAGAAAGAAAGGAAAGAAAGAAAATAAAAGGAACTTGGTCAAAAAGATTCAGTGTTCTCTTGGAATGCCAACTTGAACTTGGCAGGGCTTTAAACTGCTCTCTGAAAGCTAAACACATTGGATTGATTCAGATGAGAAGTGATTTGGAAGTGCATGCAAAGGAGTTTCTGGAACTTTCTTAATCACCTGCTGCTATAGCCATTAACCTCTTGTTGTCTGTTAACTATGTTGTGATACATAATTTCTAAATATTTGTTCTAAAAGAAAAAAAATCAAACAGAATAGTCAGCCATGTAATAAATCTAGTTCAGAACATAAAAAATATTCTTGGCTTGTATGATGTAATGGGAACTTTTGAATTTTTTTTTTTTGACTCATGTTCTAAATAATTAAAAAAACACTGTAAGTATGCTAGCATGTATGCACACCAGAAGGAGAAAGAGAGATGGGGTAGGAAAGGAAGGAGACCTCAGTAAAATAAATAAATAAAAGCAGTTTTCTTTATTGTTTTGGTCCTGTAGGACTATCTGCCTTCAGCAAAGGAATGTGGGCTTGTTTCAGAAACTCATCGAAATGATATAATCACTTGGGGAAGGGGTGGAGTATCTCATTGTTTGTAGCAATTGTGTTCCTGGCTAGAACAAGCACGGCCTCTGTTCCCTAATAGTGGTTTGATATCTACTCTGGTCTTCTCAACCCAGATCTTGGGGGCCTCCTCCTTTTGAGTTCTATATGCAAAAGACTGAATAACAAACGGGGCAATCACAGTTGTTCATAAAATGTTTTATCAACACAGAGTGCCATGTCTGAGAGTTGGGAAAACTGCGTCTTGATCAAGATTGGCCCACACTTTGCTATGGAATTGCTCTTATCTTTGGACCAAAGTTTCCTCATCTATAAGATAGAGGAGCTGTATAAAGTAATAGGAACTTCTCTACCCACTCAACTACTTTATGATTCTCAAGGCTCTTTCCTAACTGATGCCTATAACCTGATACAAAATTAACCAGGCTCTACTAAACAGTACGGTTTGTAAGTAATTTTTTCCTCACTGTACACAGCTCTGTGAAGTCAATGTACAATTATTTTGAAAGTTGAACACAAAAGTATATGACCAGTCACTACAGTTTAATAATAGCCTAAGAGTAGTGGAAACCCCATGACCTGGAAGCTATTGGAAAGGTTATAATGTGCAGGTGCAATATGAGTTATTTGACATCCTTGTCACTAAAATCTAAGCTTGAGCAATCTTTTATAGAGGTAGGGTTCATGAAAGTTGATCAGTTATTAAGCATATGTCCTCTCTTGACTCTATTGCTTCAGTAACAAGACAGGTTAGAATTAGCCCAAGAAAGCATGTATTCTGTGTGTGTGGGGACACTGATTTGAATGAGACCATATAACTTATATTTTGTATTAGATGGAGTTTTGTTTCAAAGAACCAAGACAGCCATGAGGTTAGCTACTGACTCTTTTCTAAAAGCCATCATTTCACAGCATTATGCGTACAACAGTATGATTATTTTTAAATACAGTGGATGAAGTGAGCTTTTAGTTTGAAATACTTGAAGCACATACAGTATGCTGTACAAAACTCCTGGGCATAAGTGAAAGTATTCTAACACTCAAAAAGATGCTTTCTTTAAAAACATAAGCATCTTTTGGAAAAACAACAACAACAACAACAACAGACTAGCAATCAACCTCAAAGGGAGAACTCTACAGCGAATGTTGTTGGTTTTCTGGCTTTTTAAAATCTACCCCCATCTCCACCCCTAAAAAAAGCCCCAGAGTGAACAAACTTTCTGAAGTGGAATACTTGAACAGTTGTTTTTCCCCATACTACTTTTAACATCTTCCTTTTCATTCTTAACTTCCAGAAAAAAATCATTCCTTAAAGAACCTGACTGCATAAACAAAGTCTCCAGGCAATCAGCAGCATCTAAACAGGAGGCAGAGCTGTAGGTAAAACAGGTCTTAAGATGTTGGATCGTCATGTGTTCCTCTCTGACAAGCTAAGCCAAGCCAAAGGGCATCCAGCAGCATTCCTCTGTAATCCCTTTTGTTCTCTGCCAGTTCGTTTTCATTCACTGGAAAGGCCAATTTTCCACATGCTATTCAACGTGGTGTGCTCATTTGAAAAAGAAGTGAGAAAAAGAACTTAAGATGCCGAGGGAGGGCTTAACTCATTCCTCCCTTCTCTCCCCTCCTCCTCAATCACAAGTTCTCTTTCTTCCAGGCTCAGGGAGAGACAAATGCAGACTTATTTAGCCCCCAGATTGAAGGCCTGCCAGGTCAAACAGTGAGCCTTGCTTGTCCCAGGCTGAGTAGTGTTTTCCAGGTGGGACTGGCTAGGAGCTTTCTGTGGACTACCCTGTTTTTATGACTTTGTAGTCACACCACCCTCCTGCCAAAGATCAGCTCAGCAAAACATGGACGTGGGGGAAGGGGGCTGTGTGCTTTGTCTCAGAAAGAACAGCTAAAGAAATGGTACCGTTTCAGAAAGGGAGTCCATGTTACCGACCTCTGGGAACATGGCAAAGTAAATGCACATGCCCAAACCCAGAAAATTTCAAAATGCAGCATCTCCAGAGTGGGTTAGCATGTAGAGATGGCACCATTTGGGAACAGTCGTCAATGCTCTTGTAACAAAAACAGTTCTCCAGCTTTGCTAATGCAAAGAGCCAGAGGAAAACAGAAATCTAAACCATCTAGGATGGGGAGGGTCAGTAGCAGATGGAAACTGATCTCTTGGGATATCAACGTATTCCACACACTCCAAATAGTGTTGTGCTGGGGACGCTGTGTGAGGAATTACTGGCTATGACTCTCTTATATTTTGACAGCATTTAAGACCTGTTCCATCTCTTAAAAAGAGAAACTGAGGCACAGAGGCATTATGGCATTCCACTGTACCACAGGTAGTTAGCAGAATGGACAAAATTGCAGTGTGGTATTCCTGACAGCCAATTCAATTCATTAAACTTGGTCTCTAGTTTTCCTCTAAAAGGAACTTGTCCTGCTTATGCCAGAGATGTGAAGATAAATATGCAAGGCACAATCTTTTCTTCTAGAGATAGAACAATGAAAATGCAATGAGAATATAAAGCTATCTGCCTAGAAAGCAAATGAATCCCTGCAAAATACAAACCCAACTTCCCATCAAATTCCAAAGATGAGCAGAAGAAGCTTATCCCAGATTCTCACTGCTTCAATGATTCCTGTATTTCACACAAGATCATAAAACAGCGACTCTAGAATATAATAAAACAAAACAAAGACCTCTGAAAATTTACCAAATCCATCAGTTGGCTATCCAGATTAAGGATGACCAACTCAGGGCCTAGAGTATAAGAGTGTTCAATGTATGGGTTATTCTCATTAAAGCAAACTTGTTGCAATTGATGTTACAATGAAATAGTGCTCTGTTCATGGCAATACAAGTTCATTAAAATTCTGACATGACACAATGTAAGAAAACCTGCTACTTCAAAAAAGCCAAGCATGAGAAAAATACTGAGGAGTATAGTTTATTAATGAGTCTGAATTCTACACTTGTTTTTACTAGTCATTTGTGCACAAAATCTTATTCTTTGAATCCTTTAATAACCCTGTACATGCTTAGACTCCTAAGTTTAAAATAAAATAATATTCAGAGGAAGTAAACAGTGACATGGGAACTGGACTCAGACTTTCTGAAAGCAAACTTTGTACATAGAGGGCCAGCCTTTAACATCAGCCCGCTGAAGGATGCTCACTGTGCATTACCCTTTCCCCATCACTTACATCATTGGTGATGGTGAAGCGCTACAGTGGACACAAGGGAACCTCCCTTTAAAAGAACATTGCTCTTGCTTTCAGTGACGTGTGCAGAGTTAAAAGAAAACAACAATAAGAAGAAGGAATGCTTGCTTCCCTTGAAAAATTCTTAAGTTTTGAGATATTGGCACATAAACCCTGGTGGGAAATTTTGCCATGGGGTAGGAGAGGGGAACTCGCAGGTTTAAGTTTGAGATAGTTAATGACCCAAAAAGATTTAATCAGGATAAATCTCACCACGCATGCATCTAACCTCCCCAATAGAAATTTCTTTTGTTTTAATTATGTATCTATGTGTATGGGTGGTTTTTCTGCATGTATGTCTGTGCATCATGTGCATGTCTTGTGCCCAAGATGTCCAGAAGAGAGTGTTGAAGCCACTGGGACTGGATTACATAGGGGTAGCTGTCTGTGATTCACCCCTGAAGCACCGCTCCTAAGCAGGCAGCAGGTAACTACTAGGGTACCTGCCCCCAATCTGGCCATGTGACCCCTTAAGACCTGAAATGCGTGTGTACTCGCTCTCTCTTGGCTACCTTGTGATCCTGGATGCTGGATTCTGGTACAAGAAAAAATTCTCTTATGTTTGCTCTGTTTGTTTTCAGTGTTTAGGTAAGAGCCAGAGAACCCAGTAGATTTTACTTACTGGGTTTATGTTTCCATAGTTCATTAGCACATAAGTAGATGGGTAACTAGGCGGGAAATTTAATTGCTGGTGATTTATATGCTCTTATTACTTGTCACCAGCCACCAGAAAAAAATAAACAGTGATATCAGGTAGATCTGTAAAAATCCACCATCAGATTTGAAAATTCTCAAAAGGATACAATTTTCAGAATGTCAGGCTGACTCAGAGTAAGTATATAAATGTAAGATGAGGAGAAGGGGGACTTGAAAGATTACTATGGGAAATGGTTCTTCACTGATCAAGTGATGGTTTAGTTAGGCCAATTTAAGATTTCAAGAAATTGCTGTCTCCACTGGCACAGGCAGGGGTAACATTAGACAGTTTGGAAATCAAAGCAGCTGAAGGCATGGTCTGTTTCCACCTCTGAAGCATTGCTCTAGCCTCCATTTTCCCATGGCTGGGCTATTTAGCAACGCTAATGGGAATGTCAGCAGTAGCACAGGGCCATTTCATAAATGACTGGAGGCCAAAACCTATGTTCTCTTAGATGACCCAGTGATATCTTTTCTACAAAAGATACACAATAAAGGAAAATTCTTAGTGAACTTTAAAAAAAATTTTTTTTAAATCATGAAGCATGCCAAGTTTGCCTCCGAGTGTTCTAAAGTTGGTTTTGGCATGTCTGTTATCAGTCATCGAAATGTCAGTGGGAGACCTTCCTCACGGGAAACAGATGGTCCAGGCACTTCAGAGAACTTAAGGAGGGTTTATTTACAAAGGGACAAATGGCCAAGATGCAGATGGAATTTAGGAAGCTACTAGAATAATACAGGGACCCAGAGCACCAGCAGCAATAGAGAGTCCTTTCTCCTCTCCCACCCCATGCCAGAGGTAAAGGGAGGAAAGAGGTGAAAACAGAGGCTAACTGGAGAGACAGGCGGTCTCCCCACGGAGGTGGGGTGGGGGACAAGCCCCAGATAACTTCACCAGAGGAAGTCAGGGAGTGCAGGGATAAGCCCTTTGATGTCCTTCCTCCCTATGTTCTAGCTTCTGCTAGGGTCCTCCTTAGACATCATAGGTATGGAGGGTGTTTTGTTGTGCAGATGAATCAGCTCTTTCTCCTCTATGCTGAATGGTTTTATGTCAACTTGATACAAGCTATAGTCATCTGAGAGGAGAGCGGTTCAATTGAGAAAATGCCTTCATAAGATCAGACTGCGGGCAAGCCTGTAAGGCGTCTTCTTGATCAGTGATTGTTGAGGAAGGCCCCAGCCCATTATAGGTGGTGCCATCCCTAAACCTGGCTTCTATATATATATATTAAAAAAAAAAAAAAAAAGCAGATTGAGCAAGCCAGAAAACAGCACCCCTCCATGGCCTCTGCATCAGCTCCTGCCTCTAGGTTCCTGTGCTGTTGGAGTTCCTGTCCTGGCTTCCTTCAAGGATGGATGGACTACAGTATGGAGATGTCAGCCAAATGAACACTTTCCTCCCCAGCTTGCTTTTGGTCTTGATGTTTCATCATAACAATAGAAAGCCTAACAAAGACACTCTTTACCTCCAGTTCTTTCACCTGGTGGACAGCCTGTGCCTGTGATCAAACAACTATCAGACCTATCACCTCTCATTCCACTGTGGGGCAGGATCAGCTGAGTCCCATTTCTGCCTGAAGCCAGTACAGTTAATCCTGTGCAAGGAAGCAATGGTGAAAAAGAATGGAAGGGATGATGAAGCTCTACAAAATATAGCATCTAAAATACTTTCTATAGATAACCAATAGGGTAACGAGTCCTAACTGCTGATTCCACGACCCAGTTTCATATCCTCATACTTCAAGATTATTTTCTCCAGTGGGTTGACTTACCAATTACTTTCTTCTTTTGTGTCCAGGATATTGTGAGCAGTAACTCTTAGGAGCCTGTGGGTGTGAGTCTGAAAAAGATCACTCCTGTTTGATGAGACCAAGAAGAGTTAAAGGAATTCCAAGAATCATTGTTTGATACTCCCATCCAGTGAGACAGGATAGCACAGCTTCCTAATAACGACTGTTTCTTGGTAGAAGAGTTCTAATAGGTCAAATATTTTAATCAGTGCTGTAGTTGTTCAATCCTTATAATCACCCTGTGAGCTAACTTGTTGGCTACATCTACTCTGTCATGATAGGATAATTGGGCTATTTCAAAGTTACTGTCTGGCTTTCTGTGTATATTCTTAACTCTATGTTCCTCATTCTGCATTCTCTGGGTCTGTACATAGTGAAATGATTCTGTATCATGCTGTCAGAGCAGCTAATAGCCACAGACACTGCATTTTTGTCAGCATTTTATTTTGGGCAACAAAAGATAATTTGAATAACCATGATGCCCTCATGTTTCATAGACTTTATCTGGTCCCTATATAACTCTGAATGTCAGGTTATATAAGTGTTTACAGACTCAAGTTACTAAGGGCATTTATATCATTCTTACTTGTTTTACAAGAGTCTCAAATTTTTCTATCAATAGACAATATTTGCTCATGGCACAGATTATCTGCATCATTTCTACCATATAAAAATGTACATAGAAGCAAACTCTTCTCAACTTATACCACATAAGTATAAGAAAGAAACTTTGCACTTGACTCTACTTGTTCATGACCCTCATATCATTCTAGCACACTCTAGTGCCATACTGTACTGTTGTTTGTTGTTGAGTTGGTGACTAAATGTCTGACAAGAAATAACTTCCTAAGGGAAAGGTTTGATTTATTCATGGTTCAGAAGATCTAGTTCACCATGTGAGAATATGACAAGATCAGATCCCATTTATGGCAGCAGATATTTGCTTATATCTTAGCAGATCTGGAAGCAGAGAGGGGAGGGATGCTAATATTCTTCTAGTTTTTCTCCTTTTCCTTGTTTCATTCAGTCCAGCACCTCAGCCTAAGGGATGCTGCCACCCACTTCTCAGAAAGAATTCTCCTTCCTCAATTAAATCTTTCTGGAAACACACTAAGTTGTGTTTCTCCTAAGGAATTTTACATCAGTCGGGTTGGCCACAAGGTTTAGCCATCACAAGTGTCCTATCCACAGTTGTTTCATAGGGCTATCTTCTCAGCCCTGTGTTGTGGAATATTAGTTGAAGGTGTGCTGCATTTGTTTATGCTGTGGAACATGTGTTTAATGATGCAAAGGTGTGTTCCACTTTTTTATGTTGACTCTGTTTAGCTCTTTGAAGCTGTGTTACTTTGCCTGTCTAAAATGTCTGATTGGTCTAATAAAGAGCTGAATGTTCAATAGCAAGCCAAGAGACATAGGTGGGACTGGCAGGCTAAGAGAATAAACAGGAGGAGGAATCTGGGAAGAAAAGACAAGGGAGCAAAAGGAGAAAGAGAGGAGGACTCTAGGGGCCAGCCACTCACCTACACAGCAAGCCATGAAGTAAGAAGTAAAGAAAAGTATACAGAAATAGAGAATGGTAAAAGCCCAGAGGCAAAAGGTAGACAGGATAATTTAAGAAAAGATGGCTAGAAATATGCTAGCTAAGGCTAGGCATTCATAAGAAAGAATAAGCCTCCTTGTATTTATTTTAGAGCTGAGTGATGGGCCCCCAAAAGAGTGAAAAAAAATGTGGAAACCAATGTGGGACCAATTTTCCAAATAGGGCCTGAGGGGGGATGGATACGGCTCCTTTAAAAGATTCTGCCGGACAGTGAGCCTTTGAGCAGCCTTTTTCATGCTAAATAGAAACATAAAACTAAGTAAAAAATGCCTGCCACAGTGCAGGGCACTGACATTCCAGAGTTGGGGGGTTGAATCTAGCTCCTGGTCAAATGTACCTCTGACCAGGCCATGAGCTTTAGGCTTGGCTCTCAGGACCTGAGAGAGGAGCAGAGCCAGCCAAGAGAGCTGCATGGAGGACACAGCTGTAGCTTAGTAGTTCAAAGTTTGTTCACATGGTCAAAAATCCCTAAGAGATACACAGTAAAGAGAGATCCAGACGGAAAAACAAAAACAAAAACAAAAAACAAAAACCTACCTCTAAACAGGTTCCAGTGTGCTTTATAATGTGCGTAGACTTAAGAAAGAAATAATATGGGTATAGACAGTCATAGAAAGAAAAATAGTTTAAAAATAATAAAGTCAAGTCTTTAAAGGAGAGTAAAAATAACAGGAAAAAAAAGGCCACACAACAATGAAAAGTACACGGGGAGTCTGGATCCTGTATGTTATTGTGCTGATTTTTAATTTTTTGAATGCTGATGAGCAAAAGACAGCTCCTGACAGACATGAAATTGAAGAGGGACAGCTGAAATTAACCAACCTAGATATTTTAGGAATGCCTTAACTTCAAAATGGAAGTCAAAAATGCTTTGAAGAAGAGGTTTTGCTTTTGTTCCCACAGGAGACTGTGGATTCCTTCCAGGTTAATATGGATCATGTTTGATTGGGGAAGACTTCCTGAATCTTGACAGGTAATAAATATATCAACAAAAGTCACTGCTGGTCTTCCCAGGACATAGCAATTATCTCATTTTTTCTCAGAGACCCCTAAAGATGCCTTCACCCACAGACAACAAGAAGCAGTCTGGAAAACATGATGCCCACATTTCCAAGAGATGGGGTAGATGGTCTTTGATTATTTGGTGGTTTGCAGATGTTGGTTATAATTTAGGGGGATATAGGAATACAGGATAACAAGACAACCATTCATCTCAGATACTTTGCATTGGCATAGATTTTGGTGTATTGACACAAATTTAGAGTTATTTTCTTTATACTGTATATATGTTTCTATTCTTGCTTGGAGTATTGTGCTTAAGTAGCTCATTTAAAAATGCAATGTATAATTAAGAAATGGGGTTAGTAGTAATCTATAATAATTAAACCTGTAGTCACACTAGGTATGCTTTCAAGGTTAAAAAGATATATTTTAGACAGACAGTTGATTTTCAAACACTTCAAAGACCTACAGAATATGGCATTTAAAATGTTGTGTTAGCATAGGGTTTTCATGACACTGAGACACATCTCCTAGAAGTACCAATTAACTTCAGAGAAGATGATGGGCCTTGAAGAAAGTCCAAAGAGACAAACAAAAAACAAAACAAACCCAACAACAGCCCTGTTTATCAGCTCCGTAGTGGGAGCAGCTTCATCCTTCATGTGCTCGTTGGATTGTTTGAAGAGTGGTTTAAACTACATTGTCTCAGCGATGACAAGTGTCTGATACTTCCCAGAAGCTGAGATCAATGTCAAGGAATGTGTGAAAATTCCAGTTTACTTTAACTCTTTACCATTTTGAGAAACTGGAGGGGAGGGTTTTTCCTTGACTTAAAATAAAAGGGAAGGGAGAGACGGGAAAAATTACTGTCAATAAGGGATTATTGGAAAAATAAAACAATATGAAATTCACTGACAGCTTTAGAATCAATGTTTTTTTGTCAAGAAGTGCCCTAAAATGTCTTTCACGGAAATTTCAAGAAACAGAAAAATTATTTTCAAACTCTCTACATAAAAGCTTGACTGAAATGACTTTTAAACAGTGAGATCCTACCCAGGGTGAAAAAGTATGAAATAGGAATTGGAAGTTGTTAGCCAAAAGGAAAAAAAAAGAAAGAAAGAAAGAGGCTTTCAATTGAGGAATATGGACAGCACACAGTTATTTAAAATGTAATCATGTGCTTCTGGTCCAGCACGCTCAAAGCTGAGGAGCCACATAACCAGCCAAGGAAGATTGAGCAACAATTAGACTTTGGGAAAGAATTAATAGCAGACAAGACAATTTCAAACCCCTTTGAAGATTTTTGGATGAAAACACCTTTTAATTTATTTATTATTAACCTGAAGGAGCATTGACAAGAATTCAGCAAAGCAAAAATGTGGCAGAAAGAGTTCCAGAAGTGCTGGGAAAGAGCCAGGCTGGACGGACGGTTTTGCCTGCCACGCTGGCCCAAAAGGCAGGTCCAGAAACAGGCCCCGCATTCCACAGTTCCTCCCTGGACTCCAGGCTCACACTTTTTCCACTGCGCCATGCGTGTCCAGTAAGTGTTGCCTAAGAAAACATTGGCTGAAGAGGCCAAGTTGGATTAGAACTGGCTTTGTCGGAAGACAGAGTTCAGAGTTTTTACCACATCTTCTTCGAGCTCCCAGTTCTTCCGTGGCTCTCCTTTCCAGTTCGATGTGCTAACACAGCACGTCATTCGGCAGTTATTCCCCTTTGCACTGTCTGTGTTGCCAGCCCTGGCTCCCTCTGCTTCTCCGCAGGAAGGCTCCGTGCAGCCCAGCAGCCCAGCCTCACCCCCCCCCCCCCTGCTGGTCCTCTGACACCAACACGGAAGCATGGCCAGGCTGCTGCTCCCACATGGATGGACCCTTTCTATCCATGGTTCATGGAGGTGGTGGGCTTGCTTCTCATTTCGATTCCTTCTCTGGACACCAGAGCACAGACTCTGACGTGTCTGGTCAGGAAGGAATTCAGGAAATAGCTTTGAGAAAGCCTGTGCGCTAAGGTACGGTGCAGTTTCACAGAGCTGCATGCAGTTTGTGTTACCTGATCCCACCACGTGAAGGATCAAACAGACAAGCTCTCACCCTATCCAACTAGAGAATTTACAGAGGGCTTTGGTGTATAACGTCTGATGTCACAAGACCCAGCGAGAAAGGCCTGACAGATGCTGTGAACCTTATGCACAAGAGAGCTGAACTGAGTTCACAAGTGACTTGGCCAAGGTCACAGGTCAACAAAGGGACATCAGAGTTTGGAGCAATCTGCTGATTCTCTAGTGATCATATGACTAATCTTTTTTTTTCCTTCTGTCTCTAATGATTTTCTTTGTTTGTTTTGTTCTACAGTTTTAAACAATGTGATTTACAGCTTTCTGGATAAAGCACTGAGATGACAGAGTAAAAATAACATGTTTTGATACTTTGATATCAAAGCCACAAGGCGAGTAAACAGTACAATTATGATTCATAACTTAAAGTACTGCAACTTACGAAAAAGGAGAAAATGAGAACACTTAATATTCAAGGGGGCCAAGTATCACTGGGATAAGGAAGAATGGATGAAAATCTAGGAGCCATGTTTTTAAATTAATTATGCTTTGAGAGTTTTAAAAAAAATTTAAATTACACATAACAAAGTGAAAAAAATATATAAAACCTAACACAAAGAAAAAAATAAACCCACAAGTTACAGATGTCTGTAATTCATCCATCATATGTGTAAATGACTAATATCTGCTAAATAAAAACTGTGAGGTAGGTACAGTCCTGAATTCTTGCCATAGGGTCATTGTCCCTCATGGCAGTCGACAGATCTGTATTCACCTCAACCTTCCAGGGGAACAAAGGCAAAACAAAACGAGTTACTAAAACAGGTAAGGTCTTCTCCCCAAGCAAAGCTGTCCATCATAATGCTGGAGCCAGGAAAACTTGTAGACAAGGATTCCAGCCCATTTTAAATGATCATAAATGCATTTGAATTACAGTCTGTTTCTTATTTCTTGCCCATATGTTTAACAAAATTATTGAAACCTTCTGATCTCTTCTGAGAGCTTCATATAACTCCAGTGACAATATTTCCCTCGAGAATTTGAGTGTCAAGTTTGGGACAAGTTTCTCCGAGTTTTGCAGTGTCTGCACATCTGTTTACTTCTGCACACACAATGAATGCATGTGCCCAGTCAGGGCTGCCAGATGTCGATAATGGTGACATTTGATTGGAATAGCATCTAAGTTTCAGTGGCCTGGTTTCTCACTTTACTGAATTCAGCCATAGATTTATGATGAAGTGACGTCGAGCTATATAGATATTAGGGCTTTGTTTTTCCTCTTTAAAATATGGTTATTAAATATGGCATGCCTATAATTCCAGCACTTGGAAGACTGAAGCAGGAGGGTAGCAAGTATGAGTCCAACGTGGACTATATAGGAAATTTTAGGTTAGCCTGGACTGCTCTTACCAACACTCTGTCTCCTAACATTGGAGTCTGGGGATGTAACTCAGGTGGTAGATAATTACCTAGTAAGTGTAAGCAAGACTGGGTTTGATCTGCAGCTGCATAATACGGTAGAACACTTTTGTAATCCCAACTCAGAGGCCTGAGGATCAAACTCATCCTTAGCTACATAATAAATCTGAGGCCATGTGAATCATGTCTCTCAATAAACAAATAAATGAATAGACAGTTGATATCCCTGCAGGGAATTGATCCTCAATCACTTTATGGTTGAGACCTTCCTTCATTACACCATTGATGGCAAAATAGTCATTAAAGTCAGACAGATCTGGCTGGGACTATCAATCCTCGATTTTTACATCTATGACTTTTAGCTTTTACTGAGCTTCTCTCGACTTCAATTTCTTCACTGGTGAAATGTAGTTCTTGATTCACACACTGTGGGTGAGGATAAAATAATGTAGTGATTGGAAAATCGAAGGCATGCTCTCTTAGGATTCTCTTAGCAGAAAACTATAGGAAAAACACAGACTCATGGGGAGAATATAGATTTTTTTTTTCCCCTTGGAGAGAGAAATATAAATGTATCCACAAAACTGTTGAAGGATATAAGATTGTGGAGACTTCCATTTCCTGTTTTCAGTCTCTCTATGTCTTCTAAATTTTCATTAACTAAAACAAAACAACAAAATAATACAGAATTTTGCCATAATCAATGTTTAAAGAAAGACAGTGTCCTAATAGGAAAAACATTTCAGGACGTGGAGGCTGAGACCAGGACCTTCTTTGACTAGCTTGGAGGAAATTAAACACGATCTCTTGAGGTTTTATATTTAGCAATTTCATTTTATCTGATCTTATTTTTCTATGCTATACTTCTGGTAACTATGCAGCCCCCAGTATCGTAAGCTCACCTTTTAAAAATGTAAAGGCACTGGGTATTTTGCTGAAAAATGGTTGCTCAGGATAGAGAGCTTAGGCGGTCAAGTTGGCAGTGAGAACACTGGACTTGGAAGAGATGTCTCTAGCACAAACCAAGGAAACTCTGAGGCTGTAATTTTAAGCAGACAGTCTAAGCCTGTTGGTAAGCAGCAATCCAAGATGAAGATCCCGTTACACCTGGCCACAAGTGCTTGGTATTTTTGTCAGTCTGCCTGGCTGCATTTGCTTTCCTTCTCACTTTATTTCAGGAGAATCCTGGCCTTTAAAAAGAACGTCACACCGGCTAGAGCACCCAGTGAAGACCAGCTAATCCTGACATGAATTGTATTGTACTATGATTAAAGCAGCCTCGAGGTAGATAGATCTTTTCTGAATGGAGGTGCTGCTAGTAACTTGGAAATAGTGAACACCAGCAGAGTTTCCTGCCAAGGGAATCCTTCACGAAAACATTATGAAATGGGAACTCTTGATTTGGTTTAGACATTCCCCCTTTAAAATTACCCAGTGCAATTTATTGAGCATTCAGTAGTAGTGCTTAAAAATTCTCCAGTGATTAAATCTCTGAGGCTGAGATAACCCATACTTGTGTGGATTGAATTCATGGGGTCAGTTCACACCTCTAACCCTACAAGCTAAAAACTAAAATTCTAGGGCTTTGTAACTGAGCCACAAAGGATGCAATATAGTAGCTATGCTGAGCTCAAGGTGATGCCACAAAAGGCAGTAAGCTGCATTCACCAAAGTGATTTATAAATCATGATCCATCTTCCCTTGTGTGCACAACCCTGTATCTTCAGTTCCCCACTTATTCCTTATAAGCTTCATGATACAGCAGAGGGCTGGGAGTTGTAAATTGGGGTTTACATTTTCTTTTTTGTTTTTTTTTTTTAAAGATTTATTTATTTATTATGTATACAGAAGAGGGCGCCAGATCTCTTTACAGATGGTTGTGAGCCACCATGTGGGTGCTGGGAATTGAACTCAGGACCTCTGGAAGAACAGCCAGTGCTCTTAACCGCTGAGCATCTCTCCAGCCCCAGGGTTTACATTTTCACTAGCCATTGCACTTAGCAAAAGATGCAAATGTTTTCTTTCTTTTGCTTTCCAGATGCCCCTCCACTCTCACTGACTATGCAACTCCAACCACACCCATATCCCACTAGAGAAGTTTCTGATAACCTTCAAAATGCCGATTGACCCTCTGTTCCCATGAAGCTGGAATGGTCAGGATAATCGCCCTGATTTCTAACATTTCTTACTTTCTCTAGTCGTTCATGAGACAAGGTAATGACTTACTCACTGTGGACAACATAGAGAATGCTAGAGATAGGACCTCCATGATAGGGAATTTAGTGGAGAAAAAGCATGACTTGGAGAAGTCTTCCAAATAAACCCTCCTGCCAGAGCTTCCTGTAGCAACAAGAGCTTGACGTGTGTAATGGCAGAAAGCATTCCCTTCTCTTTGATGTGCTTCACAGCCTCAGAAAAGATTGAACTTCACGTTCCCTCGGGCAAGCTCTCCTGAGCACCATTGATGCTGGGATGCTTAAGATCCTAGTGTCTGATGTAGAGTGACCACTGTCTCTTAGGCAGAAACAAACTCAACTGGCCAGAGTAGGTGGGAACCATACAGAGAAGAAATGCAGATACATACTTGGTTTTCCCTTAGAACTTCAAACTGTGGGGAAAAAAATTCAGAATGATTCTAGAAAGCATTAAAATGTACTCTTTTTCTTTTCTTTTCTTTTTCTTTTGAGACAACATTTCTCTGTATAACATGGCTGTCCTGGAATTCATTCAATAGACCAGACTGGCCTTCAACTCAGAAATCTACCTGCTTCTGCCTCCCCAGTGCTGGGATTAAAGGTGTGGGCCACCACTGTCTGAAAAAAAAAAAAATGGACTTTCAAAAGCAATGAGCATTTAGCTTTGGTTTCAACTTTTCTTGTGAGTCCTGACTACTGCATGCAAAAATAGAAAATTGTGAAAGGCAGTTCACTTACTTCTTTGTTTTGCTTGAGAATTTGAATATTGAGGGGTGAGGGACCTTGATTATACTTCTATAGGATTTCTATAGTGTTTGTGATCAATTGTCTAGATTTAGCGTGGAAGAAAACTTGAAGTTATGTTGTCATACTCATCATTTCTAATTTTTTATTATTTATGAATGTAATTTTCATGTTTTAAACCAAGCATAAAAATCCAAAAATACTTTAAAACTTTTTTTCAGGATAGGAGTTGTTGGACTGATACAAGAAAGGGCAAAATGGGGGTGGGGGCAAAGAAGATGATTGATAATCCTACAATGAAACCTTTAATGCTATTATATCCTATCATACTATGATAAACACCACAATCACAAGCAACATGGGGGTGGAAAGGGTTTATATTGACCTACAGCTTACAATCCATCATGAAGGGAATTCAGGGCAGGAACTCAAGGCAGGAACCTGGAGGTAGGAATAGAAGCAGAGGACATGGAGAAGTGCTGCTTACTGGTTTGCTCTCCATGGATTGCTCAGCCTGCCTTCTTATACAATCCAGGATTGCCTGACCAGGAGTAGCACGTCCCACAGTGATCTTGGTGCTCTCACATCAATCATTAATTAAAAAATGCCTCACAGACTTGCCTACTGGCTAGTCTGAGAGAAGTGATTTCTCAGCAGAAGTTCCTTCTTCCCAGATGACTCTGCCTTGTAACAAGTTGACAAACAAAAAGCAGTGAACTACCCTAGTGTGTTAATTAAAAACCTTTAATAAAATAAGTTTTTTGAGACGTGTCAGCATAATTTCCCTCATCTTACATGTCATTGTGCATTACTACTATAGTTTTATATGTAGTTTGTAGTTCTAGTTTTTTACATCAAGTGTTTACTTTACAGAAGGACATTCATAGGTAGACTCAATACATGGATAGAGAGAATTATTGCCACACATACACCAGGCTACATTCTGAAAAATATTATTAAGCAACACTTTCAAAATGAGTGACTCCAATGAAGACTTCCAGACTAGGTATGGGAGCCTGCATCATGCTAACATCAAAAAGTAATAAAAGAAAACTTTCCAAACATTTTAGTTTCAGGACTCTAAATGTGGTCAACTAAAAATGGTTTCCTGTTTCCAAAAAGATTTTTTTTTTCTCTCAACAAGAAAATACTCTCTCTGGAAATATCAGATGTCCTCACAGTCATTTAGTATTACTGAACAGAACTGGGGGAGAAAAAAAAAAAAACCAGAAGAAAGAAGAGAAAGGCCAACAAAACACAGGAAACCCTCCTGGAATTTCAAAGCAGGAAAATGTGGAATAAATTAGCTATGCTGAGACATCTTCTATAGAAAGACTGAAGAACTGAGTCAGGAAGACAGACATCCATGTGGAGGACGATACAGACATTATGTTTCAGCTTCATGATTGACAGATTAATACTGAGAAGAAGGAAGACTGTTTAAACTTCCCCAAAAGAGATAAATAGGAGGTATTTAGTATAAATGAACAATTACAATGGCAGGAAACTTATAGAATCACCATTCAAATATATTTCTGAATGTGACACTGTTGTTCCTTTTCTTAATATAATTATACTAAAGGCTTATAGCTATTTGTTAATATGTTTCATCTTTCACGCCAAAAGTTACCTGATAATTTGGAAGAATGAGGTCATACAGATGGCACTGCCCATTGTATTATGTCTTTTCTACCATTCCCAGCTGTCGTTCACAAAACAGCAGGGAAGGAAATTTCCAGACAACTTTCCACAAATCTCAACCACCTCCCAATGGAGACAGAAAATTGTGGCATGTCGGTTTTGAACAGTGGTGATTGTTTTCATTGACACATTAGAAAGGGGTCTTATAAAAGGAAAACATGGACAACCTCTGTTCTTTTCAATGGATACTCTTATAAAAAAGACTGGATACTGCATGGGAGATGTATATGTGGAAAGGGGACAGAAAGAAGGTCAAAGGGGGAAGACGTGATGGAGTGCTGTGGGATGTTGTCTTCTGAACATGGTATGATTATTCTACTCCCCAAACTCATAGCAGTTATGATTCCCTCCACAAGACAGAGCCCATTAATATCTTACCATCGAGCATAGAGAGCTGGGCTGATCCAAGGCCTTCCCTGAGGCCCTTATATATGGAAATGGAACAGAGCCCATTCTCCAAAGCAGGTGCATAGTTAGCAGATGTAGTAATAGCCTGGGGCCAGGACTTTGGAGATTTGGAACCTGTATACCCAACTCTTCCTACTGTGAGGGACTATGGTTACTAGCTGTTATGTGCTTTGTCTGTATCATTTCCGGGATGCCTAGCAATCTCCTTATACAATTTTATATGATTAGCTTCCTGATGACTTTGTCCCATGGTGTGAAAATTTCTGCTGACATTGTCCCATTTCTCCCGCAGAAAATAGTCTATAAGATGCTGTACTTTGTAATAAGCTTGCTTGGCACTAAGACTTCTATTTCTTTCACTGTGGAAGTGGAAAAGGAAAGCTTGGAAGAGCCAGAGGATTCGGGAGTTTTGCTGTGAGGCTGTGTCTCCTAGGAATGTCAGAAGATATAACCATGAAGTCTCACCAACACAGCTGTCTAAACTTGATCTGAATAAGCATGCCACCAATAGACTGAAGAAAGAAAGCTCAGGAGGCCTCAACCCCAGATAACGAACTGCAGGCAGCTGAGGAAAAATGAGAGCAGGAAAAATGGTTTTCCCCAGGGAAGTGCATGCCAATTGCTCCTCCAATACCAAACAGTCAGCTCTGAAAACATATACAAACAAGCAACATTTTACAGACTGAGCAGGTGGTATCCATGTATTTATGAACATATATGCATATGAATCATACAGTTAAAGAAAAAGAGGCCATGGATTTGAAAAGTGAGGCTACATGGGAAAGTTGAAAAGGTAAAGGGAGAAGGAACAGAGGCTGTCATTATAATCTCAAAAGATTTTAAAACACCATTTTAAAAAGTTAAACACAGAAGTTAAAGTCCGTGTTTCAGGAAAGCAAATAGCACTGTCAGATTCTTAGGAGACTTCAAGACTTTCATAACCAGTGAGTAGGGTGTCCTCTCAATGGCATCTTACACAGCCACACCTTAGCCTTCAGCCCTCTGCCTGAAACCTAGTGCCTCCATCTAGTTCCTTGGGCTTTTCCTCCCTGAAAGTTGGCATTTTAAGAGGGGGATGGGGGCAAAGGTGGAGAAAGATTCATGTGTTACATATATAATGCACCCACAAAAAGCTTGCACTAACAGTATAGACATTGACAATACTGAGTAGCTCAGAGATCTGAAAAATTCTCGATATTATACTGCTTTAGAATACAGTGCTTTTCAATTGATATAAACAGCAAATTGATAAATATTCAGAGAACACTCTGAAGCCATCATCTAACCTTAAACCCAAAATAAAGACAATGAGTTGAGTTCTTCTTTCGTGTTCTCTGTGCAAATTTAAAGTCACAAAACCCTCAAGGTTAGCAGATCATAATAATAAATTAACTCTGACCCAAAGAGGATCATTTTTTAAGAGAACTATCCCGTAAGTATCTCTTCCCATTCTCTCTCTCATCTCTCTCTTTATTTGTTTATTTATTTATTTGAAATGAGCAGAGAACAAAATGTCAGCAATATTACTTTCAGTCTAAGTGAATCAAGTAAAAATAAATTTCAATACACAAGAAAATTATAAGAAATTCAAGTTTTAATACTAAAAATGGGAATGGTGCCCTGCTGTGCTTTGTGTTCATTTTATGTGTTTCTTGCCACACTTAACTGTGTGTGTGACATAACCTTGCTTTGTCCTATACTGCAAATAGTGACAAATTCTTACAAGAGACCATATGTCACACATACACACACACCACAGTGACGCAGTTATAATAACTCAGGGGGTCTGTAGATGCCACACGTGTTGGAGCACTGAATGAGTTTTATAAAACTTCTAGTTCATGACCAACATACAAAATAGAGAGAAGAAAAAGTCAGACTTTGAAAGTTGTACTTTCATGACACACAAGGATTGTTGGATACTTTATCACTGGAAATAGAGGGTGGGAGATTGCATTTTGATGAACTGGTCCTACAGCTGTGCCCAGTTACCTACAGCTACCACCAGATAGAGCATGTGCATGGTTTTGAGCATCAATCTCAGCACAGGAGAATTGCTTCACCAGCAAGGGAAAATAAAAAGCAGGCTAAGTATTCAAGCTACTCATTTATTACCCAACAAGGAAATCTATTTATGGGTAGCTAATTATCTGTATGATACTAGATTAGAAGCAGTAAAAATTCATTTTGAATGTAGGAAATTATTTTTAAAGTTTGGATTTATGTGTATGGGTTTTGCCAGCATGTATGTCTGTGCACCACATGTGTGGCTGGTGACCACGGATGCTAGAGGAGAGCTCTAGAGTCTGAATTGCAGGCAATTGTAAACTGCCTAACATGAGTGTTAGGAACTGAGCCTGGATCTTCTAGAAGAACAGTTAGTGCTCTTAACTGCTAAGCTATCTCTCCAACACCATGGGATTTTTTTTAAGTGGCTTTCTTTGTTTTTGATGAAGCGGAAGATGTTGGTGATGTTACTCATTTGTTATTAACTTATGGGATCAATTGCTGTGGATATCGCTCTGTGTAAATAAAGTTCTGATTGGCCAGTGGCCAGGCAGGAAGTATAGACGGGACAGGAGAGGAGAGAATTCTGGGAAGTAGAAGGCTGGGGGGAGACACCGCCAGCTGCCGCCATGAGAAGCAACATGTAAAGACACTGGTAAGCCACAAGCCATGTGGCAAAGTATAGACTAACAGAAATGGGTTAATTTAAGATAGAAGTAGATAACAAGAAGCCTGCCACAGCCATACAGTTTGTAAACAATATAAGTTTCTGTGGGCTCTCTTGGTTGGGTCTGAGAAACTGTGGGACTGGCAGGTAAGAGAGATTTGTCCTGACTGTGGGTCAGGCAGGAAAACTCTAACTACAATCAATTCTTGGTTTGCTGTTACTGAAAAATCATGCCCTATGAACAGTCTGTAAGACAAATACAAAAGACGATATTTCAAACAAAATGGAGAGTGTGCTTATTTCCTACTCTCTGAAACAGTCTCCAATATGCTAAGACTAAAGGTGGGAAACAGTTGGGAAGCAGAAACGACTTAGTTCCACAAACTTACTAAACTTTCAAATTTTGCTTGAACAAGAACAACCCTCAGTCAGCATTAATGGAAACATAGTAGATTTGGAAATATGCTCCTTCTGCAAAGGCATTCATTTCTTGATAAATTCAATTTAAGATTATAAGACAATACAGAGTTTGCATGTGGAACATGCTGCAGCACAGTATGGTGAGTAATGCTTCCTTGACAACAATCATAAATCACAGACATGAAAAAATTACAACAGGATGGGAGCTGGAAAGATGGTTCAGTGACTAAGAGAACTGCCTGTATTTGTAGAGGACCCAGGTTCAAGTCTCAGCACCCACGTCAGGTGGCTCACAACTACCTGTAACAGCAGTTCTGTGACATCCAACTCCCTCTTCTGACCTCCTAAGGCACACACACACACACACACACACACACACACACACACATATATATATACACATATACATAATTTTAGCTAAATTGTAATAATAAAATTAAAATAAGTTAATATTTTCATCACAACATAAATTTTGTAATATATATATATATATATATATATATATATATATATATATATATATATATAAACTCAGAGTTCTAGCAACAGTTTTCAGATTTCTATGTAAGAGGAAAAGACAACTGCATGTTGGAAAATCCATTGAACTGTACAGTTGAGAAGCTTTAAACCAATCGTCAATTGAAAGTGATCAATGTGACATGCAACACACACAAAAAGCCAGGTATCAAAAAGAATCTCATCTAATTTTGTTAACATATTTCAAGTTTTAAGTGTGACTAGAATTGTGTGCTGGTAGGTTGATAGCCACATTCAGCAAGGCAATGTGTGTGAAGAGACATTTTGAAAGATGAAACAGATAAAATCTCATCACAGACAACATTAACAGATGAACAGTTATGATTGACTTTGATGATGAGAACACCAATTTTGAGTCACAATTAAGAAAAATGTTATCCTTTTATTCCTGAACAAAAAAAGAACCATGTTTTGTCATTAGTAGACATATTAAAAACGTCTACTCAAATAATTTTAGTATGCTCAAAATAATTTTAGTATGATAGTACTCAAGTGCATTTTTTATTAGAATTAATTTTCATCAGCTAAAAAGTATGCAGAAACCTTTTATTTGGTCTTAATTATAGACACCAACATATTTCTGTGATTCTATTTCTTGATGCAGCTGAACTTGTTAATTATGTGGTGCCTTATGTAAAGGTTTCTGAACCTTCACCAGAATGAGACATATTTGAATTCTCATGAAAAGAATGGACAGCAGACCATCATGTCAGGGACAGAGAACAAAGAGAATGGGATGGTAGTTGTTCTGAGGACTGTGTACAAGGGTCAAGTCTGAGATAAACCCCAAAGATGGCCATGACGAACTCCTATGATTCAAATTGGCCAGAGAATCTTTAAAATGCTGCAATATTTAAATTATGTGTACTTATTTTGTGTATTTGTATGTGAACATGTCCACTCCACAGGCAGTAAGAGGACAATGTGTAGAAGTTACTTCTCTCCTTTCATCATAGGGGACCTGATGGTTGAACTCAGGTCACCTGGCTTGGCAGCAAGTGACCTTGTCTATTGAACTATTCACTAGCCTTAACTAGAAAATTTTTAAAAACTCTTTGACCGAAGGATCTTAGAAATACTGTACCAAATTTGAGTCTTTTGGCTTATAGCACTAATAAATGTAGCATTGTTTTATTCTAAGAGTTGCTACAACTCAACATTGTTTTATACATACACAGAAAACTTCACGAACAATCCCAAATATAATACTATTATTATTTATCACCGGGCCACAAGTTATAGGATATTTGGGAGTTTTTTCTTACTATTTATTCTTCTCTGATTTTTCAATAACGAATGCTTAAATTTACTATTTTATCTGTCTCATGTTGCTATTCATGTTCTTTCCAGTAGACATATTAATTTTTAAAGAGATATTACTTTTATTTTATGTGTATGAGTTTCACCTATGTGTAGGCATGTGTGTATGAGTACAGTGCCTTCAGAGGGGAGAAGAGGGCATTGGACCCCTATAGAACTAGTTGAAGGTAGTTGTGAACTGCCATGTGAATGCTGTCCACCAAACTGGCCTCCTGTGAAAAAGCAGCAAGTGTTCTTAACCACTGAGGCTTTTCTCTAGCCCCAGGTATTTTAATTTTTAAATTAATACTTTTTCTTGCAATGACTTCACTCTAAAGACTTTTTTGTTGATTAATGTTCTAAAATTATTGTGGGAGAAGACATATGTTTATATTTATGTTGGAGTTCCTTAGAAGATAAAAGGTTTATATTAAAAAGAAACATCACAACGCCTTTCAGAAAAAAGATTCATTTAATTGTGTGTGTGTGTGTGTGTGTGTGTGTGTGTGTGTGTGTTTCCGTGTGCCCACGGAGGCCAGGAGAGGGGGACAGATCACCTGGAGCTGGAGTTACAAGTAGTTGTGAGCCACCTGTCATGGAAATGGAACTCAAGTCCCCTACAAGAACAGCAAGTGCTCTTAACTGCTATCATATTTTCATTATAAATATTTTGTCCTTTTTTTGTGTGTGTGTATACATTTGTGTGCTCATGTGTGTGTTAGTGTACATCACATTGTGCACATGGGTGTGAAAGCCAGAATTGGACCTCAGGAGTAGTTCCTCAGGCACAATCTGCCTGTTTGATCTTGTTTTGAGACAGAGTTTCTCACTGGGGCCTGGAGCTTGTTAATTAGGTTAGACTGTCTTTACCTCCCCAGTCCTGGGGTGATAAGCACACACTATAAAACTCACTCTTTGTGCAGAGTGTAGGGATTAAACTCAGTCCTCATGCTTGAGGGGCAAGCACTTTACTGACTTAATCTCCTGGCCCCAAACAATGTATTCCTTTAGGAAAGTATTTTAGCTAAATAAATGAACACTTAAAGATTATATACCTATATTATTAGCAAACAAAGAAAATACAATTGTTGATAAAATAGATTCTTGCATTCTTTAAAATTATGATATATTTTAAGATAGTCTAGAGAGGGCAAAGTAGGTCTTCCTGTTGTGCCACTGGTGGGGGAAATCCTTTTTCTGCTGGAATGCAAAGTTATGCTTGTGTGAATCCGTAAACATTGTTTTCTTTTCAAAATCTAATTCATTTATACTATCCCAGTTTGTTCACAGTCCTGAGACTCATAAATTCCTTTTAGATTATGGTTTCACAATGTGCCAAAAGCATTTCACATATAACACAACCATTATGTATGTAGCCATGAGCCTGGGACGTCATCAGGTTCTGGAAGAACTCAGTCATCCAAGATGTGCAGCAGTGGGGCCAGGCTAATCAGGCAGTCCTGCTCCAGGATCCTAAGACACTACCATTTTGCTTTTCAGTGACTTTGTTTCCATAGTTATGTATTTGGAGAGAATCTGTTTGTTTGAGTTTGTTTACCCTGTTGACATAGAGAGCAGTTGGAATTGTTGGATAATTTCAGTGTTAGGAGATGACATTAGCTAATGTGGGTGTCACTAAGGCACCCTGGACGTGGCTAATAAATTGCAATTATGAAATCATAAGTTTACTTTTATTGAAACTAAGGTCAACCCCCTGTGTCTTCCCAAGTCTTCTTGTCTTCTTAGCTGTAGTGTTTTGAGAAAGAAATGAAGATTTAGAAAAAAAAAAAAAAAGACAATAGCAGAGCCTATTAAAAAAGTAGTTTTCTCACTCCATTTCCCAAGCTCTTAGAAAAAAAAGTACTTAGACACCGAGCTGCCCAGAATAAAAGACTGTGATGTCTGAAAATAACAAAGCTGGGAAAAATAATAACTATCTGGTTAGTATTTGTTTGCAAATTCATGATCAAAAGGTGGTATTTTCCATTCCCAGCTTCTTCAAAGATGTGAGAGATGGAAGAAGACTCGGACAATCATCTTTCCAGAACAGATTTTCAAATGAAGACAGCCCAGAGTCAGAAAACTCACAAATTTTCTTTCTGTTAGTAGCTTAACATGGTTCAGTCTACCCTAGTAAATTGTTAGCTGACAAAGGTCAGATTTTAACTAGTGAGTTCAAACATGGAATTTTTTTCAGATATAAAAATAGAAAAAATATCAAAATTAGTCATCATCCCTTTTCTAGCAATCAATTCCATATATTTTATATATGAAATATTTGCTTTAATATATTTTATATAAACAGAAGATTGTACCCTGGAAATAACCTAGCATCTTTCATTTTCTTGGTTTCGCAACTTTAAAAATAACTCTATTTTCTCATTATTATGCAAATCAAGTATTACTTTATATTATAAAACATGGTACAAGTCATAATCATCATAGACAAAATCTCCACAGGAAAAGAGATATGTATCAAATTCCACTTGATTGTTAAATATTTCAATACACTTTGCAAAATCTCTGATGATATTTAGCTTATCCAGCTACCAATTCTTTCAACAGCATCTTTTGTGAGATGGGGTCAAATAATCATGTATGAGAAGTAAATGATTAAAAGCATCAGATGCTTTAAGTAGGTTTAGCCTTTTATTTGAAGTCATCAATTGTGAAGAAAACTTAGGTCAAATTGTGCAAGAAGGTGCAGCATGCTCAAACAGCATGAAAAAAAGTTACTGTAAGAAGAATGACTGAGTTGGGGAGAACCTAGGAGGCCCAGGACAGAGGGAAAGGATGTAAAGTTGGTTACAGACTCTCTGGCAGTGGATAACTGTGAAGTCAAGCTTTGTATTTCTTTTCCCCACCAGAACTGACATAGGCTTCCTCTTTATCTCCACTTACATTCAACTATTTACTATGCCCTGGTAGCTTTTCCTTTAAAAGTTCTTTTGAAGATTTTTAAAGTTCTCTTTTAAAGTTCTTTTAAAGCTTTTTTTTTTCAAAACAAAACAAAACTCTTTTTACTCTTAAAAAGAAGCAAAGCACAATGTTTAAACCGTTTTTAATATTCTAATATTTTCAAAGCTCATTTGAAGATAATGAGTAAATACACAAAGGTATCAATAAGTGGTGGGATGAGTGAACATGTTAATGAATGAAGCACAATCCTGATAAATTTTGGCTTGCTGCTTTTCAGGTGAGAGATTGTGTCCTGCTTTCTACCCAGGGGTAGGGCTGGGCAAAGGGAGATGGCTTAAACAGACTTGCTATTAGTGGCTCTGTTTTAAAAAGCACTAGAGAATCCAGGAAAATTAAGGCAGAAGGAAACATAAGAACACACAAACCACATTGAATAGTACTCGCCTTTGGACCCAAAACATTATGGCTTGTGTCCTCCAATGGTGGGCTGAGTTCTCTAGCGTGCTACTTAACCTGGCATCACCATCTTGATAGGTCTGTTTTTGGTCACTAGCAGATGAAAGGACAACTTTACCACTCAGCCTTTGGAAGGATGGCTGTATTACACTTTGTAAAGCTATACTTACATCTGGGTAAAAAGTTTTTTTCTCTTCCTTTTCTTTCTTCTTTTTTTTATAAAACTAATGTGTTGTACCTACCAAATGTTACCAAGTGGCTGAGTGTGAAGATATATAATTAGCTGGGATATAGATGGCAATTAGATTATATAATCCACTCTAAACTGATGACTAACTAAAGTTTCTTGGAATTTAACAATCTAATTGGCTAATTGAATTAAAGTTTATAAACATACTCTGTGTTATGATGTCAATTTGTGAGTTTTTCCTGCTCTAGCTAGACCAGGATTCCTGGAGGAAGAATTCACCTGTATTGACTACTTACATAGTGTGAGATGTCTTAACTCCAGTGCATACCTTGAAAGGAAAGAAGAAAGTGACCTTCTTAGAAAGAACCCTTTTATTTCTGAGTAAGAGCAATAAATTATAGTATTAATCTGGGCAGTGTTGGCACATGCCTTTAATCCCATCACTCAGAAGGCAAAGGCAGGAGGATCTCTATGAGTTCAAGGCCAGCCTGGTTTACAGACTGAGTTCCAGGACAGCCAGACTACACAGAGAAACTCTGTTTCAGACAAAAAAAGAAAAAAAGAAAAAAAAAAAACTATAATAGTGATTGTAATGATGAAACACCTTGTATCTCCAGTGGTTTATGTATTCTACTTTCATTTGCAATTACTCTATCAATGACTACTTTTATTTATTAATGACTATTTTAATTCAGTCCCCACTTTCTTGTCCCTGTAATAGATTACAGACAATTATCTGTATTAAGTACTTTATTCACTGGAATAATTTTTAACTTAACTGAAGATGTGTATGATGCTTTCTGATTATAAGCATGTGTGGTTTTCTTGGTCTCTTGGGCTATTAACATTTTCTCAGAATAAACTAGAATAAAATATTTCAAACATTGTGTTTCATTCCTTTTAAACATCCTCTACATTTTTGTAGCCAGTTTCAAAAAATACAAAGCTAGCATAAGTGCTTAATAACCACTTGGACCATCTGCTTCCAGAAACCAAAGTGTCAAATGTATCTCTTTTTAAAGCTTCTGAAATACGTTTCACTCAGCTGAAAATTAGAATAAAATTAAATTATCTTTTAAAAGTATCACAGTAAGATACACACACACACACACACACACACACACACACACACACACACACAGGAAAAAGAGTTTCATTCTCTAGCCTAGGCTGGCCATGAACTCACAGCAATCCTGCCTCTGTCTCCTGAGTACTGAGATTACAGGCCTGAGCATCAGAACTGGTTTCACAGCACTTTTCTGTGTGTTTAAAACCCACGAGGTTCTGATAACACAGATATATGATCAAATAGAAGTGAATGTCAAATTTAAGTCCTTAACGTTTTATCAATTAGTAAGCAGTTAATGACTGGGCAAGGCCTGAATTTCTTCCACGTTTCATCAGCTGGAAATGAGAAAAAGAAACATATTCCATATTTGGAAGACAAGTATAAAACAATATCTCCTTTGATAGAATCTATTTCACGGCAGGAATATGCACAAGACAGATGGGATAAGAAGGCTGGGGGGGACAGAGCACAGGATCCCGGATCTCAGGCACCATGCACTGCTGTATGGTTTATTTCATACTGCTGACCTCTGCTGCAGGAGTGTTTACCTTGATTTGAGACTTCTTGTCCTGTCTTCCTCTTCCTGGCTTGGCTGTAGCTTTTAAACTAAAAATGAAAATAAACGAAAGCAGAGAACAATTTTACTAGCAAGTGTATAAAAAAAAAAAAAAAACAACTGTAGCCTCATAAAGGTTTATCTTTTCTGATTTGTTCCAATTTGGGATACAATAAAAAACATAAAACGAAACTTAACATCATGTCCAACAATCTAAATAAACTACTTTCTTACCCACCTTCACAAATAGAGCCACAAATTCTCAAAGTTCAGTGCACTGGGATTTAAAACAGCTCACCACTGCCAGTGTCTGCTGAGAATCCCCCACATGTTGTGCACACAGCACACAGACAGAGAATGTGTACAGCGGGCTTGGTGCAACATCGGAAATGTTGCCATGTTATGCAAAGTGGCAGGATGGCCAATCTTTCAGTAAGTGCTGTTTGAACAAATATCAGATTTCAAGATAATCTCACTTAAGTCTGAAGTACAGTATTCCATGTTGGATATAAGATTGCAGATAAAGTTTGGCTTTGAAACGGCTACAACAATTTTGCTGCAAGTGCACTTTATAGGCTAAAATGTGAGTGTACTTTGAATGCCAAATATCAAGTTCTGAAAAATAGTATGGTAAGCTTTCATTTTTCCAAACAAACTTTGTGCTCTGAAAACACTAACTGAACTACTAAGAATATATCCTGTTTTCTTAAAAACATATTTATTTAGTCTTCAAAATTTAAATTATAGATATATATATCTTGTACTTAGGTGTGTGAGAGAGTTTCTTTCATTACTTCATATTGTCCTTTGTCATCTCAAGACAATATCTCTTAACATGCCAAGTTTGGATTTGGTAATTTTCTGAATTGTCTTAGTTATCTATTAAAATTTATGCAAATGGTCTCTTTTTGAAATTAAAAAAAAAATCTTATTTATGTATGAGTAACAAGTTGAATATCTATGAAACTTGTTAAGTATTTCAAAACTTGTAATTTCCTGGCTGAAAAATAATACTCTACTGGAGTCCATTCCTCTAGTCTGAGTAATTCATGGCCAAAAGCATGGTGTTTAAATGCCAATAGAGGCAGCCTTCTTTATTTTTGTGATATAATAGCATGTTTTGCATGCTTTCATTCTTATGAAATATAAATCATGTTTATCAGAAAGTTAGAGCTACTTCCTTACGTGAAAATGTGTGTTCAGTTCAGCCATATGTCTCCATAGGAATCTCCTAAGCCAGGGCCAACCCTGGGCCTGTCGAGTTCATGTAAGGTAGGATCTCCTCCCTCCTTGAACGTCACATTGTGACTTCTACTCTGTAAAATGGGAACAAGGCTGACCCTCAAGGAATGTTGGGAAGATAAAAGAAGACGTTCCACAAAAAAAAAAAAAAGAGCCCGGAATAATGCCAAGAACACAAATGGTAGCTATTAAAACCTGAACCAAAAAGATTATGCTGTTACCAAATGAGAGATTTCTTTTTGGGTCACATTTTCAGTTTAGGAGTGATTCACTGTGCCAATCAAGGTTGAAAGTGTCCTTTGTCAGTTCAGTGACACGAGAGCTAGGCTGACGCCATCAGTAATTCATCTCTCCAGCACAAGACAGAACATTCCACCACTGCAAAGAGCAACTAACTCCCTGCTGCTCTCAGTGCTGATGGGGTAGGTGTACTGGGGTCTGCATTCCCAGTGATGAACACGTTAGAAGCGAGAAGCAATGCTGTGATGATAGTCAATAAAACTAATTGGAAACCCTTTTGGTAAGAGACAAATAAGAGCACACCTATAACTATAAAAGCAGAATACTAAAAAAAAAAAAAAGAAAAGAAAAAAAAAGACAGAAGCTAACAAAAAATTTAAAAAGCTAAATAGATAAAAACTCACAAGTAGGGTATGAATTAAGGAAGCCTCAAAATACAATTTAATGTGGGGAAGAAAAAAAAAAAAACATGTATTTTCAAGTAGGTGGCACTTAACCTCTGTCCAAACCTGAAGGTGGGATTATTTAATAATTTGATAATGAAGAACAGATTGCAAAGACAGGAGGCTGTGAAGAGGAGGAAACTTTCGGTGAAGAAAACTGAGCAACACTGCTGTGCCTGGGGATGGAGCAGCATCAGCAGCCATGAGTCTAACAGTGAGGAAAACACTAGGCAACAGAAGTCCAGGTGCACTTTACCACACACCTATCAGCCTGCCTGACTCTGCCAAGAGCTTGCTAACCAAGAGGCTAACTGTCACAGAGTAGACGAGTATGAGGGGACAGACCAAGTAAAAGTAATGTGGAATTCTGGGTAGAATTTCAGAACAGAGACAGGACCTTGGTAAAACAACAATATCAAAAAACAACTTGTGACATCTGAATAAAGTCTGAGATTTAGTCATAGTCATTAGTAATGAACCAGAGTTGGTTTCTTACTGTGACAAATGCATTTTGGTAAAATAAAATATTAACAGAGGAGATTGCTGTATAAATATAAAAGTATCTTAATAATTAAAAGGTTATTTTGAGAAGAATAAAGCATTTATCAATCAAGAATTTGTCATATGTTCATGTAGATCTCATCCCTTTCTCTGTCATTGGGCAATCCCTGTGTCTTTCCTAGGGTCCCATTTTCTAGGTAGCCTCCCTGGAGTTGTGTAGCAGTCTAGTCATCTTTGTTTTACATCTAGTATCCTACTATGAGTGAGTACATACCATGTTCGTTCTTTTGAGTCTGGGTTACCTAACTCAGGATGATTTTTTTTTATAGATCCATCCATTTGCCTGCAAACCTCATGATGTCATTGTTTTTCTCTGCTGAGTAGTACTCCATTGTGTATATGTGCCATATTTTCTTTATCCATTCTTCAGTTGAAGGGCATCTAGGTTGTTTCCAGGTTCTGGCTATTACAAACAATGCTGATATGAACATAGCTGAGCAAATGCCCTTGTAGTATGATTGAGCATTCCTTGGGTATATGCCCAAGAGTGCTATAGCTGGGTCTTGGGGGAGATGGATTCCCAATTTTCTAAGGAAGTGCCATATTGATTTCCAAAGTGGCTGTACAAGCTTGCATTCCCACCAGCAGTGGAGGAGAGTTCCCCTTGCTCCACATCCTCTCCAGCATAAGCTATCTTCTGTGTTTTTGATCTTAGCCATTCTGACAGGTGTAAGGTGGTATCTCAGAGTTGTTTTGATTTGCATTTCCCAGATAATTAGGGATGTTGAGCAATTCCTTAAATGTCTTTCAGCCATTTGAACTTCCTCTGTTGAGAATTCTCTGGACGACAGTGGGAGTAATGAAGGGCAAGTTTCAAGGGAAAGAAAGCTTAGGGGAGCAGGAAATCCCAGCTGGATCAAGAACAAAAAGGGAGAACAAGGAATAACAGTCCATGATAAATGATGACCACATGAGAACAGGAATAGACAGAGTGCTCGAGAGGTCCCCAGAAATCCACAATGATACATCCTCTGTAGACTGCTGGCAATGGTCGAGAGAAAGCCTGATCTGACCTAATCTGGTGATCAGATGGCCAAATACCCTAACTGTTGTGCTTGAACTCATCCAATAACTGATGGAAATGGTTGCAGAGATCCTCAGCCAGGCCTCAGGTGGAGCTCCAGGAGTCCAATTGTCGAGAAAGAGGAGGGACTGTAAGAGCGTAAATTGTTGAGACCAAGATTGGAAAAGCACAGGGACAAATAGCCAAACAAATGGAAACACATGCATTATGAACCAAAGTCTGTGGAGCCCTGAGCTGGATAAGTGAGACAACTGAATAGCTTGAACTGTTTAGGAGGCACCCAAGCAGTGGGACCCAGACCTGTCCCTTAGTGCTTGAGCTGGCTATTTGGAACCTTGGGCTTATACAGGGACACTTTGCTCAGCCTGGGAGGAGGGGACTGGACCTGCCTGTATTGAATCCATCAGGTATAAATGAATCCCCAGGGGAGTCTTGGCCCTGGAGGAGATGGGAATGGAGGGGAGGGGCTGGGGGGAAGGTGGGGGCGGAGGGAGTGAGAGGGGGAACAGGGGAACCCATGGCTGATGTGTAAAATTAAAACACAAATATAATAAATTAAAAAAAGGAGGAAAAAAAAGAATTTTTCATATGTTGAGGAGCCAGGTAAAAGTTTTTCTAACCAAATCTTGTGACCTGACTTCAGTCCCTGGTACTCACATGGAGGGTAGAATAAACCAACTTGCCAAGGTTGTCCCCGCTTTCACATGCGTGCTGTGGTACATGAATCCCCTGTGCACACACACATAACCCCACACAAGTAAGTGTAAATGATAAAAGTTTCAAAGAATTTTTCATGTGTTGAAAGACATATAATTCTTAAGATGTTTATGACAGTCATGACATGGACTAGAACACCAGATTATACAAAGCTAAAAGCTTATGTACAGGTTAGTAGAGACAAATGAAACTAGAGAGAGTTTGGACACTTTTTGAACACTTCTTTTGATATCAAGTAGACAGTTAAAAATAAAGACAGAGTAAAATAGTAGAATAAATTAGGGTACAATATCTATATTGAGGTTTGTACAATAGTTGATCATAAACTAGAAAATGGGAAAACTATATAATTTCCCAAAGTTGAGAGTATGTAGGACAAAGTTGTCAGTTATAGCACATCAAATCACCATTCAAAATGGGGTAGTAAGAAACCAAAAATACACACACACACACAAACACACACGAAAGTTTAAAATGTTCTCTGTCACCAATCAAAAATAAATGGTTAAGTTATGTAAAGACCAAGACACAAACTATTTTTAAAGTTAATATATAAGAAATCCAGTGCATGCAAACTGTAGGATGACACTAACCAATACCTCAATACCTAAGAATTCTGTTTTAAATACACAGTTGTTCTTATTTGTAAAGAATGAGCAGTATCCCACTGTGTATTCCTAACAGTACCTTCCCTTAGCTGTTGTGAATAATGCTGCAATGTAGGTGAGAGCACTTATTTCCACTTCTTTTGAACATACACCTAGAAATGGGATTCCTGGATCAATATAGTGTCTCTCCTTTTAATTGTTTGTCACACTGACTTCTGTACAGGTGACATAAATATTCATTTCCACCTATCGACCTTAATAATGCTTTTCCTCTGCACCCTTACCAGTGCTGGTTAGCTTTGCTAACAGTCATGCTAACAAGTGTGAAGGCTATCTCACTGTGCCTTCACCTAACATTCCCCTGCATAATTTGTGACACTCAACATTTCTCAGATATCTATTGACTGATTGCACATTTTCATTGGGTAATTCAGGCCTTTTGATCACTTTTAAATTTTAGTTATTTTGAGTTGTTGAATTTTTGAAATTAAGTTTTGTAAATTAAACACACACACACACACACACACACACACACACACGTAAGCTTCTTTTCAAATATATGTTTACAAATGCTTTCTCTTATCCTGTACATGACCTACAACCTGAACAAACTTGAAAGGCATTATACTAAGTGGAAGAAGCTGGGCAAAGAAAGACAAATGCCACTACCGTATGTGATCCAACATGTCCAGCTCATAGAAGCTAAATCATTGTTACCAGGCACTAAGACTGAAAGTGGGGTTATGGGGAGCCAGAGAAGTATTGCTTATGGGACACAGAATTTCAGTTAAACAATTGGAATAACTTCAAGACATTTATTGTACAATGTGGTGACCATAATCAGAAGAATGTATTGTATTCTTCAAAGTTGAAAAGATGGTATATGGTGTTCTCACAAGAAATAAATCAGTATGAGAGATAAAGTCTATGTCCGCTATCTTGTTTTAGTTACTCAATAATGTGTAAAGCTTTTAAGATATCATATTGTTCCCCTAAAATTTTGTTAATTAAAAATGAATAACAATCTATATAATGTATTTAATATTAAAAACAAAAGTAATAACTGTACCAACCATGCAATCAACTCAAAATCTGAGGGAAACAAACAACAATTATACAAAAATCTAGACACTATAAGCTTTATTAGAGTAGAAATCTAGCATCTGACAAATCAGAATATCATGGAATTAATAAACTTAGGGTGTAAACATTTAAGGAAATTTGAAAATACTTATAAATTTAAGTTAAAAAAAAATGAGACCAAAAACAAATTTAAAAGGGATGAGCAATGAAATGAGAATTATTGATCTTCTTATACAGATAAATATAAATATCTCAATAATGAGCTTTTAAACAACATGTCTCTTACATTGTACAACAAAGAACTATGGTATAACATAATAATCTGTGAATGTTGTCAGAGGATGTGTAGTAGGTTTCCTATTTGTTACTCAGCCTTTAATTCTGGTCTATGCCAAGTCTAAAGGTCAAGGATCAAGTATCTGATAGGAAAGTGAATGGGTCTTGTTCTTGCTTGTGGTCCTGAATCAAAGAGTACCAAAATCCTGGAAAGCCACCATATATAAGCTCTGAAGCCCACAGCAACAGAAATGATTTCAAATATGAGGATATAACATTGTGAAGACAGCTTGAAGATTAGGGGTTGCTTGTCAGAACCTAATACAATAGTTAAGGAGAGATGAAGTCTTGAGTAGGTTGAGAGTTAGTCAATACTTAAGAAGCCTCACAGTAAGAGATGTTACCAATCAAGACATACTGTTACCTAGTATTTAAACTCAATGGAGACCCTCAAACTAAAGGGTAAGAGGTAGAAATTTTCTACAAAGCATGGAAGCCTCAGGAAAGTCACATTCTTAACATTGACACACAGAGTTCTTAATTAGAATATTTTTGTAAAACAAAGTGGGAGCTTCATGACTTCTCTGATTCAGGCTTGGAAACTGTAGATTCAGGTTTGAAAACTGTAGATTCATTCCTGCTAGGTTCCACTGGTTGGGCATAGATCATCAGCCAAAACAACTTTAAGAGAAAGGAACATAGACTAATGTAAAATAAGTGTAACCATATACTATTTACATTATTTTCATATGCAAATTTCATTCACAGTTTGTTATAGTTTAGACATAAAGTATCACCAAGAGAGGCTCAGGTATTGAAAATTTGTTCCCCAGTTGGCAGATCCAGTCTTTAACTTGTGATTGATCAGAAGAACTCTGACCTAATCAGTGAATTAACCTACCAGAGAGGACTCATAGCATGATGACATTATCAGGAGGTGATAGAAAATTTTTGGAAGCAGGGCTTTACCATATCCTTCCACCAGAAAGCACTTGGCTTACTAGAGGCCTAGAAAAAGTATTAGGCCAGTGACCAGGAACTAAAACTTCTAAAACCACAGGTGCAAATACACACTTTCTACTTTTAAATTGTTTCTCAGGAATCTGTTTCAGTGACAGACATAAATAAATAAATAAATAAATAAATAAATAAATAAGTAAATAAATAAATAAATAACAAAAAACCTGAGTAACATATCAATTTTAGGACCCTGACAAATCATCTCTACTATGACATCAGGCTTTGGCTCAATGTCTGTATACACTGAGTCAGGCCTACGTTCAGATGACACTATTCAAATGCAGTTCCTTGAGTAAAGTTCCTTGAATTGAGTTTCCCAACAAGGTCTAAGAAATAAAGACACAAGTGATATGCCCCTGTGTTAGGTAGTCTCTCCAGAGAAACAGAATCTGTAGAATGTATGTAAATGTGTGTGTGTGCATGAGTGTTTGTGTGTGTGTGTGTGTGTGTGTGTGTGTGTGTGTGTGTGTATGTGGTGTGGTGTTACAGAAAGTGAGTCTACAAGAAATTGATTCATGTAGTTAGAGAGATTAAAAAGTCTCCAATTAGCAAGCTGGAGATACAGAAGAATTAATGGTGTGGTTCTAGTCTGAGGCTACAGATCTGAGAAGCAGGAAAACCACAGACATAGTCTACCTGATAGTCACCAGCCTAGAAGAGGAAGAGCCACCATCTCAGTTCAGCCCTGAAGGAAAGGGAGAATGTGTCCTACCTCTAAGTCAGTCGGGCCAGATGTCTCCTATTCCTAGGATGGGTCTCATATAAATTAAGGATGGAAATCTGCTTTCCTAATGGAAATGTTTAACATATCCCAAAATGCCCTTCCATAAATACTCAGAACAGTGTTTGACCAAATATGTAGGTACCCTGTCACCCAGTCTGACACACACAACTAGTTGTCACATCATGAAATACCCAGAATAGCATAACACCACACACCTGAAATACACATTCACATTCGACAGAGGTTCAAACAGGTAGCATCTCTAGTGCTTTAGAACTGTATCAAGGGGCATCTTTCTATTCCCTTCATTAGGACCTATGGGAGTGGAATAAGTATTCCCTGCGGCTCTTGGTTATCTTTTGGGCTCTTGGCCTGCTGTCTTTATCATATTTCCTCTTTCATAAATGCGACCTATGTTTGCAGTTGAGTAAACATTTCTACCTTCCTCCTGCTCATAAGAACTCAGAAGTTTCAAAGGACTCTCTCAATTTTATATTATCTTTTTTAGTTCACTGTGATATAGTTCCTTTTAAAATGTGATGGGCGTTATTCTTACACAACCGCTTTCCCTTCTGACAGATAAAAGTCATCCAGCACATGTTCAAGATCTCTGTCTTGACTCCTTGAGCTGGAAAGGTGTGTCTATGAGTGTTCCATGTAATAGAAGCCATGTGATGGAATAAAAGGCCCTCAGTATAAAATGAATAGGGATAGGAAGAATGCTTATCAGCAAGTCTCTGTGTATCTGTACACACACACACACACACACACGCACACACACATGCATGCACACATGCATGCACACAAACATGCACACACTCATGATCCAGTTCAACATACCAAAGGAAACAATCAGCAGAATTGAAAGGTAAAGAGAAATAGCTCATTTGCATATTCACATTCACAATGACTATGGTGGACTAAGACTTGTTAGCCTAATATATCACTCATGTGAATAACTTTTTTAATTCTTCACATCTCAGAAGACAGTTTGACCTAGGAATTGCTGCAACCTGAGGGTCAGTGGTACCTCCAGAGCTCATGTTGACACCTAACCCTTCAATATGTTGGTATTTAGAGATGAACCATTTGGGAACTGACTGGGTTATAAACATGGAGTCCTCATGAATAGTGAGTGACCTTGTGAGAGGAATCCTAGAAACTTTTTCATACTTTCCTTCCTATAAGTCAAAGGCTGCAGCCTGAATATAGGTCATCACTCAGAACCTGGCCATTGCTGCCACCTGATCCTAGACTGCCAGCCTCTAGAACTATGAGAAACACATGTCTGTTATTTATAAGCCACCCATTCTATTGTACTTTGTTACAGTACTCTGTGTTCCCTAAAATGGGAGAATGTGTGTGTGTGTGTGTGTGTGTGTGTGTGTGTGTGTGTGTATGTGTGTGTGTATTCTATGATAAGCTATAATGACTTATAAAACAAAAGTGAATTATCCTTTAAAAAAACTAATTGCAGTTGAAAAAGATTGTTTTGAATTGTTGAGCTCAAAGCCAGAAAGGATTACTTCAAGTTAATATTCACATGTCCAGTTGGAGTTACACTTGATTCAATAAGGCAATAATAAGGAGATACAGAGTAAACATTTAGAAAGTTTATTTAGTAATTCCATTCCTAGAAAATAAATTCGGTGAAGTGGTTAAAACTTTATGACCAACCATGTTCATTGAAGTGCTGTTTTAGTACATGAATGCTAACTGAAACATAATTTTTAATGAAGAAAAATCACAGTTGCCATTTCCAGCAATAGAGCAATTGCTAAGTAAATCGTGAAACATACATGGCTTAAGAATTTAAAAGCTAATAACAATTATGCTTTCATGAAATAGAAATGAGGTCATGATAATGCAAACCATGTAAAATATGATTCCAATTAAGTTTAAAATATATACACACTGAAACTTACAAGGAAATAAATCAAAATATCAACACTGTTTCTGTGTACTACCATTGTGGTCAGTTGATTTTTTTCTTTATTCTATTTTTTCTTCTTCCTACCCTTAGCATGTATTATTTTAATAAACAGAAAACAATAAGAAACAATAAACGCAAACTAAAATGGTGTGCTATTAAAAGGCTTGTCTTTGAACAATTGCACAAGAAAAGACTAAATTCTTAGTAACAAAGCCTCTAAGAGAAAGTGGGGGCATCTCAGTCCATCTGGGGGGACAAGAATGCAATATGGGAAATGTTGGGGAAAGATTCAGACGAATCTAAACAAAGACAATTCCCTCAGGTGTGTGGTTTTCTATTGGGCACAAAACCCATTTATTCATACCAGACCTTGCCCAGAAGCACTAAAAGAAAACATACCAAGGGCAAAAATGGGGTTAATGTAGAGAGAATGGGGAAAGATGCTGGAGCCCATTACCAGCTCCTCTTCATCCAGACTTGCCTATGGCATCCATTCAGTAGGCTCTGCAGGGCAGCAGTAGATCTAAGCAATACAGTTTTAAAATTACCTAAGACTAAGGTAAGAATCCACACTGTAACCTTCATGATTCATTGCATTTAAAATACAAAAGAGGCTGGGAAGATCTGAGTGGTTAAGAACACTTGCTATTCAATCATGAGAACTGCAATTCAAAGTCCAGCAACTTTGTAGGATAGTCCACAGCATCTATCTGTAACTACATAGCTCCAAGGAATTCAATGTCCTTTACTAGCCTCTTCAGGCACCCACATATACATTTGTGCATACACTACAGAGACAGGTGCATGTGTGCACCCACACTTATACCGTATCATAAAATTTAAAAAATTAATGTAAGAAATTGTATATATCATCCTTGTGAAAATAGGGTCAATTCAATTCATTCATTCTTCACCAACTCACTGGCCATCTTTATTAAAATTTTAAGTCTAAAATAGCTTTTTATTTAACATCTATTGGTTCTTGGCCTAGAACAGTGATTCTCAACCTGTGGGTTGTGACACCTTTATGTTTTTTGTAACAATGAAAATACATCCTGCATATTAGATATTTACATTATGGTTCATAACAGCTGCAAAACTACAGTGATAAAGTAGCAACAAAAACAGTTTTGTGATTGGGAGTTAATACAACATAAGGAGCCGTATTAAAGGGTTGTATCATTAGGAAGGTTGAAAACCATCAGCCTAGAAAGATGCTACCTGATATTTAGAAGGACCTAGAGTAGGAAGTACAAAAATAAGCCTGAGTGGCTGTAAAAGGGCTATGAATTGAGAAGGTCAGTTTGGGTGTGTTTACTTATATTTGTGCTGAACAGATATGGGGAGACTCCTCCCTGACCGTAGGCAACACTGGGCTTGGATAAAAATGAGATCTACAGTATTACCTATAGCAACAACAACATAAGCTCAGTGACTGTACCAAAGCTGGCTGCAGGGCCTGTGAGACCACCGTAGCCTCCAAATGGGTCTCACTTGTCAAATCTGCCAGAAATTTCATAGCTGGCCTGTCTTCAGTAGGGTGCTAATAGCTTCAGTAGTAGCAAATGTATTTCTTTGGACTGAATGGGAAGCTATAGCACAAAAGCATATTCTAGAGATATATTGCCCAGTATATGATATTCATTCCATGGATGACTATTCATTTCTTAAAGCATGGTACTCACCAGTGGTGCTGATATGCCAGAGGGCTTGAGCTAGATCAATGATTCATTGCTGTGAATAATTGGGGGTGAGGCTGATTGGACAAAAGGGTGTACTACATGACACACCTCAGCACCCAATGGCACAGGATGAATGAAGAGGTGTTGACAAGACAGAGGAGGGAGGTGGGTTTTGTTTGTTTGGTTGGTTTTTGTTTTGTTTTGCTTTGAATTGATTCTGGGGGGCTCCTTTTGAGAGGATGCTGCCAGGGTGAGGGGAGGATACGGAGGGGCTGGGAGGTGAGCATGATTGGGGTGCATGATGTGAAATTCCCAAATAATCAGTAAAGAATTATGTTATGAAAAATGTGGCTCCTCTGTATTAGAACACACTGTAAATGTAAAGCACACACCAAGTTTCAAAGACAGTAAAAAAAACAAACAAAATATCTAAATTTTTCTTATTGTTTACATGCCAAAACTGCGTGTTTTTAATATTGAAGTTACTAAAAATTATTTCCTATTACTTCTTAAATATGGCTCCTAGAACGCTTGAACTTGTATGTGCAGTTTGCTGTGGAGCTAGCAGTTCACCTCCAGTGTTGCAGGAGAGTTCATCAAGTTGAGGATACTGTCATTAGGCCTCTCCAAGCCTTATTGTCCCACCTTTTGTGTAGAGAAAGGAAAATTCTTTGTTCTTTGAATGAAGAGAAGGAAAACAGTCCCAATCCTTTGAGTTCTTGATTTATCAGTTTGGGTCTGAGTGCATTTGTAGAAACAAGAAATACTAATTCTTTCCATAATAAATGTGGAAGTTGAGGGTCAACCCCCAAATGCCCCCCAGATGAACCTTCTGTTGACTGTGCAATAGTTAGAAACTGTTGAGTTCTTTAATCAATCCAGTTCTGTTTTGTTGCCAAGATGGAATGGGGGAAATTATCTAAACAGATTTCATAAGAGGAGTCTGAGTATTCACAACAAGATGAGCTTAGTAATGTTCTAAGCAACAGGGATTGGTTTTCACTTTTACTCAGGGATATGTTCCCTTTTATTTTGGTCAGAAGGTCTATGATTTCATTTTATCTGAAGTTGAACATTAATGTAAAGCCTGTGAATTTTAACAGATTCTATTATTTCCTCCGAGTACATCTCATTTCATTACTGAAGATCTTTTGCAAGTCTGAATAACACAATAGAGTCTAAGATGAAGGTTAAACTACATGGTACAATACTCTCAAGGGTGTTAACATCTTCCTTTGTTTATTTAACAAATATTTATTGAGTTCTTACTATGTGCCAAGCTTTCTACCAAGCATTAGGAATGCAGTGGATATTTTTAAGAACAAGAACAAGTTCACTGATATCCTAGAAATTATAGTCTAGTATGGAAGGTAGATTTTTATCAAATAATCACATGAGAAAATTCAAAAATCAAGTGAAATGATTAACTTCAGACAGCAGGAAGTCCTGCTCCTCCAATGGAACAGCAGGGCAAACCCAATTAGCTGCAAAACAAGCCAGTGTGCTTGATTGAAAATGTGTGGGAAGACAGCAAGTCAGGCCAGGATGTTGAACATATTATCATGTAACTTATTATCTCGGCATGACTCGTTACTTATGGCAAGGCTGAAGTTGAGATAAGGGCCAGCGATTTAGGAATACACTCATTCGTTATAGCTGACTTGCAGATTGGGAAGCTACAGCCTTGGCCAACAACAGAAAAGGAGGACGGACTCAGCAGTACAGACAAGGCTTCCCATCACCCATCTAGTGAATGCACAAAGTGCCAAGCCAGGACTCCTGTATAGACAGGCTAATTAGCAGGGTGTATTGCATGCAAGCTTAAAACGTAAGTCCATACAGAATTCTGGTGGCTGGAATGTTGAGAAATGGTGAGTGAGAGAGAAGTTGAACGATGAAGCTCGAGATAAAGTCTTGTCTTTAGGGGCATTATCAGAACTGTTCAAGAAAAGTTTTCATTTAGAGAACATTGTAGAAGTTCAGTGGCCAGAGCTGAGTGCGATCTAGGTTAGGCACTATGACCCAGGTTATTCCATTAAGGACTGGTATTTATTCCCAAGTCCCTAATTTGGAGGAGGAAGTAAGGATTTAAATTCTCTAATATTTTTTTCTTTTGTTTTATATGTCCCCCAGTGACTTTTATGTGCTTTGAGAAATGACACTTTAGTTTGGAATATTTCCTCAGTCTTGTGGCTTGAGTGTGAAATGTCTCTCCTAAAGGCCTGTATATTTGTGCTGCTCTTTCACAGCTGGGGTGAACCCTGAGCTAAGGCCTAGCTGGAGGAAACTGGTCACTATGGTCAGGCCTTGTGGTTTCTTAGCTCAGCCGAATTTCCTGTTCAGTGTCTGCTTCTGCCTGCAGACAGACATAACACACTCAGTGGCCTCACATCCCGGCCACCGTGCCTTCTCCACCCTGTTGGGCTGTATTTACTCAGACTGTAAGTCAAGAAAAACATGTCTTCTCTTACGATGCTTCTTGACAAGTATTTGATGACAGCAGGGAGAAGGTAGTTCTCATCCCACTTCACATTTACAGGTTTGAAGTTGAATGAAGGCCTCAACTAGAAATCTATACTTTCAGATGGATTTATTCCAAGTAATTATTTTTATGACACTATCTGGACAAAAGTGTAATTGTTCTAGGTCCTGAGGAGGAAAGAGACTAGTAATTATGCTATCTGGAAACTTGAGAAGGCAACGGCCAATGAATTACAGAAGAGATACAATTAATGATTATAGGCAAGTTTACAAAAAGGACCTGATATTTTCATCAGCTTTCAATGCCTATTTATATATAGACTGCTTGAAAGTACCAAGAGTTGTTAATTTCCTACACAGTTAATGAGTAGTTACTTAATTTCATATGTAACATGAATAATATACAGTCTAATAATATGTTATATAGTATATGTGATACAGAGTTAGGACATGAAATATATTTATTTTATTGTCTAAATCAGTGCTTCTCAATGTTCCTAATACTAAGATCCTTCAGTTCATCATGTTGTGGTGACCCCAACTATAAACTTGTTTTGTTGCCTCTTGATAATATTTCTAGTTATGAATCTTAACATAAATATCTGATATGTGACCCCGTGAAAGGGTTGTTTGACCCACAAGTTGAGAACCACTGCTCCATAGGCACATCTGAAGCCTACATATCTTGATAAATATTCAGATTTGTTAAAATTTTTTCCAGTTATTTTAATGATTGTTTTAATTATTCAACAACATTAGTGGTTTTGCTTGTTGGTGATACAGTATTGTTTTATAGTTCAGGATGGCCTCAAACTCAATATCCTCCTGCCTCAGCTAGAATTATAGGCATCTGTCACCTCTCTTAGTCCATTAGTGAAATTTCTAACTCACAGAAGATTCACTAGTGAGATGATGCTCCGTGCTCAGCCACAGAAAGACTCTTTTAATAAAGCTAAGGTTATTAGAGACCAAGGATGCTATAAAGCCTTTGAGAGGGGAGTCCTGCTGCAGTATCCCAACTTCAACCCTGAATCTCTTTCCAGGCACTATCCAGCATCAGACAATGGTGAGCCTCTGTTATAGCCTCTTGATGGGAGCATGGAAGGCAAGGGGAACAGGCAAAAGGACTGGAACACTAACTGTGCTTCTGGCTTTGAGCACCCTGACACTTCAGCACCTGACTTACATGTGTAAGTCAGAAATCTTTACTCTGGACAACCTCGTGACATGCCTAATCACCTTATCTTGGCCTCCTGTGCCCCCTCTCTATAGAGGGATTCTCCCTCCTCATAGGTGTACTTTTTAAATAGGAGTCAGCTTAGAATCTGCATTCTTCATTGTCCACTGTATAAGACTCACATTGCAGATCCCCATACATCCACCCTGAAGTCATACACTGTTTTCTGAGCATCTCTCCTCTCTGTTCAGATAGAATCCTGGATACTGCCCCCTTTCTGTTGACAGCTCTGAGCTCATGAGTGCCAGAGGCTTACTGGCTGGACTTACAACAGAGCTCAAAACCTTGACAACTAAAGGCTTATGGCTCTAGATTTTAAAAGTCAGACTGTCAATGCCAGCTTTCTGTGCTCGGGCTACAGAAAGCTATGGGAATTCAAACCTATTGACCTATGGCTAATGACTCCACGAATTGGAAACTTGTTGCTCCAAGCTTTCAAAGTCCAAGACTTACAACTGTAGGTGCTTAGGTCAGAAGTTTGTTGCTCTGGACTTTAAGTGACCATAGCCTGGTATCTTAAACCTTGTGTTACAGCTCCTGAGCTTCTAGTGTTAAGACCCTTGGGTCTTAACCCTGGCTGGGTCTCTGGAACTCTTGAAATAATCGGAGCTTGGAAATCTCACCTCCAGCACTTCCTGACCTCTGCTTCACTGTTTTCCATGGTCTCAACTCTCTACAGGATTTGCTTCCAACCCCTTTCTGGAACTTTTCAACTACCTTCCCACTTCTGCTGTGTAGGCACGGGGCAAAAAGTCACAGGAACCCTTCTGGTCTGTATGAAACCAGTTCATCCCATTCTATCCTTGACAGTCACACATGCAAATATACACATAGATAATATTTTGGGAGACATCTCTATTGGGGGCCAAGTATTGCTATATTGGGATAGACATCTTCCAAACTAACCTAACAAGATTAAGAAGTAGCCTGCTTTTTTTAGCTAGGAAAGGTACACCATGATGTGCTCAAATTATAATTTTACTAATCACAGCTTGCATGTGAATGGCTTTCAGTTCCACCAATCACAGAACTTACTTATAGACCAATCACAAGCCTTGTTTAGGAATGAGTCACAAGCCTGGTATGACACTAGTGATAATCTTTTGAAGCCAAGGAGGTGCAGTCTTCCTGGAGTGAGTGAGAAAAACTGCAGGGTGAACAGGCTTACCCAGGGTTCTCCCCGTTTGTCATACCAAGACAGCATCGTCTTCCCAAGACCTTTCAGGTTTCCTGCAGTGATCGTAACTTTAGCGTGTGCTCGAGCAGGAGTCATGGGTCCAGTCACAGGTGTGTTTTGGTGACCTTTGCAGCTGGAGTCTTCTCAGAATGCCTGTAGAAGTTCTACACATTCAGACTGGAGAATCATCAAAGATGAGGGTACTGCTTAATCGGTAGTTTCCCGATTAAAATGGCTGGGCACAAGGGCAGAGCCTGGCAGCAGCTGTCAGTCAAGTGACTGGGTGGCTTGCTCACGATTTGCCTAAAGAAGATAAAACTTCAAAGACTGCTGATAGTGCTGTGGATATCGCTCTGTACAAATAAAATGCTGTTTGGCCAGTGGCTAGCAGGAAGTATAGGCAGGACAAGAGAAAAGAGAATTCTGGGAAGTAGAAGGCTAGGGAGAGACACCACCAGCAGCCGCCATGAAAAGCAACATGTAAAGGTACTGGTAAGCCACAAGCCATGTGGCAAAGTATAGACTAACAGAAATGGGTTAATTTAAGATAGAAAAAGTAGATAACAAGAAGCCTGCCACAGCCATACAGTTTGTAAACAATGTAAGTTTCTGTGTGCTTTTTTGGTTGGGTCTGAGCGACTGTGGGACTAGCAGGTAAGAGAGATTTGTCCTGACTGTGGGCCAGGCAGGAAAACTCTAACTACATGATAGTTTTTGTCGTAAAGAATTAACGTTATCACAGTACTCTCCAGTATTCAATTTCAAGGCAGATGACTCTAGGGAGAGTTGATTTCCTCTGACTTGTCTAGCCAATAACCCAAGGGCTATGTCAGAGCACTACTACCTGCTGTGATTCTTCAAACTAGTTCTAACTTGGTTTATTCCTATGTTTCCCACAAGAACTGTAATGAAGGTTCTTGCTCAGAGTTTGTAACTCTCTGCTAGCGACCACCGATAGCATTTCGCCATGCATCCCTGTTGTGCTCTGCGTTGTTTTGTTGAGATCTGTAATACAACACACTGTCTTGTTTATGGAAGTCATCCCCTGAACTTTGACCTTACCATACCTAAAGCATTACACTAAACAGCAGCAACAAAATGTTCTTAAAACAGAGGGGACAAGCCAGATGCAGTAACACATGCCTGTAATCCCTGGTGGTAGACTAAGACAGAAGAATTGTGAGTTCAAGACTAACCCAGGCTATTTAACAAAACCTGCTCTAAAAAAAATAAAACCAAACCAAACAAAGAAATTAACAATCCACAAAGGGCAGGCAGAGTAGATGAGGGGAGTGGGTACTGGCTAAGCCGAGTTACCAAAACAGACATCAGCTCATTTGTCTACCCTGCTCCACCTAGGAATGGGAAGATGATTGTACCCTTTTAGATTCTAGTCAGGTGTAATTCCTGTCTGGGTGGGATAAATGATTGAAGCCTAGTCAATAAATAGGATACACACAAAGGAAAATAAAGAGAGAAAATAGTTGGCAATTGTTGGCAGGCCTAGCAAACACCAGCTTAGGAGGATTGTAGTAACCATCAAGGGTGGGGCTAGGAATACAACTTGAGATCTCACCATTGACAGAACTGTCTATAGACAGTTTGGGGAGATTGGGGAAGAGAGAAGGCTCAGGCTGTCACCCCTTTTAATACAATATCATTTGACCCTGAGAAGGAACCCTAGGTGGATTCTTCACTTATGAAAGTCCTCATATGGGTCAGGGAAGTTCAGTGCCTCCTGGGAGAAAATTTCCCAATAAAGGACAGGTTTCAAACTATAAATGAGTAATTTATACCATCTGAGAATTTAGCCTCAGCCTGAATGTTAACCTGTCAATGTCTCAGGCTTTTCTAAAGTTCTTCAACCATTATCTGAGAGATTCATATTTTCTCAGTGAAGTTGTATAACCTCTCCTTGTCTGGGATGAGGATGTTTGGATAGCAAAAATTCTCCCACTAAAAATGAACCACATAAGAAGATGACTTGTCTTTAATAGTTGATAGAACTGGGAGGAAACAGGAAGGGATGTAGCTTGGTGGAGAGAGGAAGTAAGAGATGGCAGGGCACAGAAAGATATATAAGGTGTGAATATACAAGAAGTAGCTCTCTCTCGGGCTAAGGATTTCCTAGCAGTAAGAACTCATGGCTTGGCTTGTTCTGTTCCTCTGATCTCTCAGTTTTCACCCCAATATCTGGCTCTGGTTTTTTTTTTTATTATTATTAATAAGACCATTTAACAATTTGTGTTACAAATAGTCTTGTGCCCAAACCAAAAACACATTAGAATCACTAGTGTGTGGCTTCTGAGAGAAACCATATGTGCACCAATCCATTAATCTTGGTGTTTATCATGGCAATTAACATTATATTAATACAATATCCTAGCCAGCAGAAAATATCTTGGCATTTAATAAATGGGATACTATACCTAGTATACCTCTGACTGTTAGTGACACTATACTGAGTGGTCTGTATTCCAGATAATCACTGAGGCTACTCTGAGGTCTACCTCTGAGAGTCAGTGGTGGTTGCCCTGAGGTGCATCCCTGTCTTAGTCAGGGTTTCTATTGCTATGGAGAGACACCATGACTGCAGCCACTCTTATAAGGGAAAACACTTAGTTGGGTCTGGCTTACAGTTTCCATTTAGTCCACTATATTCATGACAGGACATGATGGCATGCAGGCAGACATGGTGCTGGAGAAGGAGCTGGGAGTTCTATATCTTGATCCCCAGGCCATAGAAGGAAAAATTGCCATATTGGACATAGCTTGAGCATATATGAGGCCACAAAGCCTGCCTCCACAGTGATACACTTCCTCCAAGAGTGTCCCACCTACTTCACTAAGGTCATACCTCCTGCCTATGAGCCAAGCACTCAAACTCATATGTCTATGGGAGCCATACCCATTGAAGCTACCACATTCCACTCCCTGGCCCCATAAGCTTGTAGCCATAACATAATGCAAAATGCATTTAGTCCAATTTCAAAAATCCCCATAGTCTATCACAGTCTAAAGTTTAAAGTCTCTTCTGAGATTCATACAATCCCCTATAAAATCAAAATAAAAAAAAAAAACAGATCACATACTTCTAGCATATAATGACACAGAATATTCATTACAATTCCAAAAGATAGGGAAGGGAGCATAGTGAGGAAATTCTTGAACAAAGCAAGATGGAAAACCAGCTGGGCAAACTTTAAACTCTGCATCTCCATGTCTATTGTCAAAACACTCTTCAGATCTCCCATTCCTTTGATCTTTGTTGACTGCAACACACTTTTGTCTCTTGGGCTGTTTCCACTCCCCATCAGCAGCCCTCCTCAGCAAATATCCCATGACTCTGGCATCTCCAACATCGTGGGTCTCCGAGGCAGCATGGCTTTCAGCTTCACAGCTTCATGCAATGGCCTCTCTGTGCCTCCATGCACACTCTGCCACACATCTCAGTGGCTTTTCTTAGTTTCAGAGGGAGATTCCATTACCCTTTTCTTCTAACCTTGACTCTAAAGCCAGAACCACATTGTAAAATCTGCCAAGTTCTGCTGCTTTCTGGAGCTGGGACATGGCCTCCTTGTTCAGTACATCTTCACCAGCTTTCTATTTTTGTTAGTTTCCTTCACAGTCTAAGCTTGGATGTCCTGTAACTTGCTCTGTAAACCAAGCTGGCCTTGAACCCAGAGATCTGCATACTTCTGTCTTCTAAGTGCTAGGATTAAAGGCATGTACCACCACACCTGTATGTAAGCTGCTCTTTAATTTCTTTTGACAAGTTGGAAACTTAGCTGAGTGGGATCTTGCACTGAGGTCTCTACTTGCTTTATTCCATTTAACATCAGGAGTTCCTTCAATCTGTTTATCCCCTTGAACACAGGATTTAGCTCCACTCTACTTACTGGTACCTCTTTTCTCCTCAAATTGTACATTTTGTATTTTTCCCTGTTCAAGGTACTCCTTTTCATTATAGATCTTCCTAAGATCAATAATAATAACCATATGACAGAGTCAATACTAGGATCTTTTGAGATTTTTCTCTACCAATGGAATTAATCCAAAACTCTACACTTTAGCTTCAGACAGTCTTTTCAGACAAGGCCCAAAAGTAGCCACATTCTTCAACAAAATATCATAAGAGCAATCTGTAAGCAACATACTAAAATTCTCCTCCTCTGAAACTTCTTGAGGCAGGCCCTCACAGTTCAAATCACCCTCAGCACCACCATCTTCCATGCTCCTATTAGTATGGCTCATTAAACAGCACTTAAAGCATTCCACTGATTTCCTAACTCAAAGTTCAAATTCTTCCAAATAAAATCATGGTCAGGTCCATTACAGCAATATTCCAGCCCCTGGTATGAACTTCTGTCTTAACTTTTGTTTCTATTTTTGTGAAGAGGCACTATGACCATGGCAACTCTTATACAGGAAAACATTTAATTGGGGCTGGCTTACAGTATCAGAGGTTTGATCCATTTCATGGTGGCATGCAGGCAGACATGGTGCTGGAGAAAAAGCTGAGAGTTATACATCTTGATCCACAGGCAACTGTTACCACTTTGGGCATAGCTTGAGTATATGTGAGCCCACCTCCACAGTGATACACTTCCTCCAACAAAGCCACACCTACTCCAATGAAGTCAAATCTCCTAATAATGTCACTCCCCAATGGTCGAAGCACTCAAGCACACAAGTCTATGCAGGGAGGGGCACACCCATTCAAACTACTACAATTCCTGAGTATCAGTGTTGGTTACACTGAATTATATGTCCTGAGTATTAGTGCTAGCTTTTTCTTTCCAAGAAAATTGACTGAGCACTCCAATAAAACAATAAACTTTCCTTAATCTAATGGAGCTTCTAGCCTTATTTTTAAATTAATGATTCCTGCATCCAACAATATATACACAAGCCAATATACTTAAGGATTACTGTTTCAAATGTTTCTGAACATTAAAATTCTTTTTTTTTTTTGGTTGTTGTTCACAGAGTCACAGTTTAGAAATACCAAGGGGCAGGCATTCTCTATGCCAAAGAAATAACTTTTCACAATATGAAAGGCTCTTTGTTACTGTGTTCTTGTGCTCACTTTCCATTCAGAACATTTTAGAATACTGCCATCATTCCCCACTCTATTACATATTAAAAAACACAAATGTTCTTCAGAAAATTGGTATAAACATAAAAGACATTCTGATAGAATAACAGATTGAGACTTTACCATATGGACTGAGAAAAAAATCTAAAGTGCAGGAGAGAGATGATCATATTTTATGAAGATCACTTGAACACAGACATGGCTTTAAGACAAGGCATTCTACAATTAGGGAGGCCACATGACTTTTCCAAACTGGAGCACTTTGAGACAGTGAAAGGGGATGCTGTAATCATCCAACTGCTAAAACAGGCATACACTGGGACCATCCCTAGAAAACTAGATCACCATAATTTGAGAAAATATAGGGGCCACCAGGGGCAGTTGGAGAAGCTTCAGAATTATCTAAATTGAGGCAAAGGAGCCTGAAAGAAAGCAATGTTATTGTTTTTGGGTTTTTTAATGGATAAATTTCAGAGACACAAGATGAAACTAGGAGTATGACATTTGGTCTGAAGAATAAAGAAAAGACTTCTGCCATCAGTTCTGACACCTTGAAAGTTCAGAACATGCTTCCTTCATTTTTTTTTAATGATTTATTTTTATGTTATATGCATTGGTGTTTTGTGTGCATGTATCTCTGTGTCAGGGTGTCAGATCTTGGAGTTGCAGACAGTTGTGAGCTCCCATGTGGGTGCTGGGAATTGAACCCGGGTCCTCTGGAAGAGCAGTCAGTGCTCTTAACTGCTAAGCCCTCTTTCCAGCCTTGCCTCCTGCATTCTTACAGGGAAAAATTAACAAATTGAAAACCAGTGGCTCTTTCAGGACACATCAGAAACAAACAAGGTTACACAGCAAGCCACTTCTCCCAGCTCTCGAAAGATGTAAAAACTCAGTCAAGACTCTGCATATTTACTAGGAGAGGAAGCTTGTGGAACCAATGACTAGTCTAGACACTTAAACAGTAATCTCAATCAGTTGCTGAAGGTTTAATATGACCTCACATGAAAAAGAATGCCCCTAAGGACACAGCCTTCAGTGAAACAACAACACCTTCATGCGTTCTACCTCCATAAACCCACTCAATTCTTCTATGAGAAGCAAACAGAGTCTCTTTGTGGTTTTGGTATGGAGAAAGGAACAGGTCTCTCCAAAGCTGCTACAGGTCTACTTCTAGGAGAGAAGACTCTTACAGTCCCTTACTACCCGTGCATGAGGCATTTATTTCAACTTCTGCCTCTCTCTTCAGACTCTATGTTTTATACACAGAAAGAAAAAAAGTGACAACATTCTTGGGACACTGGCCTTGCAGCACCTGCCTCTTGAAAGACAGATTTATTCCTAAGATTATAGCATCCTGGGGCTGCAGAGTTTGCTCAGTGATTAAGAGCATGTACCAGTATTGGACTCAAGTTCAATTTCTAGTACCCACATCAGGCAGTGCACTGCCATCTGTAACCACAGCTCCAGGGAGATCTGAAGAGTCTGAGCTCCATGAGCACCAAGAAGCACATACATACACACATAATTAAAATAATAAAAATGAAAAATTTTGAAGACTTTTATTAGTTCCTTGAAAGTTTCATACAATGTGTTTTGGTTATACTCACCCTCTCTCCTCCAATTTTTCACTGATCCATCCCTTCTTCAATACCCAATCAACTTTGCACACACACACACACACACACAGCCTGCCCCACCTTTTAATTCTTCAAGACCAGTTTGTGCTATGGAAGCATTCTTGATGCGTGATCTTCCACTGGAGTGTGGTTACCATAACAGTGACCACACTCTAAGAGAAGACTGTCTCTCTGTTTCCCTAACGATAACAAACGCCAATAGCTCCAAGGCTAGGAGTGGGATTACACACCCAACTCCTGTGCTGGGATTTGCTCTGGCTTAGGATTCCATAGATTTTGAGTGTGTTGTTGCAACCACCATGCATTCACATGTGCAGCTGCCCTGTTATATCTAAAAGACAGTTTCCTGCAGTCATCCAGTGTTTGGCTCTTCTCAGTCATTCTTTTGAAATGATCCCTGAGTTTTGGAGGAGGACACATGGTATAGACATTCCATTTAGGGCTGAACATTCTGTTATCTCTTATTCTCCATACTATAGCCTGTTGTGGGCCTTTGTGGTAGTCACTATCTCCAGCAAATAGAAGCTTCTTAGATGAGAGATATATTGATCTGTGGATATTACAAGTCATTAATTAGGAGTTAGTTTAGTACTATGTCCATTTACCAGAATAATACTCATATGTTCTTCCTTAGGGTCTATGACCTGTCTAGACATAGGTTCTTAGCCCAGTAATGATGCCAGATAAGGATTTCATCTTGTGGAACAGATTTAAATCCAATCAGAAAGTATTTGGTTACTTCCATAATGTCTGTGCCATTATTAACACAAGCCCACATGTCTTGCCAAGCCAATCATTATTGTGGCTAACAGATTTCACAGTGGGGTATGATTGATGATTTTTTTTTTTCTCTAATAGAGTACATAGCAGCTCCCAGTGTTGTGAAACTTGGCCAGTGGGGATAAAACTTCCAGATCAGTAGCAGCTTGATTTCTCCGTGTTCTGTGACTTACATGGTGTCTTCAACAATAGATGTTCCTGTCAAATTCTGGAGGAACATAAATAAAGCATGCCTGAAACAGATGGACTGATATACTAGAACATAGTTGAGAAAGAAGCAATGAGCTTAAAGATAAGTGAACAGAGATTTCTCAACCTGAAATAGGAAGAACAAAATAATAATAGCAAATAGAAGCCAAACCATTAAAGGATAATGTAGCAATTTCAGAGGATGCAATATATGCATAGTTGGCAAACAAGAAGAGGCAAAACAAAGATTAATTATTAATGATTGGGAAATATCCAGAATTAACAACAGGCACAAAAAGCACAGATTTATGAGCCTTAGCAAACACTAAGCAGGATAAAATTTTGAAAAAAATCAGAAACCAAAATAAAAAGAAGAATCTTGAAATAGGAGGAAGAAAGGGGATGATGAAAATTCTCTGATGTCTGGGACCTGCTGATGACCTTACCCTTTCTCTGACCCTTTCCTCCGGACCCCCTCAGCAGGTATCCAGATGACTCTTCACTATAACTGGACTCCTGTACCACCCATTGAGCTACGAGCATTCATGGTCCTGCCTTCGCCTCTAGTGTGTACTTGAGCAGTGCTCTATGGCACTTTTGAAAATAATATTTCTCCTAGGTTTAATTTTTCCCAATACCATGCATTTTCTTTTCACCTTTTTTGGGTACGTAAGCAATTAAAAATAATAAGGGCAACATGGTTTCCTTGTAAAAATGAAGAAAGTTGAAAATGGAATAAGGAAATGAAAACAGTGTAAGAATGAAATCAAAGTGTATGTATGAAAATGTCACACTGAAGCCAATTACTTTGTATGCTAGCTTAACAAGCTACTTCTTTGTTAATAAAAAAGAAAAAAAAAAAGAGTAAAATTTCTCAGAATCTTATAGCCCAGATAAATTAGGTTACAAAGTAATTAGATTTCTAATGTTTTTCTCTATTTATACAAACGTTGCTATACCTCTCCTATCTCTTGGAATAACACATATTGTTTCATTTGCTGGCAATACTTTTTCCCACTACTGAAGCATGTTGATATGGCTATGTGTATGTGTGTGTACAAGAATAACCCAGCAACCTGGGAGGGGATAAAGCAAGGGAGTGGAATATATCACTCAGGGAGGAAGATATCAGTTAAGTACAAGCGTATATGTCTTTAACTGTCATGATGATCTTTTTGTTTTATATTCTGACTAAAAGAAAATAATGAAAAAAAATGTGGTACAACTCAAAAACAAATCAAAACAACAACAAACAGTATACAAGCACTGTCCTTCAAACTGTGCAAACTTGGCCCTTAGCATCAAATCCGCAGACTGGGGTACAGTAATGGCAGAAGTGACTAATTAGGCTATCTTGTTTTTGGCATTGGACTCAGGACAAATCCTCTTAGTAGTTTCCTTTAGACGAAATTCCTAAGGTACTTAGATTTTTAAAAAGTCCCAGTGGGGGGTGATGTCTTAAAGACAAATGTCATTCTGTTTTATTTTGTTTCTGTAAACAGAACTGCAAGGGAATACAGGATTGATTGTGGAAGCCTATCATTTGGAAATCAGTTGTCCCTAAAAGACCCACATGTTAAATGCTTGGTCTCCAACATGTAGTGCCGCTAGGAAGCAAAAGAACCTTTTGGAGATGGAATCGTCAGAAAGGCACTCTTGAAAGGGGTACCAGGGCGGTGGTCTTTCTTCCTTTGTCTCTTTGCCTCCTGGCTACTGCCACAAGGTTAAAAAAAAAAGTCTCCTCCACCATATGCTCTCACCATGATGTAGTACTGTGACATCAGAGGCCTGAAGCAACAAGACCAAGCAACTGTGAAATGAAGCCTCTGAAATCAAGAGCAGAATGAACTTCTCAGTATTTTAAGTTGATTGCCTAGGGTATTTTGTCAGAGTTTTGAAAAACTGACTAACACAGGAAAGTCAGTAATAGTGATGTAGATGTTATAACTGTCTGTATCCTGATGTAAAGGGAGTCATGCTCTTTCCAGATGGGTACTATATTCAGAATGCATTTCCAAAAGCCTAATGACTGACTCACCAAAGCGGGAGACAAGTGCAATACTGCCTTGCTCTACCGCTAAATACAAGACATTTTTCAGTACTTCCCAATGCAAACCCTGCATGGAAACTAACAAAAACTGGGAAATTTCAGTTGTCAAGCCTTGATAACTCTTTCATTCATCTAGACTGGTTGTGTGTGTGTGTATGTGTGTGTGTGTGTGTGTGTGTGTGTGTGTGAGAGAGAGAGAGAGAGAGAGAGAGAGAGAGAGAGAGAGAGAGAGAGAGAATGTTTAGCATTACAAAATAAAACACATGGCCCTTTGTTAAACTAACTCAACAAAGTAACACTCCAATTAAAAATAATACCAGTGATATACAATACTGCTCAACTAACTCCAGTAGATGCAATAATAAAAGATTTCTTTCATGATGCTAAATTCAAAATATCTAAAGGTAAATACCTGCCATGTAAGTGGGCATACTTTCTATTTGAAGTTCATAAAAAAATGAAAAATGATGTAAATTTGTAACTGACAGAGGAGAAGAAAAATTAAGAAAGAAACATAGGACTTTAGAATTCTTCAATGGAGTCTATTGTGGGTGGGTGTGTATTTTTAATTGAATTTTCTCCACTGTATGGTCTTTTTTGTAAGCTGTCACAGTGTAACTCATTTCACCCTTGAGGCTATCCCAAGTAAAGAGGATGCTTCTTTCCCATGGAAAAAAAAAAAATTCCACATCGCTAAGATTTTCACAGTGTACCTAAGTTGTACATTAAAAACCAGAACTGTGTTCTTAACTCTCTGTGATTCTCTACAAGGAAAGAGTCCACCGCGATTCCTGCAGGAAAGCCTTCATGTTCTTGCAAACCAGCATCACTGTGTGAGAAGAAAAAAGGACAGCATCTATTGTGTTTAAAAGTCAGCATCAAAGGAGGCTGCCTTTTGGATCAGGAGACCGGCCAGTTGGGCTGTGAATTGCTGCAAGACTGAAAGGGAGGGGCAAGGACAGCGGCCCTTTTAGGAGGTGGCAGAGCAGCAGTGCTGGGCCTGAGAGAGCTGCATTCAGCGGCTTGGCAGAGCAAAGGCAGGCCACAACTACGCCTTAAGCTGATGCAGAATGAACAAAGAAAATGCCTGTTTTTCAAGAGCTGAATCTCAACTGGGATTCAAGATGGCCCTTTTGATTTTCAAAGGTAGTCCTCTCCCTGTGAAATCTACAAGTCACACACACACACACACACACACACACACACACACACACACACACATATATGGAGAGAGAGAGAGAGAGAGAGAGAGAGAGAGAGAGAGAGAGAGAGAGAGAGAGAGAGAATTTAATGTAGGTTGAATGTAGCTGGATCCTTGTTTGCTCATCTGGGTTCTGGGTTCAATCTTCAATCTCCCTAGCTGGACGAGGGAAAAGCAGATAACGGGAGAGAAAAAGAAAGCCCCATTTAGCCAGGCACCTCGGCCGGGGCGCACACACACAGCTCTTTAAGAACAGTTGCACACGAGGTAAGCTGAGCTTGGAAGCATTGAGATTGAAGGAAACTCTGGGGCAAAGGGGGCAGTAGCAGGTGTGCTACTGATTTGGTTCGCTGTTCCTTACCAGCCACCTTGTTCAAAGCCCTCCTATCTACCTCTGCCATGAGGCATTCCCAGAGGTCTCAGCGCCGACCCCCCCCCCCCATCATCTACCATCATTGCTCTCGTTGCTGCTGCTGCTGATCTTTTCACAAGAAATAGAGCTTTTGATTGTCATTGGATTTGAAGCTGCCTTGAATCATCCTCATTGAAAGTTCCAAGAGAAACTCTGAAGCGTGAGTTTGTCGCTCACAAGAATCCAGTAGGAAGAAAGAGAGTTTATGAGGGAGAAATCCTCAGAAAACCCACTGTAATTGAAAGCAGAAGGGAGAATGGGAGTGTATAAATGAAGAAATAGAAAGCAAGAAAGGGAAGAATTTGAAATGAACCCTGGCGACACATTTACTTTAACAGATCAAAGCAGGAGAGTTAGTAAAAGAGAATTTAAGTGTACTCAAGGAAGGGAGAGTGGTTGCTTATATAGGGCTTGAGTTCCCCCAGTTTCTGAATTTTCTGGAATGCCTGTCAATTTCTACACATAGAGGATGCTCTGCGTACTTGTTTATCAAACAAGACATTGGGTGAGATCCACGTAAATATTTCTCTTCGTTTCTTCCCATTGCCATTTTCTTAGCACTAATAGTATGGGGACTGAGGATTCCTACTTCAGCGGCCTGCCTCCTCTCTCAGCAGACAGTGATTGACACAGAGGACCTGGTCATAGAAAATACTGACCTCCAGGGGGCGCTCAAAGAGAAGAGTGCTGAGGAAGGGTCAAGGTAAATACTTGACAGGGTGGTGATGGTAGTGGGTTGTTTTGTTTTGTTTTGTTTTTAGTTAGGAAGTGATGGAAAAAGTATTGCTTCAGCACAGCTGAATTTTTAGTCTTTTTAACAAAAATCTTGGCTTTTAAAAACTCTCACGTGGAGGGACATAAACAGATCTGAGCGCGCCTCTTACTATGTAGAAAAAATTGTCCTAAAATGAAACAAAAACAAATGAACAAACAAACAAAGCCTAGAGTAGGAATTATGCATTAAAAATAAGGACCAAAGGGCCTTATTGACACATAGCCTTACATATAACCACTGACATTCTTAGCTCAAGGTACGCAAGCAGGTCTGATGGCGTCAAGAATTCCAACACCCATAAATATACCGTCCTGCCATGGTCACTGTCGCTTCTTCCAGCTAATACCTGCCCCACAGCAGAGGTTTGCGAATGTTGTTTCAACTTGGAGAAATACATTTTTCATCAGAATATCAGGAGCTTTGGTTCCTTTCTCTGATGATGTTCTTGCTCCGGGGAGGAGAACCTTAGATCAACCTAAAGTTGTGCACATGTGGTATAGAAATTGCCAGAGCGCCTTAACCCTTGCTTTAGGACTCAGTCATGTATGTCACTTACTGTGTCCAACTCCTCCAACTTGGAATAGGGGAGCATCACTCTTAGAGGGAACTAACCTAAATCCTTCATCTGGATTATAGAAATGTTGTGTTATCATTTAAAAGCAATAGAAAAGACATTGATAACACCTGAAAACTATGTTTCCAGGATGAGATGTTAGCCAACCCTCTTGTCTTAAGCTTGAAGAGAAAATACAGTGCACTGAAGAGAAAGCCCTTTTTACAGCCCTGTGACCAGATCCAAGCAGGGGACTTGCCTTCCTGGTACAATTGAGCATTTCAAAGCAGCAGGGATTAGGGAACAGCCACAAGGCAGGCACACTGCCATCAGCCTGAGCTTCCCAGGGTGAAAAACTTCTTCTGTTGGCGAAGAGCACAAACATTGCAGTCTTCACCAGGGGTAACTGAGAAAATAACCTAGAAAGGCATCCCTGGAAGCCTACACCACCTGTTCGTTTTGTGTATATTCCACGTGCTCAAGAAATCTGCTGTTTAGTGTTTTTTAGTGTTTAGGCGTGGGGGGGAGGGGTGTTTTTGTTTTGTTTTTTTTGTTTTTAAATTCAGTAAGTGTCCAGCTCTGTGCCCACACAGGGGTGTTAGGCAAGTTTCCTGCCTCCAAGAGTTGAGACAAATGTAGACAGATGCCTGGCTGCTACCCAGATCCACAGCAATGTTTTATTGGGAACACATTTACATGAGAGCATTGTAACCCTACTGACCAGAAACTCCACGCTAAGAGCAAGTATCTAATGAAAGGACTGACCAGGTATGAGGCATTCCAGACATATTTGGGGTCCCATGGCAAAGATTTTAAAGGGATTTGATCAAAAGTCAAAAGAAGCCCTTTCACATGCTCTCACTGAGGAACTTGGTCTGCAGACTGTTCTTAATTGAGGGCGTTGTTGGCCAAAGTGTGCTGGCCTCGAGCCCAATCACAGGACCCCTTGGAACAATTAGGAAAGCCATTAGTTTCCGTACCTAATCTCAAGCAACCTTATGTCTCTCTCTTTCCTGGGATACTTCAGAAGCAGCACAGGAGAGGGGTGACCCCACCTCTCTCCTTTACAGGTAGCCCCAGGCCACAGCACTGACTCCTGCAAATGGAGAGAGAGTCTTTAAAAAATATTTACAGATAGCATTAACTTTCACCATCAATCTGATTATAGCTCAATTTTCTTTTGACTATTGTAGGTAGTAACTTTCTCTCCTTTTTTTTTTTAAAAAAAGAAACTTAATTAAGCAACTATAACTCATTTAAACATTATTATTTCTCCTTAATTATTCTTACTTCTCTTTTATTGTTTATTTTGTGTGTGAATGCAGTTACCAGTGCAGGTCAGAAGAGGGTATTGGATCTCCTGGAACTAGAGTTATGGATGGTTATGGATTATGAGCTACCATGTAAGCTCTAGGAATTGAACCCTGGTCCTCTGGAAAAACAGCCAGTGCTTTTAACTGTAGAGTCATCTCTTCGGCTTATCCTTACTTCTTAATGCCTTGTTACATTTTTGATTTGTGTTTCACTGTTTCTGGAGTGTCTAAGCAAATGTAGTAAGCAGCTGTCTTAAATACACTCACATATTATCTAGTTCCTTAAAGAAAGCAATCAAAGAGAAAACAGAACAACAAAATCTTTCCAAGCATTTGTTTTCTTTTTCTATAAATAAGAGTAAAACCTGGGTAAGCATAAACGCCATCCTTCATCACAGGCTGGCTTTGGCATTTCCATCTTGCCATATTATGGTTGGTTTTGGCTCTGTGGGCAATATTTTAGGAGATAACTTGAAAGAAACATCGGAACCAATTTGTTAAATAAAATAAATGTGTGCCTCTGTATAAGATCAATTATAGCAAAATCTTCAGTATTAAGGATGGCAACACACTTTTAAAGGACCCTGAGGGGATTTCATTTCTTTTCACTGTTTATCATTTTAGTTTTCATTTTGACTATATTTTTGTTAGCTGTTTCAAATCTCTTCACGAGTCTCCACTCTGATGGGTAACACAAAATAAGAGTCTTATCAATTAACAAGATCCCCCTGTCTTCTGGCTTTCAACATCTTTCCTGTTCAAAGTTCCACCACCGCGAACTTTAGACCACTCTAAGACGTGCAGGGAAAAGTCCCCAAATTCGGATCAAAGAATTCTATCTAAAAGGTAGTCAAGTGAAAATTAACTTGACATCTTTTTCAAATCCAGCTAAAATTAATGTTTTCTATGAAAAAGTGATATGTTTCCTTTGAAGCAAATGATGAAATGCAATGTATTTCTTTCCCTCTGACAGGTAAGCCCAGTTTGCATTAGGGGCATTCAGAATCCATCACAGAGATGCTCAGCAGGCAGGTAGGGGCTGTTAGGCCTGCTGCAGCAGCTGATACTGCAGCAGTAGGTGGGCTTGCCCTCTCCACTACTGCCGCTTCAGCTAGGACAAAGACAGTGGGAGCAAAGAACAAAGATTCTGAGGAGCCTGACAAGGGCTTTGGTCTTTCTGAATAACTCTCTTTTGTAACAGGTTCAGTAAAAAGCTGAACTCATTAACACAACACAAAAAAGAAGTGCCATTGCTGTAGACCTCCTTCACACCCACACACTTGGACCTGTCACAGCCCAGCTAGCTCCCACACTCTTTGCCCCACCTTGCTGCACCTGGAGAGCGACACCTTAGGGCACACATGGGTCACAAAGAACTGTCCATCACTGGAGAGACTGCAGCAGCACTGGACTCAAAAGACAAGGTTTATAACTGAGTTTCTAAGGCCCACGTGAACCTATCTGTTGCTGTTTGTAGCAAAAATGAGATATTATTTTAGTACTCAATTTGAACAGATGTCCAAATGTGGTTTTTTTTTCTTATTAATTTTCAAAACGGTGAAGAAATTTTAGCTTCTTTACTTAAACATGCACCAAGAGTTCTTTAACTGCTTATCAAATGTTAAAAAAAAAACTGAATGAATATTATCATAGACATTATATCTTTTGGCACAATATGATCTGAAGGTTTATTTAGAAGAAGATTATTTCTTACTTTACCTGATATCAGCAGATGCTTACAGGTATAACTGAAACTAAGCACTGTTCAATATGTAGAGGGACTTTCTGGTTTTAATGTCATCTCTTGCATGTTTTCGTTTTCTTTTCTAGCTGCAAAAGTTCATAAAACTGACTTTCAAGGATTGAAATAGTCTAAGCAATATACACCAAAAGAAACCTGGGTTGGGCTACTTCAAGTAGAGAATCTAATCATGATACGTGTCTTGACTTTCCCCAAGGATGTCCTTAATCACAGATGTGTTCTCCCTGTGAACACAAACCAGGCTCTGTGCGCCTTTCATCAATTCTGATACACCCTCTCTGCTGTTTCCTCAGAAGAACCGGAGGACAGAAAGGAACAATGTTCCTCCTCCGCTTAGTGTTCTTATCTAATAAAGGTGTTGGATTTCCGTGTGCCGTATCAGAGCTCGTGGCGTGTTCTCCAGAGGGCAGAGCAGGACGTTGTCATCTTGTGTGCTTAATGTTCACTGCCGCCCTGTACTATTTTGGAGCTCTCGACTCCTTCACAATGACAAAAAAAAAAAAAAAGAAAAAAAAAAAAAAAAAAACGCTGCTTTATTACTATTTATTTTTTTCAGTTAAAGCAAATGCAAAGTGATTGTAAATATATAAATAAATTACAAGAACCTCTGATATGGTGTGCTTTTCTCTCAAGGCCACAAAAGTAAGCCAGAAAAATACAGCCAATACCCTCTGTTGTTGGCAGATCCTAAACATACAAACAGTTTAATATTTGACTGGATTTAGGCGATTTTATTTTCTTGTCTCCCTGTAACACAACTTTCAGTTTTACGGTTCCCACCATGGCTGTTATGACCACCCTTTGCCACAAAATGTCTGTCTATCTTTGAATCACACCATTGTTTTTTACTTCTCTGGTGTATCATTAGTAGTCCACAGATAGTGAAGCTTTGGATCTCTAAATCCTTCACACTTGAACTTCTGGATATTTTTCCACAGTTAATAGAAGAGTGTTAGATCTGCAATAACACAGTAGCCACCAGCCACACACAGCTCATTTTAAGATCTGAATTATATTCGTGTGTAATTTATGTGTCTATGTTGAGAATGTGACTGTCAGTATATTTGTATATTAGCATATCCAGGTGTTCTATAAGCAAATATATATATATATATATTAGTGTTCTTATCTAATATAATTTAATACATATATTAAATTCCAATTAATTAATACAAAAGAATACAACAAATACCAGGTATCTTACTATCATTATATGCTGAAATGAAATATTTTAGGTATAGTGTATTAAGTGAATTATGTGACAAAATTATTTCATGGGCTAGATAGATGGCTCAGAGGTTAAGAGCACTTGTTGCTCTTGTAGAGGACCCAGGTTTGTTTCCCAGCACCCACGTGTTGGTTCACAAACATCTGTCACTTTACTTCCAGTGCATCCATTACCCTCTTCAGACCTTCTCAGGTACCATCTACACACATGATACACATACATATATGTAGGCAAAACACTCATGCACAAAATAAATGAATACATTTAATTGAAAACATTTTTTAACAAAATAAAACTTTTAATATTTTTAATCGTGTATATATGTGTGTTTGTCTGTGTGTGGCTATGCCCATATGAGTGCAGATACCCATAAAGTCCAGAAAAAAGGATTGGACCCCTTGGAATTGGAGTTATGAGTGAGTGATTGTGAGCCATCTGCTATGGATGCTAGACACCAAACTTGGGTCCTTTGCAAGAGCAGTACACACTCTTAACTTCTGGGTTATCTTCCCAGTGTCTCTTTTTAAAATACAATCATGAAAAAGTTTTACATTTTCTTTGTAGCTTATATATCTATCAGTTAGAAATAGCTTAGAATTAAATCCCTGAATATCATACTGTGAGATTTCAAATTTTTCCTTCTTAAATCTTTTGAATTTCTCCCCATGACATAGTCTGCTGTTCTCACATGTCCATAATGCAAGCTCAGGAAGCTGTCTCAAACTTACATTCCTGTAGTCCGTTACCTACCCAAGAATAGTCACTGAGTGACGACTTGGTGCCAGGTGTTTTTTCAGGGTCTCTGGGTAACCTTGGGATTCTGAAAACCATCCATAGGTCACTATAGCTAAAGAAGAAGATTTAAGGTGATAAGATACAAGCTTGCAAGGCAGAATGGCCATCATTAAACAGCTCATGTAATGTCCAACATTCATGTTGGAAGTAATGACAGTCTTCAAGTTGTAAATTAGGAAGTGACACTTGGCTGTATTTGCAACTAAATATGTCCAGAATAGAATTAATGCTTGTTCTGCCCTGTAAACCACAACCCCCAAATCATTCAGGCCTCAGTAAAAGGTAGTTTCTATGACATTCCTCCTCAGGATCGTTCCCAAATTTAAAAAGTTATCCTTACCTGTCTAGTTTCACCTCTGATGTACCAGCAGAAACTGTGGGCTTGCCTTTTAAACCATAGCCCTTTACCACCCAGTTTCAGACCAATAAGCAGTCTACTTTTTGATTTAAAATGCCAATGGTCCCTCATTATTTTTAGAATAAAACCTAGACTCCCTGCTATGGTCTTTATACATCTGTACTTATGTGACTGCATCTTTATTCTGTTCACCCCAGCTCTCCCTCTGCTCTCAAAAGATAGTGTGTTTATCAGAGTTCCATCACCACAAAAATATACCAGAGAAAATCAGCTTAAAAGGGAAAAAATGCTTTGACTTATGGTTCTAGAGGTTTCAGCCTCTAACACTTGTTTCTGGTTCCCCAATGAAACAAAACATCATGCCAAGACACTCATGGTGGAGAAAGGAGCTTGTATTTCAAGCCTGTGAAGCTGACTCTGTCATGAATCAAACTGTTGTTGAAATCTCAGTCTGCCTAATCCAAGAACTTCCCAAAGCCCTACCTCTGACCATTGCTCCAATGTGAACCAAGTCTTAGCTCAGGGTTTTTGCTTCAGGCTATCAATGCCAGCCCACACACTTACTTGTAAGCCATTTCCTATTGGAGGGGGGGTATCTGTTTAGTGGGTTCTTCCTAGAGACCCAGTGAAGATCAGGGCCATGGTGTTTGCTTTTCTAGTTTTCCTTTATGAGTTTCTCCTGCATTTAATGTCCTCTACTGATTGCCTTTCTCCACTACTAAGTCTCATGTATCCATCTTTTCCTCCATCTACCAGATACTATCTGAAGGAAGTAGTCTAGGTGCCTACCTGTGGCCTATCTGTGATTTTCCCTGCCATGTGCCTTCCTTCCTGAAGAAGACCATACCTTTTTTTATGTCAACACCAACAAAATCACTCTGGGTGTAATGCATTCCCTTACATTTGTCAAGTGCCACCCATGCCTCACATGTGTAAACCAATAGGACACAGGCTTTAGGACAGCAAGGATTTGACTAACCTCATTGACATACAGTGGACTAGACCATTTCTAAATCTCAGTACTTTACTTTCTTAACATATGGGCCTGAGTCTCATAAAAATCCTGTGTAATGCTTAGGAGAATGAAATACATTGCAAAACATTGCATTCATCAACTGTCTGTCATCTTACCAGTCCAGATCATGTAATAAATGTGTTCGTTTGCATCAGCAGAGAAGTGAAACTGCCCCTAGGCAATTACGTTACTTACAGCTCCTTGTTTGACAAAATTTGGCTAGAGACACTCACATTGTAGAATTGAAGAGAGAATGAGGCATGTGAAAAACGGAGCTACAGCATGACCCTCTTTGTTTAGCTTCTGAAAAGGAAAATTCAGCAGCTCTACCCAGAGGAGATCAGTAGTGGGAGAGAGTGGAGGAATAAACATTCCCAGGGTTCTGTGAGGAGCCGGGTGAGGGATGAAGGTGGGAGGAGACTGGGGTAAAGGTAGTGAGAGCGTAATCTGAGTTCTGGGTTTAGATAATCAAGTGAAGTGACGTTTGTTGTTGTTTCTCAGGAAAGGTCTATACTGGAGAAATCTACTAAGAACTCATTAGCAAATTATCAGTTATTAAAATATTTTTTAAAATAATGTCCCTCAGATAAAGTATAGATTGTAGAAAATACCTGATGATCATCCAAGTTTTGAAGAAGGCATTAAAAAAAAAAAAAAAAAGGAAGAAGACACATGGAAATGGGCTGCATTCCGAGAACTAGGAGGTGGCTCTAAGGGATGGAGAAGGGGACCATATACCAACATGGAAAGAGAAAAAAATCTATGAAGAAAAGATGGGCAGTGCGGGGAATGAACAAACTCAGGGAAGTAACATTTGGGAGCTTCAGAGTCAGGATGGGAGATTATTATGGGTGGAGAGATTTGTCGATGATAAACCAAAGAAAGAGGTGAAAAAGGTTTGGAAGCCATGGTGGCGGAGGGAGCCCATCCTTTAAAGGAAGGAAAGCATAACCATGGAGGAGACGTTGGCCTTCTTCTTGAGGAAGCTCTCTCCCTTGGCAGCTGGAGGACACACCAGCAAGTCAGTGTTGTCAGGATAGAGAAGCTGAGGTTGAGCCATTTTTACAATTCTGGCCTTGGGGTTTTGCCTGAAAGTAAAGATGTCAACATGGAGCCCGAGGCTCTGCTTTCCCATTTCATATCTATGCAAAGTTTAGGTCAAGCAGGGTAGCACCAATTCTAGAACAAAAGAGAATGACAAGTGACTGTCGTGCATAAAGGTGGAAATGCCAGAGAGTGATCGATGGAGATGCAAATGCAGAAATTGGTTCCAGCAGACACTGCTGTGGACATTACAGGACACCACTGCACTCTGTAGGGGTCCCTGGAGAAAGGAGAGCCTGGAGAAAGGACTTCTCCTCCAGCACCAGGCATTGTCTTCTGCTTTTACTCTGTGGAGTTAGGTCCCTGCGCTCCCTTGAGGCCACAGTCAGTACAGAATACTCAATAGAGTCTGCCTTTAATACTTCGCAGGACTTAACCAAAACTAGACTTGAGTTAACCCTTCCTTGAGAGTTAGTTAGCTTATTTATTCCAGCCTTCTTAATAGCCATTCTCATTTTCTCTGAGTTTGGTCAAACATCAGCTATTAGTAACCACATTCAAAAACCGGGGGAGTGCAAGAGAAAGAGAAGAAAATAGCAGAGGAAGAGTAGGAATACAGGGCAGACAGCACTTGAGCAGAACCTTCGGAACCAAAGCTACTCAGCCGGGAAAGGAATGCTCTCCTTGAGTCTGCTCATTATCACTTGAGTTGATGGTAGCATCAGAGTTCAAGCCAAGGCCGTGGAGAGACTGTAACTAAATGTGCTCTTCTTCCCCATTCTTCAGTAAAAATTACCTCCAAAGGGAGGCATCTGAATTCTGTAGAGAGAAAAATAACACATGAAAGACTTAGTGAGATTCTAGCCTCTACGCAGTTTGTGAAAATGAACTCTAAGACTACAGAATGTTACTTCTTATTAGAAACACCTGCAGCTGGATCGTCTGAGGAGGGTTACGGCAAAGAGCTGGTTACAGGGCTACCTCATGAATACTTGGTCTTGTTCAGAGTGCATTTCTTGTCATGGCCCACTCAATTTTCTCTTCTTGAGAAAATTCCCCCAGATGCCATCAATAGATGAAATGGTTTGAAAATTTTCAGAGGAAATTATACCACTTCCTTTTTTTTTTTTTTTTTTAAATCAACTCTCCTTTTTTTCCTCCCCCTGACCATCTATATATTCCTAGTTCCAACAAACCCATCTTCATCATTTTCACATCCTCTGTGCTGAGAGAAAACTTCTGAAAAGTCAGAAAAACACCAACCACATGCACAATTTAGCCCTCTACACACAGAGCTGTGCACAAAAGAATCTCCCCTCCACGGACAAAAACACGCGCAAACATGAACACCAGACTCCTGCAGCAGGAAGTAAAAGCTCCTGACTGACGACTGAACTTCTGTGACAAATTTCCCAAACTGGGCCCAAAATAGCCCTTTTGCACATAAAACGCCACTTCAATATAAAAACCCTTGCCATCTGGTTATTGTCAGGTCTTGCAAGTGCATAAAGAAAGCTGTTTTTATACTTTGATTTATTTTTCTTTCACCAAATATGCTGGGTTTCTTCCCCACTGTGTGTATTGTGTCTAGAAAACACATATTTAGCCCTCCTGGCCCAGATAATCTTAGAACTACACAAAGACTCTTCTGTTGGTTTCCACCCATCCCCTCACAAATAGGACAAGTAGCCTTCACTATTTTAAATGATAGGGTCTCAAATTTTGACAGTGTGTGATTCTAAACTTGTTGTTCTTATGCACATCAAGGCTGCAGTGGCCATACCCAGCTTCAGTTTGCATTCTGATATGGAACTTTGACACCTTAGGAAACTCAATCAACAGTTCCTGCATGGACTGCCACCCAGGACAGTGCCCAGTGACCTTGTCTAGAGATGTTCCTGATAAAAAATCTAACTGCCAGCATTCCAAGTCCCTGAATGCAGAGGCATCACTGAGAACTTCTGCACACAATCCTAGCACAGCTGCTCTTGTTTCCCTAATAATGAGAATAGCAGAAACACATCTGTTTCCATGCTTTGCTGTTGACAGCTCACCAAAAAGTATGCATCCAATAGTTTTACCCAAATAGACACAGACATGTTGGGTCCAAAGCACAGAGATGCTATATGATGGTTTGGTTTTAAGTTTGTGCAAGAAATTCAAGTTTTATATTTGATGTCATGCCTAAATCAAATCCTCTCTGCCTCTGACAGTGTTCTGAATGAGGTCCCATGGTGTCTCCTGGAATGTCACTGCAGTCTATTGAAGTTCGTGATTTTTATAATGCCAGCAGTGAGGTAATTAATTAATAATGCATGCTTTCAGGTAGTTAATAAATAATAATGAATTATATTAATAGCTCAGTCTTCAAAGCATAAAAAAGTGAAGAAGCATACATATGTGTCACTGCGTATATGAGGTCACATATATGAGCAAAGAGCTGTTTCTGTTTTTGTTATTCCTCTGCATATTTGATTAAGTTTTTATTTCTTTTTCTTTTTGAATAAAGTCAGGTTTAAAGATGTTATTTCTTATTTTAATTGACCTATATCATCTATACTTGCATATGAAATAGAGTATTCCAGTTTGATACACATAGTCAGTGTATAAAAATCAAATAATGGGAATTGGAATTTCTAGTTTCTCAGATATTGTCAATTCTGTATGTGAGGAACCTTTAAACCTCTCCTTTTGATAATAATTTGTATTTTGGTTTCATCTATGAAAGATTTTTGTCTGGGATGACAGAATGTACACTATGATTTCCATCATTTGTCAGAGTGAGGGAAAGCGTGGAGTTACATAGCATAGGAAATTCTGTAGACTTCAAAGAAAGGATGTTTTCAAACATGTCTTTTCAGGACTCCCAGTGGGGATAGCAGGTGAATGTGAGGTGAGTGATCAATCAGAGAGCTTGGGGAGAGGTTTGGGAGGAGAACAAAAGACATGGAGAAGGTGACTGGCTTTCCTCTTGGAGTTTGTTTCAACCATACCAAATAGACATTTAAAATAAATCATCACACACTGTTTAATAATGATTATGTTATTATTAGCAGTATTTAAAATTAGGAGAATAAACATGTTTGAAGTCCACCCATCTATGCTATTAAACTGCTATTAGTCTTATAATGGAATCTCCTGGGTAATCTCCTCTGCCTTGTTACTGCTTCTTGGATCCTTCTTGGGCAGCAGTTAAATGATCATCAAGATGGAAAAAGGCCACGATCTTTGGTATCATTTAGGAGAAATAAATAACTTCCAGGAATCTCACCATTGCCCACAAGTGACCCAGGAACTCAGACAGTAGATACAGCGTTCAAACAGAAGCAGAGGGTTGGAAAGAGTCCAGCTGGTTTTCTGTTTTCACTAGAGTATGTTGAAGTAAACACTGCTGGTTGGATCTAAAAAGTCCCCCAAAGACCATGTGTTGATTTCATATTGAACCCATGGGGCCCCTTGGAGGTTTTACACTCTTTAGGACATTGGCCCTACTGGGAGGTCATGTTATCATTGGCAACATGGCATTGAAGAGCATAGAGAGACTCTGGTCCTTCTTGTTCTCTTTGCTTTTCAGCTACCTTGACATGAAGCTTCCCTCATCACACTCCCTATCAAACACTGCCTAATCACAGACCCCAATCAATGGGCACGCTTGAAGCCATGAGCTGAAATGAATCTTCCCTCTTGGTAAGCTCTGGCAGTTTGTTACAATAATAGAAACCTAACTAGCACAGACACCTTCAATTAATATGAAGAGCCAATTAACATGAAAAGATGTAGTACTCTCATATTATTGAACAGAGTTTTATGTTAATGAAAGAATAATTATGATGTTAAAAAATACTTTCAAGAAAAATTGAAGAAATTTTTGTTTTCTGGCACATGCCTTAGTCTTCTATTTACCAAGTCAACCATACTCTCTGGCCAACTTAAATTCTTTATCCCACATACATGTATTGGAAAATGTTGAGATTCTTTTGATGATGGTCATGTGTTAGCTAGTCATTACTGGCATTTAATACATCATTTCCTTAGTACAAAACAGCTAAATGACCATGCCAAGTAAAAATTTACATGTTCTTCTATACCTTCAATAAAATTCCTGGGTGATATCATTTTTGCCCTGCAGATGCTTAAAATCTAAGTGTTTTTTAAAAAAAAAATCCCAATTTTGCCTAAAATAGAAAGAATTATGCAAAAATAAGAGGGAGTAAAGCTGCCAACTTCCCCATTAATCAAGTAAATGTGTAAGACAGCAGTAGTTCATTCTAAATTTCTTGACCTTAGGAAAATGAGTGCACTGCTGCAGAAAAGAGAAGAATAACAATGAAAGCAAAGAAGAGAAAGTTAAGCAATTTTCTCCTTAAGCTTTTGGTGAATTTTCTAGCTTGCTTCATTCTCTTCAGTTTGGTCTCAGGCTTTTGTTTGATGAGGAAGCAGGAGCAAAGGAGGAGGAGGAGGTTCTGTGTACGACGCCACCTCCTATAGCTTCTTCCTACAGTCTTGTTCACATCAAGCAAGAGTTCAAGACTATCCTCTCAAGGATTATCTCTGTGATGACAAACTAGAAGACAAGGCACCTCAGAAGGGATCCAAACTAAGAAATAAGGGGCCTGAGTTCTTACCCAAATTCCTTTGTTACTTAGGAATTCATCTGGGCCAAGTCCATTAAACCATCTTGCCGATCTTACCACAAAGTATGTACTTAGTGTCAAATTCTTTTTTTGAGTCTTAGGTGTGGGCTTGACTCCATGACTGATTTTAACTCACCAGTGAGATAAGTGTCTTAGTTGGGGTTTCTATTGCTGTGAAGAGATGCGATGACCATAGCAACTCTTATAAAGGAAAACATTTAGTTAGGCCTACCTTATAGTTCACAGGTTTATTTCATTATCATCATGGAGGATGGTATACAGGCAGGCATGATGCTAGAGAAGGAGCTAAGAGTTCTATATCTTGATCTGCAGACAACAGGAAGTCTCCCTGAGTGTGACTTGAATATTATTATATCTCAAAACCCACCTCCCCAGTGACACACTTCCTCCAAAAAGGCCACACACCTACTCCAACAAGGCCATATCTCCTAATAATGTGACTCTCTATAGGCCAAGAATTCAAACACATAAGTCTATGAGGGTTATACCTATTCAAATCACCACAGTTACCTTATAACAACATTGAAAATAGAGGATGTTTTGAACAGGACATGTGTTCTATATTATTACTGTTAGCAAACCTGCCAAAACTTAATTCTAAGTTTAAAACTACAAGCCACAAATGAATTTTTCATTTACTTAGTCATATAGAGTCTAGATATGCACAATTAAAAGATTTCTAAAACTGGGGAAGAAAAAAAGATTTCTAAGTGGCCTCAGGAAATAAGAAGTAATAAAATCAGATGGGTTCTGCCAAATACAGATACACTGGAAACCTCACTTTGCCCCCAGCTGAGCTGGTCCTTCTTCCAGCTCTCACTGAGTCCTTTTTATCTAATCAATGTATTTGTTGATGTAAACATGGGTGTGGGAACAAAGTTGTCAGTAGCAATTTTATGCTTCTTGTTTTATTTAACCTATCTCAGAGCGCTGCCCTGTAGGCTAAGAGCCTCTTGTTCTTGCCAGGAACTCCTCTTGGTGTCAAGAGCTTTTCCCTTTGAAGTGTTCATGGGACCTTGCATCTTTACAGGACTAGATAGTTCTTAGACATCTGCTGTAATGTCACCTTCCCCAAGAGCCTTCTGTAATCACAGTCCCTACAAGCACAGAGTAATGGTTCTCATTACTACTGACCACATCGTCTCAGAATAAGTGCCCCCCACCATGATCTCCTTTGTTTGCCTAGTAGATGCATAGATGAAAATAGAATCATTCTAATTCCTCTCTTTCCCCTATCCCTCGCCTAATATATCAGTCACCTCTAGCTCCAAAACGTATTCAGTAAATGTTCATTGGCCTCCGTCTCTACTGCTAGCCACTGTGCTTTCTGGTCACAATCATCTCCGCATTGAATAGCTATGCTATCCCTTCAATTAGAATGCATGCCTCCATTGCCACATGCTGTGGTTTGTACATGGCTGGTCTATCCAACATCCATGATGTGGTTTTGTCCCCATTGTGAGCAATAAGGAGGAAGGAAACATAATTTGCTGATGGCATCTAGAGTTGGAGCCTTTGGTAGGTGATAGGAATTGATAACGTCATAAGATAAAGACCATGACTGATTGCAGATAACTTAAAGAGATGTACAAGCTGAGGACATGTATGTGCACACACACACAAGTTCCCTGTCTCTTAATCTCACTATGTAATGAATGACTGCTTCATGACCCTACAAGGAAGAAGGCCATTATCATATATATGCCTTTAATCTAAGAACTCCAGAGCCATGAACCAAAACAATGAATAAAAATTCAAAAAGTTATTCTTTGTGGTTACATTACTGGTAACTTAACAAGAACTAATTCACTACATATTCTTTTTTTTTTTTGGTAGCCTTAATAATATTTCTTAGAGATATGTCAGATTTAGTATATACCTACTCAAAATCTTCTAGTGGTTTCCCAACTCTTAGAAGAAGAGTCAACCTTTTGATATTGGCCTGCAAGAGCGTCCCCTTTAATGTCACTTCCATTCTCTCTCCTCACTCTGCCCTTCCACCCATCCATATGATTCTTCTTTCCCAGGAGTGCTCAGTTGTTGACTTATCTTGACCATGTCTCCCTGGCCTTTTGATGACTCATTCTTTCTCATTATGAAACTCGAATGTCAAATGCCACCTGCTTAGCCCTTCCCTTTTAGACTAGCCTCTCTCCCATCACTATCAGATAGTATTACCTTTTGGTATTTCGTCTGTAGCATTGTCAATAATTTAAATTATCTTTTTCTTTTGCTTGCTTATGTTTCCTATTTCTTCTGGTAATAAAAGTGGATATATACTTTATGTAATTCATTGTGTCTTATATATACTTAGGGAAGAGCCTATCAAAATACTAAATGTTCTACATAAATATTACCACTGCCTGTCTTCTTCACAAAAATGTATCTTCCATAAAGAACATATCTTGCATTATCTTGGTACCACATATACTGCTGTATCAGTATCACTCATCCCAGTGCTTAATGGGTAACCAATCATGAATGATTTTTTGAGATATATACTGAGTTCAAGATAAATAAATGACCCCAGTTTAACGAAGAAAATCATTGTATTTCTAGGCCACAGTCAATACTTTTTATAATTGGTATTGTGAGAACAACAATGAGAAACTGTGTAATTGTTCAGTCTGTTTGAAGGGAATGTAATGAAGGATTTTCTATGAAAGTTGTAATTGTGACAGTAATTTAAGACTCTGACTTCAGAACAAAATATTTAGTCCTTTGTCTGTAATTGAGATCATTGTCTACTGATGGCTCCCAGCTGAGTCCCTCCACCCAGGACTGTAAGAATCACCCTTGCTGCCCAAGGGAACAACCTCTCCCAAGGAAACTGTGAACACATAGAGTGACAGTTGGACACTGAAGAAAAAGTCAGAAATGCCCTGCTTCCATGTGGAATTGCCTGAACACTGCGTCATATGTCTGAAGAGACTTCTCTCTGGAGATGTTGTTCTTGCCTTTAAATGTCAGGAAAGCCTATTCCTTGGAAAGTTATCTAAGAGAGTTGGCTCTAGGAATCAGTTGTGGAAAGTGAAACGTTGTATTTGAATTTACTCTGTGATGATCGGGTGTAGTTTAGAAAGTCCCTGATAGGAAATCACAGTGTACGATAGTTAAAACATTCACCAGTGACTACTGGGATGGGATTCAACTGGAAGAATAGGCTAATAATGGGAATGTTGTGGGTATTTCAGAGCTTTAGAAAAAGCTATAAACGTAAAGACTATGGGATTGAGTGAGTGTCGCTAGAAGTTACTGTGATGTTTGGGAAAGCCAATCATTGTAGAGGGTGATTGATTACTAATTTAAGTGAACTCCTAAGCCATTGGCTGCAGATGAAAAGACTCATTCCTGTAGTCAGAGAACAAAAGGCTGGAGAAGGGGTGTAAGTTTTACACAAGGTGTTTGAAAACAGTGTGTGTTCTCCACCCTGTCCTATAAACAATCTGGGAATAGGACACTGGAGCTGATAATAGAACATGTGGGTCAACATACTTGAACATTTTCTATTTCCAGACTCCTTTAAGCCCTGGGCACCTGCAGGAGAAAACCGTCATTTGTTGAAGATGAGTGCTTAAAAATGTAGTCTCTGGCTCACTTAGAGCACAGCAAACTCACTTTATCTTTAATTTTTATTTATTTATTTATTATTATTATTGTTGTTGTTGTTTGAGAGAGGGTTTCTCTATGTAGTTTTGGTGCCTGTCCTGGATCTCGATCTGTAGACCAGGCTGAACTTGAACTCACAGAGATCTGCCTGCCTCTGCCTCCTGAGTGCTGGGATTAAAGGCATGTGCCGCCGTCACCCAGCTTGCAAACTCACTTTCTTAAAGCACGCCGTTTAGGGAATATTTAAGCACAGGAACAAAAAGATGTCACACTCAAAATACCCGTAGGCAAATTTTCATCTCAGAACCTGTTTCCAAACTATATTAGTCACTTTTCTTGTTTCTTGACAAAATGTTTGACAAAAGAATTCAAGGACTGGGGGGTCTATTTTGATTTGTAGTTCAGAGGGACCACGGCAGCCACATGGAGAAAAAGACATTAGTACTCAGCAGCTGTGGAAGTTCATAGCAGGTGGCTTATCACATGGCAACAATCAGAAAATAGAAACCTGACTAGAAATGGGACAAGGCTGTAACCCTCATGCCTTGCCGTGTATCCCAAAGGGTCCACATCCTTCCAAAATAGAGCCGCATTGGCTGGGGACCAAGTGTTCAAACACATGGGCCTGTAGGGAACACCCAAAGAATCAATTAAAAAAAAAACCTATGTTTAAAAAGAAGAAAGAGAGCCGGGCGGTGGTGGCGCATGCCTTTAATCCCAGCACTTGGGAGGCAGAGGCAGGCGGAAGCGGATCTTTGTGAGTTTGAGGCCAGCTTGGTCTACCAAGTGAGAGATGATCCAGGAAAGGCGCAAAGCTACGCAGAGAAACCCTGTCTCAAAAAAAAAAAAAAAAAAAAAAAAAGGAGAAGAAGAAAGAGAAAAAGAAAAAAGAGGTCTCTTAAAAAATAAAATTTTGATAGACAGAATTATTAATTTCAAAGATGTCTATATCTTAGTATGGCAGGCACTTGCCACCAAGCCTTAACAACCTGAGCTCAGTCCCCATGGTCCACATGGTAAGGTGGCCTTTGACTGCCACACTGGTACAATGTTATGCATGCATCCCACTCCTACAGACAGATAAATGTAAAAGAAAAAATACACACATTAAAGTTTGAGCATTTTTATGGGTTCCAAAGATTTTAATAATTCACCACATAAGTGGGTCACTGATCAACCAGGGTTACAGGACAAGGACTTGGAAAAGCCTTGTTTCTCCTGACAGCCCCAAGCAGGTGCAGAATCGGAGTTTATAAGCACAAAAATCACAAACATCTGTTTGGTCATTTTTTTAAATTTTAAAATCACAAAGAAGTATAAACATGCACACACGGTTTAAATGTATTAAAGCTATGTTTTATTTGTCTGTAAAATGTTCTTAGTAAGAACAAATCATTTCTCTAAATGTCAGGTACACTATTTATGCAGTTCTATATAAAGAGCAAACCACTGCCTTCTCCAAGGCCAGATGTAATAGTTACAGAAGAGAATCTATTTGTTTCTTGAAGTCCGTTCCCTGGACTAAGTCCATTCTGATAATGATGTGATAAAGAAGCTATCAAACAGTCTATTGCTGTTATCATTCCACACAGACATAAAGAGATGAATTATTATTAATCTGCAGTTTATCTACATAAATACAAAAGTATCCTTAAGCATAAATGTAAGTATTTAAAGGAGTATGTTGAAATAGATTTTTGTTCGTTTGTTTTTTTTGAGACAGGGTTTCTCTGTGTAGCTTTGCGCCTTTCCTGGAACTCACTTGGTAGCCCAGGCTGGCCTCGAACTCACATTGATCTGTCTGGCTCTGCCTCCTGAGTGCTAGGATTAAAGGCATGCACTACTACTGCCTGGCTGAAATAGATTTTTTAAAAAGGAAGACATTAGTCAACCATGGAAGGGCCAAATATGCTAGTGCACACCTGTCATCTTGACACTTGGGAAGTGGATGCAAGAGGGTCAAGAGTTCAAGGCCATCCTAGGCTACACAGCAAGTTTGAAGCCAGCCTGAGCTACATGTGAATGCATCTCAAAATAAATAAATAGCAATAAAATGATTCTAAAATTATAAGCTCCAATTTCAGTACCCAGATGAGTAAAACTTTTAAAGAGTGCATTTCCAAAACCCTGCAGGAGGGCAGCTGCTTGGTTTTCATTAGTGGTTTTTAAATAAGTATTCAGGGAAACGAGGTGTGGTGTTTCTTTATTCTAGATGAACCCCATTTACAGTCTAATATTCTAATTCACATTGTATCTACTGTTATGTATTCAAAGTCCTTGGATTCAGTGATACGGATAGCAGGTAGACAGTTAAAGCTTTAATATGCGACTAAGAGGAAAATAAAAATCACTAGTGCTGCATGGACTTCTGTTTTTAGTTTACTGATCTCTGAACAGTCTTGGTGCCACTGCTGTAGTTCCTGCTGATTTTGCAGAGGGAGAAATTAAGATCAGAAGATTTAAGTACCTTCTTCAAATATCATGTCAGTGGCAGCATTGAAACATAGGACACAGACATGTCCAGTCATCTCTCAATAGTCAGTAAAATAACTTTCTTGAAGAATATAAATATCATTACTTTCCATCTACAATTATGTACATTTTTCTAGACATGATTATTGTCCTCATTAGGGTTACTATAGATGTGATGAAACACCATGACCAAAAGCAAGTTGGGGAGGAAAGGGTGTATTTGGCTTATACTTCCAGATCACAGTTCATTATTGGGGGAAGTTAGAACAGGAACTCAAGCAGGGCTGGAACCTGGAGGCAGGAGCTGATATAGAAGCCATGGAAGGGTGCTGTTTACCAGCTGGCTCACCATGACTTGCTAAGCCTGCCATCTTATAGAACTCAGGAATGGTACCACCTATAATGGACTGGGCTCTCCTGCATCTATCACTGTAGCTAGAGTTTTCCTGCTTGGCCCACAGTCAGGACAATTCTCTCTCACCCGCCAGTCCCACAGCCACTTAGACTCAAATGAGTAAACACACAGAGACTTATATTGCTTACAAAGTGTATGGCCACAGCAGGCTTCTTATTATCTAGTTCTTATTTCTTAAATTAACCCATATCTATTCATCTATAAGCTTATAGCTTGGCATGGCGGTGGCTGGCAGCATCTCTCTGACTCAGCCTTCCACTTCCCAGAATTCTCCTCTCTTCTTGTCCTGTCTATACTTCCTGCCTGGCTACTGGCCAATCAGTGTTTTATTTACACAGAGTGATATCCACAGCATATCATTGATTAAGAAAATGCCTTATTACCAGATCTTAGGAAGGCATTCTCTCAATTGAGGGTCTCTCCTTTTGGATGATTCTAGCTTATGTCAAGTTGACATAAAACTAGCCAGGACAATTATTAAACAAATTCTCTTGCTGGATGGCTTTTATGAATATAAAAACAAACTACATAAATTACACACAAATCCACACATACACACACACACACACACACACACACACACACAGGTAACAATATTGGCATCTTCAGAGAGCAAAAATTCTTAGCTGGGTTTCAAGTGGTTCAGAAACACCATTAACTGAAGTTCTGCACTCTTTCTAGTATCTCTTGGCAGCCTATTAGAAAGGCAAGTAGCCAAGCATGTAATTGAGTCAGTGATGATGCCTGATTTTTGTTGTTAATGGAACTCATGGTAAAGATAAGCATATTGGTTTGGAGGCTGTGTAAACTGGGTCTCTGAGATAAGCAATTTGCCTAACCGGAAAGAAGACGAACTGTTTCTCCAGGCATCTGACGCTCGCTCTTCCAGACCTGGAGTGAAGGGTGTTTTCTTTGCGATTGGGAAGATTTATATTAGGTAGATGGCTTCTTAAGTAAAATAAAGGGATGGAAATGGAATCCCTAGGGACCCTAAATCTTCATTATAGCACTCTTGTTTTCTGAATATGAACATTTGCATTATTGTGTGCACAGTAACTTTGAGCCATGGACACCTGTTTCAAACAGGAGTTTTTGATTAAAGTTAAAACACAGGGGTCTACAGTAGAGAGACAAACATCATACAGAGGCAAAGATAGTGGGGGGGGCCACAGGGATTGTATGAGCTCTGATTTTTCTCTTCCTGGATTATGACATTACTTATTCAATTTTCAGAAATAAAGGGTTTTAATGGTAGGAGCTGGAACTCTTCTAAGACATGGGACATTTCGGCAGTTTTGGTCTACAATCAATCAGCTCATTTTGAGCAAAGAAGGTTCTCCATCCTGGAAGTGCAGCTGCCTTTTCAGTTCTAAGATCTTAGAGGTTAAAGGGAAGCCTCAATGAAAAATTCTTTGGGAAATTATACCATTAACTCCGCACCATCAGTCAGTTTCCAACCTGCAGGTTCATCCTCTACAAGAGAAGCCAATTCCTTTAATGAAACCTCTTCTAGACAACTGTGTAGTCATGTTCCATGTATTTCTTTGGAGAACTTCATCTTTTTTTTTTTTCTTTTTGTTTTTCAAGACATGGTTTCTCTGTAGCTTTGGAGCCTGTCCTGGACTAGCTCTGTAGAGCAGGCTGGCCTCTAACTCACAGAGATCCACCTGCCTCTGCCTCCCGAGTGTTGGGATTACAGGCGTGTGCCACCACCACCCAGCTGAGAACATCATCTTATAATACTTTCCCAAAAAAACCTTTTTGAGTGGACAAAAAAAGTTCCGATGTTTGCAGTTATTGTCAATGTTTGTCACAAAACAGCAACTGCCATAAGTTAAAACCCTCTTATTCACCTATTGTCTCTACCATAACAATGCTTTTTATTTGTATATCTTAATTTCCCATGGACTGCCCTCTCTTCTGACATGTTTTGTGATTGATTGGTTATACTGAGAAGTCAACAGTCAAAACCTAAACCATGGTCTCTTAAATTTCTTTAATTCCTACTAGGAAAATATTCTTACTTAGAGAGGGCAGGGAATATGTCCCTTTTAAAGCTACTATTTGTCAAAAATGAGAGTATCCAAAGAAGCTTTCTATGGTCTGTCAGCAGCTAGTCACTTGAAAAGGAAAGAAAAGAGCCAGGCAGAGGTAAAGGGGAGAGGTGAAGAAAGGGGAAAAGTTCATGCCGTTTCTTAAAACAGATGACTACCTAACGCGGGGGGAATGGCAGAAAGAACACTTGGGGTATTCTATGGCTTTTAGGAGTTAGAGCAGCCTTGGAAGAGGAAAACAAAGTTAGTAACAATGGAAGTTGCTCACAGAGTTCAAATCGTTGACTATAAAGTCGGGTGAGGGGGATGTGGGAGGAGTAGCAGGGAGAGGCGGGAGCAGAAATGATTGATGCAAGTATAGTGCTCAAGTACAAAACTCTAAAAATAAGAAGAAAGAAAAAAGAAAATACAGGAGAGCTAATGCTCCTGTCCAGTTCACAACATCAAGCTTGTTACTTGTTTACATTTCAAAACACACTGACAGAAAGTTCTCAGGATCTGGGATGCTGAAGAACCAATATCAGGAACATAATTATTAGCACCATCTGAATGGACCATGGCCTCTCAGACATGGTGGTAACGTAAATTCAACCTGACTCTGTTTCCCTTACACTGCTATGAAAATCAAACAGGGATCTATTAAGGATCAAAATTTCAGGGAGAAAGAGATAAAAAAATTTCTACTAGAACTATAAGAGAATGCCAGGCAGTGGTGGCGCATGCCTTTAATCCCGGCACTTGGGAGGCAGAGGCAGGTGCATCTCTGTGAGTTCGAGGCCAGCCTGGTCTACAGAGTGAGTTCCAAGGATACACAGTGAAACCTTGTCTCAATTTTTTCTTTTTTTAAAAAAAGAAGAAATGTAAGAGAATAAAGAGAACTTTTACTTTTACTCCAAAGAGACTTGATAATACATTTTCTTTGAAAGGCTGTTGATGTTATAGTCTGTATGAAATGCTCCTCCAAACACCCTCATTTAAAGTCTTGGTCCCCAGACTGGCACTATTGGAAGATGTAGAACCTTAAAGTGATGTCCTTTGGTACTGGGGACATGTTCTTGACAGATGCAGTGGAATACTATCCTTCCTCCTTCCACGTTTGAAGGATTCACTCCACCAAGTGCTGCTATCATTATGTCCTTCTTTCCCACAGGCCCAAAAGCAGCAAGGCCAGCTGCACAGGGACAAAACTGCCAGAACTATGAGCCCAAATAAGCCTTATTGTTTTAGGTATTTTGTTACAGTAACAGAAAATTCACTAACAGATATAGTAATTGAATCCCCCCCCCCCCCCCCGAGACAGAGTTTCTCAGTGTAGTTTTGGTGCCTGTTCTGGCTCTCACTCGGTAGACCAGGCTGACCTTGAACTCACAGAGATCCACCTGCCTCTGCCTCCTGAGTGCTGGGATTAAAGGCACGTGCCACCATTACCCAGCTAGTATCTGAATTTTTATGTTTAACCCAGTGATTCATGAGGAATCAGATGAAAACCTAGACCTGGATTCAAGTTCATGTACACCAAGTTCTCCTTTCCATGGGTCTTAGAACATTGCCTAGCTTTTGATGTTCAAGCTTCTGTCACTCTACTTGTCATTGTTTTGGTTAATCTTCTCTGAAAGTCCTCTAACAGTTTTTCAGATGACTAACTGCAAATGCTCAGAAAAATAGGATTGTACAAATAAATATAGCAGAAAAATTAAAAAACCAAAGCCCAATACTAAGTTATTGTTGCCAAAAGAGGGGGAAAACAGCAAAATTCCAGCTATTACTGTAAATTTAATTAGACTGTTTTTAAAGCATTCCGTAATTATCATCAGCTCTCATAATTTATACCATCCATACAAGGATTACCAGAGAATAGACTCTAAAGTCAGGCTGGAATTCCAGTAGATGAAACACAGACCAAGACCTCCAAATGTTGCTAGATTGTTTGAATATACACATGAGGAAATATGTCAGTTATCACTAGCTTTTAAGGTACACCTTACCCAACTTGTTTAATGAATTCAAGCATCTGGAGTGGCTCCTGGACATTTGTACAGACAAAAAGGTTTCAGCAAAATCAGGGTCACCATAACCCCTTTTAATAGGCACTATGTGCTTCTTCTTTGTCTGAAAAATCTTAGCTATGCTTTCAAGATTGCTCTCTGGGAGGCTTTGTATGAAAAAACCTCCTTTCTCCTGCCTACTTCATGAGTCTGTGTATGTGATAAGCACTGGCCATTTGGAAGTGCTCTGAGGTCTTTAGAAAGAAGTACATCTGACCTCAGACACCAGTCAGCCATGTGTGGTTTTCATTTGTGAACAATCACTAAATGACTTTTGGAAATTGGGAAATCAGCAGTTTAAAAAAAAATCATCAGTTTTAAATATCCACTTTTAGGAAAAACAATCTCTCTGGTGTGCGATTCCTTTGATTTCAGTAATTAAAATTACATTTTTCTTTCACAAATATTTTTATTCTCTTGGAATAGAACTCAAATCTCTGTTTTATAGAAAACACATGAAGCTTGATTTTTACTTTGAATCAGAAGCATTTTTCAAGTTATCCCAAATATATTGTATTTCCTTACAAGGCAGCTTAAGAGACTGATGCGGAGGATAAGGCCCTTTATAACAACTAGAAGTTGACTTCCTGTGAAACTTTTCCTTTTAAGTTCCTATCGGCATTTCTATCAAAGAGTTGAGCTGCTGGGCCTTTTAATTTTAATTTAATTTAACTTTATCTTCTTTGGTGAAGAAATTTCCAAGCTTACACTTTGGATATGGTGCTACAGAGGACACACAGAAATGGGTAAACTAAAATGGGGAGGGGCGATTTACTATAAAATAAAATAATGTCATAAATGCAAAACTCTTACATCAGTAGCAACTTGGGACAGATAATAGAGTGGAAGAAGGGAGGAAGGAAGAGAGGAAGCAAAGGAGGGAGGAAGAAGGGGAAAGAAGGAAAGAAGGAAGGAAATATGCCAGAAACTCTGTATGACATGGTTGGACTCAAGTTTGGGTTACTAGATCTTTCTTGCTACTTGCTTTGAAAAGTCATGAGTCAAACAAAGGCAGCCTAATTTACTTTCAGACTTCTAAAACAGAAAAAAAGAAAAAGGAAAGACCTAGAACTCCCTTTTAAAACTAACTATGAGCCAAGTTGTGAGCTCCTAATATTCCTGTTACGTGAGCCCCTAATGTCTTATGTCAGAATGTGGCTGTTTTTGAAATCAGGGCGTTTAAACAGATGATGAAATAACAAGTAGATTATTAGTGTAAGAAATCTGGACAGACAGAGAGACAGCAGACAGTCAAACAGGAGACAGACAGTGCTAGAACACAGAAAGCATGTAGCTGTCTGCAAGCCAAGGGAAGAGACCTCCACAGACACCATAATGACCAAGCCTTGATCTTAGACTCTGGCTTGTCAGTCTGGGCTCCTAAAAAGGAAATCCAGTGACTAGTTGGCTTACAAACAAAATAAAACAGAGCATAACAGAGAACCAATTTCTCAGCTTGCGACACTGGACATCCAAAATCAGGATACTGGCTTGCACAGGTTTGTGGTAAGGACCTTCTTTCTGAGTGTCCTTACATGAATGGCCTCTTTTGGCATGTGCATGCCCACACATATACACATACAACTCTTGTATTCTCATCCTGTAATATAAGGCAATAACCATGACCTAGGGTAACTTCTAATACCTCCCAAAGAACTCATCTCCAAAAATTATGAGGCTACAGGACAGAGTTTCAGCATACAATCTCCAAGTCTGTAGTAGATTTCTAGTATAAAGAAGGGTGAGAAAATAAATTTCATTGTTTTGAGCTACCTATGCTATGGTGTTTCATTATGCTGTAGCCCTAGCACATGAATATAGTTGTAGAACATTAAGTATTGTTTTTATTTATTAGTGTTAAGTCATTAATAGTTCCCAAACAATTTAAAGAGAACAACTTTCAATTCTAAGTAGAAATATAGAAAAATTTATATATGGACTAATTTTTTTCTTGCCAAACAAAAATATTATATCCCAACTTATTTTTGTGTATTTTGACTTTAAAACACAAATAAAAACTCTGGGTTGTCACAGAAAATAGGAATTGAAAAATGTTATTTTCTTATTAATTTCTAAATGATAAATATTTTAAGGTCTGTGGGCTGTAACATCTCTATTCCAATATTAATGTAGTTGGGCTAGCAATAAGTGTCTACATTCCAGTAAAACGTAGTTGTATATAGACATAGAAATTTTAATTTCTTGTAATTTTCATATGTAATGAAATATCTTGATTTAAGAGCCAATAAGCTACATTAGGCTTCACCTCTTAAAGGTCTTAGCACCTTTTAACACCAAGCTTCTAATACATGAATCCTTAAGTTACACACTTACATTATTTCCAAACTGTAGCAAGCCCTAAGGTGAGGAAATCAACTTTCTAATATAAATATGACATGATGTGGTAGATACAAAGTACTGAAATCATGAAACAACATAAATGATACATTTGGCTAGAAATGGCCCAATTAATTATTAACTATTTATTGCCTAGTAACATCATTCTCTTATTGTCTTGGAACCAGATATAAGAGAGAAATTCTAGCCTAATATATTTTGCTCTAGGAAATTAATAGGAGCCTTTGGTGGTTATAAGTGGTAGTTATAAATGATGTATATCCGTTATCACCAGGAGAAGGAGGCTTTCTTGCTAATATGGTACCTCAAATGGCTATGTCTCAGCAGGTTCTATACTATTAACAGAAGACCTATATCACCCATCTTCAATTCTTTTACTTTTAGCTATATTAAGTTTCTGGTTACAGTACCACTTTGCAGAGCTACCACAGTGTAGCTAAAGAAAAAGAACACTTTTTTTCTTTCTTTTAGATGTTGTGTCTTTTTAGCATGATTGAAATGTTATAATCACTTAACTGTATACCATTCTTTAGGCCAGATATTTAACTTTTATTTCAGATTCAGGATATTCATTTCATACTTTTTTTAAAATCTTGTATAGACCTTCTAGCAATCTCTGGATCCTGAGAGAGAATGAAGTGTAACTAGATAAGTAAACTAAGACTTGCCAGGCAGTGGTGGCACATGCCTTTAATCCCAGCACTTAGAAGGCAGAAGCAGGTGGATCTCTCTGAATTCAAGGCCAGCCTGGTCTATAGAACAAGTTCCAGGGTAGCCAGGGCTACACAGAGAAATTCTTTCTCAAAAAACAAAATAAATAAAAAATAAATAAATAAAAACAAGACTTGTGCTCTATACTAGTTACTTTTTTTTTTCCACTGTGACAAAACTCTTAACAGCAATAATTTATAGCAAGGAAGGAAGATTTATTTTGTTCACAGTTTTAGAGAGTCAGGTCATGACTGATTGGCTCTATGATCTCTGTCAGAAAGAGCATCATAGTAGCAAGAATGTGAGACAGAGGAGAACTATGCACTCAAGCAAAATGTTGGCAGTTTACAAGAACTGACCAGAATGATAGAAACTTAAAGGCCTATCCACAGTGAGGCACTTCCTCCACCTTGTCCCACCTTCCAAAACTTCTAGAACTTTCTTAAGTGGCACCCCCAGCCAGAGATCAACTTTTCAATACAAAGTATTTTTAAAGGACACCTAATAGTCAAACTGTAACATATTGTTTCAGTCACTTCAAAATGACAGGGATGCTTTCAATAAAATGTGTACCCTGGATGTAAAACAAAAAGTAGCTGCTTGTAGTTATACTACCTAATATCTCAGCAGTGTGGTATTAGGGTTTGTATTACTTAAAGTAAATCCTTATAATAATTCAAGAAATTCTTTGAGTATTATTCTCTTTTATTTTTGAATTGAGGACATTAATATTTATAAAGGTTAAATGACTTGCCCCAAATGTCAGTGTTTTGTGACCACATATAATTGACAGAGGAGTCAATTAAATATCATTTTCCTCTAGAATAAGTAAAATATCCTTGTCCATGAGTCAGAAGTAATTTTGAGAAAAACAGACTTTAAAAATGTTCACAAGCATAATAAGCAAAGATGGAATTGGAGAAGAAGTTCCCATCTGTCATGAAAATAAGAGTCCCAGTGTCATAGTAAAAGCTTTTGAGACCATTTGTCAGATGCAGTATGAACTGGACCAAACTGAATTAGAAGCTGAGAGATTCTCACAACTCCCAAGCTTGGGATCCCTGAGCTATCTTTTGGGATCCCTTCTATCAGGAAGCTGATAGAAAAAGGACCCAGTGGTTCAACTACATGTAGTCAGGCTTGAGGTGAAGACAAATTGCAAGAATGAGAAATAGCAGGAGTTGCAATTTGGAAAGGGATCTGGGGCTGAAGGAAAAAAAAAAAAAAACATTCATGTAAATAGAGTCCTCTTTTTTTCCTCTCCAACCAATCTAATTAGCTACAGAACTAATTTACAGAACTGTAAAACCTTCTAATAACAGAACTAAGTCAAGCACATGGAGGAAATTTCCCTTAGAAGTCCCACTGAAGATGAGCTTCTCTGTAGCAACTAATAATTGCCGAGAGCTCCTTGGCCAGGCATGGTACTTTATGCCCAGTTCTCCTTTCTGTGCTGAAAGTTGGTCTGGCTGGGGCTTGTACATTTCTTTTGCATGCTGTCACACTGGTTGTGAATTCTCATGTGGAACTGCCCTGCTGTGTCCGGAAGACAGTTTCCTCATAGTCATTAGCCACCTCTGGCTCTTACACTCTTTCCACTGGTACAATGAAAACTTAAAAATACTAAAGACGAAATTGAAGAAGATACCAGAAGACAGAAAGACCTCCCATGGTTGTGGATTGGCAGAATTAATAACGTGAAAATGTCCATCCTACCAAAAGCAGACTACAGATTCAATACAATCATCATCAAAATTCCCATTATTCATAGAAACTGAAAAGAAAATATCTTAAATTTCATTTGAAAATATAAAAACCATGATAGCCAAAACAGTCCTGAACAATAAAAGAAATGCCAGAGCTATCACAACCCCATATTTCAAGTTGCACTACAGAACTACAGTAATAATAACAATAATACTAATAACAAATAAAAACAATGGTACTGGCATGAAAACAGACCCATCGATCAATAGAATAGAACTGAGGACTCACATATGAGCTCAACCTCCTATGGCCACATGATTTTTGACAAAGAAGCAAAAAATTAATCACATATGAATATATTACATACTATTCATAACAGAGAAAAGATACATCTTTAACAAATGGTTCTGGTCAAATTTGATAGTTCCATGTAGAAGAATGAAAGTCAATCCTTTCCTCTGACCCTGAGCAAAACAACTCCAAGTAGATCAAGGACTTCAATACAAAACCCAACACCTGGAATCCATTAGAGGAGAAAGTTGGCTATCCACTAGAACTCATGGGCACAGGAAAGGATTTCCAGGGAGAACACCAGTAGCACAAGTGCTGAGATCAGCCCCTTGGTTCGCATCTCAGAGACCCCCAAACTCCACTACTGCTGGCCAGGCTGAAACCCAGTGGTTAACATAGAGCTGTGTAAACAAGTACCCCTTTGTGCATCTTCTCATTGCTTTTTTCTTATTTTCTTTTTTTTTCTCCTCTTCTCTTTTTCCTGTTTCCCATGCTTCTCCCCTTTCCTTCCTTTGATTTTTCTGAGACAGGGTCTTGCTGACCTGTGTCAGGTGATCATTCTAAGTTAGCCTCCTGTGTTCTAGAATGACAGGTCTAGGGAAAAGCCTACATTTTAGGCACTAAACTTAGGATAATGCCAAAGAGATTATCAATCTTCATAATGCTGTCACCAACCCTTTAATACAAGTAGCTCCTCATGTTATGGTGATCCCCAACCATAGAATTCTTTCACTGCTACTCCATAACTATAATTTGGCTACTGTTATGAATCATAACATAAATATCTGATATGCAGGATATCTGACAAGTAATCCCCTTTGGGGTTGTGACCCACAGATTGAGAAGCATTGCTTTAAAGCCCAGCCACAAAGTCCCCTCTTAAGCTCTCTAGTTCCCATTAGCTGGTAGGGCAGCCTACTGGGTGCAGCTTTCTCATTGGCTCTCAGGTCACCCAGCAATGAGTAAACAAGTGTTTCTCTTGAAGTGTTACCTGTTCTTCCTCCCCTGATTGACACCCAGACCTAACTGTCCTAGCGAGGGCTCTTCTATGGAGTGGATATTTTAACAGGAAGAAATTGGCACAGGTCAGACAAAAGTCACAGTGAATCTGTTCACCTAAACTATTTTCTATGACACAGACTCCTGGACACAGGCTAGGGGTTGGGCATTAGGCCATTTGTCAGGACAAAGAAGCATCATTTGAAAGCCCAGTGCAAACACTCCTGACCCCCTTCCTTGGAGCAGGGCAGGGCTGGGGTTTATAGTTTCTTTCCACGAAAAGACCTTGAGACCAAACTGTAGGAAAACCACAGCAGTCCAACAATGTCTAGTGACGACTTCGGAATCATAGAAGCAATGGGATAAAGTGAATGCCAAAAAGTATAGCAGATGACTTTTCAATACCAATAGACAAAAACATTTTTAGAAATTACCACTCATAATTCATTTCAAATTGTTGTGTTGATTATTATTTCTTTTTTAAAAGCCTAATGTGTGTGCCAGTGCCCTCAAAGGCCAGAAGAATAAGTCAGAACCCTGGAGCTGAAGTAACAGGCAGTTGTGAGATGCCCCACATGAGTGCTTGGAGGTGAACTCAGGTCCCCTTGAAGAGCAACAAGTTCCCTTAACCACTGAGCTATCTCTCTGATACCCTAATTTTTAATTCTTAATGGAGAACATGCATAAAGCAAAAATCAAATATTAAAGCAATGAGTTAATAAACTGAGCCTAAAATTTCTGAAATATAAAGTTGAAATTGGGGAGGGAAGGCTAATAGAAACAGGAAACAATATTTTTTGGTTTCAAAGTATATTAACAGAGATTATTTTACCTATGAAGTCATAGAAAACAATACACATCAGCCAAGTATGTTATTTAAAAGTATATTGCACAACACAAAGGAAACAAAAAATTTTATAGTGTGACTAAAATGACTTTTTAAGCATAATAATAAATATCAGCACAAAAAGGGGTTGGCAAATATCATGTCTAGTATAAGATTTTAAAAAGAATATGAAATGTTCTGTTGGCCAAACAAGCCTTTTGTTTGCTACAGTGAAAGCTTTTAAAATCTATATAAGTCTATAAATATAGTTTTAAATGTTTCAAGTAAAAGTATAGCAAACATATGTCAGACATGAAAATTTAAATTATGCTTCTGACAATATTCAACTGTAAACTAGCGACAAGGAATTGAGGATCAGAAGAACGTCATTCTTCACAAAATCCATGCATGCATGCTGCTAACAACTCTAAAACAGCCCCTAGTGTTTATGAATCAAAGAACACAATGTCAAAACGCAGAAAATGAAAACCAAAGGGAATGCAAATAACCAATAAAAGGCCAACGATAGTGGGTGGCTGTAAAAGCACCCAGTTGAGCCTGTGGGTGGGCGTGATAAGAAGACCAAACGGATCTTTATGAAGCCTCTGTTCTGAGGAAGTCATTACCAGGAGAATCCAGTTCCCTCCTGAGTAGAGTAGTTTATAGTACCTGCAGTGAGATGCCAAAGGAAAGGGGAGGAATGGGGGGTGGGGGCTTGCGGTCCTCTCAAGGCAGGCTTTCTTGCTAAGGATGGAGCCCAACCTGGGAAGAAGGAGGACAGCTCTGAGCATAGTATCCCATGGAGGGGAGAAGCAGGAGTCCCCACAATGATGATGCAGGCAGGACAAGCCAACAACAGTAGACAAGCTCCACAAACAGTGACTTAGACCAGCTAAATGTGTACGTTTTTGTTTGTTTGTTTTGTTTTTGTTGTTCAAGACAGGATTTCCCTGTGTAGTTCTGGCTGTGGTGGAACTCACTCTGAAGACCAGGCTGGCCTCAAACTCAAAGATCTACCTGCCTCTGCCTTCTGAGTGCTGGGATTAAAGGTATGCACCACCACCTCCTGGCAACACTCATTTAAAAACAAAAACAACAACAAAAAATACAATTCTGTGGTTTCTGTGTAACATTTACTTCTTTTTTTGTTTGTTTTTTTTTTGTTTGTTTTGTTTTGTTTTTTGAGACAAGGTTTCTCTGTGTAGCTTTGCACCTTTACTGGATCTCCCTCTGGTAGACCAGGCTGGCCTCCAACTCACAAAGATCTGCCTGCCTCTGCCTCCCGAGTGCTGGGATTAAAGGCGTGCGCCACAATGCGCCACCACCGCCCGGCACTGTGGAACATTTAAATATGTAGATGTATAGAGTATGTCCAACAAAAGCTCTCATTCATCCTAGACTAGCTCGGAAATTTGTTAAGAATGTTATGATCCATATGTCTATACTTTGATATGGAATTTTCAAAGGATGTTTTCTCTTTCCACGATTTTGAAGGCTTTCACTTGCCCTTCTGCCTGCCTTCCTCCCTCTTCCATCCCTCCCTCTCTTCATTCTGTGTTTGTTATTGTTGGGTTGGGTTTCTTTGTTTTGTTTTTACTGCTGGGAAACCATTTCACTGGTCTGTTTTGAGGCAGGCTCTCCCAGTGTGGCTCAGGTTTGCCTGGATCTCTCAGTTCTGTCTGAACCAGGCCCCTGAGTGCCATCATTGCATCTGTATACCACCAGACCAGGATCATGGGTTTGTTTTTGTTTTGTTTGGGGAGAGGTGTCCATTCTTTTTTGTCCTATGTAAACACACTTGTTTAGGGCCCACTTGGGATCTAATCAGTAATTCAGTTACCCATATTTCCAAAGTTATTCAGTGCCTTGATTTCAGTATTTGTAAGCAAATTTTAATTTAATTCAATTTTATGAATATACCCATATTGTGGTTTTCTTTCTTCTTCTTTTTTTTTTTTTAAACTGGAGCTGAGGACCAAACCCAGGACCTTGTGCTTGCTAGGCAAGTGCTCTACCACTGATCTAAATCCCCAACCCCTGTGGTTTTCAAGTACACTCTATGCTCTTGATTTTCCTATATTCCATAGGTGGGATTTTTCAGCGCTTAGTTCCGGTTTCAAACACCAATACGAAGTTGGTTGTCACAAACTTACATAGGAGGTTAAGAGCGGATAGCCAAACCTTGGTTTAGAGAATAATACGTAGGTCCAAAAGGATGTGAGAATGAGAAGTGGAGGCTTGTTCATCAGACCTGACTCTCACACCCAATGTGCAGAAGAAGCTGCCGGTTGGGACTTCTCCAAACCTGAAAACAAAAGCAGGAAGGAAAGAAGGATTGAAGACTTAAGGGACCCTTCGTGTCTGATGGGAAGTACAAGCCAGTAAGGACTGCTATAATCCTAGCACTCAGCAGGTGGGGCAGGAGGTTTGCCACAAGTTAAAGGCATTGTGTGTGTGTGTGTGTGTGTGTGTGTGTGTGTGTGTGTGTGTGTAATATATATGTCCCAACCTAAGATATAGTATAAGACCTTGATCAACAAAGTGGCTATCTACCCAATATCGTTGCCCCCAACATTTACTCATGAATGGGGAAGGGGCCCATGATGGCCCACCCCTCACAGGTGGACTGTCTATACAATTAATGACTGTTGGGGGATAGGGTGTTATTTTTCTTGTATGGTGTAGCCATAGACAAGTTGAACCACTGAATATCCTCCCACCCACACTGAAGCAAGGGACTCTTATTAAACTTCGTGGGCCACACACAAAAAGAAGAAATGGCGGGCCAGAGAGAAAAGGATGGGAGTCAGGGGACCGAAATGACCAAAATTAATGTATGAAACTTTCAAGCAATTTTAAAAGAACGTTACAGAAAAAGTTCAGGCCACCAAGGGGAGGACTGGAATAGGAAATAGGAACTGAGTAGAGACGGCCACCTGTGGTTCTGGCTGCTCTCCTGGGACTGTTCTACTTCATTTCCCCTTGCCTGTGCAGCCTGGCTGACTCCTCAGCTTCTCCTTGAATACTGCCCACCCATGGAAAGGATCCACAGAGACTTCAGAGGTCATGTCCTCACTTCAGATGGCCACAGGAGGAAACGATGGAGGAGAAGGAAGAAGAGCAGAAAAAGAGACTGTGAGAGCAAGAGCTGGAGGAAGTCTTCAACCATGACTGTGGGCAAAGGCATTCTTCACTAAACATCAAGATAAACTGGGAGACAAGTAAAACTATTAGGCATTTTATTTCGTCACAGTCAACAGAGAACTCTGTTTATTTTCTGTTGACTTCTGAAACAATAGTGCAGTGTGTACGTGGATTTATTGATACAGGAAAGTCTTTCACAACTCCTCTCCTGCTCTTACTCTTCTTTTTATTGGTTCTTGCACAACAGAGTTGGGAAATTTCAGCCTAGAGTCTCCTTGCTGAAGAATACACTTGTAAATTAGGATGTAAATCATCTCAACAGAAAATGGTACACTCTATCATCTTTATTGGCTTTACCTTTCTAGTTCTGAGAGAATAAAAACAAGGCTGGACAACTCTTCTTTTTTATATAATAAAAATGTGCAGGATGCTTGGTTGTTGAGCCACTAACTACACAGGTTTACAGGAGAGTCTCTGCCCATCTTGAGCATCTTGAGACTTGTTGCCTTGTTTGAGTTCAGTCTCTGGTAGGAAATGTCAAGTTCCCTTTTGCTATTGTTTTGGTGTGCTTTTTATGTTTTGCTATGTTTGGTTTCTTTAGAACAAAACATTGTCAAGATAAAACAAAATTTGTTCCATTAGATATATCTTATTTTTAACCTAATATTTAAGTGGCTTAAGATAATCAGTGTTCCATAAACACACATGGAAAACTCAGTGAGGCAATGAAAACAGTCCTTGGGTTATATCATGAGGAACTGGGCATTTTAATTTTTTAATATAACTGAACTCAGAGGCTCCAGAACTGCAATTTAATCTCCTGTAGAGTAAATCCTTTCTCAAGCGCCTGTGGATACATTTGTTATTTAGCCCTTCACTGAGTCTCTTTTTAAACTTTGTAAAGAAACAGGAGCAGGTCACAGGGTCTCAGGGCTTCATTTTGTTCTCAGTGGGAGAGGACTATCCACTGACACACAACTCTGACCCTTTAATATTCGGTCATTGTCTTTTACCCTTGATCCTTGGCTAGAAATTAACCATGCGCAGAGAAGTGCTTTTGTTACCGTGGTCATGCCATGCATTCCTGGTAACAACTGAAGAAGCATTATTGAACAGAGAAAAAGAGAAGAGAAACTAAATTATTAAAGCTTTTTAAAATGCATTTTCTATATTTCTATGTGGGATATGTATTTTGTCTTTGAAATATTAAGTTTGGGGTTTTTGTGGATTTTTTTTCTTTCAGAATTTGATACTGTCTGCCATTAATATTTAGCTTTCTTAAATGCCCTTTTAGGCAGAGCTACACATTCCTGCTAGTAAAAGAACTTTTCTACAAGACGTCATAGCTACAACATTGTAAGTTCACTAGAAATCTCCTGGGTCTTCTGGCCCATTCTATTCATCCCCTAAATGATGCAGACGAAGAAACCAAATAATAGTCAAGCTGCAGCTTGAAGTTCTGGGACTAACAGATGTTCTCACAACAATCTGTTACCAATATGAAGAGCAGGGACTAGCTCCTTCTGCCTAGGACATCTGTAGAGCTTTCTCTATTCAGTTTTCCTCAGACTTTTACAGAACAGGACAGTGCAGACAAAAACAAAGACATGTCTCATAGCCAGTACCTGCTGCTGGCATGTTCTGAACTATTGAGCCTAACTCATAACAGATTCTGAAAATTTAGTTTATCAAGGTGGGGCTTCTGAACACTGCTGGCTACTGCACCTCAGCTTTTGCAGACATGGGGCCCAGTAGGAGGTCTTGGGTCAAGTGAGAGAGTGGGGGGTAGGCACGCTACAGTCCTTAATTGGCACAGTGCGACTCTTTTGATCTCTCTTTTTCCATCCTGGCCATTAGGCAAATGGTTTTGCCAAGTACTGTAGCCATGACACTCCCCAAAGCAACAGAACCAACTAATCATGGATTAAAGGTCGGTAAATTGTAAGGGAATGTAAACCTTCCTTCCTCTTTTCAAATTAAGTTAAAGATCACCATGAGCACGAGTGTCCTTGCTACCACATGGCTATAAAACAGTTTGAAAACAAGTAGGAACCGTTGTACTAAATGCAACCTGCAGTACAGGGAGCTCAGACGGACATTACATTTTAAGTTTAAAATGACTGATCTCATATTTATTACAATAACAGAAAGCTACACATTGGCTAAATAAGCTTTACTAAGCCCAGAAGAGTTTTGTCTCTTTTGTGAGGCAGATTGTCACATTAGGAGCAGTCTGCCTTCTGCTCAGAAAAGTTGCTGTCAATTAATAGTAAAGAATACAAATATGCAATAGATAAGGAAATTTTTGCATACCATGTCAATGTCTAAAATATCTCTGACTCACTAAAAGCATATAATTAATAAAAATTACTTATTTTACTAAAATCTCAGAAACTACAGTGAATGTTTAATCTCACAAAATAGAAACTTTTTCTAAATTTTTTAATTATGCAGGAAGTTTTTATTCTCGGTTTTAATTTTTTATCTTCATGTAGATTCAGAAGAGAAACTCCATGTAAATTTAGATGTAATATGATTTTACTTCATTCCAGATCTCAATCAAGTTAAGCTTGGTGGCTAGTCATTTAAAAGGCTCTTGGGCATTTTCTGAGAAGAATTAACTATGATGAGATAAGCTTAGTAAATTATTTAACAAAATGATGACAAGGAAGTTCAAAAGTATTATTACAGACATTTCAAGTTTTATTACTATAATTCACTGCATTTCACTAGAGAAAACTGACAAAGAGTACTTTAATTTTATGTTCATCCATTGACAGCCTACCAGAATAAACAATTTGGTGAAATATATGAACCAATCAAACATATTTCTTACACACTCTAACTTTTACAGTATCAGACAATAGTATTTTCAATCTTGGGTCTGAGCTCTTTGTACTAAGATGGACTTAGAAAAACTGTTCCTACATGTTTTTCAGATTGTTTGACATCCATGGGGTAGCAAGGACATCTGCTTTTGGACACTTGTGTTTTCTGGTGATCTTTACTTGAGCACAGTAACATTTCTTCATAAGAAATCAGAGTCGTCTCTGTGACCTTCTGTCCATTGAACCTTGTCTTATTTTTGTTATGGTTAAGGTTCATTATTTTAGTGTGAGAAATTATAGACTCAAGATAGATGGTGGAGCACTTTGTCCTTTAGTGTGAGCATGACCTGTGCCTGATGCTTGGCCAGGGCACCTTTGAAAGTACATACCCCAGAGTTCAGGGGAGCTATGCCCAGTAGCACAAGAAGTAATGGGACCAGAGAACTCACAGGCTCGATGGGAGTCTCTAGACTTCCTGGGTCAGTGACTTCCGTGTGAAAAGACCAACATGTACCAATAAAGAGGAATGAACCTTTGGCAAAATTACAAAGGATTAGCAAGGAGACTCTGAGGGTTGCAGTCAGCTTCTGTGGCGTTTCCTTCTCCCACCACAGATCCCACTTTGTGGTAAGCATGTTCTCATTTGCCTTCTTAGCAGGTAACTAATTCCTGCAGAGGTATTAGCTGAAATCAATGTACTATGCTAAATTAAAGTCTTCTGGTAACTATTTACTGACACAAAATTTACGTAAGTGATACTCTCTGAATCCCTTCCACCAACACACACACACACACACACACACACACACACACACACACACACAAAGAGAGAGAGAGAGAGAGAGAGAGAGAGAGAGAGAGAGAGAGAGATATGCACGTGTACCATGTGTCATAACATGAAGGAGAAATATTTTTCTCATAATATTTCAGGACTGAAAGATGGCTCTTTGACCTATAAATTACAGTACATATGTAATGATATCTCACTGTGTCATGTGGTGTACATTGGAAACCCTTGCCCTACAGCTACCATATAATCACAACAAGATTGGTTTGATTCTCTCCTCTGAATGAAATTATAATAAAAATGTTTATCATTAGGAAATATAAAATCAGCTTCATGAAGTTCAGGTTTTAGAGAAAACACCTGCCCCACATATGTGTTTTGCTTTTAGAAACACAGGTCAGCCAGGCATGGTGGCGTATACATGCAATCCTAGCAGTCCCTCAGGAGGTAAAAGCATGGGGGTCATACATAGCAAGACTGTCTCAAGAAACACTAGCAAGCAGAGCTGGGAAGACAGCTCAGCTGGCAGAGAGCATGAGACTCTGGGTGCAGCCGAACACTGAAAAAGGAAAACATAGATTAACCCAGAATTTCAGACTTTTATGAACTTGAACATATTTTAAAAGCTAGAAGATTTTGAGCAATAACTTTGAGATTAAGGTGAGAAACAGAAGAACATTACCAGCAACAGTAAAGACAAAACAAGTCAGGAAGATGTTGGCTCATGTTGCAATGTTATTCAGGTTGTTATTGTGATGGGGTGAGCACTCGGATGTTTTTCCCATCGAATTGTATAGGAAGGTGTTTACAAGTCACAGGTGTGCAGGTTTATCAGTGGAGTTCATTTGTCTTCATGGCAGTGTCGGCAGTTGAGTGATTACTGTTCATTCCTGTGTCTGTCTAGCTGGTTTCGGAGGAAGGGCAGGAAGAGGTCAGCTAGGCTTGTAGGAGATGGAGAATGCAAAGGTGGAGGGTCTGTGTTTACAGAGGTCAACAGGAGACTCACCTGGAAGAGTAGGCAGTAGGTCTTACCTCAATCATGGGTAAAGGAAAGCTTTGTTTACAGAGGTTTCCCAGAATGCAAAGGGTAAAGATTTCAGAAAATGAAGTCTGTTTTTAATTGTTCCACTCATAAGAGAGCCAGCACTGTCTGCCTTTTTGTGCCTCAGATTTTTGTTATGTGCAATATTCTCCAGCTCCATCCGTGCTGTAGTAAGTGAAAGAAATCCCTTCCTTCATTTTTGAGACCATGTATTATTCCTGTCTCCCCCCCCACTTGTGTGTGAATGTGTGTGTGTGTGTGTGTGTGTGTGTGTGTGTGTGTGTGTGTGTGAACTCTCATAGAGAGTTGAAAAGAGATTACCAGAGGCTGGAAGCTAGGAAAAGAGATGACAAAAGGGAGGATATTCAATAGAGGGTAGTCTGAAAGTTGCTGATACCAAGATGAAAGAAACTACTCAACCTAGACAAAATGATCAGCAGGATGGCACAGTGGGTAAAAGTGTTTGAGCCAACCCTGATAACCTAAGTTCAATACCCAGGACCCACATCTTTAAAGGAAAGAAATAACAGGTTATCTTATGACCTCCACAGGTATGCCACACACACACACACACACACACACACACACACACACACACACACACACACACGCAGACACACATACACACATATACACACATACACACTCACTCAGACTAAATAAACAAATTTTTTAATTTCCAAAATTAAATCCAAGAAATTACAAAGGACAACACGTCTGCCTGCTTGAAACAACCCTGTGTCCCAGGTTTTCCGAAAACTCAGTAAGGAATTCTTCTCATTTAACATTTACCTCCTTGTTTGCATACTTCTGAAATATTTACATAGTTATATAATATAACTTATCCTTCACTTTCCCAGACTTCAGCAGTTCTGATAAAGTTCTGGACAAAACTCTTGTCCAGCAATGGTGCATCCACTACCCATGGGAGACGAAGGCCCTTATTCTCCAAGACAATGAACTCTGGACCTCTGCAGCCACAATCTTCCACAGTTTTCCCCTTCCTCCCTCCCCCTTCTCTCCTTCCCTTTTCCCTTCCTTCCTTCTTTCCTCCTTCTTTCCTTTCTCATTTTTTTAAACTGGTAAATACTTCCAATACCTTTGATATCATTGGAGGTGCCCGTGGCTTGTCACTGTGTCCCAATTTCTTGCTATTCTCTTAGATTTCAGTCTTATTAATTTTGACTTAGCCTTTTCTCTGTGTTACTTCAGTTGACAGTACAAAGTTTCATTTAGAAATACTTTTTAGGGATCTACTGTACTTTCTCCTGACCATGTTTAATACAAATAGCACATATTTCAAAATTCCTGAAATGTTTTTTTTGTTTGTTTGTTTTTTGTTTTTTTACAAAAACAGATAAGAAATTATGAAGAACTTGATTTTCTTCAGGTTACTGCAATAGGGCATATTTTTGCCTGGAATTTTTTACAATGTAGTTTACATAGAGCAGACACAGGTGAACATCCCATTGTGTTCCATAAATAGACAAAATTGCTGTTCTATTCACATTTTAAAAACAAAAGAAGCTGGGCATGGTGCTGCATGCCAGTTATCCCAGCACTAGAAGGCTTTTAGAATCGGGAGTTTCAAGGATACTGTCATATAGCGAGACTGAGTTCAAGGCCAGTTTGAATATTTGCGGCCTTGTTTCAAAAATAAATAAATAAATAACAAAAACTGCAACAATATAATACAACAACACAGGGACCTAGAAAAGTTCAGCACTGTCATTAATAATAGCTAACTAAAGTCTAGAATATATAACCCATAACTATTTTAAAATTTTTAATTTTCTTCTAAAGTACAGAGGGCATTAATTTTCACAAAAGTTTTAAAATAAGTACAGTGTCATCCTTAGAAACAGAAAATGTTTAGCAAAGGAACTGTTTTCAGAAATACAAATAGATCTATAATCTAAGTCTGGTCTAACAGTTCTCAGAAATTTGGGCCTCAGAAATTATACACAAAAATTATTAAAGATACTCAAGAATCTTTTTCATGCTGTTTATTTTGTGTTGACATTTGCTACATTGGAAACAAAACAGAATTTTTAAAAATCTATTCACTAATGCACTAAAATAAAATAATATGCCCAGCACATTAGAGAACTTATAGTTAATATACAAGTTATAGTATTGTAAATAAAAAGATTATCAAAAACAGTTTCCAAGGGAAAATATCAACAAGAAAGGTAACATTTGATTTTCTATTTTGAAACATCTCATAATATATGGCTTACTGTAAGTGTAGAATCTCATTATGGTCTCTAAATTCTCTATATTGCTCATACTCTTTGGGTTGTAGTAAATAAAGAACAGCACAGCCTCACACAGACATGTTGTTTTTTTCAAAAGCAGCTGGCTGTATTGGACAATTGTAAATATTATTCTTGGTATTTTAGCAAAACTCAATTAGCTGCATGTAGTTTCTTAAAGAGTCATTGAGATGTGGCCTCTGAAACGGCATTAGTGAACTCTTCACCCTCTGCTGCATTGGAATCTATTGTTCTGTCTCTCACTTGGAGTGGATTCTTTACTCAGGCATCATTATGCAACACTGTGCATTGTTTATGGAAAACATTGTGTAAGACAGACCTCTTAAATGCTGATGTACTTCATGATACAATACTAAAAACTAGCATGCGATGACATCACCACTGACCATGGTAGGAACCCTTTTAGAACCGGGAACCTTCTGATGTTGCACAGAAGCTCTCTCCTGTCCCAGTTTTTATCTAAAAGCCTGAATTTCAGCACGGCAGCAATAAAGTGTTGTTCTCCTCAACAAATTAAGTTCTCACTTCCTCCCTTTATGACAAAGTTTCTGTTAAATGCCCACGTCTCAAAATAATGGTACTTCTTCTGCCATCTTTGTTCCAAGTAAAATGAAGATCCTCGCAAAATTAATGGGCTCAGTGGGTGGATCAGTTGCCTATGTTCTCTCCCTCAACTCACCAGCTGCCCTTCAACAGGCAGCAAAGAGCCTTGCCACCCATCACCATAGCTTCTTAAGTGAAATTCACCTCTTTTTCCTCTTGCTGTTGTGATTGCTTGGCTGTTTCTGTCTGTCTGTCTGTCTCTCCCTCCCTCCCTATGTATTTGTGTGTCTCTGTGTATGTGTGCATATGTGTGTTTACATGTGTATATTTATTTATGCTCGTGTGTCTGTGTGTATGGGAAAATGCAATGATGACAAGAAGCTGCTACATGTACTTGTATTGCTTTGATTTACACCAAAGACCTAACAGTCTTATGGTGTAGATGTTAACACTAAAAAAAAAAAAATAAAAAAAAAAATGGCAAGCAATGCCTTCATATTATGAGGATAACACTTCAGAACTTGAAGGGGTGTTGAGAACTCAGGAGCCATCAGACCACATTTTGGAAATGGCTAATCTACTGTGATGAGTGTGCAAACCAGGAGCCAAAATAATGGCATTCCTTGGACCCAGAACAGCCCATGGGTCGGTTCTGCTTGGCCTCCTTGCAATACTTTGATGCCTTTCGACAGGGAATGCATTCCCTGGTTTGCTGCAGTCCTTCCGCCCCTTTGACTCAGCTCCTGCTTCACTCACTGACGTTAACTGGTCTTGATAGACGTTGGAGCCTGAGACCACTGCCAGTTCAACAGGAAAGTAAAATCTGAGGCGTGAGACTTTGAAAGTCATTATCTGCAGACAGTATGATTGCTCATCTTGAAAAACCTACGAAATTCATCTGGAAAGCTAGTCAAAGCAATGCATTCAACAAATACCCCAGTTATGCTATTAATAATAAATCAGTATCTTATGCAACCCCAGAGTCAACTAGAAAGCAAGTCAAGCTAGAAAGAGATAAATATATTTAAACCCATTAAGTAAATATATAAAACTAATATGAAGAAAACTATAAGTTAAGGAAATAGAGCAGTTTGAGAACTGGTAATTATGATTATGTAATGATTAAAACAGCACTATTTATGAGCACTTATTAAATTTTACATGGGGTCCCACAGTGTTTTGTCAGGTAATGCCACTTTACCGTCATTATAGCCCTTTACCATCAGCTCTGGTGGAATCTCCATGTTAAAGATGAAGAAATTTCACACACACACACACACACACACACACACAGTGAAAGCAGATGATCAAAAGCCTCCAAAATCATATGTAAGGAGAAATTTAACCTTACATGGCAAAGTCGGTTTATGGAATCAGCTCTCTTCAAATAATCTACAACAATTAATGTCATTTCATTATCATTCAAAACCCCACTTTTTAACAAGCAAATTTGACCAAGTAATTCTATCCACCTGAAGAAAGGAGAACTGCATAATCAGGATAGTTTTGAACAACTGAGAGAGAACTGTCCTATGGGAGTGAAAACACTATGAAATTAAAGTAACTAGGAGACTGCACGACACTTGGAAGGCAGGCAGGGATGGATGAAATGGAATAAAGTGCAGAAACCAGATTATATTTTCATGGACTTAGTGCTCAGGAACTGCTGTTGTTTCAATAATTGGGTAAAAAAAAAAAAATAAGGGCTATGATAACGAACAGTTTAGGATGATGCTCTGTTCATTTAAGGAGTCAACTTAGAACTTTGTTATAGCACATGTGAAATAATTTCCAAATGAGTAAAAAGTTAAATGTAAAATTATATGTCAACTATAAATAAATTAAACACACAAGAATATTTTAATAATCAGATAGTAAAAGTTTTTCTAACCTAGATTTGTCTACTCACCCATTAATTTTTAAAGATTTATTTTATTTTTTATGTGTGTGCCTTGCCTGCATGGATGTATGTGTACCACATGTGTGTCTGGTGTCCTCAAAGGCTAGACAAAGGCATCAGGTCCCCTGGAGCTATAGTTACAGAGAGTTGTGAGCCATCATGTGGAACCTGGTCCTCTGCAGAGCATCAAGTGCTCTTAACTGTTAAGCAAGCATCTCAGCTAGTTTAAAAACAAAACAAAACAAAAAAATAACACTGCAAAAATAAGAAAAAGCTTAGCATGTGCCTGCTTATCTTTAAACTTTTTTTCTAAGAAACATACAATATTAAAACTCAAGAGGCAGTTTGGGTAAAATGCATGACCCAGTTAAAAAATAAATCACCTTCTATAAGGAATTCTGCCAGGTAAATAAATTAATAAGCAATTTTAAATGAGAAAATACCTTTAAATATTCAGAAGAAATACTAATGTCAAATAGACATGAAATTAGATTCATTTGTAAGCATTAAAAGAGTAAGTGAATTCAGTATAATATATTGTTTAAAGATTACATTAGTGATGTTGAACATTGCTTGGATTCACTAACTGTGCAGTCTGACACTATTGTGAGCTGTCCAAGTGGTGTAACCTCTAGGAACAAAATTGCAACCATCCCCTTGTACGGTCAGTAGGAGTCTTCTTCATAAAACCAACTTTATGAAGTAAAGTAACTATGAGACTGCACGATACTTGGTAGTCAGGCAGGGATGGATGAAATGGAATAAGGTGCAGAAATCAGATTATATTTTCATGTACTTAATGCTCTGGTGACTTTTTTCAAAGTTTTATCACATGTGCAGAAAGACTGAGGTTAAAAAAAAAAAAAAAAGTTCACCACACATTAGTGCAAAATGAACCAAGCAGATAACAGGAGAAAGTCAATGGTCATAAATGGGTCAGTGGCTGCTGAAATACAGTAAATAGAAATTAGGGGATACTGGCAGCTATTGCCAATAAATATGACATGGAATCATTTACATGTGTAATGCAAAAGGAAAAAATGTTATGGATTCAGTTGGAGTAACTGAAACAACAGTTGTATAAAAAAGAAGAAAGATATATGTGCATGTATTTGAGGGCAAATGCCTAGAATGGTCACAGGAAAGTTACATATCACACTGTTGGCAGGAATCCTTTGGGGGCTGAAATAGCGAAGGAGGGCCAGTGGTGATTCCCATGTTGTTCACTATAGTTCTCCATGATTAAAATGCTTTCTGTGCCAGGCGGTGGTGGCGCACACCTTTAATCCCAGCACTCAGGAGGCAGAGGCAGGCGGATCTCTGTGAGTTCAAGGCCAAGCTAGACTACAGAGTGAGATCCAGGACAGGCACCGAAACTACACAGAGAAGCCTTGTCTTGAAAAACTAAGTAACTAAGTAACTAAGTAACTAAAGTAACTAACTAACTAAATAAATAAATAAATAAATGAAATAAAATGCTTTCTGTGAGTACATATTAAGTTTAAAAGAACAAAAGTTTCTTATATTTGAAATATCTATTTCTATATATATTTGAAAATACCTTTTTTTTCAAACCTTCATTGAGTATCTATATGGTGAAGGAGACAGAGTGAGACACTAATGATATCAGAGTCTTTATTCAGCTGCCTCCTCATCTGCTGGGAGATGGGAACTTCGTGCACACACCATGCTAAGGGAGGCAGTTTGCCCTTTCCTAACAGAAAGGGACACAGCCTACAGTAGCAGTAAGAATGGAGCAGTCAGAGTAGAGGGTGTAGGGGTGGGAAGGTGATTCTGTTCTTCTCTGAATCATTAGGTAAAGGAATGATAAGTGATCACGTCTATAGTACTCCCAAGGTCTTCTTTGGTAATTCGTGGGCTATTTATTCATTGCTTTCCAGCTCTGTAGCGATCTGCTCCTCTGGCCAGCTTTCCACGTTCTCAATAAGCTCACCTTATTATAAATGTAAGCTGTTGTGTTCACCCTCTACTGTGTCTGTCGCATTATTAGTGATTTGTTAGAGTAGCCTGTGTGGTAGTTTCATATTGTGTCCTGTGAAAGATCAGATGTCTAGGGACTTTTGTACTCAAGTCCGAAGTCTTTTATCAAATATTTGATAATCTACTTGTCTTAGATATGAGTAGAAGAGCTGGTGAAATGGTTTGGGTGGTAAGGGTGCTTAAGGAGAAAGCTCGGAGACCTGAGTTCTATCCCAAGAACCCATCTACGGTCGAAGGACAGAATGGACTCTAAAAAGTTGTCCTCTGTCCTCCACATGCCCACTATGGCATGTGTGCATGCTACCTTACATAACACACACACACACACACACACACACACACACACACACACACACACACTAAATAACAAATAATTTAATTAGCAGGAGAAGCTAAGCGCATATATTATTTTCTTTTATTTGTATTATTCTTAGAAGGATAAACAAAACATCCCAGTAAGAACCTACCTAGGGTCATATATAGGAGACACTATGCACTTCCTGAGGAATATATCTTTTATCTCTTGTATTGCCATTAATTGCTTTGTAATAGTTATCTAATTTTTCTTAGTAATATATCTTGTGTATTACCTTGGCTTTAATAACTGAATTCTTAAAGCCATCGCATCTGTAAAAAATGAATCATGCATATGTTCACTTTAGCATTAACAATCTTTTGGGCAAAAGATAAATAGGCCTTGGTTCTTATGTGAAATTTATATGTGAATGCATAGAGGCCTGGTACTCTAGACTCTAAATGGTAGCACAATGGAGTTAGCTACAGACACTCCTTGGGCAAGCTGACTCTTCAGTGAAAGAGAAACCCTTTGTATTGATTTGCTAGTGCTGCCGTGAAAAAAAAACAAAACAAAACAGAACAAAAAACCACGGACTGGTAGCTTAAATACCAGAGATATACATCTCAACAATTCTGGAGGCTAAAAGTCAAGTGCAAGATGCCAGCATCTTAATGCCCCATTGTTGACTAGTGAACTCATAGAAATGCTCATCTCTTCTGAAAACGTCTGCACAGACACACCCAGAGATCCAGTGTATGAATTTATCTGGGCATCATTTAGCCCTATTAATTGATTCAATGAAATTAGCCTTCATAACCACAACCACAGTAGTCAGTCATCACCTTTACCATCATCACCATCTTCAACCATCATCATCATAAGTTACTTGTAAGGGCAAGCATGGCTGGTCTTGTTCTGCTGAACAGGTAACTAAGTGGAAAGAAGAAAAATATATGTGCTTGGGATTTTGACAGCTTGTCTAACTGTAAATCTGTTTCCACTACATCGTGTTGCCTCTTGAAGAGTTGTATACAGTTGGAGGCATCCATTCCTCATTTTAGCTCAGTATTCTTCCCTTGCAAACAGGAAGCAGAGGAATGGAAGCAAGGTAGTGATTAAAAACCAGGAACCGTGAGGCAGGGGTTCTGGCCTCTTGTCTGTTCATACATGTGGCTGTCCACATAATATTATCTTTATAAAGTACTCATTAGTCACAGAAATCATGTTTGCATTAAATCCTAAGGGACAGAAGTTCCCTTTTTAAAATCTCACAACCATATTTCTGAGGAAAATACGATACCTTTTCTAATCAGTTTCAAATAGTGCATTATAATTTGTCATGAAAAACAGATATACATCTTGTTAACCATAAAAGAATTAGGGCGGTGGTGGCACACGCCTTTAATCCCAGCACTTGGGAGGCAGAGCCAGGTGGATCTCTGTGAGTTTGAGGCCAACCTGGTCTACAGAGTGAGATCCAGGAAAGGTGCAAAGCTACACAGAGAAACCCTTTCTTGAAACACCCCCCCCCAAAAAAAACTATAATTTTGTATCAGATTTCCATTTGAAGTTACTCATGTTTTTTATATTGTACTTCAAGCCACTTTTACATGGTCATGACTCACCTAGATTCTATATATCCACAGTGGGCTCTGAAAACATACTCAAGTCAGCCAGGGATGCTTTTATAAGCCTACAGTTCTAGCACTTGAGAAGTAGAGGCAAAGAATCATCACAACTTCAAGACCAGCCTGGACTACACAACTAGACCTTGTCTCAAAATCTGTACATATATTACACACTTATGTGTAATATACTGGGGCATTGTGAATATAATCAACCAAAATTTTCAGCCTAGTTTAGTTTATCTTGGATGACCAGAGTCTGACTTTAAAAGGTGTGTACATATCCTCATGTTTATGATTGTGTCGTTCTAACCAGTAACAAACCACATGTTTTAATACCCATAACAACAGCTCACTTTCAATGTGTGTACTAAACAATTTATATGTCTTCAAAGCCAGGTCTCCTCTCTCTTGCCCATCTCCTGGGCAAGCATGGTTTAATCTACACAGGGGCTCAGGAAATGGGAAATGTGAGCTCTGAGGGGGTCAAGGTTATGTGGCCACTTTGAATGGTGTCTTATGTACTCACTACTCATGTATTAAACAACTAATCAGCTAAATGAATGCCATTGACCTTGGCATAGAGGTGGTGGTTTAAATGAGAAACGGCCCCCATAAGCTCAAATATTTGGTCCTCAACAGGTGATGCTGTTTGGGGAGGTGATGCAGCCTTGCTGAAGGAGGTATGTCACAGGGACAGATTTTTAGAGTCCACATCCTTGGCCCCACTTCTGATCCACTCTCCCTGCTTGGTGCTTGGAGGTAAAGATGTGATCTCTCAGTGTCCCACTCCAGCCATCCTCTGCCAGGTCTCTCCTGCTTTTAAGGACACATCAACTGAGTCAGCTCAAATGTATTCTTCTTTAGTTGCCTCTGGCCATGGTATTCTCTCATAGCAACAGAAAAACAACTCATGTATACAAAAAAGACCAACCATTTCAGCATTTGAGCATCTTATCTCATGTACCATCGAGAATGTTCACAAGAGTCAGAAAGCTTTTACTGCAGAACAGGAAGATGCTGCGGTCCTTTGGGTTGTTAGCGGTCAGAAGCTGAGAATACTAAATTTGCTAATACGTGAGGTTGTACATGGCTTTCAGAGGGTTGCTGGATTTTTATACAGTCTAAGCAAATGTAAATAAAAATGTTAAAAATTCTCTCTTCTGTTTGAGCATTCTTTGATCATTTACGTATGGTCCTGTTTTAAGGCGGTCACATGTCAACGTCTATAGCATTCCATCTGCTGCAATTGAAGACAGTTATGGTTTTCTGTAAGTCAACCACTGACCTCAGGCTGACAGGGCATGTCGGCTGAGGGCTGCGGCCTGAGCTCACCACCTAGAATGTAATGACTCACTGCAGGGGTTTTCCATTCCCAGCAAAGGAGTTGACTCACAGAGTGACCTTAAACAGTCCTCTTGTGACTTGGTTTCTCCAAGGAAAGTAGCTCCTGAAGAACGAAGGTTAGTAGTATTACAAGCTCCCACTGTCATTAACAGGCATTTAAAATACCAGAAAATGAAGCATAAGGTAGTTTTAAATTTTGATTCTTCTTTTCTTTATAAATTAACGACTTAAAGTGTTATATCTCTTTCTTACTTTTAATTTTTTTTCTAAAGTTTTTTTGTTTGTTTGTTTTTGGAGACAGAGTTTCTCTGTGTGGCTCTGGCTGTACTAGAACTCACAGGGACCCACCTGCCTCTGCCTCCAGGATGCTGGCATTAAAGGGGTGCACCACCATCAGCTGGCTGAGGTTTTGTTATTGTTGTTTTGTTGGTGGGTTTTTTGTTTGTTTGGTTGGTTGGTTGGTTGGTTTGGGTGAGGTTGTTTTGTTTTGTATGCTGGCACATGTGGAGACCAGAGGATGGACTTGAGGGTGATCCTCAGGAGGCTATCCACAATCTCTGAGACAGGGCCTCCTGTCAGCCTAGTGCTCACCAATGAGACTAGATGAGCTAGCCAGTAAGTTCCAAATAGTCTCCATTTTCTGCCTCCCCAACATGGGCTCTCGGGCTAGAATACAGGCCTTTAAGTTTGTGAAACAAACACTTTACTGACCAATCTACCTCTCAGCTGTCATAGGTGTTTCTATTGAGCTATAGATACACACATAACTTTTGTTATTTTTTTTAAGTGACTTACTCTGGCCCCTAATTTGAACTGCTGAAAATATGTCTACTATACTGCAGCACTAGAGGGTTGTAGATATATAATAACAACAGTGGTGTTTTGAATACACTATGAGCATGGCACAACAATTCAGAAATATTACTAATAAAATTAAATGTATTTTCTGGGTCATGACTGCCTTATGGGAAAAATTAATGTTGATCTCTGAATGGATTATTTCTCAGAGACTGAATTAGCTCTTGTGAGGAAAAACGTAAAATAGTGAGGCTAGTCATTCCCCTGCCTCGTCCTTGCTTAACCCTTTTGTATGGCTGGCTCCTTCACTTCACTGCCTCATTGTGACACACCCACACTGTATTGCCAAACTGTTCAGACTTTTCATTCAACGGAACTGTAAGCCAAAGGAACTTCTCTCTCTCTACTAACCAATATCTGGCACTCAGTTCTAGGCAACACAAAATAAATCAATTTCTTATAAACTGAATTTATTAAAAAATGTATTACTTAGAAGGCAAATTTATTCATTTAAGTTGGATAGGTGGGAGCTGGAGAGGTGGCTCAGCCGTTAAGATTATCTGTTGCTCTTCTAGATGACCAAAATTGAGTTCTCACAACTGTCTATAACTCTAGCTCAGGAGGATCTGACTCCTTATTCTGAACTTTACCTTCACTGATGCCTGCACTCACATATGCACAGACCCACAGACATACACAGAATTTAGTAATAAACAAATCTGACAAGGATTTTCTAAGTCTTTTAGATAAAAATCGCATATATGTGCACATATACATGGATATATGCATGTATTCTATATGTGCATAACAGAAAGATGATTTCAACAAGAACTCCCCCATGTCTGCTCTTCTACCCTTTCAAACTATCCATTAAATATGGGGAAAATGAACTTCTGTATCTATATTTCACCCATGCCTTTATTCACTCACTCACCCTCCATGCTGTTAATGCTCACTCTCTGTGTGAGTGTTGGAGGTTGCCGATACAGCGATGAACAGGGCAGGCACAGAATCTCCTCTGATGGAATGTTCCTGCACGGATGAGACATGAACATGACACCAGACTGTGGTTACAGGGAACAAAGAATTAACTAAGGGCTTTGGTTGAGAATGAGAGCAAACATCTTAAAAGAATGGACAAGGAGCTCCAGTGGCAGATTGGTACACAGTATTTACATAAAAGATGAACACAGATTGTATCTACAATTACCCTTCCCAGACTCTTGTGGGAGTTTATTCCTTACTGGGAGGAATAGAGTGGAAATTTAATTGAACTCTGGTCTTTAGAGGCCTTCAGAGTAGAGGCCTGCCAAACTGAACATTGTTAGCTTTATAAGACAAGAGAGAGAGTGGAAGACCTACGTGTGTGCACAGCCTGTCTCTTGCTATGTGATATCTTATGTACAACAGGACTCAGTTGGAAAGGAGGTCATCAAAAAAAAAAAAGTAAGCCTCTTGACCTTGGACTCCACAACCATGAGCCAAAATAAACCTTTTTGTTAAAACACATGGAGTTAGCAGGCTTGTATTATCAGCCACAGCAAACGTACTAATACAATACCCCTAGGAAATGACAACTCAGCAGACAGAAATGATGAGAAGTGGATTTCCATGAAAAGGAAACTGAATGGATAAATATTCTCAGAGAGGAAAAACGGGCGGCACGTCCCAGATGCCGAGGGAGGAACAATAGGGCTGACCTGAGAGCCAGCAAGCAACGGGGCATGCAGTGGTTTCTGTAGGCCTGGAGAAGGTAGGAGAATCTTCTATTAAAGGCATTGTGACATTTCCATAGAAGATCACGTTTCTTTGATTCGTGTGGAATATATTTATTGATTGTTCGAAGGTCTAGGGCTGTCATTCTGGTTTCACAGCACATCAGCCCAGGGAACTCTCATTTGTGGTGATTTTTAATCTCAACGCTCACTCCTAAGCACGACTGCTCTTCATTTTGCATTCACTCCCTCAAATGTATTTAAGTAACAGACTCAACAAGCCCTGCGTTATTTTATGTGTTCATCTTTATATAAATTGGGTTTAAGAAATCTCACTTTATAGTCTTCCTCCAAAGGATGCTTGGGGCTACTGTCTCTGCTTTCACTCTGCATTCCATATGGTGTATCGTGTATCTACGATGTTATCAGTCATCTCCCAAGGGAAACCTGTTTCCCTGATAGTACATTTGCAAGTGTTGTCATGAGATTCTAGCTTACATATCCACATATGCACCCGATTGAGAATTATCTGGAATATCTACCCAGGCACAGCCTTGTAAAATCTTGGTTATTTAATTTATGTACAGGCTTTATGTTATTTATTAGTCTGGTAGAGTTTATTGATATTCTTATCAGCCCTATCTGTCTCCCCTTTTCTGAACTAGCACTTTATTTTCATAAGCCTTTATAATGCTGAAACTTTGATATCTAGACAGAAGTATATAACACACACATATATAATATTTGTGGCTAATTTGTATTTCCTTATGCAGATTATCCTTCGGCTTATTTGTTTTTGACTTGTCTTTCTTCTCTTTTGTTGTTGATTTGTAGAAATCTATTTGTAGAAATTCTAGTAATTTAAATCCTCTTATTGGTATGAAAAGTTTCAGTTATCTAGTTGGTCTGCTCCTGCTGGTTTGGGGCAGAAGCCTTCATGTTAACACAGCAAGTCCACCAGCCTTTTGCTTTGGGATTTGAGCTTTTAACAACTTTCTTAGAAAATCTTTTCTCACTTTGAACTATAGAAGAGTCCTTTTCATTTTGATTTATTAACTAATAGACCATCTTTCACATTTAATCACAAAACAAAGGCTGGAGAGATGGCTCAGCCATTAAAGGATAGGCTCACAACCAAAAATATAATCACAAAACAAATTTGGAGTCTTTTTGCATATAAGGTAGGATCTACTTTTAGGGTTTTTTTTCTAAATAATTTTCATTTTTTTCCAATGCCATTTGATTTTAAAAGGACTAACTCTCACACGCTGCTTTCCTAGAAATATTGTAGTAGCTTGGGTCCTATACAGATATTCTTTTATATCCCATTGTTTACTCTTCCTTTTAAAGTCATATTTTTATAAAAGAATGTGACTCTGCATTGTAACCTAAATGTATATAAGGTAAAGCTGCCAGCTTGATTCTCTTTTAAGGACAGACAGAGATTATTTGAATCCATAGACATGTTCACCTCACTCAGGGCAATGGAAAAAGTAAAACTCAGAAAAACTCTGATAAGCTGTCAGATTGGCAACTACTGAGGCTAGGGAGATGGCTCAGTCATTGAGAGCACTTGCTGCTCTCCTGGAGAACCCACCTGAGTTGGGTCCCTAGCTCCCATGCTGGGCATCTCACAGCTGCCTGTAACTCCAGCTCCAGGGAATCCCATGCTCTCCTATGGTGTCTGTGGGCACTATACACATGAGATACACATTCACACAATACATATAAGTAATTTTAAAAACAAAAAGGACATATGACTATAAGATCATAACTATTATTTAGTTACTAGACTAAGAGTATTAATCTAAGTGAGGCTTGTGTCTATGAAAGGTGGGTATATATACACACATGTATACATACATACATATATATGGAAATATATATACATATATTAGGAAAGGATTTGAATTAAAACCCTAAAGTATCTGACATTGTTTTATTTATGATACATCATATTTATCTATCAAGATATGCTATTCTTCCCAAAGCTGTTTGGATAGATGCCTCGTGGAATAACCATACAATTAACAAAAGTAAGAGCAAATTGGATTCATTGTTTTTAATTGATTGACCATGGGCATCTCAACTACTATCTAAAAGCATTTGGGGGAGTAGATACAGAGAAGAGAGGATGCTTGTAGTAGAGCATAAAGAAGATCTTGCTTCTTTTCTTATGACATCTGTTCCACCTGGTGATGTCTCCAGATGGCCAACATCTTCATACAAAGGTCAAATGCCTAAGTCTCTGTCACAAGAGTCACATCCCCAGGCATGGCGTCATTCTGGTGGAAAGGAGTGTAGTTTTGCCAAATGGATTTCTTTTTTATTTGTGGTCAGAATTAAAATGCCTAAAACCAATTGCTATTTGATGCTATCTCTGTTTTTTTTGCAGTGTTTGCCCAATGTCTTTGTTAAAAACAAACAAACATAATAGCTAATTCTTGGTTTTCCTGTTGTGATTGCTCAAGGGTCTCCCAACTGGGATTTAATCTTAGGCATTCAACAATTTCTGTGGAAAAGTCTGGTTTCATGAAATGCTTAGATGTCAGCTCTGTGGTATACGTGCAACTACAGCCATTCCTTCTGGGCCACCACTCTTCTCATTTTGCGGGGTCATGGGATTCCATGAAACAATGATTATTTTCTTTATTTACAAATTACAAGTGGGAAGAGAGGGGAAAAACCTTTGGCACATAAAAAGATAAAGGGAAGGAAGAGAATAGGCAAAAATCTTGGGGAAAATTAGGACATACTGTTACTGTTGATCTTCAGTAAAAGTCATGTAATAAAACAATGAAAGTTACTTCCATTTGACCTTAGTAGAATGTTGACTAACAGGAGCTTGACTTTTGTGTATGTCTTAATTACTTCATATGTAAAACTTTGTAAGTGTAATTTGTTTTCACTGCATACCACTACTAAATTTTTCAAATATTCCACATATTACAATTCATAAGGGGATCTCTTGGAGTATTTTTCCTGAGTTTAAAGTCTACTCATGCTTCCTTTGATCGTGTGACTGTAATTTGTTTTCACAGCCCATCATTGCTACCTATTTTTTGTGAAGATTATGGTTTCATGTGAGATATGTTATGAATATGTAAAATAATTAGCTTATTAGGAAAACAAAAGCCTTATACTCCATGAGGAAAATATCACACAGGACGGAGGATGGCTCTATTGTAAAAGTAGTAGCCATGCTAATGTTAGGACCTGAGTTGGAATATTCAGTACCCATATAAATGATAGCTGAGCATGTGCCTGCCACCATAATTTCAGCCTTGGAATGTGGAGACAGGGGACTCCCCAGAGCAAGGTGACATCCATCTCAGTGAGCTATGTGGTTGACTGAGACACTCTGCCTCAATGAATAAAGTGGAAGAATGGTCAAGGATAATTCTCTGACCTACCCACCATGGTCTCCACATGCATGTACACACTGAACCATGAAAAAAATGGGAAAAGAAAACATATCCTCTAAATTCAAGGTTTCATTTTAGTACTTACAGCTAATTATTTGTAGCTTCAAACTACTACATGATGGAGATATTAGTTATTAAATGTAAAATTATATTTTTCAGATGATTCAACTGTACACAAATCTTGGACATTGGTATATCAAATTTTCTTCTATAGATTTTGCTTAATAATTACAATGGTTGGCAATCATTAAGGAGAGAGAAAATAAACCAACTTGCTGTTTTTGGAGGAAATTTTACACACACCCAAGTACACATCAATATCCAGATCATTCCATTTCTCAAGGGTTTTGATTCATGACAGATCAATGAGTCATTGATGCTTTGGCCTTGAAGTTGCTGGATCAGAGAGATTTCTTTCTTCCACCCTTTTTCAAAAATTTGACATATTACAACACATTCAGAGATCTCTTGGACTTGGAATATTTTTATGAAACTTGAAATTTCAGTGCTACATCTGATCATATGAGTGTAATTTGTTTTCACTGCACACAATTGTTACATGCATTTTGTGAAGATTATGGGTTCTTCAGAGGTACTCATTTATTCTGTTTATCCTAGTTTATTCCTTAGAGAATACAGATACTAGAACAATTATCTGAGTAAATTTTGTCCTGTTTGTGCTTGACTGACCCTCAATTATATCACTGTGTATACTATCTAAGGAAAAGAATGAGTATGCTTATCGTAAAAACAGAAAAGCCTTCTTGTGTTCTAGCATCCAAGACAGCAGTGCTATTCTTCCCATCATTATTGGTAGGATTTTCTTCCCGGTGTAGGGGAAGCAAACTGTCAGAGTGAGAAGCAAAGAATTTTAAATGTAAAAAAAAGCCTTAATCTTCCTGCTAGCTCTCATCACTAATCCCCTCAAAATGGTGGTTTTCAACTGAATGATTCCTTGAAAAACTCCAAAGCTAGAAAGAATGGCAATACTGATAGGTCTTTACAGTTTTAACTTCCTTAAGCACTGGTATTTAAATATGTTGTGTTCTCTCCCAAAGTTGGACTTTGATGATCATTTTGATAGTGTTGTGAGGTAGATTCCTTAAAATGCAACAAGACTGGGGCTGGCAAAATAGCTCAGCAGTTAAGAGCACTTGTTGCTCTTGGGGCCTTGATTCAATTCCAAGAACTCACATCCTTGCTCAAAACCGTTCATAACTCTAGTTGCAGGGAATCTGACACTCACTCTTGACCTCCACTAGTACCAGGTATGCATGTAGTATGCATACATACATACATACAGGCAAAATATTCATATACATAAAAAATCTAAAAATAAATTTTTAAGAAAGTGTTAAGGTTGTTAAGAGGTATTAATGCCTTTCTTCAGGAATTGACTAGGTTCTGCCGTAGAAGGTTGCTAGAAGTGAATCTTTCCACAAGGGAAACACAACCCTCTGCATTTGCAAGTCTCCAGTCTCCACCTGCCCTCCCATCTTCCAGCCCAGTAATGCTGAAAGATGATGTCCTCATCAGGTGTGAGAGTGCAGCCACGGACCTAAACATAGAGCTAAACAAACTTCAGACATAACCCCTCCCTTGGTCCTCCAGTTTCATAACAAACACTAGGCTGAGGTTCTACAGTCAGGCTGCCTGGGATTAAGTTTGCTAGCTGTGTGCTCTTGGTACATTTAACGTCTCTAAGACTGAAACTTCGCTCTGGAAATTTTAAGGATAAAACAAACTCAATTCTAAAAACATTTCTATCTTGAAATATTATTAGGATTTAATGGGGTATTATAGGTAAGAAACACTTAGAACAGTTCACATTTAGTGACCAAGCAATGTGCATGCACTCAAGAGCAACACTCATAGAGGTCATACAGAGTCCCAGTATCCCCATCATGCTCCAGTGCTCTCAGTGGGATTGCACCAGAGTTCAAGTTATTTCTTTCCCAGCAACCCTTTCTTCCTTCTTTCAAGAGTGGTGATCATTGACAGAAGACAAACTAAATTCCAAGTCCACATCTATCAGGTGTTTTCAGAAAATGCAACATGTAACCTCTGGAAATGTCCTATGGTGTGCTGTGGATATTGCTCTGTGTAAATAAAATTCTGATTGGCCAGTGGCCAGGCAGGAAGTATAGGTGGGACAAGAGAGAAGAGAATTCTGGGAGGTGAAAGGCTGGAGAGAGACACTGCCAGCCGCCGCCATGGCAAGAAGGATGTAAGGTAATAAGCCACGAGTCATGTGGCAAAGTATAGATTTATAGAAATAGGTTAATTTAAGATAGAAGAAGTAGATAACAAGAAGCCTGCCACAGCCATACAGTTTGTAAACAATATAAGTCTCTGTGTATTTACTTGATTGGGTCTGAGTGACTGTGGGACTGGCAGGTAAGAGAGATTTGTCCTGACTGTGGGCCAGGCAGGAAAAATCTAACTACAATGGTGTGTCTTCCTTATATTCCTCACTGAATTAGTTCCTGAGTGAAGTAAAAATTTGATTTTCATACTTTCCTAACAAAATTTTATGTGTATTTACATTTGCAATCCTTTTATAATATTATACTATCTTCCATTTCAAACTTTCACATTTATCATTCTTGAATTATGTGGTGATATAAAACTTCCCATTTATAAGCTAGTAAACATACACAGATAGGTTTGAGAATTTAAAATAAAATAGAGATAAAAGTTGAAATGTCTATTACTGTTACCACAAACTCAGAGACAAGTTATTGGAATTTTTTTTTTTAGTACAAACTTAAAAAAAAAAAAACCTTAAAGAATAGATGCTTTAGTTTTTTTAACTTTTTGAGAATTTCAAACATGAATACAGCATTCATCCCTTCTTTTCCCCCTTCCAACTGCTCTCATGCTCTCTCATCTCAAACACATAACCTCCCATCTTTAACATATATGTACACCTGAGTCTGCTGAGACCATTTGGTGTTTCTCATATGTGTATGTGTTTAGAGCTGACCTGTTGGGATTAGGTATTCTACTACAGGGCTTGTTCATAGAAAAGAATGATCCTCCCTTTCTCAGAAGCCACTAATTATGGCCTCTTCATTTATGGACAACTCGTGATTCCCCCCATCCACCTCAGCATCTCAACCTCTGTTGTCATTTTGCAGGTCTTGTTTGGGTAACCTTATTTTTGAGATTTTTATGGGTGTGGTTTCCTTTGCATATACTGAAGACACTATCCACCAGCAGAGGTCTTGGTCCTGTGGTGCTTACAGTCTTTCCTAGTACTATTCTATGATATTCCCTGAGCCGTAAGTATAGGGATTGTGTTGTGGGTGCATCATTGGGATTGGGAATTCCATAGTCAGTTGGTCTCTGTATTTTGATGAGATGTGTCTTGCTGTGACAGTTTCCATATGATGCAAAACAATGAGCTTCTGTGATGAGCAGTTAGAACTACACTTATCTGTGGGTATAAGGATAGGTATTTAAAATGCAGTTACATATTACATAGTATGCCATATCTTGTGTTTTCTTTGTTTGTTTTGTTTTTTGTTTGTTTCTTTGTTTTGTTCTTTGAGGCAGGGTTTCTCTGTATAACCCTGAGTATCCTGAAACTCACTCTGTAGACGAGGCTAGCCTCACACTCAGAAATATGCTTGCCTCTGCCTCCTCAGTGCCACCACTGCCCAGCATGCACTGTCTTCTCTACTACGAAGTAGGAGGTTCTCCCTCAAAGGCCTTGGCCTCACCAGCAATGGGTAGCTGGCTTGGTTTACAGTAGCAGACTTGAATTCCTTTCTATTGAATGGGTCTTTAGTCCTATTAGATAGCTGCTTTCATCCCAAAGCTGTAAGTGCCATTATTACAGGGGAGAAGTACAACTTCAAAAAATATTGCTGGATCATTTCACGTCTTGTTTTCCATATTTAAGAAAACAATTCCGTCTTTCAACATAATATGTTATTGATTCTTTGGGAATTTCACATCAGGACCCCAATCCCACATAATTCCCGGTCCTTCCATGTCTGCCCTCCACCCTATAGTCTCACCCCTCAAAAGAAACTTTTAAGAAAAGAAAAGTATTTCACTCCTCCATCTCTCCCACTTCTCCATCATATATTCTTCAGTTGTAGTGGCCAATGCCAACTGGAAGCTGTGGACTGCCATGCAGTATACGCTTTTCCCCAAACAGCTTTACTTGCAAATGTTCATTGCAATGAGTTGTTGGTCTGCTCCAAGGCCTCTGGCTGCTGCTACACCATCAATAATGGACCCTCATTGAAACTTCTCTCGGATATCCAGCTGTTGCCCAGGGTCATGAAATTCTGCAGCTATTGTTCAGCTGGACTAGTCCCTTTGCTTGCTCCAGCAGGTCATAGATAGGATAGATGTTGGGGTGGTAGCTAAAAGCTCTGGATGTGGGCCTGGGTGCTAGCTAAATTTATCAATCCGGGCCTCTGCTCGGACCACCTCTCAGGTGACTCAGAGTCAGCCCCTGTGCCCACGCCATCAGGGCCAGCTCTCCCATGTTCCCAGGTGATAGCACAGGCCACAGACATCAACACAGACACTGGCTGCCATAGGACCATGGACCCAGATATGGCCCTCTGCCACAGCTCGGGCCCAGACATTCCCATGGTCCTAAGCCACTACAATCAGATAGGTCTGACCCCAGCCACAGTGCTGCCCTCGAACATCAACATGGTCTCAGGTGGCAGCTCAGATCGAACAGTGCCTGGCTGCAGACAGCCGCATAGGTCACCCATAGCAGCCTGTTACTCACCTTCTTCCTGTCTTCAGGTCGGCTTCTTACCACAGCGCATGAACCACTCTGCTTCTTCTCTCCCATTTCTCCACCATATACCTGTTCATCGCCGTGGTACCCACCCGCTCTGGCCAAGGGACACATTTGTTTTTTAAATACCCGATACTTAACACCATTAGTGGGAATAATTTAAAATCTTAAATAACTTTATCTTCAACTTTCCATTATATATGCCTCTGCTTTTGGGCACCACTGATTACAAAATAGGAAAGATTCATTAATTAATTATTAATCGGTGTATGATAAATGCTATCAGTGGCTAGAGTATGTGAGGAGTAGGGAGATGAAATAAAAAAGAAAAGATCCAAATGGAACTTCAGGGAAGGTGATTAAGTCTTGAGAACTGCTAAGAGATGAAAGGACCTTTGCAGACAATTTGGACAGGTATGACAAGCAAAGGCATGTGAACACACAGGACATGCTTGAAGGATGGAGGGCCTTCTCAGATACTGTACATTATTTATTTTATTTTACTAAATGAAATTATTCCTCAACAACTGCCAGAGATTTGGATTTTTGTAAGCCAAATCTCATTTAAAGAATGGGGGACTCACTAAATGAAATCACTTAATTTAAGTAAAGCCAGCCATCCTTTTGCTGAGTATGGAGTCACACCTCTTGAGAATCAACTTACAACCCTCTTTTCTTGTATCTAGATTTTAAACCCCTGGACCCCATTCTTTTGTGGCCTGTGCAGTTCTCTTTGTAATTCATGTTTCTGCTTTCTACATTACTTTATTTATCTAATTTTGAGTTCCTTTTTTCTTTTTTTTTTTTGTCTCAGTTGTGTTTCTCGTGTTTCCTTTTCTAACTCTGTAAATACTGCATACCAACAAGACAGATGAAGAAGGAAATATTCCCAAAATGATTTCAAAATCAAATTGTTTTTCTGTAATTTGATTTATAGGTAATGCTGAGGAAAGGATCAGGGAACATTTTAAAATAACTCCTAATTACTAACAGATGAAAATGTATTAGCTAACTTTAGGCATGGAATCCAGGCAGCTGATTATGTTGGAAATGGAACTGCATGCTTCCTCTCCTTCTAGAGTGGCCTACCCAGTGCTTTCACTGTCCACATTGACCAGTCTCCATGTGTCTATGAACTTACACAACATTTAGAATGAGGTGGATAAAAACACCGAAGAGCTTCTACAAGACATTGGGCATTACCTTTGATTGACATCATCCCAAATTATGTGTAAATAGAAATACACACACCACAATGAAAATTCACGGAGATTATCTGATACCACAGACCCCAGACTATAAAACATTTTGGCACATTGATAAAATTTCTATACCTTTGTCTAACCAGGATTTGTTGAAATAGGCTGGGCTTCATATTAGTTGATGGTACAGATTTGTAATAACCCAATAATTAAGGTTATAAGGAGACAGATAAAAAGCAAAGATTAGTGTCCATGAGAACCTATCCATGGTGGAAATGTATGTGTGTATGGTAGAGTAGGGGGTTGGGGAGGCATCTTCGCAGTTTGGAATGTTCAGCAGGCCTTTGTATATTTACAAAAACATGAAAATTAAAGAAACTCTTACTTCAATTTCCAGGATCTTTTGATATGTTAGAAAATATTTATGCAGATTGGGTGTCTTGAATCAATAGCTTCATGGAAAATCCATTTCTGATTTCTAATGCGAAAGGTCACAATAGAAGAAATCCCACCATCGTCCTCATGTATTGCATATGGTTTGATGAACGGCTTTCAGTCAAGCTGACATTTTTGGAAGGAAGCTGGAAAGCACAGGAGAGGTAAGCATGAGAGTCAGCCTTTTAGCTGGCAGATCTGCAGTGGAGAGAGAAGCTCATAGGCTCCCCAGAACACGTTGTTAAACTCTCAGCTTTGCCATGATTGTAGCTTTAAATCTACCATGATCAGAATATTTACCTAATGGAAATTGGCACATAATACGTGATTCAATGCTTCTTTCTCCCAAGGAGACACTTGTGATTATTCGCTCCCCACTGAGTTTATAAGAACCCAAACTCCATGAATTTAGTCTGGGAAAATAATGGCAGCATTTAGGGAAATAAAATTCTTTTATGAGTCTGATAGACTAGTAGGAATTTCAATCCAAGAAAAGGCTTTCCAGAAATGGGAAGATAGAAGGTAAGAATCACACAAAAATGGATACTTTTCTTCCAGCCAAGGCTCATCATTAGCCTGGGTGACTGACCATTTGAATCACTCAGCCTTGAGGTTCCCACATACTTTAGTCCCCTTTCACCAACCACCTGCTGCCCTCCTCACATCTTGAACCACCATGTACAGGATTTCTACCTCTTAAATCTATATTTCAAGCATCCCAGGTTCTGAATAGAACCACTTTCAATCAGTATTTATTTCACATGCATTGTGACCTGAATAGTGACAGATAATAGGAGTGATGTGATAAATGTAAATAGGTTATGGTGTAGAGTAGACAATTAAAAAAACTGACAAGATAATTTCAGGGTTAAAAAAGAAATGTAAGAGAGTGACACGACAGACAGAAGTTTCAAGAACAACCCTCTCAGAGAGCTCTTCTTACCTGGGACAAAAGTGTCCAAAGGACTTTACAAAGAGAAGAAGAACGGACTGTGTACGGAGGAGGAGAGTCAGCAGGTGCAGTGACTCAGAACTGGAAAGAACTTGAGTATGTCAAGAACAAAAGTTGAGTATCGCATAAATAAATAAGTTGATAAGACAAGAGCAGTGAAGCAATAGTTGGTAATTTTTAAATTTTACTGCAAGTACAATTAAAAGCTTTTGTAGGCTATGAAGCTAAGGAGCAGTATGATCTGCTTTTGTTTTTAAATGATTAACCTGTTCTATAAAAGTTACACTAATGAGAAATAAAAGTACCATAAAAAACCATGGCCTTTGTATGTGTCCAGACAGATATGTGACCAACTGTGGCCCAGGTGGTAAGGATGAACTGAGGCAGGTAGGTAGAATTAAATGGTATTAAATAGTATTCTAAAAGTATAAGTAAGAAAATTCACTATCACATGGTACATCAAATAGACAAGACAATGTTAAAAACATGGTTCTTAATTGTTATCTTGAAAAGCTGAGTGGTTGCATGTGTATTATTATGCATTTGTTTCTGCAGCATTAGGGATCAAGTGCAAGGTCTCATACATGCCAGGCATCCACTCAAACTGAGCTACACTCCCATTCTAAAATACTTGGTTTTCAGATGCAAAGGATTAGAAGTATGACTAGAATATTGGAAAGTAGAAGTACCATTTTAGGTTGGCTCAATTTATGCTACTCATTTCCAATTGAGATTAATATCAAGCAGTCATTGAGCTGTGTGTATCTCTATGACACTGCGGCTTAATCAATAGCCAGATGTTACTATATGCTGACTAGTGAGTAAAGAAGGTCTGAGGGATGTTGGATTTGAAGTCCCTTTGTGAATGAATCTCTGTTGCATATTCTGAGTGGAGAAAGAAAATGAAGGAGAGACTGACGTAAACTATACCCTTCAGCCAACATATACTGGATATTTTTAGGCAGCTTTCATGTTTACTCAAATGATGCTTATGCCACCTTTCTGAAGGAAGTCCAAAGGATCATCCCCTGTAAATGGCGGATAGATCCCAAACAATGGAAAATCACTGAAAGCACCAGAATCTTCTAAGATGCTGTTGTGTTGCCAACCTTAAACAAGACCCTACATTGATCCTAGAATCAGATGTGTTTCATATTTCCAGCCAAGTTCCATTGCAAGATACCTCATCCAAAAGACGGTCTAAGAACAGAGCACTGTTCAGAGGCAATTTGACTTTCTGTTTTCACCAGGGCCCCCAAAGCTGGAGCCATGACCAGTGGTCTGCACTCAGATGCACATCTCCTGTCTAGGACCAGGAGCAGAGCAGAACCCATCCCACAAGCAAGGCCCCATCTTCCCAGGAGTAGACGCAGCAGGTCACATTTATAGGAAAGTAAAGAAACTTGAAAGGGTTGCTTTCCTAGTCATTGTTAGCAATATGATAGTCTTGGATAGTTTGACTTCTTGATTTTCTTATTAGACTAGATTAGAAGCTCACATTTTACTAAAATGGCAATGCTCATTGTCAAGTACAAAAGAGACTCCAATTCTCCGACCTCTAAAATACCCAGAAATGAGCTCAGCCTGGACTATAGGAGGATTTCTGGCGATTAGACAAAAGCCAGCATTCCTCAGGAACTTGCAAACCTGTTCTGTCTGTCTGTCATTTCCCTTACTTCTAGCAAAAGGGACATATGGCTCTCCAATTAGCATATACCTATGGCATCTATGAGTATATCAAAGTCCATGCTAGCTTCTAGCTCCCTCAGTCCCTATTCACAAGCATTTGTTATACATTTCAAAATCCCCACAAAGTCTCCTGGCCACTCCTTCCCCCAGCTACTCATCCTTCCTGTATCCCAGCTAGTCTCACTATGCTTTCTCTGTTCTATCCCCACTGCTAGGCTCTCCTTTCTCACAGATAGCACTGGCCATGTCCAGTCTGTCAGTCCTATCCAGTCTTCTTTCTATCTCTGCTCTAGACTCTTCCAAATGCCTCTGTACATTTTCTCTCTCTTATTTAAAATGAAAAGCTTCCCCTTAAGCATATGATAGAGCAGTTATGTCATAAGTTTCTTATTGCACCCTTCTCACATACGTCTGGTGCTAAGCTTGTATACACTAATGTACCTTTAGTAATTTGTCTTTCAAAACCCTCTTCTGTTTCTTTCTTTCTTTCTTTCTTTCTTTCTTTCTTTCTTTCTTCCTTCCTTCCTTTCCTTCTTTCTTTCTCTCCTTTCTTTTTTCTTTCTTTCTTTCCTTGTCTCTTTCTTTCTTCCATTCCTTTTCTTTTTTCTTTTCTTTCCTTCTTTTCTTTTCTTTCTTCTTTTTCTTAAAATGTCTGTCTTGCCCAGTTTGATTAACTGCCACAGAATTCCCTATATTTATTATACAAAGTCTAATTAATACTAAGTGTCACCTGGCACGTCCCCAATCCAGGCCAGCCTGGGCTACATGGCAAGACCTTGTCTCAAATAAAGGAAAAAAGAAGAAAGTAGCCAAATGAAGTATCACTGAAGTGACCTCTTGCTTCTGCCCAAACAGTAAGAACCGCAGCTGCTCTGATAGGCTAATTTCCATCATTTGTCCACATCAGAGGAAAGACTGACCACTCCCTGAGGGCTCGGTTTCCTTCGTCTTACATTCCTAGGGCTAAACAATAGCACGGCTGCTCAACATTTTCATGGAATCGAGTTTAATGTTACTTCCTAGCTGGATGCTAGAGGGTTACTACTAAACAAGGAGACCAACCGCTTCCAGACATTCATCCTAATCCGGGAAGGTTTTAGCCCTGGGGATGTGACTGATAATGCTTAGTTAGGTGGCTTCCCTTTGTCATGACTGGGGAGAAGGGCTGTATCCTAAGCATTTCTGAGAACTAGGGGATTGTCTTTTGTTCCGGAACGAGGATGGCTTGTGGGAGAGCCTGTACCACTACTTTTCCTTTCTTGTCTTTGTCCTGTACACAGAGCTTCCTTCAGGACAGAACGGTGCTCTGTCAAAGTTCAGAGTCCATTAGTATTCTCTTCTGTTAGTCTGATTCTAATTAGAGCGCTACAGTCATGGTTTTTCCTAGATGAAAGGAAAACCTTTTAAATTAAAAAAAGAAGAGGAAAAATATTTCCCACAAGGCTTAGCAGTTCACATTCTCCTCTTCTTAGCTTAGGGGTGTACTTCTTTAACACTTCAATAAAATTTTATTTGGTTCCTTAAACAACAGCAACAACAGAAAAACTTGTAAAGCAACTGCAAATGGTTCTCCTTTCTGGTAGAAGCCCTGTTTAAGGAGGAGGAACGGTCCCTGGTGATCAGGGCCCTAGACTGAGCCAAGACGCATCCTGGGAAGTCTGGCTTCTGGTTTCCTCCCTCTGACCAAGTCATTCTTCGTTACTCCCTCTGAGCTTCTGTATCTTTATTGATAACACAAATCCATCTCAAGGCTCTATAGTGGGATACATGCTGCCTGTTTTACAGAGTGATTTACAGAAACAGTAAGTTTAAGCAGAGCGTCGGTGGTGGCACACACCTTTAATCCTAGCACTCAGGAGGCAGAGGCAGGTGGATCTCTTTGAGTTTGAGGCCAGCCTGGTCTACAGAGTGAGATCCAAGATAGACACCAAAGCTACACAGAGAAACCCTGTCTCGAAAAACAAAAGCAAAAAAACAAACAAAAAACATTAAGTTTAGGTGAATGAAGTGATCAGTAGAGAATGGATAGATACTAAACTAATATTAATAGTTTCACACAGAAAATGTGGATAAGCCTGAACTCATGGGGTTCTGTTTACATTTCATTTTATATTACCTGTGTATGTCCTTTGCTCGAGACCCCCTTTGCTCGAGACCCCCAAGCAAGACCACCACAGAGCCAATATCTGATGCAAAACACACAGGGGTTTATTGATAACAAGCAAGCCCTGGCTTCGTCCATGTCCAACATCCGACACAGAGAGTGGAGGAGGACAGGCCTGAGCTCTCAGGGTGAGGGTATTTTAAAGGAAGAAACTGCAAGTAGGGCAGTACAAGCCTTTGCATCATATGATTGGGTAAGGGTGTGTAACCTTTGAATGTTCTGGTTGGGGGTTACAGTTATCATTTTTGGGTAGGCCTGGACAAGTCCCAGGCTTTATCCTTGAGCTGCCATGGAGGCTGGCTGGCCTAGTAAATACTGACTGTGGGGGCTGACTAAGTGGCCCAGGCTCTGTCCTTGAGCTGCCATGGAGGCTGGCTGGCCTCACACGTTCACTTGGACCCATGCACAGAGCTCTAAGTTGCTGAGGGGTCCCAGACAGTAAACAACTGGCTGAACCTTGAGCAATCAGAGTACGTGCAGAAAGGGAGCTACTGCAAGGACTATGTCTTTTGTTCAGGGCCCTCCCAGAAATGCTTGCTCAAGCCTCAGGACACTGAAATTGAGGCCTGATCTCTTAGAGAAGACTCAGCACGCTGTTATGGTGTCTTCTTGATCCTTTCATACTGAGTGTGTGTACTGAGTGTGTGCTATATATGCATGCTGTGTGTGTGCTCTGTGTGTGTGTGTGTGTGTGTGTGTGTGTGTGTGCTGTGTGTGTTCTCTGTGTGTGTGCTTTGTATGTACACTGTATGTATGAGCTGTGTGTGTTCCCTGTGTGTGTGCTGTGTATGTGTGCTGTATGTATGTGCTGTGTATGTACGCTGTGTGTGTGTTCATGTGCATGGCATGTTCCCATATGTTCCTGTCTTAGTTCAATTGCTGTGAAGAGACACCATGACCAAAGAAACATATAAAAGAGTTTATAAAAGGCTTACAGTTTCAGAGGGTGAGTCTGTGATCATCTTGATGAGGAACATGGCAGCAGGCAGGCAAGCATGCTGCTGGAGCAGTAGCAAGGAGCTTACTTATGATACACTAACATGAAGCAGAGAGACGGGAAATATCATGGACTTTTGAAACCTCAGAACCCCAGTGACACACCTCCTCAAACAAGGCCACACTTCCTATGCCTTCCCAAACAGTTCTACCAACTGGGCACCAAATATTTAAATATGGGAGCCTATAGTAATCATTGTCATTCAAACCACCACAGCAACACACATGTAGAGGTCAGATGACAACTTTCAGGAGTTCTGTATTTTTCTTTTCTTTTTTTTTTTGTTTCTTCCTTTCTTTCTTCCTTCCTTCCTTCCTTCCTTCCTTCCTTCCTTCCTTCCTTCCTTCCTTCCTTTTATGTAGTTTTGGTGCCTATCCTAGATCTCACTTTGTAGACCAGGCTGGCCTTTAACTCACAGAGATCTACCTGGCTCTGCTTTCCAAGTGTTGGAATTAAAGGCATGTGCCACCACTGCTGCCTGGCAAGTTCTATTTTTTTTTTTCCTATCATCATGTGGCTGCTAGAAATCAAACTCAGGTTCAACCAGGAAGTGCGTTTACCCAATGTAACATCTTGCTGGTACTACATTACTATGGTTTTAAACAATAAATTTAAGATTACATTAGTTCATTTTGAATAGTTAATGCCATCTCTAATAATTTTAAAGCTGGTTATTTGAACTGATGACTTTAATTTCATTTAAAAAAAATTATCAAAAGAATTTTGTCTTGGGATTAGAAAAGAATTTCCAAAATTTTCTGAAGAGTCCTGAACTTACTTCTACCTTTTATATGAAACAGCATTCTCAGCATTGATAATTATAAAACTAAAATATCAGTTAACCCTAATATATGTTGAAGATGCTCTATGACTTGTAGTTTTATATAGTCAGTCGGGATTTAATTCTTTATTAGTGATATAAAAATTGGCTTTTATCTTTAATAAGTGGTACAATTATATGTGTACCTAGGAATTGTTTCAAAGCAAATTTCTTTATGGTTTATTGCCGACAACTCTTTAATTAGTATAGCATATCAATTTTTATATACCTATATACCCAAGACTGAGTAAAAAATTCCTAGGCACAAAGTGATGATAAGTAGAAAAGGTCCAAGAAACCCTGCTTCACAGTCTGCAGATATCACTGACAAAATTACTCCCACATTTATCTCTTCATCTGTAATGGTTCTAAGACATGTCCAGAAATACTTTTATGTACCTCATCCAAAAGGTCAAATTCCTCCCTCTTTAACGACGGATTACTTCTACTGTGTTGCTCACTTCTGATGAACAGACAAGGGCAAAAGTGATGCTATGTGGACTAATCCCTAGTAATGGGTTGAGAAACACCACTCAGTTTCATCTTAGTTTTACTTTTCTCTTGGGACTTCCATTCTTGGAGACCAACCATGAGGCTGTGAGAAAGTCAAGCCACATGTGAACAGGCCAGGTGGAGCTGTGGCCAAGCCCCATGCATGGCTGATGGTCATCATTATCATCTACAGACAACTCTAGTTGAATCCTGTCTCTGGCTTCTGAATTGCCCCAGTTGGTTCCAAATGAAGCAGAAATGAATCCTCAGGAACCATCATTTGAAGTATAGATTTACACACAAAATAAATGTTTTTGTTTTAATAAATTAACTTTATGCATCAATCAATAACTCTAATAATGCTTCAACCATACCTTAATATTAGAACATTCCCACTTAATAACTTCACTTCATTATATTGTTGGAGCTTTAACTTAGTGTGGAGAAAAAATAAACCTCATAATTTCCCTCACAAGAGCTACTTACTCACCTGCCATCTCCTATCTGCTCTATCTTAGTCAAAGTCAACACTCCTCAGCATGTTGCTTGAGCAAGATCCACACCCATTAGTGGGATCTTTCCTCATATTGCACACCCTGCCTGTCAGCAATCTTGCAATGACTGCCTTTGAAATGTACCCTACCACAACAAGCTTTAATATCTTACTTGTCCTGCTTCCCCTTCCTATAGCTGAGATAGATGGTAAAATTGTATGTATATCATAGTATGGACTAGTAAGTTATCAGTACCAGGATACCCCAACAAAAACAACTTTAGACAAAAGAGGTGTGAGGGTCACACACAATTCCAGGTTACAGTCCATCTTTTCAGAAGAGTCAAGGGGCAGGAAGTAGCAGTCACTGGTAATATCCATGGTCAAGAACAGAAAGAGGATCGCTGCATGCATACATGTGCTCAGCTAATATTCTCCATTTTTTGTACAACCCAAACCCAGAGAATGAGGTTCTTTACACCTCAATTAATAAAATCAAGACAATTCCCCACAGACATGCATAGGTCAACCTAGTGGAGACAGTTCTTCATCGGAGACCCTCCTCCCAGATGGTTCCAGACTGTGTCAAGTAGACAACTAAACTTAGCCACCATGCTGCCCATTACCCCTTGTTATCATCATGACCATCACCTCTTGTAACGTGGAGTGGTACAATAATAGCCTTCTAAAGAGCTTTGACACATTTACCCTGCTACAGTCTAGTCGCTAGACAAGTGTCTTCTGTCCACACACTTGAAGGGTTTCCCATAACACTTACTACAGTGTGCAAGCCCTGATAGAGCTGAGCCCGCCTCACAGAGTGAGCCCTGTCTTCTCCAGTTTTACCTCCATGCAGTTGCTCATGTGGTTCGCTGTCACAGTGGTTTTTCTGCTTTCCCAGGAGCTGGCTATGTTCATGCTTGTCCCAGACTGGCCTATTCATCTCTCTATTCAGGTCTCTGCTCATATATCAGCTTCCCTTACTCCTTTGTATCTCTTGTGTAGCTGGAGTTTTCTGGTCCCACCTGGCTCCCAAGGTCCCGCAGTCCCAAGTAAACACACAGAGACTTGTATTACTTATAAACTGTATGGCTGTGGCAGGCTTCTTACTACCTAGCTCTCATATCTTAAATTAACCCATTTCGATCAATCTATAAGTTGCCACGTGGCTTGTGGCTTGCCAGTACTTTACATCTTACTTCTCAAGGTGGTGACTGGCAGCCTTCCACTTTCCAGCCTTCTCCTCTCTCCTTACCCCACCTACACTATACTTCCTGCCTGGCTACTGGGCAATCAGTGTTTTATTTATCAGTCAATCAGAGCAACACCTTCACAGCATACAGAATGACATTCCCAGCACTCATGTGAGTGGAGGAGAAGTCCCTTTTTCTAAACTCTAAAGCACTGTTGGAAAACCAAGTTATTTATTTACTATCTCTCAGGCTTCCTTCATGTAAACACTGTCCCTGTCCTTTACGCTGAGTTATCATATTGGAAGGAATCCTTGCCACCACCAATAGCACTCTATATATTCGCCTAACTGATAAACTGGAAGGAAATTGTTTGGTCAATGACTGAATGCAACTAGTTAATTGAATCATTTTAGTTCAAAATTTGCAAAATATTTTATTGATATTCAAGTTATTTCTGTGAAAGGAAATTTGCCCATTTTTCTCTTCAATGGAAATATTCCAGGCTTCCCTCAAAGGATTGGTTTAACTCTGAATTATTTTGAGATTATTTATTAAGATTCAGCCAAGTAATTTTTAAACTTTAAAAAAATTACATTTGTTTACTCAGTGTGTGTGTGTGTGTGTGTGTGTTTATATGTGTACATGTGTAACATACACACTGTGTGCATGTCACAGTAGACATGTGAAAGTCAGAGGACCACCTTCGGCTATCAGTTCTAGAGATTGTATTTAAGTCAGTTTTTGCAGGAATAGGCACTATCTGCTGAACCATCTCACTGCCTCCAATGTTTAGATAATTTGTGACTATGATATTATATGAAAGTCTTGGATTTAAGAATAATTAGAATATTAAAATATGTAACAGTATTAATAATATGCTTATGTTCCACTTACATACTCACATTTACATTTTTCTTGCCTTACCATGTATATTATTTTCAGATTTGTTCAGTCACTTCTTGTTTATGGCTTCAATAGTATAAAGAACTGTAAAAAAGGGTAGTGATTTTAACATGCTAGCAAGCTACAAGCTAGTCTCCATAAATACAAGGATGTTGGCTAAGACATAAAACCAGGACAAAACAAATATGATTTACTGATCACAGTAATAGTTGGAACCAAGATATATGCACTAATTCTTGGGGCTTAATTTCCACAGGTAACATAACAAAGACCAGAAGATTTGTGCAAAAAATTGTGTCAGTAGCAAAATCCTGAATTTAGGAGGTCTTGCCCTCTAAAACTAGTACAGCTACTCTAATTCAGAAAAAATGATTACAGTTATTGAACTGGTTGAAAAAGAAAACTACTTTTTCCTCCAAAGAATGATATTAACCGTCTTTCAAAGCTATTTGTTTTGCAATACATACATGATACAAGGTCTCAAGTAGATGTGGATGTCCTTGAACTCATTGTGTGACCAGGCTGGCCTCTAACTCTCAGCAATCCCCATTCCTCTGCCTCCAGAGTGCTAGTATTAAACACATGCACCACCCTATTACCTGGCTTTTTATGAGATTTTGAAATGTGAATCCAGAAGAAGGCTGATAATCTGTATGTTTTTGAAAATATGCAGAGAGTGGGTAAGGAATTGTCTTCTACAACGCATTAAAAATGTCATTGTAGGGGCTGTGGATTTAGCTCAGTGGTAGAGCACTTGCCTAGCAAGCGCAAGGCCCTGGGTTCGGTCCTCAGCTCTGGAAAAAAAAAAATGTCATTGTAAAGTTGCGTGTTGATGCCTTCATCTTCAATGTAATGATATCTGTAGATGACACATTTGGGACATACAGAAGGCTGAAGGAAGCCATGAGGCTGGAGCTCTCTGGATGACACTGGACCCTTGTAAAGGACTAATAAGAGACTTTGTTGCTCTTTTCCCATACAGACACAAAGAAGATATGTGAATGCATGACAAGATGGCAGACAAAGTTCTTCAGAATAGAAATGTGTTTGTGGCACCGTGATAGTGAGCTGTTTAGCTTCTGGACGTGTGAGAAGCATGTTTCTGTTGTTTAAACTCTGTGGAAATTTGGTACAGCAAAGAAAGCTAAAAAACCATAGCAGATGTTTCCCTACATCATCTTTTCCTCTGCTCCTCCTTCCTCCTTCTCTTCCTTTTCTTTCTCTTAAATAAAGGATTCTTTTCTTAATACAGGTATCCATTGAAAGTATTTTTCCAGGGAATCATTAGGAAAAAAAACCTACCATTACTGGAGAACTATTAAGCTAGTACATCAAAGGAAGAGAGATCCCAATAATTGATAGACCATTCATCAGCTATTTACTACTTGGTGTATTGACTTTAAATAAAGTTTCATCATACAGCAGGGAAGCTGAAACTCGCATATCTTCAGTAGAGTGACACACCAGGTGAGCAGTCCTGCTGTTCTTCTTCTTTCCCATCTATGTGTCTGCAAATCATGGTTCAGAAACAGATCAAATGGACCAGGAATGAAAAAGTCGATGTTACCATTTAATGCCAGATGCGATGCGGTGACTAATAGCAAACTCAGAAATGATGGGGTTATTTTTTGTTTTGTTTTGTTTTTTCAGGGGATGTCGGTAAGTTGTTATACCTTGGCAGCCATTTTGATCACATAGTCAGACAAATCTCATTAAGAAAAGGTTCCAGAGGCCAGGACATTTGAGGAGAACTTTCTTTGTCTGTGACATACTCAAATCCATCACTGTATTGGGGATTCTCCAACGTTATCTTAATCTTTACTATGTGTCATGATACTCATCTTGGACATACAACCTGCTGAGCAGGTATGAGAATGAAAACTATCTTCTTTTTTATGAAGTTTCCTGGTGAGCAAATGTAATTTCAAAATTGATATAAATCAATTCATTTCACCACTTCATTTCACCTACCCCTGTGAGAGGAAACTCATAAGATTTAATGAAACTCCCAGGGTTTTACTAACTTCATAATAGACTGCAGTGTTTGTGGTCCAGCATATTCCATTTGCTTTACAGATACAAAAGCCCTCTCCATGGAAATGTTACATCACCCAGCCTCTTACCAAAACTAATGCTGGAACATGGTTTCCCAGGTTCTCAGCTGATCTCAGATTCAATTATCATCTAAGACTGTCAGTTAATCTCACTAGAGGATTACTGATGAATACCTCTGGGTGTGTCTCTGCTGGTATTTACAGAGATAATCCAATCCTGAGAACTCTGACCTAACAAATAGATAAATCACTTGATAGGCTAATAATAATAGTATTATTGACAGATGATGAAAGTTAAAAGTGGATCCCAGGAGGAGAAAGTGGGTCACTAAGGTTATATACTTGAGACCTATATCTCTCTAACTCCTTCCTATATACTTCTCTTGTTTCTTGTCCATGGAGAAGATCCTCTGTGACTTACTGCTCTGACATTTTGCCCAAGTGTGTGGACTGAACATGGACGGAAACTTCAGAATCAATTTTTCTTCCCTCCATTTGTTTCTATCAGATATTTCTTTACAACAATACAAAAAAAAAGTCATTTTTCTGTCTTAATCTCAAGCTATTACCATTACCATTTTACTATTAAATAGTTTCCTTTCCTACTTGAGGCAAACACACCTTGGACACTAAGTGTGCCAATTAGCTTTTGTCAATGATACAAACTAGAATGACAGTTGAGGAATCACCTCCATCACATTGGTCTGTGGGTATGTCTGTAGGACACTTTCTTTTTTAATGATTGATGTGGGAGGGTCCAACCCACCTGGGCAGGTGGTCCTGGGTTATTTAAGAAAGCTGACTGAGGTCCGACAGTGGTGGCACACACCTTTAAATCCAGCACTCAGTAGGTGGATATGTGTGAGTTCAAGGCCAGTTTGGTCTAAGAGTGAGATCCAGGATCCCATGGCTACACAGAGAAACCCTCTCTTGAAAATGAAAACACACAAAAAGGAAAGAGAGAGAAAAAAAACCAAGAAAACTGACTGAGCAAGCCACAGATACAAGCTAGTAAGCAGCGCTCCTCCTTGGCTTCTGCTTCACTTCTTGCCTCCAAGTTCCTGCTGTGGGCTCCTGACTCTGAAGATGAACTATAATATGGGAGTGTAGGCCAAATGAACCCATCCTCCCAAAGTTTTTTTTTTTTTTTTTGGTCAGTGTTTTCATTTTGTCAGTGTTTCACTACAGAAAAAAACCATGCTAAGACATTAAACATATAGTTAAAAATTTCAGTATTATTGGTGATAAAGACATGGTGTAAAATTTAAACATTAGAGATCATGCTAAGTGGTGGACTTAACCACTTTTATTAAAATTGTATTAAATTTTCCTGGCATAAGAATTGAAAAATCAAGATAGTTTTTGCACTGGTTCCCTTTAGATCCTAGACTCATGTCTTATTTCCTAGGAAATGATTTAGGATTATTTTAGCAATATTCCTACTCTTGTCCCAGAAGCCTTGATTTCAATCCAGAATCCTGTGTCATTTTATTGTACGTCGCCACCCATGACCATCTCCCAATTGGTTTGGCACTGACCCACAACGTTGCCATAAGTCTGTCATCCCCTGATGGATATTCCAGGCTGCACACATTCCACATGGGGACCCAGTGTGAAAGGTAAAACGTGCCCTGTGACACTGTGACATTGTCTGCCGAGGATGTCAATTCTTTGTGAACATTCCCACGGAGAACCCGACCTCTGTTCATCACAAACAGGAACTTTCTTTCCTTTTTCTTTTTTTTTAAACCGGAAGGTAGAGTGAGAGAGGAAACAGTATTGATTTCTGGGAGCAGTGCTGTGGGAAGTACAGTTTGCTCTTGGAACAATCATGGGAAGCTCCATGGAGCATGTCCTTTTTACTCAGTATAATAGAAATCACTTCCACTCCTCTGAGGAAACAGCAGTTCAGAGACAGGACACAGCGTCCCGAAGCTCTGGCAACTTTTGATTAGTGTTTCTCTCTCTTCCTCACTGGCAAACTGAAAGAGTCTCCATGTAGGCAAATTAAGCCACGTGGGTCTCATTTGTATTTGACCCTGCTGCTTTCCTTTCGAATTAACTGGACTGACATATCTGGTCCCGTTTATTCAATGCACTTACACTAAATGTTGTCTTTGTAGTGAGCTAGGTAGTCCAGATCTACAAATGAGTAAGACACTTGCACTCCAGAAGTACGTAATCCACATAAATACGTGAATTGAAAACACACCATTCTGGAGAGCAGTTAGGAAACAGGCAACCAAACGCCTGATATCTGTGCCAGAGAAATTCCTACCTAAGCTTTTCTGGGCCCACAGACTGAGAGATTCAGCCCTTTTGAAATCATGTAATATATTATTTACGGAACAGAATCCACCCTGCTGGAAACAAGCAAGGAGATATTGTGTCACCGTTGGAATCAAAGGACTAGAATGACAAAAAGACATGCACATGTGTTCAAAACACACAACACCAAGTGATTTTAAAAATGAAAGAAACATAGCAATCTGAAATAATACACATAAGTGTAAATGACTACAAAAGCATACGTACCCACAATGTCCATCTACTGCACAAAATAAAAAGAGAAATGCATTAAAATGACAGTTTCTGTTGTCAAAGGGCTATAGGAATGGAGACAGTGGATAAATGAATTAGAAAAACAAAGAAGTATGACAGAAGGAGCTTTTTAGACCACTGTTGACTATGTGACAGAAACTGGAGAGTGTGAATAATTCAAGCCATAAAGAAAATACTGAACTGGATGGGGAGTAAGGGGAACAACTAACTACAGTGCAGATCAGCTTGGAATAGCATTTTGGTGCAGGGAAAGTTAATAAAGCCTAGTGGACCCAGGAAAATGTCCATCCCAGAAGAAACATCTAGAAAGAGTGTTAGACACCCAACCTCACAACTGTCCCATGTCTATTGATAAACACTAGTTCAACCTCGCCCTTGAATATGAATTCAACTTTATCCTAGTGAGTTAATTTACTATTATTGAAGCCTTTCTTCCCTACAACACTGGTAAGTTATCTAAATCATACCACATTAAATGGGGTGCGAGCTGCTGCAGATTAGAAAACAGATTAAAAAGTCATCCTTTCCTATGGACCAGTGTTGAGACAGTAGAGATGCTGAGAGTACCTGCCCTGGACTATCCCATTCTGTCTCATTTGAGTGAACACATGCTAGTCATCCCATTACGATTTATCTATAAAACTAGCACACAGGCACTGGTACTGTTTTGTTTTATTTGATTTTATGGAACAACCTCCTATTTCCTGCCCAATGATAGATAAGTCCCGCCTCTTTATTCCATTGTCTTTCTGGAAGTGTTAGCTGGTTCTGCCCATTGTCCTTACAGATCAGAATCCTGCTATGTGCCTAGCAAGACCAGCCTGCCTTGCCTGCCTTGCTAGTCCTCCATCTCCCTCTTGATTTTCAACACAATCCACAGTGACTTCATTTTTCTGTAACCTATCTGCCTAGCCTTCAGCATCAATGCCAGAAAGCTCCCCAAAGTGTATCTAAGGCCAGCTTGTGAAAGAGGCACAGTGTAAGGAATCATGCCAAAACCCCTGAAGTCAGAGACTCTGAGTTCACATACAAATGTTCAATTAACTCACTGTAAAGGCACGGGCAAGTAAGTATTGAATGGTGCCTGTGGGATGAAGTAGTGAATGATGTCTCTTAGGGTTTTAAGGTTGCTTTAAGCATTAAAAGAATCAATCTGTACAAAGTTTTTAAAACAATAGCTGCTGTGAAACACAGGCTCTAAAATTTAGTCAATGATTTTTACTATTTCCAGGTTTTATCCTGCCTGAGAGGCCCCTCTCCTTAACTTCAACGCTGGAGCTAGGGGGGGAAAAATCAAATGATTCATATTCTCTCTCTCTCTCTCTCTCTCTCTCTCTCTCTCTCTCTCTCATTGTTTTTGGAAATGAAATACAGTGAATGAGAACACTCCACAGTCTGAGTTCAGATGACGCAGGTCAAACGCAGCTGTCCTTCCCCATTGTGTGATGCTGGGAAATTTATCTGCCTTGGTCCATTTCCCTGTTTATGGAATGAAAATAATAATGACCTCTATCACCCATGACAGTTGTTAGGATTTAGCATAGTAAATCGTATGAATGCCTGGGTGTGAATGGTGTTATACTAATATTCATCACTGTTGTCATGGTTATCTGATATCTGCTTCCATGTGGCTAGAGAGTATGTCATAGTACTTCCTGAAGAGTCAATGAGCAATGACCTCAGTATACTGTTCTTTTTTTTTTTTTTTTTCAAGATAGGGTTTCTCTGTGTAGCTTTGGAGCCTGTCCTGGAACTCATTTTGTAGACCAATCTGGCCTCGAACTCATAGAGATCTGCCTGCCTCTGCCTCCCAAGTGCTGGGATTAAAGGTGTGTATCACTACTACTCAGCCAGTTTAGTGTTCTGGTAAAAAAAAAAAAAAATATATATATATATATATATATATATATATATATATATATATATATATTACTTTGGGTAAGTCTTATTTTTAATTCACAGTTTCATTTAATTATGAGTATAAAAATAATCTATGTGTAAATCTAATTGCATCATTAATATTTTATCTTTAAAATGAAAAAATAGGCACTAGATACTTCTACCACATGCACACATTTCATTTTCCTCTAATATTTATTATAATGTACTCTTCACCAGTATGTAAAATCATGAGAATAATGTGCATTACTCAAATTTCATCATCATAACAAATATCTGTGTTAATCAATTCATAAAAGAAAAAGCATTGTTTGGGCTCACAGTTTTGGAGTTTGCGTCTGAAGTTATTTGGCTTTATTGCTTTAGAAAACATTGCAGAGTAAGATTGCTTGCCTCATACCTAGCCAAGAAATAAGAAGGAGAAATGAGAGGAGCTAGAGAGAAAGAAAAGAACAGGGGGGGGCGTAGGGAGAGAGGAGAAGAGAAGGGCAGAGGGGGGAAAAGAGATCAAGATTCTGATATTTCCTTTGAAGTCATTTCTGCAGTGACCCAAAGACCTCCCCTCCAGGCTCTCTACCTCTTAAAGTTTGCTAATTCCCAATAGGACCAATCTCGATGTCAAACTTTTAATGCATGGGCCTTTGTGAGACATTTACTATCCAAGCAGAAATATGGAACATTCGGAAGAAGCAAAACTTTCTTGGGCTATGCATTGGTTCTATCATTTAATGAACATAAATAGCCAAAGAAATATGAGAGGTGGTGTTATGCCTTTTTGTAGATTAGAACAAGGGGGGATTACAAACTTACATCAAAATCATGCAGCTAATTAGTGTAAAAATTGAAGGTTAGAATAAAAATGTGTTGACTTACTTAATCTAGAATTATTTTCCACAAAAATCAAGAAGAACCTAGGCAAGAACTGAGAAAGGGGATTATTAGGGAAGGACTATCAGTAAGACAATAGAAAGTACACAGACCAATGGTTGAAGGTGAATATTATCAGAGAGTACTATTATATGTGTGAAATATAATAATGAAACCCATGTTTTATATAATCAATATATGGTAATAGAAAGGCTTACCCTTAAATGAATTTACACTTCTTATCCCAGATCCCAGTAAGCCAATTTGTTTGTGTTATTTGGGGGGAATAAGGAGATAGAGGAGGAACATTTTTACTAATGTTTAATCACTTTTACTAATGTTTAATCACTCTTTAAAATGGGCCTTTAAAATATTTTGCTTAAATACTAAAAGTTTAGATTTATTCTTTATACTACAACATTGAAAGGAATTTGGATATTACCCCTGTTTCCTTTACCTGATGTTGGTTAAGATGGAGCTGTTCTTTGATGTGGGTCATTGGCGGATGGGAGCTGTGGGCACCAGGCATGTACATATATATGATACATGAATATATGACAAAGAGAAGTTATCTATACACTATGCTGTTTTTAAAAATTGACAACCTCCCATGAATCTATTAGTAAATTTGTTCTAGAAAAGAAACAAGGAAGGAAAAGACGGGTCGTGCATGTTGAAAGACGCAGCCAGAGTGTGGGGATGAACTTCAGGTACAGTTTTATTAGGGCAAGAGTTGAACTGAGAAGATGATGTCTGAGAGCACTGGCATCCTATGACACATGAATTCAACGGGATATTGAGTTAAATGATCCTTAAACCATCTCAGCTTGGAAACTATCGTCTTCCTGATGAAGGTACAAATACAGGAAGAATGCATCACTTTTTATTTATCTTGAACTAAAAGATGGGAAATAAGGAATAATAAATATCTGTAAGGAGTTATAAATATCCGTGATAAGACTCACTGAAGTTTCCATTGGATTTTTCCAATGAAGATAAGGTTCATAACAAAATAGTTTTTTGCCAAACCACAATGAAATTTTATACGTAGAAAAATTTTTGAAAATCATATTTAATGATCAATTCCAAAAAATTATAAACGATAGTTCCGTTGGATACATGCTTCATTGTTAGTTGTTAGTGCTACCCTCAAACTAAAGATAACGTCTCCCAGAGAAACAAAGCCGGGTCCAAAGATGTTTCTTTCTGTTCTTCTTATGTTTGCAAAGCTGTCTGCTAATTACACTGGCAAATACTAAAGAACTTGAGGCAAGTTCTTCAAACCCCAAGGAAGACAAGAGGAACATAGAGAAAACAAAACAGCCAATGTAAGCAAGACCACAATAACATACCTATAAACATTCCACAAGCTGCAGGCAGATCTCACCGGCCAGAAGTGGCTCTGTAGTCTCACTTCTACTTAAAACATTAACTTTGCTCCTGTCATTCTGGGTGGCTTCCATCCTTTATCTTTGATGGAACCTTCCTATTGTCTCCAGTCCACAGTGGCTTCTCTCCTAGACACTTTACTGTTGTGCCTCAATCATGTGACATCCGTTCAACATTAAAACACTAACCTTATCTAGTTGTCTCTGTGTGTATGTGTAAACTTGTACACATCCTCATAAAGAGAGAAGAAGATACTGAAAGCTGGAGGTTTCTCTCTTGCTCCCCCCACCCCATGGTGCTTTTTGCATTTTAGATTTTCAACCAACACTGATAAACGCTTTTTTGGAATACATGAGAGTAAGGCTCGGGTATCTTGCAGGTTCACCTTTGCATCTTTATGGTCATCCAAATACATTTTTTCTTCCACATGGATAAGATGAAGGAATAAACAATGGTTCAGGTTCTCTGTTCGGTTAAATCTGGGATCAAATTGAGTTCTTTCTACTGTACTTTTGTGACAATCTGGGGCATATTCTCAACCTCCAGAAGCTTTATTCTTCCACTATCTATGAGACAATAAATATTTAACTTGTCATATTGTTATAAGATAGCAAGTATACTTCTGAGCGTTGGACCAACATTGCATATTAGCAATACTTTCCATCTGAGTTTTCCCTGTATTAGTTTACACATACTCTTTAATGCAGAAATGTGTCCTCTGACCCCAGCACATGCTGTTGATTTTTACCATGTGTCATTTTTCATATACATTAGAATGCACATCTTTTTGTCATCAGACACCACCACCTACCTTCAAAGCAGCCCTGATCTCTTCAGGCTCACACTGTGAAATCTCTGTTCTGCAATATTCACCCAGCTGCTGTCACTCACTTTTCTCCACATCATTTTCTCTGCACTCAAAATGTGACTGTCTTATCTTATGCCTTCCATTACTGTGGCCATCGTAATTTTTAGAGACACAACACTCTTCACAGAGGCAGACTAGATAATCCCACTTCTCAATTCTTTGACCACCTTTCTTGGCACGTTAGTCTTCTATCAGTCCCTCTTGGCTACTGATCCCTCCACTCATCCACCATTTGCCATGAGAATCCTCTCTGAGAGGGAGACCAACTGCTTACTCTGAGCATCACTTAGTGTGCTCCACTTAACTTACTCTCTTTCACTATAACGGTTACATAGATCACAATAAAACTCAACTCCGTTGACTCTACCAAGAACCTGTCCTGCTTCTGAACTGATCACTTCACACTTAACTCCACAAAGATTTTATGCTCCCACCCTGAGAACATGCTTTTGTTTTGTTTGTTGCTTGTTTTTCACACAAATTTAGTTTCCTTACCAATGTAGCCTTCTATTGAAAGACTTTGCCAAACTCCAACTTAGGTTAAATCCATCATTGTCTGTCAGGGCAGGTAAAGGTGACTAGAGGAAATGCACAAACACGCTGGGATCTCATTTTAAGTTTGCAACTCCAAGTTTTTGTATGCATCAGACATTTCCAGGAACTTGTACGCTATTTGTTGTGACAAGATTGTTTTCTATCCGAAAAAGCATATTATCAACTTTCTCACTGATTATTTTCCTGACTTCATGTCACTTCCAAAATCAAATTTATTTTTAAAGTCTGTGTTATGTTATTTTGAAAATCCCATTGTTTCTATGTCTGTGAATAAACTTTCTCTTATTACACTGGATAATTAGGTCAGGCAACTCCTGCTACCATACAGTCTATCTCTATTCTCTTATTTCATCAAGGATGCTAATTTCCATATATCTCCTGTTAAGCTTCACATTATTACTTTCTCATTTATTGTCACAAACTTATGTCATATGTCTGGTAGACCATGAAAATAAACATGCATGTGCCCACATTCTTTCTACTTCCTGTCCCATCTCTCTGAAATCTACTGCACAGAAACTCTCTCCAAAGCAGTAGTGATCAATCTTTGAATCTCCAAGCTCATCTTCCATCTTACCAAGACACATCAATAGTGTCATTACGTGGCCAGTTACTTGAACTTATTAATCATTCCTGATCCTTCTTTTCTGTATACAGTCCACTTACAAAAAACTTGGTAGTGGTTCCGCCTTCAAAATACTCATTTCTTTAATTTTTACTTACCTACCATGGTCTATTCTTAATACAAGCTAAAATGGTGAATTTAAAATAAATAAGATAAGATTATGCTCCCTTATTTTCTTCACAATTAGACAAAACTACAATAAGATAAAGAAAATCAAATTATCATTTCTATTTCTTGTTCTTTCCATCTGGAATTCTCCTTTCTAGGTTTTTGAACCTGTTTATTTTTTTAAATACCTTGTCAAAAATATTCCTCTGCACAGAATTTTCCATATTCCTACTGTCTTCATTTCTTCATAGTCATTACTACTACCTTAAATTTCTCATCTTAAAATTTTAAATATATATTTATTAATTCTTTGAGAATTTTATATATAGTGTATTTTAATTATATTTGCCACCTACTACTCCCCCAAACACCTCCCAGACCTACCCTTTTAAAGAAACATTAAATATTAGTCATTTTATCCAATATTATTAAATTTATTTAAACAAGGAATTAAAATCTTTTTTGTCCCCCCCCACACACACACACTTTGTACAACTTTTAAGCAAATGTTTGACTCCCTATGAGACTGTTGTTTACGCAAATGCTTTGCTACATTCTCAGACGGACGGGACTGAGTCATCCCTCTTCATCTCTCTTATGTCCATCCCTTTAAAACTAGCCAGTCTTCAGTGACTGAGGTCAGGTCTCAGTCAGTGGGGAAAGGATAGAACCACTCCCTGATGTTAGAATTCCTAGCCACTCCCCTAGCTACATGACCCAGCGTATGCAGTCCAGTAGACAGACAAGATGCTTAGTCATTCCAGGGCCTTACATCCTACATAATCCATGCACTGTGTGATCTCGTAATCTATGGGGATGCATGGCAGAGCTACTTAAGCCCATGCGCACATGGGGAGAGGGCACCTATAAAAGTGGATTCTACCTAACCCTCTCCTCTCTTCCTGCATGATCATTCCATAGGCTACACACACACCCTCTCTATTCCCTTAATAAACTCTTATAGTAGGTTTCTTTATGCCTCATAGCTTCTCTTGCATGGTAAACAGCGCCACTTAATAAATAACACCTGAGACAGAATAAAATCCAAGTGCATGACCTATCTCAGCATGCTTGCTACTCTGCTTTGGGAAGAAACCCACCCTCTTGATCAAGAGGAAAGCTTTGCTTTGTTGGAGTTGGCATTCTCTCTCTCTCTCTCTCTCTCTCTCTCTCTCTCTCTCTCTCTCTCTCTCTCAATGCTGTGTTCATTTTTTTTTTTAATTTTCATAACCCAGAGTCCAATGTGAGCTGCCCGTGAATGTGTGACCATCCACTGGAATATGGTCAACCTACCAGGAGTCACATTCTTAAACAATACTGCTTCTCCCTCCTCTCCCAAGAAGCCATCAATTATAAATAGCTAGGTGTACATATTGAGTAAGCTATTAACCCACTACTTATGAAATAGGTTTCCATTTGACTCTTCAAATACCCAGGGTTAGTTAAACCTCCCTTAGCCTCTCCTCTGCCCCTGCCATGCCATTTTATAAAATATACTCATTTGAGTTTAGATGAAGAGAAGGGACACTGTCCTCATTTGCCCATTTGAGGCCTTGAACTATGAGGAGCATGGCATGTAGTCTCGAGAGACTGTGTATTGTATTAACAAGTGGCCAGACTCTGGACTCGATTTCTGGATTCAAAATTCCAATTCTTCAACTCTATTGCTTCTCAACCTCAGGCAAGGCAGTTAGAATCTTTTCATGCCCCTCCTTTAAATTTAACAAGGGGAGGATAATTAGTAACTGTTAATAGGATTACCAAGGTGAAGACATGGGAAGTTCTTACAGCCAGCAGGTACATGGAAAGCACATAACACAGGTGAACAAAGATCTCCCAGCTTTTATGCTGGGTGTTGCTGCCTCTTGCAAAACTGTCTGCAGGAAAAGCATCACTGTTTGATGTTCCCACTGAAAAAAAAAGTTCACAACAAGAGGACATATTTCTATGTTAAATGTAAACCTACATAATTGTTCATATGTGGATATGTGTCCCAGGCTCTTGTTCAACGTGCTCAAATGTTGAAGGCCAGTGATAAGACCTGGCAGGTATTTGATAAGTGCAAATGTTTAGCAGCCCCTCAGCCTCACTATGAAGTTCAGACTTTTGAAAGCATGCCATTATAAATTCATATTAAACCCTTTAAATCAGGTGGACTCCCCAGAAAATGTTTAATTCTCCACAAACAGTATTAAGTGTTTTATGTTACCAATTTTAATGGACATTCAGAAATTTACAAAAGGATTTACGTTCTTTCTCCTGGAAAGAGATAAATGAATTGTCTCGATGGATTAAAAACCATTAACGCCAAGAGACAAATTGTTGGAACATGATCATACTTCCCTGTCAGGATCTTAAATAATTCCAGATCTCTTGTTAAGACTTCCATGGCAGAGACCTAGTCTTCAGGGATCATCAGTGGAAACATCATATATTTTTCTTGATCCTAAAGGAACTTTTGAATTTTTGTTTTCCTTCCACACAGTAATAAATAAACAAAACTCACACGATTATGTGCTAATTGTTCCCAGTTAGGCTTTTAGGGTTTTTTGTTTTGTTTTGTTTTTATGGGATGAATATCAACTGTGGCAGTGTGAGTGAAAACAGCCCTCATAGGCTCACATATTTGAATTCTTGGTCCCCAGTTGGTGGAATTGTTTGGGAAGGATTGGCCATGTTGGAGGAGGCATGTCATTGATGGAGGGCTTCAAGTTTCAAAAGACTCCTACCATTCCCGACATGCTTTTTGCCTCCTGCTTATATTTTGAGATGTGGGCTCTCAGCTGTTCCTGGTGCCATGCCTTTACTTCAGGATCACAAACTCTAACCCTCTGGAAAGTTAAGCCCAACTAATTGCTTTCTTTTATGAGTTGCAATGGTGTTTTATCATAGGAGTAGAAAAGATACTAATATACCAACTACCTATAAAAAAAAAGTGTACCCCTTACATTGAGCTATCATTTGAGAAGCTACCAAAATTCACTTTGTCTTGCCTTTGGGAACTAGAATAGTTCTGAAATGTCCACTTTTATTGATGTGTCTCAGGAAACCAGATGAAGAGTGGTTTAGCCACCTACACTGAGGTCACATAACCTCTAAGTGAAGGGCGTTATTTGCTGACCTCAAGCAAAACAGAGCTATAACTATGTTTTAAGAGAAAAAGAGGAAGTGGGATGTGTTGTTTATCATTTCAGTCTAGAAACAAAAATAAGGAAGTGGAAAGGCACAGCCAAGAAATTCTGGATTATGTCTGCAATATGACGTCTTTCTGCTGTTTGGTTATGTGGTGGCCCCTAGTCTCCACTGGCTCCTTTCTCATGTCTCAGCAGGGAAAGTAGGCATGGTGAATACACATTGAAGTTGATGGATTTTACATTGTAGTTGATGAGTGTGTTTGAAAAAAAAATCACAGGAATTTCCAATAAAGTATAATTTGACAAAAATGTCTTTAGCTACTATAAAGTCAAGCTCAGAAACCAATATTCAATAATCAAAGATATTGTAAAAGTTTTTAGAGTTTTAGAGCTGAAGGTGGGCCTTTACTGTAAAAAAAAAAAGTGGAATGGTGTCTTCTTATCTTCTACTCCTTTTCTTCTATCCCCTCAGTTATTAAGTGCTGGTTTTTTATTTAGATGAAGTATGCCACATCCTATGAGACTCCCCAGGCTTTTAAGTGACTACATTGAATGTGCATGTATTTTGAAGGCGTGAGAGGAAAGTGTGCCGGGGCATTGCTCTGAGGTTAATCCCTTATCAGCCTCTTCTAGACTTTAAAACTAACATCAAATGCACAAAGTGAAAACAGTGATATCGTGACCCCAGTAGAAATTCAATTTCTGATAGGTCTCACAGCTAGGCCCCTTCTGAAATTTTGTAGCAAGCCTGGTGCTATGGAGTACATGTGTTATCTCAGCCCTGAGGGAACAGATCAGGAGCTTGACGCCAGCTTGGGATATGAGATATTGTCTTATAAAAAAAAAAAAAAAAAAAACAGCTAAAAGATAAAGTTAACTAATTAAAGAAATGAAAGTAAGATTCAATCTTGTAGCGGTTTCTGGATCCAAGGTGCATGAACATGAAGATACAACCTAGCATTAATGATTTTGATTCAGATATGTCTCCAAATATATGCATGGAAATTTAATTCATTGCTTACTGGGAAAACCGTATTTTACATAACAGTTTCCAAATCAAAGATGTGTGGTTGTGAACAGAACTAACTGTAAGCCCAGCACTTGGGAGGTACAGACTTGAGGGTCAGAGGTCAAAGGTCATCCTCAGCTACATATAGTAAGTTACTGGCCAGCTTTATCTACATAAAGTCTTATCCCAACAGAAAAGAAAAGAAAAGAAAAGAAAAGAAAAGAAAGAAAGAAAGAAAGAAAGAAAGAAAGAAAGAGAGAGAGAAAGAAAAAAAGAAAGAAAGAAAGATTAAAACAATCCTATTAAAATCATAATTACAAATTCTGGTATGAGGGTATTTTGGGTGAAAACCACCCCAGAATATATACCAATTATCTTGGGAGCTCATTGGCATATTAACTGTAAAAAATGTTGAGCTGTACCGTCATTGTATCTTTATTCTCAAAAACAAATTTTTGTGTCTAGGCTACATTATTCATCCAGAAACACTGAATTAAAGGAAAACATCTCACCTTAATCTCAAGATCACCCTTGATCAGTACTAAGGTTGTCTGAATTATCCTGTCTCCAGCATTAAGGCTTTCTTTTATAATTCCACACAACATGTTTGCTCATGCCAGATAATCAAATTGCCTGGGTCATCTCTCAAACCGAGTTATTAATATTAATGACCTCCCTGGCTCAGCATTGTGAACACACTGTGTGCTTGCCTTATTCTCTAATACCCATGCCTTCAAAATTCACTCTACTCATCAAGGGACCTTGGGATGATCATTCTGGTGCTTTGATATACACCTGGATCAAACCAGACAGCCGGGCACATTGACCTCTGTTCAGTCCTCCCTAAATAAACTGTTTAAAGTTGCATGCATAAGATAAATACTTTCAGCATTAGGCAGCCTGGATGGATGCTGTTATTTCACATCAAAGAAAGATGATTACATTTTTATTAATGTAAAATCCTTTGTATACCTGCTTAGCTTTCTGCTTTAAAACTTCTTTTGAAGACAAATGGGCATAATTCTTCTCTCAGATCTAACCAGAGACGGCATAAATTACAGGGCCCATCAAGGAGGATCTAAATGGAGATGGCTCGTTTCTCAGTCTTCCTTTGCGGATTACACCACAGAATCTCCCAGGGCCAAATTTAAAACATATTTGCTTTAGGCTTTGCCAAGTTTGGTATTATTTTGCAATTTCAGTCTTAAAAAAAAATTCCATGTAGAGGTATTTTCCATCTCTACTCTGCTTTTCATAGTTCTTTTACCTCTTTCTGTCTCTACCATCTATTTTCAGGAAAGACAGTAAAAACGATAAGAAATTGGAAATGAGTTGGCTTTTGTTTAAAAGGCATTCTGGTTCTTTCTATAAAAACTAATCAAAACCTTCTGTGTTGTTACCCATCTTACCCTATTGTTATGGGCACAGTGCACATTACTTATGGAGCTATTGGAAAAATGTATTTTCAAAAAATGAATACAATAACAGCGGCTGGAAATGTGCTTGCTAAGCATAAGTTACTGGACCCAGCACTACCCACCACTTGTCTCCAAAGACAACAGATCACTCATTCAAAGTTCTTCTCTTCAAAACATTAACCGTGAGCTGGGCGGTGGTCGCACATGCCTATAATGCCAGCACTTGGGAGGCAAGGGCAGGTGGAACTCAGTAAGTTTGAAGGTAGCCTGGTCTACAGAGCAAGTTCCAGGACAGCCAGGGCTCCACAGTGAAACTCTGTCTCAAAAAAAAAAAAAAAAAAAAATTAAGAGTGCTTTGTAATTTTTACTTTTAGGTTTGTCTCTATTGTCTTAGGAGGCCAACAAATGTAATTTGTTTTTAAATTTGTAAAACATTTCTAATTACCTGGGTTGGTGTGTATTAGAGTCATGTCTTACACTTTATCACAAATAGGATGTCAGCATGCCAGAAGGCAAAAATAAATAAATAAACAGATAAATAAATCTAATTTCTTTATTGTAATGTTAAAATGTATTTCCTTGAAACCTCTGGGATTCTTACTCCTGGTCCAAGAGAGTTTAACTCAGTTGAAATCAGTCAGAAAGTTTCTTGTAAAGAGAGATGCCGAACGGTCATCTCAAAGTTCCCTCTAGAACACTTGTCTCCCTTCAGATTTCCAATGAGAAACTGGCAAACATGTGGGATCTTTAACACTGGTCAGTTCATAGTGAGGGCTTTCAGTGGTCCAATACCATGCTACGAATTTTGTAGACACGTTTTCATTTGACCTTTTCCACAGCTCTGTGATGCTGTTCCTCTCTCCTACATTTTAGACACCTAAGAAGCCTTGCTAACTTGTTTATTTTCATATGCTCCAGTGATCACAGTCCATAAACATCAGCTTAGATTGCCCTTAACTATATGAAGGGGACAATAAAATTTACTTCATAAAGTTTAAGATCTTGTTTTTATCAATCAGGGAACCAAAGTCTTAAGGTTGATCTAGAATAGCTAAAAAAAATACAGCTCCCCACTCACTCCCACTAGTTTTATGAAAATTCATTCCAGTGTATCAACCCTCAAGATAAGCCACAGATTTTATAAAAAAAAATATTATCCAACATATCACATAAGAATAACCTTAAAATTGTATTCTAGTTACCTTATAATGGCATTTATTGAACATTGGAGACTCATTAAACTATATAGTCTGTTTGGTGTAAATCTGCATAACTCATGAAAACTACCATGCTGTAAAGGCTCATGCAGGAAAAACCAAAATCAGAATGAAGTTGTTTAAAAAAAAATCACTTGAAACCCAATCTCATTGTAATCCAATGGTTCTCAACCTGTGATATCAGGTAGCCTGATTATCAGATACTTATATTACAAGTCATAACAGTAGCAAAATTACAGTTATGAAGTAGCAACAAAATAATTTTATGGTTGGGGGTCACCATAATAGGAAGAACTTTACTCAAGGGTCACAGCATTAGGAAGCTTGAGGACCACTGTTGTAGTCGGTCTGTAACCTAAGGCAGGTCACTCCAGCCACATGGACTTCTGTTCCACAAGGGGTGGAACATGAACATGCTACTCAATGTTCTTTAGGTTCTCTTTTTGATATTATTTAGGATCATATACCTTTTTGCTGTATATTCAGGAAAGTGTTACAACAGCTGGGGGCATAATGGCAGCCAGTGCTCAGTATCAAGAATGAGTCTGCTTGGTGCAGAAGCAAAGCACTTGTTCTAGAAGGCAAGTCTGCATGCATGCTTCAAGACTTGGCATGGTACCTCTGCATGATGGCAGCAATTGCATCTGAGTCTTATCTACACACACAAACAGCAATGCCTTTAAGAGTAACACTTCAGAATGCAGTTGTAAATAAGAAAAAGATTCTTAAGATACTGAAGACAGTATTTGAGGAAAATGGGAGGAAGTTGTCCTCATATTTCTTTAAGCCAGTGTTTAGTCATATATTTGCAAAGGGGAAATTGTGACTAGCATGGCGTGCAGCTGTGTGTGGAACAACTGGAAAGAGACTGCCATTGGGTCTTAACTGAGAAGCACATCTGAGGTTTGTTAGGAATTTGTGAGTGAAGTTCATGTGTTGGATTTTTCACTCTTTGTGTATTTATATAACACACAAGAGGCAGGAAAAGGAGAGGGAGAAAGAAGAAAAGAAAAGAAAAGATCAGGAGAAAGATAGAAAATAGGAGGTGGCTAAGCAGATATTGCAGTTTGTGTGTAGACTTGTTTTTGTGGCAGACTCTTCCCTGGAAAGAGAAACATGAATAAAATCCTTTCAAATCGCTAAAAAGCAACGTGTTAAGGGAGTCCTATGACAGTCTGATAGGCTCTTGTCCAACCAGGATTTTCAATAGCAGACACATAGGAAGGAAAACAGTGAAAGGCAATAGAGAGTTCCTGAGTGGGGGCACATGCCTGTAGTCCCAGCACTTGGGAAGATGAAGCAGGAGGATCATGGGACCTGGGTCAGTCTGGGCTATATATCATGATCTTGCTTTTCAAAAAAAGAACATATGTTTTTAAACATTAAACTAAGAAAATCGAGAAAACAGTAATACAATGAGCAAGAGCAGCCCATTTGATGTAAGCGGAGCTGCTGTTCATACCAGTTTCCTAAGCAGAGTTAATCTAGGTATGGCCCGTGTGTGTAGGAAGCACAGTTCTTTTGTTCGGAGCAAGCTCGCTCACCGTTTCTGCTCAATTGGAAACACTGAAATCAGGAGCATGCTTCTTACTCCAAAGCAGAGTGTGTTTCATGTACAGGAACTGTATAATCTGAGAGCATAGAATTAATTTATCCTTAAGACCTGAGCTCAGTTCTGATTATGGAATGGTATAGATGTTTTGTGGTTGCTTAGGTGATACTCAGCTACAAATGGGCCAGTCTCACATCCTAATCCTCAAGCATTTTATCTATTGGTCAAACACAATTTCTGATACTGTCTAAGCAACATACGTACTCTTTGGGACAAGCTCATTCAAGCTAAATGTACAAGTATTTAATACTTAATTGTACTCTTTAGGTCACATAAAATCAAACAAAGAATTTAAGAAATGCATTGACCTTTGTCACAATCTCAGATGGACTAAAGTCAATATCTAGAATTCTTCTCAATCTGTAAAAATTCTAAATTGATTCCTTTTTCCTTCCTAGTTCTAAATGGAAAGAACCAGTACAGTAAATCTCAAGTGCAAATTTGTAGAACAATAACCTAGGAACTTGTCAGTAAGGACTGTTTGTTGTTGTTGTTGTTCTGTTTTTTTAATTGTTGTTGTTTGTTTTGTCTTTACAGAGTTTCTGTGTGTAGCCCTGGCTGTTCTGGAACTCACTGCTGTATAGAACTCAAACTCACAGAGATCTGCCTGCCTCTGCCTCCTAGTGCTGGGACTAAAGGCCATGCCCAGTGAAAGTGAGGTCTGTTCTTTAGCCCTTCCCAAGTGACTCTGATTCTGTTCAAGGTTTTAGGCCAAAATATACACTTAAAGACAAGTCCTCTTGTCCCCTGAGTCTAAGAGTCCTCATAGACTTCAGAAACGCTGATGACTCATTGCTAAGATTCCTTCGGCTATAAAGTCTTTGAGTTGTGAAGAACAGAGAGTACTGTGCAGAATATAGAGCATGAGTGGGTAGAGTCATTGAGGACAGATACATTATAAAATAATTAAAAAAAAACTAATCCATTGATCAACACCTATTGCTAATAAACACATCACAGTATGCACAGCTGATGATAAGTAGATTAAGAGAGTGTGGTTTTGCTGGAGGTGACCAATTAAAAACACCCAAGAGACAAAGGAGATATGTCCTCACAGGGATGAGAAGAGGAGGTGGTGAATAATGCCCAATTCTGCTAGTAGGAGAAATCACATTAAATTAAAAGGGGACGAGAAAGGGGGAAAACACTAGGTATTTCCTCCAGACACAGGTAGATAACTGTGTCCTTGCCTCACCCAGAGACTATTAAAGTCCCTGTGTGATCAAAGTTTTATGCTTTAAAAGACCTGTAGTGACTGTGAAGGGCCTGATTATGTGAGTGTCAAATTAATATCTTCTGATGGTCATGAATTTATCATAGAAAGAGAATGTTAAGGCCGTGACGAGGGACCAGGTCAGTTTGCTGAGAAGGAAGCCTATGATGCAGCTTTAGAGTGACTGTCACCTGTGCTGTGCAAAGTCTGCACATGGTTAACCTACAAAGACTGCTCCACTAATGGCTCCCCTGACCAAGCAGAATTACCAACCGCACCTAAAATCTCACCAGCCCTGCTGAGGGATGAAAACCCCCTAGACTATTAAATAAGTCTGCTAGAACACACTGCTAATCCTTTCAATTCAAACATTTAGATGGATGAAGGCATAAAGAGTCTGGATGAAGGAAGAGAGAAACTGGGAAAGATGTGAAAGCTTCTGATTCTCCAGCAAGAGGAGTTCCGGGAAGGGGGGGAAGGTGACTTTGACCTCTAAAGCAGACAGACCCACGAGAATTTCACAGATGATCAGTTTCTGTAGGTCTACCAATGCAATATACCTAGAAGACTTTCCCCCTTCTCTTTCCTTTTTCTTTCCATAAAAAAAAAAAAAAAATTCTAGGTCGGGGGCAGGAGTGGGGAGAGGTAACAGCATGGGCCTTTAACCCCAGCACTCAGGAGGAGGCAGAGGCAGATGGACCTCTATGAGTTCAAGGCCAGCATGATCTACAGAGCAAGTTCCAAGACAGCCAAGGCTACACAAAGCAACAAAGCAACAGTCTTCAAAAACAAAAAACGAGAAAGAAAAAAAAATCTAATTCTTTCTTTGTATGTATGTGTAAGGGAGGTTGCATATATCACAGCTTGGATGTGAAGGTCAAAAATATACCTTTTAGATTGATTCCTTTTATTATTTTATGCATGTGAGTGTTTTGCTTGCATATTTGTATATGCACCTCATACCTGCCAAGTGCTCATGATGTTAAGAGGGTTTCAGATTCCCAGGCAATGGGGTTTCAAATAGTTGTGAGGCACCAGGTGGGTGCTGGGAATTGAACCCTAGTTCTCTGCAAGAGCAACAAGTGGTTTCAGCCACTAAGCCAACTCTCCAGTCCAGGTATGAAGCATACAGAACAATTTGTGGGAGTCAGTTCTTTCTGTCTACCAGGTGGGACCTGGAGAGTAAACTCAGGCCATTAGGGCTGGCAGGAGCGCCTTTCTGCTCTAACTCAACTCACTGGCTCGATTTCTCCTGCTTTCAAGTTGAACGCATTGGACAATTTCATAAGCAGTACATAGAGATGACGAAGTTATATCATCATCAATCTTATCTATAGTTACTTACTTCCACATACTGGGATTTGGAACTACAAAGAAGATGTTTGACAGTTTTACTTATCTCCTCCCACCCCCCACCCCCAGATAAACTCCAAAATAGTACTCTACGTTTGCCTTTTAGTATTATTGACATTCCTTTACTGGATGCCACCACCTCCTGATCCTGCAAACCATATTTAAAGCAAACATAGCCTTGATATAGTGTGACTGTGTATGTGCATGTTTTTGTGTGTGTGTGTGTGTGTGTGTGTGTGTGTGTGTGTGTGTGTGTGTGTGCGCGTGCGTGTGCACTAATATGACATGGCTATGCAGGTGCCCAAAGAGGCAGGAAGAAGACAGCTGATCTCCTGGAGCTAGACATCCAGACAGTTGTGAGCTTCTTGAGGTAAGTAGAAGAGCCCAATTCCAGTCTTCCTCAAGAGCAGCAAGTAATCTTAGCTGCCTATCCATCTCTTCAGCCCTTGTATGCTCTTTCTGTAGTGACTACATTTTTTTCCTCTCCCATTTCTTCTTTGTTATGCTAACATGTTCTGTAATCCCCTTCTAAAATGACCAGTTTCAAACCTCGGTGTCTTTGTCCATGTTTTCTCTATAGTTGTTAAATCTCGCAGAGACCCATAGCTCTACTCATAGATGGACACCCATATGGATCTGATGCTTTTTCATTGTTCATCACGTCGTGACAAATGGTGTCGAAGGTGCTCCCATAACTCCCACTTCCCTTACTTTGAGAATGACATCTGGAACTTCTAGCAAATTCAGTAAAGGGAAGATCATTGAATACAGATGATTATATGTGGAAACTGTTACATAAGATTATAAAGTATTAAGATCAAGCTCAGTGTTACAGCATTTGCCCAGCATGTGTGAGGCCCTGGGTTCTATCCTTAATACCACCAATTTTTGTTTAAGTGCCTTCGGTTTCATGTTCTTTTGACCAGATGTGGTGGTGTGCCTCTGCAATCTTAGCAGTTGGGAAGCTGGAGAAGGAAAACTGCGAGCTGGAGGCCAGTCTGGGCTACAAAAGGAGACTCAACAAGAAGAACATGGACAGAAAGAATGTAAGGATGGAGACGCAGCTCAGTTGGTAGAGTGCTTATTCCCTGGCACCACATAACTAGGTGTGGTGGTGTGTGTCTACAATTGCATCACCCTGGAAGTTTAAGCAGGTGGATCAGAAATGTAGCCATCTTCAGCTAGACTGGGATATTAGAGAGCCTGTCTTGGTAACAGCAACAAAAGATTATAAGTCTATAACTCTCCATTTCACCCAAGGCGCAGCTATTTATCACTTAGATATAACATACAAAACAGAGACTTTAAACCAAATTCCAGAACACCTTCCATATTTAAAAGGGTAGAGGTTGAAAAGGCTGGAGTTCATGATTGAAGAGAGACTTTCTCTGCAGAGAGCTATCAATTAAATGTGCCGGCTATCACTCCACTGGAGAGTGGCCGGGAGGCTTACTGCTCACCCAGGACAGTGACTGAAACTTCTGAAAAAGCTGCCACACTTGTCAAAATGATGACAGAGCCCAAAAGGTGGGTAAATTGCTGAAGGAGACAGTAGAATGGGGGCTTTTGTTGAAAAAAACTGGTCAGCATGAGGCCAAGGTTGTTATCATTTCTAAGGACAAGTTATGTATCATAGATGGTAAGAACACTTACCACCAAGCCCAAGGACCTGAGTTGGATTCCCTAGGACCCACATGGTGGAAGAAAAGAATCAGTTCCCTCAAGTTCTCCTCTGACCTCCACAAGGGCACAGTTCAGTAGTACACATGTGCCACATACATAGACACATGTGTACATGCAATAAGCCAAGAAATATACAAACAAATAAAGAAATGTATTTTTCTATTGGAGCTGTTCACAGCCTGCCTAAGAGTGGCATTGTTTATCCTATCCAGAAGGGTGGGGAAGCCTCTCTAGAAAGATGCTAAGGTGGTCCAACAGATGATCAAGGAATGAGGAAGAATTTGGAAACTGTCAGGCCAAGAGAGTTGCATCAGCCCCCAACCAGCAAGCTTCAGAGAAACACATCAAGGACTGCAAAGTTTTCTCGGAATCTATACACCGTCAGTTAGAAGTAAGTACATTTCCAACCACTGCCCAAACTTTAAAGTACAGGATCTAGATAAATTGGTCATCCAGAATCTTTTCTGGCCCTTTCCCCATCTGTACTCTCTTTTATCACCACTTGGATGTTAGAGGAGTCAGAAGCCAGGTATCATATGAGGAAGAGGAAACAGGTGGTCTTCCTTCCATCTCTGGTCCAATAGTTGGGGAGAGAAACCTTGGCTCTAAATGAAGTCTTTAATTATTACACTGATTGTTCACGTTAACCACTCCACTGGCTTTTTCCTAAGCAAGCTGTTTGAATGATGCTTTAATATCAAATAGAAAGCACACGTTATGAGTTTGACCTAGGTGTTACCCAACAATTGAATTCCTAGACCTCTGCTGAATAGTTCCATGAAAGCCGCTGAGTGTTGTAGATGATCCCACTTTCCTCATCAAGTAAACTCATGAAAGTTTTCACAGATCACTTGAGGTCTCTCTCATTGACTCATTCATAATGGTTTGAATGTATCATAAATGTATTTGGCCTGTTAGTGGGCACATTCTTCATCCAATAGGTTTCACTTGTTTCTATTTTTTTTCTACAACAGCAAGTTTGTTTGTTTGTTTGTTTGGGGTGTGTGTGTGTGTGTGTGTGTGTGTGTGTGTGTGTGTATAAGAGAGGGTGTCTATGTACCACAGTGCAAGTGTGAAAGTACTTTTACTCACTGTGCCATCTCTCTGACTTGAGCAACCAGTTTTAAATTTAATGTGCAGCAGTGGGTTGGGGATTTAGCTCAGTGGTAGAGCACTTGCCTAGCAAGCACAAGGCCCTGAGTTCGATCCTCAGCTCAAAAAAAGAAAAAGAAAGAAAAAAGAAATTTAACATACAGCAATTAACAGGTTCACATTTTCTTTTAATACTGGTGCTTTGTATTTCTGTTATATTCCCAATAATGAAACTTCTGAAATTATATAAGCTCATGTAAATCCCCACAAAAGCCAATGCAGTTTACATTTCTTCATTTAATAGATGTGAGGGAATTTTTTTTTCACCAAATCTCAGGCAACACTAGGGTTAAAACTCTTTTCAATGTTTGCCACCCAAAATGGCAATCACTATGATATTCTTTTTTATTTTCTTTACAGAAAAATGAATATAGGTATTTTGTGATTTTACCACAACCCAGACTCTCACATTGGAAAAGGCTCTTAGAAAGGTATACTAGACGTTTACCCAAACTTTATCAGTTGGAGCCAGAGGAAGTGTGATTGACTAACCAGAATCACACAGTGTCAAATTGGAAAGCTGGAACTGAACATGTCAATCACGGGCTCTTGTTCTTATAGGCAATGCTTATATGATCAGAAAGCCACTCCAGTAGGGAAGCTCGTGGTTCATGAACAGATAAGCTGTGTTGATGAATACAGTGCATTCAGAGCAGGCAGACTGGATGTACCACGATCTGGGAAACAGTTACTGAAGGTGTAAACACAGAAAGCTATGAGAAGAATAAGTCGAGGAACAAAGGAGTTGAAGCTCCTTTAAGGGAAATGGAAAATGTAATAAAGAAGGCGTAAGTACAAATTTTATTTCAATATTATTTAGGAAATTATACCTTAAGCTATAAAAAGATGAAATATTTTAGATAGGAATATAGAATAACTACAGAATTTAGGAAAAGCAGTGCAGAGCTTGGTATACACAACATGCATCAAGTGCTCATAACTTTTCAGCCATCTTTCCGAACTCTACACATTGTTTGAGACAAGTTCTCTCATTGAAACCAGAGCTCACTGGTTAGATAGATAGGATGACCAGCAAGGTCCAGAGATCCTCCTGTCTCGGCTCCCCAAACACCAGAGCTACAGGTGTTAGCTCCCAGACACAGCTTGTTCCATTGGTGCAAAGGATCTGAACTCAGATGACCCTGCTTTCATGGCAGGCACGTTACAAATTGAGCCCTCTCCCCAGGCACCAATTATATCTAAGCAGTTCCCTGGGTCATGTGTTTATAGAGTCAGTCTTGAAAGAAAATTTTACCTTTTTTTTATAAATTACATTTCTTTATATTTTTGATTGGCAGACAAAAATCATATTTATCATGTAAATATGGTGTTTTAAAATATGTGTACATTGGAAAAAGTGGTTAAATCTGGCTAGTTAACCAGTATATTCCCTCAGTAGTTGTTTTTTGTAGCAGAAACATCTAACATTCATTCTGCATTTGCCAAGAATAAAATGTATTGTCATTGATTGTATACTATACCTCCTGAACTCATTCTTTCTAATGGCTGTTTCATAGTCTCTTTCTCCCTCCCTAGAAACACCATTCCATCCTCTACTTCTAGGAGATCAGCTACATTAGATTCCAAATGTGGGTGAGATCACTTGGCATTTGTCATATACAGCTTAATAAAGTTCCTGAAAAGAAGGCACAATCAGACCAATAATGATTAGTCAAGCTGAATTAGGGATGGGTGGCCTCCTGTCAGAGAAAGCCCCAGCACTGGATATCTTCGTTGACAAACTCTGTCAAATTTCTCAAGAAGAACTGATATCAACTATTTAAAAATAATGACAGCAGATTAGAAAAGTGGTTCAGTGGTGAGGAGCCTTTGCTGCTCTTGCAGGGGAGTCAGGTTCCATTTCCAGCACTCACACGGTGGCTCACAACCATTTGTAACTCAGATTCCAGAGGGTGGTTCACAACCATCCCTAACTCAGATCCCAGGGGAACCGATGCCCTCCTCTGACTTCCACAGGCACCAGCAATGCATGTGGCGCACATACATATGTGCAGGCAAACACTCATGTGCATAAAAATTATATATATATGTATGTATATATATATATATATATATATATATATATATATAATTTTAAAATACTAATTACACAAACATTGAACAGAAAGGATTATTGCCAATCTACCTTTACAGGATAAGTCAACAACATCCTTTTCCACTATGTCTGCTCAACAACATTCTAGAAGACCTGCCCAGAACAAAAAAGTATGCAAGAAAAAGAAAAAAAAAAGGCATGGAAAGATAATTGGGGGGCGGGGAACCAGGTCAAGTGTTACTATATATGATATTATTTATCAGAGAACTTAGCATTTACTATACTAAATTTACAAGATAAAGAATAAGTTCATTCTTAAATGTTTCTAGAAGGACTACTATATTCACCTGGTGGTTATACTAACCCTCGGAATGACACTGTAGGGTGTTGGGCAACCTCAGGAAATCAGAGGCTGGGATCCCTCAGTCAATTCCTGTCCTGTGATCACCAACATTATGCCAGTTGCCCTAAATATTTATTAATACAAAAAATATGATGAGTTCACAGGCATCAGACATATCTGTGTAAGAAAATCCTAGGCACATGACTTATTACAAGTTATTAAAATGGTTCAAAAGCAATGTCTGCTAAAATGAGTAAGATGTGATATTGGTTCCTACACAGATTATTTTATATTTCCTGGGTTCATTCAACCCTTCCTTAGATCGCATGTACAAGTTGTTAAAAGTTTTTTGTTTTTTTTTTTAATCAACAGGAAAAGTTGATTAAACAAAACATCATACTTGAGAAACAAAGGCTAAGATATCTGGGATTGAGATCAGGAACATGGGACAATCCTGAAACAGAATGGAGCATCTGCTGGGATTTGAACAAAGGCAAACAAACAAAACAGTGCAGTCTCCCACATCATTGGTTTCACTTCTTATACTCTATGGTTTCAGCCATCCATACTTAAGAATGGCTCGAAGATATTCAATAGCAAATTCCCTAATTAAGAAGTTAAATTTTAAGTAATCCCCTTCATCCAGCCCAAGAGTTATCTTTGCTTTATACAGCAAGAGCACCATGCCCACCAGGTAATTAGGATACAGGGGGCCAGGTACCACCCACAGTTTCCAGCACCTTCTGTGTGTCTTGCAACATATCCTCCATGGATGAAGGAAGACTGGCTGCTGGGTGCTTACTATGGAGAATGGCTAGCATGAGAAAATCCCCCCTTTCAAATCATTTCAGAAAAATGGTTTAAATTCACAGGTGAGAAGTTAGTCATTTAATTTCCTGATATGTGCCAACAGTGTTGACATGCTTTGACACTCACGGTTATGATGCATGCTCTTCACTCAGGATTCAGAGCTCCTTGGATGCAGATGTGTGAGCATCTTGCTTTCCCCTAGTGGGACTTCCATTAAATCATCATCATTGTCACTATCAGATATGACTTGGAGAGAAATGTCAATCTATTTGTATGAAAGTCTGTGCATAAGCAAAATTTATGTAATTTTATTAGACTAAGTTGCAGCCCCAACGTTTTTCTTGTTATAATATTTTAATGTGCTTTAATTTATGTTTTGAGAAAGAACATTATTTCATTTCTCCTCCTATAAATTTGAATGAAAGCTAAATTTCTTTCTTGCCATTTGATGCTTTTCACTTGGCTTTTTTTCTCTCCTTTTTTAAATGTATTATATTTGTTCTTTTTTTTTCTTTATTATTATGTGTTTTAAATTTTGTACATCAGCCACGGGTTCTCCTGTCCTCCCCCCCTCCCGCCCCCACCCTCACCTTCCCCCCAGCCCCTCTCCTCCATTCCCATCTCCTCCAGGGCCAAGACTCCCCTGGGGATTCATTTAAACCTGGTGGATTCAGTACAGGCAGGTCAGTCCCCTCCTTCCAGGCTGAGCAAAGTGTCCCTGTGTAAGCCCAAGGTTCCAAACAGCCAGCTCATGCACTAAGGACAGGTCCTGGTCCCACAGACTGGGTGCCTCCCAAACAGATCAAGCTATTCAATTGTCTCACTTATCCAGAGGGCCTGCTCCAGCTGGGGGCTCCACAGCCTTTGGTTCATAATTCACGTGCTTCCATTCGTTTGGCTATTTGTCCCTGTGCTTTTTGCAATCTTGGATTCAACAATTCACGCTCTTGCAGACCCTCCTCTTTCTTGACAGTTGGATACCTGGAGCTCCACGTGGGGCCTGGCTGAGGATCTCTGCATCCACTTCCATCAGTTATTGGATGAGAGTTCCAAGACGACTGTTGGGGTGTTTAGATATCTGATCACCAGACTAGGTCAGATCAGGCTTTCTCTCGACCTTTGCCAGCAGACTACAGAGAATATATCATGGTGGACTTCTGGGGACCTCTCAAGTACTCTGCCTATTCCTGTTCTCATATGGTCTTCATTTATCATGGTCTGTTATTCCTCATTCTCCCTTTCTGTTCTTGATCCAGCTGGAATCTCCTGCTCCCCTAAGCTTTCTTTCCCTCAAATCTTGCCCTTCATTACTCCCACTGTCATCCAGGTTGTTCATGTAGATCTCATCCATTTCTCTGTCATTGGGTGATCCTTGGGTCTTTCCTAGGGTCCCGTTTTCTAGGTAGCCTCCCTGGAGTTGTATAGCAGTCTAGTCATCTTTGTTTTACATCTAGTATCCTCCTATGAATGAGTACATACCATGTTTGTCCTTCTGAGTCTGGGTTACCTCACTCAGGATGATTTTTTCTAGATCCATCCATTTGCCTGCAAACCTCATGATGTCATTGTTTTGCTCTGCTGAGTAGTACTCCATTGTGTATATGTACCATATTTTCTTTATCCATTCTTCAGTTGAAGGGCATCAAGGTTGTTTCCAGGTTCTGGCTATTACAAACAAAGCTGATACGAACATAGCTGAGCAAATGCCCTTGTGGTATGATTGAGCATTCCTTGGGTATATGCCCAAGAGTGCTATAGCTGGGTCTTGGGGGAGATGGATTCCCAATTTTCTAAGGAAGCTCCATATTGATTTCCAAAGTGGCTGTACAAGCTTGCATTCCCACCAGCAGTGGAGGGCAGTTCCCCTTGCTCCACATCCTCTCCAGCATAAGCTGTCTTCTGTGCTTTTGATTTTAGCTATTCTGACAGGTGTAAGGTGGTATCTCAGAGTTTTTTGATTTTCATTTCCTGGATAATTAGGGATGTTGAGCAATTCCTTAAATGTCGTTCAGCCATTTGAACTTCCTCTGTGGAGAATTCTCTGTTTAGTTCTATTGCCCATTTCTTAATTGGACTGTTGGGCATTTTGATGTCTAATTTCTTGAGTTCTTTATATATTCCTACTTGGTCATGGTGGATAATTGTTTTGATGTGTTCTTGGAGTCTGTTTGCCAGAATTTTATTGAGTATTTTTGCATCAATGTTCATGAGGGAGATCTGTCTGTAGTTCTCTTTCTTTGTTGCATCTTTGTTTGGTTTAGGAATCAGAGTAATTGTAGCCTCATAGAAGGAGTTTGGTAATATACCTTCTGCTTCTATTGTGTGGAGCAATTTAAAGAGTATTGGTATTAAGTCTTCTTTGAAGATCTGGTAGAATTCTGCAGTGAAACCATCGGGTCCAGGGCTTTTTTTGGTTGGGAGACTTTTAATGACTGATTCTATTTCCTTAGGGGTTATTGGACTATTTAAATGGTTTATCTGGTCTTGATTTAACTTAGGTATGTGGTATCTATCCAGAAAATTATCCATTTCTTTTAGATTTTCCAGTTTTGTGGAATAGAGGTTTTTGAAGTATGACCTGATGATTCTCTGGATTTCCTCATTGTCTGTTGTTATGTCCCCCTTTTCATTTCTGATTTTGTTAATTTGGATGCTCTCTCTCTGTCTTTTGGTTAGTTTGGATAAGGACTTGTCTATCTTGTTGATCTTCTCAAAGAACCAACTCTTTGTTTCATTAATCCTTTGTATTCTCTTTATTTCTATTTTATTGATTTTAGCTCTCAATTTGATAATTTCCTGGTGTCTGTTCCTCCTGGGAGACTTTGCTTCTTCCTGTTCAAGGGCTTTCAGGTGTGCTGTCAAGTCACTAGCATGAGATTTCTCCAGCTTCTTTATGTGGGCATTCAGTGCTATGAATTTCCCTCTTAGCACTGCTTTCATAGTGTCCCATAGGTTTGGGTATGTGGTGTATTCATTTTCATTGATCTCTAGGAAGTCTTTAATTTCTTTCTTTATTTCTTCCTTAACCCATTGGTGATTCAGTTGAGCATTATTCAGTTTCCATGAGATTGTAGGATTTCTGTAGTTTTTTCTGTTGTTGAAATCTAACTTTAAACCATGGTGGTCTGATAGAACACAGGAGGTTATTCCAATTGTTTTGTATCTGTTGAGATTTGCTTTGTGGCCAAGTATGTGGTCGATTTTAGAGAAGGTTCCATGGGGTGCTGAGAAGAAGGTATATTCTTTTTTGTTTGGGTGGAATGTTCTGTAGATATCGATTAAGTCCATTTGAGCCATAACATCAGTTAAGTCCATTATGTCTCTGTTAAGTTTCAATTTGGCCGATCTGTCCAGAGGTGAAAGTGGGGTGTTGAAGTCTCCCACTATTAATGTGTGGGGTTTTATATGTGATTTAAGCTTTAGTAATGTTTCTTTTACATATGTGGGTGCCCTTGTGTTTGGGGCATAAATGTTCAGAATTGAGACTTCATCTTGGTGGATCTTTCCTGCGACGAGTATGTAATGTCCTTCATAATCTCTTTTGATTGATTTTAGTTTGAAGTCTGTTTTCCTGGATATTAGGATGGCTACACCAGCTTGCTTCTTAAGACCATTTGATTGGAGAGTCTTTTCCCAGCCTTTTATTCTTAGGAGGTGTCTGTCTTTGAATTTGAGGTGTGTTTCTTGTATCCAGCAGAAAGATGGGTCCTGTTTTCGTATCCATTCTGTTAGTCTATGTCTTTTTATAGGTGAATTAAGTCCATTGATATTAAGGGATATTAATGACCAGTGATTGTTCATTCCTGTTGTTATTTTATTTTTTGGTGGTAGTGTGTGTGTACTTCTCTTCTTTGGGGTTTACTGCTGTGGTGTTATCTATTGCCTGTGTTTTCATGGGGGTATCTGCCTTCCTTAGGTTGGAATTTTCCTTCTAGTGCTTTCTGTAGGGATGGGTTTGTGGATAAGTATTGTTTAAATCTGGTTTTGTCTTGGAAGGTCTTGTTCACTCCATCTATGATGATTGAAAGTTTTGCTGGTTATATTAGTCTAGGCTGGCATCCATGGTCTCTTAGTGTCTGCATTATATCTGTCCAGGTCCTTCTGGCTTTCAAAGTCTCCATCAAGAAATCGGGTGTTATTCTGATGGGTTTGCCTTTATAAGTCACTTGGCCTTTTTCCTTTGCTGCCCTTAATATTCTTTCTTTATTCTGTACATTTAGTTGTTTAATTATTATGTGGCGAGGGAACTTTTTTGGTCTGTTTGGTGTTCTATGGGCTTCTTGTATCTTCATAGGCATTTCCTTCTTTAAGTTGAGAAAGTTTTCTTCTATGATCTTGTTAAATATATTTTCTGTGCCTTTGAGTTGGTATTCTTCTCCTTCCTCTATCCCTATTATTCGTAGGTTTGGTCTTTTCATGGTGTCCCAAATTTCTTGGACATTTTGGGTCATGACTTTGTTGGTTTTAGTGTTTTCTTTGACTGATGAATCTATTTCTTCTAACGTATCTTCAACACCAGAGATCCTCTCTTCCATCTCTTGCATTCTGTTGGTTATACTTGCCTCTGAAGTTCCTGTTTGTTTACTCAGATTTTCTATTTCCAACATTCCTTCTGCTAGTGTCTTCTTCATTTTTTCTATTTCCCTCTTCAGGTCTTGGATTGTCTCCCTTGCTTTTTCATGATTTTCATTCAAGGATTTATTGTTTTCTTCTGCTTTAATTGTCCTTTTCTCTGGTTTTTTATAGCGTTCTTCCCATTTCTTATTTGTCTATTCCTCTACTTTATTTTTGATTTCTTCTATATAAGGCTGTAGCCTCTTCATGATGTTACTTATAAGGTTGTTTTCTTCTTCTCCTTCTTCTTCTTCTTCTTCTTCTTCTTCTTCTTCTTCTTCTTCTTCTTCTTCTTCTTCTTCCATTCCATGATGTTCAGGTCTAGCTGTTGGAGAAGGGCTAGGTCCTGGTGATGCTGTATTGCTCTTTATTTTGTTGTATGTACTTCTGCCTTGACGTCTGCCCATCTCCTCTTGTGTTCGTTCTTGGTCTTATCAGTGTACTTGGTCCAGAGAGAGTTGACAGATTTAGGGAGCCTCTCTCTGGTCCAGATGGAAGCTCTGGGCCAGATGGGAGCGCTGGTCCAGATGGAAGTGCTGGCCGGATAGGAGCCGGGGGGCTGGACTCTTGAGTCTCGGGAAGTCCCTGGGGCTTCCTTATTTTGTCCAGATGGGAGCTCCTCTTGTCTAGATGGGAGTTCCTCTGGTCTCTGGTCCAGATGGGAGTTCCAGGGCAGGATGGAAGCTTGGGGCTGGTCTCTGATTCTCAGGAAGTGGCTGCGGTCTCCAGAAGATGGGTGTGGGAGCAGGGTGTGGAGACTGCAGGTTCTGCCTGCAGTCTTGGAAAAGGGGAACCTTCCTGCAGGTCCTGCCGATTGGCCGGAAACTGGGGCCAAGTTGGTCAGGTCCTCCCGGGGTGGCCTGTGTCCAGCGGTGGGACCCAGGCGCAGTTGCCTCTCTGGCTATAACCCAGGCACTCACCTCTGGTCCAGCTTCACTTGGCTTTTTAACAGCTATCTTGAGCATTTACTATGGCATAGGCACTGTCCTGACCTGAACACTTTGTATTTCTGGTTGTGTTTCTATGCCTACCAGTTGACAGTAGTGTCCAATACTCGACAAAAATTTAAATTCTGTCAGAACAATGAAAAAATGTTTTATGTAATTATTTTTTATTTTACATTTATTTATTTATTCATGGAGGGGGAGAAGGTAGATGATGTGAGCATGCCATAACACATGAATCGAGGTCAGAGGATAACTTGTGGGAGGGAGCTGGTTCTCTCCTTCCACCATGTGGATTCCAGGGATTGAATTCAGGTCATCAGGCTTGGTAGCAATTATCCAATAGCACCCTTATCCACTGAACTATCATTCCAGTCCAATCTTATTTCCGTTATGACATCATGTAGCTAACAATTCTGAACTGTCAGATCAATAAGAGAAACTGATTCATACATATGTATTCCATACTTTATCATAACTTACTGCCAAGCCATCACTGGGATCCATTTGGCGAAAGGAGATAGACTTCAGAAATTTGTCCTCTGACCTCCATAGGCATGCTGTGGCATGTATACACACACACACACACACACACACACACACACACACACACACACACACTAAACAAAGGTTGAAAGTATAAATAGATAATATTCATAAAAAATAATATAATAGTGATGTATCTAGCACCTAACCATACAGTTTCTTTTAAAGCATGATTAATACCAGGAGTCAAACTTGCTATGGTCTAAATTCTGTGTCTACAACTCACTAGTTATATGATTTTGAGCAAGTGATTCGACTTGAGCCTAATTTTCTAATCTGTCAAATCAGAACAATAACGAATATAATGTCATGATGAATGTTGATGTGTTTAGTAGTGTTTGTATTTAACATGTCAGTTATTAATATAGTAAAATGGTTGAAAATAAGAAATATGTACCTTTACATTTGGAATATTATGGAAACCAAGGAGTCCTTGACAAACCGAGGGATAAATGGAAATTTTAGGAGAAAAAAAAAATGCCTTTTTAAAACTTATTTCTTATTTAGGGCTTGTTTTCTTGTGTATAATGAAAAATGGTTCAAAACTAGTTCCCTATCATCTACTCAAATATCTGTATTCTTTGAGGTCCTCACTGCAGAAGATCTCACAGTGTCTAAGGCATACTCACAGTGTCTAAGGCAGACCAAGATAAACTCTTACTGCTCTTGTTTCTCCATTTCAGCTCTGATGAACTCAACACGGTAGCATGGCACGATTAAATAATATTCATGACAAAAGGAGGCATCATAGAGCAAGGTATTATTTATTACTGAAGGCCACATACTAAACTCTGTAAGGGACATGCCACCTTCTATGTGTTGGAGACACACTAGCTATGAAAGGATTTTATGATAGTGGCTCATGGAAAAGTAACTGCCTTATATTTTCTCAAAATAAAAGCACAACTGAGGAAGAGAAATGCTGGCTGAAGCTTGTTAGAACCCCTCTCCCCCTTTGTGTCTCCTTAGACATCACATCAGGCATTACAGTCTTGAACTTTATAATTGTTCAAGCCTTTTAACCTTTACTAGGAGACAGGATTAGTATAAGCCATACACATTACCCTGGTGAGATACATTTGAGTCATGTGTGCAAGGTAAATCCCAGTCTCTACTGCTGACAGTAAAGGACAGTAACAGTGTTATGTTGATTTCATTTCAAATGCTTTGCTCAGCTTAATTTCACCAAATTCCATCATTCTTCCAGTTCGATTGTCCCTATCAAAATGTCTGAGTCCATCTGTGCCCTGGAGGGAAACCTTGCTTACTGGCCTTAATCTAATTATCAGTAGCCGTCCATGAAGCACAGCATGTCTTGTACAAATATTTTGACTGATCTTCTATTGTGCTAGGAACTTGAAAAATGGTCTTGCTTCACACATGATTTGTTTTCTAAAAATATCAAAAGAGATTATGAACTTGCGGAGGCAAAAAAAAAAAAAAAAGAAAAGAAAAAGAAAAAGAACTTTTCTGTGGGTGGGTGAAAAGGGATGGTAATTGGGGATCACAAGGAAATTTTGGACCGTCATTGCCTATAGGGAAACTGAAAGAGTCAGAAGCCATGAACATGTCACAATTCAACTTCCAAAAACTAAAGAAAACAATAAATAATAATAATAAAGCCCTGTGATGGTTTGTCATCTCTTGACATTTTAAAGTTTTTTTTCTGCAAAGTTTATTAATAAATAAAATATTCACTTCAGTGAGAGTCAAAGAAGTGAAGCATATTCATTTAACCTTTTTACTGGAGATAGACAAAAGGTGTAGAAAGTAGGAGAGAGCTGCTTTGCCTATGTAGAGTTCTGGGTTTCTCAGCTGCAGGGTCCATGCTCTGACTTAGACAATGGTGGTGACCTCTATCTGCTCTGATTTCCAGAATACATGGCTGATGTAATTATTATGAGGATGCAGTCATTCACACAACGGGTTAGATAAGCTACAGTAGTCATTTCTAAGTCAGAAAGGCAAGGATTTGAGCCTTTTACGTTTGACTTGGCTTTTTTTTTTTCTATTAGTTGAAAAGAATAGACACATGAAGACATAGAAAGTGGCACTGCCTATAGGAACAAGACCAAAAAACTTCCCAGTTGGACTGAAAAATAAAACTGAAATAGGTACAGGGTGGTTTATTGGCAACCATGTTGAATAGGACCTCAAAGACATTTCCATTTGCTTGAAAGAAAACCTGTCAAAGGAAAGAGTGAATATATAGTCACAAAAATCAACTTCTCTTTAAAGAACACCAGATAGAGTCAGACTAAAGCCTTATTTCAGAAAATGAGAAGGGAGAAAATGGGAGAATAATGTTAAAAATTAGGAAACTGCCCGGCAGTGGTGGCACATGCCTTTAATTCCAGCACTCGAGAGGCAGAGGCAGGTGGATCTCTGTGGGTTCAAGGCCAGCCTGGTCTACAGAGAGAGTTCCAGGACAGACTCCAAAACTACATGGAGAAACCTTAAGTCAAAAAAAAAAAAAAGTTGAATGAATAAATATCAGATTTTCTTTCATTAGAATGAAATAAGTCTTTGTTCTGGGCCAACTGATGTTCTCAGGCAAAGAAACTTGGGAGTCAGTCATTGTCATTTCTTCATTATTAATTCTTTCCCATTTTCATGACCAATTATAACCAGTGAATAGAAAGTCTGTTTTGCATATTCACTGTTCCCATGTACCCACTGGTTCCTTTCCTGTGATCTTCAGATGAAGCTCTTGTCTCTTCTTCTCAGCCCCATATGGGTGTAAGCACAAATCCTAAAAGGTCTTATTAATAAAAACAAACCCAGAGGCAGGTATTGGACACTGAAAGATTAGAGAAAGAACATGCCACAGCTACCTCACCTTGCCAACTTCTCAGCCGATCCTATTTCCTCAAACTGGAAGCCTCTGAGTCCTCATCTGGAATGAATCTCAGCTGAACTGCTGCTAAAAGCTTAACCAACCTTAGTTACTGGTTTTGACTCCTTATATACCTTTCTGCTTCCTGCCATCACTTCCTGGGATTAAAGGTGTGTGTCACCATGCCTGACTGTTTCCAGGGTGGCTTTGAACTCACAGAGATCCAGATGGATCTCTGCCTCCAGAATGCTAGGATTAAAGGCATGTGTGCCACCATTTTCTGGCCTCTATGTCTACCTAGTGGCTGTTCTGTTCTCTGAACCCAGATAAGTTTATTAAGGTGCACAATATATTGGGGAACACAATATCATCTCATATGGCTTTTCTTCTACTTCAGCTCCAGAAACCCACCTAGATAAAGTACACAAATGACAGGGGCCACTTTCATTGATGTTTTATGACTAGTAACAGATGGGGTTGTGGGTGAAACACTTATTAAGACTTTATTTGGTCCAATCAAAAGTGGTTTACTAATTAATAAATAAGACATATTCTCTGACCAAACTTCTCACAAGTGGTAATATTTATGTACATAAACTATAAGTATATTCAAATTAAGAAAAAGCAATGTAGCAATCCAAGCACAGTTAGTGAGTAGTTGGCCAATACACACACACACACACACACACACACAAAATCTCTAAATTGAGACATGGCTAAGAACTGTATAAGCTAACATAAATTACTGATGTTTCTTTGAGGAACATGATTTTAATTTAGACCTTAAAAAGGTAGTAGAGGAAAATTAATTTATCAAAATAAATCAACATTTTGAAATATTTTGAAGTAATACACTGAATATAAGCCCTAGACTATTTATCATAGTCACACATTATGGGAGAGGTAGAAATCATTTGGTCAGATTAGTATCTTGTGTTGTGTTTTCACAAATTGGAGTTGGAAGTACATTCGTAATTTCAGCCTTGATTTGTAAACAAGTCCTTACTTATTAACATAAGAAGGATGTTTAATGGGAGTAACTCATTTGATTACTTAGAGTAGCAATAGTTAAGTGGACACAATCTATAACAAACACGTGTCTCTTTGATACATTTAGCAATAACTGAAAGAAATTAGGTAAGATGAAAACTGAATCAGCAAGCAGGAGACCTGGATTCAGCTTCAACACTGTCATCAACTACGTGCCTGACATCAGTTTCTCGGTGACCATGTCCCAGCTCTTGTGTCTTATTTGCAAAAGGTCAGTATTGAAATGAGTGATGACCACTTTCTTCTGAAACCCTGATTCTGTGCAGAATGAAGATGTTGGTAGAACTCATCTCTGGTGTTTCATACTTTGATTGGAAACATCACACAGAACACAAAAGGAGGCTTTCTAAATCACACCAGGTTCTTGTAAAAAAAAAAAAAAAAAAAAAAAAAATATATATATATATATATATATATATATATATATATATATATATCCTACTTGAAAAGGTATGTGATTTATTCTTCCCCACTGTGAGAACACTGTTAAGATACCATGAACTACTTAGAAAAAATGGAATATAGATTTTATTTATATTGGAAAGAGATATGATTGCAGCACATCTATAAAATAATAACAAAATATGTTAGACCAAACTCTATGTGAAATTTACAAGGAGAAGAAAAAACACACTAATTAAAAAAAAATCTAAAATCAAAACCAAGAGAAGAGTAAAAGATGTGAATTTGTATTTGTTTGTTTTTTATTTTGAGACAGGGTTTCTCTGTGTAGCCTTGGCTGTCCTAGATCTCACTCTGTAGACCAGGCTGGTCTCAAACTCACAGGGATCCAGCTGCCTCCACCTCCTAAGTGCTGAGATTAAAGGTGTGGCCACCACTGCCTGGCCTATGTGAATATTTTCTACATAGATACCTTTTTTCTTTTTTTCTCTTTTCTCTCTCTCCTTCCTCCTCCCCCTTTTCTCCCTTCCCTCACTGACCCCTCCTCTCCCATCCTCCTCTTTCTCATCCAATACTCTCACACACTTTTCTTTCTCTTTTTCTTCCTTCCTTCCTTCCTTCCTTCCTTCCTTCCTTCCTTCTTTCCTTCCTTCCTTCCTTCCTTCCTTCTTTTCTTCCTTCCTTCCTTCCTTCTTTCCTTCCTTCCTTCCTTCCTTCCTTCCTTCCTTCCTTCCTTCCTTCCTTCCTTCCTTCCTTGTGTTCTTCCTGTCTTCCTTCTTCTTTTAGGGTGAAAAACTCCCTAAGTTGTACTAATGTGCACAGAATTGCAGACCTGTGGGTTGGCTTGGATAAAATACCATTTTCCTGACTTTTTATTCCTAATTTAGGAATTGAAATGTCACAGAACTATGTCTTATCTCATAACAAAAAAGCAGTATGGCTTTATCTAATGGCACCTATATCACAATGAGGAATAGTAATACAGCCAGCAGTGACAATTGAAATTATGTCCCTGGACCCTCTATTATCTCATTGTAATAGTACATAAGTGTTCTGAGATGAAATCAGTTCTCAGAAATAATTCTCTCATTCTCTCGCTCGTGCGCCCTCACGCTCTCTCTCTCATTCTTTCTTCCCCTACAATGTGTTTTACCAAACATGTTTTCCTTTTCAATTTGTCTTAACAAACAAACAAATTTTTAGGTGTTTCTTTCCTCCAACAGTTTTAGAAATCATCCCACATCCAATCTAGTCTCTTAACTGGTGTCATAATCCTATCACCAAGTTTTTTCTATGGCTTATTTCTAAGATATGTGTCAGTCATGAAAATAAAAGAGAGACATGGGAAAATTAGAAGACAAATAATACAAACCCTGGTCTAGTAGAAAATGAATAAATGTAAAAAGCATTGTGCTTAAGATTCTTGGGTCATTTTGAGTCATTTGACATGTTCTAAGAGTGATGATTAACTTAGATTTGAACTCCAGAAATATCTGGAACACACCCACACACCAGGATGGGTGGCTGCACAGCCCTTCCTGCTTGGTCTTTGTTGTGTGAAGTTGCAGCTTCACTCAGAAAGAAAATAATAACTGCCCCCTTGAGCCCTAAATTCAAGTCAGTACTACGTAAAATGTACTTTTTCTCAGGCATGTCTGGCTTCCAATCGTTCTCTACAATTAGATAACACAACTATAATTTTTTTCTCAGCACATCTTTAATATATATTTTAGATGACTGTTTTTCTTTTTAAATCTCACTAGATGCTTTAACCATTCACTCTGATTTTCTTTTAGCCTTTCCTTTCTGTAACATTAGTCATTATTTATAAAACTATACCATAGCAACTGATAAAAGCACCTTTTTGCTAGAATTTCATACTGTGATACTTGGTGGTGAATATTTTGTTCATTGTGTATACTTGTGCATAAAGGTATAGATGTTCAACACTCTGGTCCTTGAGGAGGACATTAGTGTGAGTTTTGTCCTCATTTTGGGTGTGTACCTGACTTTCCTGATATGATGCTGAGTTGGAGCCAAAGGTGAAAAATTTAAGGCCATGGGGCAGCTGTGGTTGTTGTCAGAACTATTATTGTCAAAATAACAGAAATTAGAGAAAATGCCAATATCTTTAGAATGATGAAATGAAAATATAGGTACAGGAATATATAGGTTGGATACACACACACACACACACACACACACACACACATATGTTTGTCCAGCGAAACATTGTTTGTCCAGCAAAACATTAGATTTCCAAAATGAAGATGAAAGTATGTTTTAGAAATGAAAACTCTGAGAAGTTGTAAGATTAACACAGCTACACTCCCCCAAACACTAAACACCATTTTCAAGCATCAGGAAACTTGTTCACATAAGAGCATCAGAAATGCTAAAAATATTGACATAGCTGTTATCATTTGTCCTTCAGTTTCTTCTGAAAATAACATGATATGATAACCATGCACATCAAGGGTGACCATTTAACAGCAGAGTAAAGGGTGACCTCGAGGACTGGAACCTTATTCCATACATGAAGAATGAACTTCAAGCACACCGTGACCCACGAGTCACATTAGAGCTTCAAAACCAATTCCTAACCAAAGCCAAGAGAGAAATTAAAATTAGATTCTAAAACATAATAGTTTAACTCAAAACAAAGTAAAAAAAAAAAATGGAGTCCCAGAAGGTGACACTGGGCTGGGAAGCAGTTAGAAAGAACCACCAAAAAACAAATGGCAGGATTAAAATTTTAATATATCCAAATATATAATCACACTATAAAAAAATTAAAGAGCAGGGGGAGGGAAGGAAAGGGAGGGTGGGGGAAAGAAGGAAGAAGGGAGGGAAGGGAAGGAGGGGGAAGGGAGGGACAGGAAGGGAGGAAATAAGAAGAAAGGAAGGGAGGGAGGAAGGAACGAAGGAAGGAAGGAAGAAAGGAAAGAAGGAAGGGAGGGAGGGGGAAAGAAGGAAGGAGAAAGGGAGGAAAGGAAGGGGAAGGGAGGAAGGAAGGAAAGGAAAACAACAAAAAGGAGGTGGAAGTTACTAGTGAAGAAAACTAGTCCAGGAAACTCTGCTGTGTTTTATAGAATAAATATTGAAGTATGTTATAACAAAAAAATAACTTTCATGCCAAGTTTTAAACTATCGACTAACTAACTCACTAGAAAACGAGAACACAAACAACATACTGGAGTGTATTTGGAAGCTGAATTGTTTTTGTTTTCAACATGAGATGGCTTAACAATTTTTAGAGCAGCTCAAAGCCAGTGATTAGGCTGTCAGCCAAATTCATCCACCATTAGGCTAAAAGCTTTGAGAGGTTGTTTGCAGAATGCTCATTGCTGGTGGCTTCAGAAATGTTGCTATATAAATGCTTAGGATTGTTACTGTTTCGCTGAACTTTCTGCACAGAAATTCAGCATCACAGAAAGTAGCCCCAAGTGTCCACAGATGGGACTTTGCAAAATAAAAAGGTTTCTGCTCAGCAAAGGAAACCATCAGCAGAGCCCAAAAATAGCCCACAAAACAGGAGCAAATACCAGCTATACTCCAGACAGGAGTGCTAATATCCAGAATTTGCAAAGAACTACAGAAGCTAACGTCCAAAGAAATAAACTGCCAACAAACAAATGCTAGTGAAATGAACAGGTTTTAAAAGAATAAACACGAATGGCCGATAATTATTTCAAAAAGTTTTCAACCTCCCTAGACATCAGGGAAATGCAAATAAAAACAATTTTGAGAAACTGCCTCACTTCAGTCAGAGTGGCTGTCAATGACACATCTGACAACAAATGCTGGAAAGGATGTGGGAAAGAGGAACATTTACTGCTGATGGGTGTGCACATTCAAACAGCCATTTTAGAAATCAGTTTTGAGGTTTCTCACAAAATTAAAAATAGAACAACCGTATGAACCACCTGTTCCTCTTCAGGACCACCCAGAGACCTTCCTATCCTGCTACAGAGATATGCGCACCTTCACATTTACCATTTTATTTACAATATCAAGGAATTGGAACCAGCCTAGATGTCTGTCCACACATTAATGGATAATGGAAATATGATACATATACAAAATGCAATAGTATCCAGCTCTAAAAGAAACCAAAATTTTCAGGAAAATGGTCACACTTGGAAAGTATAATATTAAGTGAGTTGACAAAAACTCAGAAAGAAAATATATTCTCCCTCATATGCAAATCCTAGCCTATAATGTACACTATAGTGTGTGTGTGTGTGTGTGTGTGTGTGTGTGTGTGTGTGTGTGTGTAAGGTATAAGTAAGGGTATAACATTAAATTTAGTAGAAAGAAAAACGACCAAGCAAGGGAAATACTAGGTGATGAGGAAGGTCAGGATAAAGGCAAAGGGGTCATGGAAGAGGATGTAGAACTAATTGCTTTTCTAGTTTCAGCTGTCACAACTTTCTTTCCCTTTTTTTTTTTCTGTGTGATACAGTGTATTAAAATACCATTGATAGGAAAAGTAGAAAACCCTAAGCTCAGCCCCCAAATGGCCATTCTAACTGTATAAAAGTTCACTGAGATGTGCAGAGCTTGGGACTTGATCAGTGTTCCAGTGGCTACTTTAGTAGTAGCAGATGTTTTATTAGTAAATTCACCACAATAAAGTGCTTTAGTTTGAAAACTGCTTGTGAATTTGAGCTAACTGAATTAAAAATGTATGTCTCAGCAAACTGTAGTCACAATGCAGATCAGAGTTTAAAACTAAACAAACTAGAAATGCTTTCTTCACTATTAGTACCCAAAGTTCTTGTCACTGGAGACGTCACTGACACTGAACAAGGACAATAAAGTTTGACAGGTAGCAGAACATTTGCAGTAGAGTTTGGTCACATAGGCATTCAATAAATAAGTTGATTGTACATGTTGAAATGAATGAGTTTAATTTTTAAAAAATACTAAGTTCTACTAAAAAATCACAGCATGTGGTGTTTGCCTATTCCACAAGGCTGCTACAAAAACCAGAGGAAATATTTGGTGAAAAAGCAGTTTAAAACTCAGTCAGAGAAATAAATTAATACTTTTGAAGTTATCAGGAAAAAGGCAAATTTTGACTACTTACAAAAGACCCATAACAACTTCACTCACGTTAAACATTGAGAAATCCTGAAGTAATTGGTACTTGTAAAGCATGACCCCTTTGTAGAACTAAACCTTTGTATTAGACAAAGTTCACACTTTGTCACCCCCAACACAAGGAGGTGACAATAATTCCTTTATTAAGGAATTTCTAAATCTATAGAAGACACTTAAGTGGGAGTGTTTGGTGCACTAGGGTAAAGAGAGGATCCTACAGGAAATATGCCCTAACCAACTAGCGCAGTGATCTTCGGTGTTTCCATGAAAACAAACAAAAAACCCAAAGCAATTGTAAGAGGAAACCAAAGCAAATAACTCCTCTATCATCTTTATTTTAGGTCAAGCCATTTGGAAACAAGTTCCAGTATTTTGGTGTAGGACAAATAGTATCACCCACTGAGCTGACCAGAGTGGGAAATGCTAAGGTTTGCATTTTAAATATCCACAATTGCTTTTCCTTTATATGACCAGTGTTCCCTGACCCAGACCACAATTGGATGGGAGCCTGGGTTATAGAGTAGGTTGATACCAGCAGAGAGAACAAAACAAGTACATTGATTTTTAACTTTTCTTTTTTTTTATTTTATTTTATTTTATTTTTATTTTTAACTTTTCTAAATGTTGCAGGTAGTTAAGGGAAAGCTGTTTTCAATATGCGGTAATTTAAATTGCTAAAGTTTTCTGGGAGAAACAAAATGGTCCCACTACTGAGTTGTTTAGAGATAAGCACCCCCAATTTCAAAGGACTCTCACTCCCCACCCCATCCCCAAGTCTTAGCGCTTCAGTTGGCACAGAAGGAATTTAATCCAAGGGCTGCTTCATGAGTCCTCACATAAACAGGCTTTCTGTAACTAATCTTTCCAAGACCCCTTGAACTCAGCAATGGACACATCGGAGTGTGGTTACTTCCTCCTGCAGACAGACATGTGCATGACAGATTCAGTAATTAGTTGTTGAGTGAATGACTCTTAAGATGAATATTCTAAAGCCCTTTTTCTCCGGATTGTAACTATACTAGAGTGAGTCAAATGTTGTCACTGTTAGTCACGTGGTTCATCTCTTCTAGCATTACCCACTTTCAAATCTTTCATTTGAAGTTTGAAAACAAATTTAACACCAGCTTTTTTTTTTTTTTTTTTGCCATTTTTCCTCCATTTTTTGTTTATCGGCAGCTTTTAGAGTCTTTGGAAGATTTTGTAATGTTTATTCCTTGGATTATTTTTATTGCTAATTTGCTACTGCTGATAAAATGAAACCCATTGATATTTTATCCAGTCACAACAATGAGCTCTTTGTAACTTTTAAGAGTTTACCCATAAAAACCTTAAGGTTCTCTATGCAAACCATCTGTCAGCCATGCTCAGTGCAGCTGGCAGTGGGCCAGCATCATTTCAGCGACACCATTGTATACCAACAGCCAAAGCACATCACAGAGTGGGCTTCTTGGCACTAATGGAAACACTTTGCACAAGTGTATGGACAACTTTATGTTGTGTTATTCATGAAGATCTTTAAACTGCTCAGGAACTTTTTTATGTTCTTCTGTTGATGGCCTGGGTTTGGTTTTTTGGTTTTTTTTTTTTTTTAACTTTTTAAGGTATTTTTTGCTAAATTTCATGAACTATGTCTACTGAAATGTGTCTCTTGAAAGAGGCCCTGTTCTCATTTAATCCGTGTTCCCTTAGCATACATTGAAACAACTATTTAATGGCTTCTTTTTTGAGAAAATTCTGCTATTCCTATTGAAAACAAAACCGAAGTAAATTGGAAACAGTTTCTTTAAGATTTTGCATTTATGCTCATAAATATCTGTGTCTACACTCTTAATCATATGAATTTTTCCTTGTTTCAGGATCAAAGTTGAACTAGTTTGAACAAGTGAAGTAGAGGGGCTGCTGAGGAGAGGACTTGGTTGGTGAAATGTTTGCTGCATTAGCATGAAGATCTGAATTCAGATCTCCAGCAGCCAAGTAGAAAGCAAGGCATGGTGGTGTGGATCTGTGATCCCAGAGCTGGGACAATGGAGACAGGTAGATCCCCAGGCCTTATGGAATCAGTGCACTCTAGGTTTTTTGAAAGACCTTGTCTCAAAACAAAATAGAGAGTGATCTAAGAAAATACCCCTCCCCACAATCACATGCTCATGTGCACACTTACCTGCACACAAGCATGTGTACACACACAAACACATATCCACATGCGTGCAAAGTAAATAGAGAATTTCCCCATTTTCCTAGTCTCTAAATTATTTTAAAAAAGAAATGATCAAGTATTTATTTTGTACCACACACTATTCTAGTATGAATTCATTTAATCTGCAGGGAAATAGTATGAGAAAAGTATTGCTATCCTGTCACAAAAACACATCTCTCTCCTTAAAGGGCTAAGAGATAATTCTTATAGAGTGAAATCTGAGTGACCATAGCCTGAAAACACAGATTTTCTTACGTAAAATGTTATATTCCAACATAGAAGCAAAAGAACAAAGAAAGCTACAAATCAAGAGACCTTAATGGAAATATCAGAGAAGAAGCTAGAGCAAGATGGGGGAATCTCTCCTAGAGTCCAGATGCTGTCTGCTGGCGTTCTTACCTTTCCAGCTGATGGAAGTTAGTGGTCTCCTAAGCTAATAGATTCCAAGAGGTTTTTATCTGTCAGTCACAGAATGTTAGTTGGACATAGGGGTGGGCCAGAACGGCTATAAGAACTAAAGCTAGTCTGAGGTAAAGCAATTAGACCTGCACCATTCTGGCCTTGGCACATCATAGCAGCTAGAACCACCAGTTTTTGTTTTTTTGCTTTTTTCCGCTGATACAATTTCTTTCCAGAATTCTCTTTGACAATCCATATTTTATATATTTAATAGTTAAGAAAGGTTAGGTCATTTGAATCACATTATAAATCCCTGAGGAAAAATGTATCAGAAAAATTTTCAGCTGCCAACACATGTCTAAAGAGTCCATGAAGACCATGGGTGGTGGTGCACACCTTTATTCTCAGCACTCAGGAGGCAGAGGAGGTAGATCTCTGAGTTCAAGGGCAGCCTGGTCTACACATGAGTTCCAGGACAGCCAGGAATACATGGAGAAACTTGTCTTGAAAAACAAATGGTCAAACAAACAAAAACAACAACAACAACAAAAAGATGAAGCCAGAAGGAAAACCAAGAAATCCTTTGAATTAATCCAAATGAAATGGTAGCATATTGAAATCTATGGGCACAGTAGCTATGGCAGACAATAAGTATGGCATCCGCTGCAAAGGATAATCTAATATCTTCCACCTTAAGAACCTAGAACACACACATAAAATAAAATAAAAATAAAATAAAAACTCACATACAAATCAAGCAGAAGAAAGGCAGAGAGAGGAAACATAAGAACAGAAATTAAGAAAATTGTTGAGCAGTGGTTCTCAACCTGTGGGTCTTGACCCTCTTGGGGGTCAAAAGCCCCTTTCACAGGGCTTGCCTATCAGTTATCCCACATATCAGATGCTTGCTTACAATTCATAACAGTAGCAAAATTACACTTATGAAGTAGCAATGAAAATAGTTTTGTGGTGGTGGGAGTGTCATCACCACATGAGGAAGTGTCTTAAAGAGTCTCGGCCTTGGGAAGGTTGAGAACCACTGCTATAAAAGAAATCCAGGCAGTGGTGTCACTTGCCTTTAACGCCAGCTCACTGTGGAAGATAAACTACTCAAGGCCAAGCCTATGTAATTAACATAGTCATGGACAAGGCATGGCTACAGTTTCAAAATACTGTGAGGGGGGACTGCAGCAGAGAGTCTGCAGGTAAAATATACTATAAATGTTGGTTTCTTTCCTTAGCTGAGTTTCTTTCACACTGTCCAGGTAACCTCGATGTTTTTATTGGGATTGTAGACTTTGACTTGAGCAGAAGTAGAATATTAATGATTGAACTAAGAGGTGGAAAACTATTTATCCACTCACTCAGTTTTACTAATTCTCTCTTTTGCAGGGCTGCAGAGGGAACCCAGGGCTGTGCACATGACAGGGAGGTCCTGTACCACTGCACCACAGCCCAACTGGGGAACCTGTGTCATAGATGCCCTGTTCTGTATCCTCTTCTTTGTTTGAAAAGAAGATGCTGAATTGGACCAGCAGCTTATCGACTGTTAGCTGCAAAATCCTGTCTGTGCTTTCTGTGTGTGTGTGTGTGTGTGTGTGTGTGTGTGTGACAGAGACAGAGAGACAGAGAGAGAAAAACAGTAATCAATGAAAGGTATGCTGTCTTTTCTAAAGCAAAGAACCGATAAAGATCTAGCAAAGGAAACAGCACAGGACAAAAGACACCTGTTAGCAGAAATTATCCTGGGATATTAGTACACAATGTAAAATCAAGAGGGCAGCAAAGGGGTATAGTGAACAATGCCATTCAGAAATGTGTTTTAAAAAGCCAATTGGAAAAAAGTAATTTCTTCTAAGAATCTCTCTTAAAAATAAAAATCTGCTATAGGAGTCCTCTGTTACAATTCTTGGGGTCGCTTCTGTGTATTATAGCATCTGCAAATATCGATACTTTGACTTCCTCCTTTCCAATTTGTAGCCCCTTGATCTCCTTAAGTTGCCTTATTGCTCTAGCTAGAACTTCAAGTATGCCCTCTGCATGTATGTTACCGTTGTGTAATGTGGTCTTCTTATGAGGCTCCTAACAGTGAGAGAAGGGGCTGTCTCTGACTCTGAGATCTTCTTTTAGGACTCATTCTTCCTACTGGATTGCCTCATCCAGCCTTAATAGGAAAGGAGGTGCCTAGTCTCACTGCAACTTGATATACCATGGCTCACTGATATCCATGAGAGGCCTGCCTGTATCTGAAGAGAAACAGTGGAGGAGGAATAGATAGGGATGGGGGTAGAGAGGAGGTGGGAGGGAAGGAATTGGGAAGAGGGGAGGGAGGGGAACCTTCAGTTGGGATGTAAAAACTAAAAAATAAGAATCCATTCAAAGATGGTTTCACTGAGTATTTTACCAAACATGGAAAGAAAAATCAACATCAGAGTTCCACATGATTGTTGTGGAATATTATTTTAACTAGGCAAAGATGTGTTACAGTTGTTGATGCTGTGGAATATTACTTTAACTGTGTAAAGGTGTGTTACATTTGTTTATGCTGCATTTGTTTAATGATGTAAGGATGTGTATTTAATTATGTAGTAAAGATGAGTTGCATCTGTTTCACCTTGCCTGCTCAGTCACCTGATTGGTCTAATAAAAAGCTTAACAGTCAATACCTAGGGAGGAAAAGGATAGGCAGGGCTTGTGTGCAGAGAGAATAAATAGGAGGAGGAATCTAGACTCAAGAGAGAATAGAGAAATGATAGGAAAAAAGGAGAAGAGAGCAAGGGAGATGCCTGGGGTAAGGAGCCAGTCACCCAGCTAGTCATGGAGTAAGAAGGAAAGAAAGATATATAGAATACAGAAAAGTAAAAATCCCTGAGGCAAAAGGTAGATAAAGAAAAAATGAATTTAGGTTAAAAGAGCTAGCCAGAAAGGAGCTAAGCTAATGACGAGCACTCAAAACTATAAGTCTCTGGGTCATGATTTGGGAAGTGGTTGGCGACCCAAAAGAAAAAGCCTGGTATACACAATCATTTCCAAACATATGACAAGTAACAACAGAGAAAAGGGCAGGTTTCAATTCTTCTTATAGAGCTTAATTAATTTATAATTAAGCTTAATTAATAATAATATTAATTAACTAATGAGGAATAAGAATTCATCAGCATATAAAGAGTAGGAAACTAAGAGTCATTGTAAAACCTATGTGGGACCAGCCTGGGCTATAGAAGGAGATCCTATATATAACTAACAAACAAATAAATTGTAAACCATGGCCTCAGTGGAGTTTATTACAGGCATGAAATAGGTTCAATATTGGAGAACCGCATTCATTGTACTTCACCATAGTAACAGCTTAACCAGGAAAAAAAAAAAAATCTCGTAATGATGTCAATGATGAGGAAACAGGATTTAAGAAAATTCAACAAATTTTATAATTGATAATTTAAATTCAACTAATTTATATAATTATAATTATAATTGAGGACCAAATGATACCCTCCTCTCCAACTGAGAGAAAGACAGGAGTTTGTGTTCCCACTACACTTAGTCAACACAGTTTAGGAAGTCCCCACCCCTGGGATAATGAAAAATGATAGGAGGAGGAATACACATTAGACAGAAGAAATTAAACTGGTTCTGCTTGTAAATGAAATATCTCTGTACATTAAATAGCTCTTTCTGTAAGAAAATTCGAGGAATCAGTTTTGAAAATTCCTTCTAAGGTCAGCAGAGTCACACAGACTGCAAGATACAAGATAAACCACACAAAATTAACCCATTACCTGCCAGCAGCCAAGGAGCAGAGACCCAGTCCCACAGTCTGAAAAATTCTACTAATCTCTTAGGGAACTCAAACCACACCAGGACTCCCATGGCTAGCCTGTCAGGTGAGGCAGGGTTGGAGAGTTTACCAAATATATTCTAATATAGGCTCAGGTATGTGGCCTAAATAGATGCTTAGAAAGAAACACATACCCAAGTGTGAAAAGTGTCCTTCTGAAGGAAAAGTAAGACCTATTTACATGCAGGAATGGGCTTCTCAGGGAAAAGCCTCCAAGAAAGACATACACATGTGTATAAAATCCTCAAAGGAGAGTCACAGTAGTCTTAGCATTAGCAATATATGTATACCATTTTGATTGCTTGCAGCTTTCATATCCTGGGACTAACCTAGGTACTCTGCATATATGTTACAGCTGTGTAGCTTGGTCCTTAGGACTCCTAACAGTGGGAACAGGGACAGTCTCTGACTGGCTTTTACTGGCTTTTGGGACCCTACTCCCCATACTGGATCACCTTGCCCAGCCTTAATACAAGTAGAGGTGCTTAGTCTTACTGCAACTGGGAGACCTGTTCTGTCCTGGATGGAGATGGGGGAGGAGAGGACTGGGGGTGGGATGGGGAAGAAATGGGGTGGGGGTGGAGAGGAGGAGAGGAGGATGGGAGGGAAGCTGTGGCCAGGATGTAAAATAAATAGATTAATAAAAATAAATAAATAAATAACAGATAAATACATAAATATAAATAACACCCCCAAAAAAACTACACACACACACACACACACACACACACACACACACACACACACACACATCTCTCTCTCCTCTGATAAGTGAGTTTATAAAGTGGTTCTGGAGATCACAAATAAAACCAAAAACCATTAGGATTTTTACAAGAAGTATGTGTCCCTGCCCTGCAAATGGGATCGCTGGTGAGATTCCTGGAAAACCATTTACTAGAAACGGGGAAAGTCCATGAACGTTTTGTTCAGTATGCTAGGACTCCTGCTTCTCTTCTGGCTAGAGGCTTTGACCAGACTCCAAAGAGGCTTCTCCCTGCTCAATAGCCCCAAGATTCTTTCGTTTTCTGCCCTGCCTCGTGGCCAGTCATAATGTGGTGATGAATGTATCACTCCAGTGAAATACTTAGGTCAAAACCATCAAACCGTGTATGAGACACAGGTGCTGAAAACTGCCAAGCATTGGTGAAAGAAATCAACGAAGATTTAGCAAATGGGAAACGTTGAGTTCATCAGAAGACCACAGTTATCCTTATATCAGCATTTACACAACATAATTTTAAAGAGAATTTCAGAAAGATGTTTTGTAGCTGTGAACAAACTTATTTTGAAAATTATGTGAAAAGGCAAAGGAACTAGAGTTGTGATCAGATAAATCCCCAGAGATTTATTTTGTTGAGGAATAAATACAATTCCAACCAATAACTGAGGAGTCTGGTTCCATTTTTATTACTTCTTAATGTGACATAGACACAAAGAATTTATTAGTGGTGATGGAAACCGAAGAAGAAGAGAGAGAAGGGAAATACTTGGTCCCTGAAAGGGCAGCCTAAGAAATCCTGTGGTGATTGAAATGATCCATACCTTGGTTGTATGGCTTGGTTAATGGCTATATACTTGTGAGATAGTAGCACAATTATGAATGGCATTAATATTAAGATGAATCGCATGAATGATACTGTTCCTTACAACCACATGTGGATCTGAAATTTTACCATTTAACTTTTAAAATAGTGTATAAGACAAAAAAAGAATGACATAGATAAGTCCAATCTCTCCAGGAGTCTTGCTTAATTCTTGAGTACAAATAATTCCTATATGCACATTTTTTAAGTTTTATGGTTTGTAGAATGAAAGGGACAGTTTATCTGTATTTAAAACTAGAATAAATCCACTACAAACACTTCAAAGAAATGAAAATAAACAATGAAAACCAGGAATGCTACCATTTGTGAATAATACTGCATTGTAAAATAAAATGCAGGGAAGTGCTTATTACTTCCACTATTGTTATAGTTTAGGAGTAAGAAATTAATTCATGATCTTTACTGTATTAATTACATCAAATAATAATAGTCAACTTGATTAACTGGAAAAGGAATTTCTGTGAAAAGCCATAGAAAAATGAGGGTAAGTACTTTTTACTGTTAAACAGTGTCTCTCTGAAGTCAACTGCCAACATCACACCATACAAAGAAATACTAGAATGTTAACATTCAACACTAAATGGTCAATTATCATTAAAGACAAACAAGATAACTGCTAGCACTGTTACCATAACTGTATGAGCTACTTGTCCGTTGCTATGCTGAACACCATAAGCAAGGCAACTTACAGAAGAGTTTATTTGGGTTCCAGAGAGTTAAGTCCCTCATAAAAGGGAAACATGGTTGTAAGTGGCAGGTCTAAGGGCCAGAGCAAGAAGTTGAGAGTTCACATCTTCAAACCCAAGCAAGAAGCAGAGAAAATGAACAGCTAGTAGGGGAAGAGGGATGATAAACACTCAAAGCCCTGCCCAGATGACTACTTCCTCCAGCAAGGCTCCACTCCCCAGAAGTTCCCCAACCTCCTTTAATGACACCATTAACTGGCAACCAAGTTCTCCAATACCAAACACTCAAGACTATGGGGGACTTATCTCTCTCAAATCACCTCAGTAACTATTACACTGCTCACAATAGCAGTAAAAACATCTGAAATACTATTGAAGAAAACAAAAAACTATTACTGCATAAAATATAAGAGGTACATAAATAAAAATGTCCTTTCTCCCTTAAAGGCAAATTTTAATATAGCAAATATACACTTAGCCATCATATTTATCTATATAGTAAAAATAATTCCATCAAATCCATATACATTTTCTTTTTTGTAATATTTTTTGTAAATTTTTCTCTCATATATTACAACCTCACTGCCCTCCCTCCCCCCACCAGAGTCTCTCCCCCTACCTCTCTCCAGATCCACCCCCCCACTTCTATACCCCCTGACCCCCTCACTTCTACCCTTCTGCCTTCCCTCAGAAAACAGCAGCCTCCGAGGGACATCAGCCAAACATGACATAACAAGCTACAATAAGACCAGGCACATACATACCATCACATCTGGATGAGGATCACATTAAGGCTGGATGAGGCAACCTGACAGAAGGAAAAGAGTCCCAGAAGCAGGCTAAAGAGTCAGAGACACCCCATTTCACCCTCAACCCCCCTCACACTTCTAGAAATCCCACAAGAACACCAAGCTACTCAGACATAACATATGCAGAAGACCTACATCAAATTCCTACAGGCTCCCTGATCTCTGTGAACCCCCGTGAATCTCAGTCAGTTGATTCTATGGGCCATGCTCTTGTGGTGTCCCTGACCCCTTTGGTTCCTCCAATCCTTCCCCCCACTCCTCTACAGCTCCTCCTAACATTTGGTTGTGGGACTCTTCATCTGATCCCATCAGTTACTGGATGAGGTTTCTCTGATCTCCCTAATGGCTACAGATCCAGAACACTCTGCAAGCAGGACAAGCTGGTTACAAAAGATGGGCCTTTCAGGCTCCCTGTCCACCACTACTAAGAATGTTTGCTAGGGTTACTCTCAGAGATTCCAGGGAATTTCCATTGCTGTAGGATTCTACATCACCCCCCAAATACCCCAATTCCATTAGTTTTTCCCAGTTTTTTCTTCTTCCCTCCCCCAACACCTGATCTCTCTTGTTTCCAAGCTCATCCTCCCCAAGTCCATGGGCAAAATCTATTCTATGTCCCCTTCCCAGGGAGATCCTTGTGTCCCCCTTAAGCCCTCCTTACTATTTAGCCTCTCTGGGTCTGTGGACTGTAGCATGATTATCTTGTACTTAACAGCCAAAATACACTTGTAAGTGAATACATACCATGTTTGGCTTTCTGAGTCTGTGTTAGCTTGCTCTGTGTGGTAGGATGGAGCACCCTGTGGGCATATGCCCAGGAGTGGCATAGTAGGGTCTTGAGGTAAATTGAACCCCAAATTTCTGAGAAACTGGCATATTGATTTCAAAAGTGGCTATACAAGTTTGCACTCCCACCAGCAATGAAGGAGTGTTCCCCTTGCTCCATATCCTTATCAGCATGAGCTGTCAGTAGTATTTTTGATCTTAGTCATTCTGACAGGTGTAAGATTGTGGAATATTCCTTTACACTGTGTGAATACATGTCACTGTAATTAAGTTAATAAAGAAGCTGACTGGCCAATAGCTGGACAGGTATTGGTTAGGCAGAACTTGCAGACAAAAAGAGGGTGCAAAGAAGAAGGGAAGGAGTCTGAGAATCTTGAGGAGACTCAGAGAGAAGGAGATGTACTTGCCATACTGAGAAAAAGGTACCAAACCATGTGGTAGAGTATGGATAAGAAATATGGGTTAATTTAAAATGTAAGAGCTAGCTAGCCACAAGCCTAAGCTACTAGCTGATCATTCATAATTAACAATAAATCTCAGTGTGGTTATTTGGGAGCAGCTGCCAGGACACAAACTCCACCTACATAAGATGGAATTTCAAAGTCATTTTGATTTGCATTTTTCTGATGGTTAAGGATTTTGAACCATTTCTTTGTTTCTTGGCCAACTGAGATACCTCTATTGAGAATTCTGTTAGAGCTGTACCACATTTTTAATTGAATTATTTGGCTTGTTGATGTCTAGTTCTTGAGTTCTTTATATATTTTGGGCATTACCCCTCTGTCAGATGTGGACTTAGTGAAAATCTTTTCCCATTCTGTTTGCTACCATTTTGTCCTTTGCCTTATAGAAGCTTTTCAGTTTCATGAGATCCATTTATTGTTGATCTTAGTGTCTGTGCTATTGGTGCTCTGAAGGAAGTTGTCTTCCATGTCAATGCATTCAAGGCTATTCCCCACTTTCTCTCCTATCAGGTTCAGTGTATCTGGATTTATGTTGAGTCCTTTGACCTACTTGGTCTTGAGTTTTGTGGTATCTGGCATGGTGTGAATGGGTGTTGGGGGGGAATTCCCACTGCCCTTAATGCAGTATGATCATCTCTTGGAAATATCTCATTCTACTGGGCATATTTACCTGTGGATTATTGTGAAGATGATCTCCTCCTAGGTTGTACTTTTTAACTGAAGCAATGAGTTTTTATAATATTAATTTTAGTTAGGATTTTGATTATTGAGGGTTTTTAAAATTATAGTAAGGAATTACTATAGAAGTTAGTTTAGTGGAAAAAGTAACATAAGTAAAGGTAGGAAAAAAATGTTGCCCCTTTCTCTGATAAAGCAGAGGCTGCAGAGGCTGAAAAATAAAACAGGAGGTATCACATAGCTGTAACACATGAGTTTCTATTGAGGAGCCATATAGACTGTGGCTTAGGTTAGCGATTAAGAAAAACAACCGAGTCCCAGTAGCCCAGCTAATTTAAATTCTTTTAATCTTAATGTTGGGAGATGTGTTCACAGGTTTCAGAGTATATTGTACCTGAAACAAAGCTTTGAAAATAACTTTAATGCTGTAATTAAAGGTATATGCCACCAAACACCCAGCTTCTTATACTTTTTATACTTTATCAAATATTTCTAAATAGGTCTTTATCTATTTTTTGCTAAAAATCATGTACATGCTTCATTACTCATTAATTAAAGTAATTCTTCTGCATATATTATATGCCAAATAGTACTCTAGACAAGGGATTGCCAAAGAAATCTGTAATGCTCTATATATTCATGTGTAATTTGTATAAAATATATATGCATATGCATATAAAATGAGAAAACCAAGAATGTTAACAATTATTTCTCGGTTTTGCTCACCTTTATTTTTATACTAAAAAGAAAACGTGCGTGATTTTTATTAATAAGGGGAAAGGGACTTAAAATGTAAAAGGATGTTCATTATTTGGTATGTGACAAAGTTAAATTATTTTTGGAATATTAGAAAGAAGAAAAATATAGTAAATTGATTGCATTTATATATGAGTGTTTATATTGCCCATGAGTTTCAAAACAAAGAATTTCAAACTGTTCAGTAAAGATATGCTTAAGATTGGGAATAGAGATATTTATGTTAAGCAGACATAATAAAATAACGCTCCCATTTCTATTATGCCATTTTCTCTAAATACTTTAGCAATAGTTTTCTGTTTTATCCACTAATGTATTAAGAAATTAGGAATGTGTCTGTGTGAGAACGATGTCACACATCTGTAATCTTAGCATGTGGAAGATGGAGAAGGGAGGATTGGAAGCTTGAGGCCTGCATGAGCTAGAGAGCAGGGCCATTTCCCAAGAAAACAAAAACAAAAATTAATGTAAAAAGTCTAAATAAAAATAAGGCATTTAGAAAGGACCAAACCTGTGTTTTTTTTTTCTTTCTCAAACTTGTAGTACATATAATTCCAGTGCTGAAACTTCCATTTGTTTTAAAATGTCAGCAGTCCACCAAAGCTAACAACATTCATGTTTCTTTCTTCAAAGAAATGAATCCAACAAGACAGAAAGAGAGGGGTTTAGACCTCTTCAAATATATAACTGTTCCATCATCATTTCTTTGAGATGAGGGTCTCCCCACCCACCCCACAGGACAGGGTTACACTGTGTACCCTGGCTGTCTTGGAACTCGCTCTGTAGACCAGACTGGCCTCGAACTCACAGAGATCTGCCTGCCACTGTCTCCCTAGTGCTGAGGTTAAAGGCATACACAACCACTGCCTGAAATGAGTTTTTAAAAACAGACCTTCCGTTCATGGGGAGACACCCAGATCTCCCTTGGGAAGGAGAAATAGAAGAGATTTCTTGAGTGGACTGTGGATGGGTGGAGATGGAAACATGGGCTACCAGGTTGGGGAAGGGGGAGAGTACTGAAAGAGACTCTTGGAAGGGGGAAGCATTCCAGGGTCAGGTTAAACAAAATTGGCATAAGAGACTCTCCCAGGCATCTACAAAGGTGGTATCAGCCAAGACTCCTAGCAATAGCAGATATATAGCCTGAACTAGCCATCTCCTGTGACCAGATTAGTGCCCAGCCCAATAGTCATCAAAGAGGCATCATCTAGCAACTGATGGAAACAGATGCAGACCCACAGCCAAACATTAGGTACAGTTCAGGAATCCTGCAAGAGAGGAAAAAGGATGGTAGGAGCCAGAGGAGTCAATGACACCACAAAAAACTCACAGAATCAACGAACCTGGGCTTACAGAGCACCTGAAGACTGAACAGACAACCAGGAAGCCGGCATGGGACTGACCTAGGCATGCTGCATATATGCTACAGTTGTGTAACTTGGTCATCTTGTGGGACTCCTAACAGTGGTAACAGGGACTGTCTCTAGCACTTTTACTGGCTTTTGGGACCCTACTCCCCATACTGCATCTCCTTGCCCAGCTTTAATACATGGGGAGGTGCTTTGCTTAGCCTTCCTGCAACTTGAGATGTTGCTATCTATGGGAGACCTGTCCTTTCCTAAACAGAAACGAAGAAGGAGTAGATGGCGTGGAGTGGGGGGACACAAAGAGGTGTTAAGGGAGGGACTGAGAGGAGAGGAGGGAGGAGAAACTATGACTGGGCTGTAAAATAAATAAATAAATTTTAAAAAGAAATAGATCCTTCGTGTAGCTTGTTTTTCAGGAAGAATATAATGGGTGGGGTGCCATTACTATCTTGCTATCACAATAATCTCCTTCTTCAACTACTGAAAGGCTTCATTTCTCTCACCCATGAATGTAGTTTAGACCATCTCATTGTATTGCTTCTTTTTTCTAGACAAGAAAATAAAAAGCTCAGAAAGCTCTCTCAGCTTCCCCGGAACCATACAACCAGTAAGGGTTAAAGATGAATGTTGAGCACCAGCGTACTGATTCGAGCTGGGTATCCCTCACCATCACCAGGTTTCTTTAATCTAGGGCTATCAAGCACTGCCATACACATTCCCTGTGTGAACCACTCACCAGTCATGTTCCTATTGCCCAAACTATTTCCCAAATGCAGTCATATTCAGGATGCCCTGAAGACTCAAAATAAATACATTAAGGAATTCAAGTTAAGGGACAGAAGGGAAGGAAGAAAGACAGAAAGGGGGAAGGTCATTCAGATTCATTCTGGAAAGGCCATTCATCGAAGGGGAAAGAGTTCTGGCGGAGAAACAATGACTCATGGTGTCTATGATGCGGACAGGAAACCGATGAGGAAATCAATCACTGCTCTGAATGAGAAAGGTCTCACATCAGTATGAGCCTTGCTTTGCTTAAGTTCCACATTTCCTGGGCCAAATACCTGTATTTGTAACTGATAACTGAAAGTTTGGGAGCAGACATGTTAGTTGGTTGGTTGGTCTTTTGAGATTGTGTCATAAGGCCCAGGCTAGTCTCAAAGGTGATAGAGAATTAAGGCTGACCTTGAACTCCTGACCCCAGAGACTCCACTTCCCAAGTGTTGGTATTAGAGGTGTGTGCTACCACACCCAGCTTGAAACTGCTTATATTGTGATTAAAGCCATTTTTGAAAGTGAAAAAAAAAATGATTAATGGTCCAGTAGTAAAAGTGAACTTAATGGGGAACTTAAACCTTCCAGAATAAATTCTATTCTCTGCCCTTCCTCAGCTTTGACAGTCATGTTTTGCTTCTCTTAGGTTTTATTGTTGTGGTTGTTTTGCTTAACATAGTGAGGGCTAAACATTTTGTGTTTTAAACAGTCTTCCTTTTGTTAATTAGTTTTTATTGGTGCAATTGGTCAACCCTGCTTCCATGTAACATGTAATCTAGAATATTTTTACTAATTAATCAGCTGTTTGGTTATCCAGATCATTTGTATAAATAAGATACATGCTAATTTTATTATAAGATAACACTGTTTCCATGGAAAATGGGCTCAGGGGTTAAGGGTACTTGTTGATTTGAGGAAGACCTGGGTTTGAGTCCCTACACCCACATGGCAGTTCAATCATCTTTAACTCCATTCCCAGAGGATCCACTGCCCTCTTCTGACCTCTGATCGCACTAGGCACACATGTGTGTACATACATATATGTAGGCAAAACACTCATATGCATAAAAACAAATGAATTTTTTCTTTTTCTAAAAAAAATCTGAAAATCATTAAGAAATCACAATTTTGGTTGTTCGAAGTAACAGAAATAATACATAACTTTATTTGGGAAACAATAGAATGTTTAAGCATGTATAGGGAAAATAATTCAATATGTCTTTCTGTTAGTATTTCTCCTCAAGTTTTACATAAAATATCATTTGCTATAGCTTGGAAATAGTTATGAATGTTACTATGAATATAATCCTTGAAGAAGTAACTATTATGAATGCTTTATGTAGACCTCACCATCTAGGCTTGAAATATGATGGAAACATACCAAAAAACACTTTTATAATATATTTTGGTTTCAAACTCCTGGTTGAATTCAAACAGAATAGGTGGGGGCACATGATTTCTTATAGTACTTTTAATTTTTTTATTTTACATTTATTTAGTGTATGTGTGCACACATGTGTACAGAGTGTTCACACTTGTGCACCTGCACTATGGCGCACATGTAGAAGTCAGAGGCCAGTTTGCAGGAGTCAGTTCTCTCTTTCCACCATGGGGAAAGTAGTTAATTAGGATCAGCAACAAGTGGCTTCAACCACTGAGCCATTGAGACACGGACCCTGCATGGTATTTTAATTGCTAACTTTTATAGTATGTCAAGTGCAAGTTTTGTATAATTACTGTCCCTTCTTTTTCAGGAGTCAGAAATTCCTTTTCGTACCATATATGTGCAAATAGGAGCCCTCCTCCTTCATCAAGTTGGCTTATTTTAAACTTATGGAAGATTCTATCGTCTGTATTATTACAGGAAACCTGAAAACAGACCTAAGGGAAGACACTTCTTGTTCTTTGGTGTATTAATCATTCAGTTTATATAATAATACAGATACATGCTTTGCACCATAGCAATCATGATCTTATTTTGTTTATATTTTCTTAATTTAGTGTTGAAGTCTAAAAATCCTACAAATACCAACTAAAATCTCAGGAGTTAGATAAAGGGTGTTTTGTTGTTATTATTTTCTCATTTGTTCATTTGTTTTATAGTAGGTCATTAATCATAAGCATAGAAATTCCAGTCAGACACACACAGAGAGACACGCGCACAGAGAGAGAGAGGGACACAGACATAGACTCACACACACACTCACACACACACACACACACACAGAGAGAGAGAGAGAGAGAGAGAGAGAGAGAGAGAGAGAGAGAGAGAGCACAGACACAGACACATGAATACACACACACAGATACACAGACACACATATACAGACACATGGATACACAGACACAGACACATAAACACACAAATACTCCTCCACAAGGCTGCTTTCCTGTTCACATGACAACACTGGAGTCGGCCATCACTCTCCTTCCCTATGGAAGTTTGATTCTTTCCCCCATGGATCCTCTGAGAGCAACTGCATCATTTTTTAGCATCTATGAAAGAGGGAACATACCAGAGTGCCAAGGTATCTAAGAATCTTTCCACTACATAGAAGCAGCAATGACTTTCCTTTCAGTTCCTTAACAACCAATGCAAGTATGTTCAGTTTCCAGTTAGAGGGGAACTCTGTCTGGCTTTTTCCTTAAAGAAACAGGGTGAAGGACACCTGGGTCTGTGCTGGTCACTAATAGGCATGAAGCTCGCAGAAAAGTGACAGCCCCCACCCTAGAAAACACGAAGTCGGTGCATCACAGCACACTTCCCTGCCAGCTTATTGTATTTTGAACAATAGGCAAGGCAGACCCTGGGAACCTCACTGGACATGTGTTCTCTGGGAGCATGGGGATGTCATTCATGTACTCTGGTGGGAAAAGAAAACCAGGTGGATAGAGTAGAGTCATCAGCCTGACAGACAAATGCTGTGTCGAGGTGCTAAATTAGCAGGAGGAAGTTTATGTTCAGTTCGGAAGCTCCTTTGGTAAGGAAATGCTATGTGTTTGAACGTGCCCAGAAAAACAATTTCTTTTGTCTGGAAATTTTATAATAAGCCACTCAGGCTGGCTAAATGTCTGTCCTAGCCAAGCTGGGTTCCTGTTAGCTTTCCATCTACTAGGGGTCATTGGCTTTGTTTATCAGATGGGTTGACTGCAAAATAATATCCTAAATGTTCAGGTGCCTTTTTTTTCCATTGCAAAGAGGACAAGTAGATTAAACATAATTGTATTTCCCACTCCAGAATATTTTCCCAAGAAATAGCAAAAGAAAATATATTCCAACTGGGTCAGCTCTTGTGATGAAGGAGGGTCTGTTGGAGGTGGACAGCTGATAATTTGGCAGGCATAAATGCATAAAATTCAACTTCTTATTTATTGTGACAGCAAAAAAGACAGACAGACATAAAGAAAGGAAGGAAGGAAGGAAGGAAGGAAGGAGGAAAGGAAGAGTGAGAAAAAGGAAAAAGAAAAATACTTCATAGGTTACTAGGTTAATACAGTAAAAGGAATTAAAATTCTCACAGAAATCTGAGAAAGAGTAAATGCTTTCATGTTAGATCAAATTAAAATTTCCGCCTAAAACGTAGCTGAAATGTTTTTCAGAATTTCATGTAAATAAAGCTTTAGTTGGAAGATGTTAGCTTTGCGAGTGTGTAATCCTCCTTCATATCACCATTTTTTAGTTTTCATACTGCCTGCTACCTTATATTTTTAAACAAGATAAAAACTTGCCCACTTTATATCACTTCTGTTGCACCAGTCCACTCCAAGTGCTCTCACTTGTGCCAGCTAAAGTGAGTCACGTGGTCACTCCACTGAAGGTCCCAAAGACAAAACTCATCCACTGCGATCCATCTCACATGCGGATGGAAGTGCCAGCTTTCCCCATCGATCTGCACAGTCCAGCCCCTTCGCCAAAGACCAGCCTCACTTCTGAGACTTGTCATGGGCTAGATATTGCAGACTATTTTTGAACAAAATACCATTTCTCCTGTGGCCGAGTGTAATTCATGGATATAGTATAATCGAACCTACCCAACAAACCCATGAGGTTAAGTCACCACGTCTTTTCATAGTTCTAAAGGACTTGGGGGACTATGACTACATGATCCATGGAGACTTCTCATTCAGCGATGTCCTTGATACTGTAACTGCCAAGGTAAAACATCCTGCCCTGATGTGATTGTGTTTGTTAACTGGCTTTTACATATTTGAATTGTATTGAAGTATAAAAGGAATACAAACGCCAGAAATATTGTGAGGCCAGTGTGATGCCACTTGTCTATCATCCCAGCCCTCTGGAGGCTGAGGCAGAAGTATCGTGAGTTTGAGACCAGCCTGGGCTGCACAGCGTGACCCTGCTCACGAAACGCACAACAACAGAGAGAAAATCCCCACAAAACAACACACCAGGCTTTGATGTTATCATTTTTTATTTTATAAAATTTAACATAGTCTTGGATCACAATTTCAATTAAGTGTTTTAAATGAAAAAACCATAGCTTGAGGGTAAAATACAGTTCCCGAACAAGGGCCAGAGATTAAGTGTTTTCTCTGTGGTAAACTTCTTTAAATCACAGGGGGAAATTAGTGTATAGTTTAGTATATCTAAGTTGAGGCTAAGACTTTTAAAGCATTAGTAAAAACTTAGGTTAATTTGGACTTTTTTAAAAAGAAAGGGAATATTACATCCTTTTCTATTTTGAACAAATATATATAATGAGATAATTAATTAACATATACTAGTTTGGTTGGGGGTTAAAAGATCCCAGCCATGCAATCAAGTTTTAGTGCCTCAAAAACAAACAGCAAGCAATGTTAACATCGTTTGCACTGTGTGTGTCAGCCTCAAGACGTCTTGGGGAAAAAAAGGCCGATTTCAATTTCACAGGTAACATTAGATAGTGTTACAAAAATCTTGATCTAGTTCTTGCCAGAACTAAAGAAAAGAAATTTGTGTTTGCCTCCTTCTTTGTCATTCAAAATAAAGTTTGACCTGGGCATGGTGGTGAACATCTTTAATCTTAGCACGCTGGAGTCAGAATCAAGATCTCCAGGAATTTGAGGCCAGCCTGACCTATATAGAGACTTTGGGACTAAGGCTACTTTTGTTTCAAAAATAAATAAATAAAGTGTACGTTTGAATATCATGTTTGCATGTGTGTGTGTGTGTGTGTGTGTGTGTGTGTGTGTGTGTGTGTGTGTGTGTGTGTGCATTGTGGACATGCTCATATGTGCACAGGCACATGAACAAGTGTGTGTGTTTATGGAAGCCTTTAGTTAATGTTGGTAGTCTTTCTTGGTTGCTCACCACTGTAGTTTTTGAGATGGAATCTCTCGCCGTTTTGTTGCTCACTAATTCACTGGACCAGCTTTACAAATGAGCTCAAGGTATCTGCCTGTCTCTGCTCCCCATTGCTGGGTGCTGGGGATACTACATCAAGTCTTCATGCTTGCATGGCAAACCCTTTTCCTGTCTAAGCCATCTCCCCAGCTGGTCTGTCTCTTTTTCTTACCTCATTCTCCTGCCCAAGAGAACTGTGGCTCTTCAGAAAGACATCCTCACGTGAGTAAAATTCAAATGACTTAAAATAGGATTCATAGTTTTGTTTTTGAATTCTCAAATTAAAAATAGAGCAGTCTCAAGAAAGAAAGAAATAGAGGCCAAAAATTTCTCTCTTTTTGAGAACTACAGCTGTGTCATGAAACAGCTCTCCACCATTAGTCATGTGAGAATGTATAAGATGACATGTAACGGTCTTGTATGGTGATATTTTATCTGTACTGAAATGTGATTTTATTCGTATATTAATAAAGTTTCCTTGGGGTCAGAGCAAGCCATAGCAGAAGCTGGGCAGTGGTGGTGCATACCTTTAATCCCAGCACTTGGTAGGCAGAACTAGGCAGATCCCTGTGTGTTCAAGGATACAGCCAGCATGGAGACACACGCCTTCAATCTCAATACCAACCATAGAAGACCTGGAGGTCTGTACAGACAGGCAGTGATGAGGAGGTCATGTGGTTGGGTTTACAACCAATGAGAAGGCAGAACAGAAAGTCTTTAAAAAAGAGAAAAACACAGGAAATAGGTCTCTTGCGGAGAGGAAAGACAGAGCAGCAGTGAAGGGTAAGGTGTTCAGCTCTCAGCTATTGCTCTGACCTCTTGGCTTTTAACTCTGCAATTGGCTCTGTGTTTCTTATTTAACAAGACGGTTACATCTACAGTCTTGGCTTTTTCATTTATTATTCTGAAATTATTCTGTCTTTCTCATACTCCTTGGTCTTTTGCAAAACTGCTTTCTCAACTGAAAATCACTGTATAGACATGAGTAGAAACCACTGTACAGCTAGTCCTGACACAACAATGGAATGGCAATGGAGTCAGTGACCTCTATTGCATAGGCCACCCATTGTAGAAAGCTGTAAACACGGCTTAGGGGTTCATTTGACCTCAATATTAATTATTCAACATTCTACCATATATGTAATTAACTAAGACAGAGGAATAGAACAAAACATGTCTATCAGTAGACGTTAATATCAATGGAGATTTGACCTGTGTGGGATTGTGCTGCACAAGTAGAACTAGTCTGTATTGCTAAGGAAGTCTGATTGCCAGTGTGTCTATCCTTTCACAGTTTGATGAGGAGGCATCACAACAGAATTTATGATCTTCAAAGAAAGATAGAATTATCAGCAATTTGTTAAAATCAGGGGACACAAAACATGATGAATCTAAGAGATACTCTTATGCCCAGAGTCACATAAGTTTCACATGTCTCATTTGGTAGGAGAGAACTTGTCTTGGCTAAGAAGAAATAGACATCATAGATAATGTCCATACCACCTACTGTGTATGAAACACTTCCTCTATCTCTCTCCTTGATAGCATTATGCTGTTTATTTTTACAACACCAGTCTAGAGTATTATTCTCCCTTCACAAGCAAGAAAACATGCATAGAGATTGTGCATTCTGATCAATGTCAACCAGCTTATTAGTGGAAAATGCAGTCAGAAAAAATCATTTGTACTATCACAAAGAAATAAGGTATATTAGGAAGATATCCACTGTATATGTTCCTTATGAATTCAGTCTAGTATTGCAGAGTTATATTATACAGAGTACAGTGAAAGCAAACGCCTACCCACTTAGAAAAGTCAAATATCCATGACAGAAGTTAAACATCCTGAAGTACTGTGAGCCGTTCCATACCCTCGCTGAACTTGCACAAAATTAGCAATAAATTTGAAGTTTATTCATGTTTTTGCTATAGACATTAGTCTTTTACTATAGTGTGCTTGCTCTCTATAAAAAGAAGAAAAATATGAGTTATCAAATCTTAAGGAACTTACAACTTTCCTGATGAAAATCAGTCCACATGAATACAGGTCACTGTTTAATAAAACTCAAGAAGTGGGATGAGCCTCCAATGAGAGGCTCAGGGGAAGCGGTAAAGAAGTAGGAAAGTATGTTTCCAAAGGCTTGAGGCTGACCTCTCATGCACAGAGACCAAAGCAGAAGGCTGAATGATGATTCATTGTTATTACAGACCAGTACCAAGAGGCAAAGCCGAAGGGGCTCTGAAGTCCTGAAAGTTTATGTGGGGAAATTCCAACTGTATGAGTGGACCGTGAAAGAACGTGGATGGATGCTCTGAAAAGAAGAGTTTTGGAGAAATTCACCCATCAGTGAGGAGGAAAAGGGAGACACGATAAGAGAGGCACCCAGTGAGGGAAATTTTGCAAAGGCCCAAGCAGATGCTTGGCATTTGGGATTTGTCTTCCAGCAGAATAACTGGAGATTTGGGAATCATACATGGAACTGACTTTGTGGGGATGTGAGGGTTACATATTGTTAAGTTGACACAAGCTCGAGTCACCTGGGGAGAGGGAACCTTCAGTGTCATACTCTCTAATTATGTCTGGGGACATTTTCTTGATTAAGGACTTATGGGTGGGACAACTTACTGTGGGCAGTACCACCCCTGGGCAGGTGGTCCTGGGTTTCATAAGAAAGCAGGCTAAGCAAAGCATGGAAAGCAGGGCAGTAAGTAGTATTCCTCCATGGTTCCTGCCCTGAATTCCTTCAAGGGTGGACTGTGATGGGGATAAATAAGCCAAATAGACCCTTTCCTCCCCAAGTCATTTTTGGTATTTATCACAATAACATAAAACATACTAGAATGGGGTCTTGGAACTATATTATGAAAGAAGAAGAGGGAGATGGGGCTCCAGATAGGAGAGTGGAAACTATCTGAAATGTTTTATGTAAGGGCATGAGGAGAAAAAGCAGAGGCCATGTGGAATATTTTTTAAAGATTTTATTTTTATTATTATTATTATTATTATTATTATTATTTTATTATTATTAACAGGACTTTGGACTCTAATGGTTAATTCAAGCAATTGCTTTGAGAAAATGGGGCAATTGCTTTTTTTTTTTTACTGTAAAATGCAATTGGCATTTCACAAAAAGTAGTGTTAGAGGGGGGACTCTAAGCTCACAAATGCTTTAAGGAGTATTAATGCTGAAGCTTCAGAGCTGTATTTACATTTTAGATATTGAAGAGCGTGTTAGCTTTCCCCATTACTGTGGCAAAATGCCTGAGATAAGAGTATTGAAGGAGACCAGTTTTATTTGATTCACAGCTTCTGTCTACCATGGTGGAGAAGGCATGGTAGAGTTCATGTGGCAGAAAAGTCCCTCGTATCTCAGCAGACCAGATGAGACCAGAAGCAAAGCTAGGAAAGTTTTAAGGCCTGCTGACCTCAGTGACCTGTGTCCACTATAAATGCAGTACTTCCCAGAGGTTCCACAACCTCCCAACACACTGCCATCAGCTGGGGATCAGGTGGCCAGTCACATGAATGTACAAGGGACAAGTTTCATTCAACTTTTACAAAGAGTAAGGCAGACAGAAGGGAAGAAAGGCATATATGGAGACAGCCAATCCAGGTAACTCAATCTTCTAGTTGGACATATTTAGAAGGCCTAGACTGTGAGCCAGAGTTATACTTTGATAACATCAGTGAACGCTTTCCAAGACTTTTTCCCTCCAACCCAATATCCACTGCTTGAGACTCCAAGAGTGAATCAGACAATCAGATCGGAAATGATAGAGGCTTATGCTCTGAAAAATTAGACACAAACTTCTAGCCTTTCAAAAGAGAGAAATTAAATCCATTCCAAGCTGACCTTCCTAATGGTGTGTTGCAGAGAAGGAACCAAACCAAGAATGAACTAGTTTATTGAAGTATGAATAGAAGGAACTTGCAGACTGGGGTGAACATCACTGACATCTCCTCTGCAGTTAGAATAGGAGCTTCAACAAGGGGAAGAGAAAAGGATTATAAGTTAGTGGTTTGGTTTGGTTTGGTTTGGTTTGGTTTGGTTTGGTTTGGTTTGGTTTGGTTTGGTTTTTCAACACAGGCTTCTCTGTAGCTTTGGAGCCTGTCCTGGAACTCACTCTGTAGACCAGGCTGATCTCAAACTCAGAGAGATCCACCTGTCTCTGCCTCCCAAACGTTGGGATTAAAGGCATGGGCCAGCACCACCCAGCCTGTAAATTAGTGTTTACTACAGCACAGAGGAACAATGTTTATTTAGGTGGAGGGATGCAGTATTTAAGGACTTTGTCTTTGCTCCTTTGAAGTGCAAAGGTCAAAGGAAAATATAGAAAACTGAGGAAATTGCAATCCCTGCCATCTGTGATCTTTAACAGACATTGCTGACCCTTTGTTGAGGACAGAAAGAAGCAGCATGCCAGTAATTCTTGTCATTTTAGGGCTATTAGGGGGTGTTTGCTCTGAGAGCACCATGTTTAGGCTTTGAAGTAAACTTGCGTAATATCTAAGAATCTCACAGTGTAAAACAGTTAAGTTAAATAGAACACTAGACTCCTACGTGGTCTTCTGCCCATTGAAACCAAGCATCTGGTGCTCCCAGGGTCACACTCCATCCACATGTGACTCTTACCACTTGCTGAAAGCACACATGCTGTTAGTAGGAGATCAAGTTTCTTCATGATCAACAGCTCATTGTGAGTGAATACATAAGCCGCTCTCTTGCACTTAATTCTCTGCTGTCTAGGTAATAATTCTTTGGCTGTGTCATCATAAGAATCAACAACAACAAAAACCCTCAGTAAAACAGATTTATATGTAAGTTAAACACATTCACTAGCAATTGTGAAAATCATATATATGTATGTATCTATGCATATGAGATGTGGTGTGTGTGTGTGTGTGTGTGTGTGTGTGTGTGTGTGTGTGTGTATGATTATAAACAAAATTTGGGGGAGGTTTGATTTACAGTGCCTCAAACGGTAGGATCAAAGGCCCCTTTTTTCTTTTATACGTCTCTGCTCTACTTACTATAAAAATGACTTTATCCCTAGCCTTCAAAATTGGCAGTTTTAGATTCTTCCAATAGCACTGGCAGAATTGATTCTGATTTTGTCCCTTTATACCATGGCACCTGGGAAAAGAAAAGAAAACAAACAGAATTCCCCTTACCATTTCCCACCCGCCAGCATTACCAATGGTCTGCTCATATCTCAGAAGCTCAATGTAGATGACCTGTTGATCCTTGTGACTAAACGTTGGCCAGTGCCAATAGCAAAACCAAGAGCTTTGGAATAGCGGAGTGGGTGGTATCAATCACTACCATAAATTATCAAAATAGAGGAGTACTTCCCAAAGGAATGCTAGAGTACTATTTTTCTCTTCTCTCCTCCAAATTAAAACAAAAAATTTAAATAAGGTTATGTGATGATGGTGAATTACAACCCCCCCACCCCAGTGTTCACTGTCTTCCCTTCTAGATACACTATTCCAGAGTGGTCTAAATGGGACAGTTGACCCCTGACCTGAGACAATAAACATCTTTGTAGTGACTAGATTATAGCAGCAACCAACTATTAATAGACTCAGGAGAAAGGATGCCACGTTGGAAAATATAGCAATATTTTGTTGGCACCCACCTGGAGAAGAAGTTCTAGCTAGACAGTGAAGGCCCTAGTAGGTCTCTCTCTCTCTCTCTAAGCTAATTCATTTTTCTGTATTCTACACATTGTTTAGTAATTGGTCAATATATTTACTTAGCAGGATACATATGAGAGCCAGTTGAGGTTTTATTTTTAAACTCAATGTCCCTAATAAAAAGTGTTTCTTCAGTGTGCATTCTTAAGTCAGCTATCTAGAGCAAGTAGGTCTCTGCAAAGCCCAACTGGAGTGAAATTTCTCATGACTTAATCACTTGATAATCAGCAAGGAAACAGAAGACATGGCTGCCCTGGCTCACACTGCTCATCTGATTCTGAGATCTGTGCTGTGGGGGAGCTGAGCCATGTGATGCTCAGATGAAAGAGGGAACAGGAGACCTTTTGTGAATTTTACTCTCTGTGCAGAACTACAACAAGGAAGTTTCCCCCTCTGCAAGAAATATGCTGGGAATTTTCAGTTTAAAGCATGGTTTACATCACAAACTCAGATTTTCCTGTCCCCTTGAAAATTCAACAGATACTCATGAAGAGGAAAAAAATGATGCTGGAGAAGTACTCCAAAGGAAAATAAACCTTTGAGTATTGATTTTAGAAACTGTTGCAGGGTATCAGAGAGAGCAACACATATTCTATCATTACAATAATTCCTATTGAAAAGTTTTCTGTATGGCAAAGGACACAATCACCCTAAAAAAGCAGCCAGCTACATAGTGGGGAATAATCTTTATCAATCACTCATTTGATGGAGAATTAATATCTAAAATACATGAAGAATTAAAAAATAGACATCAAGAAAACAAACAATCCAATTTTAAAATGGGGTACAAAACTAAACAGTTCTCAAAAGATGAAACACAAATGGCTGAGAAATAGTTAATGAAATATTCAATATACTTAGTCAATTAGAAAATGTAAATCCAAACTACTTTGAGATTTCATCTTACACCAGACAGAATGGCCAAGATCAATAAACAAATGATAGATCATGCTGGTGAGGATGTGGAGTAAGGAGAACACTCCTCCAGTGCTAGTAGAAGTGCAAACTTGTATAACCATTATGGAAATCAGTGGGGCAGTTACGAAGAAAGATAGAAATCAATCTACCTCCAGATCCAGCAATACCATTCTTGGGCATATACCCAAAGGATATACATCCTACTGCAGAGACATTTGCTCATTCATGTTCATTGTTGCTCTAATGATAATAGCCACTAATTGGAAACAGCTTACATTCATCAAGAGGTGAATTGATAATGAAAATGTGATTTATTTATACAATGGAATGTTAGTCTACTGTTTAAAAAAAATTACGAAATATTCAGATAAATGATTGAAGCTAAAAAAAAAAAAAAAAATCATCCTGAGTGAGGTAACCCAGACCCCAAAAGACAAATATATATACTTTCCTTTATGTGGATATTGCCTTTTAAGCCTTTGATGGTCACTCTACAATCTATATCCACAGAGGAAAGATTAAAAAGTAAGAGATTATGTGGGAAGGAAGACTCTCCCAAGGAAGATGAAATAGAATCCATAGTTATAGAGAGACTGGGGAGACCGGAGTGAGATCAATAAAGACTGAAAGGTAAGAGGGAGAGAAATGGAGAACAATTAACAGTAAGGGCCATTCGAGGGATTATATGGAAACCTACTATGGCAGAAGCTTCCCCAAATATATACATATGTGAAAGAAGAGTCTAAATGGAATCAACATGTAATGGAGATATGATGCCCCAACTAGACAACTTTCACCACCAGTGCCAGGAATGGGTTACATCTAGTTGACTCCTTGGTCAAAGGAGCCCCATAAAAGACCCCAACAACTCAAGCTATTGCCAAGGCTACTGGTTGCTCCCCACAAACTGACGATAAGGCCCTATTGCTAAAGACAGCACTCACATATCTTATGAACATGGAGAGATTGAGCTGGTGCCTAACTCAAGCCTTTACCCTACTGATTAGTGTTCATGGTACTAAAAGGGACTCTGCACACTAGCAAAGGAAAAAGGTAAATATCAACCCATCTACAAAACCTGTGCCCTATGATGGTAACTTGCCTACATGATACACTGGACAATAGTAGCCCAAAAGTTCTTGGAGTAAACAACAATTAATTACCCCTCTTAATTTAAGCCCCACTCTATAAGATGGTACTCATGCCTGACACCGCTCAGGTAGCCAAGAACCTGAGACTTAATAGGCGATATACCTAGAGGGAAAACTATAATAATAGCAATAAAATGACTTCTAGCCACATTCTGCTGTAGCCATAGATCAATGTCTTGCTCAGCCATCATCAGAGAAGTTACTACTTGGCGGTCAATGGAAACTAATACAGAGACCCACAATTGGACAGTGTGTAGAGAGTGAGAGACTTTGAAACACTCAGTTCCAAATGGCAGGTATTCATCAAACCTCTTCTCTCAGGGCTCGGGGAATTATGTAAAAGAGGAGGCAGAAAGATTGTAAGAGCCAGAGAGGATGGACTGACTACCTGAACGAAGCAGTATCTTCCTGTTTTGGGCTGCTTTTGCTCTTTGGCTCTTTGGGTCGTTTGGGGATCTGCCACCCAACTCCCAAATAAATACACACATGGAGACTTATTATCACTTATGAGTGCCCCTTAGCTTGGCTTGTTTCTAGCTAGCTTTTCTTAACTTAAATTAACATGTCTATCTTTTGCCTCTGGGCTTTTGCCTTTCTCTATTTCTGCATATTGTTCTTTACTTCTTACTCTGTGGCTTGCTGTGTAGCTGGGTGGCTGGGTGACTGGCCTCTGAATTCTTCCTCCTTCCTCTCTTGTTCCTTGATCTCTCTCTTGATTTCCAAGATTTCTCCTCCTATTTATTCTCTCTGCCTGCCAGGTCAACCTATCCTTTCTCTTGCCTTGCTATTGGCCATTTGGCTCTTTAATAGACCATCAGGTTTCTTAAACAGTCAAAGTAACACAGCTTCACAGACTTAAACAACTGCAACATAAAGGAAAGCAACACATCTTTGAATCATTAAACACTTGTTCCACAGCATAAGGAAATGTAACACATCTTAAAATAATATTCTACAACATCTTCCAGACACAACAGGACTGATGCACATGTAAACTCAGAGACTGTGCAGCATGCACACAGCCTATACAGGTTCAAGTCAGACAGGGACCCTGTGATGGGGGGATGGGGTGGTGGGGAGTAGACAAGAGCTCTGATCCCTAACCAAGAAGCTATCTCCAGTAGGCAATCACTTGCAAAGAAGAAACTCAGTTTTCTCCAATGGAGTCTTACTGGGTATTATAAGCCACACTTAAAGGTAGGCCTCATGCCCATCAGTAGATGGACAACACAAAATTAACTTGAGGACATTTTTGTAGATTGGGGGGGGGGTCATTTTTTGGTCTTATTGGTCTTTTGCTTGTGTATTATGGTTCCCAGTTTTGTATTTTTATAGGGTGTGTGTGTGTGTGTGTGTGTGTGTGTGTGTGTGTTTCTTGTGCTTTCTCTTTGTTTTGTTTATTCTTGTTTCTTGGCTTTTTAAAATTTGTTTGTTCATTTTCTAAGGAAAGAAAGAAAGAAGGTGTGGAACTGGATGGGTGGGGTGTGGAGAGGACCTGGAAGGAGTTTGGGGTGGAGGGGAAGAGGGGCTGTGATCAGAATGCATTGTATGAAAAAAATTAATTTTAATTAAAAAAAAAAAACTTGGTCACATAGAAATTTGTCTCAAATCGTGAGTTCTAGACTCCACGAAGTACTGCAAATATATTCTGTATCTTCATTGCTCAGACAAGATTGTTTATTGCACTGTCATCCTCTTTGTTGATGATAAAGTCATAGAAACATTTCTAACATGTGATTATAACTTAAACATTTCATGTAGGAATATATTTTCCTTCAGTAATACTTCTCATGCATCCCATATCAACTCTATCCTTTGCTAGTTGCTGGCTGTGTTATTTTTACCTTATTTTATTGTGAGTTTCTTGTATTGCAGATACAGATGTTTTATTAGTAATTTGCAAGTATTATATTTGTTGTGTATATTTTCATTTTATTGATGGTATTATTTACTGCAAAAATTCATAATTTTATGTAATCTATTTAATACTTGTACTTTTGTTGTGACATGTAAGAGACCATTGCCCAACTCAAAAGAGTGAAAATTTAGTCCTGTTTTCCTTTAACGATGGTAGTTTAATAGGCTCAATTTGAACAGTGATTGATTTTTCTGTTAACTGTTGTGTGCTAGATTAAAGAAAATCCAACGTCATTGTTTTGTATGTGGATATTGTTGTCTCTGCGCCATTTGTTAGGGAGACTGTTGGTCCCCCAGTGAATTTTGACACTTTTATCAAAAATGAACAGGCACAAATGAAAATTTTTATTTCTTAATTATATTCAATTGACTTATAGTTCTATTTTTGTGCTGGTACAGTTCTGTCTTGTCTGCTGCAGCTGTCCAGCAAGTTTTAAAATACAAGTGTGAACCCTCAACCTTTATTCTTTTTCAAGACTGTTTTGGACTCCTTACTTCCTTTGATTTCCATATCAATTTTAGGTCCTTTTGTCAATGTCTGCAAAATAATCAGTGGGTTTTGAAACACATTTTATCAGATCTGGAGATCAGTCTGGGAAATAGTTCTATCTTCAGAATATTGTATTTTTAGCCAATGTATGGTGGCATACATCTTTAATCCCAGCACTTGGGAGTCAAAGGCAGGAGGATTCTGAGTTCAAGGCTAGCCCAGTCTACATAGCTAATTCCAGATCAACTAGGGCTATACAAAGAAACTCTATCTCAAAACAATAATAATAATAATAATAATAATAATAATAATAATAATAAATATAGAATTTTTATTTATTTAGATTTTTAAATTTTTCAACAGTATTATATAGTTCTCCTACTTAGTTTATTAAGTTCTTTTAATTTATTTTATTTATATGCATGTGTGTCTATGCATGCTACATACATGCAGCTGCTTGCAAAGGTCAGAAAAAGGTTGAATCTCCTGCAGCTGGATTTAGAGCCGGTTGTGAGCCAGTCACCCCACATAAATTATTGCTACCAAATTCAAGTCCTCCAGAAGAGAGGCAAGTCCTCTTAACAATGGAGCCATTTCTCTAGCCTGAGTTTTTAAGAATTTTTTATTTTTTATATTAATGTGAGTAAAATTATATTCTTAATTTCAATTGTAAATTGTCATTCCTAGTAGGTAGAAATACGACTGATTTTTAACATTGAGCCTTTATTCTACAACCTTGATGAATTCATTTATTCATCCTAATTCTTTTTTTTTTTGAATACCTCAGGTGTTTTTATAGATGAAATTGTGCCATCTATGAAGATGATCTCTATAGTTCCACATTTTCCTTTATAATCTGGTTATTCTTTTTTTTTTATTACTGTTTTGCTTATCAAATTGTACAATGCAGAGGGAAGAGATCTGAATCTTGTTCCTTGTCGTAAGGGGGAAGACTCAGCCTTTCATCCCTGACTATAACTCTAGCTATGATTTCTTTGCAGATGTCCTTTATCATATTGAGGAAGTCTGCTTCTAATTCATTTGACTGTTTTTTAACTTAAAGGAATGTTGGGTTCGTCAGATGGCTTGTCAGCATCCATTGAAGTGACATTCTAGGAATGTGTCCATTTCTGCTAAGCTGTCTAACTTGTTGGCACATTGAGGGTACTAGTTTCCCGGAGTGGCCTCCTTATTTCTGCTAGGTCCTTAACGATTTCCCATATTTTGCTTCTTATATTGTTTTAGCTGAGGGCTTTTTCCTGTTTCTTTGTGAAAGTGTTCATCACATTGATCTTTTCAATATTGGGCTTCATTGACCTTACTTTATGCTTTTCTACTCTTTCTTGTTTATTTCTGATCTAATTTTTACAATTGTCTTTCACTTGATGCAGGTTAGTCTCATCTCTTTAAAGTGAAAGATGCACTCATGATATGAGATATTTATCATTTTTAATGTAATTATTTATAGTTACAAATCTTCTAGGTAATTCTTTTGTTCCACCCCATAAGATTTTTGTTGCTGTTTTTCAATGCTTTGTCTTGTTAATTTGCTTTCATTTCTCTCCAGTAATTTTCTAATTTCTTTTATGACTGGTTCATTGCTTATTTAATAAAATATTGCTTAACCTCGTGTATACTTTCTGTGCTATAATATAGAATACATACAACATGAAAGTTGCCTTCAGAGGTCAGAAGAAGGTGATGGAAACCTTGGAGCTGGAGTTGTGGGTGGTTGTGAGCCACCTGACATGGGGGCTGGGACCCAAATTCTAATCTTCTGCAAGAGCCATCTGAGCTCTTAACTACTGAGCCATTACTCTAGCCTTTTAATATATATTACTAAAATGTATCTTTAAACAAATAAGAAGAAATGTATATTTATATGTTCTTTCATAGATACCAACATAACTAACTTTACCCATAATCTTTTTTGAATGTGTCAATTTAAATTAACACTTATTTTTACTTTATGTCAGCCTGAAGAATTCTCTTAAATATTTCTTTTTTCACTTAAATCAATTTTGGATGTATGTGTGTGTACATGTTGATGTGTGTGTGTAGCTGGAGTTTTCTCCAGTCCTGCCCAGCACCACAGACCCCGCAACAACTTATAAAATAATCACTCAGAAGCTTATGTTAATTAAAATTACTCTGCCATTAGCTCAAGCCTACCACTGTCTAGCTCTTACATTTATACTCAGCCCACTTTTGTTAATCTATATGTTGCCATGTGTTCTATGGCTTTACCTGCTGCCTTTACATGCTGCTCCCTAGATGGCAGGCTGGCGTCTCTCCTCTCTGCCTTCCTGTTCCCCCAATGCTCCTCTCTGCTAGTCCCACCTATACTTCCTGCCTGGCTACTGGCCAATCAGCATTTTATTTAGCAGTCAATCATAGCAACATATTTTACAGCATACAGGACATCCCACAGCATGTGTGTATAAGTATATATTCAGGTGAGTATACACACATATGCACACACATGCAAAGGCCAGGAGTTGACGGTGACTCTCTTTTCCAATAACTCTGTTTTTTGTAGCAAGTTCTCTCACTGGACCTGGTACTCACTGATTTGACTAGGAAAGCAGTGAAGCCCAGAGAGTCTCCCATATCCACTTCCCCATTATTAAGACTAGAGGCGTGCACCACCTCACTTGACTTTCTCAGATAAACTCTTGGGAACTGAGCTCAGGTCTTCATTCTCATACAGCAAGCAATCTACTGGCCGTGCCATCTTCTCAGCCCTCTGAAATACTTCTTGTGAGACAGATCTGCAAGCCACAAGTTCTCCCAGCCTTTTCTATCTGGAAAAGTCTTTTTTCTTCATTTTTGAAAGATAGGTTTGCTATACCTAAGAGTCTTTTTTTTCTTTTATGGAAAATAGACTTTTTTCATATAATAAATTGTGATTACTGCATCCCCTCTATCACCTCTTCCTGATCCTCACTTCCTCTCCCATTTGGATTCACCTCATATCTGAGTCTCATTAGAAAACATAGAGGCTTTTAATGGATTATAATATGATAAAAGACAAACAAACACATCAGAATAAGACAAAACAAATAGAAAAGAGTCCAAGAGAAGGTACAAGAAGTAGATATAGACCCAGAGTCTCACTCATTTGCACATTCTGGAATCCCATAAAACCACAGAACCCGTGTGTAGTGGGCAGCCATTCCAGTTTTGATCTGGAAGTTCCAAGCCCCATTGAGGCTTCAGTAACTGTCACGCCTACAAGGTGGGGTCGACAGAGGACCCTGAAGACCCGAGATCCGGACACCAGCTCTCTTGGTTCTGGGACCCTGGACGCTAGAGGTAGACCTAGCAGAATTCTCCAAAGAACACGGCCTGACCCTGTTACACATCCCTTCACTTGTAAGTTACCCCACAAAATAAACCTCCCTTTTAACTAAGTGGAGCGGCCTTCATAATTTCACCAATACCCGTGACCTGTAGGAAGGGCAAGGAAAAAGAAAAAACTAAAATTTTTAACAAGGTGGGGAAAAAGAGCAAAATCCCTGACATGACATTATGAGACAAGGAACCTCTAAAGGTGATGTTGAGCTTGTTTCTATTGGCATCTACTACTGTGCCTGTGGCTACCCTAAGGACAGTTTGTTTTCCCGGTGAGACTCCCTTGGAAAACAAAACAAAACAAACAAACTAAATTTTCATTTGCAAGTGGTTGTAAAGTTTCTGGGTGAGGGATGGGGACATGTGTTCACTTCTCCCTTCAACTCTAGGACCCCATCTGGTGCAGATCCATGCATGCCCTGTGCATGCTGCCTCAGTCTCTGTGACTTCCTATATGCATCAATCATGCAGTATTTAGAAGGACTTTTTCCCTTGGTGTCTTCCATCCTCTCTTACACTCTTTCTTCCTCCTCCTCCACAGGATTCTCTGAGCCCTGAGGGGAAGGTTTTGATGGGGATATCTCATTTAGGGTTGAGTGTTCCAGGGTCTCACTCACTGCATATGATCTGGCTGTGAGTCTCTGTATTAGATCCCCTCTGCTATGGGAGGAAGCTTTTGTGATAATGGTTGATTGAGCAAGACACTGATCTATGAGTACAGCAGAATGCCATTAGGAGTCATTTCATTGCTGTGCTCCTTTAGTAAAACATTAGTAGTTTTACCCTAGTTCCCCGGGCTATCTAGTTTCAGGTTTTCAGTCACCCAGGTGGTGTTGGATATGGGTTCCAGCTCATGGAGTGGAACTTAAGTCAAATCAGATATTGGATGGTGACTCCCACAAGCTTTGCTGCATCATTGCACTGGCATATCTTGTAGGCAGGACACCTACAAGATAGATTAGAGGGTTTGTAGCTCAGTTGGTGTTTACAGTTTCTCCTTTCCTAGCATGGAGAGCACCTTCCAGTTCCAAGAACACCAGCCTGTAGCAGTGAAGGTTCCAGGTAAGCACTAGGTCAACTTCTCAGGGTTCCTCATGCAGATATTGTAGTTAACAAAGGGGCCTTGCTTTCAGTTTGTTGACAGCAACCAATAGCCTTGGCAATCGCCTGGGTTGAATAGGGCTTCCCATGGGGACCACTTTGGCTAACAATGAAATGACACACAATGCATTCCCAGCCCTGGAAGCTTCATTTTGTGACAAGAGATAGCCAGCTGGAGCTCTGTCTCCCCATTATTTGACAAGTTCATATAGAGTGCGTGTGTGTGTGTGTGTGTGTGTGTGTGTGTGTGTGTGTGTGTGTGTGTGTCTGTGTGTGTGTGTCTGTGTGTTTGGAAGCTTCTAGTGTATTAGAATTCCATACTACTCAAATAGCCCTTAATTTAATCTGTCTTTCCATGTGTTCTATTCCCTCCCTTATTCCCCCTCTTCCCTCACTATCCCCAATTGCTTCTCCTGTTCCAGTATGTCCTGCCTCATCCATTTGTAGCTATCTATTCTATTTCCCTTTCTTCTCCCTAGTCCTTTATTCTATACCTAAACTCTGTGATCCTCTGGACTGCAGCTTGCTTATCACTGACTTAGTAGCTAATATCCACATACAAGTGAATACACACTATATTTATCATTCTGAGTATGGGTTACCTAACTGAAGATACTTTTTCTACTTCCATTTACCTGAGAATTTCAAGATTTCATTATTTTTCAATAGCTGAGTAATGCTGCATTGTGTACATGGACCACTTTTTTTTTTTTAATCCATTCATCAGTCGAGCAACACTTAGGTTGTTCCCAATTTCTGGCTACTATGAATAGAGCAGCAATGAACATGGTTGAGCAGGTGTCTCTGTGGTAGGATGAAGTGTCCTCTGGGTAAATACCTAAGTGTGGCATAGCTGGATCTTGATACAGAGCAATTCCCATCATCCTGAGGAACTGTCACACTGATTGCCGTACTGGCTGTGCATGTTTGCACTCCCACCAGCCGTGGATGACTGCTCCCCTTATCCACATTCCAGCCAGCATGAGAGTGACAGCTGCTTTATTGATCTTAGACATTCTCGTGGGCTATAAGGTGAAATCAAAGTAGTTTTGATTTGTATTTCCATGATGAATAAGGATATTAAACATTTCCCTGGGCATTTCTCAGGCATTTGAGTTTCCTCTGTTGAGAATTCTCTGTATAGATCTGTAGCTGATTTTTTGATAAATCTAGTTTTCTTTAATATCTAGTTTTTTGATTATCTGTTTTCTTGATATCTAGTTTCATGAGTTCTTGATATATTTTTAATATTAGACGCTATCAGATACGTGGTTGATAAATATCTTTTCCCATTCTGTAGGCTGCCGATTTGTCTCAATGATGGTGTGCTTTATCATACAGAAGCTTCTCAGTTTCATGAGGTCCCATTTATTTATTGTTGATTTTTGTGCCTGTACTAATGGTATTCTGCTGAGAAAGTCTTTTCATGTGCCAGTGAGTTCAAGACTATTCCTCACTTTCTCTTTTGTCAGGTTCATTGTATCTGGTTTTATGTTGAGGTCTTTGATACACTTGGAGTTGAGTTTTGTACAGGGTGATAAGTATGAGTCTATGTGGATTCTTTTACAAGCAGACATCCAGTTCGAGCAGCACTATTGGTTGAAGATGTTGTATTTTTCTCGTGTGTATTTCTGACCTGTTTGTCAAACATCAGATGCCCACAGGTGTGTGGATTTATGTCTGGGTCTTCAATTTGATACCATTGATGAAGGTTTTTGTCCCAATACCATGCTGCTTTTATTACTATTGCTTTGTAGTACAACTTGAAATCAAGAGTGATGACACCGTTATTCTGGTTTGTTTTTGTTTGTGTGTTTGTGTGTGTGTGTGTGTGTGTGTGTGTGTGTGTGTGCATTTCCATATGAAGCTGAAAATTGTCCTTTCAAGATCTGTGAAAAATTGTGTTGGAATTTTGATGGATATTATATTAAATCCTGTAGATTGCTTTTGGTAAGATGGCATTTATACTATATTAATCCTGGAAATCCATGAGTATATGAGATCTTTCCATCTTCTGATATTGTCTTCAACCTCTTTCTTCAATGACTTAAGTTTTTAATCATACAGGTCTTTTACTTCTTTGGTTATGATTATCCCAAGATATTTTATATTTTGAGGTTATTATGAAAGGTGTTGTTTCTCTAATTTCTTCCTCAGTCCATTTATCATTTGTACATAGGAAGGCCACCGATTTTTGTGAATTGCTTTTGTACCCTTATACTTTGCTCAAAATGTTTATCAGTAGTGAGAATTTGCTGGTGGAATTTTTATAGTCACTTATGTATACTATCATATCATCTGCAAATAACAATGCTTTGCCTTCTTTCTTTCCAATTTATATCCCCTTGATCTCCTTCAGTCATATTATTGCTCTAGCTAAAACTTCAAATACTATATTGAAAAGATAAGGAGAAAGTGGACAACCTTATCTTGTTTCTGATTTTAATGAAATTGCTTTGAATTTCTCTCCCTTTAAATTGATGTTGGCTATAGGCTAACTGTAACTGTCTCTTTTATGTTGAAGTCTGTCCCATATATCATTAATCTCTCCAGGACCTTTATCATGACAGGGTGTTGAATTTTGTCAAAGGCTTTTTCTGCTTCTAATGAGGTTATCATTTGGTTTTGGCCTTTCAGTCTATGTATGTGGTGGATTACATTTATCGATTTATATATGTTAAACCATCCCTACATCTCTGATATGGTGGATGATCTTTTGGATGTGTTCTTCAATTCAGTTTACAAGTATTTTATTGAGAAGCTTTGCATATATGTTCATAAGAAAAATCTGTCTGCAATTCTCTTTATTTGTTGGGGTTTTTTGTTGTTGTTGTTGTTGTTTTGTTTATTTGTTTTTGTTTTTTTTGTTGGAGCTGAGGTCCGAACCCAGGGCCTTACGCTTGCTAGGCAAGCGCTCTACTACTGAGCTAAATCCCCAACCCCAGGGTCTTTTTTTTTTTTAAAAAAAAAAAAAAAAAAAAAAAGATTTATTTATTTATTATATGTCCATGAGTACTCTATGTGCATGTATGCCTTTAAGCCAGAAGAGGGCATCAGATTCCACTGTAGATGGTTGTGAGCCCCCATGCGGTTGCTAGGAATTGAACTGAGGACCTCTGGAAGTGCCGCTGGTTCTCTTAACTGCTGAGCCATCTCTCCAGCCCCTATTTGTTGGGTCTTTATGTGGTTTAGATATCAGGATAACTTTGGCCTCATAAAACAAATTGGACAATGTTCCTTCTGTTTCTATCTTGTGGAATAATTTGGGGAATATTGACAGTAACTCTGTTTTGAAAGTCTGGCAGAATTCTTCTCTAAAATCATCTGACCCTGAGGGGTTGTTTTGTTTTGTTTTGGTAGAATTTTAATGACTATTTCTATCTATTTAAATTACTGATCTGATCTTTATTTAACTTTGGTAGATGGTATGTATCAAGAAAATTAACCATTTCTTTAGATTTGCAAATTTGCTGGAATATAGGCTTTTAAAGTATGTCCTTGTGATTCTCTGGATTCCCTTGGTGTCTGTTGTTATTTCCTTCTTTTTGTCTCTAGTTTTATTAATTTGAATATTCTCACTCTGTCTTTTAGTTAATTTAGGTATGGATTTGTCAGTCTTACTGATCTTATCAAAGAACTAACTTTTTGTTTAATTGATTTTTGTTCTATTTGTTGTTTTTTGTTTGTTTCTCTTATACTTATTTCAGTCCTGATTTTGATTATTTCTTGCTGTCTATTCCTTTTGGGTATGATTTCTTTTTTCTGGAGCTTTAAGTTGTGCTGTTAAATTGGTATTATGATCTTTCAAAAGAAATTTTTATGTAGTCACTTAGTGAACTTGCCTCTTAGAACTGCCTTCATTGTGTCCTATAAGTTTGGGTTTATTATGTTTTCATTTTTATTCAATTCTAGACGGTCTTTAATTTCTTTCTTAATTTCTGTCTTGAATCAGTTCTCATTCACCTTGTGACATAATGACCAACACACTAAATGTACAGAACAGAATATTAAAACAGAAGAGAATATTAAAAGATTCAAAGCAACATACAAAGGCAGACCTATTAGAATAACACCTGACTTCTCAGTGAAGACTCTAAAAGCCAAAAGGGCCTGGACAGATGTACTGCAAGCTCTAACAGACCACAGATGCCAGCCCATAATATTATAGCTAACAAAACTTTCAGGGGGGGGGGGGGGGAGAAATTCCATGATAAAACCAAATTTAAGAAGTATCTGTCTACAAATCCAGCCCTACAGAAGGCACTAGAAGGAAAACTTCAATCTGAAGAGGTTAACTACACCTAAGAAAACACGAGGAATAAATAATTCTAGACCAGCAAATCAAAAGAAGGGAAATACACACATGAACACACCACAACTACAAAATAACAGAAACCAACAAACACTGCTCATTGATAACTCAATCAATGGTCTCAATTCACCAATAAAAAGACACAGAGTAACAGAATGGATTGGAAAACAGAATCCATCCCTCTTCTGAATCCAACAAATTCATCTAGACATCACCTCAGGATAAAAAGATGGAAAAATAATATTCCTAGCAAATGGACCTAAGAAGCAACCCTACAAAGCCATTTTAATACTTGGCAAAATAGGCTTCAAGCAAAAACCAATGGCTTCTGATGAACACTACATACTAACCAAAGAAATAATCCATCAAGAGGATACTGCAATTCTAAATATTTACACACCAAACACTAGGGTACCCAAGTTCATAAAAGAAACACTACAGCTTAAATCGCATATCGACCCTCACACACTGAAAATGGGAAACTTCAAAATCCAACTCTTGCCAATCAGCAGGTAATCCAGACAAAAGCCAAGCAGAAAAATGAGATAATTCACTGATGTTATAAATCAAATGAAACTAACAAATATTCGCAGAACAATTCAACTAAACACAGAAGTATCTCATGGAGCTTTCTCCAGTATTGACCACATACTCCAGCACAAAGCAAACCTCAACAGAGAAAAGAAAATTGAAAAAGCTCCCTGAATCCTGTCTGACCATCATAGATTAAAGCTGGATGTCAACAACAGAAAGCTTACAAACTCATGGAAACTAAACAATTTATTATGTCTTAGATTCTTCATTGGCAGTTTTATACTTATTTCTACTATCTTTCCACTTTCTGTACAGTATTATCTTTAATGAGTAGTCAATGATTACAATTAATAGGGATTTTCTTGTGCTTAGAGAAGACTCTTTCACTATTTCTAAGGTTTGCTCTGCTTTTTGCCATCAATAATCTGTACATTATTTGTGTGTGTATGAGCACACTTTGGGTTTATTTATATTTGATGTCATTAAGTATAGAAATTTAATATCTCAACCATTTTTTTTCATTTCCTTTCTCTCTTTACTCCATCTTACTCTCTTATTTCTCTTGTGTGGATAGCTTAATCATACCCAACATTTCTCTGATGGCCTATTTAATTTCTTTGGTCTTTTTTTTCTCTGTTCTCTAAATTCCACAGTCCCTAATTCTAGGCTTAGAGAACTAATAAACTAGTTCTCTAAAATTAGGGCTCAATTCTTTCTTGTTTCCTTTGCCAGTTTAACATCTATTGTGAAGACCCTTCTACGATTTTTTAACTTGGTCACTCTGTGTCTCAACTTGATATGTAATGGACATATGTAACTCACGTTTGATGAGCTGCGGTCATCACACCTTCCTTTAACCAGCATGTGTGGTCTCCTTTTGTTCTTTGCCTGTATTTATAATCACTACTCTGAGGTCTGAGCCTGCTAAGCTTCGCATGAGGCTGGTATTTTACTTACATGCAGTTCCACCTCACCTAGTTCTTTCTATGTCTCATAATTTCTGGCTAAAAGGGGGAAATATTAAATAGTAAGTTACAGTAATGTCTTCCTCCTGTGATTTGATCTTGCTACTGTTTGCCTACTGCTTTATTGATTTTCTTAATGGACTGTAATGACTTGGTAAAAGTCTGTTTTTTTTTTTTTCCTCAGTGTATTCGCTCTGGGGTTCTGTGTAATATTCTTATCATTTAATCTGCCTATATGTCTGCCTCTGGAACACTGAACACTTGTGAGTAAAGGTACTCTAGTTCCTTCAGCCATTTAAATATTTTGCATTCTACGATAACATACATGTGTGCATATGTGGCTTTGAGACTAATAGCAGCAGGCGATACATGTCATTTTATTTTTTAATGCTTATTTCACTTTAATGTGCATTGTGTCTGTATGTGGGTGCGTACCTGCACATGAGTGCAAACTCATGCAGAATTGGGCCTGATAACTGTTGGACTCAAGCATCTGCAGAATTAGTATGTGCTCTTAACCACTGAGCTATCTCTCCAGCACAACATCACTTTCTTTCTTTCCTTTTTTTTTTTTTTTTTTTTTGAGTTAGGGGTCTCACTATGCAGCTCTGACTGTCCTGGAACTCACTAGCCTCAAACTCACAAAAATCCACCTGCTTCTGCCTCCCAAGTGCTGGGATCTGGGATTAAAGCCCAGCATTCTAGCCCTTTAATATTAGTCCAGGTTTCTTAAGTGTTGTTCCTAGGTAAAAAGCAACTTCTAATTCAGTCAGAGATTATGCCTAAGTCCCTGTAAGGGCTCTGTCCTAGTCTATTGGTCCATGTTATACTTTGGGACACATTTCCAAGTCTTCTCTACCTCCTTCCTAGTATGACTGCTCATAAATGAAGGATAGTGGATCTTATTAAAGTCTTCACCCTGCTTCTGGCTTGACTGCCCATGAATGAATGATGCTGGAGTTTATTCATAGTGTCCCTTACCATTGGGATCACTCTGATCCTGGGACAGTTCTTGGTTGGTGCCTCATATCCTGGTTTTCAGATTTCACTACCACTTTGTTTGTCTCTGCATGTTATATGGAATCATGGGAACCTCTTTTAAATTACACATAAACCTTTTTTTAATGCTGATACCACCTTTTTGCCATGAAATGCTCCATCCTTTGTTTCACCCCTCTTCCTGGGCAGTATCTCCATCACTATACAAGACCTGGTGGGAGGAAGATGGCTTTCTTCGCCAAAACAATACTTTAGATACACGAGTGCATGATGGGAGCATGATGGTCCCAAAGTTTGTATTGTACATCTGAGGTAGATGAAACACCATCAGTTCTATCATCTGTTCCTGAAAGATCAAAAGAAGATGAGGGCTCCCTCTCCATTTCCCTCTTAGAATTAGAGACCCCGTGGTAACTCTCCTGAACTGCAACTCTGTGGAGAAGAGTCAGGCAGTGTTGTGGCTTAAATGCAATAGACTACTGTTCATGTTAGGCATGAGCAAGTTAGTCTTGAAAGAGTGTGCCTTCGTTATCTATGCCTTTAGGACACTAGTCATATATTTCAAATGGTTGTTTCTATAATTATTCTCTGTTTACATTGCTATTTGTTAGAGAAAGAGTATGCCTTGCTCTTCATCTATCGTTTGCATCAAGACAATAGGAAATACTTTGAATGGAGTTAAGAGCATAATTAATGCAGTGAAAGTTTTCAAGGTGGCTGTTTGCAATAATGATTTATATAGGTTGTGAACCAGAGTCTTCTCCCGCTGTGTGAGGAGAGGCATGCCCAGTCCTTGAGCCACTTCTGACAGGCAGGGGCATGTTGATTGGATAGAATCCATCCCCCCAACATCAGCATTTGAGTGAACGGCAAGAGAATAATAATTCGCTCCATTTCATCCTAAATGTCATGCAGCCTGAATGAAACTAAATACAGACTGCTATGGGAGAGGGCTACTATGTGGGAAACTACTCATGCATTAGGACAGCTTTGCCCATGTTCTGCATAGTTATTCCCATCCTTGTGACCAGATGGTGTCCATTCATCTGGAAAATTGCACTCAATTTCAATGATAGAGGACTCGAACCAGTGAGATGACTGGCTGGAAGGAATAAGCGGTGTCATTTGTATTCAGTTCTTCAGAGATCAGGAGGATTTCTGTGGGGCAGGATGCCATGAACGTTGACAAAGTTGTCTGGGAATAGCGTCCTTCCAAAGATCTTTTGTGTATGTGTGTGTCTTTGGGAGGGATTGTTGTTCCTTTATTTGTTTTGTTTTTATGCATCCATGGCTATCCTGGAACTCACTGTTTATACCAGACTGACCTCAAGCTCAGGGCAATTCTCCTGCCTTACCTGGAATTACAGTATGCACCACAAAACATAGCAAACTATCCACATTTTAATTCCCCAAACATATGAACATTTTAGACTACATATCAAAGAGCAATAGGATTAGAGATCAAATTAATGTGCTAATCATCCAGCCTTAAACTCAATTAGATGACTAGCCATTTGCACCCAACCAAAGCATTCTGTACATGGGGGAAAAGATGTAGAAGAGTGAGTCATTCTGGGAGCAAGGCATGTAAAAGTCATGACCAAGAACACAACTCTCCAGTTAGACGAAAGAAATAATTTCGATCTCTCTGCTGTACAGCATGGTAACTATAGTTAATAACCGTATAAATATACTTAGAAAGGATGGAGGAGGGCAGTGAGATGTTCAGCAAGTAAAACCACATGTCATGCAAGCCTGATGGCCTGGGTTTGATTCCCAGAACCAATGTGATGGCTGAAGTAAAGAAACAACTCCGGATCTCTGTGAGTTCAAGGCCAGCCTGGGCTACAGAGTGAGTTCCAGGAAAGTAACAAAGCTACACAGAGAAACCCTGTCTCAAAAAACCAAAAAAAAGAAAAGAAAAAAAAAAAAAAAGAAAAAAGAACCAACTCCACAAAGTTGTCCTCTGACCTCCCCACCAGTACTATGGCATTCACTCCCACACATGTCATGTACACACACACACACACACACACACACACACACACACACACACATATGTAATTGTTTAAAGTATTGAAAGTAGAATTAAAACTAATACATAAAGGTAATCCATATGTTAGTTCAATTTGACCATTCCAGTTTTTTTTTTTATACTTTAAGCATCCTGTTGTATACAATAAATATACATCACTTCCATTTGTCAATTTAAAAATAGAAATGGTTTTGAATAGAAGAAAGGAAATGGAGCAGACTTGACTGGCCATTTCTGACTTTGAAGATGAGAGAGATCCATGAGCTCTGGAAGGAGGGCAGCTTCTAACAGCTGGAAACAGCCAGGGAAGCCACTACCGTGAGAGTTTTCAGACAGGACACAGCGCTGCAGGCACCCTGCTTGTATCCCAAGGACAGTCACGTGGGCTTTCTGACTTCCGCCTGTGAGATAATGGAGTTGTTGTAGCAACTCTGTGACAACTTGACAAAACAAAACAAAGATTTTTGAACTTTATGTTCTCAGGTTACAAATTAGAACTCAGAGATTCCAAGCTGTGAAGTCTTCTCTCAACTAAGGTGCACACAGGCAATATAGATAAGAAGGGTGGGGGTCCCTCTTTTAGTCTCTGCCCACCTCACGTACCAGCCTGCACATTCTTTAGTGGCCACAGTACAGTGAGAACAACCTGTGGCTTCCACAGTACAGTGTGGATTAAAAGAGCAGTGTCCTGATGGTTGACACATCATGAATACACACAACATCCACTGTCTACAGATTTGTACTTTTTCTGCTACTCCCAGTGTCTCAAAATGCTTCCTGACATCAAACCAAAATTTTTCCTTCATGTTTTGTGGCAATGTCTGTAGTTCTACTTTTCAGGTCATAAAGAATACCTTTATGCCCATTATTTGAGTAGGCTGCTGGAAATCCTCCTGAGTCTCCCCTTTCAGGCTATCTGCCAACTGACCCCTCTGAGTCCTCACAATCTTTTTTCCGTTTCACAGAATGACCGCTTTTCTCAGAGGCATCCTCCTGAAAGTGACATCCATGTTCACATGCAGCATCCGCACAGCTGAAAATGACCTGGTTAGGCAGGACACTTCCCTAGTCAGTTCTGTTAACAACTCTCTGTTCTTGTCCTTAGCAGGGAGCTGTGTAGTTGGCTTGGGTCCTGGGTTCCTGAATAAATGACATAGTTGTTCTTTGTCAATTTTATCCTATAAAATGTTTTCAAACTGTTAAAGCTTATGTAGATTTTCCTCTTGTTTGTATCATTTAGTTTTCATTACTTACCAGCCTGTTACCCTTTTAAAACTAAAGCAAAATTGTGAATAAACCTGTGGGAGAAGGAGGGAGTAAGTATTCCACACTCAGGAGTCTTCACAGTAGGTAGGATTTCTCTGTGTAGTCCCAGCTGTCCTGGAACTCACTCTGTAGACCAGGCTAGCCTCGAACTCAGAGACCCACCTGCCTCTCTGCCTCCTAAGTGCATGGCTTAAAGGCATGACCCACCATTCCTGGCATCCTGATTTCTTGAATCAAGAAGAATTTTAAATAAATTTGGTAAGGAAGATGTGAATAATGCTAATTGTTTTTCTATTGACAAAAGAGGTCTTAGGAAAGGAGCAAAGCTTAATTTTCATAGTAAAAACATAGAACAAAGATCAAAAAATGAAACCAAGTAGCTGGGGTTTTTTTTTTGTTTGTTTGTTTAAGGACATTTGACGTTAGTGCACCTAGACGTGCTCACATATAAATAAACATATATACTATTCACACATAACAATTGTGTGTGTGTGATTTCATCTCTTCTCAGCCTAATGGAAACCTCTTGGAGAGGTGGAACCTATGCTTGGAAGTACTTAGTAACTCCTGTAATTCAACTAGTAATGTCCTTAATCCTGTGTATGTGGCATTCATCCCTTCCATCTTTCACTCCAGCATTTAAGCAAGCAGGCTAAAGGACATGGTATGCTTTTTGCTCCATGCACTGGTATGTTATGTGCACAAGTAAGAGAACTTGAACCTTGTAGGACCAGCTGTTTGGGTTCTTTTGCTCATTCCACTTTGATCACTCAATCGCCATCTGTGTTATTCAAGCCAAAAGTCTTTTTCATTAATAGGGAAGAAGGGAGGAAAATAGTAACATGTGAATGCATCCTTAGAAATCATGGATGTCACATACATTTACATAAGACATATAGAACCTAGTTCACTTTTACTAAGATATTAGGAAAGGGGGCACACAATTAGCCTACCAATTTATAAAGATACTACTTTGTATTAAAAATTAAAATATGGGGGCTGGAGAAATAGCTCAACATTTGTGAAAGCTAGCTGTTTTCCAGTACCCATGTCAGGTGGCTTGTAACCACCTACAACACCAGCTCCAGGAAATCTGACACCTCTGCTCTCCACAAACCCCTGCCCTCAAATGCACATGTCTACACACAGACACACATATACATAATTAAAATAGAAAAATTGTTTAAAGAATTAAAATATAGTTTATAGCCTTGAGTAACTTACAGACTGCACTAGCATACGGTAACACTTGTAATTTGTGGTTTTAGACAATACAGTTTCTCCTGAGGAAATATGCACACAGATGACCCTCTGTCGGTACTTATTTATATATTGCAGAGTGATTGCCCCTCCCTTTCGACTTGACAGACTCTCCCCAGTTTATGCCTGCTCCTGACATCCCCAACGACCTTCTAGACAGTAAGGCTAAGTGTCGGCTGTCTCCTGTATGCAATGCATCCAGGCACTTCCGGAAGTGGGAACATTAGCGCTGCCTGACTTTTCTTAAGCTTGGCTTGAGTACAGGCGCTCATGTTCCTGGTCTAGAGAGCAAACAGAACAGGCAAGGAAAGATTGCAAGGTCAACTCAGTGTGTAATCAAGATAAGCACTGGGTACCGGTGGAGGAACAATCCAACGCAGCCTCCTCTTTATTAATCTGTTGAGAGTAGTTGAATTCAAGAATGTAAGGAATGCATCTGAGTTCTTCATGTCTTTTAACCACTTTGGTTCCAGTGCCAGCCAAACGGTGCCCTTTTCCTGGCGCAACTTCAATGAGCCAAGGGTATGCTTTGTTCAACATGGAGGCTGAATATTTCAGCGGTCATGCGTGTGCAACTCCCAGGTGCCAATTTCGGTCCTGTTTTCGTGTGTCACACTCTGGCAGGCAGCGGCATGGAGGGAAAGCTTTCAAGGCTGAAAATGAAGCCCAGAATAACATGCCAACAGTGCACGGCTGTGGATTTGGATTTCTTCTTCTTTTCTGGGAAAAAAAAAAAGGGACTCTAATGTTTCTTCCATATTCCCACCAGAACAGACTTATTTCTTTCTACTTAGTGACATGGAATGTCAGGCATTCAGGGGAACGAATTGCCCAGTCTGCCAGTTTCACAACCATGATAATTCATAATTTCCTTCATTGGTAAAGTGGGATGGCAAAAGAAAAAATAATTCCCACTGAAGCCTTCACTTTTCCAAAACAAAAAAACGTTGTGTTTTAAGGGGGCACAGGTGTAAAGCCCTTATAGCCAGAACAACAATAAAATCTATGGAAGGATAAACCCCAAACTGTTCTTTTATGAATTAAGATTATCTTATGTGAAGTATGAATTTGTGTATTAATAGGGAAAAAAATCCTGAGACCGGTGTAAGTGTTACAGCTCACATGGAAAAGGTATCCTGACAATCAGGAGTCAAGGAATACCACAAAGTCACACTGCACAACAAACCCCATGCGAGAAATTTATTGGGAGAGGAAAACCCAGGAGGGGGCCTGCCTTTACTTGGGCAAGAAGCCACAGAGAACTGAGCAGAAGACAAGGTTTATATAGGGTTTCTTGGGAGGCGGAGCTTTCCAGGGTGACCTGGGGTTGAAGGGATTCTGTGAGTTACACCTAACAATCTAAAGTTCCTTCTTATTCCTGGCCCTTCCTTAAGGTCTGTACAGATGATCAGGAGCCTAGCTTGCTAGAACATTTACAAACGAACATACTGAGAAAGCAGAGAGACTCTCTCCCCTCTGCAACAGTTTGTTTGAAGGTTTAGTTATGTCCAAGAGTAGGTACATTTGATAAGATCCAGCCCATCATGTCCTGTGCAAGGTTGACTTTAGTCAGTCCTAAACTTTATCTCCCTATTTCCAACATGGCACATTGACCTGTTTCTTCTGGCATTCTAGTTCTCAAGTTGGTACACACCGGTTCTGATTAGCTCTTCAATGTGGAAAAGGGATCAAGAAAACCTTAGTCTCGATCTAAGAGTTAGTGTGATATTTATTTGTGCTCATTCTCATTGCTAGAGAACATAAGTTTTCACTATGTTGTGTCCATTGCTTTTTTGGAGAAACCGAGGCCTCCAAAGCTCTGTACCCCATCCCTATGCTTGAAAAATCATTCCTCTAGCCACAAGCAACACACTGTCTTTAAGACTTGCCTCCCCCCACCCCTCTCTCTCTCTCTCTCTCTCTCTCTCTCTCTCTCTCTCTCTCTCCTTCCTTCTTTCTTTTTATTTCCTTCTTCTCTTTCTCCAAACATATGACAGGCTTGTAAAACCTTCTTCTAAGTTTTAATACTTAGTAATTCTTCATCATACTAAGCAATTCCTCATTGTGTGCCTGTTAACTCACACATTCGAAAAACAAGCTTAACAAAACTCAGAACACATTTGCTGAAAATTTAGTCTTCATATTGACCAAAGTATTGCATAAGGAGAATTATTATAAATTTGACAGGAAGTCGAACCTCTCTCTTCTTACGGCTTTTCTGAATAGTGATATTAAATGACTTTGTTGTTTACCTTCAAACACAGCCATCTGCTGGTAATTTCAAGGCACACGAGAGAATCTAGACTTGAAAATAAGATTTTTAGAGGGGTGAACTATTTGAGACAAGAAAGGGGGCCAGTAGGAGGTGGCACAGGAAATCGTAAATGGAGGTAAATGAGATCAAAAACATGTGCTATATGTGCCAGGGAGTGGGGGGTTAGGAGTGGGGAGGAATGAGGTTATAGAACTTAATTTTTAAATGACTATACTGGTTGAGATAAGGTAAACAATCATTTATATTATTTTCAAGCAAACTGCATTTGCAGTTTTGCAATAGTCTGCCAGAGAAAAAAATATTTGCCAGCACAATAAAGTGTTATCACTGTCCTTGTACAGTAGCTATTGAAACCCCTTGTACAGTAGATACGGAAACATTTTACATACGTCAGCGTGCCTCCCTACCTCTAGTCTTTCTTTCTGTTCTTTCAGTGACCCACAGTCAACCACAGCCTGAAAACATTAAATGGAAAATTGTTTCAGAGACAAACAGTTCACAATTTTAATTGGTATACTCTTCCAAGCAGCATTATGGAATTTTTGAGCACTCAGCCCCACCTTCCCAGAGATGGGAAGCATCCCTGTGTGTGACAGCCTGATGCAGATCCCACCTGCCCATTACACACTTTTCCAGCTCCAGAGTTTGATGGTTCCTAGAAATATCAAGCAAATAACATTTTATTTAGTAATGTCCCCTGTGTACAAAAGCAGTCCAGGTCAATAAATTAGATCTACAAAGAGAAGTCATAAAGTGATTTATTTGAGTGAAAAAGCAAAAGTTTCTGAATTTATGAGGAAAAAAATACTATCAGATACTGAATTTGCTAACATCTTACATGATAAGGATGAACCATTTATACATGAAATTGTTAAAGGAAAAAAATCTATCTGTTAATTCTTAAGTTTTTTGTTTGCTTGTTTTTGACAATGTTTCTCTGTGTAGTCCTGGCTGTCCTGAGCAACAGAACTCATTCTGTAGACCAGGTTGGTCTCAGCTCAGATATCTGCCTGCCTGTGTCTCCCAAGTGCAGGGATTAAAGGCATACACCACCACTGCCCAGCTTAGATATTTTATTTTTTAAATTACGTGTGTGTGTGTGTGTGTGTGTGTGTGTGTGTGTGTGTGTGTATGTGTGTCAGAGTGGGATTATGTGCACAAGAGTGCCTGAACACCTGCAAAGGATTTGGACTTCATGAACTGAGTTACAGGTGGATGTGTGGCATCTGACATGTGTCTTGGCACCAAACATTCCCCTCTGCAAGAGCAATATATATATATATACTCTTAACTGCTGAGCCATCTTTCCATCCCCTTGTGTAGTTTTGTTATCTTAGGTTCATTTCCTGTTGTGATAAAAATACTCTGACAAAGGCAGCTTAAGGAGAAAGAGTTTATTTGGCTCACAGTTGCCAGTTATAGTCTGTATTAGTTACTTTTCTGTGCTGTAATAAAAATGCCATAACCAAGGCAACTGATAAGAAAGAAAGAAAAGAAAGTGATTACGTTAGCTTCCTGTTCCAAGGGGTTAGAGTTCAAAATGTTGAGGACAGCATCACAGCATACATCAGGCATTGTCACGGGAGCAAGGAGCTGAGTTTCACATCTTGAAACTCAAGCAGGAACTGGAGAGATCGAATAAAAGGTGGTTGGAGGCTTTTAGCTCTGAATGCTTGCCCACAACGACAAGGCTGAACCTTCTCAACTTCCCTCAAGCAGCATCAGCAACTGGGAACCAGAGTGTTCAAATGTATGAGCCTTTGGGGGACATTATTATTATTCATACTATGACATAGCCCACCATTACGCAGAGTCAAGGCAATAGGAACTTGAAGTCACTAGTCACAGTATAACCACAGTCAGCAGCAAAAATCAGTGAATGAACGTATGCATGCCAGTACTCAGTTCTCTTTGTAACTCTCCGACAACTCAGGATCCCCTACCTAGGGAATGGTGCCACTGTAGATCTCCCCACCTCAGTGAAGGCAACCAAGATTATCACTACAGGCATGCCCATGGGCCAACCTAATCTAGCCAAGCCCTCACTGAGATTCCTTTATCAACTTATACCAGACTGTCAAAATGACTATTAAAACCAGCCTCCACACTTGCTCTCAATACCTCATGCTGCAAAGTTACAGCCACAGTGTATAGTAGGTTCTTTTTTTGTGGTGGTGGCAGTGGGGGGGGGGGGTGTCACAAAATTCTTTGTTTACTATACTATAGTAATAATGTGAAACCCGGGAAGAAATATGATGCTGGATTTGCTTGATGCTTCTAAAACTGTGAATAGCACAGACTCTTGGTTAACAAGAAGAATTTTTTTAGTGTTCCCGAATCTCGTAAACTGCTGATGAATGTCACTCTGTCATTTGTAGTTCGTCCTTCTGATTCCACATTTAAGACGCTAAAATTGGCCAGTATTTATGGAAAAGAGAAGAAACCACAGACAAAGGAACATCAGCAGACCACTGAGCAGTGGCTTCGTGTCTTACCGTCCACAGCACACAGTGGCCTGGCACGTGTTGGCATTCTGACCCACCCTGCGTGGTGATGTAAAATCCCCTTTAAAAAGAATACTTCTCGCCCATCTCTCTGTCCTTTTCTCTATTCCCATGAGGTGTGTTCTCTCTCTCCCTCTCTTTCTCTCTCTCTTTCTCTTTCTCTTCCCTCCATTCCCTCACCTCTCCCCTCAAAATAAACTTCCATTCGGATAATGTGCCTGGGGTGTGAGCAACTTTCCACTGTGCCATACCGCCCGCCGTGAGTCTGCATGTTGTGTCTGCCTCATCCATCCGGGCACCCTGGCCCAACCTGCCAAGGCCTCCCGTGCACCTTATCATTATAGCATGGCCATTGGTTTTGCATCTGAAACTGTACCTGCTGACCCGAGACTGAAAAAAAAACCTACATTACTGGGTGAAAGATCAGAAACCATGACCCTATTAGTGACAACCTGTGCCAGCAAGCATTGTGTCTAGACGGTCCCCTGAGGCAAATGATCTCAAGCCCTTTACTGAAAGTAAGGCATGGTTACTCACATTCTGGAACAAGCCTGAGCAAAGAAACATCATAACTAGAGATGTTAAATCTGCTGATAAAGCACCCACTGCCTCATATCCAGCTGAAGATGTTGACTAAAAAGACTTGATGCAATCCAAACCAAGTCTTTCTTTGTATTGTAATAACCTGGAGTATTCTGGAAGCATTCAGAAACATGCAATAAAGTCCCCAAAGCACAAAACATGGAAGGATGGATGGATGGATGGATGGATGGATGGATGGATGGATGGGTGGATAAAATAATCCTGGTACCATGTGGCAGCCACACAGAGCATAGGATAAATCAAGTGTATGAACATCAAGATGCCGTGTACTCTCTGATAATATATTCTGACAAGGACTATGTGTACATAATTTTATTATAGTATGCTATGAGCATTTTGTTTTGTAAATATTTATTTTTAGTGCCTTACTGTGCTTAATTTATAAATTAAAATTCATCAGAGTTATGAGTATATCATAATGTAAATAGGGTTCAGTATTATTCATGGTTTCAAACAACCACTGGGGATCTTAGAATGTTCACCCAGATAGGAGTAGAGGTATACTTGTACACAGGTAGGATTTAGAGAAATTAAGAAGAAAAATCCCCACTGTGGGAAAATATTGGAAGGCAACACAGGATGACAAACGATATGAAGACAATGGGTCATGCATTGTCTCTATGCAAGACTGTCCAGACCCCTGTTAGAAGGGGGAGAGCTCAATAGAAAAATCTGTGTTGATTGATAATGGAAAGAATAGGATTTGCTCTTCTTTGTGATGGTGAAAAACTGAATAAAATATTTATAGACATAAAACATGAAAATTATTCTTTAATTTTGAAAATGTGCGACGGAAGTCCTCTTCCCTGCCCCTTCTCACCTATTCCCCTACCCGGCTAGTAGGATACCTGTATACAGGACGGATATTTGAAGGTGTGAATCCGAATCTAGAGGTCACCCACTGATATCTTCAGGTTCCCTGGTCATGGAACAAAGAGTCAGACAAGGGACATATGAATAGTGATGGAAGTTGTGACAGTTCATCAAAGAAGAAAAAGGTATTCCTGAAGAAATGGAGAAGGATATAGAGCTGGGACAGGATGAAAGCAAATCCTAGACCCCTGGCGTCAGAGCCTTGTATAGGTCATTCACATAGTGCCCACCTTCTCTGTGAGAGCTCCCTTGCTTTATCTCAGGCACGGTCTATTGTATTACACCAAGCCTTGCCAGCTTATTTCACGTTGTGATGCCTCAGTCCCCACACCTCCAAACTTTATACCACCTCTGCCTGGTGGGAAAGGAGAAGTGTCTTAAAAATACCAAAGTTTGTTTTCTTTTTCCTCTCCTGGGTTTACTTTTGACTCTTTGTAGCTTATCTTAGGAATTCTAAGACCTTGGTAACATTCGGAATAAAAAATGATGGCAGGCTAGGAAACGTCAGTGAGCCAGCCAGGGATCTCATTTCATTTAATTTGATAAGAGAGTAAACAGTCTGGAATGCAGATGTATGATTTGGTCTGTTTTCATTTTCTACCCTTCAAAGATAACGACTATCAGTTTATGAATGTGCAAGAAGTAGCTGATTTTTTTTTTCTTTTAACAAAGGCCATGTGATATCAAGCAACTCTGAAAATCTACAGTGTATGGGATTGTTTTAGGCTCTCCAGATACATGACCAAATTTTCAGCATTATCTAGCATGAGGAAATAGTACCGTATCACACCTGTGGGCATTTTATGGCAAGTTTCCTGGGGGAATAATTTCCTTTGCTTTAGGTAGATCACCACAACATTCAGAGTGAAATGCTTAGAAACGGTATAACTTCCCTATGTGTGATCATTCTTGCTGAAGTCATTAGCCTTCAATGGGGTTTGTAGATGTACCTCTGTCATATGTGCCCAAATGTGGTGGCTGCCAATTTGCTGCCAACATAATCTAGTCAAATCCTCCTTCCTATTGGTATTTCTACAGCTAAGTTTATAAAAAGCCATAAGAACCACACGCAAAGGTGTTCTGGTGATGTTATTGTCGTCTCTGGCACTGTGTGCATTATGTCTTTTTAATCTTTCCGTCCTCAGTTTCAGCTGAGACGCTCAGGCATTTGTTCCAGGTGTTTACACTTCAGGAGAGCTAGAGATGGAATGCAAAACCATACTTGAACCAATCTTGAAACTCCTCCATTTTAGTTTACGGGGAAGTGAGTTGTTAGTTGGATCCTGATACAGTGACTATTCTTTAGGGCTAGGACAAAATGACAAGTATCATCTTGCTGAATCACCATTGTTAGTCTTGTGAAGCAAAAGCCCTTCATCTGCTGAGGAAGCATAACAGCCTGATATCATAGCCCTACTCAGACACTCATGCCTTCTAAAAACCACTGAGTATGAGCTGGAGAGAGAGCTCAGCTTTTAAGAGCACTGCCTGCTCTTCCAAAGAACCCTGGTTTGATTCCCAGCACCCACAGGGCAGCTCACAACTGTCAGTAAATCCAGTTCCAGGATATCTGACATCCCCTTCTAGTCTCCCAGGCCACCAGGCACTCACATGGTGCACATACATACATAAAGGCAGAACCCCCACATACTTTAAAAAAGGGGGGGAGGGGGAAGCCTAGGGCAAAGGTCTCCCTTCTAGTATTACTCTTCTTGTTGGCCAACTATGGAGGGCACCAGAGCCATTTTCTCTTTAATTCATTTTTTAAATTTTTATTTGTTTGTTTGTTTACTTAGTGTGTGTGTGTGTGTGTGTGTGTGTGTGTGTGTGTGTGTGTAGGCATGTATGTGCAGAAGGCAGAGGTCAGCCTTGAATGTTATTCCTCAAGAACTGACCAGTTTGAATTTTGGTTTGGTTTTTTGTTTTGTTTAGTTTTTGTATGTATATGTATGCATTGTCTGTTGTTGTTGTTGTTGTTTGAGGCAGGGTCGCTGAGACCTGGGGCTCGCAGGTTAGACTAAATTGACTGGCCAACAAGCCCAAGGGATCCCCTGTCTCTGCCTGGGCGTTTCTTCCCCCCACTCTGAGATTACAAATCTGTTGTGCCTGAGTTTGCATGTGGTGCTGGAGATCCAAGGTCCTCACACTTGTCAAGGGATGTTTTCTGAATTAGCTACATCCCTACCTCCCGAGGAGCCCCTTACTGTCATAATTGCCTCATTTCCATCAACTGCTACAAAATCCTTTGGCCAAAAAAAAAAAAAAAAAAAAAGCTGAAATCCTGGCAGTGGTGGTGCATGCCTTTAATCCCAGCACTTGGGAGGCAGAGGCAGGCGGATGGATCCCTGTGAGTTCAAGGCCAGCCTGGCATACAGCTCGAGATCCAGGAAAGGCGCAAAGCTACACAGAGAAACCCTGTCTTGAAAAACAAAACAAAACAAAACAAAACAAAAAATCATTTGGCTTGCTTGTTGTTTGCTTGTTTGTTTGCATTAGAAGTTAGGAGTTCGGGTCAGCCTCAAATTCACCACATAGCTAAAGCTGACTTCAACCTCAGGATCCCCCTGCCTCTGACTTCCTAGTGCACCATCACACCTGGCTTGTTCAAACCTGAGTCAGCACTGAGTTGAACAATCCTAAATTCTCACATACATAAGCAGAAGTCTTTTTTTAGTTTGCTCCTGGCACAGACGGTATATTATCGTCAAGCACAGTGTACTGGCACTACCCGTTTTCAGAGTACAGAGAACGTCAACCAATGCTAGATACCACACTGGTGAAATTCAAGTCTAGTGTCATAAGTAAGCACACACGAATTTCAGATTTCTATGTCTTTATTATGCAAACTACTTTATATTAATATTATTACAGGCTGTAAGATTCTAATCAAAGTGTAGTCTCCCCCTATCCCACCCCCTAAAAAAAAAATCAGAGAAAAGAAGAAGAAAAGGAAATGAGGATAGGAGCCAGAATGGACCAGTGACATTTACTGGAAAAAAATATACCCCAACAGGCTGTGAACAATGGGTTGGGTTTCCGAAATGCCAAGCAGGAGACAGTGTGTACTACATGAATACCTTCAATTTAATAATGAAAGTTAAATCAGTTTGGGGGAACTAAGCTAACCTTTGGAGCATATTTTTCAGTCAAGTGGGAACAAGGATGATAAGTGTCATCAAATGCATACCTGCATCTTTAATGGTATATTAAGGACAAACAATACCAAATATTGTGCTAAGTGCCGAGAGAAGGAAGTGTGCGATGTACTCACACAAGGCACTTAGCATTTTTATAAACTTGCAGCCAATGGCTTAAGAAATTTGCTGGGCGGTAGTGGCGCACACCTTTAATCCCAGCACTTGGGAGGCAGAGGCAGGCGGACCTCTGTGAGTTCGAGGCCAGCCTGGTCTACAGAGTGAGATCCAGGAAAGGCACAAAGCTACACAGAGAAACCCTGTCGTGAAAAACCCAGAAAAAGAAAAAGAAATTTGAGCAGCCAGTGGCATTATCCAGACAAAACCAAACTGAAATAACAAAAATTAGCTTAGCAATTGTACTGGATTCCATCTGGCATTTTTAGAACTCTTGCTGTACAAGAAAATAAAAAATCCAGAGACAGAGGGCAAAGAGGAGTGCAGAACAGTTTCTGCCTTTGCCACGTTACTGTGAGTGTGTCTAGAGAAATGGAAGAAAGACAGCATGGGAGAGGAAACTACGAGAGAAATTAGAAAAGAAGAAGGCTAAAAGGCTCTGGGAGCCATGGCAACAGGATGAATGGCAGCCCAGGGGAATCTCCCACCAAGGCTGTCTCCGCCCAAATCTGAGATTGGTACAAGTTAGTCTCGGGCTCAACTAATTTTTCATGAACCTTCCTATAATTTTATTTTACTTCTCATTAATATTATCTTAGCAACATTTCACGGAAAGAAAAACATAATCACAAATATCCAAGACCTGGAATTGTTAAGCAGTTTGTCCAACAAGTGAATATATCAATGGTTGAACAGGCAATATATCTCTGAGGGCACATAAAACTCATAAGACTTACAATAATGCTCCTTTCTTCACCATATTTTAAGTGAAAACAAGCCAGGTTTCCAGAAGAAAAACAAGGCAAGTGGGAATGTGTCAGAGTTTGAAATCGATAGCCTAAATCTACAGACAAATGATATGTTTATTTGTCTTAGATATATTAAACTTCGGACTCCCATACCGATTTCTTTCCCAAAAATATAAACAATTGTGTTCTTCCCAAGACATTGCAAATCCTGTGGAAGTTCAGTAGTCCCATTACACCACAAAACAAGGCTGAGAAGGGAGCAAATGCACTTTGAAACAGTAGCATCCAAGAGTGGAGACAAAACCAAGCTGTTTCTTCCCTGTTCTCCCTCCAACACCCTGCTCTCATTTTCATCTGTCACATTGAAACAAAGAAGAGGGCAAGAATGTCTTTCTCCCGCAGTGCTGTTTGTGGCTAGGAAAACAATAAAGGATATTGTTACAAATAGGTAGGCAACATAATGAGAAAAAGAAGTGGCCTGTGGTCACAGCTGCAGCTGTGCGGGCCAGAATTGAGGTTCCCAATAGTGTCAGAAGCCAGCAGCAGCCAGAAGGAGTGGAGAGGTTTGTGACTGCTGTGTGCAGTAAGGTTATTTGGAATATATTGGCCCTAGTCCTTAAAAGTTTATGGGTTATTTTCTCAATTTGCCCTTTTTTGAGAGCTTTTGCCTTATGTTGTTTTTTTTTTTTTTTTTAATTTTTTCCCCTCTACATATCTTTTCAGTCCTTCTCAAAACCATGTACCTTACACAAACAGCTTGACAGAAGTGTGGCCCTTGTGCACACTTGACCCTCACTGAAGACAGCAGGGCGCTTGCCACTGTGGCTCCCATTGTCCCCCAGATGGCTACAGACTTCCACATCATCAGGGATCCCTAGATCTACGGCATTGCTCCGGGAACCAATGTAAACACATCTCATTTAGAATGTGTTGCCATGATAGCGGTTTATCATATGACACTCTAAAAATCAGAAAATCAATAATGTCCAGAATGGACTTCTTAGAGATAACCATTGTAACAAAAATAGAAGTCTCTTGAGAATACGGCCAGAGCCCCAGGGGAAGAGTTTGTCTCTGAGCTGTGGTTTGAGCCACTCTGTGATATTTTTTTTTTATCACATTCATAAAGGATGTGCATTGGTTAGGGTGCACAGCCTAGAATGGCATGCCTTTATCTTACCCTTAGGGCATCCTTGACTAGAGGATGGGGTTTGGGGGGAGACAGGGGGAAGGCTTGGACTTTTACTTGCAAACAGAGCTGGCAATGGTAGCTTTGTATTTTAGGCTTTTGGGGGAGGGGGGTTAAATCAGCTTTTCATTTCAAAATAAATGAAATGGATACCAAAAAGTTGTAAGGACAGTACAAGAAATACCTGGAAGTTCATCACCCAGTTTCCCCTAAAGCTGCTGTCCATTATAAGCACTAACAACACTGAGAGGCCCACTGGTACACACTGCAGTGAAGTAAACTCCAGACTTCACTCAAATCCTCCCAGTTTCCCCAGGAATAAGTTCTAACTCTACCAGGGCTCAATCCAAAAGACAACACTGTGCTTAGGAAAATATTTATCTCATTCTATCAAAAAGCAAAGCAGGGTCTGGTACCCAATATGATAGAAGTCACTTAACTGTATGAGATAGTTTACATGCAGATAAGGTAAGCTGATTCTATAGCTAAGGCACATTAGTAAGAATTTACTCTCAATTTATCTTGTGTGTAGGAATAGTTTACATGCATGCTTGGTACCAGTAGAGGTCAGAAGAGGGTGGTGGATTCCTGGAACCTGAGTTACAGACGGTTGTAAGCTATCATGTGGGTGCTGGGATTCAAACCTGGGTCTTCTGCAAAAGCAGTCAGTGTGCTCTTAAATAATGAGCCAACCCATGCACCCCTACTACGACGTTACTACACTGCTTCAAAACAAACACACACACACACCAAAAAACAAACATAAATCTTAATAAGTACAGAATAAAAGACAATTTATCCCAGAGCCACTTAGAGATCTTTAGCAACAGTTAATTCTGCAGCTCTCACAGGATTGAGCCTGTATGATAATGAGTATTCAGACACACATAATGCCTGGGGGTGCTCACCAACCTAAGACAGAACGCCCATGTGGTCTGGACAGGTGTCTCCATGATGGGTAAGGTGACCTGCTGACATCCCATGCAACCTAAGTCAGAAGCTCATTTTTTTAGTAAAAGGGGGGACCTGTAGGTCCCTGGCCCCCATTTTGGGTAACTGTTGCCTTGCTTGCTGACCTTGTCCTTGATATCCTACCTATGCTAATTCCCTGCGAGATTCCACCCTCCTGAATGATTAAGGGAAGCTCCTTGTCTGTGTATCCAGCATACTGGGCATTAATAGCTTAGATGTAAGATTGTAAAACACCAGGAGCAGGGGGTGGGGAGTTAGCTCAATGGTAGAACGCTTGCCTAGCAAGCCCTAGGCCCAGGGTTTGATTCTCAGCTAAAAAAAAAAAACACACACACATCAGAAGTGAACTTCTGCCCTCCAGGGTTCTCCCATTGTGCTGTATGCCTATATTTAAGACCTCCCCCCTCCTTCAATAAGTGGCATTCCACATTCAAGAAGAAGAAGAAGAAGAAGAAGAAGAAGAAGAAGGAGAAGGAGAAGGAGAAGGAGAAGGAGAAGGAGAAGGAGAAGGAGAAGGAGAAGGAGAAGGAGAAGGAGAAGGAGAAGGAGAAGGAGAAGGAGAAGGAGAAGGAGAAGGAGAAGAAGAAGAAGGGATCAAGATCATGATGGGGAAACCCACAGAGACAGCTGACCGGTGCTAGTTGGAGCTCACTGACTCCGGACTGACAGCCCGGGAACCTGCATGGGACTGAACTAGGCCTACTGATTGTGGGTGACAGTTGTGTGGCTTGATCTGTTTGTGGGGTCCCTGACAGCAGGACTAGGACTTATCCCTGGTGCATAAACTGACTTTTTGGAACCTATTCCCTGTGGTGGGAGGAGGAGGAGGAGGAGGAGGAGGAGGAGGAGGAGGAGGAGGAGGAGGAGGAGGAGGAGGAGAAGGAGAAGAAGCTAGCATTTCAAGAAGGCAAAATTAGTCCACAACATAAGAGGCTTCATAAGTGTGAAGCTCAGTTTCCTAATTTGAAATATCTACTGTCTTTCTTGCCACCATCTGTGGAATACTGGGTCATTCACACCATTTTCCATGCAAAAGTTTAAGGAAGGCAATCACTTTTGAAATACAGAAAGAAGTTCGTTAGAAGACCCCAGCCAGCCAATCTGAGTCCTCACCAGGCAGCTATCAGATACAAGTCCAGATGCCACCCCAACATGTGACTACTGTCTAGAATAAAGCGGCATGCTGGGAAAGCGCTGGGGCTCTGGGGGGGTTGGTAGAAAATATGTTTGCAATTACTCCATTACATTGCCTAACTGCAATTTGTCTTCATCCCGGGGGCTGGAAAGAATAATTTTTGCATTAGAACTTTTTTCAATTTCACTGTGGTTCTGTTTTGGTAGCTTGCTATTTATTTCATCCATTTTAAACTTTGAAGATGCAAGAGGTCGCCAAATTAAGCCTTCCTGCCACGGAAAACTTAATAGTGGAAAGGAAATTGAAATAGACCTAAAGGATGAAGTCCCTTCAGATGTTCAACAATTATAATTTCTTTGAACAACTCACAGTCTAATAATAAACAAGATGCAATGAAAAAGAAATGAGATAGAGGCCTACATGGTGAACAACGGCTAAGAAATTGCAGTTGATATCAATTTAAAATGCTGAATTGTGTAGATAGTTCATTTCTGAATGTCAATCCACTCCAATTTAGAATTCCTGAGTCAAAACTGACCTAGGAACACTTTGTGTGTGTGTGTGTGTGTGTGTGTGTGTGTGTGTGTGTGTGTGTGTGTTCAGAGGTCAACTTTCTGTGTCATTCCTTGGGAGACATCCACTTTGTTTTTGACATTGTTTTTGAAACAGGGTCTCCCACTGGGACCTTTGACTCAACAATTAGATTAAGTTGGCTGGCCTGTGAACCCCAAGGGTTCACTTGTCTCTATTGCCCAGCATTGGGATAAGTACTCACAACACATCTGACTTTCTTTTACATGGTGCTAAAGACTAAACTAAGATTTTCATGCCTATCAGGCCTCCCCAACACTAGACCTTGTTTTTGTTGCTTAAACTGTGGAACGAATTCACTGTTTGTTTTTGGGTTTATTTTTTTTGTTGTTGTTTTTTTTTTTCATCTTTAGTATTGACACTTCTTGGGAGCTACTGTCACCAGGAGAAAGCCAAACAGAAGATATAACCTTACATCTGAGTCAGAATCAACAGAAGATATAACCTTACATCTGAGTCGGAATCAACAATACATTTCATAAGCAGCTATAGAACAAAGGGCATTAATTATTTCTTTTCATGAGCACATGGAACTAAATAAGATTTGATGTTCTAATGAGCAATCAGAAGTAAGGCAGGTACTATAAAATTGTGTCTAAGCAAAGTAGATCCTGAACTAAAAATGATAGAACTACAAGGAACATTCTAAAATTTAGTGTGGTATTTTTGAGACATGTGCAAATATGAAAAAGTTATCATTGTTACGTTAGGAGACAGCATTTTCCATATTTGCTTATGCTAGTACTGATGTGAGAACTTGTCAAGGAGGTGTAGTTTATGAACCTTCTGTAGTGTTCTGAAGATAAAATCCTGGAAACGTTAGGGACTTTAGTCTGGTTACACTGAGTCCTTTAGAGGTATGGTTGCTCATTTTACTAATAAGCATTTGAATATACATCCCAGGGAGAAGTTTCTTAAGTGAAAGTCCAGAGATGTTCTTGAGACTCAAGCTCTTCAGGCAGGCTTTCATGACACTTTGGACTACCCAGTCAATTTACATACTTTCTGGTGAACTGTCAGATGGCTTTGAATTACACAGGTCTAACTTATGCTATGGTCTCATTGAAGGTGTGTTCAACAAACAGTTCTTCCTGTACAGCAAACCCGAAATCTCTCTTGAATGAGCAACAGAGCTCTAATGATAAACACTGAGTTTGATGTTTTCTGCTCTTGCTTATTATGCTCATATATGAGACATATACTGATTACAGAGTGACAGTAGAATACAATCCAAACGATATCTGCCACAGCACATCATTTCTTCGATAGGGTGGGAGGAAGTCATCTGGAAAGACTTCCCAGAGCACATAAATCACTGCTCCTCAAACTACATGCACCCCCATGCACAGACATGTATGTGTGGATGAATGCATACACATGCACGCAGGCATAGAACTTGGCTAACCGTCTCCTGTTTGAAATGAGCTGTGATTTAAAGCAGCACGTTGTAATCTCTACATTTATTTTACATGTTGTAACCATGCCCCTCCTGCTTGTGATCCAAAGCAGGAGAGTGGTTGATGGCTTTAGAATTATTTAGCCCTTCTGATTATGTGTGTAACATTTCAGATTAGTTATGGTTCTAACTTCTAGTTTTAATAGAAACCACAGAAGTATGTGTTCATGTGTTCGCACAGTAGTTCACAAAAAATTCACAAGTTCTTAATTAGATGCATTAGAAACAATGAGATGTTTCTATTTTCCCACATGATATTTCTCACTGCATCATTGTGTACCATTTATCTTCCCCATGGTCCTTTGCAATAATATACTCCAATATACGCTCCCTTGGAAATCCAAGAAAGTTCTTACTTTTATTGATCATTTCTCAAGTGCTCAGGAGCCATATGCAGGTTGAGTGTTGAGTGTTGAACATGTTAGGCAATACAGACACAGAACATTCCAATAATCACAGGTGAATTCATTTCTTATGTACAGATTACAATAAATCCAGTGGCTTTAAATAACAGAAGTCTATCTCCTAACAGTTCTGGGTGATAAAAGTTCAAAATTAAGGTAGCATAAGGTATTAGCCAAACAATGGAAATTCCCAAGGCTCGAGGGGCCTGACCTTCCTCCCCCTCCCCCTTTTTTTTTCTGCTTTCGGTCACATGCTGGTGCTCCTTGGCTGATGACCCAGACTGTCTTTCAGGCCCTATTATCATCTGGTTTTTCCTTCTGTTTCTCCCTCTTCTTTCTCATAAAGACAGCAGTAACTGGATTCTGGGTCTATCCTAAATTCATGGTGACGTTAGGACTCTTCATTACATCTGCAAAGACCTGATTTCCAAAGAAGGTCTTATGTGTAAGTGCTCAGTGTTTATCCTCAGACTTAAATTATTTTGGAAAGCACAACCCAACTTACTGCATCAGTAGTGGTATAAATTTAGAAAGCACAGTAGTAGCAGTGCTGAGCTGTATTTCTATCCTGATGCAAAATAACTACCAGTCATATGATTTTAAAAAAATAAAATGGTTGGTTGTAGCTGGAGAGTTTCTCTCCAGGTCCTGCCAAGCCCCCGCAGTCCTGCAGCCCACTTATAAAATAATCACTCAGATGCTTATATTACTTATAAACTGTATAGCCATGGCAGGCTCCTTGCTATCCAGTTCTTATATCTTAAATTAACTCATTTCTGTTGATCTAAATGTTGCCACGTGTTCCGTGGCTTTACCTGTTGCCCGTACATGCTGCTTCCTGGACAGCAGGCTGGCATCTACTGACTTAGCCTTCCTCTTCCCAGAATTCCCCTCTCTGTTTATTCCACCTATCCTATACTTCCTGCCTGGCCACTGGCCAATCAGCATTTTATTTATCAATCAATCAGAGCAACACATTCATAGCATCCCCAGCAGTTGGTTATAAATTTAAACAGGATATTTGTATTAAAGAAGTCTGATAATGACTAAGCAAAGTTCCTGCTTCTTCTACTCCCTTAGTTTCTTCTATAATTCTGATGGAAAAAAATAAACATAGATCAACTTAGGACAATAGTCAATAGCACATAGAGTAGGTTCTTTTTATCCCAAGCTAGTTATAATGAAAAGGAAATCTGTGACCAATAACCATTGAATAGCACTTCCTCGAATTACTCAGTTCCCTAGTTGATGTGTGTTTCTTAATGAAAAGGAGAGCATGTATCCCATGCAACACCCTTCAAACCAAACCTAATTCGACAGTCAAGTCAAGGATAGAATGCAGGTAACTTATAAGCAATATGTTTCCAGTTGCCTCGTACTCCTTCTAGCTCTCATCTTCACGGTGATTTGTGGGAGAGCTAATAGCACACATTCCAGAACAGACTTTCCCTTGGATGGTGCTCTGGCTATCACTGATTTAAGCCCTGGTTTACAGAAAGTGATTTGTCATCTTTTTGCAGTGACTCTAGAGTGAGCCTGACAAACTTCTAATTCTGAAACTCACCTATGTTCCCTTCTCCAAATTAAATGTATCTGTCTTCATTGTTTTAAAATGGAATCCAGCAATGTCTCCTCTTCTGGGTCCCCATTAGTCCTGCCAAGAGTGAATGCTCTTTTCTGTCATCTGTGCACATCACTCTGGGCTCATCTTCCAGGGGCAGAATTCTTAGTCCTCTCTCTTCTACCACAGCCAAGTGGTCTAGGTCAGACATCGACTGGGATTTGACCAGAAGACATGGAGATAGATCTGACATGAAGGGAACTACTGAGACAGTGTTGCTATTAAGAGAAAAGGTGATCTAGAAGAGAATGCTAATATTCAGAAGCATCTTAGAAATAAAAGCCCATGTAGTCCATTTTGTAATTCCATACATTTCAAAAACAATCTATAGAGCAGACAGAACTTTTATTACTTATCTATTGAGGAGAGTATTAGCAAATTAGGTTTGGTCTTCCATGTCTGTAATCCCAGCACTCAGGAGCCAAAGGAAGGGTTGCCACACATCAAGATCAAACTGTACTATGTGGAGAGCTCCGAGCCTGCCTGAGCTACCCGGCAAAGCCTTGTCTCAGAGGAAAGAAAAGAGAGAAAGAGAGAGACAGAGACAGACTGAGATAGAGATAGACAGAGACAGGGACAGACAGAGGGAATGTGAGCATGTTGAGGACTAGGGTGCTCAGGGGGAGGCATTCCTGGAGAAAGACTTTAAAATGTTAAAGGAGGCTTATGCAGAGTTCTGGGGTTCCAGCTTTCAAAAGCTACCTCCCATGCTGGGGTGGACTTTTGGTAATGCAACTACCAATGACTCATTTTGTTCTCCTGTGAGTAACTCCTTACCCACCCTCCAGCAAGTAATCCAAATATATTCACTGGCTTACCGAGTTAGACTTTGGTGGTATCATTATTTGGGTCGGCTATCAATTTCCTATATGGAGGAAACAGACCTTGTTTATGCTGTCCCAGGAAAAGGCTCACACAACGCCATCTGGATTAACCCAGTCTAGAAATTCCAACATATATGAGCTCCAAGGTGTGTTGCCTATGTGGATCTACATTCTGAAGTTAACAATGAGTATTAACCACCACATTTAATATGTTTGAGCAGAAGCCCTCTCCACATGAGGCAGGGTGGAGAAGGCAAAAGCCAGCCCTGAGGCCTCTGCTGAGTTCCTTACAAACTGCTCAGCAAATGAGAACTTCCCCTTTCAACTGGACCCTCCCTCAGTGGGAGGCAGTTTAATGAGCGTCTGTTTTTACTCAGGACCCTACTGGGGAAGGAGGTATCTCACCTCACATTCTAGGAGCTTATCTAAGTAACTCCTTCCAACCACAGACAGGCGTGTTTTCTGAGGGAAGGGCTGGTAATTTTTGTTGTTGTTGTTCCTTCATAATTAAATATGGTAGGTTGGAACTGTAACCTTACATTTCATCAGTACTCGTGGGCACTCCCCTCAGATCCTGGCCTTTATTAAAACTGAGACAATCTGCTGTGTACAAGGGATTCGCTTTAATGGCTCTTCAGAATCCAATTTTTTTTAACCCCAATTTGTTATTCTACAAAATAAGAGGCATTACCCTTTTATAGATGAAATCAAAACAGTGATGTGTGGGTCATCTAATTCATAACTGCATGGCCTGAATTCAAAACTATGGCTTCATAAAGTATGATTTACACAGGGCCTTACCAAATACATGACAGGAAACGCTGTACACTCTCCTTATACCGTGACTCTGATACATAAAGAGTCCATGGACAGACTCAAAACTTTAAAGGGCTCTGGGTTGACCAGTAAGATGGGCCTGTTTAGCTATTTCTCAATACCTGGGACAAGATATACCTCGTAAGAGTAAGACAAGTCAAGAAAGCAAAGGACCAAGAAGAGAGAACCTAAATGAAGAGATTCAGGTTGGACCCAGAAAACTGCAACAGCAAACACTCACTTAGTATTATATTGTCTAGCAGTCTTTGGGCATTCCGTTCACAGCCTATAAGCGAATACTATTCAGTCACTGTGCTGGAGGTTTCTGGTAGCTCACGGCAGCTGGGAGTCCCCATGGGCGTTCTTTACCCAGATCCATAGATGTGGGAGGAAAGGGCTTTCACAGACCAGCAAAAACAGGCTGCAGGAACAGTTTCCTTCTGACTGTGATTCTCTGGGAAAAGTCTCAAGAGCTTCATTGGATAATTAAGAGAATGAATTAAGTAAATGTTATTAAGAAACACAAAACCTTCACAGACTCATGTTGTACTCCCGAGGAATGTCTGCTTTCCTATTACCACATATACTGCTTAACCCCTAGACTGTTCTGTGCAGACTTCAGACACAAATATTTAAACATCTATTGAAATTGTCTCCTTTAATTCCAGCACTCAGGAGGCAGAAGCAGGGTGATCTCTGAGTTCCAGACTGGCCTGGTCTACAGAGTGAGTTCCAGGACAGCCAGGGATACACAGAGAAACCCTGTGTCAAAAAAGAAAAGAAAGAAAAAAAAGGAAATTGTCTCCTTTGGGCCATCCCGTAGCGTCTCCAACTCAGCATGCTTAAACACGTTTGTGGCCATGAGCATGTACTCTCCTGTATTTTACTTCTCTTCTGGTGAGAGTCCTTTTGCCACTCTGACAGCTGATAGTCATCCTATTATTCTCCTGCCTTCAAGTGAGCACCTGCTAATTATACCTCACAAAGCCCTGCTGAACCCATTCCCTCATTTATAGTTCTAGCCTGACTTTTACAACCTCACTTTTGGTTTCTCTTTAAACGGCCCCCTGTCCACTGAAGAGGCCCATTAAAGATGCTAGGTCCATAGTCCCAAAAGGTCTGCACAGACTTGCCCTCCAGTTTTCCCACTTTGCCCTATTTTCCATTCTCAAAACCATAGACTTTAAAGTACACATACTTCATAAACTGTCTACCTTCTCTTTGTATATTATAGCACACTGTTCCCATCTGGCTCCCTCCTCTGCCACCCCTTCTGTCAATTTTCTATTCAAATTACTGACACTTCTTTCAAGTCTTACTGTTGTCTAAGGGTGAGTTAATGCCCTTGCTCTGGGCTTCAGTCCAGAGCAGTAGCTTTCAACTTTTGCATGCATCCCATGTACCTGAAAGACGTGTCAAAACACAGACAGCTGACTCAGGTTGATTCAGCAGGTTTTGAGAGAAGGCCTGAAGGGCCAGTTGACCAGGTCAGAGTCAGCACCTAGGATCTAGCCTCACGGTGACAGAACTGGTTGGACTCCTGGATCAGCTCTGCCTCATAAAGCACCCAGCAACATGGTGGGTCAGCATGTTACAAAGCAACCGTCTGCATGCTTCAGGTGCATGAGTTTCAGCCGCACTTCCTGAGTGTCACCCCCACTGACAGGCAGACGAGGGCACCCTGCCTACTCAGTACACCTGCCCCAGCTGTGTTATTGATCTGCCTGTGCTAATAGCAAAGTCACTGGTCACATGACATCACCAAAATGTCAGCAGAATGACATTTAAGAGAGAATGATCGAGCCCGTTAGAGTTGTAAGGTCTTAGAACTGAGGGGATCTTGGAATTTCCATTTCCCAGAGGACCAAACTAACAATTACTTGACCCTGAGAATATAGCTTTAAGAGAGAGTGAGAAGAAAAAGGAGTTTCAGAGTCATTTGGAAGTCTAATACCATATTTACAAAGATAAAGCCATCCCTTCAAAACTCTGAGAAATATGATTATAAAAAAAAGAAATGGTTTGAGATTTTCTTCTGCCATCCAAGAATAAATCTCTCCAAGAACAGCTAGACAATTTATCATTTGCCAAAGCAGGGAGGCTACTTAGCAAGGGCCTGTTCCACGGTGCTCATTTCGCTGGGAGACTATCAGCTGCCGCACACAGATGGACAGACACAAGCTTCAGGAGAAGCCCACATGATACTCCACTCTTTGCTTGTGACTGCTTTTTGTTTGTTTGATTGCTTGGTTGTTTGGTTGGTTTTTCTGAAGCAGGGCACAGAGTTTCTCTTTGTAACAGCCCTGGCTGTCCCAGAATTTCCTCTGTAGACCAGGCTGACCTCGAACTCAGAGACCTACCTGCCTCTGCCTCCTAAGTGCTGGGATTAAAGGCGTGCGCCAACACCACCTCTCTGCTTGAGACTGTTTGAGGGTTGTTTTCTTCTCTTGAAAGTTACCAGGAAAGTGATGCTGCACCCCTTTAAGAGAACACTTTCTGTGACTGTAGCCAAGGACTGGCATACAAAGAAAACAAGGTAATCATCTTCCTCCCATTCCCCACTTAAAGATACCACTTTGGTTAGCATTTATTAAATCAAAGTTTCTTTCAAGAACTACATTCAACGTGTTTCAAATTATATAACATGTTTAAGGCATTATCTCCTCCCCTCACATGGGTAGATCTGCATTTCTTAAGAGATCTGTTCAGTCTCCAGGCCTAATGAGTGTTAAACATCCTGAACTCTGCCTTTCCCCTTCAGTCTAAGGGGGTACTTGTCAGTCACCCTCTCAAAAGAGCTTTAAAAACCGCGTTGCCTCCCAGCACCCCCCTCCCAGCAGTTAATTCTGCCAGACTCCTTTGATCTGAACCAGACCTGAACGGGCTGCCTTTCCTGGTACTTCCAGGGCCTCCTAACCTACAGCACAGGCTAGCTTGTTTCTGCAATTCCCTCAAACAACAGCAAATCCGAACAGGCAGGCTTCTGGGGACTTCCTGGATGCCTGGATGCCTTTATGGAAGTTGCCTGTTGTTACACCATGTAAGAAGACATTTCTGGGTTTTGTTGGTGGTGGTGTTTTGTTTCACCAGAGTACCACACAGAGAGATTTACTAAAAAGCCTTTTAATAATCAGATTCCAACTAACAACTTGCATTCTTTTCAAATTATAGAGATAGCAGAAAGGGGAAATGTTGATGCATTTTTACCCAAGAGTTTCAACAGCTTGCCGGTATGCATGTCTAAACAAATTCTATCTCTATGCCCGGCAGCCTCCTATCCAGGAAATAGTGGGACTCAGCATTTCATCATTAAAATTAAGAAAACGGGGATTACAGGAGATAAAAGTCTACTGTTCCCAGGGTAGGATTTGCCTTGGTTTTCAACATTGCTGTGTTTCTGGTCATTAGAGGACTGCTGAAGACCTCTGGCATCTCTGGAGGAAAAAATAAATACTTCTCTCTCCTTGTCTTTATCCAAGTATTTTTGGCTTACACTCATACTCTTGTAACTCAAAGTTTAAAATAATTGACATTCACTCTTAAATTTTCTTCATTAATAAAATTTACTTTCTTTTTATGTTAATTTGCCTTTAATCATAATTTTCTTCCTCAAAATTTTTGTTCTAGTTAGATTATAAGGACCCTTCAATTAAAAGTAGGATCTAAGGCACCTTCCAAAGAAGTCAAGACACACATCTTACAACAGGTTATTAAAGGCATTTGACTTGCCGGGTGGTGGTGGTGCACACCTTTAAACTCAGCACTCAGGTGGCAGAGGCAGGCAGATCAAGGACAGCCTCATCTACAGAGGGAGTTCCAGGACAGTCAGAGCTACACAGAGAAACTGTCTCAAAACAAAACAAACAAACAAAAACAAAAACAAAAAAGACATTTGACCATCTGATTTTTTCATCATGAAGATAAAATGTTAGCCAGGCGGTGGTGGTGCATGCCTTTAATCCCAGCACTCAGGAGGCAGAGGCAGGAGGATCTCTGTGAGTTCAAGGGCAGCCTGGTCTACAATACGTGATCCAGGACAGACACCAAAACTACACGGAGAAATCCTGTCTCAAACCTCCCACCCCCAAAAAAGATAAAATGTTAAATACTTCTTAGGAATGTGTTCTTGACAAACTACAGAATTAGAAGCCAGAAAACTATTAGGTTATTCTTCTTCTAATATTTATGGACTGCTGAAACAATATGCTCAATATTTCCACCATTGTTGTGTCTTTAAAAATCCCCATTAGCTGTCAGGAAGCTATCATTACTTCCAAGTTTCAGACACAAAACTGATTCTCGGAGAAGTTCAGTGAGTAAACAAGGTTTCACAGAACCATTATAAACAGAAGTGGCAGATCACACAGGAAACAAGGACCAGGCCAGCCGTGATATTAACATGCTAATTCAAGATGTATTCCATAAAATAAGTCATAGAAATTAAGCTAAGACATGTGCGGCTTGAATAAAGATCACTTATATTGTTAATATAGTTCTTAATTTCTTTTCCCCTTGGCTTCCATAAATTTAAGGTCATCCCCTAAGGACTCATTTACCGGGAGTCAAAAGTTTGACTCTCAGCCTCACAAAGAACCCAGTTTTGTAAGCATGAATTTCCCATTGACTTGCCTGCATAAGAAGGACACTGTTAACATCAAGGGCTACTTTTGAAAAGCCTAGGGTGGGGGTATGTGTTGTGAATCTGAGCTGAGCACAGTGTTTGCAGCTGCTATCAATTGCTTCCTGGAAAGGAAGTGATTGCTTGTGTTCTTCCTCTGCCTGCTATTTTTTTTTTAATTTCTAAGAATAAATACAGTTAAACTGAGGTTTGTAGAGTAATTTTCAAAGTATTTTCCAGTGCCCTGACAATGATCATCTTTTAGGCAGAAGTTCCTCCCAGTTGTCCTTGTTGGGTATTTCCTGTGTTCTGATGATTGTTTAAGACGCTACACTCCTCACAAAATTCTCATGAAGGGTCTGGAGAGATGACTCAGTGATTACAAGCACTGGCTGCTCTTTAGAGAACCTGTGTTCTGTTCCCAGCACCCACATGGTGGCACACAAACAGTCTAAACTCCAGTCACAGGAGATCTATGCTCACTTCTCACTTCCTTGGGCACACACAAGGTCACAAACATACACATAAAATAAAGTAACAACATTTTTTTTAATCTTGTGAGGTCAGTATAATAGCCTTCCCATATTCACTGCCCACCCCAATGACCCTTACTGAGGAACCTAAAGCATAGAAAGAGCCAGAGAGAGCCCCAGTAAATAAGAAAGCTTCTTCCAGGAAGCCTCCTTTAGTTGCCTAGAATAGGAGATAGGAATAGCACCATCTCAGTGGCTCACAAGCCGAGAATTGGACAGGAAATGACACGCATAAGTTAGAACTGTCCCATCAATAGCAGGTGGCTGGGTGTAACTCTTCAGTGGGAACACAGACCCAGATTTCTTCACCATCCTCCTCACCAACCACACCTCCCCCCTCCACCTGCTGCTGCCAGTCTCTGCATGCATAAGCTCCTCATTTTCAAACAGGTGTTGATTATTTTCTTCTTTCCTGATACAAAATGTACTTTTAGATCCATGTATATTTAAAACAATCCCTGTATGTTCAGGAGCAGGTAAATGTAACTACAGATTGCGTTTTGGAGAATTGACAAAAGATTATGTTTTATTTTCAAAAACACATTTGCTAAGTTGGTAGCGTCTGCTTTCCCGGATGGTGGGAAACGGCCCTTATGTGGCCTGAGAGGGAATGCACTCAGGGACTGAATGACAAGGAGGGCAGCTGAGCAGGGTAGGTGAGAACAGAATCTTCAGTGGGGACACTCAGGACTCAGAGTACAGAAGGGTGGAAATAGAATGAGATATCTTATGAACAGCACCAGCAGTTGATGCCATCATTCAGGGGTACTTGACTCTTTATGATTTTCCTTCAGTTATTGCTTCTGTCATTATACCTATGAGACAGTTTTTCCAAGCATGGCTGTACATGAAGCTTTCATGTACACTTTCTAATAGGTGCTCTTGACAATTTTTGTTGGACATTCCTGTACTGCTGTCATTCTTACTGTTAAGAACCCTGCCTTGCCTGACCATGGCAGAGTGGCAATCTTCTTACCCGACAGAGCCGGTAGTCAACCAGATTGTCCCTCACACACTTCTTGTTGAAAAACTAGGTACCAAGTTCGTTTGAAATAAAAAGGTACAGCCATGGTGACATCGCCTGTCCCAGGAGTAAGTCTGAAATGTTGAAGTGAGTGCTTCAGAATGATCTGACCATGTGGAAGACTGAGACAGACATGGACTATGTTTGTATGGTTTGGGTTTTGTTTAGTTTTGAGTTATTTTAGGGTTTGTCTCAAAGGCAGACTCTCTCTCTCTCTCTCTGTAGTCCTGCTTAGAACTCAAGATCCTCCTGCCTCTGCCTACTGAATGATAGAATTATAGGTATGTGCAGCCATGCCTAGACTAATGTCCACCTGAACATAGACTTCAAAATCAACAAAGTGAACTTGGATTTGAAATTCACTAAGAAAAGTATATGAAAAAAAAAAAAGCCTTTTAGAATTCCCAATTTTATTTTGCTTAACTACAAACTGGCCTTTGCAGATTATTCAACTCCAAAATAAGTTGTCAAGAAATCTGCCAAGCACAGAGAAGATAAACAAATTAAAATAGTGTTACTAATTTATTTGACCCATATATTCACCCTATAACAAAGAAAAAACAAGATTTGTTATTCTTTTTTCTTCTTTCCAGACTAGGCACAGGACTCACTTCCTTACAGCCCAATTGAGTTAATTACTCTTACATCACCCTTTTTCTGCACCTTGGATGACTCTATTTTTTACCTTACCTAGTAAAATTTTGTTTGCATGCTTGCTTTCCTATTCTAGACTAAGATCTTTTGGAGAACAGGGCATATATTGTTAGCATGGCATTTCCAATGACTAATGCTATGCTGGGACATATTTTGATTGTTAATTTAATGTGTCAACTTGCCTCGACAATGGGGTATGCAGCAATTAGCCCTAGTCATTATTCAGGGTGTGTCTGTGCAGATGTTTGGAAATGAGATTGAAATCTGTATCTAGTCTCCAGCTCGCTCAACACAAACCTTGAGACTTCCTCCATGATAATACAAACCAATTCATTTCCTAAGATTTTACTTCTAATTTTTCATTATATGTCTATGTGTGTGTGGATGTGAGTTTTGTTATATGAGTGCTGTGCCTCAGAGGGCCTGAAGAAGGTTTGTCCAGGAGCATATGGAATTGGAGTTGTTAGGGTTTCTGGGGAAGAAAGAGTACCTTGGCAGATTGGATGGGGGGGGGGGGGTTGCTGTAGAAACCACACCCAGCAACAGATCACACACAAGAGATTTATTGAGAGGGGACTCAAAAGGGAGCCTCTGAGTGGGGACGAGAGAGAGAGAGAGAGAGAGAGAGAGAGAGAGAGAGAGAGAGAGAGAGAGAGAGAGAGCAGGCTATGATGGTGAGGACTTTTTAAAGGACATTCATGTCACATTGGGCATCTGGTGATGATGTGGCTGCTGGCACTTACTCACTGAAGGTGGCCTGGGAGAAGGGCACCTGATTCCTAACAGGAGTTATGTATGGGTGGATGTGAGCTGCCCAGCATGGCTGCTGGGAAAGGAACTTGGGATCTCTGCAAGAGTAGTATGTGTTCTTGACTTCTGAGCCATCTCTCCAGCTCCTAAACCAATAGTTTACAGCAAAGTTCTCTCTGTATAAAACACTGACTGGTATCTTATAAGACTGAGAGAACTTAGCTGATCTTTCCAAGGAGAACTCTTAGCAGTTTTGCCTTGGTCATTGTGCCTTCTGAAAAACAAAAGATTTCTGACATTTCAAATTTCCCCAAATGAAATCATCTCAGATCCTGTAATTGAATATACTTAAGTGAGCAAAATCTTCACTTATTTTACATATTATCTAGATGGGAAAATTCTTGGTTGCTTGTTTTAGTTTTGAATGCCCTGCTATGTACCCGTGGCTAGCTTTGAACTCTCCATCCTCTGTCCTTGGTCTTCCCATTGCTAAGAATCCAGTCACGGCCATCATGCCCGGCTTTTAAACATTTGCCTAGGAAGAATCCTTTTAAGGTTTTAAACTAAACTTGGGTCTTTAATCTCGAAGTCAATTTCCAATGAATAAATTCAGATCTGGGTTTGACTGGAGGTGGGGGAGAGATAAAAATGTCAAAATGACTTTCTGGATATTAAACAGTTGTTTTAAAAGAGTATGTGAATAAGACACAAATTCTCTTAAAATATACAAGGTTTGAAGAATTAAGGGAAACCTGGTTTAGGTTGATTGACTGAAAGCCTTTGCAGCCCAATGACCAGCCTTTTCTCATGTCCCCCTTAAAGCTTCTCTCTTGCAAATGCTTACCTTTGTGAACTCAGCATCCAGGAGAGCCATGCCGGGAATGAGAAAGGAGTTAAATAGGGAGTCCCAAGATTCCTTGTTTCTGACTCTAGTAAGCCATGCAGATCACAATACACCATTCTAGTCTTTTTCAGAAACTCATTCGCTAAAAAAATAAGGCTATTTTCAAATGATCTGCAAATCACATTTTGAAACATTAAACCATTGGTATTTGGGTCTTCATTGCTAAACACAATATTAGTTCTAGATTTAAGAATTGTGATGCCAGGCAAGATGGCTCTGCAGGTAAAGGCATTTGCCTCCAAGCCAGATGACCTGAGTTCAATTCCCAGAATTTACATGGTGGAAGGAGAGACTGACTCCAAAAGGTGTTCTCTAAGTCCACATGTAAATAATTATGTGATCCTTTATTTTTGAAAGTGTTAAATAGAACTATGGTTTCTTTGTAAATGTATATACTTTCTATGAGAGAATATATATAAATATGTATATAATATATAATACACACACACACATACACACACACACACACACACACACACACACACATATACACACATATTAATTAAAGTCCCAGAAAAGTCAATGAATGTATATTCAAACAATCTTCCCAGAGATGGTTCTTGTTTTCATGAGAACTGTGAGGTCTCGTATTGATTCATCTGGTCTTAAGCTCCAAGGCAAGACCCACATTGCAAGTATTGAATAAACACTTTTACTCACTGTTTTTATATTTTTCACTTGGACATTGTTCCTGATGAAGCAGTAATTGTTGAGTTTGAAGCAGATGTTTTGGACTGGATTGCCCACAGTATTTTTTATTGTTTTTATTTTTATTATTTATGTGTATGTTTGTATGAATGTGTGTGCATAAAGTACATGCAGGTCCCTTTCAAGACCAGAAATGGGCATAGGTTCCCTTGGAGCTGGAGTTACAGGCATTTATGAGCCACTGGACATGGGTTCAAGAATCCCAACACCAGTCCTCACAATGGAACGGCAGTAAGCTGGTGAAAGGTCACAAGGAGGCAACTGCAGAGGATCCCAGAGTAAACACGACCAGGCAAGCTCACCACCAGATAGACCACTATGGTCTGCTCTGCACAGACATCCAGTTGTTAGCTGAGTCAATAACTGAAGTTCCAAAAGCTGCTTCCCCAACACAAATAATGGGTTTTAATAGGCTTGCCCTGATTCTTTAGTAAAGACTGGGGAAAAAAAGAATCAGCGGAAGGGGATTGCAATGTTATTATGGCATTGTGGTCAGCAGCAAAGAATCATTGAGCACTTAACATGTGAAGGGCAATACACTAGGCTGGTGGACATAAAATATAAGTACTTGTACATACCTGTCCAAAACTTGGAGTTTGGCAGACAATAATGAGTAGTGTCCTCCACATATGTGTGTGTGTTTCATTACACATTTACGATGGTTCATATGCACACAGAGAGACACACAAAAAGGTGTGCATATAACGACCCCTGATAATAACTCAGAAAATGAAAGAAGCATAGAAGAAATACTTGGACACTTATAAAAAACAATGACTATTTCAAAGTCTTTGAGAATGACCTGTCTCCTTTCTGTCAGGGTAAATACCCAAGATAGACAAAGGATATGAAGAAGAATAGAGGCTGGAGGAAGAAACACCCTGAGCGTGATACAGTTTTTTGTTGATGCTGTGATTAAAGTGATCAGGGTCCCAGATGAGGTAGCAATGATGAAGATGAACACAGAAAGTCAGAAACTTTGGGGACTACAACTGCTGTACTCTTACTGTCTGTCTCTGCAAGCTCTCGCTGACAACCTGTTGACAGAAATGCTTCTCTAGTGTCGAGGAATACACTTTTCCCCAAATATATCACAGACTAATATTTTAATAAAATGAAGTACAAAAATAAGAGAATGAAATAAACATTCTCAAAATAAAGTTAATTTTTATTACAAAATCTATTAAACATGCAGCTTTAATTTAATTAATAGAATAAATCGAATGTGGATTTAAAAACAAGCACACACACACACACACACACACACACACACACACACACAGATGTGAGGCCAGTGCAATAGTTCAGTTAGTAAAGTGTTTGCCACACAAGTATGAGGACCTGAGCCCCATACCCAGACCTCATGAAAAAAACAAACAACGTGGTAGGGACACTTGTAATGTCAGTGCTGGTAAGACAGACACAGGAGGATGCCCAGGACTTGCTGGCCAGCCAGCCATGCTTATTCAGTGAACACCACTCACTCTAGTGAGAGACCTTGTCTCAAAAATAAAGCAAAGAGCTCCTGAAGAATGACAGACAAAGGTTGTCCTCTGAACTCTACAGACATACATACGAATACACACACACACACGCACACACACACACACACACACACACACACACACACATACACACACACACACACACACATACATATGCACAACTATAAATGCTGTTCTTTACAAAGTGTGCATGGCATGACACAATATGGAGAATTACTAGTGTATGCCTAACATTTTGTTCATTCACCATTCTAACTAAGCAAAAGTCTCTCATGAAATAGTCACTCTCAGAAAAAAAAACATATTTCTATACTTTAAATAAATCATATGCATGGATACTTAGGGTTATTTAAAAAAAAAAAAAAAACATTGTGTCTGGGTGTTTAGTCTGCAAGTATGTCTGTGCACCACATGCATGCAGTGCCTGTGGAGGACAGAAGAGGGCATTGGATCCCATGGAACTGGAGTTACAGACAGTTGTAAGCTGCCATGTGGGTGCTGTGAAAAGATCCTGGGTCCTCTAGAAGGTCAGTGCTCTTAACTCCTGAGCCATCTCTCTAGACCTCAATACTTAGTTTTTTAATGACAAATGAGTTTGGCTGTTGCTTGTTATCTATTAAAGATTGTATTGATAGCAGCTGTACTAGTAGTCGAGAATAATGTGTGGGCAGGGGTAGGGTGGGATTGTGGGTTCCAACAGGGTTTTTCTTTGTAACAGCTCTGGCTGTCCTGGAACTCAACTTGTTGGTCTGGCAGGCCTCGAACTCACAGAGCCTCTGTCTTCCAAGCACTGGAATTAAAGGTATGTTCCACCACATGTCGAGGAAAATGTATTTGTAACTATTGCTTTGTTTTAATTATATTTATAATAGACAACATCTCAGATATTTGAAAAAAATCCACTGGACCCATATATAAATGTTCAGTTTTGCTGGTTCAGAAATGAAACAAAGGATATTGCATTTTAAAGTTCATAATTATTCCCAAAGCAATTCTGATACTTTTTCCTGTAAAGTGACAGGAATATGTGGCTTTTAAAGTTCATTGTGCTTGTGTATGTTTTGGGGACTAAACCCAAGACCCTGAGCAAACTATTTTTTCTTGCCAGTGATATACCATTGAGCTATATCCCCAACCCTATAGCATCTTTTCCTAAGGAAACGGGTGTATGGGTGTTTTCCACTTTGCATAGGGTTTCCATATGACCCACACTAGCAGTGACCTAAGGATGATGATCTAGGCTATGGTCTTGAACATTGCAGCATGGCCAAATTGCTCGAGACATTTCTACACACATACTGTTGGTATATTTTTCTCTCTCAAACAAATTGCAGGTCACACCATTCCAGATCACAACTTGAATAGTCCCGATAGAAAGACTAGCCTCGGATTTAGCTCAGTGGTAGAGCACTTGCCTAGCAAGCGCAAGGCCCTGGGTTCGAGCCTTAGCTCAAAAAAGAAAGAAAGAAAGACTGGCCTCACCCTACCCCTTGTCATCTCTGCTACAGCTTCCTGTAGTTTTTGTTTTGTTTTTAACAACCCTTACCATATTTGTCATATAACAACTAACATACATTCAAGTCAGTCTTTGCCCCTGAAATGTATTTCCAATTGGAGTGAACAGAGTATTTCCTTTCTGACTGCCTGGGCAATGTTGTATGTGCACAGCTGGCATTTCACTGAGACCCGATTCCTGCTTACTCAGTAGTGATAAAGCCAGGTAGCTAACTACCAGTGCCCCCACCGCTTCTTTTCTCACTGTCCGCTACCCAAAATAATCCAAACTTTATGTTCCGTTCAGCTGAAACAACTGTCCATTGGTAGTTAACGAGTAAAATCACTGAACTGGCTAAAAGAGCGCAAGCCAGATAGATACCTGAAGACAGCCAGGATTTAGGAAGCCTGGAGGAAGAGGAATCAATACAGAGATCAAACACAGCTGAGCATGCAGGATCTACAAGCAATAGGTAGAGAGGAAGGAGCCGGAGGGAACCAGATCCAAAACCAAGACTTGAAAGTTTCAAGGAAAGAGCGATAAGCAGTTTCAAACGTTTCAGAAAACTCATCAAACCGGGACTCTCTACTTGAAATGTTGACTTTAGCTCTTAGTCCTTGACTGACAGACTCCACAGGAGCTGACTACAGCAGAAGGTAAGTTCAAGAAGTAGCAGGGATGGGTTTCCGGTACACTGTCCAGTGGCGCCTGCAGGAGTTAATGGATGACTGTGACTTAAGTTTGGCTGTGTAACAGAGGAGGAAAAGGGAAGACAGAAGAGCTTACAGAGCAGCAGAGCAGCAGCTGCTTGTGTTTCTCTTTTCCTCGTGGACGGTCTTGCTTACATGTTGAAAGGGAGTTTGAAAAAGATGGCAATATGTAGAGCAAGACCTGGAAGCAGAAAGCAAATGCCAGCTAAGAACAGGAATGGAGACACAGGTGAGATGAGGCTGGAGCAGTGTCCTGAGTTTGCCAGGAGAGGTGTGTGGAGGTGGCAGGGCAGGGCAGAGATGGAGGTTCGGAATAAACCACCATCTGACGGACTGGAGCGAAGGAAATATTTCTTTGGAAAGTTAGAGTACTTACTACCTCTTGATTCATTGCAGTTTTCTGGCTTTTAAAAGGATGCAAAATGACCACAGTTGATTACTCACTTTTGATTAGGATCTCAAGAGGACAATTCACAAGGTGCATATTTACTTTCTCATATGTCTTCCTTTGGGTTTCCTGGGCTTTCTGTTCCCACCAAAGGCAGTTATTATTAGTATTGTGTTTGCGGTATACCTTTCCAAAAGACAGAAAGTGAGATACTTGAAAACTTAATGGTCATAGCAGAGTCAACGCCACTAAATTGTAACTTTCAACATTACCATCAGATAATTCTATTTATTTTCTTTTTTTTTTTTCCTTTTGTTAAATGATTGTTTTATGGGGTTTTTGTTTTTAGGTTTGAAGTTTTATTTATGTAAGATAAATGTACACAAAAACTTTGTGCTTAATCTATGTACTGTGTAAAATTCTAAGTTCTTTTTATCTTAGATCTAAAGAGAACTCAAGTAACCATACAAAATCATTTTACTTAATAACTATCACAAGATGATGCACTGCCTTTTTTTTAAAGCTGATTTGTGTATTAAGCTTTCTGGAAGCTATTTTAAGATTTTTATCAATGTCCAATGCTTTGCAGAAGATGTCATATTGTGTCTTATAAAATATGTAAAACAAAAAAGAGAAAAGGCTTAACATTTTTAGTATTTTCTCCATCAATGCTGCATACATAGCTTTCACCCTGGTGTGTCTCCAAGGAGAGGCACTGTGTCCTTAGGTGGCGCTCAGCATCCTGTTTACAGCCCCCATCCTTGTAAACCTGGAAGCGAGTACTTCCCACATCACAGCGGCAGGCTCGCGTGAGTGGATAACATCCTGTGTAAAAAGCATTTGAGTTTCTAAGATCATAACACCATGTTCTATGAACTCGTGGGAGAATTTTCTCACCGGAGCTGAAACAATTGGCCATCACACCTTTTTGAAGTTCAGAAGAGTCCTTTTGGGTTTCAAAGATTTCTCACTACAGGAACAAAATAGGCTAGAATTTTCACACAACCATTTGACTGTACCTTGTTGGATGAGGGCGAACACACTTATCATAAATCAGCATCTTTGTGCTTTTAATAACCTTAGCTGGAGGTCAGAGGTGATGATCTAATTTGGTTGGTCTTCAATTCTTCATACCAAGCAAGGAAACTCTATGTTCATCTAGGGTGAAAACAAGAAAGAATATGAACACAAATATCCTTGGAAATATTTAGCTAACCCAAATTTTGGAATATATCTCCTCAAACAACTTTACTCTATGCTGAATATCCTCACATGCTCTTCCCTCACCCCACTATTGGGACAAGTTGTCCCAACACCGTGATTTGTCAGATAGAGCCAAACTTTAACTCTTTCAGTATGTTTTAAATTATTTACACAGAAGTTCATGCTCCTTAAACCAAGAAACTTAATGAGATCATAACTCTGAGAGCAAAAGCTTCTTTACTTACACATTTTCCCCTCAGTCTGTGCAAAGTCCAGTGGCAGCTTGTTCTCTCTCAATACTGGGTCCACAAACCTGCAAGGAGAGGAAATCAGTCATAGTTACTCTAAAATTAAAGTACCTATTCCTGCCTTACAGTTTATCAGATGGTTGGGCCGGATGCTGATTGTTTGAAAACTCTGTCTAAACATAGTGTATTCCCTAAAGGAATGTTAGCAACCAAACACCAGCTTCTAGTGACAACATCCTAAATTTTATTAACATAGGAAGACAAAGGCGTAAACAGACACAATACTTGTCAGCATACGTATTTCCTGGGAGAGCTAAGCTCCTGGAAGAATACGATTTATGATCTTTACTGTAGGTTATTAATGAATAGCTATAATAGAGATCTAACTCAGTCATAAGATCTTGAAAGTGAGGGATAATGCCCTTCCAACTGTGACTATGAAAGCAATTGTTCTCCTCCCTCTTGATAAAGATTAGTTATCAGTGAACAAAAAACTCATACACTTTAGAATTAGTTTGTCATTCCTTCAGAAGTCTGCCTCCATCTCCTCTTACACATATCTGTGGCCTAGTTTCTCAGTGAGGACCAGCTTTCAGAAGTGGAAACTTATCTCAGCCACGATGTTTATTTTTTCAAGGTTGTTTTCATGCTGCCAGTTGAAAAGGAATCCACTTTTCTAGATTGGAGATTTTGCCTTTGGGGTTGTAAGAGCTTCACTCCCAGCCCACTCTACTTTGTAAGTTTCTTATACTTTCAGGCTCTTCCTGAATGAAGAATAATGGTTTGACTGACATTTATCCTCAGCATGTGACCAACCAGAGCTTCTTTTGAAAAAAATCTCAAAATAACACAGGAAATACTGAAGAGCTAATGGCTCAGACTCCTACGGCTAAGTCAGACTTACAGATAAAAGAAAAACTAAGTGGATCAGTGTGTGTGGTAAAGCTCTTAAGACATTTTTAATGAGGTGTAAAGTAGTCTGTCTACCAGGTAAACACAGCATTCTGAAACATGTTTTGGTAAACTAGAGGGGTTAAAAAATGTGGATCAGGAAGGCACAGTAATAGCACCATGGCGACGTCTTGAGGAAATGGGCTTTCAAAGCGTTGATTGTGCAATGGCATCTGAGTCACATAGGAAATTATGAGCCTCAATCCTGTTAAGACACCACTGGTTCCAATAAATACTTTGCCCTTCTTCCATCTCCTCCAGAACATCTGTGCAGTCTTCTGGGTTGGAGGGTCATCCAGCTGCCCATGAGTAACCACTGCTAATCTTTCCTGTTGCTGATTTTTAGCTTTTACTTAATTGATAATCCATGTAGAATTCTTGCCTTTCATTCACTCCGGCTTATTAGAAGACCGGATAAGACACTGGTCATAGAGTTTACAGCTTCAGGATGTTGCCTTTCATTAAATTAACCATTATTTCTACCTGTAGGTAGCTGGAAGAGTCACTATGGTCAGAAGATTACAAGAGTCCTAAATGGTTTAGACTGTGGCTTGTGATGTACTGTGAACATTTGGTAAGCATCATATAAATGACATCATATACAGAAGCCAAATATTTTTAAACAGAGACAGATCGGCAGACTCAGCGCTCCCCGGGGTATTTAGGGCAAGGGTTAAACATTGTCAGTCACTGTTAAGTCTTGTTAAGAATGTTAGTTAAGACTTTGTTAGGTCTTTTCCTATAAGAACCTTTTGTTGATTCTCCATGAACAAACAGAACTGTTGGGAGTAGGCTCCTTGATAGAGCTTCCCTAATACCTAACATCCTTGAATAGATAGCTGTCCAGAAAGAACGTCACTCCAGTTGTGAGCAACAGTATAACCTTAGCTGCTGAGGGCAGGACTCCTGTGTAGGAGTCCACAGCCTGTGTCAGCAGTGGAAACTTCCACAGGAAGCAAGACAAGCCCCAATGAACTTTAGATGACCTGACCTGGAGTGTCTCTAGAGAGCCCCATGTCTGCTTGATATGACCTTTCAGAGGCTGTCATCAACCAGGCCCAAAGAAATAAGAACACAACTCCTACTCAGCAAAAAAAAAAACCTATGATTGACAGAAAAGAAGGCTAAAGCCTAGGCTTGGCTGCCATTGATGAAAAAGAAAATTTTGTGGTGATTGGTACGAATTAGACCCACCCAGTTTGTATACTCTACCCACGGCTTATAGTCGCTTCTGGCTGCAAAGCTGGTCTATCTTATTTTACTTTAAGTTAGTCAAGACAAGCCCTTGCTCTTACAATATTAGGCCTACTAAAACCCCTTCCTAATCTTGTCATGCCTATGTTGGGTTTTATCATGGCTAGGGTTGGCAGAATTCAGAATACCTATGCTGTGGCCCTAACAGAGTGGCAAAAATAATGACAGTTGCTACATTGACGGTAGCAACAGTAGCATGTATGTAAATAATGACATGCAAAGGGCAACCAAGTACAAAAGCCACAGGAAGGTAACACTGAAAAAAATCTAGAAACTGCAAGATACCAGAAATGAGGGCATGAAGGTCCAGGTCACTGAATGAGGCTCCAGAGGGCTGCCAGGGCTTAAGGACTCAGGATCTTGATCCCCATGGTACAGAATGTAACACTAGCCAGTATTAGAGGCTGAGTCATGACACCCAGTGCTTAGAGCAGGAATGGTTGGCACTGATTACTGCTACTGCCAAGAGCTGAGGACTGCCCTCACTGTTGAGTACTCAGCCACAGGAAAAATCAAAACCCAAAGCAATAAGCCTCCTATTTGAGCAGCTAGACATATGCCTCTGGCTTCAACACAAGGCTCTGGTTGGCAAGACTTGGAGCTGTGAAAATCAGACATCATCCACCCAGCCCACAGGCTTTTGGATCTCTAGGGCTGGACCATGGACAACATTAAAGCTACTCATTGCCTTCTGTCCAAGCAGAGCAGAAGGACCCAGCCATCTGCTTGAGACTAAAACTAGTACTCTAACACGAGAATGGAAGCTTGGGGTACTAAGCAGAAAAAAAAAAGAATAAAAGAATCAAGAGGTGATCAATACAGTCCTTAGACTCTTTAAAAATGTCTGTGACCTAAATTATACTATTGTGTGCAAAAACTGCTGGGATTTGTTTTGATTTGGTTTGGTTTCTGCTTTGTTGTTGTTTTGAGATATGTTTCCTGCATCCCTGCTGGTCTAAACCTCCCTGTACACCACAGGATAACCATGAACTGCTGAGCCCCTACCTGTACAACCTAGGGGCTGGGATTATACATTTGGACTACCATACCTACTTTTTTCAGTACTAGTAACATCCTGATGACCAGGCTTTATTCCTACCCAAAAGGGTTATCGTAGGGATATGTGTGTGTGTGTGTGTGTGTGTGTGTGTGTGTGTGTGTTCAATGTGTGCCAATGCATGTGTGTATGACGTTGGGCTGGGGGACATATTTATGTGTATGTGTATGAGGCTAGAGGATAGCCTCAGGTGTCATTCTCAAGAACACTGTCCTGCCTTTGAGACAGGATTTTATACCTTACCAATCAGTCTAGACTAGATGATCTGTGAGCTTCAGGGATGCTTCTGTCTCTGCCTCCCCAGTACTGTTTATCACCATTATGTACCACTATGCTTCAGTGTATTACATTGGCTCAAGGGATTGAACTCAGGTCTGCAAGCAATCAAGATAGGTACTTTACCAACTGAAATACCTCCAACCCAATTTTTTTAATCAGCTAAACTTGAGATTGCTCTCTAATGCTGAATAAAACAACTCACAACTATTTTTAAATCTCTTATTTTACATCAGTGACGAAGCTGTACTTCGAAGACTGCTGAAGTGAAAGTTGGATTCTTATCCAGGCCATCAAGTCAACTCAACAAGCAGTTATTAAACACCTGCTGTGCATGCTGCGCTAGTGCCTTGGAAATTGGTACAGAGCAAGTATTAAGGTTTAAATCATAGGTGCTACCCCAAAACTCACCTGTTGAAGTTTGGTCTGCAGTGAAGCAAAGTTCAGAAGTGGGGATTCAGGAGGCAGTTGGACCATGAATGAGTTAATGGATGAATTTCTAGTTCAATAGTCTATTGGTAGGTGGTCAAAACTTTAGGGGGCGGGGCCTCAATTGTAGGAAACAGGTCATTGGGAACATGCCTTTTAAAGGTATATTTTGTCCTTTGCCCTTCTTATCCCTCATTCTTTTTTTCCTTCCGTCCTTCTCTTCGTCTGTCCCCTCGCCATCAGAAAGTGATGGCCCCAAGGCAATCCTAATACCATGCATGCATTATCACAAAACTTTTTTTCCTTTGAAATAATTGTTTCCAGGCATTTTGTCATAGCGATGGAAGCTGACTAACACAAAAAGTAAAAGACATTGTCCTGTCTTTGAGAGATTTCTGAAATCTGTGTCACAAAAAAAGGTTTTCATTGACTCTTCCTACACACAAAATCAGAAAATGTGGAATTCTCATTGTATCACATCATCAACATCAGTCTAGTCCTCTGCAAACATCTGTCTACTGTATATTTCAAGGCCTTAGGTCAGAGATCATTAATGTTTATTGACTTATTTACTCTTCTCCCTTCTTGTAGTATCTTCCATCTCTATCTATCTAAGTACATCATCTAAGCTCTTTTTCTTTTTAATTACACTTATTTACTTGTGTATGTACATGTGCCCACAGTCATTCATGAGTGTGTGGAGGTCAGAGGACAACTTTGAGTGTGTCTTTCTTTCAGCAATGTAGAGCCCAAGGATGGAACTTGGATCATCAATTGGGCTTGGTAGCAAGTCCCTTCATCCCCTGAGCCAATGGCCAGCCACAGTCTTTTTCTTCTTAGCAAATTTCCAGTTGTCCATAGTCTCAAGTTTTCCTTTCCTTCATACTTTACGGTATTAGGAACCATTCTTTAGAAACTGTGCTTATGGCATGAAAAAGAACATCCAAAGCCACATATTTAAGGTTTCCTTTAGTTCAAGTTTTCCCCCAAGTTCATGATTTTCCATGCAGTTATCATCATGAGATTATTATTTTGAGACAGGGCCTCAGATTTGTAATTTGGGTTTGTCTTGAATTGATAAGTCTTTCTTCCTAAGTTCCGAATGCTGTGAGTACATATACCACCAAATATAGCTTACTTACTCATTTTTGCTCATGTCCACTTAACACTTAAATATACAGTTCAGTGGACAAAGACTGTTCCTACTCTTCGTTGTATGAAAAAATATCAAATTTACAGCAGAGTTTAAATCGTCGTCCAATGCCATCGTTGAGCCTTTACCACCTGGACTCAATGACTGTTAATATGTTGCCATCGTTTGATGTGTCCATCTATCAAATAGATGCAGCCATGTGAAATAAGTACAAAATTTTTCTGAAGTACAAAAACTCCTTCTAATTCTGTGTAGTTACATAATGAATATAATGAGTTGGTTGAAGATGGGAACCGTAAGTGATTTTCTTCTTTCTTTCTGTGTTTTCTCTTTTTTATGTCATTGTGGTCTTTGTTTGGTTGTTTGTTTGTTTTTGAGACAGAGTTTCTCTATCCTTGGTTGTTCAAGAAATTGCTATGTAGGCCAAGCTGGCCTCAAGCTCACAAAGATAGATAGGCTGAATTCTGCCTCCCAAGTGCTGGGATTAAAGGTTTGAGCCACCACACAGGGTTCCATAAGTGGTTTGAAAAAGCTACTTTGAATATTTTCCTCCTGTTTCGTCTTCAAACTATGTACCCCAAGGAAAAAAATTTCCTAAATCATTTAGACTTTTCCTCTTTTTGTGGATACATCATGGTGTCTGTATAATCTGACTGAAAGAAAGGATATAATATATTAATTACAATCTATATCATAATTCTAAGAGTTGATTTAATATATAACCAAGGCCCAGTCTGAGAGGAAATAATTCTTAGGGGAAGAAAGACAGCTAACATTTTTGGAAAGTTTGTACCCATGTCTTGAAGGAAATGCTGTCACTCAGTATGGCACAGAGGAAATCTTTGTTTCTACAGATGCAGCAATCTTTTCTGACCTTAGGCATCTTAATACAGAGATGCAAGACCCTGAGGAAAAAGTCAGCAATAAGAAGACTTGTTTCTGTGCTCCCTCTTGAAGATAACCTACTCAAGGCCAAGCCTTGAGAAGCAGACGTAATTAACATAGTCATGGACAAGGCACGGCTACAGTTTCAAAACACTGTGAGCGGGACTGCAGCAGAGAGTCTGCAGGTAAAATATACTATAAATGTTGGTTTCTTTCCTTAGCTGAGTTTCTTTCACACTGTCCAGGTAACCTCGATGTTTTTACTGATATTGTAGACTTGGGCAGAATATTAATGATTGAACTAAGAGGTAGGCAATTGTTTATTTAACCATGTTGTGGAACATTTTAAGATGTGTTATATTTCCTCATGCTGTGGAACATTTACTATAATGATGCAAAGATGTGTTGTGTTCATTTATGTTGCATTTGTTTAAGTCTGTGAAGCTGTGTTACTTCACCTGTCTAAAACATCTGACTGGTCTAACAAAGAGCTGAATGACCAATAGCAAGGCAGGAGAAAAGATAGGTGGGGCTATCAGGCAAAGAGAATATATAGGAGGAGAAATCTGGGGAAAGAAGAAGGAGCAAGAAAAGGAGAACATCAGGGGCCAGCCAGCTACACAGTAAGCCACAGAGAAAGAAGCAAAGAAAGGTATACAGAATAGAGAAAGATAAAAAGCCCAGAGGTAAAAGGTAGATGGGATAATTTAAGTTAAGCCAAGCTAAGGCTGGGCATTCATAAGTAATAATAAGACTCCATGTGTGTTTGTCTGGGAGCTGGGTGGTGGTCCCCCAAATAGAAAAGAGGAAAAACAACCAACATCATGTCCACTCACTCACTTTACTAATCCTCTCTTTTGCAGGGCTGCAGAGGGGATCCAGGGCTGTGCACATGACAGGGAGGTCCTCTACCACCTCACCACAGCCCAGCTGGGGAACCTGTGTCACGGGTGACATGGTCAGTTTCCTCTTCTTTGTCTGAAAGGAAGATGCAGAATTGGACCAGCAGCTTGTTAGCTACAGAATCCTTTGTGTGCTTTGTGTGTGTGTGTGTGTGTGTGTGTGTGTGTGTATGTGTGTGTGTGTGTGTGTGTGTGCTCAGCTAAGACCTCACACACTGAGCACATAGAATGTAGTGGTAGCACACACCTTTCATCCCAGGCAGAGGTAGATGGATGTCTATGAGTTCAAGGCCAGGAAACTCCAGGACGACTAGAGCTATACAAAGAAACCCTGTCTCAAAAACAACAACAAAGAAGATCTCACTCTGTGGTCCAGGTTGGTCTCCAACTCATGGTGAACCTCCTGCCTTGGCCTCCTGAGTGCTAGAATTACAGGTGTGTGCCACCACAGCTGGCCACGCTGTTTTTCTGTACTTCTTTATTTTAAGATTCAAATTGTAAAGACTTAAATGAAAATCTTCACCCTTATCCTGACCTTTAACAGCCTGTTTTCTTTGCTGGGAGTAGTGATATTGGTGTGTAGATTCCTGCCTTCCTTTATATTCTTACTATAGTACGTAAAATAGAAACACAATGACTTAACTGGTTGCCTATTAGTAGACTCTTAGGTAATTTCGGGTTTTTATGATTATAAGCAAGCTCTCAATGAATAACTTTGCATATTAACTATTTTATACCATTATATTTGCAGGGAAGGGGCCTAGAAGTTGAATTTCTGGGTGAAAGAGTGTGAATACATGTGATTCTTAGAGGTCTTTCTAAACACAAGTGCAGCCATTTTGAAATCTCAGTTGCAGTCTATAAAAATGGAGAGAATTAATGTTGCCCTATGCTATACCCATAATTCACTTCATGAAAACACTTCCATATTTGTAATTTGGAAAGTAAAACACTAAATATCAAAGCTATTTTAATTCCACTTGTACATTTTTTTAGTCTCTCTATATTTTCACATTCTATTTTATTCTTATTTGTATTTGACTGAGACTAAATTTATGAATTTCATCTTAGTGGGAAATAGCATAACATGTTTTTCTAAAGCTCATATCTTTTTTATCTATACTGGAGATTGAACCCAGGGCTATGCACATGCTAGGCAAGCATTCTACGACTGAGCTACATCCCCAGCCCTCTTTATTTTTATTTTAAGACAGTATCTTGCTAAGTTGCCTAGACTGGCCTTGAATTTACTATGTAGTCCTGTAGTCCAGGCAGACCTCGAACTTGTGATTTTTCTGCCTCAGCCTCCAAGTACCTGTGGGTACAGATGTACCATCATGCCTAGCTTTTTTTTTTTTTAATGACCCTCAACACTGAGTCAGAATTTTCTTTGCACTGACCTTATAACACCACAATGAGATGACTCCTAGATGTTCATACTTTCTTGGTAGCATTGAAACAGTTTTTTTTTTATAAAATATTCTTTCTGTTTGTTGTCTAAATGACAGTGTATGTACACACACACACACACACACACACATCTATTGCATGGTTTTATCTTTGGCATAATTGTGTAACAGTAGGTTCTCACCACACTTTCAAATAGAGCTGGGATGTGTTCCTAATTCCATATTAGATGTCACTAAAATACAAAGGGAGCCACATGTGGGCAAGCAGCCTCTGCCCTTTATCTTCCCCAAGAACTGACAACATGGGAAGTATATTTCAGAGTCCTGGGGCTGCAGCTCCCTGATATGACCCTAGCATCCTCACTGATATTTACATTCATGTGGTCAACTGTCAAAATGGGCCAACAGACCAAGGCCAAGCCAGGGTACAAAGAGTACAGCCAGAACCACAGCGCTGTGACCTTCTCTGTAAACATATGGGCCTGCTGTTTTAGTTATGTCTTTATTCTCACAGTGATGCTGAAATGCAACACCTAAATGCTTAGAGTCTTATGATTGATCTTTACCTGGTGTGTGTGTGTGTGTGTGTGTGTGTGTGTGTGTGTATCTGTGTGTTTGTGTATGTATGTTTCTGTGTGTGTAGGTGTGATGTGTATCTGTGTGCTTATGTATGTGTGTTTCTGTGTGTGTAGATGTGTATGTATGTGTGTGTGTATTTGTGTATATGTATGTATGTGTGTTTGTGTATGTGTGTTGTGTGTGTGTGTGTGTGTGTTTGTGTGTTTGTGTGCATGCTGTTGAGGATTCAACTGTAAAGCTTGAACATGCTAGGTGAGTACCTTACATTGAACCCCAGTCTAACTTATAATTTATTTTTGATATTTCATTTGTTTTCGTTATAAATTTGCTATGGGATATTTAGTATTTCCAACTACAAAATTCTGAGTTTTTAAACATTTCTAACTATGAAACACCAGACATTTATTTTGAAGCAAAGTATGGAACTTATGAGTTTGACTTCTCCGAGTTGCTATCAGTTAATACCAGAATGATTAGTACTTAGAAAATAATCGTTCAATACAAAATACTGACCTCACCTGCTGTATACAGTGTGTGATGTGTGTGTATATGTATGCATTGCTTTTCTTGAATTATTTTGTCTAATAATGTGTTTCAAATGATTTTTATATTGTTTTAGTCATTATAGCTTTTTAATATATTCCAGTAGCTTACAAAACTAATAACAATCTCATATACAATAATTCTATTTTTTGCTGTTTATATATGTTATATTATCTATAATATATATAAATATATAAGCTTTATATATGCATATATAATAGCTTCCTTCCTTTGTTCTTATGTGTGTGTGTGTGTGTGTGTGTGTGTGTGTAAATTTGAGAAATATCCTGTTTACCTTCAATTCCTATTTATTGTAATTTTTTAAACATCTTTATTTTTATAGTTTCAATTACAATAGGATTACATCACTTTCCCCGTTTCCTTTCCTCCCTCCAGCCCCTCCCAGGTTACTTTCCTCCTTCTTCTTTCATATCTCTCTCCTCACTCTCACACTGATAGCTTCTTCTCAAATTATTATGGTCACATATATACGTTTGTGTACACACAGATATACAAACACAACCTGCTGAATCTGTTTGTATATCTGGTCTCAGGAGTGATCACTTTGTACTGGACAACCAGTTAGGCAGCGCATCCCAGGAAGAGGCTACCTCTGTCTCTCCAACAGTCGTCTGTTGTCTCTAGGTCTTTATCAGGGTGTGAAACCCCAGAGTCCCCTTTCCTCATTAGCATGTCTATTTCTACCAGAGACAATCCCACACCAGACTTCCAGGTGTTCTGGCTCTTACAATCTTTCCATCCCAGTCTTTTTTATTGTAATCTTAGTAAATTCATGGATTATACCTTAGTAAAAAGTGACGTGTTTGATGTTCTGTTTAATTAACTACATCCATGGTACATAATATGGTTTTATACTTGATAATGGATTTGGAAATCTCATCAATAATGATACTAATTTTTTTCTTGATATAGATCTTGTACATATAAAACATACTGCTACATATTTAATCTTTTTATACAATTAAAATAGTGTTCGCTAAAATATGTTTTCTAACTGATCATTCAGTCAATGATGACATCAATTTTTACCCTAGAAAATGTACTGAATTTCCCTATTGCTTTGAAACATTTTTGGTTAAGTATTGTTAGATTCCACCCCTTCTTTCCAAATGTAACTCTGATTCCTTCCTTTTCTCTAGTATCCAGGTGAGGGCATCAGGTGCAATCAATACTAATAATAACTATTGTGCTGGCAATTCCTGGTCTTAATGTAGTAGAACCAGGGTGACATTGAAGTTTTTGCACCCCAATAGGCCTCTCCCCAGGTGCATCGATCCAAATCAAACCAAATCAGACTGAATTAGAAAAAGCCCTGGTTTAATGAGTAAAACATTCCTGGGTGATTCTGTCTCTCCCCTCTCCTCCTCCCCCCACACACCCCCCTCAGAGAGGAGACAAGGACCAGAGAAAGGGGGGAGTCACAATGTGTCTGTTTTCTGGGATGCAGTTTAAATACCCTGTGGGAGTGGTCTTGAGCATCTCTGGGGGAGGAGCTGTGTTTGGTGAGCTTTGAGGGGGTGGGTTTGGGGAAAGAGATGGGGGAGGGGAGTTGAAGTGTACCTTCCACTAGAACATTCCAGGCTCTTTGGGTATATGGATGGCAGGGTACCAGGAGCTGAGGTGGAGCTTCCACCAGAACAGATGTTGTTAAGTATAATCCTGATGTTGGTATTAAAGTAAGTCTCTTTATTACATCACAAAAGCAACAATTTTTATTTTAAATTTGTTTTCTCAAGAATGAAGTTTGAATGTCATAACATCTTTTTATTATCTGAAAAAAAAATTTAACTCTTCTAGTATCACTTCTAGTATCCATTTCCAGTAAATTATAACCCCCCCCAAAATATCCCGTTAACCTACGATGTTTTATTTATTTGCCTAAATTGAGAATTGAACAAAACAGTGTCCTAAGATTGCTCCTGTTTCCTCTTTACTTTGGACTCTTTCATGTAGTCCTTATTGGAGTATGTGTGCTTTTCCCCTGTGGATTGAATCGGACATGAACCTGCCTACTTTATTTTGCCCACAGAAGTAGTAAATCAGTTTGTTAACCAGTCACCATCTCTGGATTCTGAGAATTGTCCATCTCCCTCCTCCGCCCCATCCCTACCCTGCTCCCCACCAACCCCGCATATTTTTTGGAGGTTCAGTTCTTCCTTATGCTTTTCGTAGGATTAACTCATAGCTCCGCAGGTTCTATCATGGCGTCCCTTCTTTGTCCTGGTGAGCTCATGCTTTTACTTCCGGCTGAAAGTTCCTTCTCTGACCCCTTTGCCTACGTCAGCCATGCCTCAGGGTCACTTTCAAAGCAGTACATGCTTAACTAGAAGCAATCTTTACCTTTTATCTTAATAGTCCCACTAGCCAGGGATTATATCACCCTTCTCTAACACACTGCTTATAAAATAATAGAACCCAAGAAAGATTCAATAAATTAATCACTAATATAATAACTTCAGTGAGCGTATGTGATGCCTGCCTTTTCAATATAGCATTTTAAGCTATACCTAGAATATTTATATAGCTTAAAACTTCAGTGAGATGGAGTCAATAGACGGTGAAAATAATTGTTCACAGAGAAGAAATTCTCCAGGTTATGGATCAGGTACTTCCCAATATATCTTCTTACTTTTGAAAAAATGGAAATGAATTTATGGCATTGAATAGAAAAGATGTCAACCCATGGACCTGCTCTTTTAAAATGGTCTGAATTCTACCATCCTATTTCTTATTGAAGTGCTTGTAATTACATATTCTCTTTGGACCAATTTTCTATAAAGAATATATTCTTTGCAACAGATGAAACAGATCTGCCCACCACCAACATAATGTGATTTTAGAGGCTTCATAAAAACCTCACTGTCCCTAGTATTACTTTTTTATTCAGCTCATTGAAGCCCCTAAATGCAGTTCAAGGTACATTCCTTAAACTGAAGATTAGTTTTATTTCTTAAAATGGAAAGTTTTGGGAGAAATAGCAGACATTAGCACATAATCAAAAAGAAGCAGATCATCTACTTTATACAAATGCTTTGAAGATTAAAGTTATTGAACATTTTTTCCTGGAGTCTTTGGTTAGATGAGCCTTAAGAAAGGAAAATTAACCAGGTGGTGGTGGTGGTGGTGCACACCTTTAATCCCAGCACTCGGGAGGCAGAGCCAGGCAGATCTCTGTGAGTTCGAGGCCAGCCTGGGCTACCAAGTGAGTTCCAGGAAAGGCGCAAAGCTACACAGAGAAACCCTGTCTCGAGAAACCAAAAAAGAAAAAAGAAAAAGAAAGAAAAATTAAGCAGCATATCAAGGGAGAACGGTCTAGAGAAAAGCAAGGCAATTCCCACACACCCTTCCCTATAGACCTTCTCTCAGCTTTTAGCTAACTTTCTCAGTTTTAGCCCTATGGGCTACACACTCTATTAAAGTCTAAGCACATCGCTAAATATTCAAACACCAACACAACACCTATGTATTCAAATTATGAAATAGTATTAACTGCCTACTGTGTGCCAGGTACTTACTATTCCTGAAGCTTGAGTTACCTCAGTGAACAAACAATTTTTTTTTTTTAAATCTCTGTCCTGTGTAAGCGTCCCATCTACTGGGAAAAGCCAAATAATTTTAAAATTCAATTATAAAGGCTCATATAAAGGTTTGTTTTGTTACTTGAGGTTAATGGGTTTTTTTTTTTTAAGAGCAGTTTAAAATGGAGTATGTTATAATTGAAATAATTTTAGTTTTATCTTCTTATACTCAGAACAACAGCACACATGCTACAACTTGCGATTTTAAATGATGTGCTCACTAAGCATCATTGACTGGGTACATGTAAATATGAGGTTAAGTATTCTTGTGACATGAAGAGCCAGCACAAAGGCAATGGGATGAGAAATGCCTAGAATGTTTAAGACACACAAGGACACAACTATGAAGATGGAGCAAAGCAGAGCAGAGAATGGGACTAGATCCAAGGGATTCTGGGAGTGAGAGGAAAGGTGTACTTCGAGGCTTTTAGTGTGAGATATGCAGTCACTAAAAAGCTTTAAGCAAAGGTCACCATGACCTGACTGGTATCATTCTGACTATTAACACTAGATCATGCCTATAATTTTAATAGTTAGGAGGCTAAGGTAGAAATATTACCTTGGATTCAAGTCTAGCCAGGACTAGCGTGAGTTCCTGATCTGTCTAGGTTAGAGTGAGACCCTGCTTCAAAACCCAAATAAACAAATATAAACAATAAAAACAAACAAACAAAGACCAGTAGTTAGTGGAGATAGTAAAGTATTTGTTATAAGAAAGGGGACCTAAGCTAGATCCCCAAAACACACTTAAAAAGTCAGGCAAAGTCAGGCATGATGGTGCATGCTCCTGACCCCATTACTGGGGAGGCAGATACAGGAAGATTCCTGTAGCTCACTGCCTAACCAGCCTAGTCAAATCAACAAGCCCCAGTGAGAGACCTTGACTAAAAAAAAAAAAAGTACAGTAGTACAGGAGACATCTTCTGAGGAACAACCCACAAAGTTGATACTGGCCTTCCCTCCTTGCTGCTACATAGCACACGTACATCTGCATGTGCAGACAGACAGACTGCCAAAAAATTTACATGGACTAAAACATGAACCTTTCACCTATATTCCTAGCACTCATAGGCTGAAGCAGGAAGGTCGTAAGTTTGAGGCCAGCCTAGGCTATGTAATAAAACCATATCAAACAAACAGAAAAAGCCAGACATGGTGGTGTAAGCCTATAATGTAAGTACATGCAGGAGGTTAAAACAAAACCTGGCTTACGTAAAAAGAATGAGGTTATCTATGGCTATATAGTGAGGTGTGTCTTAAAAAGAATACATCACAGCAAAGCCACAGAAGCATAGGGAGACAAATCAGGAAAGTATCCACTAATCTGGAGTGTGACAACAGGGAAGAATTAGACATTAGGAAGTGATCAGAAATGACCAGGTGTACTTTGAAGATACGGCGCAACTGGGGAGGTAGGAGAAACTCCAAGAGAGTGTGATTCCTTTGAACCATGAGAAAATAAAGTACCTAAGGAAGGAGTCAACTCTGTGCCAAGTGCTGCTAGTATTTCCAGTAAAATGAAGCCTCAGGAGCGACATGGAGTTTGGCAACATGAGCATTATCAGTGAGCTCAGGGTCAGTGGAGAGAATTATGGGAGCAATGTGGGACTTTTCCTGAGGAGACACGAACAGACACCTGTTCACCCCAAGCTAGGCACAGATGAAAGGCTGAAGAAATGATTTTCATCCGAGTCTAGCTTAGTGAATAATCAGTGGATTTGTTGGGAATGTGTGCATGATTCTAGGTAAGGGGTTCCTATAGGAGCGTGGACTTAAAGCCTGAATCCTAAGAAAGTCCACCCCTAGTCTAGGCAACAACTCATGAGAGCTATATCCCCAAACGGCGTGCAGACCTTGCAGGCAGCTGAGCAGGTGGGAGAGTTGCCAGACAGTCCATTTTTGTTGCTTAAGGAAACTTGGGTGGGCCTGGTGAATCTTTTTAAATTCCAGGCACTTCCGGGGCCTGGTATGATTCACTTATTTCCTGAGTCCTTGGCACTTTTCTTTCATCCAGGAGTCAATGTTTCAATTCAGAGGAAACAGAGACAGAACACGAGTAAAACCTTGACTGGGAGGAAGGGAGGCTTCGTAGATTAAAGATACAGACAGGACAACTGTTTCCAAAGGAGCTACATTGTGTGTTTTATAGTACACAGGGAGACTTGGTGACTTACCAAGACCATAGAATAGTAACCAGGAAAGCTGGGAGCTGACCTGAGGTTTGTTTCAATTCTAAAACTTCTCGTTCCACAACTCTCTTCCATTACTTACCATCTGCTCTGAGTGCAGATACAATGGAGTCAAACCCGTGTGGGCTAGGAGTAGTAATTTCCTTCATCCCTTGTGCTTTCCCACCAGGAATTCAGACCAATATTTCTGCAGCACTTCATAGTGTACGTTTTCCTCTCCCTTCCTTGTTCCATCTTCTGTGGCTTTCTTATCACCTTGGCATTGGGTAAGCCAGACATAGGTACAAAGTAACAACAGAGAACTTGCTGGGTCTCTGTAGCTGTGTCTCCTGATGGTCAGAATGCCCTTTTGTGGTCCAACATCCTTGAAGCTGTGGTTTGGTTGTCCCCACAACATCAGAATCTACAGCATCAGGGCATTTCCCCAAACATCTGCACCCTCAAAAGGCCTCATGCCACCCTCATAGCACTTGCATGGAAGTTTTGATGCTGCCCTGCCCTACTCCTTTGGGCGAGGGTTCTAGAAGATGAAATACAAGAAGCGAAGATCTGGCACGCCTTTAATCCCAGCACTCGGAAGGCAGAGCCAGGCGGATCTTTGTGAGTTCGAGGCCAGCCTGGGCTACCGAGTGGGATCCAGGAAAGGCGCAAAGCTACACAGAGAAGCCCTGTCTCGAAAAAAACCAAGCCTTTGATCCAAGCACTTGAGAAACAGAGGCAGGCGGATCTCTGAGTTTGGGACCAGCCTGGTCTACAGAGCAAGTTCCAGGACAGTCAAGACTATTACAGAGAGAAACCCTATCTTGAGAACACTGCACACACATACATCCCCACCCCCCGCAAAAAACTCCTTACATCATGAATATGCCATCTGTTGAACATTCATAAAAACTCTAAAATCCACAATGCAGAACCCACTGGGCTGTTCTTCACTCTGGAAGATGGACTCCAGTCTCTAGTTTGTGTTCATTTTGTTTAGCTTTCCTAAATAAGCTTCTATTCAAGCTGTCTCAGTCTCTCATGTGAACACATTTCTTTGGAGAAGACACAACTCTTAATACATTAAGGCATTGCATTCTCAGATGCTCTCTCTATAAAGTGCGATTGAGATTCAGTTCCTCTCTCTGCTTGTTGGTATCTCCAAGCGACAGGTACCAGAAGCAACGGTGCGGGTCACAGCCTTGCTCCTCTGACTGCTCTCACTCACTTGATCCTTCCTCTTTATAAAGGAAAAGAAAAAGACAAGGAAAAGGCTGCAGAGATGGCTCAGCATCCCACTCCTACAAAGGATCCAAGTTCAGTTCCCAGCCCCAAGGTCCAGCCAATTACAACCACCTTTGACTCCAGCTCAGGCAAGATGTGATGATGTCCCTTGCCTTATACATGCACACAGAATTTTAAATCAATAAAAAAAAAAACTTTTTAAATAAAACTCTTATATATCTAGATCTGATTAGTTTTTGTCCACTTGACACAAGCCAGAGTCACCTGGGAAGAGGAAACCTCAACTGAGGAATTTCTTCCATCAGATTGGCCTGTAGGTATACCTATAGATCATTTTCTTGATTAATGATTGATGTATGAGGGCCCAGCCCACTGTGGGTGATGCCATCCCTAGGCCTGTGGTCCTGTGCACAACAGGAAAGCAGGCTGAGAAAGCCATAGGGAATAAGCCAGTAAAGAGCATTCCTCATGGCTTCTGTTTTCAGTTCCTGCCTCCAGGTTTTGGCCTTGCCTTTCCTCCATAATATACTATTATCTAGAAACTGTAAGATGAATGAAATAAACCGTTTCTTCTCCCAAGGCACTTTTGGTCAGTGTTACATCATAGCAACAGTAAACAAACTTGGATATACCTCCAAATCCAGTTACCATAGTCACTTTTTCCATCTCAAGCCATGGTTTGTATATCCACTTACCTAGGAATAAATGGCCCTACATCTGTTTCCTCCACTAGAAAACTGTTTGCTAATACTTCTGTAAATCTGTCAGCGATCCTAGCTGAGGGGCAACATATCTCACCTACTTGTAAGAGACAGTGAAAAGTTCCCTGTGTGTAGACAAGGTTCAGGAGTAGAACTAGATAAGCAGTAAACCAGGATGGAAATGAAAACTCTAAATGAGTTGCCTTTCAACATCCCAACAGGGTTGGCGGCAAATGGATCCCAAAGGTGGAAATAGTCGTAGGGTCCATAGTGTGATGAAGAAGGAAAGGTTTGCACAGCTCACCAGAGGGATCAGAGAGTGAGTCTATTGACTGTAGGCTTGGACTGAGTACATGGCAAGAAAATGTGTAAGAAGGAGTACATGGGCGCAGAGGAGGTGGGGTGAAGCAACCTGCTTCCACTTCTCTCCTCCAAGCACATCTTCAAAGGGCTGTGGCTTCTATGCTTCACTGAGAAGCATCCATATTTTCTCTCAGTCTGGAAATGCAAAGTCATAGTGACAATTCTCTATGTACACAATGTCCGGTTCACAATGCTCAATGTTCTGGGGCACTTGAAATTCCGATTTTCTCACAGGTGCTATTATCTTCTATTGGAACCATATACATTGAGCATCCTTATGGATTGGCAATCTTTCCATGGTTGGTTTGTATGCTTTCCAGGCGATTTTTACATGCCCAGCTCTCCTGGGTGTGCTTCCATCCTTAGCTCAATGAAAGCCCATGACTCACAATCCACCACTCTGAGTCATGCACTGGAGTTATGTGAATTAGTCTTAATTTGGTGCTTTCCAGTTATCAGTGTGAGCCCGGCCTGCTGAGAGCTTTGTTTTGTTTTCCTTCCTAACGCTTGGAACTCCCTTAATTGGTAGTTGATAACTTCCACCATGACCCTGTCTGTGGAGGGAGTGGAAGTTGGCACAAATGGCAAGGATAGAGAACACAACAATTGGAGGTACTATAGAACCTGAGCCGGGAAAGTCATTAACTCTAAGAAAACTAAGATTTTTCGTAGTTAAAATCCACTCTTATTTGTTTCATTGTGAAGCAATTAGCTTCAACTCCTACTTGTAGATCACAAATGAAGACAACAACTCAGAGAACTTGAGGTATAAAGAAGGGGTATAGCACAGAATTTACTTTCTTTCTTGGAGGTAACAGGACCAACTTCCTCCACTCGTAGACACATGTGCCTCTAAGATTAAATTATTCTATCAGAAAGGGCAAAGCAGATTAAACAAAAGAAGAATATGTGAGTGACTATACCAGATTTTGACCAAATAGACGAAATTTAAACTGAGACCATAGCATCGTTTATGTCTTGATGCAGTATGGTGTTCAAAAGGCATTGGGAAAGAAATCACCCATCAACCTAGAAATATGCCCAGAACCAAATTTTCTGGTTTAATAATACATACACAATGGCCCAGATGATTTCCTCATGTTCTAAGTGGTCATGAGAACCATTTACCCACTAACATGTTTAAAAGGAAGACCTTGAATGAATGCTTAAAATCTCCTGTTTATTTGTCTGCTTCTATTCTCCCTTCACCAGTTATCCCCGTCTCTTTCTCCCCTCTGTAAGTCTATGTTTTGTCTAGAAAGGGACATTTAATTTTCACTAAATCTGTCAGAAAGAGTTTTAGACTTCTAAGCAAGGAATGCTTTTTTAGCCTCTTGCAGAATATCAGTTTATTTTAGCATAAATATTTCATTATTCATTCTTTGTGGTAAGAGTTTATTTAGACAGTTTTGTTTAATGTTGTTAATATATTGTATCTGTTCTCAAAAAAAATCTGTTTCATTGATATCAAAATACTGGCTGAGCATGATGGCATGTGTCAATAATCCCAACACCCAAGAAGGAAAAGAAGGAGGACCGCAGCAAGTTAGAGACCAGATTGGTCTATGTAGGAAATTATAGATAAATCAAGGCTATATAATGGGACTCTGTATCAAAAACACAAATGAATAGGGAGGGAGAAGAAGTTAATAAAGTGAGAAAGACTGTAAGTAGACTTTTCTGTCCCACTAGCCAATTACCAAATAACCACACAAAGACTTATTATTAATTATAAATGCTTGGCCAATACCTCAGGCTTGTTATTAACTAGTTCTTATAACTTAAAGTAACCCATATTTCTTATCTATGCTCTGCCATATTTCTTATCTACCACTTGGCAGTATCTTTTTTTCAATGTGACAATTTCATCTTGTTTCTCTCCTCATCTCCTGGGGACTCCTGAGACTCCACCCTTCTACTTCATGCTCTCTTTTTGTCTGCACATCCCGCCTAACCTCTACCTGTGCAGCTATTGGCCAGTCAGTCATTAACCAATGAGAGGAATACATATTTACAATGTACAAAGATTGTTCCACCACAAAAGGCAAATATTATTTAGCATCCAGAATAGAGCCAGTCTCTGGTTCCATGATTTTTATGCATTATAGATGTGGCTAGAGTCAAAAGTAGATCACCCTTAAATAGATGCGCATCACATCCTATTTCATCTTAGTGAAAGTAGATCTCTCTCTTTGCTTTGTTCTTTGTTTCCTTTGCTTTTTCTTTTAAAAATACTAATGAAATCTCACAGCTTGCCCAAGACTGTACAAGATGTCATAAGTAAAGCTATAAACAAGAAACACGGATATATCCTATGCTCTCATGTACCTAACATCTGAAGAGATAGATAATTACTGATGAAATCTTTATACAACTCCATTTGTCACTGTCAGGAAGGAAAAATATAAAGAGCTATATATTAATCTGCAAGTCATTTTTCTCTAAGGAAATAGTGATGTTGTGGTCTGGAACCTGAAGGGTAAGAAAAGTAATGCCAGAAGTCAGGTCAAGGGAACATTTCATTCCAAATGGTGGATTAACAAAGATGGGAATAGTGAATTATGAACGAGCATAGAGAACTCAGCCCTTCCCCTAAGAACAAACCTGAAAGTTCTAACAAGTGAGTATGAAATATAATGGATCCTGGAACTTGAATCAAAAACCATGGAAGCCCCTGACAATTCGGAAAGTCCACAGAACGTGAAAGAAATCTTTCCAATCTGAACTTGTTGGTTTTCACATCTTATGGGTCACTCCAGAGCTAACTCTGCTATGCCAGATGAGAGCATCTGACTGTAGTGTAGTAGTGTACACCTAAATCCTGACACTCAAGGGGCAGAGACAGAAGTATTGTCTGAGAGTTCCAGGCCAGCCAGAGGATCCACAATAGGACCCTGACTTGGTTACGGTTCTGTAGCTGTGAAAAGACACCATGACCAAGACAAGTCCTACAAAAAAAAAAAGCATTTGTTTGGGGCTTGCTTACAGTTTTAGAGGGTTACCTCATAATCATCATGAAAGGAAGCAGACTGGCATGGCCCTGGAAGAGCAGATGAGAACTCTACATCCTGATCAGGTGCTGTGGATATCGCTCTGTGTAAGTAAAACACTGATTGGTCAGTAGCCAGGCAGGAAGTATAGGCGGGACTAAAAGACAGGAGAATTGGGAGAAGAGGAAGGCAGAGGGGGGAGAGCTGCCAGCCGCCGCCATGACAAGCGAGATGTAAGGTACAGGTAAAGCCACGGGCCACGAGGCAAGTTATAGATTAATTGAAATGGGTTAATTTAAGATAGAAGAAGTAGATAACAAGAAGCCTGCCACAGCCGTACAGTTTACAAGTAATATAAGCATCTGAGTGATTATTTTATACATGGGCTGTGGGACCGAGGGGGCTTGGTGGCACCTGGAGAGAAGATCTCCTACTACAATCCGGCAGCAGAGAGAGACAATGGGCCTGGCCTGGGCATTTGAAATCTCCTTTAACAAGAGCACATGTACACCACTGAGACCTCACCTCCTAATCCTTTCCAGACTGTTCATCAACTGGGGACTCTCATGAAAATATATATGAGCCTATGGAGGTCATTCTCATTCCAACTACCACAGATCCCGTCTCAAAAACAAAAAACAAACAATAAAATCATTCACACTGACATTTCTCTACAGTCATTTTTTTTTTCATGTCTACTTGCTAATAGGGTTTAGAAAGACCCTCAAACATTTCTTTATGCCACGACATTGGGCAAAAAGAAAACAAGTAGCTCTCTATAAAGAAAAAAACAACAGGTTTGAGAGCATGACCCAGTGGATAAGAGCACTTGCTATGCAAGCATGGGGGACACTTGAAACTCCAGCATGGTCTGGATAAGGTGGAGTGAACCTAAGGTAGAGACAGGATGGGTGAAGCTAGCATCCAGCCATCAACCCGGGGGTGTGGGGAGGGGGGGGGGACAAAACAGTAAAGTACAGGTTCGGTAATGGACTCTGTCACACATGTGCGTAGCCTCGTGTACTCACACACATGTACAGGCACATATCTAACACATACACACGCATAAAATCACACTTTTAAAAAATAACCCAAATAGGAAATACTTCTACACAGTCACACATGGCTGTAATCCCAGCAGTCAGGAAGCTGAGACAGGAGAATATCTAGTTAGAGGTTAGCCTGTATGACACAGTAACACCCCGTCACAAAAGATGAAAACACCGAGTAAGTTAACTTCTACAAGAACTCTGGAGAGGAACCGTGAAACGTTCACTTAGTGTCCCACCCAAGGCAGTGTTTTGTTTTGTTTTTCTTTTACTCAACATAGGATTATCATTTGTTTTTTTTATATAAAATATATGTAAATATGGCATATAGAGTTTTTATATGTTATATGGTCTCATGACAATTCTTACAGCTCACCTCTTTTCTAAAAAAAATAATTTTATACCTTTCCACTTTCTGAATTTTTAAAAAAATTCATAATTGGGGGTGAGGGGTTGGCAAGACAGCTCAGCAGTTAAGACTGCACACTGCTCTTGCCGAGGACCAGAGTTCAGTTCCTACAACCCATGTCAGGCAGCTGATAACTGCCTGCAACTCCAACCCAGTGGATCCAATGCCCTCTTCTAGCCTCTGCAGGCACATGCACACGCATACACACACACACACACACACACACACACACACACACACACACACACACAAACAAAAATAAGGATTTTTAAAACTAGAAATAAATGTTCATCGTTAAGAAAGCACATGAAGAGAAAGCAGGTTTTATATAGAGCAGTGGCAAAAATCCTTTCTCATCTATTCTCTTCATCTTTTTACCTATTTGTGTGCATTCATGCAAGTACCTATCTCCAGACCTGCAAATTCAAGGACTGGAAAGATAGAAAAGTAAGTCTCCGAAGCCCACAGAAAATGATAGAGAAACACATTAATGTTGGTTCTGTACTAGTGTATATAAACTCTTATAGCCTGAAAACAGAATCAACACATACACATGTAAAATTGTAAAATTAATTTTTTTCTTTTCTTTATCAGACTGGGTCCTGTAGCCCCAGGCTGAAACTATAGCATAGACTGGAACAGAATTCCTGGTTCTCTCATCTCCACATAATAAGTCATGGTATTATAAGAAGTGCCGCCACCCTGGCTGTCAGGTGGCTATTTGACTAAACGTATTTCTGGGCCATTTCTGATCAGTCTATGCAACTGACTTACAGTATTGATGAGTGAAGATCTTCATCATTCCAGGGGAGGAAGAATCTGGGTGTGTCACCAAAGGTACTTGGACCTCTACTCAGTTGAGCCTTATTCTAGAGACAAAACTATCTTTGCTTGAAAGTTTGGGTTTTGTGTTTTTTTGTGTGTTTTTTTTCTGAGTAAATGGCATTAATATCTTAAATGTCTGTCTGGGACAAACAGTGGCAGACTCGTAAACAGCATTTGATTATTCTTTTCCTTAGAGTTTATTAATCTCATATTGTATCCTCCAGGCAGTTCCTGGCCTTTCCAAATATTGTAGTTTAAAAGCTGGAATGAATTAATTTGTAATATCAAGTAATTATTAGTCCAAGTATTTTCTATATAAAAAAAAGGACATAGCTAACAGGCTTCATAAACACAAAGAAACACATATTATGGTGAATCATTTAATTTTAATAATTACTGCAATTCAGAAAAAGTCTCTTTCTTACCATTGTTTTCATTAAAACAGCCTGGCTGCTCCTTTCTGGGCATCTGTGGTTCAGTTTAGCTATACTAATAATAACCTGCTGGTTTGTAGCTTTTTAAAAAAGATACCATTTTTCCAGGATTTTTTACTATTGTACTCATGAAGCTTTATATAATCACTGGAAAAATCTAGAGATATAAAAGTTATTTCATTCTGATCATAAGTCTCTCTTCTTTTCCAAAAGTGCCGGAGGCAACAAAGACTGCACACATGGAGCAGACACTGAGCTTCATCTTGGCCTTTACTAACTGCAAGTATTGACTAACATATTAAATCACAACTCCTTCCAAAAGTTCTACAGTTTTACAGACAATGTTTTAATTGCCCCCTTCCTTCAATTACTTTATACCAGCAGATATGAGAACAGATAGAAAAAAAAAAAAAGGTAAACATAAAGTCTAAATAGCAGACCAGTGGAGAATGTCGTCTGTGGCTTAGTATGCATAATACCCCATAACAAGTGGAAGATAGTACCACTGTTCACAAAACAATTCAATACACAGTAGTTAAGATAACCAAGGTTCATGATGTACTTATTAAAAGCAAAATTATTACTCCTCTTTTCTTGCCCTTAATTAAAAATGATATCATGGGGGTTTTATTGCTGATAAATCTGGATCGTTATGGAAAGTATGAATTTCTTGTCACCCTTTACCCCCTACAGTGTGTCACACAAAGCATTTAGTTTGGACTAACACATTACTTATTGAGTCAATAAAATAGGAAATTCAAATTCTCCTGAGTCGCATCTTCAAGCTAGGACAACAAAAGGAACATAAGTCAGTTTTAGTTTATTTTTCAATGTTGTTCCCCAAGATAGTAGAAGAATGTGTGGTTTCTCTAATGTTTTGTGCATGTACTATCCCAGCTGATTTAAACCCATTCCCATCCTGCCTTTGTGGTACTAAAGTCTCTGTTTGGGGATTTTGGTGGGTTTGGGGTGGGGGGAGAGGTGAGGGAGCACTAACAGTTTAACTCTGGTTCTTTCATGTCAAGCAAGCCTGTGGGACATTGTGTAACTAAAATAATAGCCTATTATGTATCTCACATGCTCTTGGACTTTTTGTGTTAAAAAACATTTTCTTGCATTTTTTTTTTCATCTCTATGGTGGTTTGAATAAGAATGACCCCCATAGGCTCATATATTTGAATGCTTAGTCACCAGGGAGTGGCACTACCTGGGAGGGATTAGTAGGTGTGGCCTTGTTGGAGTGGGTGTGGCCTTGTTGGAAGAAGTGGGTTATTGCGGGTGGGCCAGGCCCAGTGGCTCTCCTGTTGCCTGCATATCTGGAGGTAGAACTCTCTGCTACTTCTCTAGTACCATGTCTGCCTGCATGCCACCATGCTCTCTGCCATGATGATGATAATGGGTTAATCCTCTGAAATTGTAAGCAAGCCACAAATGCTTTCCTTTATAAGAGTTGCCGTGGTCATGTTGTCTCATGAACTAACAACAGATTTCCCCCTCCAGTCTTCTGTTTCTTAGAGGAGAGTTAATAAGAGTTTATTTGTGTATATGAATGTACCACAAGCAAGTAGCACCCAAGGCAGTCAGAAAGGGACATCAGATCCCTGGACCTGGAGTTATAGATGGTTGTGAGCTGCCATGTAGGTGCTGGAAATGCAACCCCTGTCCTTTGCAAGAGAAGCAATTGCTCTTAACCACTGGGCCATCTTTCCACCCCTCACATCAGATTTTTAATAAAAAAAAAAAAATCCTAGACCTTTGCTTCATGACCTACTCTTCACTTACACACTTACTATACTATTAACCCTTATTTCATGTTCTATAAGTATTTTCTGTAAGAATCCCACTTTCCATCCCAAAACTCCCTTCCTAAAAATCAAACATATGTGTACTCTAGAGCAATTAATTCAAAAGTTCTCTGTAGTTTGTCTATTTAGTTTTCCAGCTTCTTAAGTACAGTTTTCCTGAGAAATTACATTGAACATCTGTAAGTAATAGAAGGAATCACATGTTACTGTCACAGTAGATGCTGCACAAATTCAATGATGTACTGAGCACTGCCTTGTTCCCTAACTCCACAACCTGACAAGGAAGGCATTGTTATTATCCCATTTGACAGCTAAGGACATATAAGGGGAAGGTTAAATAATTTGCTCAAATGCATGTGTTGAGGTGAAAGGACCAGATGATGTGTTCCTAAGAACTTAAGCATTAAGTTATAACACCTCTCAACCCTCATAGACACTTAATTATATAAGCTCAACATAGCTTCACTATGCTAGTTCAAAATCTTGAGACAAATACAACGATAAGCCTCAGTATACCTTTCATAAGAGTCCCCTTCCCAATGAGCATGCCACCCTGAAGCAGTTTTATTAGCACAACTCCTTTATAACATCATTGTTGTTCAGAAAAAAAAGTATGAAAAATTGGAAATGTGTGAGGATGGCATGAATTTTGGTGTCTGTGGTGATTTGAACGAGAATGGCCCCCATCGGCTCAGGTTTGAATGCTTGGTCCCAGTGAGTGTAACTATTTGGGAAGGATTAAGAGGCGTGTCCTTGTTGAAGGAGATATGTTACTGGGGGGTTAGGCTTTGAGGTTTCAAAAGCCCATGCCAGGCTCAGTATCTCCTCCACCTGCTGCCTGTGGGTCAGGATGTAAGTAAGCTCTCAACCTCATGCCTGCCTGCCTGTCGCCACATTCCTCACCTTAGTGATCATGGACTAACATTCTGAAACAAAGCAAGCCCAGAATTAAATGCTTTCTTTTCTAAGAGTTGTTTTGGTCCTGGGGGTCTCTTCATAGCAACGGACCAGGAACTAAGACCGTGTCACACTGGAACAGTGTCGGGCTCATTCCAAAGCCACTGCCATTTCTAATTCAATGAAGCGTTTTCATTTGCTAAACTTAATGCCATTTACAGTCCAAACTCCAGGAGCTCTCACGCTGCCCTGCAGGATTTAACTAGTGAAATGCAAAAACAACTTCTGCTTGAAATTATAACACCCAAAGACACTGTTTTCTTGCCTTTGGCAGGGTAAGCACATCTGTGTCTAACCTCCATCTCTAATCCTCATTGTTGAATGCACGTCCATACTCTGCTCCCCAAATGCACACCAAGCCGTGTCATCGTCCTCTTCTCTAGCGAATGAACTAAATGAATCTTTGACACAGGCTTAGTCTCTATTTGCACAATATTCATGTTTTTATCTTCTTGGGAATTATTGTAAATCACCATGTCTGTTCTTACTTGGCTTCCACATAGGAATCATAAAGCAAGAAGCAGAGAACTCTTGAGCACAGGGATGTAAATTGGCAAATCATGACTGATTAACTGAGAATGCCTATTAAGCCGTAAGGGACAGACACTCACAGGTCATCAAGTCCTAGAAAAACTAAAAATGAAGTGTGTCGTATTTCACTACCTTTGGGGAAAATCCTAAATAATACCAGACTCCACTCACAGGAATGTGGGAGTTGTCGGGGGGGGGGGGGGGGAGACTCAAAGACAAATAATTACAACCACACCAACCCATCATCTCATTTTCTTTTTCCCTATTTGAAGTGAAACACTCATAGGGCCTAGACACATAAAGACAAAGAAATGACTGCCCAACATTCCACTGAGGTGGAGGAGGGCCTCAGGAGGCCCCCACCTTATCCAGAAACTATTGGCAGTTAGCTGTTACTGAGGCAGTGGAGAGTGATTTTCTTCAGTGGTATAGCCATTGGCAACTTGCTTGTGCTCAGGTAAGAAAACAAGAAACACATGCATGCATGTGCGCATGTGTGTGTACACACACACACACACACATACACACACACATACACACACACATACACACACACATACACACACACACACACACACACATACACACACACACACGGAAAAATCCTTCATATGCTTATGCAAGCAGACTTAACTCAGTGGCTAATGATACATTTTAAAGGATATGGAATGAAGGGAAAGATTCTAGGAAGAAGAAGTTAGCAGGAGTGTTGGGGTGATGAAGAGGGAAACGGGAGGGGGGGGTGTGTGAACATAATCAAAATGTGCCATACACATGTTGTCAAAGAATCAATGAAAATGTTTTTAGAAGTCACCGCTATTTGTGAAACAGACACTGGCAATTTCAACAGTCACCAAGTGAAGAGTAAAACACAGCTCAGGTGCAGAATCGGGGAACATCTGCATTCCGCTTTTAGCTGTCCTTCTCCCCACTAACTACAGATGTTCTGTGGGAATCTGTGGTTCCATTCCATCCATACCCTGACCTTAGCATGAGTCCGAGCTCCTTGGGGACTAATAATTAGTATCAAATCTCCAGTGACTGTAGTCCAACCCCCATTCATGCCTCTCCTCATACGCGATACTCCGTGACATCCTTACTTCATCCCTAGACCCAGGCTTGGACTGTTCTGAACTGATCAGTCCACCCAGTCTCCCCAGCATAGAGACTGGTTCAGTGAGGAACCTTTGCTGCAGAGCCTACGTGGCACTCAGCTTTCCAAGCAGGAAGATTTTGCGGGATGTAGCAACCACTGGTCAAGCCGTTGTGAAACCTTCCGCACTGTTAAGAACAGTTAATATTATTGTACCCTAGTTTCCCATCGTGGAGATAATCATACTGTCACCATCAGAGAGTTTATAGAAGTGAAAACTGAGGCAGCCTGTGCCGAACAGTCAGAAGAGCGGCTGGTACAGCATTTACTGAACACTACCTGTAACCTTGCATTTGACCTCCACATTGCTAGTTGCGGAGTGAATACAGCTTCACTTAAGCAGGTTTGTACAGGAATTTCTATCTTGCCTAATTAAAAACTGTACTAACAGGTGCAGATCACATAGAGAGGGTAGGACCTTCATCTCCTTTCTCTCGTCTCTAAAGTGGTACTGGAAAGTCTCGCGATAGCTGGAGGAGGGCACACATAGCTTAGGTAGGAGACAAATGCAGTCACGTATAATAAACCTATCCTTGGCTTCTGCATGTTCTGCATGGCACATGCCCTTTCCTAGTAACTGTGCCAGGGATGTGTGTGGCTTTGTTGCTCTGGGAGTCACCTGGGAATCCTATTACAGTGTTTTACTGGGCCTCATCACTTAGGGTGTTTTTGTTTTGTTTTATCAAGTATGATGGTTAATTTCGTGTCTACCTGAATAGATCAAATGTTGTTTCTAGGTATCTGTGAGGTTATTCCTGTATAAGGTTGAATTTGAACCTCAGTAAAAAGAAAGGAAAAGAAGAATGGAAGAAGGTGGGATAAGGAAGGAAGGAAGGAAGGAAAGGAAGGAAGGAAGGAAGGAAGGAAGGAAGGAGAAGATGGCTCAGTTGACAGTGGCACTTCCACAAAGACCTCACAACCTAAGTTCAAAACTCAGAGCCCACAGTCCCATGAGAGAAATAAGTGTCCACTGTCCCACAGATGCACTGCTGCAGGTGGCCCTGCTTCCCGCTCCCCATCTTCCTTCTGCATGTACAGGGTTGCACACACACAAAGTAAATAAATAACTTCAAATAAAAAGTTTAAGAGGCTGGAGAGATGGCTCAGTAGTTAAAAGCTGCTCTTGCATAGACGTGTCTGGGCTTCTTCCTCCCAGGCTCCCACAAGCTCTCCCTAGAAGACGATGCCAAGGGTGTACAAAGGTCTGCCCTTGGCTACAAATAATTGTGCTATTCTAAGGGCGCCTGGGCCTCTACAAGGCCATGGAGCCAGTGGACTTATGAGTGGAATTTAAGATTCCAGCAAGGAAGCCTCCAGAGGAGCATAGTGGGTCGGAATGAAATCAGAATTCGATGCTGGCCTCCAGAAAGAGGAACGTGCTGGCAGAGAGCAGAAAGCCAGAATTCATGGTACCACCCTCAGGATCAGAGCCTCACAGAGCACTTCCTTGGCTCTGATCCAGCACATCAGTTTCCCCCTCTGCTCCTCCTGTGCTGTGCTCTTAGGGACAGTTGCTATGGTGAACAGAAGTCCGGTGTGTCTCCTCCTTCCTAGAAAGCCGGTGGTTCACAGACCAGCAGCTGTGGTCACCAGGGAGCTGTTAGTGAGTGTTGTACCTACTCGCTCCTCAGGGCCTTCTTAGTAACGAACTCCCAGGTGGTCCAAGTTCCCAGTGAGGTCCTAGAGACCCCACCTTGAGACCGTGCATGGCAAGGAGGAAAGAGACAGCGCAAGCTGGTGGAGAATATTCGGAAACATGAGCCAGAAGTTGTGCATCTCATGCAATTTTCCTGCTGGAGAGCCTTGAAAAAAAAAAAATCGCTTAATCATTCAAAGCTTTGCTTTCACAGAGTGGCTGGGAGATTTAAAACAAGCAAATAAACATGCAAAAGTGGGGGAAAAAAAAAAAGAAAAGAAAAGAAAAGAGCCGCTCTTGCAAAGACCGGGGTTCTGTGCTCAGCACCCACACAGCTGCTCTCAACGTTCTGGGACTCCAGTTCCAGGGAATCCAATACCCTCTTCATCCTCTAACGGCTCCAGGCAGGCACATGGTGCACAGACGCACAATGCAGGCAGAATACACATACACATGAAATACAAAATTTAAAACTTTTTTTCAAAGAAAGATTACTTTCCGAGTGAATTTTTGTCAATCATTGTATACATGTTGTTTGCAAAAGTAATGCAAATTATTGGGACACTTTGAGGGTGTGTTTGCAAGGGAAAAAATTTAAAAATTCACAAAAGTTAACATTCCTCATAGTTCTGGAAAATACAAGGAATGCATAAATACCTTCTAGTGACTGTCTCTCAAAATATTTAAGGTAGGAATTAGTTTGTTTTACTTACTCATAACTACCAGAATATAAAAGAACCACTAAAACCAAACCAACATCTTTCGTCATTTTCTTTGTTTGTTTTTGGTACATCTCCAAACAAATTCTTTTTAACTTAGTTTGGAAAAAAAAAAAAAAAAAACCTTGCTATGCTAAAACCTCATGGGCCATGTTTAGCCCCACAGAAAATGCTAATAGCTCTGTAAAATTGACCCAAAATTTATAGGTTCACTTAAAAATGGATGAAGGCTAAATTATTGGTACAAAACACCACCACTGTGATAACAGAAAACACGTCTGGTTGCCCTGTCCAATATACTCTCACTCAGGGAATGAGAGGCAAAGAGCAGAGTGAGGCTGGACCAGAGAGTTACAAAGAGAATCAGGAAACCAGAGTCCAGATTTTCCCATAATTCTCAGCACAGTGTACTGGTGTCTCCTGTTCTTTCGTGGCAGTAGAAACCTGTTAGAGTTTTCTTTTTCTTTCTGAAGCATGATAAAAGTCCCAGCCATGTAACAAAGGAATCTGGGGTTTGAGGGTGTCAGTTTGATTGTCTTCATTCTATGAGTATATCGCAGACAATAATAATAACTTAGATAATATCCTGAAATAATTGCCTAATTATAAATTATCTGAAGTAAAATTTATTATTTTATAAAAGCTTTCTTTTGGAGGGTGGACTGAAGAGATGATTTAACAGGTTCCCAGCATCCATTTGTGGGGCAGTTCACAACTGCCAATAGCCTCAGTTCCAGGAGCTCCAATTTTCTTCTGGCTACCACGGGTACATACACACAAAAACACACAACACATATGCATACACACACACACACACACACACACACACACACTTTTTTTTATATCTTTATTTTCACCTACAAAAAAGTAGAAAACATAGGTGAAATAAAATCAGCTCAGTTTTTAATAACCCCAATAGTCTACATCACATAATACAGATAAAGGTGAGGTTAAGGTGACTGTCAAGTTCAAACCATGAAGGATTTTCTTCATTCACATGGGCACTCTCTTAGTCACTGTTCTATGGCTGTGAAGAGACACCATGACCATGACAACTCTTATCAAAGGAAAGCATTTAATTGGGGCTGGCTTACAGTTTCAGAGGTTTAGTCTATTATCATCATGGTGTGGACCATAGAGACAGATATGGTGCTGGAGCAGTAGCCAAGAGCTACATCCTGATCTACAGGCAGAGGGGGGGGGAGGGAGGGAGGGAGGGAAGGAGGGAGGGAGGGAGGGAGGGAGGGAGGGAGGGAGGGAGGGAGGAAGATTACAGGACCTGGTCCAGGCTTTTGAAAGATCATAGCCCACCCCCAGCTACATAGTTCCTTCCACAAAGGCCACACCTCTTGGTCCTTCTAATTCTTTCAAAATAGTGCCACTCCCTTGTAGTTAGAGTTTTCCTACCTGGCCCACAGTCAGGACAAATCTCTCTCACCTGTCAGGCCCATAGACGCTCAGAACCAACCAAGTAAACATAAAGAAACTTATATTGTTTACAAACTGTATGGCCGTGGCAGGCTTCTTGTTAACTACTTCTTCTATCTTAAATGAACCCATTTTATTAATCTATACTTTGCCATGTGGCTCATGGCTTACCATTACCTTATATCTTCCTTGTCATGGCGGTGGCTGGCTGTGTCTCTCTTCCCCCAGCCTTCCACCTCCCAGAATTTTCTCTTGTCCCGCCTATACTTCCTGCCTGGCCACTGGCCAAACAGCATTTTATTTATACAGAGCAATATCCATAGCACTCCCTGGTAACTAAGCATTCAAATACTTGAACCTATAGGAGACATTCTCATGCAAACTACCACAGACACCATGCCCAAGCTTAGAAAAGGAAGTGTAAAGAATAATCATTACTTCTCTGTTGCTGTAACAAAACTTGATGATGAATTCAACTTACAAAATGGTTCATTTGAGCTATGGTTCCAGAATGAAGGCTAGTGGGAAACTTGGCAGGCACGATGACCTGAGCAGGAAGCAGGGAGCGCAAATGAGAAGCAGTGCGGGGAGAGGAGCTCAGTTCTGAAAACCTACCCTCAGTAACTTCCCCTAGCAAACCAAACTTCCCCCAAACAGCACTACCAACTAGGGACCGAGTATTCAAATATGGGAACCTGTTGGGGACTTTCTGAACTAGTCCACTTTAGGCAGTGACATCATTTGCACGGTTAAAAGGCCTGCCTGCTTTGGCTGTTGTTCAGGGGATGGTTTGTGTGACCAGGTAAACGTCCAGGGGAGTGCAGGAAAAGAACTGGACTGGTGTGTGTTGAGACGTACTTAGCCCAGGTTCTTGCAGACAGTAAGCCTTGATTAAAGTTAATCAAAATAAGCCCTTATTTATGTGTTCAAATTTTTCTTTGAGTCATGGCTCTCCATCATGCTAAATACAGATACAACAGGGCATTTGAAGCTTTCTACTTCATTCATTTCTCTCATTTTCTCATCACCCCCAGAAGCTTTCTAATCCAAGAATTTGCTAGCACGGGGTGGGGGGGGGGATAATGCAGAAGTAGCTGCTGCCATTTGGGGTAAAAATTCTCCAGCTTCCAAATGCTGTCTTCAGCTTTCCCTTAAACCTAAACTAATCATCACACCCCATACCTTCCCCATGACAGCTAGTAAGCACATGCAGTTGATGAAAGTGAAGCATGACATGACTTCAGGATTTTGGTGTCTCTGGATTCTCAAGCTCCCCTGTCTGTCCTCCCAAGCATGCCTTCTCTCTAGTGTCTTAAACAGAATTTTAGTCTCCTCAGTCCTTACACAGCATTTGTCTTCTGCTTTTCCCACTTGAAAAGAACTCCCACTGGGCATTGGTGGTGCATGCCCTTAATCCCAGCACTCAGGAGGCAGAGGCAGGTGGATCTCGGTGAGTTTGAGGCCAACCTGGTCTACAGAGCTAGTTCTAGGACATATACAGAGAAACCCTGTCTCAAAAAAAGAAAAGAAAGCCCAGCTCTCCACTCTTTGGAGCTTTCAGATGTGTAAGAGTTTATGTTATGCTTTTTATATTTTCTGCCTCTTTACATTTCCCTGTTTCTTCAGCTTCCTACAGTGGGACTTCAGCTCTCCATGGGAGCTCTTCTCCTAAAATCCATTGACAAAAAAATTTGTTATCAAAGGAAATGGGCACAAAGTCCTTTAACTCCAAACCCTCATGCAGGCCTTGAATCCAACCTGTTGAGCAGGCGTACATTTGTGGAATGCTTTTTCACCTTTGCTTCCAGGAAATTATTGTCTCAAGAAAATTGTTACCAGTCTCCAAGACTGACTTGGGCCCCCTGTCATGTATGCTGCTAGACAAGAGTTTAAAGTGGAAGCTTTAGCTGGGTTCCTGAAATGATTACAGACTAATGTGGAACACTAGAGAAAAGTAAGAGGATTAGTTCATAGCCTCTCACTCACATTGAAGGAGTTTATGTGTCTGTGTATATATGTACGTCTGTGGCTTTCACGTATCTGTGTGTGTGTGTGTGTGTGTGTGTGTGTGTGTGTGTGTGTGTGTGTTTCATGTCTGTTTATGGGTAGTGTTTATGCTCATGTGTGAGTGCATGTTAAAGAGTCCATGGTATGGCGTGGGGGATATGGTATTCATATCTGTGTATCCAGGTTAATTTTATATCAACTCAATACAAGCAAGAGTCATTTGACAAGAGGGATTCTCAATTGAAACTATGCCTCCTAAAATCTGCCTATAAGCAAGTTTCTAGTGCATTTTCTTGATTGGTGATTGATGTGGATGGGTCCAGCTCATGGAGAGGGCCACACCTGAGCAGCTGGTCCTGGATGGAGTAAGAAGCTAGGCTAAGCCCTTTGTGCCAGAAAACAGGTCCAAGAGGTACTCCCTGGAATTCTGCCATCACACTGCCAGCTCAGAACTCAAGTAGGTGACCTTCCCTCTTCCTCCTGTCCTCTAATTCCAGTGTCCTAGTGTTGTTCCCAGCTGTGTAGCAGACCACCACACCTACTGTGACCTCCTGCTTGCCTTCTGCGCCAATTCCCAGGGGTCTATGCAGAACCTCGTGGCATACACAGCATTCATCCCTTCTACAGACCCTTTCAGCCCTTTCCCCTTCCAACCTCTCCCCATTCCTTAGTGTCAACTTCCAATACCCAGAAACAAGTTCTGCCCAGGACCCCCCGAGTGGCCACATCTGGCCAGATCTAACAAGTATTCTATACCAGGCACCCATAGCTACTACACTCTCCTAAGAATGAGAGAGGGCAATAGAAACCAAGGAATGGAACACCCACCCAACAAAGATAAGAATGATATTAGTATCTAGAACTAAAATCATCCCAAACTGGATGCCTGAATGATAGCATAAACACACAATCAATAGAGCCAAGACACTATTTCTCCACTAGAGCTCAGCAGCCCTGCTACAATCGGCCCTGAGAAATGAGATACAGCTGAAGCACAATGCAAGGACTTCAGAATCATGATTATAAACATGTTCAAGATCCTTAATACTGGAATGAATGAAGAAAACCATTCAAGACATGAAAGTAGAAATAGACTTAAAAAAGAAAACCCAAACCAATGGAAAACAAGAAATGAAATTTGTAGGAAGTGGATCAAGAGGCTCAGAGACAAGCTTCATCAACACAACACAATAGATGGGAGAGACATCTCAGGAATTAAGACAAGATAGAATAAATGAAAACCTCTGTCAAAGAAAAATGTTAAATCTAAAAAGCATCAAGGCAAAAATCACCTAGAAAATCTGGGACACTGTGAAAAGATAAAATCCATGATAACAGGAATAGAGAAAGGAGAAGAAACCAAGTTAAAAGGCACAGAAAATATTTTTAACAAAACCACAAAAGAACATTTCCACATTGTAAAGAAGAATGTGCTTACCAAGGTACAAGAAACATACAGAAATAAACTACATGAAAAGAGAAATTCCCCACAATACATAATAGTAAAAACACTACATGTACAGAACCAAGAAAGAATATTAAAAGCTACAAGGAAAAAAAAAAAGTAACATATACAGGCTGACCTATGAGAACAACACCTGACTTTTTAATGGAAACTCTAAAGCCAGAAGGATGTTCTACAAACTCTAAGAAATCACAACCAAAGATGTAGAGAGACGATGCAAATTAATAAAATTAGAGACAAAAAGTGAGACATAAGAATAGACCAAGAGACACTGGGCGGTGGTGGCACACACCTTTAATCCCAGCACTCAGGAGGCAGAGCTAGGCAGATCTCTGTGAGTTCGAGGCCATCCTGGTCTACAAAGTGAGTTCCAGGAAAGGCACAAAGCTACACAGAGAAACCTTGTCTTGAAAAAACAAAAAACAAAAACAAAATAGACCAAGAAAATCCAATCATATGGACATAATATAAAAACCTGTATTTCAACAAATTGGAAAATCAAAAGGAAATGGATAATTTCTTCCTATATTCTGCCTACTAAAGTTAAATCAAGACCAGATAAGCAACTTAAACAAACCTATAACCCTGAGTTAAATATAAGCAGTAATTAAAAGTCTACCAACCAAAACAAGCCCAGGGCAGAATGGTTTTAGCACAGAATTCTACCAGACTTTCAAAGAAGAAATAAACCAATATTCTTCATATTATTCAACGAAATAAAAACAGAAGGATCATTGGACAATTTGTTTAGGAGGTCTTAGTTAGATATAAATAAAGACCCAACAAAGAAAGAGAACTACAGACCAATTTCCCTTATGAACATATGTATAAAAAAATCTCAATAAAATACTTGCAAACTAAATCTAAGAAAATATATATAAACTATCCACCATGAACAAGTAGGCTTTTACCAGAGATCCAGGGATGGTTTGATATACATAAATATATAAATATAATCTACCACATAAACAGACTGATAGACAAAAACAACATGACCATTTATCACATTAGAGGCAGAAAAGGCCTTGACAAATTCCAATTCATGTTCATGAAAAGAGTCTTGGAAAGACTAGAGATACAAAGGACACATCTCAACATAATAAAGTTAGTTTACAGCAAGCCACAGCCAATATCAACATTAATAGAGACTAATTCAAAGCATTTCCACTAAAATCAGGAACAAGACAAGGTTGTCCACTCTCTCCATATCTATTAAATATAATACTTAGCTAGAGCAGTAAGACAACTGAAGAAGATCAAGAGGATACAAATAAAAAGGAAAGAAGTCCAAGAATGTTTGTCTGTAGATGATATTGCTGTATAAATAAGTGACCCTAAAAATTCTACCAGGAAACTTCTATAGCTGATAAACACTTTCAGCAAAATAGTAGAATTTAAAACTGAGTCACAAAAATCAGTAGCCTTCCTATATAGAACTGACAAATGGACTGAGAAAGAAATCATGGAAACAATACTTTCTGCAATAGCCTTAAATAAACAAAATATTTGGGAGTAACTATAACAAAGGAAGTGAAAGAGTTGTATGATAAAAATTTTAAGATGAGCCCCCAGTTGCAGGCCAACAGGCAAGATCCCTCTAGGCAGACCTGACTACCAACACCTCCCATCTGACCCTGTAACCCACAAGCCCCACCCAAGCCCACCATCCACCCACCAACCCCACAACTACCACCATCCCTGGAGATCACAGCTGCTTCCTGAGACACAGACTCCACCAGCTCCAATTGGACCAAGAGGTCGGTAATTGTTCTCCTGGCTGATCACCCCAGCCTCTAGGCTTTAAGTCCAGAGACACAAGCCCAAATCCCCACCCACTGCAGCCCCAGTTACAGGCCAACAGGCAAGACTCCTGTAGGCAGACCTGACTACCACACCCACTCCCATCGGACCCTGTAATCTACAAGCCCCATCCACCCTCCTAACCTATCCATCTGCTGAGACCCCAACTTCTCTCTGAGACACAGATTCTGACTGAACCAAGAGAACCTTCTTCCAGTAACTGATGGAAGCAGATGCAGAGATCCACAACCAAGCACCAGGATGAGCCTCAGTCAAAGAGAAGGAAGAGAGACTGTATGGGCAAGGGGAGTCAAGATTATGGTAAGGAAATCTACAGAGACAGCTGAACCAAGCTCATAGGAACTCACAAACTTTAGACAGACAACAGTGGAACCTACATGGAACTGGACTAGACCCTCTGCATAAAAGAAACAGTTGTGTAGCTGGGTCTGTTTGAGGGGCCCCTGGCGGTGTGATCAGGATCTATCCCTGGTGTATGAGCTGGCTTTTTGGAGCCCATTGCCTATGGTTGGACACCTTACTCATCCTTGATGCAGAGGGGAGGGGATTGGTCCTATTCAATTGAATGTACCAGATGTTGCTGTTCCCCCCCATGGGAGGACTTGCCCTTTTGGAGCAGGGGATGGGGAGTGGGTGGGCAGGGAAGGGGGAAAGCAGGAGGAGGGATAAGAAGGGGATCTGTGGTTGGAATGTAAAATGAATAAAAAAAATGTTTTAAAATAAGAAAACTTTAAGACATTGAAGAAGATATCAGAAGATGGAAAGATCTCTTACGCTCATTGATCAGAGTTAGGATTATTATAGTGAAAATGGCCATCATACCAAAACAATCTACAAATTAAATATAATCCCCATAAAAGTCCCAACACAATTCTTCACAGAACATGAAAGAACAATTTTCAGCTTCATATGGAAACACAAAAAAGCCAAGATAGCTAAAAAAAACAAACACACACACACACACACACACACACACACACACACAAACACACACACACACAAAAAAACCCTGAATAATAAAAGAACTGCTGGAGCTATCACCATCCTTGATCTCAAGTTGCACTATGGAATTATGGTATAAAAATAGCATGACATTGCCATAAAAACAGACACACTGGTCACTGAAACTGAACTAAAGACCCAAACAGAAGATGATACACCTATAGAAATCTGATCCTTGATGAAGAAACCAGAAAGGCATACTGTAAAAGAGCATCTTCAGCAAATGGTGACATTCTAACTGGGTGGTTGCATTTAGAAGAATTCAAATAGATCTATATTTATCACTTTCACAAAACTCAATTCCAAAAGGATCAAGGATCAACGTAAATCTGATATCCTAATCTGACAGAGAAGAAAGTGGGAAATAATCTTGAACTCACTGGCACAAGAAAAGACTTTCTGAACAGAACACTGATAGCACAGGAATTAAGAACAACAATTAATAAATGAGACCTCATGAAACTGAAAAGCTTCTATATGCAAAGGATACCATCACTCAGATTTTAAAAAAAAAAAAAAAATGGGAAAAGACCTTTGTGCTGGCTAGTCTTTTGTCAACTTGATACACAAACTAGAGCTATCTGAAAGGAGGGAATCTTATTTGAGAAAATGCCTTCATAAGATCTGGCTGTAGGCCGGGCGGTAGTGGCACACGCCTGTAATCCCAGCACTCGGGAGGCAGAGCCAGGCGGATCTCTGTGAGTTCGAGGCCCACCTGGGCTACAGAGTGAGTTCCAGGAAAGGCGCAAAGCTACACAGGGAAACCCTGTCTCAAAAAAACAAAAACAAAAGCAAAAACAAAAGATCTGGCTATAAGGCATTTCCTAACTAGTTACTGATGGGAGAGGGCCCAACCCATTGTGGGTGGTGCCATCCCTGGGCCGGTGGTCCTGGGTTCAAAGCAGGCTGAGCAAGCCATGGAGAGCAAGCTAGTAAGGCAGCACTCTTTGTTGACCTCTTCGTCAGCTTCTGCCTCCAGGTACCTGCCCCACTTGAGTTCCTGTCCTGACTTCTTTCAATGATGAACAGTGATATGGAAATGGAAGTAAAAAGAAGAAAACAAAAAACAAAAAAAAAACCTTTTCTTCCCAACTTGTTTTATCGCAGCAATAGAAACCCTAACTAAAGCAAACTTTATCGACTACATATCTGATAGAAAGCTAATATCTAAACTGTAATAATTTAAAAACCTAAAAAATTAACTGGATGGATATCAAGAAAACAAGTAACCCAAATAGAAAATGGGGGCCAGGTCTAAATAGAGAGTTCTGAAACGATAAAGCAGAAATGGCTAGGAACATTTAAAGAAATGTTCAACACTGTTAGTTATCAGAGAAATGCAAATCAAAATTACTTTAAGATTTCATCTTATATCCATGAGAATGGCAAGATCAAGGAAAGAAGGGACAGGTCATGCTGCTGAGGACGCTGGGAAGAGGAGCACTCACCCAGTGCTAGTGGAGGTGCAAACTTGCTCAGCCTCTGTGGAAGTCAGTGTGGTAGTTCCTCAGGAAGATGGGAACTGATCTACCTCAAGATCCAGCTAGAGCACTCTTGGGCGTATATCCTACCACAGAGACACTTGCTCAACCAAGTTCATTGTTACTCTATTCATAATAGCCAGAAATTATCAACAACTGAGTGTCCCCCCAAAAGAAGAATGGATAAAAAAAATATGATGTATGTTTACACAATAGAGTTTATTTAGCCACTTTAAAAAAAAAAGTGAAATTCTCCAGGAAATTAATGGAACTATGGGTTTTTGCCAGATGGGGTTCCAATGTTGAGAGGCGAAGTGGACACAAGCCCCCTCCCTGCCCAAACCACAGTCTATCTCCAGTTGATAACCACTTGTAAATGAAAAAGTACTTTTCTCCAGTGGAATAACTCAGGGGGTACACACCACTCTTAAGGCCAGGCCCCATGCCCAGTAGCAGAAAGCCAGTACAAAATGATCTCAAAGGCAATTTTGGAGATTCTTTACCTCATGTTTCACTAGGTTGTTTATTTATTTTTTATTAAATATTTATTTATTTATTTATTTATTTATTTATTTTTTTATTTATTACCTTCCAGGTCCTTTAGGCATATATTACAGTTTCTGGTTTTGTGTTTTTATTTGCGATTCCTGTGTGCATGAACCTGTGTGTCTCTATAACTATATGTGTTTCTTGGGCTTTTTCTTTGGCTCTTTTTCTTCTGTTTGTTTTGTCCTATTCCAATGTTTCTTTTTGTTTTATCTTATCATTTGATTTTTTTATTATTTTTTAGATATCTGTTTGTTTTCTAAAGAGAGACAGAAAGGGGTGGATTCAGATGGGAGAAGATGTGGGAAGGATTTCTGAGGAGCTGGGAGGGGAGGGGAAACTGTAATAATATATTGTACAGAAAAATCTATTTTCAATAAAATAAAAATATGAAAAGAAAAGAAAAAGAAATCAGGCTCAGCAAGCCATCCAAAGTAAGCCAGTAAGCAATTATCCTCCATGGCCTCTACTTCAGATCCTGCCTCCAGGTTCCTGTCTTCATTTCCTGCCCGAATTCCTTCAAGGATGACTGTGATGTAGAACTATAAGCTGAAATAAGCCCTTACTTTTCCAAATTGATTTTGGTCATGGTATTTTATCATCAAAAAATAAACCCTAACTAATATACTGTGAATGTCTGCAGGAGTGTGTGTTTGTGAGAGTTGGGAGTTGGGGGGAGTGCTGACGTGTGTTTGTGCCTACCCACTCATTTACTCCATTGGATAGCCTCCTCTGTCACTCTTTGCTGTGTTCCTTTATTTAATCTCTCACTGAAGCAAGAACTCATGGGTTTTGGTGAGATAAGCAGCCAGCAAGCCTTAGCAATCCTTTCTCCTCACCTCTCGATACTCGGGTTACAGGCATGGGCAGGACCTCAGGACCTTACCTAGCCTTTTTTGTTGTTTAGAGAGAGTCTCAGTACTCTGGCTGTCCTGGAGGACAGTACGCTCAACTCCATGCCCAGTTTTTTTTGTTTGTTTGTTTTGTTTTTTTGTGGTGCTTGGATCTGAATTCCAGTTCTTGCTTTTTCACAAATACTCTTAAACACTGAGATATCTCTCTCAGACCCAAACAAAAAATTTAGGGTTTTGTTTTGGTTTTTGGTTTTTTGTAAATGATAGTAGTTATATTTCAGTTATAATATTTTTAAAGTTATTTCATCATTCTAAAATGTATAAATCCATAATCTAGAACTATGTTCTTGAATGCACATTTTGTTTGTTATTATTTTATTTATTAAATTATTTTAGTAAAACAAATTTTAAATTTAAATATATTTTGTTCATATTCTTCCCCTCCTCCCAAGTCCTTCCAGATCCTCTTCCTCTCCCTACCTACCCAACTTTAAATTCTTTCTCAAAAAACAAACAAAAACCCAATACAACAACACCCCCAAAAAATAAGAAAACAAAATGCCCCCCAAAAAAAAACCCACCAACCTGTAACCAAATAAAAGCACATAAAAAACTATGGAGTCCATTATATGTTGATCAACTCCTCCTGAATATGACGCCTGCCTGGAGTGGTTGATATCCCCAGTGTCACTCTATTGGAACAAATTGATTTTCCCTCTCATCATGGATATAAGTAACATAACAAGTGATTTTTAATGATGACCTCTGGGAAACAATTGGTACATTGATATCAATGGTCATCAGTGAGAATGTTGCCACCATTTCCTATTCACACTGTAAACCCAGAGAACACTATTTCAAGGAGATCTTGTAAAGGGTCACTACTCCTCACCTCCAGTTAGGGAAGCGTATGGGACATGGTGAACTGAAAAGGATATGACACCATTGGCATGATAAGATGTGTACTAAAGGAGAGAGCATCTTTGGAAACAGCCTTCACGTCCATCTCAATAGGAGCAAAGGTTGTATATGGGTCCTCAAGACCAAGTAGGAGCCAGGCACCAGTAAAAGCAGCTGTAGATAAGAGTTGTATATGTGGAATGACAGGAAGGGTCCAGAGAGTCTCGGAGTCTGAGGAGAGTGGGTCCTTCAAGACAAGCTAGTGCCTCATACAAGGAAGAAACAGGTTAGAGGCACAAGAAAGACCACAAAACACCCAAAAAGGAACCAGCAGCCCCAAAAGAATCAACGTCAGACACGGCTACTTCCAGAAGTCACAAAATCCCTTAAGAATTATCCTAGCAGGCTGGGGAGATAGCTCAGAGGTTAAGGGCACTGGTTGTTCTTCCAGAGCTCCTGAGTTCGATTCCCAGCAGCCACATGATGGCTTACAACCATCTGTAATGAGATCTGGTGCTCTCTTCTGGCCTGCAGGGATGCAGGCAGAACACTGTATGCATAATAAATAAATAAAATTTAAAAAAAAAAATGATCCTAGCCCAATAAGAAATGTTCTGTTTCCACTCAATTTGTTCCTCCTTTTGGCTATTTGTCCCTGTGCCTCTCCAATCTTGGTCTCAACAATTCACGCTTTTATAGTCCCTCCTCTCTCTTGACAATTGGACTCCTGGAGCTCCACCTGGGGCCTGGCTGAGGATCTCTGCATCCACTTCCATCAGTTATTGGATGAGAGTTCCAGCACGACCGTTAGGGTGTTTGGCCATCTGATCACCAGAGTAGGTCAGATCAGGCTTTCTCTCAACCATTGTCAGCATGAATTATGAACCAAAGGCTGTGGAGCCCCCAGCTGGATCAGGCCCTCTGGATAAGTGAGACAATTGAATAGCTTGAACTGTTTGGGAGGCACCCAGGCAGTGGGACCTGGACCTGTCCTTAGTGCATGAGCTGGCTGTTTGGAACCTGGGGCTTACATAGGGACACTTTGCTCAGCCTGGAAGGAGGGGACTGGACCTGCCTGTACTGAATCCACCCTGTTTAAATGAATCCCCAGGGGAGTCTTGGCCCTGGAGGAGATGAGAATGGAAGGGAGGGGATTGGGGGAAGATGGGGGCAGGGGCGGGAACAGGGAGGACAGGGAACCCATGGCTGATGTGTAAAATTAAAAGACAAATATAATAATAAAAAAAAAAAAGTCTAAAAAAAAAATCTGTTCCTCCTCACACCAAAGCCTTTCCCCAGGAGGGTCACAGCCAGCATTCTGCAAAATGCTAATGAGAAGCACAGGACTCCTCCACATCTTGTACACCACAGACACACTGGTTGAGGGAAGGGACTAATACTTCTAAGGAATTGAGTTAGAAACTCTGATCAGTACAGGAAGCAAACGCTCTACCTTCTAATCAGAAGGTAGAAAGTATTTTCAATCTGAAGTATGTACACACACACACACACACACACACACACACACACACACACACACACACACGTGCGCCAGTTAGAACTTTCATAAAATCCTACAATCATTCCCAACAGATTTTAAAGGGGTAATGGGAGATGCTGTGTCCGCCAGGCCCCTCCAAAACTCGTGTTGAAATTTAACTGCTCCTGTAATGGTATCAAGAGGTGGGACGATTAATAGGTAACCAGGCCTTGAGAGCTTCGTCCTAATGAATGGATCGACAGTTTTCTTGGCAGGGGGTCAAAAAGATAAGTAAGGCCATCACTCTTTCTCTGCTCGTTAGGGTGCTACCTTCTACACATATGCCAACACCTTCATGACAAGCTTTCCAGGCTCCAGACTCATGCAAAAAAAGATTTTCTTTATTCAATACTGAGTCTGTATGATAGTAGCTGAAAACAGACTAAGATGGAAGACAAAATAAACGTGCAGTTTCTGTACATTCAGTGGCCCACTTGTTCTGTGTACTAATTATCCTCCCATGTACCAGGTCCAGTTTTGCAAATTTCATCAACAGATACATCTATTTACTTGGGATCTGGTCATCCCATGAGTGACCTATACCCCTCAATCTAAATTCAAACACCATGGCAAATGAAAAATATTACTCATGAAAATGCATTTAGTGCAAGCGAGCTGACTGAACAGTGTACATTAGCAGACAGTAAACTATATAAAAAGAATATTGGCTGTTCACCCTCATGACCCATACCCGAGTGGAGCTAACTAAATCACAAAATATCATACCACACATTATTAGCTTAGACAATAAACAAAATTCAGAAATTCGAAGTGGTCCTATGGAATTTATATTGTTCTGACACCACAATGAAGTGTTGTTTTAAATGCTGACCTGGGGCAGATGATGGCTCAGTGGGTAAGAAGCGTGATCGACAGTCATGACGACCTGAGCTCAGATCCCCAGCACTCATGTAAACAGCTGAACCTTGTAGCTTGTTAATGGCGGCGATCCCCTGTAATCCCAAGGCTGAGAGGCTGTGAGGTCCGGCCTCGGTGAAAGACCCTGCCTAGAACAGGAGAGTCAGTGGAAGATACTCAAGGCAGTTTCTATACGCACAAGCGAGCACGTGCATGCAAAGACACACCACACATGAAACTACACCAAAAAGACAAGCAAAAACTTAAAAAGAAACCTTAAATTGAAGTATGAAGTCAGGGACCATGAACAACCTTGCTCCATATGTTTTTGACGCAGCGTGTTCATTGTCTTGTCTCAGCCTCTGTTGTTCCCACCCGCGATAATACTCTCTCGTCGGGTGACTCGACTAAACAACGTAAATCCTACTCAGCTTTATAGGCCATCTCAAATCCTTCCTTTTCCAGGAATTCTCTCCATGTTCCACAGCCAGCATGCTGCCCACTGTGACCTCTCTGCCCCTTCTACACTCTCACATGTTCAGACATGAGCTTGTCTCCCCAACAGTGTAATAAAATCCTTTTACGTGTAAAGCAAGGGGTGTATTAGTTTTCACAGTATACTTCAGATTTAACACAAAATGATTCTTTTCCTCCAGAAACATCATTGTATAGCCTACTTTAACTCAAATGCTGTAATAAATACTTAGGGATTGGATATAATGTAGCCTGCATGGTGTCCTGTATATAAAAGGAATCAATCAATGGTACTTCAGATATGCATTTTACATTACTAGGCACATTATTCTATTTTTCTTCTGATGGAAGAGGAGCCCAGTAAAGCTGTGCTGGTTTAAATTCTGCAGATTTACTATCCAGTGCTTCCATGGCTCCTAGGTCTTACACATACGCCACATTTTTTTTTGGGCTTTCATTCAAAAATAATGATCATTATTTGGAAAGTACCCAAAGTAGTTTCTCCTCTCTCTCTACTGGCCTGTCTCTTTATTATAACTCTCTCTGCTTCTTTATATGCTGTTCTTTATCACAGTTAAAAAGTGACTCTTTTAACAAATAGATGTTTAAAGGAAATAACATCAATAATAAATGTACAGGAAATGATGATTTAGAAGATACACTGAAATGGGGATCGTAAGAGGCCGTTTTGATTTTCCTCTTGATTTGTTTCTGGCAAGCATATATATTGTGTAGAAAGTAAGCATTTCTTAAGATAGGTCTCTAAAAAATATGGTTTTTTTTTCTCCTTTTACTGGACTTCATACTTAGAGCAAAACATCCCTTCAGTATAACTCCTCTAGTTGAGTAAGGTTTAAGAGAGGAAAGAAACACCAATGAACAGCAGCCACACAGTCTGGGAGTCTACCCATGACATACACCTTTCTTAGTACTGAAATCCTGGAAGTAAAACTGTGTTTTGTTTGTTGTATGATAATGACAAGTGTAATGATAAAGTATATCCAAATAAACTTGGGGACAAGGGGATCTTTTCTGAGCCTTTCTTCAGGTCTAAATTTCTGGTTATTTAATTTTTCTAAGAATGTGTGTGTGTGTGTGTGTGTGTGTGTGTGTGTGTGTGTGTGTGTGTGTCTGTGTGTCTGTGTGTTCCTGTCATTGCTGTAACAAAATTCCTGAGACTGACTAATAAAAAAAAATTATTTGGCTGCATGAGTTTAAAGATACAAGGTCATGGTACCAACATGTGATCGTGCAAGAAACAGAGAACACACGTGTGTCCAGGCCAGCTGGGCCTTCCTTCCATTCTACTGCCATTATGTGCGTGCGCGCGCACACGCACGGGCACACACACACAGATGCCAAGTGTCACCTGGAGAGCATGACTTTGAGGTAGAGAATGAAGAACCCTCCTCATGCTGTTTTAAAAAATGATTCATGAAAATGTTTCATAATGCTTTACCTTTAATGAGCAGAACACTAACGCACGCCAAAACATCTTTGAGTCAAGCAAATTCAAGAGTCAACCTGCCCACCCTGCTGATAGCATCAGAAATAATTCAAATTGCCTAAATGAGTGCATGTAAAAAAAAAAAAAATCTGTTTGGACATCCACAAAGGGATTTTCACCAAGCTATTTTATATGAGCCATCTTCAGAACTGCTGGACTAGGATGCATTTCATCTCAGTTCTAAAATTCAGGTACTAAATTCTACAAATTCTTTTTTTGTTTTTTAATTGCAAAACAACAAACTTTACAGCAGCAAACATCTTCCCTTTCTTCTAGTACACCATGAACTTCAGTTGTTTGACCTAACTTTCAAACTTAATAAAACTTCTAAAATGTTTGGTCATGTCTCTAACCTCTCTCTGACTCTGTCTCTCTCTGTCTCTAACCTCTCTCTGCCTCTGCCTCTCTCTGTCTCTGCCTCTCTCTGCCTCTGCCTCTCTCTGTCTCTGCCTCTCTCTGTCTCTAACCTCTCTCTGTCTCTGCCTCTCTCTGTCTCTAACCTCTCTCTGTCTCTGCCTCTCTCTGTCTCTGCCTCTCTCTGTCTCTGCCTCTCTCTGTCTCTAACCTCTCTCTGACTCTGCCTCTCTGTGTCTCTAACCTCTCTCTGTCTCTAACCTCTCTCTGACTCTGCCTCTCTGTGTCTCTAACCTCTCTCTGTCTCTAACCTCTCTCTGTCTCTGCCTCTCTCTGCCTCTGCCTCTCTCTGTCCCTGCCTCTCTCTGCCTCTGCCTCTCTCTGTCCCTGCCTCTCTCTGTCTCTAACCTCTCTCTGTCTCTGCCTCTCTCTGTCTCTAACCTCTCTCTGTCTCTGCCTCTCTCTGCCTCTGCCTCTCTCTGTCTCTGCCTCTCTCTGCCTCTGCCTCTCTCTGTCCCTGCCTCTCTCTGTCTCTGCCTCTCTCTGCCTCTGCCTCTCTCTGTCTCTGTCTCTCTCCCTGCCCCCTCTTCAGGTCTTGTTTTGTTTGTGTGCACCGAGTCTCTACCTCCTCGAAGCCACTGCTTAGTTTAAAGTTTACCCTGAGAAAGTCCTTTGTTTTAGAAGCCAAGAACTAATCTTGAGGAGATCATTGCACACACAATGTGAGAAATCTTCACTCTGGCATAAATATGTCATGCATGTAAATCTTGCTATTCACAGTTCTTTTTATTGAGTCTGAAGAAGCATGTTACAACACTGTCTCCCTTTCCTCTGAAGTTCTGCCAGTGAGGAGAAAAACACCAATATATAGAAATTCTTTGAAAAAAATCCTATAGTTAAAAGCTGAAAAAAAATGAAAATTTTAGAACTTTAAGCAATACAGGCTAAAATACTATACTACAACTAATAAAAAAAAAACATTAGTAGGAAGATGGAGTGGCTCGCTCTTGTAATCCCAGTACCTCCGTGTTAGTATTCTGACCAGTTCCTTGGAGATCTACCCAGCATCCTGATGTCTTCTTATGTTAAAGCCCCCTTGAGAGGAAAAAAAAAAAAAAAATCCCCCTCCCCCCTCTCACGAGAGGTATCGAGCCTCTCTCTCTCTCTCTTTCTCTCTCTCTCTCTCTCTCTCTCTCTCTCTCCCTCTCTCTCTCTCCTCCTTCCCTATATCCTCTCTCCCCTCCTCCCAAACCCCAAAATGAACTTGCCACATGGATATCACATCTTCCTTGTGAGTAACTTTCCACTGCAATGCACGCATGGTGTGCCTCACCTGCCCCAGGGCACCTTGGTCCAAAACCCACCAAGGCCTCGAAAGTTCCGTGTCCTTACACTCAGGATACTGAAGCGCAAGGTTCATAAATCTCAAGCCAGCCTGGACTACACAGCATAGTCCTGTCAAAAACAAAAAGTTGGTATGAATAGAATTATTCAAGAATATTATTTGAAATTTTCAAAAAGTCTCATTTTTATTAATTATGACAAAGGGGTAAAGAGAATATTGGTACTGGGAAAGAATCTGTAAAAGTGGTAGATTTGCCAATTCTTATAATGATCTAAATAATGATGGTCATATATCTAATGTACTAATGTGTCTGTCTGTCCTACAACTATAAAAATTCTTGGATTTGTATGTGTATGTGTGTGTGCGCGTGCGTGTGTGTGTGTGTGTGTGTGTGTGTGTGTGTGTGTGTGTGTTTCTTTGGTTGTTGTTGTTGCTTAGAAAGGGTCTCACTGTGTAGCACAGATTGGCCTAGAACACACTGTGTAAACCAGGCTGGCCTTGAACTCACAGAGTTCCACCTGCCTCCTGAGTGCTGGGGTTAAAGGCTGGGATTAAAGGTGGGAGACAGATGGTTTAGCAGCTAAAAGGATTTTTTTTTTTCTTGCAGAGGAGACCTGGATTTAATTCCCAGCATTACATGGTGGCTCACAACCATCTGTAACTCCAGTTCCAGAGGATCTGACACCCTCTTCTGACCTTATCAGGCACTAGGCAAGTACCCATACATGCAGGCAAAACAGTCATACACATAAAATAAAATTAATTAGTCAAAAAGAAAGGCATGCACCACTATGCCAAATGGTGTGTGTGTGTGTGTGTGTGTGTGTGTGTGTGTGTGTATGTATGTATGTAAGTGTACATGCATGTCATAGCATGTATGTCAAAGCCAGAGAATAATGTGTGGGAGTCAGTTCTCTCCTACTAAGGTCATCAGACAGACAGTATTGTTTCCCAGCTGAGCCATCTCACAGGCCCTTGAAATTATTTGTTTTGACAGACATTTAAAGTGGTTCAGCCAAATGCTGGAGAAATATCCATAAATAACAAGCAGTCTCATAAATGCAAACCAAAACTACCTTGTGCCAGGTGAGGTGGGTGGCACATGCCTGTACCACCTTCACTCAGGGTGTAAAGGCAGCAAGATCAGCAGTTCAAGTTTATCTTTGGCTGCGCAGGAAATTGGGGGATAGCCTGGGCTGTGGCAGATCCTAGATAAACAAACCAAAACTAGTGAGAACCTCATGAGGGGTGGGCATTGAATACACTATTGGTAAGAAATTAAAAACTAAAAATAAAACCGCCATGTGATCCAACTATATCGCCCTTTGTTATGCAGCTAACAGAAACAAAGTCAGCGTACCACAGAGACTCCTGAGCACTCCTGTGGGCCACAGCATGATCCATTATAGCCAAGTTACAGGATCAGGCAAAGTGCCCGTCAGTAGATGATTCCATAAAGAATTCCCCTTTGCCTCCTTCCCCTCCCCAACACAACACAAAACGGAATATTACTCCACCGCGAAGGAGAATGAGCTCGTAACATCTGCCAGAAAACATGAGTCAACCAGAGGATATGCTAAGAGAAATAAATCAGAGGTAGAAGGAGAAATGTTAGAGGCAGAAAGGCAATGAACACATTTTTCTTTTCTTTTTTTTTCTGGAATTTAGAGTTCAAAAAATAAACAAAATAAAGCGAGAGAAGTTAGGGGACTCCCGTGGGAGGGAAAAGAACCGTGAGGGAGAAGGCAAGGCAAGGGGAGACTGGAATATAGTCACAGCGTGACATGTGGCGGGCAACTTTTTCTCTTTTCTTTCTTTTTCTTCATTCATTCATTCATTTATTTATTTGTTAGTTTGTTTGTTTATTTTGGAGACAGGGTTTCTCTGTGTAGCTTTGGAGCCTGTCCTGGATCTCTCTTTTTTTAGCCAGGCTGACCTAAACCTCGCAGAGACCTGCCTGCCTCTGCATCCCAAGTGCTGAGATTAAAGATGTGTACCACCACCGCCTGGCCCAGTAATTTTCATTAATACTTACAATAAGAAAAAAGCAAAGTACATAGTAACTGCAGTATGATGTGGTAAATGTTATAAAAGTGTTTAAAATTTTTTTTTTTGCTTTTTTTCATTAAAAATAGATTTTTTTTTTCATGTAATATATTCTTATTATGGGTTCCCGTCCCTCACCTCCTCCCAGGTCCTCCCCACTTCCCCACTCACCCAGATCTACATCCTTTCTTGCTCTCTCATTTGAAAACAAACAGGTATCTAAAAAGAAAAAAAGGAAAAAAAACTAATAATAAAATAGTTAAAACAAAAACAAACATGAATGGGACTAAACAAAAAAAAAAAATAGAAAAAGAGCCAAAGAAAAAGTACAATAAATACATGTAGACATAGATATGCAATCACTGGGATAGACAGAAATCCCCCCAAAACACAAAATTGGAACTCATTGTATATAAGCAAAAGCACTGTAGGGTTTAAAAAAAAAAAAAAAAAAAAAAAAAAAAAAGAAAGAGAAAAAAATGCTCAGACAAAGCATTATGAGCCAAAATCCTCCCAAAGTATCACTGAGATCCCTTTGTGTTGACATCTGCTGCTGGGCCTGAGTTCTGGCCTTAAGAGTGGTTTGTATCCCCAGTGAGACTCCTTTAGAGAAAACGAAGTTTTCATTTATGAGTGGTTATCAATTGGAGATAGCTCCTGTGTCAGGGATGGAGGCATGCGTCTACTTCCTCTCTCAGCACTGGGGTGCCATCAGGCCCAGACCTGTGCAGGCCCTGTGCATGCTGCCCGAGTCTCCATGAGATCATATGTGCACCTCTCAAGCTGTGTTTAGAGGGCCTTGTTTTCCTGATGTTCTCCATCTCCCCAGCTCTTACACTCTTTCTGTGTCCTCTTCTGAAAGGTTCCCTGAGCTGTGAGGGGAGGGAATTGGTGGAGACATCTCATTTAGAACAAGAACACACGAGTGCATGTGCACACACACACACACACACACACACACACACACACACACAGAGAGAGAGAGGGGGGGGGTTAAAGAAACAAAAGGTAATATAAAAGTCTTTAGATGTCTTTAACACAGTTTGACCATATATAGAGAAAGGAGCAAATAGCCCGTGGGTGATACCTTTTTCCCATCAGCTAATCAGTCATCTCTGTGAGTCACAGTGATTGTGACAAATCTCCCAAAGCTCCAACCCCAGGACTAGCAAAAACCCACACCACTTAGAAAGCTCCATCTGCTAAGTGTTGACAGAATTCATGGACTATTTCTACAGGAAACACAGATGAGAAGAGAAGGAAACAAATTCGCTTTCTTCCTAAGATCATCATCTCTTGTTTTATGAGAATATATTTATAAATGATCAACATTTCATAAAAGCCATGAAGACATATATTTGGTTGTTTGTTGGTTTGTTGTGAGCGTGTAGACACAAAGCATGTGTGGTCATGGCCTGTGTTCTCTCCTCCCATCATGTAGGTCCCAGGAATTGAAGTCGGGTCAAACAGGCTTGGTGGCTTGTGCTTTTATCCACTGAGCCATCATAATTTAAAGCTAAATACCCAACTCTTTTCTTTTTTAAAGATGGTCCTACACAGCCAACAGAACCCTTGGTCTACCTGAAGGACAACATTCTAAAGATTTGGCATCAATTTCCACTTCATTTTGCCTCCTCTCACATTTGAAAATTAACAAATGGCAGAAATCCCAGTAAACTAGTTACAACTAACTAGTGGTCGCCTTCCTCTCTGTAACCTTGTGAAATGTACATGATGCTGAAGTCAGAGTTTAAACAGCTCGTGTGGCGACCTGCATCACCAAACAGCGTCAAACTCCTCAGGGAATTTCCACAGCTTGGGAGAGGGTAAAGGCTTTGGGGAGCAGGGGTGTGTGGGGGGGTGCTTTGCTGTCTTAGTAAGTACTTAATGCTGGAAGATTGTCAGATAGTTGTTGACTACTCTGGATCTTCTTTAATGTCAACAGAGATTAAATGTTCCTTTTACTGAGAACTGTCAAATCCATTTGATACATTTAGTCTGTTTATGTCCTTCAACGCCAGCAGAATCAAATCTAAAGAAATGAGGCCATGGCTGAAGGGATTTCAGAGGGATTTTGTTTGTTTGGTTTTTTTCATATTGCATTTTATATACAGGGGTGGGTGACAGAGGACAACTTCAGGAGTTGATTCTCTCCTTCCACTATGTAGGTCCCAGGGATCAAATTCAGCCACAAGTACCTGTCCCCACCCAGCCATCACTGTCCTGGATTTTCAGTTTTTAACAGATTCAAAACTAAACATCTAGACTTGAAGCATCTGGAAGAGTGGTTAGTAACATTTGCATCTCACAGTGAAATGTACCAAAAGTCAAAATGGAGCCAAGGATGAGCACAGGAGCCTGTTGGCGGCTGCTGTGGAATAAGACAAGCTGAGCAGGTTTGGGTTATAGAAGGCGTCTGTTCACTGTAAAGGCGCTGTGAAGATGATTTCTATTGGAAACATTCATATTAACAACCAGTGGGAAGTGAAGCATTTGGATAACAGAAATATAACATGAGCCACCACTTCTGATTTCTTTTCTCTTTTTTAAGGTTTATTTATTTATGATGTATACAGAAGAGGGCACCAGATCTCATTACAGATGGTTGTGAGCCACCATGTGAGTGCTGGGAACTGAACTCAGGACCTCTGGAAGAGTAGTCAGTGCTCTTAACCTCTGAGACATCTTTCCAGCCCCACCACTTCTGATTTCATACCTTGTTTTCAACTCTCTCTAAAAAAAAAAATGTAAGTAGGAGCCAGGCATGGTGCCTCAGGCCTGTAATCTGAGCACTTGGGAGGCAGAGGCAGAAACACGGCTATGCTCCAGGATAGCATTGGCTGTATAGAAAGCTTTAGGTCAGCCAGACAAGACATTGTCTCCAGTCCCCAGTGGGGACAGGGTAGGAGAGAGAGAGAGAGAGAGGGAGAGAGAGAGGGTAATATATTTTAACCAAAGAAATGCTGTGTCCGCCAGGCCCCTCCAAAACTCGTGTTGAAATTTAACTGCTCCTGTAATGTATCAAGAGGTGGACGATTAATAGGTAACCAGGCCTTGAGAGCTTCGTCCTAATGAATGGATCGACAGTTTTCTTGGCAGGGGGTCAAAAGATAAGTAAGGCCATCACTCTTTCTCTGCTCGTTAGGGTGCTACCTTCTACACATTGCCAACACCTTCATGACAAGCTTTCCAGGCTCCAGATCTCATGCAAAAAAGATTTTCTTTATTTCAATTCTGGTCTGTATGAAGTAGCTGAAAACAGACTAAGATGGAAGCAAAAATAAACGTGCAGTTTCTTGTACATTCAGTGGCCCACTTGTTCTGTGTACTAATATCCTCCATGTTACCAGGTCAGTTTTGCAAATTTCATCAACAGATACATCTATTTACTTGGGATCTGGTCATCCCATGAGTGACCTATACCCCTCAATCTAAATTCAAACACATGGCAAATGAAAAATATTACTCATTGAAATGCATTTAGTGCAAGCGAGCTGACTGAACAGTTACATTAGCAGATCAGTAAACTATATAAAAAGAATATTGGCTGTTCACCCTAATGACCCATACCCGAGTGGGAGCTAACTAAATCACAAAAATATCATACCACACGTTATTAGCTTAGACAATAAACAAAATTCAGAAATTCGAAGTGGTCCTATGGAATTTATATTGTTCTGAACACCACAAAATGAAGTGTTGTTTTAAAATGCTGACCTGGGGCAGATGATGGCTCAGTGGGTAAGAAGCGTGATGACAGTCATGACGACCTGAGCTCAGATCCCCAGCACTCATGTAAAACAGCTGAACCTTGTAGCTTGTTAATGGTGGCAATCCCCTGTAATCCAAGGCTGAGAGGCTGTGAGGTCCCGCCTCGGTGAGAGACCCTGCCTAGAAACAGGAAGAGTCAGTGGAAGATACTCAAGGCAGTTTCTATAACGCACAAGCAAGCACGTGCATGCAAAGACACACCACACAATGAAACTACACCAAAAAGCAAGCAAAACTTAAAAAGAAACCTTAAATTGAAGTATGAAGTCAGGGACCACCTGAACACTTGCTCCATATGTTTTTTGACGCAGCGTGTTCATTGTCTTGTCTCAGCCTCTGTTTGTTCCCACCCGCGATAATATCTCTCGTCGGGTTACTAGACTAAACAACGTAAATCCTACTCAGCTTTATAGGCCATCTCAAATCCTTCCTTTTCCAGAATTCTCTCCATGTTCCACAGCCAGCATGCTGCCCACTGTGACCTCTCTGCCCCTTCTACACTCTCACATGTTCAGACATGAGCTTGTCTCCCCAACAGTGTCATAAAATCCTTTTACGTGTAAAGCAAGGGGTGTATTAGTTTTCACAGTATACTTCAGATTTAACACAAAATGATTCTTTTCCTCCAGAAACATCATTGTATAGCCTACTTTAACTCAAATGCTGTAATAAATACTTAGGATTGGATATAATGTAGCCTGCATGGTGTCCTGTATATAAAGGAATCAATCAATGGTACTTCAAGATATGCATTTTACATTACTAGGCACATTATTCTATTTTCTTCTGATGGAAGAGGAGCCCAGTAAAGCTGTGCTGGTTTAAATTCTGCAGATTACTATCCAGTGCTTCCATGGCTCCTAGGTCTTACACATACGCCACATTTTTTTTGGGCTTTCATTCAAAATAATGATCATTATTTGGAAAGTACCCAAAGTAGTTTCTCCTCTCTCTCTACTGGCCTGTCTCTTTATATAACTCTCTCTGCTTCTTTATATGCTGTTCTTTATCACAGTTAAAAGTGACTCTTTTAACAAAATAGATGTTTAAAAGGAATAACATCAATAATAAATGTACAGGAAATGATGATTTAGAAGATACACTGAAATGGGATCGTAGCAGGCCGTTTTGATTTTCCTCTTGATTTGTTTCTGGCAAGCATATATTGTGGTAGAAAGTAAGCATTTCTTAAGATTAGGTCTCTAAAAAATATGGTTTTTTTTCTCCTTTTACTGGACTTCATACTTTAGAGCAAAACATCCTTCAGTATAACTCCTCTAGTTGAGTAAGTTTAAGAGAGGAAAGAAACACCAATGAACAGCAGCCACACAGTCTGGGAGTCTACCATGACAATACACCTTTCTTAGTACTGAATCCTGGAAGTAAAAGTGTGTTTTGTTTGTTTGTATGATAATGACAAGTGTAATGATAAAGTATATCCAAATAAACTTGGGGACAAGGGGATCTTTTCTGAGCCTTTCTCAGGTTAAATTTCTGGTTATTTAATTTTTCTCTAAGAATGTGTTGTGTGTGTGTGTGTGTGTGTGTGTGTTGTGTGTGTGTGTCTGTGTGTCTGTGTGTGTGTCTGTCTGTGTTCTGTGTGTCTGTGTGTTCCTGTCATTGCTGTAAACAAAATTCCTGAGACTGACTATAAAAAAAAAATTATTTGGCTGCATGAGTTTAAAGATACAAGGTCATGGTACCAACACTGTTGAATCGTGCCAAGAAACAGAGAACACACGGGTGTCCAGGCCAGCTGGGCCTATCCTTCCATTCTACTGCCATTATTGCGTGCGCGCGCACACGCACGGGCACACACACACAAGATGCCAAGTGTCACCTGGAGAGCATGACTTTGAGGTAGAGAATGAAGAACCCTCCTCATGCTGTTTTAAAAAATGATTCATGAAAATGTTTCATAATGCTTTACCTTTAATGAGCAGAACACTAACGCACGCCAAAAATCTTTGAGTCAAGCAAATTCAAGAGACAACCTGCCCACCCTGCTGATAGCATCAGAAATAATTCAAAATTGCCTAAATGAGTGCATGTGTAAAAAAAAAAAAAAAATCTGTTTGGACATCCACAAAGGGATTTTCACCAAGCTATTTTATATGAGCCATCTTCAGAACTGCTGACTAGGATGCATTTCATCTCAGTTCTAAAATTCAAGGTAACTAAAATTCTACAAATTCTTTTTTTTGTTTTTTAATTGCAAAAACAACAACTTTACAGCAGCAAACATCTTCCCTTCTTCTAGTACATCCATGAACTTCAGTTGTTTGACCTAACTTTCAAACTTAATAAAACTTCTAAAATGTTTGGTCATGTCTCTAACCTCTTCTCTGACTCTGTCTCTCTCTGTCTCTAACCTCTCTCTGTCTCTAACCTCTCCTCTGCCTCTGCCTCCTCTCTGCCTCTGCCTCTCTCTGTCTTCTGCCTCTCTCTGCCTCTGCCTCTCTCTGTCTCTGCCTCTCTCTGCCTCTGCCTCTCTCTGTCTCTAACCTCTCTCTGCCTCTCCTCTCTCTGCCTCTGCCTCTTCTGTCCTGCCTCTCTCTGTCTCTGCCTCTCTCTTGCTCTGCTCTCTCTTCTCTGCCTCTCTCTGCTCTGCCCTCTCTTGTCCCTGCCTCTCTCTGTCTCTGCTCTCTCTGTCTCTGCCTCTCTCTGTCTCTAACCTCTCTCTGTCCCTGCCTCTCTCTGTCTCTGCCTCTCTCTGTCCTCTGTCTCTGCCTTCTCTGTCTCTGCCTCTCCTCCTGTCTCTGCTTTCTTGTCTCTGCCTCTCTCTGTCTCTGTCTCTCTCCCTGCCCCTCTTCAGGTCTTGTTTTGTTTGTGTGCACCGAGTCTCTACCTCTCGAAGCCACTGATTAGTTTAAAGTTTACCCTGAGAAAGTCCTTTGTTTTAGAAGCCAAGAACTAATCTTGAGGAGATCATTGCACACACATGTGAGAGAATTCTTCACTCTGGCATAAATATGTTCATGCATGTAAATCTTGCTATCACAGTTCTTTTTATGAGTCTGAAGAAGCATTGTTAACAACATGTCTCCCTTTCCTCTGAAGTTCTGCCAGTGGAGGAGAAAAACACCAATATATAGAAATTCTTTGAAAAAAAATCCTATAGTTAAAAGCTGAAAAAAAAATGAAAAATTTTAGAACTTTAAGCAATACAGCTAAATACTATACTACAACTATAAAAAAACATTAGTAGGAAGATGGAGTGGCTCGCTCTTGTAATCCAGTACCTCCGTGTTAGTATTCTGACCAGTTCCTTGGAGATCTACCCAGCATCCTGATGTCTTTCTTATGTTAAAGCCCCCTTGAGAAGGAAAAAAAAAAAAATCCCCTCCCCTCTCACGAGAGGTAGCGAGCCTCTCTTCTCTCTTTCTCTCTCTCTCTCTCCTCTCTCTCTCTCTCTCTTCTCTCCCTCCTCTCTCTCTCTCCTCTTCCTATATCCTCTCTCCCTCCTCCCAAACCCCAAAATGGAACTTGCCACATGGATATCACATCTTCCTTGTGAGTAACTTTCCACTGCAATGCATGCATGGTTGTGCCTCACTGCCCCAGGGCCTTGGTCCAAAAACCCACCAGGCCTCGAAAGTTCCGTGTCCTTACACTAGGATACTGAAGCGCAAGGTTCATAAATCTCAAGCCAGCCTGGACTACACAGCATAGTTCTGTCAAAAACAAAAAGTTGGTATGAATAAGAATTATTCAAGAAATATTATTTGAAATTTTCAAAAAGTCTCATTTTTATAATTATGACAAAGGGGTAAAGAGAATATTGGTACTGGGAAAGAATCTGTAAAGTGGTAGATTTGCCAATTCTTATAATGATCTAAATAATGATGGTCATATATCCTAATGTACTATTGTGTCTGTCTGTCCTACAACTATAAAAATTCTTGGATTTTATGTGTATGTGTGTGTGCGCGTGCGTGTGTGTGTGTGTTGTGTGTGTGTGTTGTGTGTGTGTGTGTGTGTTTCTTGGTGTTGCTTGTGCTAGAAAGGTCTCCTGTTGAGCACAGATTGGCCTAGAACACACTGTGTAAACCAGCTGGCTTGACACCGAGTTCCACCTGCCTCCTGGATGCTTGGGGTTAAAGGCTGGATTAAAGGGGACACAGATGGTTAGAGCTAGGATATTTTTTTTTTCTTGCAGAGGAGACCTGGATTTTAATTCCCAGCATTAATGGTGGCTCACAAACCATCTGTAACTCCAGTTCCAGAGGATCTGACACCTCTTCTAACCTTATCAGGCACTAGGCAATACCTACATCAGGCCAAAAGTCATACACATAAAATAAAATTAATTAGTCAAAAAGAAAAGGCATGCACCACTATGCCAAATGGTTGTGTGTGTGTGTGGTGTGGTTGTGTGTGTGTGTGTGTGTTTGTGATGGTTGTGTGTGTGTTTGGTTGTGTAAGATAGTACACGCATGTCATAGCATGTATGTCAAAGCCAGAGAATAATGTGTGGGAGTCAGTTCTCTCCTACTAAAGGTCATCAGACAGACAGTAATTGTTTCCCAGCTGAGGCCATCTCACGGCCCTTGAATTAATTTTCGTTTTGAACAGACAATTAAAGTGGTTCAGCCAAATGCTGAGAGATATCCATAAATAACAAGCAGTCGTATAAATGCAAACCAAAACTACCTTGTGCCAAGGTAGAGTGGGGACACATGCCTGTACCACCTTCACTCAGGGTGTAAAGGCAGCAAGATCAGCAGTTCAAGTTTATCTTTGGCTGCGCACAGGAAATGGGGGGCCTGGGCTATGGCAAGATCCTAGATAAACACCAAAACTAAGTGAGAAAACCTCATGAGGGGTGGGCATTGAATAACTATTGGTAAGAAATTAAAAACTAAAATAAAACCGCATGATGATCCAACTATATCGCCCTTTGTTATGCAGTAACAGAAACAAGTCAGAGTACCACAGAGACTCCTGCACTCCGTGTGCCACAGCATGATCCATTATAGCCAAGTTACAGGATCAGGCAAAGTGCCCGTCAGTAGATGATTCCATAAAGAATTCCCCTTTGCCTCCTTCCCTCCCAACATCACAACACACAACGGAATATTACTCACGCGGAAGGAGAATGAGCTCGTAAACATCTGCCAGAAAACATGAGTCCAACCCAGAGGAATTCGTACAAAATAAATCAGAGGGTAGAAGGAGAAATGTTAGAGGCAGGCAATGAACACATTTTTCTTTTTTTTTTTCTGGATTAGAGTCAAACGATATAAATAAAATAAAGCAAGAGAAGTTAGGGGACTCCAGTGGGAGGGAAAGAAACCGTGAGGGAGAAGGCAAGCAAGAGGATAGACTATCAGTAAGCGTATGTGCGGGCAACTTTTTCTCTCTTTTCTTTCTTTTCTTCATTCATTCATTCATCTATTATTGCTTTTTGTTTTTTATTTTGGAGACAGGGTTTCTCTGTGTACAGCTTTGATGCACGTATGATCTGAGTCACTTCTTTTTTTAAGCCAGGCTGACCTAAACCTCGCTAAGAGACACTGCCTGCCTCTGCATCCCAAGTGCGAGATTACAGATGTGTACCACCACCACCGCCTGGCCCAGTAATTTTCATTAATACTTACAATAAGAAAAAAGCAAAGTACAATAGTAAACTGCAGTATGATGTGAATTCGTTATAAAAGTGTTTATAAAATTTTTTTTTTTGCTTTTTTTTCATTAAAATAGACTTTTTTTTTTTAAAGTAATATATTCTTATATGGGTTCCCGTCCTCACTCCCCTCCAGGTCCTCCCCACTTCCCCATCCCACTAACATCCCTTTCTTGCTCTCTCATTTGAAAAGATATCTAAAAAGAAAAAAGGAAAAAAAACTAATAAAATAGTTAAAACAAAAACAACATGGAAAAGGTAAAAAAAAAAAAAAATAGAAAAAGATGCCAACAGAAAGTACAATAAATACATGTGAATAGATACCTCGCAATCACTGGATAGACAGAAATCCCCACAACAAAACACAAAATTGACACTATCTCGTAATATAAGCAAAAGCACTGTAGGTTTAAAAAAAAAAAAGAAAAAAAAAAAAAAAGAAAGTAGAAAATATCAGCACAAGATACTACGAACAGAATACTCTCCACAGAATTCTACCAGACTTTCAAAGAAGAAATAAACCAATATTCTTCATATTATTCAACGAAATAAAAACAGAAGGATCATTGGACAATTTGTTTAGGAGGTCTTAGTTAGATATAAATAAAGACCCAACAAAGAAAGAGAACTACAGACCAATTTCCCTTATGAACATATTGCTTCTTCACAAATACTCTTAAACACTGAGATATCTCTCTCAGACCCAAACAAAAAATTTAGGGTTTTGTTTTGGTTTTTGGTTTTTTGTAAATGATAGTAGTTATATTTCAGTTATAATATTTTTAAAGTTATTTCATCATTCTAAAATGTATAAATCCATAATCTAGAACTATGTTCTTGAATGCACATTTTGTTTGTTATTATTTTATTTATTAAATTATTTTAGTAAAACAAATTTTAAATTTAAATATATTTTGTTCATATTCTTCCCCTCCTCCCAAGTCCTTCCAGATCCTCTTCCTCTCCTACCTACCCCAACTTTAAATTCTTTCTCAAAAAAACAAACACAAAACCCAATACAACAACACCCCAAAAATAAGAAAACAAAATGCCCCCCTAAAAAAAAACCCACCAACCTGTAACCAAATAAAAGCACATAAAAAACTATGGAGTCCATTATATGTTGATCAACTCCTCCTGAATATGACGCCTGCCTGGAGTGGTTGATATCCCCAGTGTCACTCTATTGGAACAAATTGATTTCCCTCTCATCATGGATATAAGTAACATAACAAGTGATTTTTAATGATGGACCTCTGGGAAACAATTGGTACATTGATATTCATGGTCATCAGTGAGAATGTTGGCCCACCATTTCCTATTCACACTGTAACCCAGAGAACACTATTTTCAAGGAGATCTTGTAAAGGGTCAGCTACTCCTCACCTCCAGTTAGGGAAGCGTATGGGACATGGTGAACTGAAAAGGATATGACACCATTGGCATGATAAGATGTGTACTAAAGGAGAGAGCATCTTTGGAAACAGCCTTCACGTCCATCTCAATAGGAGCAAAGGTTGTATATGGGTCCTCAAGACCAAGTAGGAGCCAGGCACCAGTAAAAGCAGCTGTAGATAAGAGTTGTATATGTGGAATGACAGGAAGGGTCCAGAGAGTCTCGGAGTCTGAGGAGAGTGGGTCCTTCAAGACAAGCTAGTGCCTCATACAAGGAAGAAACAGGTTAGAGGCACAAGAAAGACCACAAAACACCCAAAAAGGAACCAGCAGCCCAAAAGAATCAACGTCAGACACGGCTACTTCCAGAAGTCACAAAATCCCTTAAGAATTATCCTAGCAGGCTGGGGAGATAGCTCAGAGGTTAAGGGCACTGGTTGTTCTTCCAGAGCTCCTGAGTTCGATTCCCAGCAGCCACATGATGGCTTACAACCATCTGTAATGAGATCTGGTGCTCTCTTCTGGCCTGCAGGGATGCAGGCAGAACACTGTATGCATAATAAATAAATAAAATTTAAAAAAAAAATGATCCTAGCCCAATAAGAAATGTTCTGTTTCCACTCAATTTGTTCCTCCTTTTGGCTATTTGTCCCTGTGCCTCTCCAATCTTGGTCTCAACAATTCACGCTTTTATAGTCCCTCCTCTTTCTTGACAATTGGACTCCTGGAGCTCCACCTGGGGCCTGGCTGAGGATCTCTGCATCCACTTCCATCAGTTATTGGATGAGAGTTCCAGCAGGACCGTTAGGGTGTTTGGCCATCTGATCACCAGAGTAGGTCAGATCAGGCTTTCTCTCAACCATTGTCAGCATGAATTATGAACCAAAGGCTGTGGAGCCCCCAGCTGGATCAGGCCCTCTGGATAAGTGAGACAATTGAATAGCTTGAACTGTTTGGGAGGCACCCAGGCAGTGGGACCTGGACCTGTCCTTAGTGCATGAGCTGGCTGTTTGGAACCTGGGGCTTACATAGGGACACTTTGCTCAGCCTGGAAGGAGGGGACTGGACCTGCCTGTACTGAATCCACCCAGTTTAAATGAATCCCCAGGGGAGTCTTGGCCCTGGAGGAGATGAGAATGGAAGGGAGGGGATGGGGGGAAGATGGGGGCAGGGGCGGGAACGGGGAGGACAGGGAACCCATGGCTGATGTGTAAAATTAAAAGACAAATATAATAATAAAAAAAAAAAAAGTCTAAAAAAAAATCTGTTCCTCCTCACACCAAAGCCTTTCCCCAGGAGGGTCATAGCCAGCATTCTGCAAAATGCTAATGAGAAGCACAGGACTCCTCCACATCTTGTACACCACAGACACACTGGTTGAGGGAAGGGACTAATACTTCTAAGGAATTGAGTCAGAAACTCTGATCAGTACAGGAAGCAAACGCTCTACCTTCTAATCAGAAGGTAGAAAGTATTTTCAATCTGAAGTATGTACACACACACACACACACACACACACACACACGTGCGCCAGTTAGAACTTTCATAAAATCCTACAATCATTCCCAACAGATTTTAAAGGGGTAATGGGAGATGCTGTGTCCGCCAGGCCCCTCCAAAACTCGTGTTGAAATTTAACTGCTCCTGTAATGGTATCAAGAGGTGGGACGATTAATAGGTAACCAGGCCTTGAGAGCTTCGTCCTAATGAATGGATCGACAGTTTTCTTGGCAGGGGGTCAAAAAGATAAGTAAGGCCATCACTCTTTCTCTGCTCGTTAGGGTGCTACCTTCTACACATATGCCAACACCTTCATGACAAGCTTTCCAGGCTCCAGACTCATGCAAAAAAAGATTTTCTTTATTCAATTCTGAGTCTGTATGATAGTAGCTGAAAACAGACTAAGATGGAAGACAAAATAAACGTGCAGTTTCTGTACATTCAGTGGCCCACTTGTTCTGTGTACTAATTATCCTCCCATGTACCAGGTCCAGTTTTGCAAATTTCATCAACAGATACATCTATTTACTTGGGATCTGGTCATCCCATGAGTGACCTATACCCCTCAATCTAAATTCAAACACCATGGCAAATGAAAAATATTACTCATGAAAATGCATTTAGTGCAAGCGAGCTGACTGAACAGTGTACATTAGCAGACAGTAAACTATATAAAAAGAATATTGGCTGTTCACCCTAATGACCCATACCCGAGTGGAGCTAACTAAATCACAAAATATCATACCACACGTTATTAGCTTAGACAATAAACAAAATTCAGAAATTCGAAGTGGTCCTATGGAATTTATATTGTTCTGACACCACAATGAAGTGTTGTTTTAAATGCTGACCTGGGGCAGATGATGGCTCAGTGGGTAAGAAGCGTGATTGACAGTCATGACGACCTGAGCTCAGATCCCCAGCACTCATGTAAACAGCTGAACCTTGTAGCTTGTTAATGGTGGCAATCCCCTGTAATCCCAAGGCTGAGAGGCTGTGAGGTCCCGCCTCGGTGAGAGACCCTGCCTAGAACAGGAGAGTCAGTGGAAGATACTCAAGGCAGTTTCTATACGCACAAGCAAGCACGTGCATGCAAAGACACACCACACATGAAACTACACCAAAAAGACAAGCAAAAACTTAAAAAGAAACCTTAAATTGAAGTATGAAGTCAGGGACCATGAACAACCTTGCTCCATATGTTTTTGACGCAGCGTGTTCATTGTCTTGTCTCAGCCTCTGTTGTTCCCACCCGCGATAATACTCTCTCGTCGGGTTACTAGACTAAACAACGTAAATCCTACTCAGCTTTATAGGCCATCTCAAATCCTTCCTTTTCCAGGAATTCTCTCCATGTTCCACAGCCAGCATGCTGCCCACTGTGACCTCTCTGCCCCTTCTACACTCTCACATGTTCAGACATGAGCTTGTCTCCCCAACAGTGTCATAAAATCCTTTTACGTGTAAAGCAAGGGGTGTATTAGTTTTCACAGTATACTTCAGATTTAACACAAAATGATTCTTTTCCTCCAGAAACATCATTGTATAGCCTACTTTAACTCAAATGCTGTAATAAATACTTAGGGATTGGATATAATGTAGCCTGCATGGTGTCCTGTATATAAAAGGAATCAATCAATGGTACTTCAGATATGCATTTTACATTACTAGGCACATTATTCTATTTTTCTTCTGATGGAAGAGGAGCCCAGTAAAGCTGTGCTGGTTTAAATTCTGCAGATTTACTATCCAGTGCTTCCATGGCTCCTAGGTCTTACACATACGCCACATTTTTTTTGGGCTTTCATTCAAAAATAATGATCATTATTTGGAAAGTACCCAAAGTAGTTTCTCCTCTCTCTCTACTGGCCTGTCTCTTTATTATAACTCTCTCTGCTTCTTTATATGCTGTTCTTTATCACAGTTAAAAAGTGACTCTTTTAACAAATAGATGTTTAAAGGAAATAACATCAATAATAAATGTACAGGAAATGATGATTTAGAAGATACACTGAAATGGGGATCGTAAGAGGCCGTTTTGATTTTCCTCTTGATTTGTTTCTGGCAAGCATATATTGTGTAGAAAGTAAGCATTTCTTAAGATAGGTCTCTAAAAAATATGGTTTTTTTTTCTCCTTTTACTGGACTTCATACTTAGAGCAAAACATCCCTTCAGTATAACTCCTCTAGTTGAGTAAGGTTTAAGAGAGGAAAGAAACACCAATGAACAGCAGCCACACAGTCTGGGAGTCTACCCATGACATACACCTTTCTTAGTACTGAAATCCTGGAAGTAAAAGTGTGTTTTGTTTGTTGTATGATAATGACAAGTGTAATGATAAAGTATATCCAAATAAACTTGGGGACAAGGGGATCTTTTCTGAGCCTTTCTTCAGGTCTAAATTTCTGGTTATTTAATTTTTCTAAGAATGTGTGTGTGTGTGTGTGTGTGTGTGTGTGTGTGTGTGTGTGTGTGTCTGTGTGTCTGTGTGTGTGTCTGTCTGTGTGTCTGTGTGTCTGTGTGTTCCTGTCATTGCTGTAACAAAATTCCTGAGACTGACTAATAAAAAAAAATTATTTGGCTGCATGAGTTTAAAGATACAAGGTCATGGTACCAACATGTGATCGTGCAAGAAACAGAGAACACACGTGTGTCCAGGCCAGCTGGGCCTTCCTTCCATTCTACTGCCATTATGTGCGTGCGCGCGCACACGCACGGGCACACACACACAGATGCCAAGTGTCACCTGGAGAGCATGACTTTGAGGTAGAGAATGAAGAACCCTCCTCATGCTGTTTTAAAAAATGATTCATGAAAATGTTTCATAATGCTTTACCTTTAATGAGCAGAACACTAACGCACGCCAAAACATCTTTGAGTCAAGCAAATTCAAGAGACAACCTGCCCACCCTGCTGATAGCATCAGAAATAATTCAAATTGCCTAAATGAGTGCATGTAAAAAAAAAAAAAAAATCTGTTTGGACATCCACAAAGGGATTTTCACCAAGCTATTTTATATGAGCCATCTTCAGAACTGCTGGACTAGGATGCATTTCATCTCAGTTCTAAAATTCAGGTACTAAATTCTACAAATTCTTTTTTTGTTTTTTAATTGCAAAACAACAAACTTTACAGCAGCAAACATCTTCCCTTTCTTCTAGTACACCATGAACTTCAGTTGTTTGACCTAACTTTCAAACTTAATAAAACTTCTAAAATGTTTGGTCATGTCTCTAACCTCTCTCTGACTCTGTCTCTCTCTGTCTCTAACCTCTCTCTGTCTCTAACCTCTCTCTGCCTCTGCCTCTCTCTGCCTCTGCCTCTCTCTGTCTCTGCCTCTCTCTGCCTCTGCCTCTCTCTGTCTCTGCCTCTCTCTGCCTCTGCCTCTCTCTGTCTCTAACCTCTCTCTGTCTCTAACCTCTCTCTGCCTCTGCCTCTCTCTGTCCCTGCCTCTCTCTGTCTCTGCCTCTCTCTGCCTCTGCCTCTCTCTGTCTCTGCCTCTCTCTGCCTCTGCCTCTCTCTGTCCCTGCCTCTCTCTGTCTCTGCCTCTCTCTGTCTCTGCCTCTCTCTGTCTCTAACCTCTCTCTGTCCCTGCCTCTCTCTGTCTCTGCCTCTCTCTGTCTCTCTGTCTCTGCCTCTCTGTCTCTGCCTCTCTCTGTCTCTGCCTTTCTCTGTCTCTGCCTCTCTCTGTCTCTGTCTCTCTCCCTGCCCCCTCTTCAGGTCTTGTTTTGTTTGTGTGCACCGAGTCTCTACCTCCTCGAAGCCACTGATTAGTTTAAAGTTTACCCTGAGAAAGTCCTTTGTTTTAGAAGCCAAGAACTAATCTTGAGGAGATCATTGCACACACAATGTGAGAAATCTTCACTCTGGCATAAATATGTCATGCATGTAAATCTTGCTATTCACAGTTCTTTTTATTGAGTCTGAAGAAGCATGTTACAACACTGTCTCCCTTTCCTCTGAAGTTCTGCCAGTGAGGAGAAAAACACCAATATATAGAAATTCTTTGAAAAAAATCCTATAGTTAAAAGCTGAAAAAAAAATGAAAATTTTAGAACTTTAAGCAATACAGGCTAAAATACTATACTACAACTAATAAAAAAAAACATTAGTAGGAAGATGGAGTGGCTCGCTCTTGTAATCCCAGTACCTCCGTGTTAGTATTCTGACCAGTTCCTTGGAGATCTACCCAGCATCCTGATGTCTTCTTATGTTAAAGCCCCCTTGAGAGGGAAAAAAAAAAATCCCCCTCCCCCCTCTCACGAGAGGTAGCGAGCCTCTCTCTCTCTCTTTCTCTCTCTCTCTCTCTCTCTCTCTCTCTCTCTCTCTCTCTCTCCCTCTCTCTCTCTCCTCCTTCCCTATATCCTCTCTCCCCTCCTCCCAAACCCCAAAATGAACTTGCCACATGGATATCACATCTTCCTTGTGAGTAACTTTCCACTGCAATGCATGCATGGTGTGCCTCACCTGCCCCAGGGCACCTTGGTCCAAAACCCACCAAGGCCTCGAAAGTTCCGTGTCCTTACACTCAGGATACTGAAGCGCAAGGTTCATAAATCTCAAGCCAGCCTGGACTACACAGCATAGTCCTGTCAAAAACAAAAAGTTGGTATGAATAGAATTATTCAAGAATATTATTTGAAATTTTCAAAAAGTCTCATTTTTATTAATTATGACAAAGGGGTAAAGAGAATATTGGTACTGGGAAAGAATCTGTAAAAGTGGTAGATTTGCCAATTCTTATAATGATCTAAATAATGATGGTCATATATCTAATGTACTAATGTGTCTGTCTGTCCTACAACTATAAAAATTCTTGGATTTGTATGTGTATGTGTGTGTGCGCGTGCGTGTGTGTGTGTGTGTGTGTGTGTGTGTGTGTGTGTGTGTGTGTTTCTTTGGTTGTTGTTGTTGCTTAGAAAGGGTCTCACTGTGTAGCACAGATTGGCCTAGAACACACTGTGTAAACCAGGCTGGCCTTGAACTCACAGAGTTCCACCTGCCTCCTGAGTGCTGGGGTTAAAGGCTGGGATTAAAGGTGGGAGACAGATGGTTTAGCAGCTAAAAGGATTTTTTTTTTCTTGCAGAGGAGACCTGGATTTAATTCCCAGCATTACATGGTGGCTCACAACCATCTGTAACTCCAGTTCCAGAGGATCTGACACCCTCTTCTAACCTTATCAGGCACTAGGCAAGTACCCATACATGCAGGCAAAACAGTCATACACATAAAATAAAATTAATTAGTCAAAAAGAAAGGCATGCACCACTATGCCAAATGGTGTGTGTGTGTGTGTGTGTGTGTGTGTGTGTGTGTGTGTGTGTGTGTGTGTGTGTGTGTGTGTGTGTATGTAAGTGTACACGCATGTCATAGCATGTATGTCAAAGCCAGAGAATAATGTGTGGGAGTCAGTTCTCTCCTACTAAGGTCATCAGACAGACAGTATTGTTTCCCAGCTGAGCCATCTCACAGGCCCTTGAAATTATTTGTTTTGACAGACATTTAAAGTGGTTCAGCCAAATGCTGGAGAAATATCCATAAATAACAAGCAGTCTCATAAATGCAAACCAAAACTACCTTGTGCCAGGTGAGGTGGGTGGCACATGCCTGTACCACCTTCACTCAGGGTGTAAAGGCAGCAAGATCAGCAGTTCAAGTTTATCTTTGGCTGCGCAGGAAATTGGGGGATAGCCTGGGCTATGGCAGATCCTAGATAAACAAACCAAAACTAGTGAGAACCTCATGAGGGGTGGGCATTGAATACACTATTGGTAAGAAATTAAAAACTAAAAATAAAACCGCCATGTGATCCAACTATATCGCCCTTTGTTATGCAGCTAACAGAAACAAAGTCAGAGTACCACAGAGACTCCTGAGCACTCGTGTGGGCCACAGCATGATCCATTATAGCCAAGTTACAGGATCAGGCAAAGTGCCCGTCAGTAGATGATTCCATAAAGAATTCCCCTTTGCCTCCTTCCCCTCCCCAACACAACACAAAACGGAATATTACTCCACCGCGAAGGAGAATGAGCTCGTAACATCTGCCAGAAAACATGAGTCAACCAGAGGATATGCTAAGAGAAATAAATCAGAGGTAGAAGGAGAAATGTTAGAGGCAGAAAGGCAATGAACACATTTTTCTTTTTTTTTTTTCTGGAATTTAGAGTTCAAAAAATAAACAAAATAAAGCAAGAGAAGTTAGGGGACTCCCGTGGGAGGGAAAAGAACCGTGAGGGAGAAGGCAAGGCAAGGGGAGACTGAATATAGTCACAGCGTGACATGTGCGGGCAACTTTTTCTCTTTTCTTTCTTTTTCTTCATTCATTCATTCATTTATTTATTTGTTAGTTTGTTTGTTTATTTTGGAGACAGGGTTTCTCTGTGTAGCTTTGGAGCCTGTCCTGGATCTCTCTTTTTTTTAGCCAGGCTGACCTAAACCTCGCAGAGACCTGCCTGCCTCTGCATCCCAAGTGCTGAGATTAAAGATGTGTACCACCACCGCCTGGCCCAGTAATTTTCATTAATACTTACAATAAGAAAAAAGCAAAGTACATAGTAACTGCAGTATGATGTGGTAAATGTTATAAAAGTGTTTAAAATTTTTTTTTTTGCTTTTTTTCATTAAAAATAGATTTTTTTTTTTCATGTAATATATTCTTATTATGGGTTCCCGTCCCTCACCTCCTCCCAGGTCCTCCCCACTTCCCCACTCACCCAGATCTACATCCTTTCTTGCTCTCTCATTTGAAAACAAACAGGTATCTAAAAAGAAAAAAAGGAAAAAAAAACTAATAATAAAATAGTTAAAACAAAAACAAACATGAATGGGACTAAACAAAAAAAAAAAAAAAAATAGAAAAAGAGCCAAAGAAAAAGTACAATAAATACATGTAGACATAGATATGCAATCACTGGGATAGACAGAAATCCCCCCAAAACACAAAATTGGAACTCATTGTATATAAGCAAAAGCACTGTAGGGTTTAAAAAAAAAAAAGAAAAAAAAAAAAAAAGAAAGAGAAAAAAATGCTCAGACAAAGCATTATGAGCCAAAATCCTCCCAAAGTATCACTGAGATCCCTTTGTGTTGACATCTGCTGCTGGGCCTGAGTTCTGGCCTTAAGAGTGGTTTGTATCCCCAGTGAGACTCCTTTAGAGAAAACGAAGTTTTCATTTATGAGTGGTTATCAATTGGAGATAGCTCCTGTGTCAGGGATGGAGGCATGCGTCTACTTCCTCTCTCAGCACTGGGGTGCCATCAGGCCCAGACCTGTGCAGGCCCTGTGCATGCTGCCCGAGTCTCCATGAGATCATATGTGCACCTCTCAAGCTGTGTTTAGAGGGCCTTGTTTTCCTGATGTTCTCCATCTCCCCAGCTCTTACACTCTTTCTGTGTCCTCTTCTGAAAGGTTCCCTGAGCTGTGAGGGGAGGGAATTGGTGGAGACATCTCATTTAGAACAAGAACACACGAGTGCATGTGCACACACACACACACACACACACACACACACACACACACATACACACACACAGAGAGAGAGGGGGGGTTAAAGAAACAAAAGGTAATATAAAAGTCTTTAGATGTCTTTAACACAGTTTGACCATATATAGAGAAAGGAGCAAATAGCCCGTGGGTGATACCTTTTTCCCATCAGCTAATCAGTCATCTCTGTGAGTCACAGTGATTGTGACAAATCTCCCAAAGCTCCAACCCCAGGACTAGCAAAAACCCACACCACTTAGAAAGCTCCATCTGCTAAGTGTTGACAGAATTCATGGACTATTTCTACAGGAAACACAGATGAGAAGAGAAGGAAACAAATTCGCTTTCTTCCTAAGATCATCATCTCTTGTTTTATGAGAATATATTTATAAATGATCAACATTTCATAAAAGCCATGAAGACATATATTTGGTTGTTTGTTGGTTTGTTGTGAGCGTGTAGACACAAAGCATGTGTGTCATGGCCTGTGTTCTCTCCTCCCATCATGTAGGTCCCAGGAATTGAAGTCGGGTCAACAGGCTTGGTGGCTTGTGCTTTTATCCACTGAGCCATCATAATTTAAAGCTAAATACCCAACTCTTTTCTTTTTTAAAGATGGTCCTACACAGCCAACAGAACCCTTGGTCTACCTGAAGGACAACATTCTAAAGATTTGGCATCAATTTCCACTTCATTTTGCCTCCTCTCACATTTGAAAATTAACAAATGGCAGAAATCCCAGTAAACTAGTTACAACTAACTAGTGGTCGCCTTCCTCTCTGTAACCTTGTGAAATGTACATGATGCTGAAGTCAGAGTTTAAACAGCTCGTGTGGCGACCTGCATCACCAAACAGCGTCAAACTCCTCAGGGAATTTCCACAGCTTGGGAGAGGGTAAAGGCTTTGGGGAGCAGGGGTGTGTGGGGGGGTGCTTTGCTGTCTTAGTAAGTACTTAATGCTGGAAGATTGTCAGATAGTTGTTGACTACTCTGGATCTTCTTTAATGTCAACAGAGATTAAATGTTCCTTTTACTGAGAACTGTCAAATCCATTTGATACATTTAGTCTGTTTATGTCCTTCAACGCCAGCAGAATCAAATCTAAAGAAATGAGGCCATGGCTGAAGGGATTTCAGAGGGATTTTGTTTGTTTGGTTTTTTTCATATTGCATTTTATATACAGGGGTGGGTGACAGAGGACAACTTCAGGAGTTGATTCTCTCCTTCCACTATGTAGGTCCCAGGGATCAAATTCAGCCACAAGTACCTGTCCCCACCCAGCCATCACTGTCCTGGATTTTCAGTTTTTAACAGATTCAAAACTAAACATCTAGACTTGAAGCATCTGGAAGAGTGGTTAGTAACATTTGCATCTCACAGTGAAATGTACCAAAAGTCAAAATGGAGCCAAGGATGAGCACAGGAGCCTGTTGGCGGCTGCTGTGGAATAAGACAAGCTGAGCAGGTTTGGGTTATAGAAGGCGTCTGTTCACTGTAAAGGCGCTGTGAAGATGATTTCTATTGGAAAACATTCATATTAACAACCAGTGGGAAGTGAAGCATTTGGATAACAGAAATATAACATGAGCCACCACTTCTGATTTCTTTTCTCTTTTTTAAGGTTTATTTATTTATGATGTATACAGAAGAGGGCACCAGATCTCATTACAGATGGTTGTGAGCCACCATGTGAGTGCTGGGAACTGAACTCAGGACCTCTGGAAGAGTAGTCAGTGCTCTTAACCTCTGAGACATCTTTCCAGCCCCACCACTTCTGATTTCATACCTTGTTTTCAACTCTCTCTAAAAAAAAAAATGTAAGTAGGAGCCAGGCATGGTGCCTCAGGCCTGTAATCTGAGCACTTGGGAGGCAGAGGCAGAAACACGGCTATGCTCCAGGATAGCATTGGCTGTATAGAAAGCTTTAGGTCAGCCAGACAAGACATTGTCTCCAGTCCCCAGTGGGGACAGGGTAGGAGAGAGAGAGAGAGAGAGGGAGAGAGAGAGGGTAATATATTTTAACCAAACATGCTTAAATGTTTTCAACATGTAATCATAAAAGATCGTTGTGTAATACTTTTTCATGATCAGCCTTCAAAACAAAACAGAATGTGTGTATTCATTTACTGAAATGAGCCACTTCACCTCTGCTTCTTCAATGGCAATGGATAGCCCAATATAAGCCCTAGTTATTACAGTAAAAATTTTAAGCACCTGTGTCAAGCCAACACAGTATAAAAAAGAGAGAGTGGTTTAATAGGAGATTAATGTAACAGATTGGAATGTAACAGATTGGAATCTAGTTTACAGTAAGTCCCTTAGCCAAAGAATTATATAAAAATTATTACCCAAAATATATGCTCTAATAAGGTTCTCCTACTTAGAATAAGTAAATAATCTATTAGGTGATTATAGAATAAGGACCAATAAACTACATTTAATTTTTTTATTATTTTATGTGTGTGAGTGTTTTGCCTAAATGACTCCATGCCTGGTGCCTGATGAGGTCAGAATAGGGTGTCAGATCCCTTAGCACTAGAATTATAAATGGCTGTAAGCCATCATATGGGTGTTGGGCATTAACCCAGGTCCTCTGTAAGACCAACAAGTACTCTTAACCATTCTGAGAATCTGGGAACTGACAGAGGGTCTTCTGGAAGAGCAGCATGCTCTCGAAACCACTGAGCAAACTCCCCAGTCCTGTAACCTCATTTTCAAAAAGCTACCAACTTTTAAATGAGTGTGATAGGACATGCCTATATTCCCAGTACTTAGGAAACAAAGGTCCAAGGATCAGGAGTTCAAGGCCAGTCTCAGCCACAAAGTCAGTTCAAACAAGGCCTGGGGAGATAGCTCAATGGGTAATCATGACTACCTGAGTGGGGATCCCCAACATCTACATTCTCCATGGTTCCAGCACTGGGGAGGCGCAGATTCTCAGGAACTTGCTAGCCCATTCTTCTAGCTGAATCAGTGACTCACTCTGAAGTGAAGGTAGGTGCCTAATACTAACATCTTACCTACAAACGCCACAAACACACTTGAATGTTCACGCAACAACATATATGTATACAATACACACACAAAGCTGCTGCCTCTTGCTCCCTGTAATCTATTTTTCAGTTATATACAAAATAATACACACAGTGGGGACCCTAGGATGACTGTGGCTTAAAATAAGCTTTGGTTTACTCAATCACTGGGCAAGCATCAGTGAAACATTTCACTATTAGGATAAGAATTTGTACTGTATCAAGCTGATGATAGGAAAAAATAAAATAAAATATTTGAAAAAAAAAATAATAATATTCCAGCAAAAAAATAATAGTAATAATATACAACATTATTCTTCTGGGGCTGGAAAGATGACACAGTGGTTGTCAGAGCATTCGGCTTTTCCAGAGGCCACAATGTCTATTTCTAGAGGCCATGCCAGGCAGCCTACAACTTCCTGTGGCTTCAGCTCCAGGAGATCCAAGATCCTCTTCTGACCTATGTAGGCAGTGCACTTGTGTGCACAAAGCTACATGCAGACACGTGACTAAAAGTAAAAATAATAATAAAATATAAAGAAACATTTTCTGAGCTTGCAACATGTTTATAACATTCCCATCCATTTTTACTCTTTGCCTTTAAGACTGTATTTCTCAGTGGTGTCATTATGATTTATCTTAGAAATAAAAGTGGAAATGGAGAATCATCACAGGTGGCTCACACATGTCAGAGTTGCTAGGATTAGAAATAACTGAGCTACTATTGGGTTTTGCCTAGCAGATAAAATGGCTGACTTAATATGCATAACAATAAGGTTTCTCTTTTGCAATATATAAATGGTGCAATTTAATATTTTTAATTATATGTATGTGTCTCTGTGTGTGTAAGTATACATTGATACAGGTGACTGAGGAGACCATAAGTGTTGAATTCCTCTGGAGCTAGAGTTACAGGCAGTTGTTAGCTACTCAATATGGATGCAGGAAACTCAAATCTGGTCCTTTGGCAGTATATACTCTTAACCATTGGGTCATTTCTCCAGTCCTGTAATAATAAAGCTTTAGTGAAGTATTTTCATGCAAATCTTTTTCATTTAATTTTTTACTAAAAATAAAGTTATTTTCATATAATATACTCTTATGGTTTCCCATCTGTCATCTCCTCCCAGATCTTCCCCAACTCCTTACCCTTCAAATTCCATGTCTTCTTCCTCTCTCTCTTAAGAAAACAGGCAAATGATAAAGACAAACCAACAATGATAAAACAAAATGAACAAACTAACAAAAGAAAATAAGAAAACCACAAGAAATACATACACACACACACACCATAAAAACTCAAAATCAGAAATGATAACACACAAGCAAAAGACCAGTGAGATTTATTTAAAAAAAAAAAAAAGCCAAAACAAAGCAGTGTTGTTTGAATCATAGACAATCTTTTAATTAAAAAAAAAAAACCCAGATCCAGATATCAGGGTGAAAGCTGAAAGATCACAGAAGCAGAACCAGCCACTACTTCTTACCTCTACTAAATCCTCAGCCTCAAGAGAGAGCTCCTATTTCCTCACACCTTTCCTACCTTTCTGCTTCCTGCCATATTACTTCCTGGGATTAACGACATGTGTACTTCCCAAGCAAAGGCATGAGATCTCAAGTGCTGGGATTAAAGGCGTGTGCCACCACTGCCTGGCTCTGTTTCTCTCCTATACTGGATCAACCTCTTGTAGCCCAATGTGGCCTTGAATTCAGAGATCCAGATGGATCTCTGCTTCTTAAGTGATAGGATTGAAGGTGTCTATCTATGTTTAAACTAGTGGCTGGCTCTGTTCTCTGATCCTCAGGCAAGTTTATAAGGGTACACAAAATATCACCACAAAGCAATATGAGGGGGAAAAAAATCTCCAAAAATACCTTTGAGTTCATTCTGTGTTGATCCTCTTCTGCTGAGAGCTGAGCATGGGGGCTGCCCTTATATGTGGTTTGTATACCAGTGAGCCTCCATTAAAGAAATTAATTTTTCCTTTGCAAGTGTTTGTCAGTTGAAGATAACTTCATGGTTGGGGATGGGAGCTCATGTCTATTGCTCCAACCCTGTCTGTTTGGATATGTGTAGGCCCTGGGCATGCTACCACAGTCTCTGTGAATTCATATGTGCATCCATCCTATTGTATCTGGAAGACACTGGTTCCTTGGTGTTACTCATCCCCTCTGGCTATTACAATGTTGTTGCCTCCTCTTCCACATGGGGCCGAGTCCTGAGTGGAGGGGTTTGATAAAGACATCCCATTTAGGACTTAGTGCTCCAAAGTTTGTCACTCTCTATGCATTGTATAGTTGTGGATCTCTGTGTTGGTTCCCAACTGCTGTAGGAGAAAGCTTCTGGTGATGGCTGAGTGAGATATTCATCTACGGGTATAGCAAAAGATCATTAGATGTCATTTTATTGTTATGTTATTTGTTTGGTCCATATGTCCATAGCTTATCTAGTCTCAGCGTCATGGCCATCTGAGCAGTGTCAAGCATCTCATGGAGTGGGCCTGAAATCAAATCAGGGAGTGGTTGGTGACTGCCACAATGTGCCACTACTGCACCCATGTATTATGAAAGCAGGTCACCATTGTAGATCACACCGTCTGTAGCTGGGTTGGTGTTTACCTTTCTCCTTTGGTAGGATACAGAGTACCTTCCAATACAATAAACATTAGTCAGTAGGAATGAAGGATCTCTAGGTAGAAACCAGCTCAATTTCTCTGTGTTCAATGAGATTGTAAGGATGTTTGTTGTCTTCAGCAATAGGCAGGACCTTACCATCAGTTTATGCAAAGTAACCAATAGTCTTGGCAATAGTTCAATTATTTGTAGGGTTCTATGGGGCTCTTTTGGCCAATAATTGAATTAGATGTATGAACTCCTGACACTAGAGGTTTTACTTGATGGCAAAAGATATCTAGTTGGGGCATTATCGGCATTATCCATTTATCTCCCCCATTATTTGGTAACTTTGTGTGTGTGTGTGTGTGTGTGTGTGTGTGTGTGTGTGCATGTGTGTGTGTGTGTGTGTGTGTGTGTGTGTGTGTGTGTGTGAAGATTCTACTCTAGTAAATTTCTGTACAATCCCTCAAATGGCCATTAGTGTTAGCTGTCACTCCCTTCCTTACCCATAATCCCTACCCCTAACATTTAATCCTCCTACTCTTATGTGATGTCCCATTTCTCTCTAACTATACATTCTATTTCCCCTTTCTTAGGTGATTCTTCTCTTCCCCTTAGTTTGTTCCTCTATTTCTAATCCCTATCTGATAATTAACATGCCTATAGAAGGCTCAACAGCTAACATCCACATATAAGAAAATATGTATACTACTTTTATATTTTTTAGTATCTGTTAACACAGGATCTATTCTAGCTCCATCAATTTATCTGAAAATTTCAAGATTTCAGGTTTTTTAACAACATGATATTTCATTGTGTAAATGTACCACATTTTCTTTTATTATTAAATTTTTTATTTATTTTATGTAACAACCACAGTTTCCCCTCCCTCTTCTCTTCATGTTCCCTCCCCCACCTCCTTTTTACCCCTGCCCCCCATCCATTCCTCAGAAAGGCTCAGGCCTCCCATAGAAGTCAACAACACATGGCAAATCATGTTGAGGCAGGACTAAGCTCCTCCCTCCTGCATCAAGACTGAGCAAAGCATCCTACCACAGGGAATAGGTCCCAAGAAGCCAACTCATGCACCAGGGACAGATCCTAGTCCCACCGCCAGAGGCCCCACAGATAGACCAAGCTACACATCTGTCACCCACATTCAGAGGGACCTAGGTCAGTCCCATGGTATCACATTTTCTTTATCCATTCATCTGTTGGCAGACATTTAGGCTATTTCCATTTTCTGGCTATTATAAATGTAGCAGTAATGAACATGGTTGAGCAAGTATCTCTATAGAAGAAAATGCCTTGGTTATATGTCCAAAGTGATATAGCTGGATCTTGAGGTAGTTCTATCCCCATCTTCCTGAGGAACCACCACACTGATTTCCATAGTAGCCGTACATGTGTGCACTCTCACAAGCAATGACTTTCCCACACCCTCACCAGCATGAGCTGTCATTTGATTCATTGATCTTAATCATTGTGACTGGTGTAAGATCAAATCTCAAAGCAGTTTGATTTCCATTTCCCTGATGACTAAGAATGTTGAGCGTTTCTTTAAGTGTTTCTCAATCACTTGTTTAGGTTGTTTTCTGGATATCCATTTTGTTTGTTCATTTGTTTTGGGAGGTTTTGTTTGTTTGAGTTCTTCATTTATTTTATGTATTAACCCTCTATATGATATGTAATTGGTAAAGACATTTTCACATTCTGTAGCCTGCTGCTTTGTCCACATGATTGTACCCTTTGCCATAAAGAAGATTTTCAATTTCATGAAGTCCCATTAATTAATTGCTATTTTTAGTGACTGTACTATCAGTGTTCTGCTCAGAAAGGCTTTTCTTTTGCCAAAGATTTCAAGATTACTTTCCACATTCTTTTTTATAAGATTCTGGAATCTGGCCTTATGTTGAGGTACTTGATTTGGAGTTGAGTTTTGATAAATATGGACCTATTTGGATTCTTCTACATGCAGATATCCAGCTTGATCAACACCATTTGTTGAAAAAGCTGTCTTTTTTTCTAGTATGTATTTCTGGCTTCTTTATAAAAAAAATCAGGCATTCACAGATGTGTAGACTTATATCTGGGTCTTCAATTTCATTGATCAATATGTTTTTATGCCAATACCATGCTGTTTTTATTACTATAGCTCTGTAGTATAACTTGAGATCAGAGGTGGTGATACTTCCAGCAGTTCTTTTATTATGCAGGATTGTTTTTGTATCATGAGGTTTTGCGCGTGTGTGCGTGTGTGTGTGTGTGTGTGTGTGTGTGTGTGTGTGTGTGTGTGTGTTTCAATATGAATCCGAAGACTATCCTTTCAAGATCTGTGAAGAATTTATGTCAGAATTTTTATGTAGATTGCATTGAATCTGTAGATTGCTTTTGGTAAGATGGCCAGTTTTATTGTATTAATCCTACTGGTCCATGAGCATGGAAGATCTTTCCATCTTCTGTTATCTTCTTCATTTTCTTTCTTGAGTTTTTATTCTGCAAGTCTTTTACCTGCTTGGTTCGAGTTACGTCACGGTATTTTTTGAGGCTACTACAAAAGGTATCGTCCCCCAATTTCTTTCTCGATCTTTTCGTCATTTGTTCATAGGAAGGATACTTATTTTTGTGTATCAATCTTGTATTCTGCTACTTTGCTGAAAAGGTTAATCAGCAGCAGAAGTTGTGGCTTAGTTAGGGTTACTATTACTGTGACGTAACACCATAATCAAAGCACCTTAGGAAGTACAGGGTTTATTTGGCTTACACTTTCACATCACTGTTCACCATCAAAGGAAGTCAGGACAGGAACTCAAACAAGGCAAGAATCTGGAGGCAGGAGCTGATGCAGAGACCATAGAGGGTGGCTCCTTACGGACTTGCTCCTCACTGACTTACTCCTCATGGTTTCCTTAGTCTGCTTTCTTATAGAACCCAAAACCACCTGCTCAGGGGTGGCCCCACCCACAATGGGCCAGGCCCTCCCACACCAATCATTAATTAAGAAAATGCCTTATTGTAGACCTAATCTGATGGAAGCATTTTCTCAATTCAGGCTCTCTCTTCTCCAGTGAGTCTAGCTTGTGTCAAAATGACATAAAACTAGCCAGCACCAGTTTCCTGGTGGAGATTTTAGGACTATTTATGTATACAATCGTATCATCTGCAAATAATTCTTTTACTTCCTTTCCTATTTATATTCTCTTGATCTCTTCTTCAGTTGTAGTTAAGACTTCAAGTACTATATTGAATAAGTATGGAGAGAGTGGACAACCTTGTCTTGTTCCCAATTTTAGGGGAAATATTTTGAGTTTCTTTCCATATATGTTGATGTTGAGTATGGGCTTGCTATAAACTGCCTATATTGTGTTGGAGTATGTCTCTGGTATCCCTAATCTCTCCCGGACTATTATCACAAAGGGGTTAGGGATTTTTTTTCTCTCTTAATCTGTTTATATGGCAGATTATATTTATCGATATACATATGTCAAACCAAATCACTGCGGGGTGGCGGGGACAGCCTCCAAAAGCACAGGGCTCAAAGGGAAGCCACTGAGTAATCATGTACTAGACTTTTCTATCTGAAGGGGTCAAGAGAAAATGACACTCACACACTCTCTTGATGGTTTCCTTCAAACCTTTTTTTATTCTTCTTTTTAATTCTCGATTCCTTCTCTCATTCTTGATGTTTCTTTCTAATTCATTTTAGCATCATATCATTCTTTCCTTACATCTGATACACCCAGCAAAATCTTTAAGGCAAGGTGAAATTACAATGTAGTTACATTCTGTTTTTCAAGTGAATGATTACAATGAATACAAAACAACAGTGTGTGTGTGGGGGGGAAACAGCATGTTTTCCACATCCCTTACATAATTAAACATTTTACATATTACAGATAAAAAACAAATTATCCCAAGAACCCACGTACATTCATACCCAATCAACTTGATATAGATTAACCATGTAGGCAAGCATGGTATTCTTCTCAGTCAGGTCTTCTACTGGCAGGCTGCATTGTGTAATTACAAAGAAAGGGCCAATTGCTTTATTACTTATCTTGAAAGGTAATCTTCTAAGAAATCTTAAAGGAATCACAAACCTAAACTTTTACATGTGAAAAAGAATCAGTCAGCTCTACTTTAAATCTTTAGGGTATATACTAATTCATCAATAGTTTCTTGTATCAGGAGACTGAGGGCAGACATGGATATAAGGAATTAATCATCACCTTTGATCATCAACCAATCCTAGCAAGAAAAGTGCGTCAGCTAGTAATAATTGGGCTGCTTTGTTCTTGTTCACTGACCTTACAAGTCCCTCACTCAACTATGCACCGTTCTAAAACTTTAGATTGTCCTCTTAGGTTTTCTACCTCAAAGCTATTTGGCAAGACCTATTAGTCTAATTTCAAGTCATTTTCAAAGCTTTGTTTCAGCTATGTTACATCCTGAATCCTGTGAACATGTCTCCCAACATTAATGTTAGAAGAATTTAAGCTAGCTGGGCTATTAGGACTCAATTGTTTTTTCTTAATCATTAACCTAAACCACAGTCTACACAGCTTCTCAATAGAAACTCACATGTTCTAGCTGTAGGGCAACGAGTTCAAGCCCACTCTGTGCTACTGAGTCAGACCCTGTCTCAAAACAACAACAATAATGTTTTTTCTCTATCTCAGTAGAGGAAAAAGAGTAGATACAACACAGCCCTTCAAAACTACCGTGAGAATAAAGTAAGGCAGTATATTTGAACCCCCTTCTGTGGTGCTAATTCTTTTTCCATCTTCCTATCTTGAAGTTTTCAATTATGAGTAAATGTTGGTTCTCTGTCATTTAAAAACTTTTGGTAGAGTGTCACTACATGGAGATAAGCAAGAGATACATCCTTTGAAATTCAAAGTAAATAAAGCGATTGATCCTGAATGCCAATCATGGTTTATTTCACAAGTGGATCAACAATATCCATAGGGTTCTTCTCCTTATGAACAGGTGGCCCTGCTGACATTTGTAATAAAATTTTTAGGCATAATATTTTTATTCATTCTTTGAGAATTTCAGACATGCAAACAATGTATATGTTCATACTCACCTCTCAAGTCTTTCCCTAATCCCTTCTCATACATCTTACCCCCTCAACTTCACATCCTCTTTCTTCCTCCCTTTCCTCTTCCTCTCTCTCTCTCTCTCCCTCTCCCTCTCTCTCTCCCTCTCTCTCTCCCTCTCCCTCTCTCTCTCTCCTCCAGTGAATCCAATCTGTGCTACTTATAAACTCAAGGGTGTTCAGCCACCTGCTAAAGCATGGCCAATATGCCAGGGACCCCACACTTAAAGAAAACACTCATCAGTGATCAATAGCTCCTCAGGAAGGGGTGGTGGCTCATGAACCCCCTTCCCATGCTGTAATATTACCTGGCTTGATCTGGCATGGCTCTTAAAAAGGCAAATCACACCTGTTGTGAGTCCATTGATTCATTGGTCCTGCCATGTCCAGAAGACATGATTTTGCCCCAGGATCCCCCAAATTCTAATTCTTACCATCTTTCTGATCCCTCTACCTCAGAGTTGTTACCTGAGCCTCGAGGGGTGGGCATGTGATAAGAGGTTCTTTTTAGGGCGGAACAATCTAAAGACACTTGTTCTCAGTGCTTTAATAATGTTTTAGCAACTTCCTTGGTTGTCCTCGCCAACTGTAGAGTGACTGAACTCATTTCTCTTTTACATCTACCATAGGACAACATAGTGATGACTTAGAATTGGCTTAGAGCAGTATTACAAACAGTTGTGCTAATAAAGATGCACTCCTACCAGCCACACCAAGAATTCCAAAATACCAGGATAATTTCTTTTTTAAAAAAATGCAGAGAATAAGGGAGTCTGGCAAATTTTATCATGACCCATTTTATAAGTGAATGCTGTCCTTTATTGTTACATGCTCAAGTATTCACAGATAAAAATGGCAGGATGTCAGAGGTTTGCTTTAAAATTATCTCTTGGAAGGAAATGGATAAAGTATTGTTGAACTAAGACTGGAATCAAGCCATTAAGATATAAAATAGGGAAGAAGGAACTCTCTGAACTGCTATATGTACTTTATGTCCATTTTAGCTTTGGATAACTACATGTCTGTGTTTTTAATAAAATGTTTTTTTCAATTGAAAAAAAAAAAAAGCAAGGTATGGTAGTGTGCTTCTATACCTATAATCCCAGCACTCAGGAGGCTGAGGGAGAAGAATGTATGTTCAAGGCCAGCTTGAAGTACATATCAAGATTCTGCCTCAAAAAAGTAGGAGAAATTGGTTGGTAGGGGAGGGAGAAAAGAAAAGAGGAGGAGAGAGAGAAGGGCAGGGGAGGCGAACCTGAAAATGATCTGAAGTAAAATATCACAAAATGAATTGTGAAGTATCTTCGTTTTATTTTGGTTGTGAGGCTGGCCTTTAACATTTTGTTTGAATTCTACTATACGAAAAATAACCAGATGAATCTGATCATACAAAAGCAGCTCTCTCACATCCACTAAGATAGGCAGCAGTGGGGGCTACTGGGAACCATAAGACATGCACACACGCAGATATATAATAGATGTAAAAGAAATTTTAATTTCTGTGAGCTCTTGGTTCCTTCATTTTAACTCTTGCCTTTTTTGTCTATAAAATATGCCAAAAATAGAAAGGCAACCGTGTTCCTGTAAAAATATTAGCTTCCTTATACAAACCTCTCCTCTAGCATGCTACCACAAGGGTGAAATCAGTGAATACCTTCAGAAAATTGAGTCTGCTGCGGGAGCTCCTCCCTAGCCCACAGCAGCTTCCCCATCCTAGCTCCGGGCCCTGTACTGTTGATCTGCAAATATCTGGGAAGGAAGACAACACGATAATAGAGAAATTCAAGTCATGACAAGTTGCAAGTTTTTATGAATGTTCTACGCCGGAGAAGTAAGATTTCAGTACCAAACACTTGTCAAAACGCATCATCTACCCGGGAGATGGGAAACAAACAGAATTAGAAGAGTCTCAAGGGAGAGCTAACATTCTGTCAATATCAGACGAACTATAATGATATTCGTGTGCAGGGCAAAAAAATATAAGATGGAGTTCCTGCAGAAATGTCAAGTGCTGAAATTTAAGAAGAAAGAAACTGAAAAGAAGAAGCAAATAAAAAAGGAGCATTGGCACCTCAGCAACACCGGTGTGCGCCGCATGAGCTGCCAAGTGGAGGAGCTGGGGCTTCGGTCTCCAGATGGCCATGCCACCTCGGCAGAAGAGGGCACGATAACATTGAGACAAAAGACGGGTGTGTGAAACAGAGTGTGTCTGGAGATAAAAATTTGCTACAAATGAGACGAAGCAGCATGCTGGAAGAGAGGAGATGGTGCCACCAGAGTTTGTTGTTTTTTTTTTTTGGTTTTTTTGTTTTTTTGTTTTTTTTTTCCCTAACGATCTTACAGTGTAGCCTATGCTGGGCTCAGACTCCCCAGCCTCCTGCCTTGGTTTCCCCAGTGCTGGAATTACAGGCATGTACCCTCTGCCTGCCTAACAGATTAATCTTCAGTTCAGAAAGTAAATCATCACTCCAGGAATGCCGGGAACACAGACTTCAAAATTAAAACCAGAAATGAAGACGTTTTCTTTCTTTCTTTCTTTCTTTCTTTCTTTCTTTCTTTCTTTCTTTCTTTCTTTCTTTCTTTCTTTTTTTTTTTTTTTAATAGGAAAGATAGGGAAGTGGAAACTTCTAACAGGCACCAATTCAGAAAGTGGTAAAGTGTGCTGGGGTCCAGGTGGCCCTAATAACGAGAATCTTTATTTTATTTTTTATTAGATACTAGAGACTGGCTTCTGTCTGTGGGTGTGAGGCAGGCGCTGTGATTGTGTCAAGGGTCCTATTAACTCTTCAGACTGTTTATAAGCAAAGAACATGGGGAACAGGGCTGAAGGATGCATTTAAGAACAGCACTTGTGAAGAAAGCTGCTTGAAACTTCAGCTAGGGCAGAGAAAACCAAACACACAAGTCTCTGACAGACCTTTAAAACCAGACAGAGCAGAAACAGGTAAACCTTTAACATCTCCAAGTGTAACAGTAAATGACTAAAGATTTCATTTCCATCTTTACTTTCTCCCTGAAGCTATAATAATAACAGGAGTTTTTATTGTTCACTTTTGGATCAGACTTACACTACCATCTTCTGCCAATGGTATTGTATCCGTTAGAATCACTACTAAGTTTCAAATAAAGTATATTGTACAGAATTGCTAGGCAAAATTTAATAAAAGAAATAGTGAAATTCTTGTGTACGCATCTGTGTGTGTGTGTATGTGTGTGTATGTGTGTGTGTGTGTGTAAGAGAGAGAGAAATCGAGACAGACAGAGAGAAAAAGAGATGGAGAGAGAGAGCAGATAGATGGATGGTTCTCTTGATAGCCCCAACTGTCCCAGAATTCACTGTGTAGCCCAGGCTGGCCTCGGACTCATGGGAATCTGCCTGCCTCTGCGTCCACAGTGCTGGGGTTAAAGGCGTAGTAGTGAGATTCCTTTTTCTAGCTCTCAGAAAGCTGAGGTAAGCGGATGAGTGTCTAGCTAGACTGGGCTGTGTAATAATACTCTAATTTACATTAATTTATTGTGAATTCTTTATTATTAGCACTCAGAGGTCAAAGTAGGGGGGTGGTGAGTTCCAGACCAAACTGCATTGTATACCAGGCTTTTGCTCTTAAATAAACAAATAAGCTGAATTCTTTTGAGGAGTAGGGAAACAACCCAGCCTTAAAAATGGTTAGGCACGGTGCTGGCATCCCCCCAACTTCCTTGGCAGAGTTTCTACAACTGAGCTCTATTGACATATTCTTAATCAATAATTCTATTTTAGGGAATATCCCATGCTCATGCTATTGCTATTCTAGCAAGAACCCTGGACTCTGTTTCCCCAAAACCTATAGTACTGCCTCTTGCCATTTTGAGAAAACTGGAAATGTTTCAGGGCTGACCAGATGGCTCAGCAGGTAATGAGGCATGCCACCAAGCCTGATGACCTGAATTCAATCTCTAGAACCCTCAAGGTAGAAAGAGAGGGATCTCAGGAAAGTTGTCCTATGGACCATCATAGGCAAGCTATGGCACATGTACAACCTGTGTCCACCTCCACCATGCAAATGAAATGGATAATAATCTAAATATATATATATATATATATATATATATATATATATATATATATATATATATACACACACACACACACAAAATTGTTACTGACGCTGCCAAATATCCCTCTAGGGCTAAAATTTTTCCCTTTCCTTTCTGATTTCCTCTTTACATTAGTTGCGAATGGGTGCTGAGGATCAAGCCCGGACTACCATGTTTTTTGTTAAATGCTATGTGTGTGCACTCCTTCTGTTGGAATAAGCCCAATAGTTTGCCAGCAACCCTTTTGCAATGTCGTCTCCAGTAAGTGCAAAGACCTAACTTGCCACAGGTCTGCTGTGCATGCAGTACGGCAGACCACTTAGTAAACGTCATACCAGGCAAGTTCAGACTTGGCTGGAGTTTTTGTGGGTTAATTGGTTGGTTGGTTTTATGAGACCAGGCTTCGCTTTGTAGTTCAGTCTGAGCTCAGGTTCTCAATCTGCCAGCCTCTGCCTCTGCCTCCCTACCAAGCACTGGAAATACACGCGTGGCCCGCCATGCTTGGCTTTGCTTTCAGGTTTTACAACAATAAAAGCTGAACTCCTTGCCAAAACTGGAAGGAAAAAAAAGAAGAAGAAGAAGTGGCACTTTTTAGAGGAGCACCCTGACAAAGACTCTCCTGAGGACTGCTGGTCCTCTCTTCACAGGGAAAGCACCACAAGCATTGTTAACCACCGGGCAAGTGTTAGATCTAACAAAGTCAACAACTGGCTTTTCTCTCCTCCTGTATTTCTGCCCCAGCCTGTGGACTAGGAGATGAAGAAGAGTATGTGATTTATCAGCAAATCTTCAGCCAAGCAGGGCTGCTCCCTACGCTAATTAATTATGTAGATCCAAAAAAAAAAAGCCCTAAGGACTGGTGGCTGGGGCTAAGATCCATCTCACTATAACGCTGTGTAGCTCAATTATGGTATTTTAGGAGTCTGTCTCACGCTCCTGGGACTGATTATTTGAAGACATACCAAGGGGAAAATGCTCCAAGCACAGCAGCAAAGGCCTAAAAGCCCAGCTCAGAACACAGAGACAGGATAACTGCAATGTCAAGACCAGTCAGAGCTGTATAACAGGACCCTGTGTTAAACAAGTAAGAAAAGAAAAATACTTGCAACTAAGAAGATAATTCTGTGCCACTTACGCAGAAGCTGAGATAACCCTATCTCTTATTCAAGAGACAGAAATAATTCCAACCAGGCAACTAATTCCTACACTATGAGAATCTGGGGGCTGACTCTCCTCCTTCTCAAACTGAGAACAACGTCCTCAGCCTTACGGCCAGTCTTGAACATCCCTGAAAGTAGCTTTTCCATGCAGCTCCCTTCCCATGTGACTCCCCTTGCCATTCAGTTGGATCTTCCGACTTCCTAGCTCCCCCCCTCTGCTTGAAAAAAATCCTTCAGAGTGAAGACCTGAGCTGTTGGAAGAAGCTTCGAAAACAAAGTGATTTGTTAGGTCAATTTGCCCAGGGATATCTGTGAGCCACCTAGACCTTAGTATTCACAACTATATGAGGAACCTTCTGTCTTGGGCTGTCAGCACTGAATTAGCTCTGCCTCAGACACCTGGTCCTGTGACTGAGAGCTGCATTGATACAGTCCCCTAGGGAAGGAGAACAGAGAGGCACAGGGCAGATGGTGCAGACGGAGCAATGATGCCCCACACTATGACAATTACTGAGTCTGAGGACGGGGTGTGTGTGTGTGTGTGTGTGTGTGTGTGTGTGTGTGTGTGTGTGTGTGTGCCTTCGATCTATGATACTAATGTTTGGAATTTTCCATAATAAACAGTTTTAAAGAATCAAGGACTAGGAGCCAGGGAATGTGTGGTTGAGAGGCTCCTGGTTGGGATTCTTACCAACGAAGTAATTGGAAAAGCCTTGCACCAGAGCCTGTGAATCTTCCTTAGTGCTCTGCAGAGCATGAGGCTTGCACGTAGCTTGGGTCATATGTCCTTTCCTCATTCTTCCTCGTAAACATCTACATGATAACTTCTCATCTCACATCCCTGTCACATTCTTTGAATCCTTTCCTTTCTGGTTTCCTTGAGGAATTTTGTTTTGTTTTTTAAAGGTTTACTTTTCTGCTTTTATTTTTGTCTGTGTTGATGTGCACACGGGTGCCTTCAGAGGCCAGATGAGGGTGTCAGTTCCCCTGGAACTACAGTTACAGGTGCTTGTGAGCCTCCTGATGTGGATACTGGAAACCAGGTCCTCTCCAAGAACACAATGTTCTTAACTGGTTCTTAACTGGTGAGCCATCTCCACCTGAAGGTTTTGAACTTGTTTATTTTGTTTGTGACTAGAGCTGCAGACTAGTGCTGTGTGTGTGTGTGTGTGTGTGTGTGTGTGTGTGTGTGTGTGTGTGTGTTTTACCTGCTAATGTGGAGCTCTGCATCATCTTTAATAACTTGGAAATTTTCATCCAAGCCTTCAGCCAGTGCTGTCACAGGAAATACAGCTAACAATATACTGTCACATAAGTACATAGTGCCCTCGGGCAGCAAGATAAACAGGGAACATACCCTTCAGGTCACCGGGAACATCCTCTCTCTGCTTGTATACAATTCTCAGTTTACAGAACAGAAGGACCTAGTGAATCTCTCCCCGGAAATTGGCCCATTTGATTGTTGCAACAAAAGCCCCATTTACCCTTGCACTTACACCAACGAAGGAGAGGCCCACCCTCGGAAATAAGAAGAGAGTTTGGACTGTTGCTCAGAGCGAGCGGCGGTTATTCCTCCCAAGGTGTTGGTCATGAAAAACAATTTGTATCGGCCAAGTGTTAGCCAGGCCACCTCAGCAAGCTCCATAAACACACAGACACTCTGGAGCCAAATATTCCAAACACTGGCACCTCTGCCTGCTACTGTTACCATGCAGGCTTCTTACATGCTTTTTTTTTTTTTTTTTTTTTTTTTGCTATTATTAAGTAGTGGTACTGTGTTTAGCAATAAAAGAACAGGGCTGTGAATAAAAGATCACTCTAGTAACAATACTCATCAGAATAGTGTTGGATAGATGCTTTTTTTCCTGAATCCTTTCATCCATGCTATTGAGGGAAGGGTTAAACACCAGCCTTGCTGCTCACAGTGTGGTCCATAATCCGGGCACACTGACATCACTTTGGAGCTTGTTAGAAATGCAGACAATAGAATCAGGCCAGTGTTTTTAAAATAGACTTCCAGTGATGCCTACGCCTACCAAATTAATTTTGGAATCTTGCTACAACAAATTACTACAAATTTAGTAACCTAAAGCAAAAATCAGTGTGTTTTGTTTCACTGTGTGAGTCAGAAGTGCCACATAGCTCTTATTAGGCTGAAATGAAGGTCTTTCCGACAGTGTTCATGTCTGGTACCATCAGGCAGAATTCTTTGCTAGGCTTCTCCCCTTTCTAGGAGTTAATCATGCTCCTTAGCCCCTGGCTCCCTTCCTCCAACTTCAAGCCAGCAGGGTTGCAGTTCACAGATCATTCTTCTACAGACATGTACGGTGGTTGTCGATACAGGTTCTCAAGCAGTCCAGGTTGGCTTCAGCCTGGCTTTGTGGCTGAAGATGACCTTGAATGTTTTATCCCTCTGTCTCCACCTCCTAAGCATTGTAATTATGAGCATACACCACATGGACACTTTATATGCTGCTGAACTTGAACCCTTGGCTTTATTGCATGCTAGACAAGAATTCTACCCACAGAGCTACACCCCTAGACATGATCTTATTTTATCTGACCTTAAACTCAGGTAGAAATCCTTCCCTTAAAAACAGCAATGTAATTGATTAGGCTGGGCTCTCTGATTATCCAGTATAACTTTGTAACTGCAAAATCCTTGCTTGGTCCACATGTGAAAGAGTTTGCTGTGTTTCAGTTTTTGGTTTTTTGGTTCTGTTTGTTTTTTGTTTTTTGTTTTGTTTTGTTTTGTTTTTGTTTTTTGTTTTGCCAAGCCATGTGGCACATTTACAAGTCTGAGACAGTAGGATGAAGACACTTTTGGGGATCACTAGATCACTATTCTACCTATCACATATAATGAAGTTACAGAAGTTCCACTCCCACAACTTTGAAAAAGATAAGAAATGGATTTTTTAAAATTTGTCCATGGTTGACTATATTCTTCTTGTTATAAACTGTCCTAGGTCCCCCTAGAAACATCTTTCTGTCAAAATCTGAATGTGTACCTCAGAATGTGACTTTACTGAGAGAGACTTTAGAGATGAAGTGGACAAAATGAGGCTACATGGTTAGGACCCTATTCTATATGACATGTCAATAAAGAAGAGATAGGAGCTGGCCAGGATGGCTGGCATATGCCTTTAGTTCTAGTGGTGGAGAGGCAGAGGCAGGTGGATCTCCATGAGTGTGAAGCTAGCCTGGTCTACATAGTGAGTATGGGACTGCCAGAAGTATGTAAGAATACTCTGGCTCAGAAGATGGATGGATGGATGGATGGATGGACGGACGGACGGACAGACAGACAGACCGACAGATAGATAGGTAGGTAGGTAGGTAGGTAGGTAGATAGAAATAGGTAGATGGGTAGGTGGATAGATGCTGTGGATATCACTCTGTGTAAATAAAGTTCTGATTGGCCAGTGGCCAGGCAGGAAGTATAGGCGGGACAAGAGAGAAGAGAATTCGGGGAAGTAGAAGGCTGGAGAGACACCACCAGCCGCCGCCATGAGAAGCAACATGTAAAGACACTGGTAAGCCACAAGCCATGTGGCAAAGTATAGACTAACAGAAATGGGTTAATTTAAGAGAGAAGAAGTAGATAACAAGAAGCCTGCCACAGCCATACAGTTTCTAAAAATGTAAGTTTCTGTGTGCTTTCTTGGTTGGGTCTGAGCGACTGTGGGACTGGCGGGTAAGAGAGATTTGTCCTGACTGGGCCAGGCAGGAAAATTCTAACTACAGATAGATAATAGGTAGACAGACACACAGACAGATAGATGATAGGTACATAAGAAAGAAGAGACAGAGATGTAGACATGCAAAGAACAAAAGGATCTTTCATTAGTTGTCTACATGCCAAGGAGAAAGGCCTCAAAAGAAACAAAGCTTGTCAACAATTGGACCTTGGAGCTCTCTGGCTTCCAGAATGATAAGAAAATAAGCTCCTGATCTTCGAGTCTTTGTGTTCTGTCCTATTTTCCTCCCTAGTGTACATCTCAATGCATTTCAAAACATGTTGCTAAGGCAATTACACTGATACCACACCATCCATGTTGCTTCATCGTCCTCTACTGATGTCCTTCTGACCCCATTTAGTCACCCCGGTCTCTCTCTTCCTGATCTCTACCTGGATGGGACCCAGAATCAACTCATCCTGACTGCCTTGCCCTTGTGACTCAGTCCTTTTTAGCACGTCTCACACTCTTGCCTTGTCTGCATCCAGTCCCTGCTGCTTTTCCCAAGACTGAATGCCTGCAATTAATTATTTCCTCTTTCTCTAGAATGCCCAGGCTCTCACCACCAGCCAGTTCTCTAAAAGCCCTAAGCTTATGAAAACAGTGGTTCATTCTTAGCCTCTGAATCCATAGTACTAATTCCTTCACACCTCCAAGCCTGATGTGTCTTCAAAGATCAGTCCTTGACATTAAAACATTCTTTTTGGTTGGGTATTACTAAACTCTACTACTTAGCAAGTTATTCTAATATGTTATAGTTAACATTTCTAAAGCTAATTTTGTGTATATTTTAAAAGTTTCAGCCAGGTGGTGGTGGCACATGCCTGTAATCCCAGCATTCAGGAGGCAGAAGCAGGTGGATCTCTGTGAGTTCAAGGCCAACCTGGTCTACAGAGCTAGTCTACGACAGACTCCAAAAAGCTACAGAGAAACCCTGTCTTGAAAAACCAAAAAAAAAAAAAAAAAAAAAAAGTTTCATGGGCTGGGGATATACTTCAGTTGATAGAGCATTTGGCTAACCTGCATGAAATACCAGTTTAATCCCCAACACCACATAAAAGTGAACATGGTGGTTCACACCTGTAATTCCATCACTCAAGAGGTAAAAGCAAGAAGATCAGCAGTTCAAAGTCATCCTCAGCTACATAGCATGCTCCAAGCTAGCCTGGGCTACATTTTAAATGCTGTCTTTAAAATATTTGTTTAAAAATATGCTTACCAAAACTGTATTTTGGGGAAGACACCAAACTGGGCATGGGAGCACTGTTTGTGATCCCAGCACTCAGAAACAGAGGCAGGAGGACCAAGACCAGTCTGCCAAATAACAAAAGGACAAAGCACACAGGAACAAATAGTTTAGTAGAATCAACCAACAGGTAGAAATTAATCAGATGAGTTTTAATATAAGTAAAAGCTAAGTCAAGGACCTACCACACTGACACAAATATGAGAAACCAGTTCTTCAGAAGGAATTCATGCAGACATGGTTGCTGTGGATATTGCTCTGTATGCTGTGTATTTGTTGCTCTGATTGGTTAATAAATAAAGTGTTGATTGGCAAGTAGCTAGGCAGGAAGTATGGGTGAGACAAAAAGAGAGGAGAATTCTGGGAAGAGGAAGGCTGAGTCAAGAGTCACCAGCCAGACACAGAGGAAGCAAGATGTAAAGATACCAGTAAGCCACAAGCCACGTAAAAAGGTATAGATTTATAGAAATGGGTTAATTTAAGATCTAGCTAGCAAGAAACCTGAGCCATTAGGCCACACAGTTTTAATTAATATAAGCCTCTGTGTGTTTATTTGGGTCTGAGTGGCTGCGGGCCAGGGCAGGACTACAGAAAACTCCAGCTACACATAGTGGTCCATGCTATGATTCCAGCATTGGGAGGTGGTTGTAGGAAGATTGGGAGTTCAGGGTCATCCTCTGTTCTATAACAAGTTCAAGGCAAGTCTGAGGTATATGATACCTAGTCTATCAATAAATAAAGGAACAAACAACAAGCAAAACAACCCAAAAAATAATGTATTAAAAATTGAAGCTGCATTTAAAAGCTAGTAGCACTAATATCATAGTGGTATAGACTTACATTGCTCAGGCTAAGGTAAGAGGATCAATGACTCGAGACCAGCCTGGGCTACAAAGGGAGACCCTGGTCACAATTTGGAACAAGAAAAAGCTAATAAATTTCTCATACATGAAGATGCCATATGCAAAAAGACAAAGCACTCCGTTGTTCTCTCGGCATATGAAATTTTAGTCAAGCTCTTGAAATAGTTGATGGAGCTGACCACCAGACAGCTCACTAGTAAATACCAGTAAAAAACAATCAAAAAGAAAGAAATCTGGAAACAGGACAAGCTTTTCTTCCTTGTAGTCAAATGGCAGCCAGTATTTGAAGTATTGACAGTAAAAACATGGATATGACATGTAAAGTCTGTGATAAGGTCCAACTGAAAAAGTAGATGGTTTGCCTAGCATGTGTAAGGCAAATCATATGTATCACAGAAACATACACAAGGAAAGTCCTTTCTAACAATGATATCAACAATACATGTAGAGATTACCATGTAAAATAGTTTTTATATCACCAAAAATATCCAAGCATTTGGTTGCTACATTAAAGCCTGTACGTTAAAAGGCCAGGGCATTCAGTGGTGGGAAGTTCCCATACTGGCTAATTGGTACTAGCCCAATAGCTATTTACTACTTTGAGTTTCATCTCCTCCCATGTAAAAATGGATAGCGTTCAATTTAGGTTGTTAACAGGTTATCCATAATACTTATGAACCATTTGACCCTTAATATGATTTTCAGCAATGATAGAAATTTTGAAGAAAGTAGCTCTACACCCAAGGTCCTATGAGTTTTTGGGTTTTTTGCTTTTTGTTTTTTTGTTTTTGAGAGCTTGATTGAAATATGACATTGTTTAGATGCAGTTGTTCAAACTACCGAACAAATTCTTTATAGAAACATAACCTATAGGATTTGTGTGTATGTGTGTACATTTATCTTGAGGAACTTAACCATGCTAGCTATAGGAAGTGACACAGACCTGTAATTTCATCACTTGAGAGATGGAGGTAGGAGGATACCTATTTCAAAGTCATCCCTTACTATATACATCAAGTTCAAGATCAGCCTGGACTACATGAGATCCTTTCTCAAGACAAGAGTAACAATAAATGTATCCATGGAGATGCAGAAACTAACAAGCCAGGAAACTTCAGATAAACCGGGGCGGTGGTGGCACAAGCCTGTAATCCCAGGATCTTTGTGAGTTTCGAGGCCAGCCTGGTGTACAAAGCAAGTTCCAGGACAGCCTCCAAAACTACAGAGAAACCCTGTCTCGAAGAAGAAAAAAAAAAGAAACAGTGGATAAGTAAATGGAACCTGAGCAAGAACTGATGTTGTAGGTTCAAGTTCAAGTAGAGGCAATATCTCTTCTCTAGGGCTCACTTATATTATAAAGGATAATCTTACTCAAATTCTACTGATTTAACTGTTAATCACAGTTTTTAAAAACATCACAGCATCATCTAGAAATATGTTTGATCAAATATATAAAAGAACCATAGCTTAGTCAAGGTGACATGTAAGATGGATGTCATTAGCAACCCCATGTCAGATGGTGCATCTCCCCATCAGAATGATAGTTCACTCCTGTCTCTACTGTATGGTTTCTAAGGCATTCTCTCTAAGAAGTCCATCCCTTTCTCTGGAATCTCCAAGGCCTTTGGCCAGATAAATGTGTTCTCTATTCTATTCTGTTTTCTGAAACACTAATTTTGAGTTGGTGGTGTGTTTAAGAATGGTTAGCTCCATATTAGGGTCTTCTGGCAAGAGCATCTTCCTTTTATCATTCACACAGTCTTAATCATCATCATACTACACTTCTTACCAGAATTTCAGACAATCTTACCCATTACTCTGAGACTTGCTGCAGAATCTACAGTTAGTCTAACTGAGATTTAACTATCTGAGCTTTCCTACAGTACCCAACAGAGATACCATCACTCCCTAAACAGCACCAAGCAATTCTAAGAAAACAAAGCCTCTTCTCTCTAAGGTTTCATATTTCTCAGGGTTATGGAGGATGGTTATAGGATTGGGGGTGTAAGAAAATATTAAACTCAGTATTCTCCTTAAGAAAGGAAAGTGTCTCAAAAAAAGGGAAAAGAAGAAATGGAATGGATAGGTATAAGATATGGTAGATTATAATGTATATACTAGTAAACAAATTTAGTAAAATAGCAGCCTTAGATAATTTACACTGTTATGGATTCATATATGTTGATACAAACATAAATGATTTTTGTATTCTTGTTTAATATAATTTGTATATTGATACAAATACAGAACTATATTTGTTATAATATACATCTATTTCTACTCTTATTTGAAATATTTATATATTTTGATACAAATGTAAATTTATATCTGTCATACTGTATGTATGCTCTACTTCTGTTTAGGATATTTTGTATATTGATATATATTTAGGATTATTGTCATATTGTATATTGCACTATACATTCCTACCTCTGTTATAAATATCTTGTGTATTGTCACAATTGCGAAGTCATTGTCCTTTACCGAACATTTGCTTATAGACTGTTTACCTTGTTTACATGAAGCCTTAGTCCTTAGGTTGTTTAGGTAGATAAGACTTATAGATTTATAGTCACCTTTGCTTGTAATCTATATAGTTATGTTAGGTTATCCAGATTTACAGATACATAGGTTGATGGACAGGTAATCTTCAAACACTTCATGGACCTAGAGAATATGACATTTAAATAACTTAGAATTCTCTTGACATGAGATACAATTGCTCCTGACAGCACCAATTTGATCCCAAAAGAAGGCTGGGCTTCTAAGACATTTCCATTTGGAAGTTTGTCTTCTTGGTACAAAATGGCCTATTGGGTAAAGAACTGCCCTTGCCTCAACTGCTGATGATACAAGTGCTGTCCTTCTGGACAAGTAGGACACAAGGAAAAGTGACTACTGAACTCTGCCAAGACAGGGTAAGATGGTCTTTCAGAATTCCTGCTTCTGAAAATGGTCTGTCAAATACTCTAGGCCTGTAGCCAATTTGAATGCACCAACAATGCTGAGAAACATTAGGTGACTGTCCAGGCTGTCAGCTGTTTCTGTCTACTCTTGCAAGACTCCTGAAAGTTGCTTGCATCCATCTTCCATTTCTCAGGTATTATTATATTCCTTCTCAGGTCTTTGATGAGACTGAAGACTAGAAGTTATAGTTACAACTTAGTATATATATATATAATCTTAGATAGAACATGTTAAGTATTAGATTCAGGTTCTTTAGGATAGGACACCTTTTGGAATGATCTTTGTAACATGCCATTTACCTACACTCTAGTCTTCTCCAGATTTTAGTATGTGTTTCTTCCTTGATATTGTTTGCATTGGTTGTAGTTCCATCTTATCTAGGTCATTATCCTTCATTACTCCTGGATAATATTTGATAACCATTCCTTTGTATATAGTCTTGTATTAGGTTAAGACCTTCTTATTTAGACAAAAGGGGGAGATGTAGTGGGTGCCCATTCCAGCTTTGATCTGGAAGTTCCAACCCCCATTGAGGCTTCGGTAATTGTCACGCCTACAAGGCAGAGCTGAGAGAGGACCCTGAAGACCCAAGATCTGGATGTGCCGGCTCTCTTGGTTCCTGGACCCTGGGCGCTGAAGGTAGACCGAGCAGAGTTCTCCAGAGAACACCGCCAGACTGCGCTATGCCTTTCCCAGACCCTGTTACCTATCCCTTCACTTGTGAGTTACCCCACAAAATAAACCTCCTTTTAACTACGTGGAGTTGCCTTAATAATTTCACAAATAGATGGATGTCATTGGCGACCCCATTTCAGATGGTGTATCTCCCCATAAGTTCACTCCTGAATCTACTGTATGATTTCTAAGGCATTCTTTCTAAGCAGTTCATCCCTTTCTCTGGACTCAGAATCTCCAAGGTCTTTGGCCAGATAAATGTGTTCTCTATTCTATTCTGTTTTCTCAAACACTAATTTTGAGTTGGTGGTGTGTTTAAGAATGGTTAGCTCCATACTAGGGTCTTCTGGCAAGAGCATCTTCCTTTTATCATCACACACTCTTTTCAATTTTGCCTCCCAGAGCTGTGTTCCACCATTAACCTCTCTGGAAAACGTGAATGCCCAATATCCTGGTTCCAAGAAGTGAATTATACACAAATCCTTCCACATCTGCATTCATATACCTGGAACCCCATAAAGGACCAAAAAGGGAAGGACAGTTTTACTGGAGTGTCCTGGTTTGTTTCTCCATGCACTTGGGCCGAGCTCCTGGAAAGCCATGAGAGGACTGGCTTATTTCAGCCTCGTGTTTTTCTCTGGGCATAGTTCTGCCTTGCCAAATGAAATATCTAAAGTGCACACACTTTAAATATTTCCACTTGAACTAATTCCAATTTTCTCAGTGTGATAATGGTTATTTTTAAAGTATCTTTATATTTAGGGGGTGCATATTAAATGCGTAGTAAAAAAAAAAAATGGGAAACGGGGCATTGGTTGGAGCTGAGTGGCAAACGGACAGGATTTCTTCATCTTTTCCTCTGTTCTTATATGGGTTTAAATATATATATATTTATACATATATATTTATATGTATATTATACATATAAATTATACATATATATATATGTAATTTTAAATTCTAAAAGTTATTTTAAAAGGGTTTCTCTGTGGTAGATTTTTCATTAGTATTTAAAAGGTAATACCAGAGGACATTTTGTTGGTTTCCTGATCCTTAAAGGAACTGTAGTTAGCCTGTGTTAGTTTAAATCCCCAGAACCTGGTGATGGTGGTTTTGAACCTTTGTCTCTGGATGCTTATGCGTGTCAGGTTGCTTCTTCAGGAGGGCAAGGCAGAGACCATCAGAGAAACCCAAATTACCCATATTTGAGGTTCAACAAGGCATGGAAACAACATTCAAAGACTCCTTGAATATAAGGACCTTTATACACCAAAACATTTACCGTAAGAATCAGTGACACGTAGTCACTGGTTGGGAGATACCCTGGAATTGGGAAAGTCTTACTGTTTGTTGAAACTACCATTCTTTTAGCAATTACCACTGCCTTCCTCCTCGCCAACTTTACCACAGTTCTCCACTGCAGCCCTGGGGAGAATCAGGAAACACACAACAGGAGAAAATAGATCCTTATCATTTATCTCCATAAAGTAAATTATAATACAGAAGATTCACTGTCTATGATCAAGGACTTTAAAAGGAAAAGTCACAGACAAGCTTGTAGACAAGTACTCCCAAGAGCATGACTTCCTAAGAAGGATGGATCTATATTTAAGTTAGTTTACCAGGCTACCTCCTCAGAACTTGGACCAAGGCTTATCCTAGCAGTCATTCGTTCATACTGCATTGTCCTATTTGATCAAAGTAATATATATGAAGCCCACAGGATAAGTGCAGAAAAATCCAGGTCTATGGAATTTAAAGTAATATTTTTTTGTAGATGAATTTCTAAGCAGTCTTATAAAATAAAAAACATGGAGCCAAATATAGGAGTGAAAGCCTTAGAGATCAGAGAAGCCACCAGCCAACATTAACTCACCAACTCTGCAGCTTCCAAATGTATCTTGCTTCCTGTCTTACCCACGCTTTTATTGCCTTGCTGTTCTGCCCTCTCATTGGCTACCTAGCCCAGCTACCTCACTTCCTTGTCACTGCCTGTCTGTACACACATCCAGGTCTCTACGGTTGGTACTGAGATTAAAGGCATGTGTCACGACATTTGGCTCTGTTCCCTGGTGTGGCCTTGAACACACAGAGACCCTGCCTAATAAGTGATTGGATCAAGGGCATGTGCTACCATTGCCTGATTTCTGTGCTTACTTAAAATTGCTTGTTATTTCCTCTGATCTCCAGGCAAACTTTATTTATTAACATACAAATAAAATATCACCATATTTTTTTGTTATCCCTTTCTATTCCACATCACAATTCTGAAAATACAATCTCAGATCTTTTCTCCCAACTACGTTGTTCTTGATGAACTAGCAAATTTCTGTTTTCATCTTGCCAGTAACATATCACTGATGTTTCTTACTGAGAATCATTGTTTTCATCCACAAAACTCATATGAATCATCTGAATCCACTGCCAATATAAAAGAATTAACATTAACTGTTTTAGCGTCATTATTTAATCAGACAAATACTTTGATTGTATACATTTTTAAATGATGTAAATAAAAATTCTCCAAGGCACTTAGATTGTAGCTTGTAATTGTTTTATTTTTAAAATACTCTGGACACACTGCTTAGAAAATATGTGTACCTGGGAAGCAGATGCAGGTGGATCTGTGAGTTTTATGCCATCCTGGTCTACAGAGTGAGTTCCAGGACAGCCAGGACTCCCTTTCTCAAAAAAAAAAAAAAAAAAAAAGGAAATACGTGTACCTTTTATTGAAATTATTCTTAACTTCGTTTATAACGGCTTTCAAATAGGATTATTTGAAATTTATTACATGTACTTTTCCTCATCAACACTGGGTTCACATCCTTTAAATTACAGTAGAGAATTTGGATGTCTAGACACAAAAATATCAAGAACACAAGGCTCACTACATGTAAATCACTAACTCGTGTTGGCCAACAATAAGCAGCAAGAAGTTTTTTCTTCTAATGTTTTTTACTCTACTTCACTAAAGAAATGTAGGATCTAAAACAACACTTGCTTCATGTTTTCAACTCTGTTTTTTCGTTCTGTCAATGAAGATTTAAAAGAGAAAAAAAAACCTCTGAAGTTTGTTGCCTTATGTAAGATACATTCCCCCTTGAATAAATTTATATGCAACATGTGATACCAACTTTGCTTAACAAACATAGACCCAAAAGCTATCCCCTATTGCCCTGAATTGCATTTAAAAGAATTCATTCTAGACTTTTGTTTATTATATTATCACAGTCTATTTAAAGAAGAACAGCTTTGGAGCTAGTCCCTGGGTTTCTTATTTAATGAATACAAAGTCAAAGACTAAATGAAAGGACCTAAAATGTAACTAAAAGTCTACTGTTCCAGATATTAAGGGGCAGCTAAATTCCTGGTTAGTTTCACACAGAAGAAAATGGCCTCTTTTACTATCTGTGTATCTAAACTGTTTGCCTGTTATGGTCCCCATAGAAAGTGAAGCTCCTAAAACTAGAGCTTTGACTTTCCTTGGTAAAGATGGAAGACATGCAATCTTTGCTGTGGTTGACCATGACAGAAAGCATAGAAACTTGCTTATAATTTCCCAAAAGTGCTTTTAAAGTCTTCATGGAAATTCCTTCAACTGAGTTACAGCTACTCATTTTGTGGTACTGTATGGGTTTTACTTACTTGTTAATGTGTGACATTCAAATCTTAGCGTCTTAGTGTCTTAAATCTAGACACAGTGGGGGCTCTTTCTAGCTCACCCTTGTGGTAGATTACTCCGTATCCCACTGCAAGAGATTCAGGAAAGTGGTGAGGATTTGACTCTATCATGGTCACCTGGAAGGACAATTTAGTAATTTTATCTTATTAAAGCTGCTATCACTTGATTTTTACTTTTAAGTGCTGTGTCTAGCAAACTGAACTCTGAATATGGTCTATGATTTCCTTGATTGGTTTGAACTTTTTATTTTAACATTAAACCTCAAAAGTGCTTGCTGTAGATTTTTATGAAAAGCACAACCTATAACATACCCACAACACACTTGCATATACACAACACACATATCATAAGCCTACATGCTTCAATTAATTAAAGCAAAAGAGATTTTAGCAGATTCTCTCATCCTACCTCAACAATGTTTTGTAATTTCATGCCCTGTAATCCTTATTTTTTAAAGTTATTTCAAGTTTTGCCTTTGACAATAAAAATATGTCTCCATCTTAATATAAATATTATGTCTCAAAGAATTAAGTGACTCAAACTAATAATAGAAGATAGGTGTTTGGGGCTTCATATCCACAAAAACATGTATCTTCCAGGTCATGGGCACCTAGTTTGAGAGCCCGAGAAGGACACAGTATAATTATTAACCAAACCAAACTAAGATTTAGTAAAATCTATAAAATGTTCAAATCCAGTTTCCTGAGCCACTAATATAATTTAAAGTAGGTCTACCTTGGGTATGTAGATGAAATGGACAGTGAGTATGAGATCATCCAGAACACAAGCCTCAAGGGGTTCAGGAAAGGCTGATGGAGAAATATTATTAGAGTTGTCTTCTACTTGCTCATTCACCCCCTTTCGGTCACTCAGATTTCATTAGAGTTACAAATGGAATCGTGGTGAGCGGTTGTTTATAGGAGCACAGCAACTTACCAGTGAGCACACCACAAGAAAGTGCTCCCTTCTCCCCAGCAGCTCACTCACTCCCTTCTGAAATCTAGGCACTGACTTAAACAGCTAAGAAGGAATTTAAAGATGGATAAAAATCATTTTCTTCCTTCCTTCCTTCCTTCCTTCCTTCCTTTCTTTCTTTCTTTCTTTCTTTCTTTCTTTCTTTCTTTCTTTCTTTCTCTTTCTTCTTCCCTAGCTTACAAGAATAGAAGAAAACAGACACCTAAAATGGGAATTATAACTTTATAACTCACAGTGATGTATGAAATGGAGTTGTGGCCAGGCGGTGGTGGCACATACCTTTAATCCCAGCACTCAGGAGACAGAGCCAGGCAGATCTCTGTGAGTTCGAGGCCAGCCTGATCTACAAAGTGAGTTCCAGAGAATGCACAAAGCTACACAGAGAAACCCTGTCTCAAAATAACAAAAAAAGAAAGAAAGAAACAAAGCTACACAGAGAAACCCTGTCTCAAAAAAACAAAAACAGAAAGCAAGAAAGCAAGAAAGAAAGAAAGAAAGAAAGAACGAAAGAAAGAAAGAAAGGAAGGAAGGAAGGAAGAAAGAAAGAAAGGAAGGAAGGAAGGAAGAGGGAGTTGTGCAGAAAGCTCTGGAACAGAAGACAGGATGGCACCTCAAGCCATATCAGAGGCACAGAAAGAACATTCTAGCAGTTTTGTGATTGGAGAATTGTTTCATTTCTGGGGCACTGCCCCCAAACCCAGAAAGCACTGTGAAAGGTGTGGGTTTATTACTTGCTCCAAATACAGACAACTATGAGGAGACTATACCTCTTCCCATCAATTCCCTTGTTTTGAACATTTTTTTTCAAACATTGTTCCTGTATGTATCCCTAACAGTCCTTGAACTCTATGTATCTCTTGAGCCAGTGTAAAAATTCTAAGGCTGTTGTTATTAAAAACTAGTTTATTCTAATAGAGTAAAAACAGCCCATCCCTTTTTAATAGCACATCTCAAACGTAACCAAGTTGTTTTCCTTCATAGACCATATTAGACCCCAACATAACTTCCAGAGTTTTCTCTGGCTGTTTACGGTGGCTCCAATCTGTGATCCCAGTATGAAGGAGGCTGAAGCAGAAGAAATGCCAAAAATTCAGTATTAGTCCTGACCTACTGTGATGGTTTGAATGTACTTGGCCCCCATAAACTCAGGGAGTGGCACTATTAGGAGGTGTGGCCTTGTTGGAGGAAGTACGGCCTTGTTGGAGGAGGCTGGATGACACATGCCTTTAATCCAGACCTTGAGGCTGGAGGGTGCACCTTTAATCTGGGCCACACGTACTGCTGAAAGTGTGTCACTGTGGGGGTGGGCTTTGAGGACTTTTTCTCAAGCTTCACCCAGTGTTCACTGTCAGTTGACTTTCTGTTACCTCTGAGTCAAGGACTCACAGTCCCAGCACCTGCCTGCCACCATGTTCCCTGTCATTGATCATAAATGGACTGAACCTCTGAAACTGTAAGCTAGCCACCCTCAATTGAATGTTCCCTTTGTAATAGTTGCTGTGGTCATGGTGTCTCTTCACAGCAATAAAAACCCAAACTAAGACATCTACACAGTAAGATGCAGAACAATCTGGACTACAGTTGAGACCCTGCCTGAACATAGCCAATAATCAAATTAATAAATACCATGATCTGTTGCTGAATTTGTTGCAAAGGCAAGACCAGAGCAACCAGCTGGACTCCCATTTACCCTTAACGAACAAGATGGGGGCTGGAGACAGGTGGCTGCTCAGTATCCATGGGAACTAGGATCCAGGACTCCCAAGAGTAACAGAGCCTGGAGGTGCTTTGGGATCTTGTATAAAATAAACCACACGTGGGCTGGAGAGATGGCTCAGAGGTTAAGAGCACCGACTGCTCTTCCAGGGGTCCTGAGTTCAATTCCCAGCACCCACATGGTGGCTCACAATCATCTGTAATAAGATCTGGCACTCTCTCCTGTACATAATAAATAAATAAATAAATCTTTTTTAAAAAGTTTAAAAATAAATAAATAAATAAACCACATGCATCCTCCTGAATACCTGAAATCATCTCAACATGGCTTTTAACTTAGCAAGTGCAAATGCCACATGAACGTTGTTTCTCTGTAGTGTTTGGGGAATATTAACAAGAAAAACAGATCTAGCCGGGCAGTGGTGGTGCACATCTTTAATCCTAGCACTTGGGAGGCAGAGCCAGGTGGATATCTGTGAGTTCGAGGCCAGCCTGGGCTACCAAGAGAGTTTCAGGAAAGGTGCAAAGCTACACAGAGAAACCCTGACTCAAAAAACAAAAACAAGAAAAGCAGATCTATACATATTCTGTTCGGATGTAATTTTTTTCTCCAATTATTTTCATTACACAATTGGTTGGATTCTAATATAAATTTGTATTGCACACCATTCCAAGAGCAGCTCTACATCAAGAAATAACCTCATTTGGTGCTGGAGAGATGGAATACTGGTTAAGAGTTTAGGCTACTCTTCCAGAGGACCCAGGTTTGATTGTCTGCATCCACATGGCAACTCACAACTGTCTATAACTCCATCAAAGTTGATGATTGGAATTTCTTAGAGAACATGATGCTATTTAAAAAGACTCTGTGTGTGTGTGTGTGTGTGTGTGTGTGTGTGTGTGTGTGTGTGCGTGCGCGCTCGTGTGCATGTGTGTGACTGTTGCCTGTAATCTTACTGTCAAGCAAATAATACAAATAGATCAATAATACCAGTAGACAACATAGCAAATTGAAAGGCTGATATGGAAAAAAAAAATTACCTACAAACTCTTGAATGCAAGATGGAAAAATCAACAAAGGAGTCTGCATCAAAAGGTCTGAGAATGAAAACCTCCAGAATGCACTTCCTAAGACATCAATTAGAGAGAATGTTTTTCCGAAGGAGGGAGTGAAGACAGGTCAAATTCTTTCAAGGGTCAAGAGAAGAGGTCTACAGCTTACCCTGAGGGCATGGATGCTTGTGGAAGCAGTTAGGGTAGTGTTTGAGAAGGAAGCATATTGTGTGACTGGCAAACTATTAATAGCAGGAAGTTAAGAAGGAAAGACAAAAAAATTATAGGTAATTTGCTCAAGTGTTTGGGCTGGAAAAAGCAAAAGAAAGGTTAGGAGAAGAGATGTGAGACCCACGGAAGGCTGTTTGCTATTTGTGTTTACTGCAGATGGATCCAGGGAAATAAACAAACAAAACACTTAAGTGAATGAGGCTAGAGAGGGAAACCACTTCTTAGGATAGAGGAAGGAGAAGCCACTAACTAAGGAGGACAATGTTTTCCTTGACAACTGAAGAAAGGGGGAAAGAGTCACCTGGAAGTGGGCGAGAATTTGATACTCGAACTCAGAGCAGGAGTCTTTCTCCATCAGGACGCAATGCATACTGTGAGGTATGGAGGAGTGGGTGAGGGTGGGGTGGGGTCCAGAGCTGAAGTCAGATGACCAGAGAGGAAGTTGTCATGAGATTTGAACTCACCTTAATGAAGACTGGTGGAACAAACTTGCTCAATAAATAAAAAAAGTTGCCCAACAGTAGTCAGAGCTCACTTCAGTATAAACCAAGCATGGTGGCCCAGGTGCGTAATCCCAGTATTTGGAGAGGGTAAGGCAAGAAGATCCTAGTGAGTTGTAGGACAGCGTGGATAATACAGCAAGCACCAGGCAGGGTTATGTAGCAAGACCTGGTCTCCAAAACTAAAATATTAATTAATTATACATATATTGAGCCAGGTATGGTGTCACACAGCACTGAGGAGGCAGGTGAAAGGATGGGCACATGTTCAAGGCCAGAGTCTGTGTGGTGATGAACACCTTTAATCACAGCACTCAACAGAGGCAAGGGGAGCCTGGGAGTTAAAGGCCAACCAGGGCTACACCGTGAGACCCTGCCTTAAAAACATACATACAGCTGGGCGGCGGTGGTGCAGACCTTTAATCCCAGCATTTGGGAGGCAGAGGCAGGTCTCTGAGTTCAAGGCCAAGCAGGTCTACATATATTGCTTTATATTTATATAAATTTTACATGTATATTTAAACTACTCAAGACCAGCCCAGGCTCTATAATGAGACTCTAACTCAAGATTAGTTATTTAATTAGAAAATACTATCCATCTCATAGATTTTGTGTTTCTCTGGTCTTTGTTTTTCGGCAGCCATACTTACAAATTCACGGGGGACATTAAAGAATTCAATGTCACCACTTTCTATAACTTTGAAACCACAAGGGAAGAGGTGATGTCTGCCTTACTTCAGCCAGACCATTCCTAAATCCTGGTTCATGTGTTACTTCCTCCAATGGAGTGGGAATGGAGGAGAATAACATTCGAGATAGAGCCTTGCTATACAACCCAGGAAGTCGACCTAGAACCACATATGTGCCTAAGCTAGATTTGAATTCATTCTAGTCCTCCAGCCTCAACCACCCTGGTCTGAGATCAGAGATGTGCACCACCATGCTTGGCTAGAAATCTGGTTTTTAAAAAAAAAAAAAAAATTCCTCTCAGTTGGATCAAGTCATAAAATCACTAATAATTTACCCCAAAGATTATAGTGTCAGTTACCAAGTGAGTAAAGACAAGAGCTAAATAACAAGAGTACATCTTTATTAGTTATTTATTTTATTTATATTTATGTTATTTATATTAATATTATAAATATAAAGGGAGCTAAGATACAAGAACAAAGCAGATAGATGATTAGTAGATAGATAGATAGATAGATAGATAGGTAGGTAGATAGGTAGATAGGTAGATAGGTAGATAGATATAGATAGATAGACAGATAAAGATACAAACATACATATATAGTAGATTTTAGTGCCATTTATTGGAAACTAAGGAGAGTCAGTTTCTGGCACAAATTCAGTCATAAAAATAATTATGTATTGTACAAAGTCAGAGAACAAGCCGGGAGTTGGTGGTGCACACCTTTAATCCCAGCACTGGGGAGGCAGAGGCAGGTGGATCTCTGTGAGTTTGAGGCCAGCCTGGGCTACAGAGTGAGTTCCAGGAAAGGTGCAAAGCTACACAGAGAAACCCTGTCTCAAAAAAAAAACAAAAAAAGAGAGTAGGTTGTTGACCTGATATGGCATTGTTGGTCAAATTTTCCCAAATTCCTACTATTTGTGGGAGATTGGTCTGGGAGTTTGAGCTGAATGCACAGATAGGGATTAAAATGGTTTCAGATGTGGACTGAAAGTTTGCTGAGGCAGGCAGATGACAAACAAGGCTTTGTAATCTTAGCAGAGCTTCCTCCCACCCTCTATTCCCTAATCACAGACTGGGAACATTTGTGTGGTATCACCAAAATGATGGGTGCTAGAATTAATAGATGGGAATCAAAGGAAATGCTGTGATCATGAGTGACTGTATCATCATGCATAAAAAGAAAGGACCAATAAGAGTGAAGAAGGTCAGAAGTTCACCCAGAAAACAGAAAAGGGCAGAAGCATATGGAACCTCAATACTGAGGTTGTATTAATTGTTCTCAAATACAGTTCTATGGCGATATTGATGGTGACATTTTCTTTGTACCAGATCTATGGTCCATCTTCTGATTCCATTCTAACTAGAGTGACCGTGAACTTTCCATCCTTATGACCAGTGTAGGCAGAAATCCTGCAAAGACAGTTCCATGTTAAGTCCCTACCTTTGATCGTTGTTTACTCCTGGTGTCTTGTCACTCTGGGCTGACGTCACTGGTGACCCTGTCAAGTCTTTCAGTAACCCTCTGCACACAGATTTCTACCTTGCTCTTTGACTGTAAATCCCTGCTGACCCTTGCTGGACTCGGAGGCGGCTTTAGTCTCTCTCCTACATAAAGACCCTATTACAGTGGCGGAGTGGTTTAAAAGAGAATATCCCTCAGAGGCTCTGTCATCTGAATACTTGGTGCCCCGCTGACAATGCTGTTTGGCTTAAGAGCTGTGTGGCCATGCTGAAGGAAGTATGCCACTGGGGACAAGCTTCAAGGTTTTAGTCTCCTGTCCTTCTAATTTGCTCTCTCTGCTTCCCGCTTTCAGTTCAAGAGGTGAGCCCCTGGCTTTCCCTCCAGCGGTCACGTCCGCTGATTGCTGCCATGCTTCTCCATCAGGATAGACTCCTGTCCCTCTGGAACCTGTAAACCCAAGTAAACCCTTTCTTCTATAAGTTCCTTTGGTTGTAGTGTTTTATCATAGTAATACAGAAGTAATGAACACAGTGGAATCCATACTGTAGCCCTCTGAATAGACCATCATACCATCTTCTTCCTTTGTGCAATATAATATAGGGAGCTAAGGAAAATAACCCGGAGAGAAGATGTAAAGAAAAAAATATGAGCAATGGAAGGCAACCATATTGTGCAACAGGAAGCAATGGCAGACCCGAAAAGGGCACACGAAGGTGAAACACCATTGATATTCAGGAAGCCAGTGGGGGGTCTATCATGGGTACCAGGGAGCAGAAAGACTGGCATCCAATACATTGGCTCTTCACTAAGGGTATGTTCAGCTTCTGTTCTCAAAATATATTTTCCTTTTACCTTGTCAGAAATTGCTTCAGCTGGAACTGGAGAAGTAGCATAGAGGTATACTTGCCTGGTGTGCTGGAGACCATGAATTGGACTCCCAAAACCACAAACAGAAAGAAATGGCTTTCACTAAGATTTATTACAACTACCGAGTAACCTGAGTATATTCATTCATGCCTATAATTTCCGTCCCTAAGAAGCTGAGGCAGGAGGATTGTCTTGAGCTTAAAACCAGTCTGAGATACACAGAGAATGTGACTCCGCACAGGGATATATACCAAGACCCTGTCAAAAAAAAAAAAAAAAAAAAAAAGTAAAATATATCAAACGAAAGAGAAATAACCACATACCACATATAGTTTAAGAACAAGAGAAATATGATTTTACGAAGCTGTTTATACATTATACAACTCTTTATGTTCTTTCTCTACCTTCTCTCCCACTCCCCTCTTTTTTACCTTTGCTTTACTTTCTCAACAGGATCTTATTATATGATCCAGGCTGGTCTTGAACTCAGAACCCTCCCTCTTCCACCTCCTAAGTGCTGGGAATACAGGCATAAGCTACCACACCTGGAGCACTCTTTTTTTTAGAATGATTATTTTAATTGGCACACAAAATCATGAGTTTCGTTACAACATTTTCATACATATCGCTGTAGTCTGTTCCTATTTGCCACCCCATTAGCCTCCCCAGTCTCTCCTCTTCACCTCTGGCTGTAACCTGGTTTTTAAGGACCCACAGAGTAATACAGAACAGTATCTTATTTATTGCAGGCAACACAGTATTCATTACAGCTATTCATCTCTTCCTCGGTAGCTCCAAATGACTACCGATAATATACAAACAAATGGCAGGTGGCTGTGTGACAATAAAATGTTATTTACAAAAGCAAGCAGCCAGTGGACTCCTCATGAGCTATTACACCAGTCTGTGGATTTTTAAATTAATTAGATGCTATAGTGTATGTAATGCAAGTTTATTAATTAATCAAACATTGATGAAATGTGGTTCAGTATATTTGTATTTTGTTTAGCTGTTCACTAAGTTGTTATAATGTAAATTTTATGAGGGCAAAGACTATTTCGTCTACCATTTTCCTTCTAGCACCTAGAAACATCCCTGGCACATAGCAGATAGTATGCAAATATATTTCTTCCCTCCTTCCTTCCTTCCTTCCTTCCTTCCTTCCTTCCTTCCTTCCTTTCCTTCTTTCTTCCTTTCCTTCCTTTCCTTCCTTCTTTCTTCCTTTCCTTCTTTCCTTCCTTCTTTCTTCCTTTCCTCTTTCTTTCTTTCTTTCTTTCTTCCTTCCTTCCTTCCTTTCTTTCTTTTTTAAAGATTTATTTATTATTATGTATACAGAAGAGGGTGCCAGAGCTCATTACAGATGGTTGTGAGCCACCATGTGGGTGCTGGGAATTGAACTCAGGACCTCTGGAAGAGCAGTCAGTGCGCTTAACCACTGACCCATCTTTTCAGCCCTGCAAATACATTTCATAAATGAATCGATGAGACTATTTTCCAACCAATGATGTCTTCACTATATGAAAGTTAGTGGAGCATATTTCCCAGAGACTTGAAAACTCAAGAGTGATTTTTTTTCTAATAAAATTTCTAGAAGTTGTCCTGTTTTGTTTACCCACATTAACTAAATTTCCTGTCCAAACATCACTGCCAGGCCCATTAGAGAAAGTCATCTATGTTTGAAGCCAACACTTAGATTACTTAATTTTCTTGCCCAATTAAAGTACTATTTCTTTGTTTTTAAATTTCTTTTTTATTAGTAGTATGAAACACACCCTCCACGCTGTTTGTCCATTGCACTTCTTTTCTTTTTTTTTTTTTTTTTTGGTTTTTTTGAGACAGGGTTTCTCTGTGTAGAATTGTGTCTTTCCTGGATCTCGCTCTGTAGCCCAGGCTGACCTTGAACTTACAGAGATCCATCTGCCTCTGCCTCTCGAGTGCTGGGATTAAAGGCGTGCGCCACCACCACCCGGTGCATTTCTTATGTAACAGTCACTGCTACTTCTTTCTGAGGCTATGGAAGATGAGTTGTTTATTTTTGCCTGTCACAGCAGCAAAACAGATAAAATAGAAAGGGAACATTCATACTCATGAGCATTCTCAAAACAGTGGACTTGTGACTACAGTAATCGAACCCTGCATGTAACCAGTGAGGGACGGCCAGGGTGTTTGTTCCACTACCCTGCCTTTTCTGAGCATCACACTAGGTCCTGCCTCTCCAGAGGTCTAATGTCCAATTCGGCACTTGGTTGCAAGATTACGACAGTCTAGACTGTGAACAGGAGGTATTTTGTGGGTTCATGCACAGATGTCTGCACAGCAGTGGGGGAAGGAGGTGTTCAGCAAAGTCTCAGGTCACACATGCTAGATAGTCCCCAACAAGGTAGACAGAGAAAATGTCAAGTCCACACACAATTTGTAAACAGTGTCTTTGTGTGTTCCCTGTTAATGTTCACCAAACTTGTTCAGCATCGCTGAGTCTACTGCAAACTCCATTTCTTCATGAACATATGTTCTACTACACCTCATCCAGTGCATGTATACACACACACACAAACACACACACACACACACACACACACACACACACACACACACACACAGCAGTTTTAAAGCCTAGTGTAGAGAATGTAATGGCATAGGCCTATAATCCCAGTGTCACTGAGGTGGGACAGTGGCACACTTGAAACCAATATAGGCTACATGGAGATCCTATCTCAAAACAAAAAACAAAATCAAACAGAAGAAGGAGGAGGAGGAGGAGGAAGAAAAGGAGGAGGAGGAGGAGGAGGAGGAGGAGGAGGAGGAGGAGAGAAGAAGAAGAAGAAGAAGAAGAAGAAGAAGAAGAAGAAGAAGAAGAAGAAGAAGGAGAAGAAAAGAGCAAAGGAGGGACGGAAGGAGAGAGAGAGAGAGAGAGAGAGAGAGAGAGAGAGAGAGACCTATTTCCTTCTCCCTCCATTCTGAGTGTGATTCTTCCAGGCTACAAAACTGATTCTGCCAGAGAAAAGGTCAAAAGCAAAAAGCAAGAATTCAGATTTCTATATACATAAGGAAGCCAGCAACCTTCCTATGGCCTGAAGGGCTTTCCAGATCTGGGTTCCTTATCTCACTGACCTCGCTGGAGTCTCTGCCCTCTATTCACTACACTAGTGAGTGCTGCTTCTGCATTTTCCTCAAAAATGTCAATAAACATTCTCACCTCAGGGCCTTGGTATCCCCCTGTGACCTTCGCTTAGGATTCCTTCCCACAGACAGGCAAACAATCTTTTAGCTTTTTACTCAAAAAATGATTTCTTAGCAGAAGCTCCCCTTGCCACTTTATCCAAAATTACAGGCTTTCCTAGTTTTACATATTCTTGTCCCAGCATTTTTCCCCTAGCTAACATCCCTTTATCATATTTATGTCAGTTCCCTCCTCCAGAGTGTAATGCCCATGAAGGTCGAGTTTTCTCTCAGTACCTAAACAGTGTCTAACTCGTAGAGGCGCAGAATACTTATTGAATGAATCGATGAATGAATGTATGTTTGATTTTTTTCTTTGGAAAGAATGAGCAATTATGTTGAGTATTACTGTTCACTAGGAGCAAGGAAGAGGCAATGGTTTAAAACTATGATCTCTAGAGAGAATGCAGATCATTTAACAAAGAGATTGATAAAAATTCTATTTGCATAGGGTTTTTGTTTGCTATTCTCATATCCGAGGTCTCTCGAATCATTTAATAATTGTTAGACTTTTTAACATAGACACTCGGAATGTGGAGGAATGTTTTGTAATAACAATGTCTCAAGAGATGCAGACTCAAATATCCTGGGATTTTGCTGTGATGAAATTTTGCCTCAAGTTCTCAAGGTTGTGTTCAGCTGCACGGCAGCTTCAAGGACTCAGGATCAGCTCTTGGAAACAGTTGCTCAATATGCTCTGTGATTTTTGGAATATAGCTATCTCCGTCCTTCTGGAAGATTTGAAAACCAGCACAAGTGCCCTTCACTCTGAACTTCAACATGGTATCAAAGTAAGTGAACAAAACATTAAAGCAAACTTCCTTGTGTAAATGAATGAGGCTCTGAATGTAAAAACATTTTATGTACAACTGGACAGAGATCCATCTGCCTCTTTACCCCGGGTACTGGGGTCACACATGGTAATCTGACTGAGGCTGAGACTGTGACATTCGGTGGACAGAGTACTCCAGCTTTTCATGCAGAAAATCCAGGTTCCATGCCCAGCGTGTGTGTGTGTGTGTGTGTGTGTGTGTGTGTGTGTGTGTCTGTCTGTCTGTCTGTCTGTCTGTCTGTGTCTATGTGTCTGTGTGTGTCTGTATGTATTGTGTGTCTGTGTGTGTATTGTGTATATGTATTGTGTGTATATGTATGTGTGTGTGTGCATGTGTGTATGTGTATGTGTGTGTATATGTGTGTATGTATGTGTGTATGTATGTGTGTGTATTGTGTGTGTGTGTGTGTGTGTGTGTGTGTGTGTGTGTGTGTGCTTGAGCACCAGCTGTCAATACATGAATATTTGGGACTAGCCAAGCAGTGTTAATAGAATGCTTCAGCAACTGTACGCACATTCTTATTGCAGTCCCAGATTGATGCCGATTGTACTTTTTGCTTACTCCCAACCCCCTCTACCTCCACACACAAGTTTCCAGGTGCATCTATGGAGAGACTCACAGGGGCATGGGTGAGCCAAAGACAGCTGCATCAGTATGGAGGTCCTAACATGGAATGGTGCCAACTTACAAGAGCATACCACGGAAGAGCTCCCACCTCAGTAGTATTAGTCAAAGTTTTCTAAGAACTAATAGATAGAGATATAAATAAATGTATATTATATTATATTTTGTGGTCCAGGTAGTCCAACAATGGTGCTGGAAAGGCCAAGGATTCAGTAGTTGTACCATCAACAAGGATGGATGTCTCAACAGGACTAATCTGAAGCAAGAGTCCTGGAAGATTCCTGGAGAGTTACTGATCTTCAGTCTGTGTTGGGAGGCTGAAAAAGTTGGATTTAATACCAGTCACAACAAGGACAGGATAAACAAACTTACCAGTGAGAGGGCAAGCATGTAAAACCCTCTTCTTCTGTGTCCTTTTATATGGGCTTCCATCTAGATTTAGGGTGGGTTTTCCTTCAAATAATCGAGAAAATCTATCATTGGAGTTCCCAGAAGCTTGGGCTTTCGTTGATTCTAGATGTCATTGACAACCAAGATTAACTATTGTACCAGTCAAAATTTTATCTCTTACATACGTTTGTACATAAAACCATGTGTGGCTGGGAAGGGAAAGATTACTACTGAGAATCTCAGGTGTGTAAGCATTAGGTCTTGGATGGGAAGGTATCCTGGGAGTTGGGAGCCAAGGGATACCACAAAGTCACACCACACAACAAACATCACACAAGAGATTTATTGGGAAGGGAAAACCAGGAGGGTGGTTGCTTCTGCTCAGACAAGAAACAGCAGAGAATGGAGCAGAAGACAGGGTTCATATGGCTTTTCTTGGGGGGTGGGGCAGAGCTTTCCAGGGTGGGGATTGGTGGGATTTCAAATCCAGAGAATGGGCTTTTTCCTCTGCAGGATGGGGGCAGGGCCCAGCTATTAGGGCAGTTAGTGTTCCATAGGTGGAACCTGGCAGTTGGAGGTCCTCAAGGGAAGGGCCTGGCCAATTGTGTGCCTCTGTGACTCAAGGGATTTACAAGGTGAGGGTCTGCTGGCCCTGTCTCCACTCTTCCTATGAGGGAATGTGAGCCATACCAGTACCATAGACCCAGATCTGTACCACGACTGATACCAAGGTCTTCTTAGATAACACCATAGCTGTTTCATGATGACAACTCTCATATGTATGTAACCAGAAGAAAGAAATCTACTAAAATAGTTTAACTACTACTAGATGTATAACTTTTTAATGATGATCTTCTTTAAATGTTGATGTAGGATGAAAAGGGCCAAGGAAAAACACCCTGATCCTGACTTGACCCCAGGACTTGAAATCCCATCAATCCCTGAGCTTGTCCCAGAATTGGGCTACAAAAATCCACCAATCCCAAGCCACCCTGGAAAGCTCCACCCTCCAAGAAATCCTATATAAGCGCTGTACCCTGTTCAATTTGCTGCTGCTTCTCACCCTAGAGGCAGCCACCCTCCTCGATTCTTCCTAATAAACTTCTTGAGTGAGGTGTTGTACAGTGTGACATTTTCCCTGGAACTGAGCCTAGCGTTAACAATTTATACAGGAGCCAAGCAGAACACTTCTGCTGGGGAAACTTTCCCCTAGAAGAGCAGAGCTGTAACATTTCTCCAGAGCAGAGCAGAGAAGAGCTGTAACAGCTTCACCGAGAAACCCTCCCCTGTGGAAGCAGAGTTGTTACACTTAACACTGGGCAAACCTTTCCCTGGAGCAGAGCTGTAAGCTGCGACACTTAACGATGACTTTGTGGTATTCCTTGGCTGCCGAATGCCAGGGTACCTTTCCATCTGAGCTGCAACACTTACAGTTGGTATTTGAGAGTATTTTAATGTAGTAGGCATACCAAAATCAAGTTATAAAACGATTGCATAGATGTGCATAGGTATTCAAAGTGATGGAGCAATGGAACAACCTCTTAAAGGAGCAGACATTATTATAGCGACTTTTTTTTGTATTAGGCATCTTTCATATAACACCTCTAATCCATTTATTTTGTTTTGCTGGAGACAGGGTCACCTGTAACTTAAGCTGTCTGCAAAGTCCCTGTGTAGAAAGGTTGGACTTTAGCTCTGAATTGTCCTGCTATCACCTCCGGAATGCTGGGGTTATAGGCCTGTGCCACCATGCCTGGTTTATGTGGTGCTAGTGATTGAACCCAGGGATGTTAGGCAAGCACTCTACTAGCTAAGATACTCCACCAGCTAATCACCCCAACCCCCTCCCCGCCCCAGGGAGAAGGGCAAAAAGCACTTCCTTTATCAGGAATACGGTAGAGTAGAAGAGAGAGAAACCTTTTGCCACAGGATAGAAAGTGAAATATTGTAACAGAAATGGAAAATATTACCAGTTAACGGATCCAACATAACATTAAAAATACTGACACCGGGCGGTGGTGGCGCACACTTTTAATCTCAGCACTGGGAGGCAGGTGGATCTCTGTGAGTTTGAGGCCAGCCTGGGCGACACAGTGAGTTCCAGGACAGGCTCCAAAGCTACACAGAAACCCTGTCTCAAGAACAAAAAAAAAAAAAATACAGAATCACCATTTGGGTGTGGTTGGTGGCCATGGACTTGAATTTTTCTCACTTTCAAACCTCCATTATAAAACTATAATAAAAAGATTTTTTAAAAAAATCTAACTACAAACCTGAAGGGAAATGAGGATTGGTGAAGGGACAAAGCAGAAGACAGAGCAGCAGCTGATTTAACAAACCTAAGGAAGTGGAAATGAAGAAATGTCTGAGGAGCAGCTGGAGAGCCAGGGCTCAGGAATTAGCAATAGGAGTCTGTCTCCTAAGGAGTGCGGTATGAGGAGGCAGGGTACAAGTCAAGCGTAGGAAAGCATTAGACCTCTCCCTCACTTCTGTAGGTCCTCGTCCTCGGTGACTGTGGCTTCCTCAATAGGAGATTGGAAAAGCTCAAGAGACAGCAAACCAGAGGGCATCCTTGACACAGAAAGCCCAGGCAAGGCCAGATACTGTTCAAAGAAAGTGGAAGGGTAAATGTTCACATCCATCCAAGAGGTTTTAAGATCATCCCTCTATCCTCTCTTCTGAGAGTGTCCCAGCAAATTTTAAAAAGAGAAAGCTTAATGAGTCTGGCAAATTGTCTAAACAAGTTGTGTTGGTTAGTTTATCAGCTTCAAACAAGCTAGATACTAGACTTATGTTGGAAGAGGGAACCTCAATTGAGAATGTGTCCCCACTAGATTCGCCTGTGGGCAAGCCTATGGTGCACTGTGTGTGTGTGTGAGTGTGTGTGTGTGTGTGTGTGTGTGTGTGTGTGTGTGTGTGTGTTTGATGCAGGAGGGCCCAGCTCGCCAATCCACGAGTCTTTTAATCCAGTGCTCTAGAGACAAAAGCAGGAAGCTCTCTGTGAGTTCGAGGCTAGCATGGTCTAAATAGAGATCTACAGTCCAGTCAAGGCTGCATAGTGAGACCTTGTCTGAAAAAAAGAAAGAAAGAAAAGAATCCTAACACCCATGCTACTTAATTACTTTATCTGTTTTGTGTTGGGAGAGTTGTTTTGTCTCCCAGAGCCAGGGTTTGAACCTAGGACTCTACAATCTAAACACATGCTGTCAGGTTATTTCCAAATGCCTTTTTTTTTTTTTTTTTTATTAAAGCAAAGAGGTCTTTATAAGGCGGAAGGAAATGAGACTATTGGAGCCAGGCCTGTGAGGAAGGCCTGTAATCCCAGAATCACCAGAGTTGAAGAAGGAAGACTGCAGGTTCAAGGCCAGTCTGGGCAACTAAGTGATACTCTGCGTCAAAATGAAAAGTAAAGGGAGGACCAGGGATTCAACTCTATGGTAGAGAGCTTGCTAACCAACACAAAATCCTGGCTTCAATCTCCCATACTATGATAAAGGAGGAGAAGGAGGTGGAGGAAATGGGCCCATTTGGAGATTTGGTCCATTTTCACTCTCCTCTGGTTTTTAAGATCAAATAAAAACTTAAGTTTGGAGCCAGAACTGACAAGGCATGCCTTTAATCCTAGCAATTTGGAAGCAGAAGCAGATGGATCTCTGGGAGTTTGAGGCCAGCCTGGTCTACTACGTAGCAAGTTCCAGCATAACTAGAGCTACATAACAGAGAGATTCTGTCAAAAAAAAGAAAAAGAAAAAAAAAAAAATAAGGTTTGGAAAACAACAATAGAAAACAAGCAAGCCACCCATTTAGTTGTGTTTAGTGGCTTAGAATGTTAATATGACTCCATTTTTACTTTTAGTCTTGTGTGCTGGAGTCTAGGTCGGGAACTTAGTCTAAACAAAAACCTCCTGTAAGTTTGACTGAACAAAATAAATGAGATAATCTATTGATAACATCTTTTGAAGTTAGAAAATGGCGATCCGGAAAAGGGAAGGAAACACTGCAAAAAAGAAAATGTCAGGGACAAACATTATCTTGGGGATTAAAGTACAGGTTAAAAAGTATCTCAAGGTGCAGGAAAGATGGCTCAGTGTCTAAACTGCTTACCACTCCAGTGTGAGGACCTCAGCTTGCTCTGCAGCACCCAGGTTAAAAAGTTGTGCAGCACTATGGAGGTAGAGGTAAACACATCAATGGGGCTCGCTGACCAGACATCTGGCTGAATCTACAAGACCCTGGAGCTTGCTGGCCAGAGTGTGTGGCTGAGTCTGGGAGCTCCAGGTTCAGTGATAGACCCTGCCTCAGAAAGTACGTGGAGATAGAAGAGAGGCCTGCTGCATGAACTGACAAATCTGCTCTGTTAGCAGGGCTGGAGAGGTGGTTCAGCCATTAAGAGCACTTCCTGCTCCTCCAGAGCACCCGAGTTTGATTCCAAACACCCATTCAGGTGTTTCATCCCACCTGTAAGTCTAGTTCCAGGGAGATCTGACACCTTCATCCTCCAAGGTTATCTGTATTACAGTCCAAGGAAGAGAAATAAATGCTGTGAAGAGCAACTGAAAATGAGATCCAGCCGGGTGGTGGCGGCGGCTCACACCTTTAATCCCAGCACTCGGGAGGCAGAGGCAGGCGGATCTCTGTGAGTTCAAGACCAGCCTGGGCCACAGAGTGAGATCCAGGACAGGCTCCAAAGTTACACAGAGAAACCCTGTTTTGAAAAACCAAAAAAAAAAAAAAAAAAAAAAAAAAGAAAATGACGTCCAACTTTGACCTGTGTCCCACACCTAAGCACTACGTGTGTCCACACACATGCAATTTCTCAACAGACCCAGTGGTAGTTAAAGTTCACAAAATCTTCAGCAGTGTAAAGAAGAGTATAAGGAGAATGAGAGGGAAATTGCAGTCTGTTAGCAGTCACGGGAGTCTATAGGAGAAACAAAGCAGGTGGGGAAAATTACCTGTGAATAATTAAAAACAGACTAAAAGTAGCGGGACACGCCTCCAAGCCCAGCATTTGGGAGGTGAAGTCAGAAGGCTCCAAAGCCAGTCTTAGTTACCCAGGAATTTTGTAGCCAGGCTGGGTGACGTGGACATGCTGTCTAATACAGAAAAGAATGATTCGAACAAATTCTCCGAATGAAAGCTCAGGAATCTCCAGGTGCAAAGAATTAGTTAAGAGCTTATGGTAAATAAAGAGTCACTCACACCTTGGTATGTTCAAAGAGGCGAAGTAAGCGACACAGCGCGCTCTACGTTACTGTGGGCTATGTAGTAAGTTTGAGGCCAGTCTGGGCCACCAAGTGAGATCCAGCTTCAAAAAAGACCAGAAGAAAAGCAGATTGAAGAAGACAATGTGGAAGAGGAGAAGAGACAGACAGATGGAAGAGACAGACAGACAGACGGGGAAGAAGGGAAAGAGGGGGTAAGAAAGAAAGGAGGGAAGAGAGGGAAGTTTTACATATTTTCTTCCTTCCTTCCTCCCTCCCTCCCTCTCTCTCTCTCTCTCTCTCTCTCTCTGTCTCTCTCTCTCTCTTTCTTTCTTCCTTTTGAGACAGGGTTTCTCTGTGTAGCCCTGGCTGTCCAGGAACTCTTTCTGTAGACTACGCTGACCTTGAACTCACAGAGATCTGGCTGGCTCTACCTCCCGAGAGCTGGGACCACGGCCTGGCAAGTACTACAAATTTTATAGAGATAGTTGAAGCATTTTAAAGCAAGGCAAAATGGCTCATACCTGTAATCCCAATATTCAGGAGGCTGAAGCAGGTAGATTGTCATGAGTTCAAGACCAGCTTGGACTGCACAGTGAGTTTAGGAAACCTAGAATACAGAATGAGACCCCCTATCCAAGAAAAAAAATTAGAAATTAAAAATTAAAAAATTATGTATAAAAAGACTTTTTGAGAGTCAGTTCCCTCCTGCTGGGGGTTCTGGGGGTCAAACTCGAGTTGTCCGACTTGAGAAACAAGTGCTTTTACCCAGTGGGCACCTGGCCAGTCCAGCTTATGTCCCCTTTGAGACAGGTTCCATGTAGCCCACGTGGCCTCAAACTTACAAATTCTTCACCATCCTGCCACAGCTGGCCCCTGTGAATTGAGATTGTAGGCATTCGTGCCTTGGCTAAATATTCTAAATATTTAGTCTTCTAAAAGAGTCAGCTGTAAGTGTGATTCACTCAAATTAGAAAATAAATCAGCCAGGCAGTGGTGGCACACGCCTGTAATCCCAGCACTCTGGAGGCAGAGGCAGGTGGATCCCTGTGAGTACGAGGCCAGCCTGGTCTAAAGAGCTAGTCCAGGACAGGCTCCAAAGCTACAGAGAAACCCTGTCTCAAAAAAACAAAAAAACAAAAAAACAAACAAAAAAAACAAAAAAAGAAAGAAAGAAAGAAAAGAAAAGAAATCAGCAAAGACAGAATGCAGGAAATAAGGTCTGACTCAGATATGAAAAGATCCTCAAGGGATGGAAACAGTGTCTCCCTGATCTTGAACTTGGTGCTAGACACACAGAAGTGATGAGCAGTTCTCCCAGACTAATGAACTGCTGGTGAACCCGAGTGTGCTTGGCTTAAATTACTAGAAAGAACAAAGAAAACCAAGTAAACATATAATGTGGCAATTATGAATTACTGAGAGGAAGTTAGAAACAGCATTTTAACTGTCCTAACCCTGTAGATGGTGATCTAGCACTTATTAATTCAAGAATCAGTAGCATATAATTAAAGAAGGTGAGGATCAGGGAGAAACCAACTACGAAGAGTTGGCCTGGAAGAAAGGCCACTAGGTGAACAGAGACACCTAAATCCTTGTCTGGAACATCAGGACAGAAAGTCCCCAGTGGAAATGATAGGAAGAAGCAATATAAACAATCCAATTTATAGATATGAAAGCCAATAACTAATCAACTCAAAGAACAAAAAGCATTTTTTTCTCAAATAAAGAAAAATGGGAATAGGGAAAGAAGGAATTAATGGTGTGTACGTGCCTTAAAAACCTGACTTCTCGGGGCCTGAGAGACGGTCAGTGGCTAAGAAGGCTTTGTTGCTCTTCCAGAGCATCCCAGTTTGGTTTCCTGCATACACACATCAGGCAACTCCAAGATGGCTATGGATGTGCTCACTGCACCGTGCTCGTGAACCAGGAGGAAGAAGGGTTGGTTCCAGTTGAGCTGTACAGGCCTTCTAGTTACCTCGCTCAGGTTGACATGGTTGGAGCTAATGCCATCTTCTGATCTCTGAGGGCACAGACACACACGCTCTCAAAGACACACACACACACACACACACACAAACATACATGAATAAAAATAAATCTTAAATTCAGTTTTTTTAAAATAATTAGCATATATAAGAAGAAAAGTAAATTTTAATATATTTTTGTATATTTTAAGGTAAAACACATACTATGAGAGATATAGACATAGAAGATAGACAGAAAAAAATATGGATAATAACATGAGCACTACTGTGAAGAAAATTATTATATCCACCTTGTCGCAGTCCCTTCTCCCTCCCGCCCCTTTATTTTATATTTATTGTTTTGTTTCTGTTTGGCGACTTGGGGTGCAATGTGTTTTCTTTTTTAACTTCTAAAGTTGTAAAACAAGATAACCAAGTTTAGGTGAGTTTCCAAGCTGAATGCGTTCACGCGGAGCTCAGTTCCTGACTGATTACAAGTTTCTGACCAACCTAGATGGGGCGGTCCGTCGTTCTGTCTCCTGGGAACGGCCCCTTTTCTCCTTGGTAAGAGTTGACAAACGTTAGTCACTGTTTTAGTCTTACACGGGCAGCGTCTCTTCGAGTGTCTCCTGGGAGGCGCACATCAGGTCCAGGAAGCCTTCTTTATCCTTCTCACATCTGGTACTGCTTCTCACGTCTGGTACTGCTCCGAGATGGCCGTGGACATGCTCACCGCACAGTGCTGGTTCACCCAGAGGAAGAAGGGTTGGAGAGAGTTGAGCGTACGTACAGGCCTTCTAATTATCCTGATGAGCTCGCACAGGTTGACGTGGTCGGATGCAAGGAACTGGGATTAATCCAGAACAGGCAGCTGCCTCTCACCCTTGTGTGGCTGTGTGGTCCTCAGGATCTTGGTGGGGTGCTGCTCTTGGATGAGCGGGACGCCTTCCACTCTCTTTGTTCAAATCTTCCGCAGTGCTTGAGAATCTTCTCCAACCGCAAGGCGCGAGGGTCCAGGTAGGTTAGCGGTCCCGCAACGGCCACTTCTGTCGCATACGCTGGTGTGTTGCCTGCGTGTTTGTTTGTGCGCCACTACATGCAACGTCTGTGGAGACCAGAAGAGGGCTTCAGATCCCCTCCGACTGTAGTTACAGACAGTTGTGTGCTGTCCTGAGCGGGGCTGAGAATTGAACCCCAGGTTATGTGGAAGAACAGTCAGGGCTCTTTTTCACCCTACATGGTTTTGATTTTATTGTTGGTTGATTTATGGCAAGGGCATCTAAAATGATTTATTTAGCTGGAGTCACATTTAATTTTTTAAATCATATTTATTCATTGCGTGTACCTGTGTGCATGCATATGAGTGTGTGAGAGCATCACAGATGTATACATGTGAAGATCAAAGAATAATTTGCCGCTGGAGTCAGTTCTCTCTTTTCATCCACTTATGTGGGTCCTGGGGTTCAGACTCAGGTCTGTCCAGTTTATTGAGCACCTTCCTGTTGAGCTATCTTCTTGTGCAATTGGAGTTCTGAATTTTATTGCTCATTGTGGTGGTTTCCATGAGAAATGTCTCCCATAGGTTCTAGTATTTAAGCAACGGGTTCCCAGTTGGGAGTTGTTTTAGTTACTGTTCTATTCCTGAGAACATACACTATGAGCAGGACAACTTATAAAAGAAAGCACTTAAATGGGGGCTTATTTATAGTTTCTAAGGATGGGTCCATGACCACCAAAGCAAGGAGCCTGGCAGCAGGCAGGCAGGCAGGGATGGCGCTGGATCAGTAGCTGAGAGCTTACATCTTATCCACGAGTCTGAGGGAGAGAGAACTGATACACCTCCTCCCACAAGACCACACCACCTGATCCTTCCTAAACACTCCACCGCTGGGAACCACACATTAAAATATACAAGCCCCTGGGGGGCCATTTTCAATCAAACCACTATAGAGGTGCTCTTTGGAGAGGTGATACAGCCTTGCTGTGGGAAATGGAACACTAGGAGCAGGCTGCTAGCTTGTGATTCAGTATGTGATTTCTCAGCTTCCTGCTCCTACCGCATTCTTGCTGCTTGTTACTGTGCCTCCATCCCACCACGGTGGACCATTATGCCTCTGAAGCCAGAGGCAAAAATAATTCCCTTCCTTAAGTTGTGTTTGGTCACAGTATTTTATTACAGGGGCAGAAAGGGTTCCAGGTTTCTTCTGAAAACATACTGCATTCGCACGTCAAGAAGTCGAGAAATTGTGGAACCATTTGTAATTACAACCGAATTACCTTTACATTTATGGAAGTATTGCTTCTGAGTAAGGTCACACTTCGAAGTTCCATGGTAGTAAGGTAAAGGGAGAGGAAGACACCATTTAACCTCTGCGATGATGAAGGTGAGATCCCCATACAACTCTAATGAGAAAGAGAAAAAAGAACATACGTAGAGAAAATAAAAACAGTCCCCCACCCCTGGATGGCTGGAAACCGCATGCCTAAAACTATATCAAAAACATAACTTCATGCTTCAAAACGATCTAAAGATATTAAGAAAGGACTATGACTTGAAATCCAACATTCTGGCTTAAATTAGAAAAATCAGAACGGATGTGATAGAACATAGGCGAGAATGAGATTCAGACGAGAAAGATGAATGAACTAATGCAGACGCGGTCACAAGAGAAGAGGACTGGAAATGAAATGCATTTCTAAGACGGACATACATTTTTAAAGGGTAAAGAATAAACCAGGGGGAAAGGCCTCGAAGGAAAATGATCAACACTGCAGCTAATGAGAACGGGACCTGAGGCACAGTTTCTTGCTGACGAAACCATGGCAAGAGACATTAAAGTGTAATTTCAGAAACTTCCCACAGTAAGAAATGAGAGGAGCCGGGCGGTGGTGGTGGCGCACGCCTTTAATCCCAGCACTCGGGAGGCAGAGGCAGGCGGATCTCTGTGAGTTCCAGGCCAGCCTGGGCTGCCAAGTGAGATCCAGGAAAGGTGCAAAACTATACAGAGAAACCCTGTCTCAAAAAAACAAAAAACAAAAGAGAGAGAGAGAGAGAGAGAGAGAGAGAGAGAGAGAGAGAGAGAAAGAAAGAAAGAAAGAAAGAAAGAAAGAGAGAAAGAGAGAAAGGAAGAAAGAAATGAGAGGAAACTGAATCTGAGGAGGGCGTTTCATACCTAGGAACATCTGCCTAGGACAACCAACACTAGAGAAATCACTGGCCCTGAAAACTCTTAGGATTGTAGACAAGAGAAGCAACATAAAAGGGGGTGGATTCGACCTTCAGCAGACATGTCAGAAAATGTGAACACCAGCAGAAAAGTGTGTTTAAGGTATTCATGAGAAATGAGTCAAAGGTTTTATAGCCCCAAAACTGACATCCAACAAAGAAGACAAAAACCAAAACCAAACAGACAGGTTATCAGCATGCAAAAGTGTGTCTTCCTAATATATCAGGAAAGCATATGGTTAGATGAGAGGACATGTAATATTTTTAAACCATAGGATGGGGATAGGGGCTGTCAAATGACTTTCAGTGATCTTTAGTTACTGAGTCATTGAAACAGGTGACAGGGAACCTGCCAAATCTTTCCTTTGTGTTCCTCCTAACTGCTTGTTGTACAGGTTACCAAAAGTATAGGAATATTCTAATCCCTTGTAAAAATAAAGTTATAGCTTATCATCTAAAGGATTCACCATAGTCTTCTATATACAAAATACCCCAAATGTTATTAGCTCTGGTTCCTAGGCAATCTAACATCCAACAGGGTCTGTATTTCAAATCATAGATTTTTTTTTTGCATGAAATTATTTAAAAGAATGTTTTTCATTAAAATGCTGGCTTTTAAAATAGCTTAAATTAAGTTTTAATAAGCATCAAAGATTGGTTTGTGTCAGAACAAAATCCAATAAAAACTCTGAAGAATGTTTTCATGAAAGAGCATTTTGATTCTGTTTGAAATACTGACAATGAGAAGCATTTAAATTTTTGGCATTCTGACCGTTTATTTCTTTGTTTTATTGTGCCTGTTAATTTTCTTAATAACACATTATAACAGCCCCTAGTGTGTGTAAAAACAAATGTGCTACACTCCATTCTAGCTCTGTTCCATATGCTTCCCTGAGTCAGCTCTGGCTGAAGCATGCTAACCCACTCGGACTGCGGTTCATATGTGCCTCCAGACACGTTCCCAGCTTGGCTGGATTTACCCAGAGAAAATGAATCACACAATCCTCAAGTCTTTGGCTCTCTATGTCTTGTCAAGTTTGTTTTCTATGGAGTCTAAACTTCTCTCCCATGGAGAAAGAAGGGAGGTAGGCCTTTGCCTGGAGCACTGTTTAATTGACACTCTGAGCCAAATGTATGTTGTTTGACTTCAACATAAACTAATTTAGCCAATTCATTTCTTCACATCCCAATGTAACAGTCAATCAAGCTATTAACATATACCATCATGGGGAAAACATGTGCCTCTTCAATACTGAAAATTTTAGAGACTATGTATTTAGTATAATAGGGCAAGACCTTATGTAGGAAATGTATTCATCTGTCAACTTCCTGAACTAAAGATTACAAAAATTATGTGTGCGGATGTCCCAGTGTGATTATCTCTTACAATTTCCAAGGGGGTGTGTATCCATTAAAGGTGGAATTTGTGGGTAGACAGTATTTCTAAGACTTACTGGAAATCTTTGTTGACAATTTTGCAAGTGTTTATTCAATGGAGACAGAGGAATGTATCCTAATTAAGAAAGGAAGAAAGAGAGTAAATACGTCCGAAGTTATGGTAAGCAAACATCACAATCTTGTACAATAGAGAGACAGGAACTGAAGAAGCGGTGATATAGGCCTGAAAACCAGCTACATAGGATGCTGAGGCAGGAGGATCACCAAGTTCAAGGTCCTCCTGCACAACAGAGTAAGTTCAAGGACATTATGAACAACTTACTGAGACTCAAGAAGAGAGCTGGGGTGTCATTAGAGATGGGGCACTTGTAGCATGCAGAGAAGCATAGTAGAGCTGATGCCGGTACTTCACAGCAAAAGAAAGAAGGGAGAGACAGAGGAAGGAAAGGAAGGGCGGAGGGACAGGGGAGGGAGGAAGGGAGGTGGAAAACAAAAAGATGTTTTAAAGGAAACAGTTCTGGAAAATGAGCAGTAGCAGGGCTTGGTGGTTCACACCTGCAGTCCCAGCACTTGGGAAACTGAGCCAGGACCACAAGATGAGGGTAGCCTAGTGGAGATCCTGCCAAAGAACAGCCACCCCCAAATGGTAAGGGTCCCCACTTGTGAAACAGAGTAAGCACCCTAATTATTACAGGAAATACTTCTCCTGAATAACATAAAAAAAGAACCATTTGATGCCAAGTGAGGTAAAAGGGTGAGGAAAGTACCACTGTGTTCTAAATCCATTTAAAGGAAGCTAAACACAGACTCATATGGGGTAAATATAACACATTTGTACAGGCGCAAGGAGATTTTAGCTAACATAGCAATTTAACTCACTCTTCCCTCTTCACATGTTATAATTTTCAGCAGTTAAAAGCCAAAAAAAAAAAAAAAAAGGCTTCTCTATTTTTAGTGTCAGTATTTCATATAAAAACACTTTCTATGCTCCAGAGAGACATTTGGCTCTGATCCTGCAGTCACCTGAAAGTTCTAAGTGTTGAGAAACAAGGGGAAATATTTCTGGATCTAAAGCAATTAGATCCTCATGAGAATCTACAATCCATTGCCCCTGAATTCTGACAGCGCTTGCTAGTGGAAGCCGAGCTGGATGTCTGTCTTGCTGTTTCCTACAAAAGGCCCACCTCGTTGAGAACCAGGCAGGTCCCGAGAATGTTGTGATGTGCCGCACCGTTCTCTGATTTTAGCAATTATTCCCAAAGCAGGCTTCCTTTGAACACATTAGGAGCATTTTTGGCATTTTGGGTGGAGCAGAGTTGAAAGGAAACAGTGAGGTTATCTCCTCCGTGACACATTCAACTGGCCACTCCCAAGTAATTCCAGCTTGCAGAACTGCCGATTTTCCAGCCACAGACAGTGAGTGAATTCGCTTTGCGGATGTGTTATTCACAGCTATGACTATGTTACATTTTTTTAAATTAATTAATTTTCAAAAACCCTCAAGCCTACCCATATTTTCTCAGGATTTTTTTTTAAAGGGGAAGGTTTGCATAATTCTTTCAAACTGCACATAAGAGAAAATCATTTACAGAAATATACGTGGTATGACACCCATTATGAAAAAGTGTGACAAAAATTCAGTTTGCTGGTCAACTTATTTTCCATTTATATTTTTTGCAACCTGGTCTCTGTTTTGTGTTGTTTTTTTGTTTTTGTTTTATTGCCAACAAAATGTATATTTTTTGTACATGTCATGTTATCATATATGTATGTATATATATGTATATACATACATATATATACATATATATAAAACATGTACACATACATGTAAATGCATCTAGTGATGACATGGCTAAACCAACCTAACAATTATTATTTGTCCTCACGTCACTTTTTATGATGAGTGATAAGAATATTGAAAATCTACTTCCTTGGTAATTTTTAATATAAAAATCCCTTTTGATCAACTGTCATCCACTGGCCCAGTTTAAATGGAAAAGAAGTGGAAATTGAAATCTACTTTCACGAAAGTTTACAAGGGTATACCCTCCATGTCAGCTTCCAGGCTCAGCTCTCTCTCTGCGTCTATGGAACCCATCACCTCAAGAGGTCTCTTCCTTACAGAATCCTCTGAAGAGTGATGCAGAGTAGCAGTGGTAACAAGACTAGACACAAATCGCCAAAAACATCCAAGAAAGGCGGCATACCCCCACACACACACAGGTTTGATCTCAAACCCTGACTTACGAGATTGTGTTCCTAATCGAACAAGAAATTTCCAAAGTGATATTCCAAAATGAAGAAGCAAACCTGCTCAAAAATGTTGCTTCTCCTGTCTCCTGCAGATTAAATCTAGACTTCAACATGACCCAGTGTGGAAGGCTCTCCCATGCACCATTGGCCAAACTGCCACATTTTCTCCATGCCTTGCCATTTGAAATTCTCTTATTTCTTTTTTCTCCCTTCCTTCCTTCCTTCCTTCCTTCCTTCCTTCCTTCCTTCCTTCCTTCCTTTCTTTCTTTCTTTCTTTTATTTGTTTTTGTTTTTTGAGACTGTGTTTCTCTGTGTAGCCATGGCTGTCCTGGAACTGGCCCTGTAGACCAGGCTGGCCTCAAACTTGCAAAGATCTACCTGTCTCTGCCTCCGAAGTTGCTGGGATCAAAGGCATGTACCACCATTGCCCTTGAAATTCTCTTGTAGTTTCTTATCACTCTGCTGTCCTGCAGGGAGCTGGGAGTGCTCCTTTGTTGTTATTAGTATTTGGGGTTTTGTTCTAAGATAGGGTCTCAAGTAGCTCAGGCTGGCCCTGAATTCATATGGAAGAAGACCCTGAACCTGTGATTCCCCTCCCTCCACTCTTGAGAACTAGAATTACAGGTGTGTGTCACATAACCGATTTCTCGTGCTAGGGACTGTATCCTGGGCTTCAAGTATACTAGGCAAGCATTCTACCAACTGAATGATGCCCCCATGCTTTGGAGTCCCACAGAGTTTTACTCTGTGAATCCTTGTTACCTGGATTCCCTGATTCCCCACCTGATATAGCATCCTGCCTTCATCTTTCTGGTAGAATTCAGTCAAAACTTTACCATGGATTTGATAAAGGTCTCCTCCTCAACTAAATAGTGAGGGTCTCACAGGACACGGCCTTAGCTTTTACTAATATGTGGGCACCAACACCAAGTACAGTGCCTGAAGCATGGTAGATAATTATTTAATCATGTCTAAGAACACAAGCAAGTGTGCACTGTGTGTGTGTGTGTGTGTGTGTGTGTGTGTGTGTGTGGTAAGAAGATTGTATTACTTCTTTTATCATGCCAAGACAAAAAGAAAAATAACTTTCTTGATAAAGCTTAAAGGTAGTTTCCTAAATATAAAATAACTTTACATTTGATAACACAAACGCTCTCTAAAATGGTTAGAACTGTCGGTCCATCACTGAATTTTAGTGTGTTAAAAGAAGTTCCTGGGCTGGTGAGATGGTTCCGCAAGTAATGGGAAGTGCTACCAAACCTGACCACCTGACTTTGATCCCAAGACTCACATGGCAGAAGAGAACAGACTCCCACATGTTGTCCTCTGACCGCCATATACATGCTGTCACATGCAAGAATTTGTTCACACACTAGCTACATACAGACACATAGATGTAGATAATATGACAAAAGCTTTGAAATAATTCTTGCTCTACAGCAAGATTCCTTAAATTCTCATAAGTACCATCTAAAGCAAGATTGAATGGCAGAGACAAACATTTCCAATGTGGCTTTAATCTCTAACACAAAAGACATGTGACCCAGCTAATTCCTCAAATGAACTGAATTTGTTAAGAAGGGATTGGAGTAGCATGCTGTGGTCCTGGTGAAGACACTGTGTCTGTCCTTTCTCAAATTTCTTAGGAAAAGAACGCTTTCTAAAAAGAGGTTGCCATCTATATCCAGAGACAGCATGTTACTTTTGCTGAGAAATTACATCACTTGTGGACACCCACCAGGCTGGGCCTGAGGTCAGTGTATACATACCAGGCTAATGAGAATACTTGGTTAATAAGGAAAATCACAAGGATGAAGACTCAGGCTCACAAAAATACCAGTGCTGTTGCAACTTAACCATAAATCATTTGTGTCTACCCCCCATGTTAATTAATTGTTGCTTAATAGACCACAGACGTGTCAAACAGCTAAAAACTGACAAAGTCAGTGGAAGGTGTCTATAAATTTAAAAAACAAAACAAACAAACAAACAAAAAACCGTGGAGCTAAAAGTATTTCGTTTTCTTTGCCTAAGCTCTGAATAGAGTCTGATCTGGGACCTTAATGTCATCATATGGAAGGAATTTTCACAAGGTTAAACTGGGAGATAAAGTGATGTAACAAACAGACCTTGCTAATGTATCATGTCCGACCCATCCTAAGAGAAAAGGCAAAACTCCCCTGTGAATTGTGCTAGATCAAGCCTGATTGAATGGGCTGCCGAAATACAAGGGTATCCACGTGTCCTGATGGATCTTTTGATTTCCAGAGTCAGCTGACTCACCTTGCTTGGGAAATAGTTCTAATTGGTTGAGAACGATTCCAGTGATGTTTATGTTTTAACCGTCAATGTGGGTACAGATGAGAAGGGGTAAAAAAAGAAAGTAAGCAGGCTAAAAAATGAGCCAGGGTAGGAGAAACTTGGCGAGTAACACAACATGGTGGGGGAAAGCCATGGGTGAAAATGAGGAAACTAGGGGATCCAGCCTGCCGCCTGTGTATGCTACAAAGGTGAAACTCAGTTTCTATGTCCATCTTCTTTCTGCGTCAGTGAATCAATCTCGCTGAATCTGTAAACGATGCTTTTGCCCATGGATATGATTCTCACGGTAGAAAGCATGCCTCATTTGCTAAAGATGGACAGAGGAGAAAAGAGCCAGAGGATCCACCCGAAAGTGAAATCTGCCTGCATCTGAGGACGAGTTGGTGTATTTCATTTCACAGATTTGGTATCTTGAAATGTCATCCCACATGAAAGGAATTTATTTAGGATATTACTTAGATGACCAGAGAGATGCTTGAAGTTGGTCAAATAAGTAGATTACATTTTTTATCTGAGGAAATGGCTCCCACTTTCCCATCTGGTAAATGTTCAACAGACCCACTGTTGAGTATCTTCACCTTGTCTGCCCATGGTAACGATAACACTGGTGGTGAACCTACTTTGGATGCCTTATGTAGACTAATCTTCCCTCACAGTAAATGCACATCCATTATACATACTCATCTGGAGAAAAATAACTCTAAAAAGAAAAAAAAATATGTTACCACTCAATAACATTTTCTTTCCAAGGATCAGAAATTTTAGAAAATAAAGGAAAATATTTTCTTGATATAAAATCTCCTTCATTTAAATGTCTCTCCTAAAACATATGAGCAAGACATGATGTTTGACAGTCAGCATATCTTACTTCTTCCTATATGTTATGGCTGTTAGCTTAGTGTTTCTTGGGGACTCCTAACAGTGGGAGCAGGTGGGTCTCCGACTCTGGCCTGCTCTTGGATTCTTTTCCTCCTATTGGGTTGCCTTGTCACGCCTCACTCTGAGGGCTTTTGCCTTGTCTTATTGTGTCCTGTTTTGTCACATTTGGCTGTTGTCTCTGGGAGGCCTGCTCTTTTCTGAACGGGAAACTGACAAGGAGTGGATCTGGGGGAGAGGGAGGCAAGGGGGAGCTGGGAGAAGCAGAGGAAGGGGAAACTGTGGTCAGGATGTCTTATATGAGAGAAGATCTATTTTCAATTAAAAAAAATTAACAAAAACATTCAGAGGGAGAGAGTGAAGCATTTTACAAGTATTTTTCCATTAATCTCATCATGCCAGCACTTGCCATATGGCGTAGTGGCATATTAAAATTATGCCAAGGACTAAGTTTAAAGAGCGTCCTTTTCTTGGCTCTGCCACTTAAAATACATGCTTCTTCCCAAATAAAGTATTGAGTTAAATGACCCAAAGCGTTCTGTCTTCCAGTTCCAAATCTATGCCGCAATTATTGCTGCGTGCAACATCTTATTTAGACTCCAACTGCCATGATCATTTCTATGATCTGTTAACAACCTAGTGCAATCTAGACCACAGAGAACCCATCAATAAGTGACCCAGCCACAGTATTAAATTTTTCATTTTGTCGCTCAGTGGTGGGAGCCTTGCTGAGAATGTTTAAAGTCTTGGGTTCAGCCCTAGCATTGAAAAAATGAAATTGTTATTGTCATTTAATTATTTTTATTTATGCTTTGAGATTATAAAAATAAAACTAATCTCTCTTCAACAGCCACATCCTACCAGGTCAAAAATGTAGAAATTCTTATAATTTTGATCAATGAAGTATGAATACAATACAAAATTCAAAAAAGACAAAAAGTTTTAGGGAAAAAAGAGAGGTTTCTTTCTCTCACTGCTATGCAGTTTTACTTCCCAAAATACACTGATTTATTTTTTTCTTTTGGTTTGTTTATGTTCACTTTGTTTGTTTGTTTGTTTATTTGTTTGTTTGTTTAGACTGAATCTCACTGTAGAACCCTCACTGGCCTAGAACTCATTGTGTAGACTACACTGCCCTTGAATTTGTAGCAGTCCTAGTGCTGAGATTAGAGACCTGCACCACCACGCCTACCTTATTTATTTAAAGACAAGGTCTCACTAAATAGCCTCAGTTGGCCTCAAATCTACTATCTGTTATTGGTGAAATTGTTAAGGCCACTCCACGTAGTTAAAAGGGAGGTTTATTTTGTGGGGTAACTTACAAATGAAGGGATAGGTTGTAGGGTCTGGCAAAGGTATAGTGCAGTCCAGCGGTGTTCTCTAGAGAACTCTGTTCGGTCTACCTCCAGCGTCCAGGGTCCCAGAACCAAGAGAAGCCTCTCCTCTCCATCCTGGATCTTCAGCTTCTTGCCTCAGCCCCGCCTTGTGGGCGTGACCATTACCAAAGCCTCAATGGGGGTTGGAACTTCTAGGCCAAGGCTGGAATGGCTACCCACTATAATCTGTAGATGAATTTTTAAGTGGTCTTATTAAATAAAAAAACACAGAGCCAGATATAGGGGTGATAGCTTGGGAGAGATCAGGGAAATAGGGAAAGCCACAGCTAACCTCACCTCACCAACACGGCAGCTTCCAAATTCGAGATACTTCCTGTCTACCCACGCCTGTATGCCTTGCTGTTCTGCCATCTGATTTGCTCTCTCTGTCCAGCTACATCACTTCCTCTTCTGCCCAGCTCTATCACTTCCTGTCTGTCTATACAGACCTACAGTCCTCCATGGTTAACTTGTGTTGGAATATAAGGTGTGTGCCACCACACCTGGCTCTGCTTCCAGTGTGGCCTTGAACACACGGAGATCTGGACAGATCCCTGTTTGCCAAGTGATAGGATTAAAGGCATGTGCTACTGTTGCCTGACTTCTTTGTTTACTTACAATGGCTGTTCCTACTCCTCTGATCTCTGGGCAAGCTTTATTTATTAAAGCATAAATAAAATATCACCACATTTCAGTACAAATAAAATACCACCACAACCATCCACTTTTCTCAGCTTCCTGAGTTCTAGAATTATATGCACAGGTGCCACCATGTCCAATTTGAAGATACTACTTTAAAGGTGATTGACATATACATTTAAAGAAAAATAGACCAGTGGGTAAAGGCACCTGCTGGCAAGCTGCCAACCTTAGTTTAATCTCCAGGATTTACATGGTAGAAGGAGAGAAATTTCTCTCTGACCTTTGAGACACCCACCATGGCAAATGCCACACATACACACACCAATAGGAAACAAATAAAGATAAATTAAAATTTTGAAAGTAGAGGCACACAAATGCTATAAGAATCATAATCAGCAAAGTAGAGAATGTTGCTCTGCTTGCGAAACAGTCTCCTTCCTAAATCAGCCACAAAGCACCCACCCACCCCTAACCCCCACAACCACACTCACACCGACACAGAAAAATCAAGTTATGGGCAAAAAAATGTATAGAAAACGTCATAATGAACAATGCGGCCATAACAGGAAATAAAAAAGTTGAAGCCACAGTGAGCAAAACAATGACTGAAGACAAAACTGGTTTGTTTTTAAAAGGGTTGCCATGGAAAGAACATTGTCTCCATTGTCCAGCAGATCTGGATTTAAATTCTTTGATGGCTCTGTGTTAGGCACATGGCCTTAGGTAAAATAACTAGCTCTCTGGGCCCCTTTCCACTTCAAGAGCAATGTTAAGTAATAGCGTATATGTAGTCCTGAGGACTGCATGAGGAATTGCTTGATTGTAGTGTCTCATACAGAACCCTGTTTTTTACTCTTTGATCATAAGCTTAGCTTCTCCCATGGTCCCCTTTTGAAAGAGAAATGGGCAATGAGACAGTAAGAATCCACCGGAGTAAGCCCCCCGTGATGGTATTCACCTAGTCAAGCAAAACCCATGTAAAATGCGATTGGGAATCAGAGCCAACTCACCGCAGAGTTTCACAGCTGTAGTCCCGTCTCCCCAGCAGTAACTTGAGGCTTGACTCTGACAGTTTTTCACTAATCATTATATAGTGGGGTTCTCCTCTGTAAAACAAATAACGGACACTTTCTCCTCTGGGTGAAATAATTCCACACTTCTAATAAAAAAAAAAAAAAGATTGCCTTTGATATACTTTACTTTGCCAAAACAGACACAACTACAATGTATTTTAGAACTATGACATTCTGAGCCATGCCTGTAATGCCTGTACCTGAGAGGTAAAGGCAAGAAGAAGAGCAGGACTTCAAAGCCAGTCCTGGAAAGGTGATACCCTTGTCTCATAAATATAAAAATCTGCAAGACACGTTGACATACACTTTAATCCCAGCACTCCGGAGTCAGAGGCAAAGGAACCTTTGAGAGTCCATGGCCAGCCGGGTCTACATACAGAGTTCCAGACCAGCCAGGGATGCATAGTGAGATCCTGTCCATAAATAAATGAATAAATAAAGAAATGAACAGACAATTTGGGGGCTGGAGAGATAGCAGACTTACTGCTTTTCTAAAGGAATGTGCCTAGCACATTCAATTTCCAGCACCTACATAGGTTGGTTCACAATGGACTGTAACTACAACTTCAGGGGTCTGATGTCCCTGACCTCTGCGACCGCTTGCACTCCCATCACACACACACACACACACACACACACACACACACACACACACACACACTTAAAAATAAAATAAATCACCGGGTGGTGGTGGCACATGCCTTTAATTCCAGCACTTGGGGGACAGAGTCAGGTGAATCTCTGTGAGTTCGAGGCCAGCCTGGTCTACAGAGAGAGTTCCAGGACAGCCAGGGCTGTTACACAGAGAAACCCTGCTCAAGAAACCCAAAATAAAATAATTCTATTTTTTCAATTCAAAAAAATAAAAAATGTAAGTGGCCTTTTGAAGCAAAATATCCAGAATAATGGAATATTCCAGTTCACCTAGTGATCTCTGATTTATTGTATGTGTAAGGAGTCTCTGACTGGAACACCCACCTATGAGAGCACATGTGTATTTATCTTCTCCTTGAGTTAGTCTTTTGGCCTAGGGGCCTTTTGGCCTGAATGACAAGCCACACATCTCATTGGAATGTATTGTACCATCCCTTTAATACTGATTTTCCATGGACATTTTTTAGTTCTTTCAACATAAAGTTATCAAGAAAAAAAACATGAACAAAGGGGAAAAAATCAACTAAATGCAAAACCTGACCCAGCAAGTAATAAGACCTTACAGAAAACTTTCTTCTTTTCCAGCCAAGGCCTTGAAGGAAACTGCACAAACACACTGAGATAGCCTTGAAAGAAGAACAAATGTGAGTAGCTTGCAAGAGCCAGGGAGCACATTGCTTTCCATCAATTCTACAGCTCTGTGCCAGTGTCTATACTAACACAGAGACGGGAACAAAGAAGGTGCAGTGTTATGAAATAATTCATAACGTGTGTGATAAGGCAGGTCAGGACACAATGTGCATGACCTGTGCCTGAGAAGTGTCTACACTTGCTTCTGGTTCAGGGTCAAGAAGTACAAGCATTGTGCCAAATGCAATCTCAGTTTCACATCCTTGTTAGTGAGTAAGCATACAAGTTGAAGACCAATATATACACATAGTTAGGCATTTTAAGGAAATTTCATTAAAGGAAATCCTGAAGAGGGAAGATGTTTTTAAAAAGCACATTTGAAGATGATGAATAGTTATGACATATTGAAAATAGTGTGGTGGGGTTCAGTTTGGTGCTGGTTTTGGTTTGTTGTTCGTTGTGAGATTGGGTCTCATGTAGCTCAGGCTAGCTTCAGATTCACTATCAATCTATGATGACGTTGAACTCCTGGTCTACTTGCTTCTTTCTCCCAAATACTGGGATTACAGATGTGTGCTGACCTGCATGAATTTTTATTTTGTTTTATTCTGGGGATAGGGGTTGTCACCCTGTAGCCCAGGCTAGCCAGGAACTACACTCCAAGCTCAGCCTCCCAAGTACTGCAACTGCAGGCCCAAGTCACCATGCTAAACTGAAAATAGAAGAGATATAAATGTGTTTCTGTTGTGCTTATAGTTTTCAGCATGGTTTGTATACACACAAGATCCTACGTTAAGTATTAATCATAAAGAGAACATTAGTAAGGTAAGTCAGAAATGACATAGAAAGTTGATCAAACTATACACCAGCACATCTGTTTACTGACTTAAATTTTCTTCTAGTCCCAGAGAATATAGTTTTCCTTCCTTTACAAATATAGAAAGAAGTCAGCAACCTACACAGGTACCAAATACTTCTGTTACTTAAAAATGAGACTTTTGTTTTTAAAAATATGTTTAATTCTCCTTTGCCTCAACGTGACAGCCAATTACATTTTGTTTATAAATAAAATGGGGACAACAGGCTGGTGAGATGACTTGGGAGGTGAAAGCACTTGCTGTGTAAGACTAGGTACCTGAGTTCGATGCCCAGAATCCATGTAAAGATTGCAGGAAAAAACTGACTTGTGGTGGCTAGAATGATAATTCCCCCCACATACTCATGTTTTAATACTTAGTGTCCAGTTTGTGGAACTGTTTGGGAAGGATAAAGAGGTGTGGCCTTACTGTAGATGTATCACTTGGGACGGGCTTGGAGGTTTCAAAAGACTCATATCTCTCTCTCTCTCTCTCTCTCTCTCTCTCTCTCTCTCTCTCTCTCTGCCTTGCACTTGTAGATGAAGATGTACACTCTCAGCTACTGCTCCAGCACCATGTCTGCCTACCTGCTACCATGCTCCCCACCATGGTGGTCATGGCCACTAACTCTCTGGAACTGTGAGTCCCAAATTAAATGCTTTCTTTTATAAATTGCTTTGTTCCTAGTCATGGTGTTTCCTCAGAGCAATTAGAAAAGTAACTGAGACACAATTCCACAGAGTTGTCCTCTGACCTCCACATGTGAAATGTGACAGATGCATCCCCTATCTGAAAAGTGTATACAATAAAACAATAAATAATTTGTAATGGGGAAGATGGCTAATACAGTTGTAACCCTCTGAAACCATAGGCCCAATCAAACACTTTCTTTTATACGTTGCCTTGGTCATGGTGCCTTTTCACAGCAATAGAAAGATAACCAAGACAGAAGTTTGCACCAGGAGTGGGGTGTTGCTGTGACAGGTCCAACTTTGCTATATTGGAGAAATATGGAAGACATTGGAGTTTGGATTGGGAAAACAGTTGGATGTTTTAAGCGGGGCTAAATGAGCCATCCTAGTAGGAGCTTGGAGGACAATAGTGCAGTGTGGACTGATATTTGGGGCAAGAATATGGCTGCCTTTTGCCCTGGTCCTAAGAATATGCCCTGGGCTGAACTGAAGAGTTTTGTGTAACATGAATATCAAAGAGTCTTATTAATAAAATCAAACCCAAGGCCAGGTATTGGGGTGAATGCTGGAAAATCAGAGACACAGAACAAGCCACAGCTTCCTCACCTTGCCAGTTCCTCAGTTGGTTTTGTTTCCTCAGACTGCAAGCTTCTGTGTCCTCATCCAGAATGGATCTCAGCTGAGCTGTGATGCTCCAAAGCCTAAAAGCTTAACCAGCCAAATGCTGCTAGTTTCTGGTCTTCACGCCTTATGTATCTTTCTACTTTCTGCCATCACTCCCTGGGATTAAAGGCTGGATTTCTGCGATTAAAGGTGTGTGTCACTATGCCTAGCTGTTTCTAATGTGGCCTTGAACTCAGAGATCCAGAGGTATTTCTGTCTCTGGAATGCTAGGATTAAAGGTGTGTGCTACCACTGCCTATCCTCATGTTTAATATTGTGGCTGTCTTGTTCTCTGACCCCAGATAAGTTTATTAGCCTGCACAATATTTTTGGGAACACAATACCATATTTCCCCTGTTTTGTCTAAAATTTCAAAAAAGCTTATAACTAATACAAGAAAAATCATATCCAATAAGTATATACAATATACATAGTCAAGATGACATTAATGATGTCTTGACAGATTCAGACAAAAAACTCCATTATATATATTAACAATGTCCAGTCTAGTAACATTTTGATAAACTCAGACAAAAAAGTTTTTGTTACTTCTCCTATATAAAACAAGTAGTTCCATTTTAAAAGTATTTTTTCTTTTCATAATAGATTCAGTAATCTACCTTTTGTCATTTTTATATCTTCTCCTTTTTCTTTTTACAGTAGATTCAGTGATCTACCCATTTATCCTATTATTTCTTCATCTTTTTTCTCAGAGTAGATTCATTGATCTACCTCATATCTATAGTTTTGGATTAATTTTGTTAGTAGAAGAGATTTCAAGACAGCCTAGTATTGACTATGTCACCTGGTTATTACACAGATCTACAAAGGATTGAGCAGAGCAAAAAGAAATATAAAATGTACAGTTTGAGAAGAGAAAGAACACCAGGAAATGTTGTGTCGGAGCCAAATCTTGTGCTCAAAGAGATGAGAGGTTTAAAGAAAGGCCTAGGGGCTGGAGAGATGGCTCAGAGGTTAAGAGTACTGGCTGCTCTTCCAGAGGTCCTGAGTTCAATTCCCAGCAACCACATGGTGGCTCACAACCATCTGTAATGTGATCCAGTGCCATCTTCTGGCATACAGGCAGAACACTGTGTACATAATAAATAAATCTTTTAAAAAAAAATTTTTTTTAAGGCCTAATGAATGCTAAAGAGAATAGAGGAAGTGGTGCCCTCAGGGTTGGACTCCACACAGCTAATCCTGAAAGGAAAGGGCCGAAGAAACTATCTGTTCCCCAAAAAAAGCAACAAAAACAAAACAAACAAACAAAAAAAAATTCTATGCAAAGGTCATGCAAGGAGGAGGCCAGGTTCCTAAGCAAGTAGAGAAGCCAGCAGCATCAGCCACATAGTTCTGGATTTAGAGTCATGAAGGAGTAATGGGGTTGCAGAATCTTCCTCTGAGGTTAAGAAAAGTCACCTCCTGAGGCCAGGCATGTGTCAGGGAAGTCCTCTCTTGGAGGCCTAGAGAAGCCATTGAATGAAGCTGTGAAAGTGAAGCCTAGATTGCCTCGGAGACTCCAAGATGCTGGAGATGCCAGAACCCTGGGATTCTGCTGAGGAGAGCTACAAAGAGGGAGTGGAACCAGCCCAAGAGAGAGACATCTGTGGCAGTCAATAAGGCTGGAAGGTGTGGGAGATCTGAGGAGCCATCTAAGCCCTGTAGTGATGGATACAGAGCTACAGGATTTGAGGTTTGGTTTTAACCTTGCCTTTAGTCTACTATTACCCATTCCAGCTACAAGATTTGAGGTTTGTTTTTAATCTTGCTTTTAGTCTACTATTACCCATTCCTCTTTGGAATGGTACCGTATGTTCTGTGTTATTGTTCATTGTACGTTGAAAGTATGTAATTTGCCTTTTAATTTTACAAGGGGTCACAAGTCTAAGATTACCTCAAGTCTCAGTAGCGACTTTGGACTTTTAAACAGTGTTTAAACTATGAAAGACTATGGAGACTTTTGAAGTTGGACCAAATGCAAAATGCATTCTGATGACTACAAGCCTATGGGGGCCAGGAAGTAGAATGAGATGGTTTGAGTAGGTATGTTCTCCCATAGGCTCATTTATTCAAATGCTTGGTAGGTAGTTGGTGGAATTGTTTTGGAAGGATTAAGAAGGGTAACTTTGTTGAAGCAGGTGTGTCCCTAGGGGTGGGCTTTAACGTTTCAAAAGTCCCCTCTGCCTCTAACTTGCAGATAAGATGTAAGCTCTCAGCCACTGCTCCAGCACCATGCCTGCCTGCCTGCCTGCCTGCCTGCTGCTAGGTTTCCGGTCATGACAGTCATGGATTCATCCTCTGAAAGTACAAACAAACCCTCATTTAAATGCTTTCTCTTATAAGTTGCCTTGGTTATAGCATCTCTTCACAGCAATAAAAAGGTAACCAAGGCATCAGCATAAGACCTCCATTATTTTACATCAAAGAGACAATGTGATTCAGATAGAGGAGGAATAAGAGGCACCAGATAAAAGGACTTTATAACTTTATTGGTAAAAAGCATTGTTACAGAAGCCTGGTGGTGGTGGTACACACCTTTGATCCCAGCACTTGAGAGGCAGAGCCAGGAGGATCTCTGTGAGTTCGAGGCTAGTCTGGTCTACAGAGTGAGTTCTAGGACAGCCTCCAAGGAAACACAGAGAAACCCTGTCTTAAAAACAAAACAAACAAACAAACAAAAAATGTATTATTACAGGGTATTCATGTCCATAGCTTACCTCCTTAGTTTGCCTGTATTCCAAAAGAAAATAGGTAATATGGGCTGGCAAGATGGCTTAGAATTAAAGTAAAGATACTTGCCACTAAGTCTGACAGTCTAAGTTCAATCTCCAGAACTCTCATGGTGAAAGAATTAAACTGGGCCCCTCAAGTTGTCCTCAGACCTCCACATACACTGTGACATGCATGCACTCACACTCATACACAAACGTGTAAGTAAATAAATGTAATTTAAAAAATGTAAACTCTAAGCCCAATGGGGGGAGGGGGGCAATGCCATTAATCCCAACACTCGGGAGGGATCTCTGAGTTCAAGTCCAGGCTGGTCTACAGATCGAGTTTCAGGATGGCAGGACTACACAGAGAAACCCTGTCTCATAAATAAATAAATAAATAAATAAATAAATAAATAAACAAATAAATAAATAAATAAACAAATAAATAAATAAATAAATAAATATAAATGAAAACTTAAGAAAAAAACAACACAGGAAATGGAAATTAATATGGGTGAAATGTATTTACTTACAGATTGGCCAGGCCAAGGAAAGAAAGGACCTCATTTCTTTTTTTCTTTTCTTTTTTTTTTTTTTTTTTTGGTTTCTTGAGACAGGGTTTCTCTGTAGCTTTGGAGTCTATCCAGGCTGGCCTCGAACTCACAGAGATCCACCTGCCTCTGCCTCCCGATTGCTGGGATTACAGGTGAGCACCACCACCGCCCGGCTAGGACCTCATTTCTTATCACCATGCCTGTTGCAGCTTAACAATTTATAGAAAATAGTGAGACAAAGCCAGCCGATATGTACAGTTAGCCTTGACAATACGTACAGATTAACCTTTCCTGGGAGAAAAACAACTTGGCTTCAGATTATGTGTATTGTCGCTGCTCTCTGTTAGTTTTTTTATTCAAATCTAAGACTGAGAAAAGTGGGATAGAAATTCTGTCCTAAAATGCCCCTTATTTTGGGTACAGGGTCCCTCATGTTTCCCAGACTGACCTCAAATTCATTATGTAGCCATGGATGATCTTGAACATCTGATCCTCCTGCTTCTTCCTCTGCTCCTGGAGTGTTGGAGGACTGTTCCACTATGCCCAGTTTGGGTGCTACTGCTGAGCAAACCTCGTGCCTCCTATATGCTAGGCAGGCCTTCTACCAAAGCCTCCAAAATCTCCCCTTTTTGAAAGGAAAAAGAGTCTTAGGATCTTATGGATTGGTGGATAGAAGACCCATACCCAGACCTGGAAAGTTGGCTCAGTGGTTAAGAGTACTTACTGCTCTTGCAGAGGACCTGGGTTTAGTTTCCAGCCTCCACACAACAACTCACAATTGTCTATAACTCCAGTTCCAGAAGATCTGACATCCTCTCCTGGCCTTCATGTACCACAGACCATGGCACAAACATAGTACACATACATGAGTGCAATTAAGCACTCATAAAATAAAAATTAATAGTTCAGTAAGAACCATATCTGTTCCTGGCCTGACAAATCACTCTGTCTCTTGGCCCATTCCTTTATTTGTGTGTGTGTGTTTGTTTTGTTTTTGAACATAGTCTCACACTGTAGCCTAGACTAGTACTGTGTAGCCCAGGCTAACCTCTAACTCAGCGCAACCCTCCTCTGGTTTCCTAGTGCTGGGATGGTAGGCACAAGCCACCACTACCAGGTTGGGTCATTCCTTTGCTGGGTATAGGGTCAAAGTGTTTTGTATATTTTCTTTGGAGATCAGCTTCAAGCTCTAAACCCTGCATGGATGTTAATAACAGCTAAAAGAGGGGTACAGATATCTCTGCAGAATTTAGAATAATCCTTCAGTCTGCCAGGGCTCCAGCCCTTTCTTCTAGCACAAGATCACAGTGAGTTTCCGGATGTTTTCACAAGTGTGAGGGCTGATCGTATTAAGTCAGCCTCAGGAAGTATTTCCCCTGTGTCTTTATTTGGAAGCTAAACATCGTTAAAAGGTGTTTTTGGATACCAAACTGACAGAAGGTTAGACCGAAAAATGAACTTGTGCTATGCTCATTGGTCTAAGAGCAACGCAGTTGGTGACCTCCGGGCCCTGCGTCATTCAGAGCTAATGTGAGCCGTAGAAGTTTTTTTTTTTTTTTCTAAAGACATGGAATATAGGAACGAAGGGGCAAACGCATTCCTCGGGAGGCTGGTGCAGGAATGTGGCACCCCTGCACCCCTTGCAGGCACTCTGGCTGCCTATCGGCTGACTCACTCACGTAGTCACAGTCGGGTGGGGCCGCCGCTGGGGCCTTGGGTGCTGCAGTTCTGAGTGGAGTTTATGATTCACTTTCTCTGGCTTTTGGGCCAAGTGCGTTTTCGTTGTTTTTTTTTTTTTTTTTTCCAACCTCCTAGACACACAGGGCACCAGTTTCTCTCACAGAGTGTCCCTATCCTTAGCGTTGGAGGCCTGGAGGCAGACAGACAGGAGTTCCGGTCCTTCATTGTGGTTTCCAGCCAAGCTTCAAAGACTGCGCATTCCTTGATCTTCCTATTTCATATTCACACACCCCTCCCGACTGCCTCCCTGCCTCCCTTGCAAACGTCAGACTGCAGCACCGAACAGAAACACAGCTCCCACTTTATTTCTTCGTTGTTTGGGGGTGAGTGGGAATGGAACCCAGGGCCTTACCATGCTAGGCAATTAATTGCTCTACCACTAAGCTACATGCCCAGCCCTTGATGGGTTTTGTTGTTGTTTTGAAACTATATTCCACACTGACCTCAAATTTGCAATCTTTCTGACTTCATTTCCTGATTAGAGGTAAACTAGGTATTTTATAGAGTCAAATCCCCACAATAAATATTTTCTTCTGCGTGTGTATATTTTCTACTAGTTCCGCTACCCTCATGGTCCAGAATGAGGAAAGCCTGGTTGCCAAATATTCCGTTTTCCTATAATACATACAGTGCCCTTTTAAAGGCTTTAACAAAGGTGGTCCGGGCCTGATGACTAGCTGGGTAGGAGCATCAGGAGCTGCATCAGCCTCTACTACACAGCAAGTTCAGGGAAGCCTAAACTAAATGAGACCTGGCCACGAAGGAGGGTGGGGGGGGGGGGGTACAGATATGGCGTGGCATGACTTTAATCTGAGCAAGCAGCCAATCTCTGTGACTTCAAGGCTACCTTGCTCTATAGAGCTAGTCCAAGGCCAGCCAGAGCTACATGATGCGATTCCGTTTCAAAAAAAACAAAAAACAAGAGAGAGAGAAATGAGGGACTAGCATTGGACAAGGTCCTGTCCTTCGAGTATCTGATAAACTAATGAAAGGCACACTGTTCTTAATGAGTCTGAATTTAAACTATCATCTTGCCAACTGTCGGTATTCTCTTGCAGTCATTTGAATGCAGATCTCTTAGTTGAAGTGGGTGTGTGCAAGCGATTCCCCCCACACCCTCATACCCAGCCCAGCCCAGCCCAGCACCCAGCATATGCCTTAAAACCTTTTTAAATATAATCATCACCTAAGGTTAGCTTGTCATTATATGTTTTGTCCTTTAAACATCAAGTTCCAAAAAATAACATCAACACATTTTAGGAAATGAGTCACTAGATTTCCAAGAACTGAGAGATGCCACACAGGATATACCTCGGAGCCTGTTTCAGAAAAGGAAAACTCAAGAGTAACCAAAGATTGGCTAAAAATTCAGTCTCTGGCTAAGTTCAGGCAAGACAGGCAGTGTGGCAGGAACAGGGTAATTGTTCCTCAGCACAGCGAGTATTCCCCCAGTGAAAACAGATCCCTACATCTGCAGTATCAGCATGTGTGATTGGACAGCATTCCCCAGGCATATGATCCATGGTGGTTTTATCACACACACCAAAAAAAAAAAAAAAAAAAAAAAAGTCTGTCTTATGTAATAATTTTTTATCCTGTCTAGCTGTTTTTTTAACTCAAAAAAAAAAAAAAAAAAAAAAATTCTAGGAGTTCTCTGTGCAATTCATATATACCTGCCTAACTCGAATTTAATTAAAGTTTGGAATTCACCCACTTCAATACAATTTTAACCTTCAACAGCAAATTAAAGCCGACCAACATACTTATTCAAAACTTCTACCCAAGACAAAATTTACAGGCTACAGATTATTGGAAATTATCTGAAAAGTGAAAACTATCACATATTTTTGTTCTCTGCTATAGAAACAAAATAATATTTACTCCCCATCCCCCGTTTTTATTTTCCTTCTCTTCAAGAACAAAAAGTTCCCCTCAGGAGGTTTCGTATTTCTATTTCAGCTTATAGCCATCAGTCCTCTCTGCTTTCAAGGTGTGTTTAAATAACTGCAGATTATCTGAAGATGTTGTTTCTACATGCGCTCAGTCAACAGTCACGGACACTGATGTTTTCACTGGTTTCTTCCAGCGGGTTCTAGATGCCAAGATCACAGTGTGTCTGGCAATTGACAGTAAGTAACGTAAGACCAACACATGATGCTTGGGTGCCTTACCATCAGGTAAATAAACAGCAGAGGAGGGGGAGGAGGGGGAGGAAGGGTGGAGGGGGAGGAGGAGGACGAAAGAGGGAGACTGCATCTAGAGTGGCTTTGTGACTTAGGTCCAGGAAAGGAAAAGCAATTCCGCCGAAGTCTTTGATTTCTAACCTCCTCTTGTGGTGCCCAGCTGAAGGTCATGAATTCAAATCACAGCCCACCCTCCCAGTAACCAGCTCCTGCTAAACATAGGGACACTGCTGAGTCCCCTTGCTAAGAAATGCCCAGCTTAAAACATTTCTCAACCTCTCACATACACAATTTCTTTGGTGGTTATTTGTGAGAAGTTTTTCCAAAACAGAAGTTTCTGGGTATCCATTGGAAGACTTCTGTCTGCTCTGTTAGCAGGTCCTTAAAGAAGCACAAACTCCCTAAACAAAGCTGTAAATAAGGGCCTTCTACTGAGATTAAATCTGCTTGTGTTATAACTGTGCAGAAATTCCCCATTTAGAAATTATATACATTCCCTGGTTTATATTTACAAAGATTCTCCCCCACCCCAAGACAGGGTCTCACTATGTAACTCTGGCTTTCTTAGAACTCACTGTATAGACCAGAATGGCCTTGAACTCACAGAGATCCCCCAGCCTCTGCCTCCTCAGTGCTTATTTACAAAGCATCTTTAGAGTAGTCACAGTACATCTTGTTGTTGCTTGGTTTTTGTTGGTTTGTTTGTTTTGTTTTGTTTTTCAACACAGGGTTTCTTTGTGTAGCCTTGGCTGTCCTGGAACTAACTCTGTAGACCAGGCTGGCCTTGAACTCACAGAGATGTGTTTGCTTCTGCCTCCCAAGGGCTGGGATTAAAGAGGTGTGCCACCACCACCCAGCTGCACTTTTATTTCTTTGTTTCTAAATGAAACATAAATTAGTTATTTCTACAGTCACAATTAAAACTGACTCAGGTCTTCTGAATCTTATTTCAGGGCTCTTTTTCATATCACACTGGCCTCTTGAACCACTTGAGTGAATGACAAACTAGGATTTTCATGGCCACAAAACACAGGATGACCTCATGGGATCCTTCAGCACTAGGAAGGTTTGTGTTTTAAACCTACTTAAACTCTGGAATTCTAACCATTGTATATATAATGTATTATATATTATTATATAATCTACCCAGGAAGCTACCCTGAGACAGGATTTTTACCTCTCTGAGACAGCAAAAGTGTAAATGTTTAAATAAAATGTTGTTATAAGTGTCAGGAAATCCAAGTGCAAGGAAATATGCTCAATATTTTCTTTTCACTCCCACTGGGGCAAGGTTGGTGAAGTACTGCTTCTAAGCCACCTGGGTCCGGAACCAACTGGGACAGAGCTAAAAACATCCAGGTCCTGGGTCCTGAAACACACCTATTGACCCATGCAGAGGCTTGATGTTCTGTGTCTTACCATCTCCTCAGATTCATGTTACACAAATTAGTATCAAGAATCATTATGCTGAATATGTTTCATTCACATAAGACAAAATGGCAACTATTAAGGAGATACCATGCATGAAAGAGAGTCAGCTGTCTGTCTCAACAACACTCGAACAATCAGGATATAATGTAAATTACAGGCACTTCAAGGGTGGCCGAGGAGAAACAGTCTATGTGGAATTCATTGTTCATTAGTTATGGCTCTTCATAGGGTCAAAACACCCAACAGAAGCAATGTAAAGATTTCAAAGACGGCTGGGGCGGTTCAGGTCCACAGTGGCCGCAGTCTGTGGCTGCTGCTACCACATTCTGCTGGATCCTGAAGCAAAGTGTTCGAGCTGGAACCAGAAGTCGATGCCACCATCAAGGAGGACCCCGGAGACCTACTTCTATTAGCTAGGTTGAGCTTCCACGGTCTCCCAAACACCATCAAGAGTCGGGGAGCAGTGTTTAAACCCATGCACAGGCAAAAGAGTTCTACCCGAACCCTAACAGCTGTGCTCACACGAATCATTTGACTTTGTTGTATCTTGTTTTAGTCTTCTGTAAAATATGAGCGACACTTGAACGTTCTTGAGATGTGAAGATTAACTCAGTGACAGTAATAAGTGTGTTGATATATTCGACTAGAGGCTAATAAAGGAAGGGATTATAGGGCAAGGCTCGTGTGTATCATATCCTGTCCCGGGAGAATGCAGTCCCTTGCATTTTAGCTAAAGGCAGTTATTCAAACGGCAATAGGGCTGATGCTCAGAATTGGCAGCGGGTTAGAATAAGTCAGCATTTTTCATGAAAACTAGGTCACGTGGTCTTTAAAAAAAAAAAAAAAGACTTTTACTTTTATTGAGAACCCCAGAGTAGGATAGGCCTCAACCTGCCTGGTTCTAGAAAGCTTTTGTCCTGACGACAAGATAATTAGCTATGTGAGAACTATAGTTTCCCCAGCAGATCTCAGCAGAGGAAGAAAATATCCACTCTTACCTCTCTTCTCATAATAGTTATGATTTGACATTGTAAGTCGCCACGACTTGGAATTTCAACAATATCTGAATCCCTGAAACGATTTCTTGCTTGGACTAAGAGAGGTAGACTAGGAACTTTCAAGTTAAACCTGTAATTTGGACTTCAAATATTCATTATGAAACTCAAGCCAAAGCTGAAAGAAATTACCCAGGGTCTGTGGAACACAGGCCTGTTTCTTATGGAACGCAGGCCTATCTCTTATGGAACACAGGTCTGCGCCTTACGTTTCCTTTTTCTCCACAAGTGAAAAGAGGGCTTTAATCCTGCCTCCTCAGCTTTGCCTTTACTCACAAATCCGTGGAAACAAACACAGCTGACTGCCCCCCCCAAAAAAAACCATAACTTTGAAAGCATCTGTGAGATACAAATTCAGCCTTTTGAAGTTGGAAGTTTCTTTAGAAAAGAATTGAAGTATTTTCTTTCTTTTTTAAAATTTTGCTTCTAAGTGTCACCACATTAAATAGTGAAGCCAAATTACACTTTTTTTTTTATTTATTTAAAAAATTTGTTTCATTTTACATACCAATCTCAGTTCCCCCTCCCATCCTTCCTTCTCTGCCCTCCCCCCAACCCTCCACCATCCACTCCTCCAAAAGGTTAAGGCCTCCCACGGGGAGTCAACAAAGCCTGGTAAGTTCAGTTGAGACAGGACCAAGCCCTTCCCCTTGCATCAAGTCTTAGCAAGGCGTCCCACCACAGGGAGTGGGCTCCAAAAAGTCAGCTCATGCACCAGGGATAGATCCTGATCCCACTGCCAGGGGCCCCTCAAACAGACCAAACTACGCAACTGTCTCCCATTTGCAGAGGGCCTAGTCCAGTCCCATGCAGGCTCCACAGCTGTCGTCTAGAGTTCACGAGTTCCCATGAGTTTGGTTCAGTTGCCTCTGTAGATTTCCCCATCATGATCTTGACATCCCCCCCCCCACCTGCTCCTGTAATCCTTCCTCTCCCAAATTATACTTTGAAAGTGTTTGCGTTATACCAGGCATAGCACTTGCCTGTGATCCCTGTACTTGGAACTCTGAGACAGGAGTTTCCAATCCAACCAGGGGTACATAACAAACAAAAGATGAACAAGGTGTTCAGGTTACTTTTTACCCATCACTAGGGGTCTAAGCTAATAAACCCATTCTTCATAGAACTGTCTTCTCACTTTAGAGCTTTTGTTCTTCACTTCCACAAATCTGCTGAGCTGGCTTGCAAGCCCAGTACTAGTCTCCTGTATTCTAGGAGTTTTTTTTCTTGGCAGACCTTGACCCATGCTATGAGGATCCTCTCCCACAAAGGTATTGTGAAAGAACAGCTCCCCTAGAACAAGTTACTCTGTGTATCCATCCTCTCCGGAACAGTGAGATACACTCTGGGATGTCAATACTATCTTTGGAAAAGATAAGACCTTAGATTCTGTAACGTGTTCTTCAGTGTCGCTTTATGGGATATTCAATAGTAAATGTGTCCACAGCACAGCTGCCGTCTCCTCTTTTTTATTTTTTTTAAATCATATTTTATGGCAACATCATAAATATTTCTGGAAAGCTTCAGTGGGTGTAGAGGGAACCTGGCATACACTCAGGTTTTTGCAGAAATATATGAACTACCTTGATGATCCGATAGATCCAGAAAACCCTGTTTGTTGGGTATTTCAAACAAGGGCTTTAGCGAAATGAGCTCAGTTGGGGCCGACGCTTTTTGACAACAGCTGTGAATCACTGACAGAAAAGCATGAGAACCCAGTCAGCAACGTAATTATATATCATTACCTAAGATAATGGCAACATTTTAGGTATGAATTAAACCTTTTGTGGTGGAGTCTTGCATCATTCCACAGTGTTGGTCCAGCCAGTGATTCTAAAAAAAAAAAAATCTACAGACAAAGCACTGGCCCTTTATTGTTGTTCATTTAAGAGTGGTTACAAACTTTCTTGCCATTCATTTTTCAAGACTGCAGGAAGAAGAAAGAACTTCTGTTCTGAAGGCAGAAGAACCACTTTGATGAGTGGGAAGAGGTAATGGTTACGCCAGAGGGACTGAAACACACTACAAGAAATGGGTCAGAACAGTGCACTTAAAGCCACACATCAGACCCCGGACGCTATTTGTCCTGACCTCCTACCCTGACTGTAGGCTGGTCTTTATCTGGACCTTTTTCTAAGGTAAAAATGAATTACTTCTGAGACTCAGGACCCCAGTTGCTCACTCCCCACCCAGGTTTTCTGTTCCGAAGCCTGTGTGCACAGCACAGTTGTGAAGAGGAAACATCGCATCCCCAGAAATACTGGTACCAATCCCCTTTCCTGGCTTCATCAGCAAAGCTCAATACGCAATGAAAACAGCTTGTAAAGATGGGAGAAGATTACAGAAGGGTCTCGGAGGTGGCCAGGTATCTGGCTGCAAGGTCTGAAGTGCTCCTACTCCTTTTAAACAGACATTCATCTAAAGCACAATCACAGAGGGGCACTCCCACTAAAGAGACTCAGTCCCCACCAGCATCGTTAGTTTGACCCACATTGTGTCTTTCAGTATGTTTTTCAAAGTCAGATTTCAAGCAAAAAAAAAAAAAAAAAAAAAAAAGTATGGTTTGTATGTTTCTGGTTCCAGCTTTGAGGCATCACACATATGTGGGCATTTCTTCAGAGCCCCAACCCCAGGTACTGAGAGGAGTCCAACCTTCCCGAAAGATGTGGCAGAAACACTAACCAGTCAGTCTCTGAAAGCTGGGTCTGCTTAGAGAGCTGGCATTGCTCAGCATGCTCCACAGGCTTGGAAAGATTGAAATATGTTAGAACTCACAAGCCGTTTAAAGTGGAATATCCTGTGATTTCACCCATCCATGTTTCTTGGAAAACAGATTTTCAGGGTCTCTTAAAAGCTCATCCCTGTTTTCTCACAGTGCTGAGAGAGTTCTCTCCTGGGTTAACACTTCCTTCTGGGGACTTTCATGTGTGGAAGGGAGCACATACGATCACGATCTGTTTAGCATATTTGTTTGGGGATTTTCTTTTTGGGGTGTGTGTGTGTGTGTGTGTGTGTGTGTGTGTGTGTGTGTGTGTAGCCTTTGGTGCCCTGGAACTCTCTGTGGAAGCCAGAATGTCCTTGAACTCACAGAAACCTGCCTGCTTCTGACTCCCAAGGGCTGGTAGTCTTTCTTTTTGAGACAGTCTTGATAGGAAGCCTGGGCTGGGCTGGTTGTTTGTTTTAATTATATTCTATTTGTTCTTATGTGTATGTATGCATTTGAGTGAATATGTGTCACATGATAGATACTGGCAGAGGCCTGTAGAGTGTGTCGGATGACCTGAGGATGGAGTTACAGGCACTGGTGGGCCATCTGATGTGGGTGCTAGGAACCCAAGTTTGGTCCTCTGTGAGAACAGCAAGCACTCTTAATCATTAATTCATTTCTGCAGTCTCCCTCAATGATTTTTTGTGGGGGTTGGGGGGTTGGGGGGGTGGGGGGGTTGAAACAGGGTTTCTCTGTGTAAAAGCTCTGATTGTCCTAAAACTCACTCTGTAGCCCAGGCTGGCCTCAAACTCAGAGATCCGCCTACCTCTGCCTCCCCGAGAGCTGGGATCAAAGGGGTGCATCACCACTGTCCAGCTTCCGGGCTGATTTTTAACCTCTGCCTCCTGAGTACTAAAGGCCTGTGTCACCTGCCCAGCTTCTATCTTTTCCGGTTGTTGCCACTGTTAGCTAATTTGTGTTAACTTTTATTGTGTGGCTATTAAAAAAAAAAAAAAAAAGACCTTTTCTCTTCAGAAACCTCTTTATTTCCCCCATGCAACCCCCTTGCAGCTGAAGAAAAGGTGAATGAGAAATGCAAAATGCAAAGTACTAAGAACAATCCACTCTACTAGTCACCGAGGGCAAAGTCATGCTGATTATTCCCCCTCTGGATCTGCCATCAACAAACTGTGGATGGAGCTATAACTTCCACCACTCCGAGGAGACGTAGATCTCCCACTAAAGCGAGGATGGGACTGTCCCCACCCCACCCCACCTCTTACATTCATGTCAGGAAGGAAGACGTGGATTTGAAAGTCTCTCTGTCTCCACGGGCTGTTTCTGGACGTGGTATACAATCCCTTCATGATCATTGTTTTCACTGTCATATTGTGATTGGCAGGAGAAGGAGAAAGTGGAACATGTGAGCTCTGGTCTCTTCAGCCTCGTGAAACAAAGTACAGCTTTCTCGCGTCCAGCTGAAACGGTTTTGTTATTTTAGCCTTTTCTCCCAGGACTATTTCTCAACTGTAATTAGTCTTATTGTGCTTCTCTGGTAACTCCCAACTCTTCCTCTTGGAACACTGGTTCTCATGACTAGTATAGGCTCTTACATCTATCTGCGCTCTGCAGGATTCTTATATGGAGGAAAACCAACTCTTATTTTTTCTAACAATTAATACGTGCTTTCTTGTATAGTTTAGCTACAAACATTCACTTATTAGCCATCCCAAATCCAAAGTGAATAACTGCAATATCTATAAAGATTCCTGAGCAAATCAATCTTTTTCGTAGTTAAATGAGTCTGTATTATCATTGTTTTGCAACTCATTCAAATTTTCTAAATTTCACTTATCAGGCCCCCAAGTGGACAAAGTTCCATAATAACCATAACAAAAGCCTTAAGCACACTGAATAGAGTGAAGAGTTAACCACTGGGAAGATGCCTCTAATTATTCCATTTACATTTGTACTCTTAAATTATAATTGTATTACCCACGATACTACACCGCTAGCTCACGCATGACTAGTCACACATGGAGACTTTTGAATTCTAGAAGAGACAGACTTTGTTTCTTAACTTTGAAATATAATACTGATTATTGTGTCTTTAACTAGTTATGAATCTACAAATTTTCACCTGAGTTCAGTGTGTGTGTGTGTGTGTGTGTGTGTGTGTGTGTGAAGTTTGGAAAGGGATTGTGTGTGGGGAAGGGTTGTTTGCTTAGTTGTTTTTTACAGACAAACTCTTGCTCTATAGCCCAGGCTGGCCTCAACTTGTGATCGTTCCTGCTTTTCATGAGTCCTGGCATTACAGGCTTTGCCACCACACCCAACTCTATTTCTCTAACTTCTGTGATACATCCATCAGTCTAATCCACCCGTTCTTGAAAACTGTTTCCACCTTAGATACCTTATGTACAAGAAAGAGAATTGAGAGGAAATTGGAGCAATGAGAAAAGAAGGAAAGTGTTGTGAAAGGGAAGTTCAGGATCCGGCCAATGGTGGAAAGTGTTTCATGAAATGATAATAAAAATAGAAATGTGCTTTATAATTTTACATGTTGGGAAGGCTATGTGAACACAAGTATTAATAGACTGAAGTAATCCTGAGCCAGCATTTTGCTTATTACACTTTAAATATTACTACTGTGGCTTTCCAAACTATTGAGAATGGTGCCTTGAAAAGTCAAATGCAGTCAGATATAGTGGCCCATACCTGTAACCCCAGCACTCAGGATCCTGAATCAGGAGGCTGAAGGGTTATGGATAGTTGAAGGCTGCATTAGACAACAGAGTGAGACACTGCCTCAGAAAAAAGAGACAGGCATACAGACAGACGACAGACAGGGAGAAATTAATGCATTGCAGTTGGTTGTGTTGGCTTACACCACGGTTTTGGAGGCTGAGGTTGGAGAATCATGAATTCAGAGACAGCTTGAACCATATAATAAGAACCTATCTAAAACACACACACACACACACACACACACACACACACACACACGCACACACGCACGCACGCACAAATTCTTGACAAAGTATTTTTTCCTATTTATTCATCCAATTTCAGTCATCTATGAAAAGAATTTGTCCTACTAAATGATACTATTAAAAGCTCATGCCATTCTCTATTATTTTGGATTTAAATCAGCGGTTCTCAACATGTGGGTCGTGACCCCTTTGGGCACTGATTGACCGTTTTACAGGGGGTCACCTAAAACAATATGCCTATCATATATTTATATTATGATTCATAACAGTAGCAAAATTACAGTTGTAGAATACCATCAAAGATAATTTTATGGTTGGGGGTCACCCCAGCATTAGGAACTGTGTTGAGAGGTCACAGCCTCAGGAAGGCTGAGAACCACTGCTTTAAATGGTTGAAATTAATAAAATGTCATGCTAAACATGTACTCCACAAAGTAATCATTTCAGCTGTGAAAGAGGATTGCCTGCATTATTTCTTAACATACATACTTTTTGAAAATGCTGAAACTGAAATTTCACGTATAAAATGGAGATGTACTGAATAGTATATTAAATGTATTCAACACATACATACTATCTATACAGCCATACCACCCTGAACACACCTGTCTTGTCAGAACCATACATATATAGAGAGAGAAGCTGACATTTCTACCTAGTTTAGTATAAACTAGTGCATGGCAAGCGTACAGAAGGAACGAAAGCCCGACTCCAGAACTCAGTCCTCTCTGCTACCTATCATCCCTATAAATGGAAACGTCTACTATTCTGGGCTGGAGCTGGGAAGCAATCTTCAGCTACTCATTTTAAAAGATGCTTGATCAGGTGACAATGAGTTAAATATGATACATGTCACAAGCACACACCTAGACCACAAAAGTTGACTTCACATAAAACAGGTTTTGGGCCCGGTGTTAGAATTCAGTGGTAGGGCACTCATCTACCACACTCAAGGTGCTGGGTTTGAGCCCCAGTAGACGAAAATTCTTATGTAACCAGGAACATTAATCTGCTTTAGAACAACTCACTGGGAAGTGATGTCTCATTTGTATGGAAACCATTTTATTAGTCTCCAGATTTATGTAGACCTGTTAGATTAAAATGCCCTAAGAGCTAACAGTAAAATAATATTTGAATAAAGAACTAATTTTTACTAGAGGCTTGGCATGTCATTATATCTCCCCAAATACACCTTCATAAAATATCCCATTCATAACCATCTCGGGGTTAGACATGAGCCACTTTAAATGACACTGTGAGTTTTAGGTTGGCCCATGGAGGGGCAGCACTTTCCAAAGCTGAGGTTCTGCTTCAATAACAAATGAGATTTTAGAAGTATTTGCCAAGATGAGATAAATGTAAATATTCTCTAGGCAGTTGGGTTTCTAGGAACAACAAGATACATTTTGGTTTCTTTAAAACATAAATTAGGATGTAGTAACAGTGCCTGGCCCACCATTTGCTTCTCATCTAAATCCAATGAATGTGAACCACAAAGAAAGAAAGAAAAAAAATCATTAACTCTCCTCAGAATGAACATCTTTTTGGTGTCCTACAGAAATGTCACGTAAGGCCTTGTTCGTTATGAACCATGCTTCATGAACTATTCCCTCCTATCTGCCAAACCTTAGAACAACTCTTGTAAAAATACGCTGCAGATAAACAGTGGCCGTCTTACATAATGAGATGTCCTTGCCAAATGGGAGTAAAAGAAGACAAGAAGCCTGCCTCCCACTGAGCAACATGTTCCAGGCCTAGCAAGCCTGAAACGCCATCATTCATGGCATAGTCTGGCTCCCGGCAGAAGCTCAGCTTCATGCTGGGCTACTGGAGAGAAGAGTGCGGTAGTGGAGCCCTACACAGCACAGAGGCATCGACTGTCTCCTTTCTCCTGCTGATGGTGTGTGATGGCAACATGAGCAGAGATTCTGCCGCCATCACGCATACCACCACACCTGATTTTGGGTTGTAATGGCGATGGAACCCAAGCCTTTGTGCATGCTAGGCAAGCATCCTACCATCTGAGCTATGTCCTCCATCGTCAGTTCTGTTTTCTGTACCAGAGAGTGTTTACAGGGAGAGAAATCCCACTGACCAGATAAGTCAACCTAGAGAAACCATCAGAAACTATTGGTCCCAGTTCTCAAAGGAGATTCTTGTCTGGACACAGTTCTGATGATAGCTCATGAGCCCTCACTGTTCAATAACATCCTTCACTACATGTGGAATCCTCTGTATATTTTGTAGTTCCTATACCTCAGCTTCTCCTCAAATGAAGATTAGGGTATCACCCATTGTGCACTGTTGCTACAGGGATTAAATGAGTTAGTTTGATAAAGTTCTACAAACAGTACCTGGCACTTTTAATGAAGGTCCTGTAACTGCTCAGTTAGTAACTAAAGCAAGCCCAGACTCAGGCATGAAACAGCATCATTGTAGGGCGAATCTTAATTGGTCTTAATAATAAAAACCTGGAGTCAGATACCAGGGTAAATTCATGTATCTCACAAGTACTGGGACCAAAGGCATGAGATCCCAAGTGTGGGGATTAAAGGTGTGTGCCACCGCTGCCTGTTTTCTATGGTTGATCAGTGGCTAACTCCGGCTCTATTTGTTAAAACACTGACAAAATATTCCCACACGTCATACTATACCAGGAAAGGCTACACGCCACAGAAAGAAAAGACAACCAGTCCTGCCTTTGATAAGCACGTTTTCTTAAATACATAAGCGATTGCTGGGCATTGTGGCCCACACCTTTAATCCCAGCACCAGAAAGCAGAGGCAGGCAGATCTCTGTGAGTTCAAGGCCAGCATGGTCTACATAGTGAGTTCCAGGACAGCCAGGGCCTACATAGTAAGATACTGTCTTGAAAATAAACAAACAAACAAAAAATCTATTTTGCATTTGCAATAAAAATATTTAATCATTAAAATTTGAACAGTCATGGTCACTATGATCTATTTTATACAATATTAGCCTCCACCCCCACCCCACCCCATCTTTTGAGACAGAATCTTGTGTATCCCACACTGGTTTCCAATTCACTGTGTAGCTGAGAATGACTTTGAACCCCCGACCCTCCACCCTGTACCTAACCACTAGATCTCAGATTGCAGGATTGCATTCCATGCTCAGCTTTAGAATCCTTCTCTACCTGTTTCAAAAGCACAAACTTTTAATACAGGAATAAAAGTTTTTGAAAACAAAATGCAGTACACTGAATAATGCAATCCCTTTCCATCATCTTTTCTATTGCTGAACTTGGCATTAGTGTGCAAGACACTCTTTGAGTCCTGGATGTTAAAGCCAGTTGTGGTCCACAACCTCTCTGAAAAATCTAAAGTAACCAGAACTTGTGCCCACCCCCCCCCCCCACTCCCACCCCCCACCCCCCCACCCCCGTATAACTTTTTCACATGCAGAACATCATTAACAGAGATATTGTTCATAATTGCTATTCACTGGTTTGTGTACTGTGGGACTAAAAACATTTAAAGGCATCTAAAAAAAAAGCAAAAACAAAAACAAAAACCAACTCTGCTGCTTTGAATCATTAAAAAGGATTCCAGGGTCCCGCCTCTAATGTCTATCTCACTCTCTGTCACTAACTTCTTTAAACACTTTTTTTTTGAGCTGTGGATCGAACCCAGGGCCTTGCGCTTGCTAGGCAAGCGCTCTACCACTGAGCTAAATCCCCAACCCTTAAACACTTTGTGTACCTTCTCTATTTTAGATTCTATAGCTGAATAGGAAAGGAATAGCTCTCTCTCTAAAATTATGGGCATCTGGCTAGCTTCTGTATTACCCAAAGATGCTATGAAGAATGCTGGGGAGGAGAAGTCATCAACTGTCTTACCCACCTGTGAACCCCATAACAACAACAACTGCCCTGGCAAAGTATGTTCACTGGTGAAATAGTGGTGTAGCTGTCTTGAGGGTAACCAACCATCTTTTAAAATAGACTTACGGCCTGTTCCACAGAGAGCCACAGCTGGGAGCTCATAAGCTCTATGGGAGAAACCCTAATACAATTATTTTGCCAAATGGTCACAGTACCAAATCATCATCAAACGCTTGTGTTTCTCCTCATAGATTTATGTAAGTCTTGGTCCTCATCAGAGAAGCGTCTTTGGACAGTAAGTGACAGATAGCACTGAGACTCACGACTGGTCAAAGTGTACAGGATATGTGTCTATGGAGTCATCATCCAGTGATAAGGGAGCTATATCACACCCCCTCCTCACAAAGCTCAAGCAACTTCCCAGGAGAACTGTGACAAAACAGTCTCTTTCCAGACCCGACAGAGCCGTGGTACTCATGAACTCACAGCAACTGCAGTTGCCTGTACAAAATGTGTGCGAGATCAAGCCAGTCAATAGTCCATCCTGGATGAAGGAGGGGCTCTTGAAGCTCCATCCCTGCTGGATGGGGAGTCCGTCTTCCTCAGAGTTCATACCCCCTGACTGTGCTCGAGTGCAAGGCCGCACACACCTGTGCCCTTATATGCAGCACTAATTAGACAAAATGGGAGGAGGAAGAGGAGGAGGAAGGGGAGGAGGAGGAGGAGGAAGAGGAGGAGGAGGAGGAAGAAGAGGAGAAGAAGAAGAAGAAGAAGAAGAAGAAGAAGAAGAAGAAGAAGAAGAAGAAGAAGAAGAAGAAGAAGAAATAAAGTGGGGAAGAGGATAGAGGATGGGGAGTGGGTATCCAGGAAGAGCTGGAAAGGAAAGAGGGGATAGATACATTCAAAATACATTGTATATTATTGTTGTTTGCTTTTTTCTCTCTTGTGGGCCTATCATCCCACTCCCAAATAAATCACAGGGAGGCTTATTTTTAATTATGAATGCCTGGCCTTAGATTGGCTTAGTTTCTAGCCAGCTTTTCTTAAATTATCCCATCCACATTTTGCCTGTGGGCTTTTCCCATTCTCTTACTTCTGTAAATCTTACTCTTCCTCCATAGCTTGCTGTGTAGCTGGGTGGCTGACCCCTGGAGTCCTCCTTCTCTGGTTCCTTGATCCGCTTTTCCCAGATTTCTCCTTATATATATTTTCTCTACCTGCCAGCCCCACCTATCCTTTCTCCTGCCTTGATACTGGCTGTTTAGATCTTTATTAGACAATCAGGTGTTTTAGACAGGCACAATAACACAGCCTCACAGACTTAAACAAATGCAACATAAACAAAAGTAACACACCTTAAAATAATATTTTACTACAGTATATATGTATGAAATCCTCAAATGATTATGTGCTATTTAAAACTTGGTTTTGTTCCTGGGAGAGGTCTGCTGGTTTGTTTTGGTTGGCTTTGAGACAGAGTTCCACTAAGCAACCCAGGCAGGCCTGGAACTTGAGATACTTCTACATCAGCCTCCCCAGTGCCGTGATCACAGGCATGCGCAGCCATGTTGAGCTAAAACCTGGTTTTTGAGCACATCAGGACATTTTATTCTGCTAATAAGGTACTGTTAAAGACAATTTGAGGTGAAAAGAAAACCTGCCAGATTCTCTCAAGGTGGGTACTAGACCTATCATGTTGGCTTGTGTTTGTCTCTTGCTTGTCTGTTTCTGTGGCGCTGGGGATGGAACCGAAGGCCTCACTTGTGCTTCACAAGCACTCTAGCACTGAAACAGCATCCCTGTGTTGGTCACCTTGACAGAAATATTCACTGAGATGGCTTTCATAATTCTTATTTCTAGATCAGAAAATATGGGATAGCAGGTAATCTCAATGAATGAGGAACTCTCTGATTCAGCTAGACAACTTGAATAGAAAGCCCTGGAAACCTCCTGTCTTATCTCCCCAGTACTGTGATTACAGGCTCAAGCCAAGATTTGGAGACTGGACATTGAACTCAGGGGCCCGTGCTCACATAGTTAACTCTTTACCAACTAAGCTCTCTCCTCAGCACCGCCCCCTTCCATTTTATTACAAGTTTGGTGTTCACTGACACGTAGAACATAAAACATGATACCATAAGCATTCCACCAAAGGGAATGGCCAACAGCAGAGACTAGAAGAGCTCACCTCCCACAGTCCCTAGGAGGCTGCTACTTGGGGGCATCTTCTGCAAGTTAAGTCTGTCCAAGGTTGTTCTCCTCCCCAGGGAGACCCGGCTCATCTGCCAGTCAGCTTGTCTAAACAGAAAGATAAGAACACAAACCTCTCAAAAAGCAGTTGAATAGTTAAGACAAGACAGTGACAGCAATCCTTACAAGCAGGATCATTTCCCAGCAGCCTCTTCGGCCCACTCCATTTCACTAAATAAAAGGGGAGTCTACAGAAATCCTTGGGAAAAGGCAGTCTGACTCTGGGTGTGCACAGGGGAGGGAAGTCACCGTGATGTGACTTGTCAGAGTCCCTGTGTTTCATAAGCTGGCACCATGCTGGCTTAGACTTGCTCAGGAAGTGCCACAGGGGAATTCACCTTGTCTTCCACAGCAACCCCAGACATCTTTTTCTGAAAACCACCAATTGTTTAAAAAAAAAAAAAAAAGCAAGCACTGTTAGGTAGGGAAAAGTCAATAATAGCTATGAATTCCTTAATAGACAATATTCTCAACAGTCAGGGTAAATGATATTACTATGAGATATGCATTGCTTTGAAAACACCGTATTGTTTTTTAAATAATTCATTTCACAGCTATGTATGGACTGGGCTGCTGTAGAAGATGTGAAACCAAGGGGTTGGATTTGGAACCAAACTTGTGGCCTTGTGCATAATGACAGAAAATTCCAGTCACAGAAATATCTCTGTGGCCAAACTACTATAAACTGTCTAGAATATTTAAGGGGGAAAACACACACACACACACACACACACACACACACACACACACACACACACACACAAAAGAAAACAAAAACAAAACTTAGTGGTGGTGTTTTGCTTTTGTTCTTTTCCCAATGCCGTTTTCTCCCCAGGCCCTCTCATTACCATATTGCAAATTAGTAGCAAAACAGAATGGAAAACCCAGATGCTCAACCCATCTCCTCAGAAAGCTCCTGACTCTGAGAATAGTCTCCCCAACTGGGTGTATTTTTCAGAAGTGATGGCTTTCCCCCGGGAGGAGACTACAGGACAGAAAGCCTGGAATTCCTGAGCAAGGCTCCAGAAAGGTCACCTTTCCGTTTACAATTTCATTTTGAGTTTCCCTGAGAGTGTTAGGCGCAGCCTATTGTCTGGGTTTCACTAGTTCCTTTCAGCCTTAACCTGGAGCGGGATTTCAGGGAGCCTGTGTGCTACCCACGTTGGATTCCAGACTTGTCCTTCCATGTGGCAGCCAGACTGCCAGCGTTCTTGCTGATTCACAGGGACAGGCTAGCAGGGTGCAGGGCAGTGACCTGGTGGAGACGGGCCTGGAGCTCAATGTAAACCCCAGCTTTGTCTAAGCTCAACCGAGGTTTTTAGACTTCTCATCAGCTTCTTCCTCGGCACCATGGGAACCAGCCTGGTATTAGAGCACTTAGCTTTGTTTTCTTTGATGAAGTGCTTTGAAAATGAGAAGAGTTGCGTTTATTTTGTTTAGCAACATAAATTAATGGGGTCAGAAGCATGACACATCCTGTGTTTGGTGGCACTTCTTGATTTACTTGCCCAGCCTATCCCATTGCCTACCCGGTCCAGTTCATCCCAGCCTGTCCAGGATGACTGTCTCCAGGTGACTTTACTTCCAGGATTTAAACTCAAAACCTTTATGATTGAGCAAACAAGGTAGACTTTAGGAAATGTGTTAGAGTCCTCTGTCTCTAGGTAGACTGTTGTGTCATTGTGTCGCACCCAGGGAAGCTGGTCTAACACTTCCATACGTTCGGCCTAAGGCCAGGTAACAACTACGGCAATTAGGGAATCAAACGTGCAAAGCAAACTTTCTCAGTTTTTAAGTAGAAAAATCTGAATTTGGCTAATTCCTGGAATAGCTCACCTTTTACCAAAGTTCAAGATCATTATGTGATTATCAAGTGAAGCATAAACATGCTTACTTGATTTTTTTTAATTTACATTTTGTATGTGTGTCTGTGTGCACATGTGTGCAAGACCTCATGCCCATCCAGCCCCCTGGAACTGGAGGTCCAGGTGGTTGTGAGCTGTCATGTAGTGCCGGGAATCCACCCTTGATCCTCTACAAGAGTAACAAGTGTTCTTAACTGCTGAGCTGTTTCTGCAGACCACTAAACTTACATCTATTCTCAGTGATCACTTAAGTTTTGTTAGATACACAATCACATAACATTCAAAACACACACACACACACACACACACACACACACACACACATATATATACACACACGCAGTTCAAATTTTTTGAGTATGCTGAATAAAAAACTTGAAGGTTGTTGGTTTTAGCTTGTCACTTTTTTTGGGGGGTGGGGCAGGTTCATAATATCTCAGCTAAGAATCAGAGCAAATGATTGTTATAAAATGTACTTGGAGCCTGGCGGTGGTGGCGCCCACCTGTAATCCCAGCAGCACTCAGGAGGCAGATGCAGGTGGATCTCTGTGAGTTCGAGGCCAGCCTGCTCTCCAAAGCTACAGAGGGAAACCCTGTCTCAGAAAAAAAAAAAAAATGTACTTGGGCCAGTAGTTGGTGGTGCACGCCTTTGATCCTAACACTCAGGAGGCAGAGACAGGCGGAAATAAAAACAACAACAACAACAAAAATGTACTTGGGCCAGGTCTGGTGTCACACCCTTTAAATTACAGTACTTCAGTAGCAGGGGAAGACAGACCTCTGTGAGTTCCGGGCTACCCTTGTCTACATGTCAAGTTCTAGGCCAACAAGGGCAACATAGTAAGATCCTATCTCAAAAGAGACAAATAAACAAACAAAAATGTACTTGAAGTTACTGTGGTGGTTTACACCTGTAATTCTAGCATTTTGAGGGAGAGGCGGGAAGATCAATTATTTCAGGCCACCCTCAGCTACATTAAAAATTAGAAGAGGCTAATATAAATCAATCAAACAAACACACAAATAGCAAACAGGGGTTAGAGAGATAGCTTAGCAGTGAAGGTGTCAGGTCCCCTGGGAACTGGAGTTACAGTTGTGAGCTGCCCTGTAAGTGCTGGGAACTGAACCAGATCCTCTGGAAGAGAAGCCAGAGCTCTTAACAGCTGAGCCATCTCTCAGCACCATAAAGTATATTTTGTTTTGTTTTTGTTTTTAGTCATCAAAAGTGGCCTCAAATATAAGTTTAGGAAATTGCCCCAAAAAATAGAATTCAAAAGTAAAGAGGCGCCCGGGCGGTGGTGGCCCACGCCTTTAATCCCAGCACTTAGGAGGCAGAGCCAGGCGGATCTTTGTGAGTTCGAGGCCAGCCTGGTCTACAGAGCGAGATCCAGGAAAGGCGCAAAGCTACACAGAGAAACCCTGTTTTGAAACCCCCCCCCCCCCAAAAAAAAGTAAAGAGGCAAGAATTTAGTTTTTCCTAATTTAGGGGCCCGTGTCTTAAAATTTCTCCAGACATTTCAGCCAACATTGTATTAACTTTGGACAGACAAAAAAAAAAAAAAAAAAAAAAGTCAATCATAGTTACATTTTCTACACTATAAGGGCATATTTTATTTATTCTGGAGTCTAAGTACCCTTTCCATTGTTCTAAGTGACTCTTCTACTGAATGGCGTTCTACAATTTGGCTCAGCTAGTATATCCAGATGTCTGGTCACACGTTAGTCTAGATTTTATGTCATAAAGTCAATTTTCAGATGTGATTAAGAGTTAAGCCAGTGAACTTTAAATTAATCAGACTAGCCTTCCTAATGTGCTCGGGCTTGTATGAGATACTTTTCTCGTAGCTGTGATTAACCTACCTGAAAAGAGTGACTTCACAGAAGAGAGATTTCTTTTGGCTCACACTCTGAAACGGTATGATCCAGCATGGCAAGGAGGACACAGCAGAATTCCTGGCAGCAGCAATATGTGAACAGGTGGTTTCACATCTCTGCACCAGGAAGCTTGTGCCCAACCAGGACAGTCTCAGAGTTCACCCCCTAGCAAACTGACTTCCTGCAAATTCCACAAATTCCTGAAAGAGCTCCCCACTAGGGACTAAGTATTGAAACACTGGAAGCTACAGGGACATTTCACACTCAGACCACAGCAGATGCGCACAGGCCCTGTTGGTTCCCTCCTGTTTTCCTGGAGATCCATGAGTAGTAAAACTGCCTTTTCTTCTTCCTTTTGCCCCTCAGTTTTTCCCTTGGCCTTTACCTTTCCATACTTCCTTGGATGACATAAATGGTTAAGAAACAGAGGATGGAGAGATGACTCAGTGGTTAAGAGCACTGGCTGTTCTTCCAGAGGTCCTGGGTTCAATTCCTAGCAACCACATGTTGGCTCACAACCATCTATAAGAGGCTATGATGCCTTCTTCTGGTGTGCAGAACACTCATACGTAAAATATAAATAATTCTAAAAAGAAAGGAAGGAAGGAAGAAAGGAAGGAAGGAAAGAAGGAAGGAAGGAAGGAAGGAAGGAAGGAAGGAAGGAAGGAAGGAAGGAAGGAAGGAAACAGACCCAGGGGAATGGGAGGGAACATCAAAAACCAAGAGATGAAGAGACAAGGTGTCATTATGCTCATGCCCTGGCTATGTTTATGGAAGGGCATCCTGTGGCCTTGGCTGTGTTTATGGAAGGGCATCCCATGCATCACCAACAGAGGAGAAAAGGGGATATAACACCAGCAGTGAGGTCTGTACAGAGAAGAACAAAATACAGTTGAACATGCACAAACACAGGCCCTCATGGAAATTATATGGGTTTTTGAAATTGGGCTAGTCACAGACTGTTAATACTGCAATTGATCTCAAATCACAGACTTTATTTGCTGTATAGCCCATGCCAAATAAATGTTGTGTGCCTTGGGGGAAAAGCTTATATCCTAGCCACCTCAGTGGGGCTGCTCGACACAGGTCATTTCCACTGCAATGACTAAGCCTCTCTTGGGCTCCCTGAGAAGAAAAGTGTCACACTGGGAAGCCCATTGATATGTCAAGGTCAAAGAATCACAGCTAACTCATCATGTTAAAGCAGTCTGCCTCTGCTGTGTCATCATTCTGCTGTGATTGCTCTGGTCAGCTGTGCTGAGACTTCATTTTATAGACAGCAATACCAAGCCAAGGCCAACCCATGGCTAGAGATCAAAGACTCGGAAACGTCCAGCTCTCGCTATGTGTGGTGGTTTGTGTCTATCACCCCAGTACTTGGGAGGCAGCAGCAGGAGGATTACCGCACGTTCAAGGCAAGCCTAGGCTATATATTGAGTACCAAGCCAGCTGTCTACCATGGCACGACCCCGTCTCAACAACTACCCTTCCACCCTGCCTAGTGTCCCACCAGAAGAAAAGGGAAACAAAACCTTTCCAGCTTTTATACTCTCTAGATGAATGCAGAGAAGACTAAGTGAGCACCCTGTTTGGACATCACAAAAAATCCCTTCCAGTACTCAAATATTCAGATCTGAACCTTGCAGCGCAGGTCAAAAAGGGTCAGCCTAGGCCACACAAATTGAATAGCAGAGTTTGCCCAAGTGAGCCAGTCTATATCCATATATACATGTGTGTGTAAACTTTAATGAGAACGCAAACTATACTTCTCAGCAGAAGAGGGGTCTGGTGTCTGGCACAGGCTTGAAGTGGAATGCTAGAATGTCTCTCCCAAACATTCTCAAAGTTCATGTTGAAAACATGTTTTTGAATACATAGAGAAAAGAATTTAACTCACTGTGGTTGTTTGAAAGAGATATCCACGCCCTCCCTGTAGTCCAGGCATTTAAATACTTGATTCACAGTTGGTAGCTGTTTGTGGAGGCTTAAGAAGTGTGGCCTTGCCATTTTCACTTCACTCTCTCTGCTTCCTGTTTGTGGCTAGAGATGTGCGCCCTGGGCTCTCAGCTTCCAGCTCCAGTGCTGCTGCCTCCATTGTGATGGTGACGGACCCTTATTGCAGTGGAATCATAATCCCTAAATCAGCAGTTTTCAACCTGTGGGACCCCCACTTTGGGGGGGTCAAATGACCCTTTCAAAAGAGTTACCTAAGACAGTCGGAAAACACAGATATCCCGATTCATAACAGGAGCACAACTATAGTTATGAAGTAGCAATGATAGTAATTTTATGGTTCGGGAATTTTATTAAAGGGTCACAGCATTAGGAAGGTTGAGAACCACTGCAACCCTCCCTTCTGTAAATTGCCTTGGCTATGGTGTTTAGTCACAACAATAGCAACAGAACAAACAGCAAAGGAACAAATCCCCCTATGCTTTCCATGTAAGTCTGCAAACAAGTCAAAGTGAGAGACTTGACTCTAGACGCAGGTGGGAGCAAAACCAAATTTGACCAAAGCCTGCTGTTGGGAATCTCCAGGGGGGGGGGGGGGCATTCCAAACCCTGCCCTGATGTTCGGCTGGGAACTTGGGCCCCACGCCTCCCTTTCTAGAACCTGCCCAAAGAAAGCCCGCCCAGCAGCAGCTCCTCCCTAGGAGCTCCTCAAGACCATATATGTGTGATACAGGGTATTTAAGGTCTGGTCCACAAATGTTCCACATGGTTTCTCCTCTTCCCCTGAGATCGCCCAAGGATGCTTTGCTCATTAAACCTGGAGTTTTATATTTTTGGTTGTGATCCTAGCCTGTAACGGCTGAGCCATCTCTCCAGCCCAAATCTGGACTTGTAATTCAGCTTGATTTGGCTTATTACGCCGGTGGAGTTACCCACTATTGGGGATTTTTCATAACACTTATCACCTACAGCATTCAAGAGGAAACAAAGAGCTATCCAAGGAGCTTTTGAGTGCATACTATATACCAACCGTCTTCATTACGTCTGGTCTTGAAATGTTGAAGTGGTGCTGTTGTTGAATTTGTACCATGGCCAATGTAAAGACCAGCCAGTTTCAGTAATATGTCTGTCTACTCCACATTATAACCAAGCCAACATGGCTAAGCAGTTGCTCGTTTCTATAAATCCAAAAAGGAAGTAAGGATAATCACTTTTTGGACAATGATTTACATAGTATCATATACCAAGCTTTTTGGCTTACAATAGGCAAACTGTATAGACTGCCTTTGAATATTTTTTTCAAGCAAAAATAGAATATATCTTTACACATTATGGATAACTTTTAAAAGAGCATGGCAATTTGGGATTTGACTAAAATATATTTCAGTGAGAGTACCTGTTTCTACCACATGTTTTCTGAGAACCATGGTGCCTTTAACTGCTATATTGATGACAGAAGGACCAGTTGGAGGAAAGACTAAATTACCCATCAACCTCTAACACAATCAGCAGGGTGAGAGCTCTGACCTGCTTCTCCAGAAGCAGAGATAGAGGTGGGCTAGGATGTTGCTCAGTTAGCAGAGTGCTTGCCTCCCTGCAAAGGAAACCTAGTGTGGTTGCAGAAATCTTTAATCTCAGGTCTCAGGAAGTGGAGGCAGGAGGATCATCTTTAGGGACATGTTGTGTTTCAGGTCTGCCTGTTGGTACTACATGAAACCCTGTCTCAACAAACAAACAAAGAACCTTTGAGCCAGGTTCTTACTATGGAGCCCTGGCTGACTTGGAATTCACTACCTAGATAGGCTGGACTACAGCTCAGAGATCCACCTACCTCTGCCTCCTAAATGCTGGAAATTAAAGACATGTGAATTTTGTAATTGTTAATTAATCTTTTTTTTTCTTATTGAGACAGGGTCTTGGTGTGCAATTCAAGTTAGCCTAGAACTTCCAGCCTCTGCCTTCCAAGTCCTGGGATTAGTCATGTACCATCATTCATGCCTGGCCTTACAACAATAGACTTACCATATTTTTATCACACCGCTTTTTATTTATTGTAATGTATATTTTCAGATACATTCATATATTTTTAGGCATCTCATTATATTTGCACATACATTTATATGCAGATCCTTGTTTTAAAAAATGCCCTGTGGTCTTCTCTGCTGTCTCATTTCACAAACGAAAACTATTGCAACTCACAGAGCCTGCGTGAAATGTGAAATGAGCAGTGGTGGGGATGTGTGGGAGTTAAAAGCCTCTCAGACCATAAGCTCACCTGAGTCTTCCTCAGTGACCGATTCTGAGTTATTTCTAAGATCGCTTATTTCTAAGATCTTAAAGGAACTGCAAGACTACATACTAAACTTAGAGCTGTTCCAGTGCCAGGTATGGTCTTTTTAAAGAATGTTTTTATGTGTTCTTCAATAATTGCACACGTATATAGACATACCTTGATGAGATCCACCCCTAACGCTCCCCTTCTACGCCCTCTACCTCCACGCCTTGATTTTTGTGGGTTTTTTTTTTTGTTTTTTTTTTGGTGACCCAGTGCGTGTGACTTTGGGACTACCATCGTGTCACATGGACAATCCCCCAAAGAAAATCACTCCCCATTCACCAGCAGCCATGAGTGTCAGTAGCTAGGGGACGGGCCCCACGAGCCTCTTCCTCATCTGTGCTAGAATTTTTAACCTGCTTGATCTTGAGCAAGCCACCACAACCACTACAAGTTCGTGAGCATGCCAGCCACATCCTGTCAAGAAGATAACATTTTTTTGCTGGGCGGTGGTGGCACACACCTTTAATCCCAACACTCAGGAGGCAGAGGCAGGTGAATCTCTGTGAGTTCAAGGCCAGCCTGGGCTACCAAGTGAGTTCCAGGAAAAGCGCAAAGCTACACAGAGAAACAGTGTCTCGAAAGACCAAAAAAAAAAAAAGAAGATAACGTTTTCAACACTTCTCCCTGTCCTCTGGCTCTTGCGTTCTTTCAGCTCCTGCTTCCAGGACATTCCCTGGAGCCTGGGGGAGGGGCACAGGATTGACATGGGCGTCTAATTTAGGGCTGTGTGCCCCTTTAAAAGAAAAATCATACAAATATTTAGGTTTCTCGGTATTTGCCAAAGAAAAATTGTTTTGTTTCTTTCTCTTTCCCTCTCGTCCCTGTTCCTTCCTGGTGTCCTTAAAGGAAGTAAAAATGGTCTTTTGTTTTGCTCTGTTGTTTTTTTGTTTTATTTTGGTTATTTGGCTTTTCATTTGTTTTTATTTGTTTGTTCTCAATGTCTATATTTTATCTTTTTAAGTATTTATTTGTTTTTCTTTTTTATTTTGTTTTGTCTTGTTTTTCTTTTTTATTTTGACATAGAGTCTCATTATGGAGCCCAAAGTTTTCTCAAACTTGTAATGCTGCTGTTTTGGCCTCCTGTGTGCTGGGAGTGCAGCCTGCCGTACCGGGCTTGGCTGTACAAAGGTCTTGATCCAGTTAAGAGCTATGCTGATATTTATTCTGAAGAAGCAGGGAGTTTTATAACTGTCCTACACAAACTGAAAGAAAACAACCTTGTGTATTAAAGCATTTGTAGGTCTCTCTCTTAGTCACTGTCTGTTGCTGTGAAGAGACACCATGACCAAGGCAACTCTTACAAAAGAAAGCATTTAATTGGGCCTTGCTTAAGTTTCAGAAGCTGAGTCTAGTATAATCCTGGCAGGGACCATGGCAGCATGCAGGTGTGGTATTGGAGGCATAGTTGAGGGCTACATCCTGCTCTGTAGACAGAAAGAGAGTCTGTGCCTGGCACAAGCTTTTGAAACCTCAAAGCTGACCTGCAATGACACACTTCCTCCAACAAAGCCACAGCTCCTGATCCTTCTAATCCTTTCAAATAGTACTTCCTGGTGACTAAGCCCTCAAATACATGAGCCTATGAGGGATAGTCTTATTCAAACCACCACAGTCTCCTTATCCCTTGATGTCAGTGACTTCAGATGCTGAAGGCTGAGATAACAGGGTGCATCTTTCAGACACTTGGCATTGTTACTGGCTACTATGCTTTTCTTGTTTTTGCTCCTTGTTTTGGTTTTCCAGAGAGTGTCTCAGTCTGACCATGAACTCCTGCCCTCTTGCCTCTAACTCCCCTGCTTTGGGATGTACCACCACATCCTGATTTTTTAATTTCCCTTCAGTGCTAAGAATTGAATCTAGAGTCTCAAGCACACTGGGTAAGTTCTTCACCAGTGAACAATAAATATCCTCATCCTCCTAAGATATGAAAATTAGGAGGGGGTTGCAGATTATAATTGAAAGAGACCTGAAGTAGTTGTTTTTTGTTTTTTGTTTTTTTTTCCAATACAGGATTTCTCTGTGTAGTTTTGTTGCCTGTCCTGGATCTTGCTCGGTAAACCAGGCTGGCCTTGAATGCACAGAGATCCACTTAGCTCTGCCTCCTGAGTGCTGGGATTAAAGGTGTGTGCCACTACCGCCCAGTGAGACCTGAATTCTTACCTGAAGTTTACAGCCAAACATTATTCAACTGAGGAATCAAAACTAACTTTTTCACTTTTATGCCTAAACAGGGAAGAAACTCTATTCACTTGCTCTCTCCTCCTCAAGAAATAAAATGACCTATTAGGTGCTTTTAAACTGATCAAGCTGTCTTAATAAATGTATTCCCCAACTCTCCTCACCCTTTCTAGAAAGAACCTAGGAATATTTTTGAAGGCCACCAGCTGTAAATATGATGTTATTCCTTGCTTGCTATGGAAGACACACCCCAGCTGTCTGTGGTATTACTTCACCAGGATTATTTTCTTTTCTTTGTGGGCTATCATTTCCCACCAACCAGAGCTTGCCCTTCTATTTTCCAAACTGAACACTGCCAAACAAGAAAGACCTGACACTGTGTCTGAGGCAGGCTTTAGCTTGAAGGTTAAATACCATCTGAATTCTTTTTATTTGACCAAGGAAAGAGTGCAAGCTGTGGGGGCACAAAGTGGGAGACAGAGCCTAGGCAGCTGCCTATAAGTAACCATGATGGGCTTTAGAAATATTAACAATGTAGTCAGGCATCATGGTGCATACTTGTCATCTCAACACTCAGTAGACAGGGGTAAAAATATTGCAAAATTAATGTCATCCCGGACTACACAGCAAGCTTGTGAAAAAAAAAGGGGGGGGGGTGGATAGTGGCAATGCACAAGCTGTTTTCTGAGTGCTCAGTCAAGATATTGAGGAACACACTCTGCATTTTCATCTCTGTCAGCCATCACAAACCAAATGTTCAGAATCTTTATGGGACCCAGATGTAGTGGCATATACCTTTAATCTCAGCACTCAGAGGCAGAGGCAGGTGTATCTCTGTAGGCATGAGTCCAGTCTCCTCTACATAGAGAGTTATAGGATAGCCAGGACTAGCTAGATAGTTTGAAAGAAAGAAAGAGAGAGAGAGAGAGAGAGAGAGAGAGAGAGAGAGAGAGAGAGAGAGAAAGGAAGAAAAGAAGGAAGGAAGGAAGGAAGGAAGGGAGGGAGGAAGGAAGGAAGGAAGGAAAGAGAGAAGGGAAGAAGGAGGAAGAAGGAAGAAAGGAAAGAAGAAAATAAGTTTATGGAACCACCAAGCAAGCAAGAGATGAGCCACTGTTCAAACTTCATTCTTCGACTCTAGGAAAAGTCTAATATAGGAAGTTTGGGAATTCTAGATCAGCCTAGACTCCATAGAGAGATCTCCTCTCAAACTGTAACCAACAACCCTCCAAAATATGAAATTTTAAATAGAGTACAAATTCTACATGAGTTAATCAAGCAATTGAAACTGTTTCCCAGGTTCTAACTATAGTTAATCTGCTCATAATTATTTCTTAATTTTCTTTCCTTTCTGTTTTTTCTTCCAGTCTTTGGATCTTTGAGGCACAGTTATTTTGAAATATAAGTTCAAATTCCAGGTTGAGTTCCAGGACAGCCAGACACTGTGGGATGTCTGTACACTGTGAACATGTGTTGCTCTGATTGGTTGATAAATAAAGCTGCATTGGCCTATGGCAGGACAGGATAAGGCTAGGCGGTACATTCCAACTGAAGACGAAAGGAAGCAAAGGGGATCAAAGAGATGCCAGCCCATTGCCAAAGAAGCAACAAGATGCCAACAGACCCATAACGTCACGGCCACATAGCAAAATATAGATTAATAGAAATGGGTTGAGTTAAGTTATAAGATCTAGCTAGCAAGAAGCCTGACCTGTAGGCCATATAATTTGCAATTAATATTAGGCCTCTGAGTGATTATTTTATAAGTGGTGGCGAGACGGAGGGCCAGGTGGGAGTGGAGAAACTTACAGCTACAGCCAGAGCCGCACAGAGAAACCCTATTTTAACAAACAAATGAACAACAACAACAAAAAAAAAAAAATAGTGATAAAACACAGCACTCTGTTTTCCTTTAGAGTACAGTTGAGAAGATAAATATAAGCATAAAAATACACCAAGCATCTATGAATCTCCAGATGCAGTTCTCTGTGTTAACTCATTTAATATTCACATAACTTTATAAACATTGTGTTGTGTTTCATCTGTAATTATAAAACTGAGGCACACAGAGAGAAAGCAGATGGCTCCAAAATCACAAACTATAAAAGTATAGAATAATGATTTGAACCCAGAACTCCAGGACATATGCCCACCATCACTTCTGAGGCACTTTATGAAGAATAAATTGTATAGATGAGAAATGCCAACACTGTTGAATATAACCAGCACTCCATGTGCCCCCTCCTTATTTCATACCTTAAAACATTTTGTTGGTAACAGCATGACAGGAATTTTTTTTTTTTTTTTTTTGCCAGAGCGAGGACCAAACCCAGGGCCTTGTGCTTGCTAGGCAAGTGCTCTACCACTGAGCTAAATCCCCAACTCCCAGGAAAATATTTTTATAACAAAGTATTTAGTATAAAAAAATCGGGGTTGGGGATTTAGCTCAGAGGCAGAGCGCTTGCCTAGCAAGCACAAGGCCCTGGGTTCAATCCTCAGCTCAAAAAAAAAAAAAAAAAAAAAAAAATCTAAGTGCTAGATTTAAAAGTGCTTTCCTATCACTGTTTTGGAAATCTGGCGGTTTGAACTAGGCAGTTTTTCTTTCTCTCCTTTGTTTGTTTGAACCACTTGAAGACCTTAGTTGTTGGATTTGTTTCACTGAAAACATTCACCTAACAGAACCAATATTAGGGAAGGGCCAACTTGCAATGTATGCCCAGGACTGAGGATGCAGGAAGAGATTCAGAAACTCAAGCATGATGCAGATTTTCCCATTTCCAGAAGTCACCTTGCATTTACCACCTCTTGCCAAGCAATGATGAATCTACCTGCTGTCTTCAGCCATGTCTGGAAAGCCCGCCCCAGTACCTGAGCCACACAGGATCTTTATCAAAGCAACTATACAATAAAGAACAATGGATGATTTTATCTAATGTTATCTCCAAAGATGAAAATGTCTTACAACATACCACCATGTTGTAAGCTATTATGCTACCTTGTTGAATCTGCCCAAGGGGAGTAACAAATGGCCCTTTCCTTAAGCCATTAAGATATTCATTGACTAGATAAGACAATCTGAATCACATGGAAGAAGTGAGCAATATGTTTTAACTGCTCCTGTCTCTACCATCTCCAAACTGCACAGCCAAAGAGAACCCTGGAGAAACAAGCATGAAGTCTTCCCCGTGACGAAGTCTAGAACAAGGATGTGGTGTATTCTCAGATGCATCATCTCAAGAAACTACTTTCTTATATTGCTTAAGCAAATTTACATATTAATTTCCTCACCACAATGACAGCGCGAGAACGTATGTATTGAAAACTGGTTGCTTAGCACATTGCTGCACAAAGCAGTCTTAACAAAACATACTGTTAGGGCTGGAGAGATGGTTCAGCAGTTAAGAGCACTGGCTATTCTTCCAGAGGACCCAGGTTCAATTCCTAGCACCCACATGGCAGCTCACAACTGTCTGTAACTCCAGTTCCGGGGGATCTGACACCTTCACACCAATGTACATTTAAAAAAAGTACTAAAAAAAAGACTTTTTGTTTAAAAAAGAAAAACATACTGTTATTAGATCCTTATAGAAAACCTTCGCTAGCTTTTCTGAATTCCTCCAACAATGATGCTATCCCGCATTCTTTTCAAGTAACAAGGTCTTTTAAGTTTCTGAAATTTTAAAATTTTATGATTACTATCATTATTATTATTATTATTATTATTATTATTATTATTATTATTATTATTTGAGACAGGAGCTTACCACCTTGCCCAAGATGGGTTAACTACACTCTGCAGGCCTTGAAATAGTGATCCTTCTGCTTCAAGCCTACAAGTGACTAGGATAACAGATAGCATCCCATGCCAAGGGTGAGTTTTAAAACTTACCCTTTTAAAGTTAATCCTCAAAATTTTTACCAAAGCAGATGTGTTCCACATGGCTGAAATCCTGTAAATCTGGGGGTGGGTGTAGGAAGATTGAGAGTTCAAAGCCAGCCTGCTCTTACTCAGAAAACACACACATACACACACACACACACACACACACACACACACAAAGAAATAAAGATGTTACCGCATGCTGTGGATATCATGCTGTATAAATAAAATGCTGATTGGCCAGTAGCCAGGGAGGAAGTATGGGCGGGACAAGCAGAGAAGAGAATTCTGGGAAGTGGAAGGCTGAAGCATAGAGAGGCTGCCACCTGCCTCTATGAGAAGATGTTAAGATACCGGTAAGTCACAAGCCACGTGGCAACTTGTAGATTAATAGAAATGGGTTGATTTAAGATATAAGAATAGTTAGCAAGAAGCCTACCACGGCCATAAAGTTCGTAAGGCAATATAAGTCTCTGTGTGTTTACTTGGTTGGGTCTGAGCAGCTGCAGGACTGGTGGGTGAGAGAGATTTGTCCTGACTGTGGGCCAGGCAGGACTGGAGAAAACTTCAACTACAACCACATTTCTTCATTCTTTACAGCTGTCGATTGTTACTGGACAACTTTAGAGAAAATTGCCAACAGTGAGTAAGTACATATTACATTGATTATTCTGCAAGCACCCCAAAATCCTGTACAATTGTTAATATTAATCTTCCCCTTGACAGGATCTAGAATCACTCACAAGACAAATTTCTGGGCATGTCTATGTCTGGGTTGGGATAAGTAAGATGGGAAGACCGATCCTAAAAGTGTATGGCACCTTTCCACGGCTTGTGAATCTGGACTGAGTAGAATGGAGAGAGCTGGCTGAGCACCGGAACTCATCACTCTCCGCTTCCTGACTACAGATGCAATGTGACCAGCCGGCTCACGCTCCAGCTGCCTCGACTTCCCCACCCCGATGGAGAACCTTGGAACGGGGCGACAAAATAAGCTTCCCCTTTTTGCTTTTGTCAGTCACGAATTTTGTTACAGCAACAAGAAAACCGATATACCTCACTCACCCCAGTGAGAAAAGGAAGCTGCTGCTTAAAAAAGAAAGATAGCTTTGCTAGTGCACGATTAAAAAAAAAAAAAACTGGATTGCACACTCTTTTGCTCACCCTCAGATGCATCAACTGATTTAGTAATGAATTAAATTCATTAAAAATGAATTTGAGGGGTTGGGGATTTAGCTCAGTGGTAGAGCACTTGCCTAGCAAGCGCAAGGCTCTGGGTTCAATCCTCAGCTCTAGAAAGAAGAAAGAGAAAGAAAGAAAGAAAGCAAGAGAGAGAGAGAGAGAGAGAGAGAGAGAGAGAGAGAGAGAGAAAAGAAAAAAGAAAAAAGAAAAAAGAAAAATGTAGTTGGAGTTTTTCTGCCTGGCCCAGTCAGGACAAATCTCTCTTACCCGCCAGTCCCATAGTCGCTCAGACCCAATCAAGAAAGCACACAGAGACTTATATTGCTTACAAACTGTATGGCTGTGGCAGGCTGCTTGTTATCTACCTTTTCTATCTTAAATTAACCCATTTCTGCTTATCTATACTTTGCCACATGGCTTGTGGCTTACCAGTGTCTTTACATGTTGCTTCTCATGGCGGCGGCTGGCGGTCTCTCTCCAGCCTTCTACTTCCCAGAATCCTCTTTTCTCTTGTCCCGCCTATACTTCCTGCCTAGCCACTGGCCAAACAGCATTTTATTTGTACAGAGCGATATCCACAGCAGAAAAAAATAAATTTGAGGGTTAAGTGTAATGGCTCACACATTTAATCCTGGCATTCAGGAGGCAGAGACAGGTGAATCTCTGGGTTTCAAATCTTCCTGGTCTCCACAGCTAGTTCCAGGCCACCTAGTAGTACACAGTGCCACCTTGACAGACAGACAGACAGGCAGGCAGGCAAGCAGCAGGCAGGCAGATGGATGGATGGATGGATGGACGGACAGACAGACAGATTAAAAAGAAAAAGAATTTGGAGGTCTTGATGCAGCTCAGTAGAAGAGCACCTAGTTTACTAGCAGCCAAGAAGCCTTGGGTTTCACCCTCAACAACTCCACTCTGCTCCCAATTCCCCAAAGAGAATTTCTGTAAAAACCAAGAATTCCGCAGAGAAACTCTGCATTCTGAAGATTGCTGTGGCGAGCAAGGCTAATGGGTCCCTGAGTGCCCCGTGCCTTTCCCTGGCTCAGAGTGTCACCTGCCCTGCCCAGAACTGCCTCTGTGCCTGTGGTGGTGGCGATGGAAGGAACCATACTGTAACTCAGAACCGGTGAGGGCTGGCTGCCGCGGAAAACCGTGTGAAGGTCATTTTCATTTTTACTCAGCAGCACTTGAGCACTGAGGAGGTGTGTAAAACTGTTACATTGTCTTGGCTGGTCCCCTACTCACAATGTATCCCAGGCTGACCTTAAATTCACAATAATTCTCCTGCCTCAACCTACCAAGCACTAGCATTGCAGGCACGCACCCTCTCACCCCCATAAACTTGTGAATTCCTAACAGCGGTGGTTTCACAGACTCCACACAGTGGAAACTCATTTTGTTTCTTAAGGTGGGGAGTTGTTACACTGAGCTCTCACCAAGAACAGAGCATGGGAACCAGGCCCAAAGATACGCACCTGCAATACAGCCAGCCCTTGGGAGGCTGAGAGACCAAAGATCACACTGAAGGCGGGGCTGGCTACATAACACAGTGAAACAGGGTTTCAAAAGAAATAAAAGAAGGAAAGAAACAAAGGTGTCTTGTGGCTGTCTGCCCTTGGAAATGAAAGAGAAATCAGAATTGAAAACACGAAGTCAAAACGCAGCTTTTTGTAGGACAAGTTCACAGTTGTAGCTGAAGAGCCCGTAAGTGCTATAATAAAATAACCCTGGGGCAGCACATCCTTGTAATCCCAGTCCTGGGAAGGCTGGGGTAGGAAGACTCCAAGTTCTAGGTCAGCTTGAGTGACATAGTATGACCCTGTCTCAAATTAAAAAAAAAAAAAAAAGTTATGTAAAAACTGAAAGAAAAATTTCAAAGCAGCTTCACTTAAACTATGTTTGGAAGGTGTATACAATGGGTCTTTGTAGTTATTTCTTCATAATTCAATACTGAAAGCAAGGCAGACAAAACATGCATTATTGTTACTGAGATTTGGGGTTCCCTCTGGGTTCCTGGGTATTACAGAGGAAATCGGGGCCCACTCTTGAGGAGCCTAGTCTCATTAATAAAAGAATTTAAGAATGGACTACTCAAATGGAAACTCAGGGACAATTTTACCAGAGTTGAAAAGGAAAAGTCTCAGGGTAGGCAAGCTGTGAACCTTGGGAGCTGCCCAGAGGAGGAGGGGGATTGTAGCGGGAATATTTAATGGTACTTATTAATAAAATCAAACCTGAGGCCAGTTAGTGGGGTGAATGCTGGAAGATCAGAGAAGCAGAACAAGCCACAGCTTCCTCACCTAGCCAGTTCCTCAGCTGGTCTTGTTTTCTCAGACTAGAAACTTCTGTGTCCTCATCCCAATGAATCTCACCCAACTATGCTGCTAAAGGCCTAAAAGCTTAACCATCCAAATCCTTACCAGCCAAATGCTGCTAGTTGCTGGTCCTCACTCCTTATATACCTTTCTCTTTCTGCCGTCACTCCCTGGGATTAAAGGCTCACATTCTGGGGTGAGTCACCATGCTGGCTGTATCCTTGAACACACAGAGATCCACCTAGCTCTGCCTCCCAAGTGCTGGGATTAAGGGCGTATACTACCACCGCCCAGCTTCTGCTACGGCTTGCTCTGACCCATTTTCTAGCCACCATTTTCTGGCCTCTGTATCTAGTGGCTGTCTGTTCTCTGAGCCCAGATAAATTTATTAGGGTGCACAATACTTTGGGGAACACAAAACCACCACAGGGGATCCAGGAGAGAAGGGAAGGAAAACACGCCGCCCCGTTAGCTGGTGTGACACATGAAGCACAAACAGCCTCATGGCAGAGGGGCCAGCCTTTAGGGAAAGAGGAAGGAAGACTAATCATGGGGAAGCCCATGATTAGAAAAGAGAGAGGCAGAAGAATAAGAAAGGTTACACTTGTCTGAATTCAGAGAACCAAGCCGACTTATAAAGCTACATGGGCTGTGGTACACTAGAGGGGAGGATTCTGGGAAAGAAAAGTGCAGTATCTCATTAAAGGACTGATTATGCCTTGTATCTCTTTAGCATGATGTTGCTCGAACTGCTAAATAGTTTTTTAATAAAAAACAAACAAACTCGGAGCCAGATATTGGGGTAAATACTGAAAGATCAGAGAGACAAAGGAACAAGCCACTGCCTCATCTGACCTCTAGGACTCCTCAGCCTGAAAGAGCCTCTGCCAAAAAGCCTTTAGTTCCTGTCTCCTCACAGCTTATATACCTTCCTCCACCCAGCCATCACTTCCCTATTTCTAGTGCTGGGATTAATGGTGTGTGTGCTTCCCAAATACTGGGATTTAAGGTGTGAGATCTCAGGTGCTGAGATTAAAGGCATGTGACTCCCAAGTATTGGGATTAAAGGTGTGAGCAACTCCTACCTGGCTCTGTTTCTCTCCTAGACTGAATCCATCTCATGTAGTCCAGGGTGGCTTTGAACTCAAAGAGATCCAGATGGATGTCTGCCTCCCGAACGCTAGGATTAAAGGTGTGTGCCACCACTGCCTGACCTCTATGTTTACTATAGTGGTTTGTTCTGTTCTCTGATCTTCAGGCAAATTTTATTAGGGTACACAATCTATCACTACAGCATGGCTTCAGGTAAGCCCACCTTCCCAGGGTTTGTCCCATGGTCAAGTAATCGACCCACCCGAGCTGGAAGGTTAGGTCTCCACTCAGGCCAGAGATTCTACCGTCTTGACCAGGAATCTACTTTCTACTCTAACATTATCATGAATATCACTTTACCACTAACTAAGCTCAAAATTTTACAGAGAGGAGGGTGACAGAATTAACAATAAACTTCAGAAAATACTTTTGCTTCTAAAAAACAGGCCAAGTGGCACTTGTTTGTCAACCCAGCTCTTGGGATGTGAAGGCAGGAAGGTCAGAGGTTCATGGTCACCCTCTAGTCTACACCATTTAATGTCAGCCTGGACTGTATGAGACCCTGTCTACATTAAAAAAAAAAAAAAAGTTTTATGTTTAACAGATGTATTTCTTGAATGCGTAGAAAGAAATATTCTCCTACCCACTTGAAAGGGTCTCCAATTCTGTCTTAGAAATCTCTCATTGAACTATGTTTCAGCCAGCAGATCTTCTGGAAATAAAAAAATAAAAGAAATGTGGCACAATGAAATACAAACCTTTTCGCCTAAAACAATAAAGCCAAGTTGAGTTGGTTTGTGTTTACAAATTATGACTATTTTAACTAGCAAAGAATTCAAGACCACATCATTTTATCTATCATTATCCCTGTAAAAGGTCAGCCACAGATTATATCCTAACTGTTACTGGTAGTGATTTCTTGCCACTGCATGGTAAGCTACCCCAAGAACCTTTGGGAATGAACTCTGTGGAGCAATAAGTAACAGTAGCACTCTTTCATGGCTTTGCCCTCAGAGGTCTCCCACACTGTTCACTTAATTATGATGTTTCCCATCGTCTCAGTCAAGTTTCAAGGCCTTCTAAAACGTAGGGAAAGGCGTTCTAAGGAGATTGCAGCAAAGAGAAGCGGGGGTTACGTGGCATTGCACAGCTGTGTGATACGTTCCTTAAAAAAATCAAAGTAAATAATACTTGACGGTGCAGATGTGGGTTATTTTCAAGGTACAAAATAGCTCAACTTTGTGAAATAGTAAAACAGAGGTCCGGGGTGTGGTACTTCCTGGTTCTAGGGTAACTCACTTATGCTTGTTATAAAGTAGGTTAAAGGCACATTGTAGCATTGAGTCAGCAGACAACCCCTAGTCTTAATCTTCTTGTCTCATTGCAAAATGAATAGTCATTTGTCCTTTTAGTCCTAATGGTGTCTCTCCAGCAGTATTTTACCCAGTGAGTGACTCCCTCTTCCTAGGGACAGTTTTGTTTTGTTCTGTCCTGTTCTATCTTTGGCCCTGGCTTCCAAGACCCACCCTCTTCACTTGTCATCACCTGCCGCACTCTTGGCTTCCTTTGCCACTCATGCCTCTTCTGCCCATCTCTTCTCTTTGGCTAGTCCCACCCCTCTCACCCCATGTCTTGTCTTTAACCTTGACAATGGCGATGACTTTTCTATTAAAATGGCCGCTGAGGCAACCATTTGAGAAGGTCCCTCAAATGAAGCACAGGCACGTCAAGACCCACTTTCCACCACCACGCAGAACTGCAAAAATATTTTAATTGCACAGAGTTGGCAAGATGGCTCCTTCTATCACATGGGTCTGGGGATCAAATTCAGGTGGGCAGGCTTGGCAACAAGTACTTTTACCCACTGAATGATCTCACCAGACTTCAGTTTTGTTGTGTTGTGTTGTGTTGTTTTTGTTTTTGTTCTTCAAGACAGGGTTTCTCTGTGTAGTCTTGGCTGTCCTGGAACTCACTCTATAGACCAGGCTGACCTTGACCTCACAGAAATCTGCCTCCCTCTGAGTGTGTGTGTGTGGGGGGAGGGTGTATTAAAGGTGCACACCACCACCACCCAGCTCCAGTTTGGTTTTATGAGACAAAATCTCCTGTAACAACAGCTGGCCAACAACTTGTTACATAGCTAAGGATGCTCCCACCTTCAAGGCATGCCCTGTGTTTTCTGTTTTGTTTTGTTTGTCTTTTTTCAGTTCTAGGAATTGATTCTGTAGCTTCCATGAATTCTAAGCAAACAGACTACCAGTGGAGCTATAATCCCCATTCAACCTTGCCCGGTTTTGATAAGAACTGCAAATCATTGGTTTTTACAGGGGTCAATGCTAACACATTTGGTCCCATTAAGGCACTTGTAGTTCATAAATTCAATGGATTTTGATAGAAATGAAAATAAAAGGAAGAAAGAGTTGAACCATGAGGAAGGATAAGAGGAGGGATTTAAACCAACTGTTCCCGGAAGGAGGAGGAGGAGGAAGAGGAAGAGGAAGAGGAAGAGGAAGAGGAAGAAGAGGAAGAAGAAGAAGAAGAAGAAGAAGAAGAAGAAGAAGAAGAAGAAGAAGAAGAAGAAAAAAAAGATAGGGGCTAGGCACCTCAAAGTCCTGTGCTCAGCAACCTCTGGCCAAGAAAGAAACCACTGGGCAGAGCACAACATCCAGCAAGGCATCATGAAGTCACTATCCCTGAAGAACTCCAGTGCAGGTTACCAAATTGCCAGGACGCCTCACCAGAGCCAGCAGGCTCTACATCACTCAGAGGACTCACAGATATTCAGACCTCTTAGGGAAACTTTGTATGTTTTCTCCCACTAGCTGAACTCTGCTTTTCCTCCTGGGAGGCAAGCAGCTTGAGGCTTCCACACTAACATCGAAACCCACCATTGAGTTTGGCATGGTAACAACACCTAGGAAGTGGAAGCAGATGTTCATCTTTAAGACCAACGCCAGCTTGGGCTACACGGAGAATCACTGTCTCCAAAGGATGTGCTGCTGATGGATATTCTAGCAACACTGTTTTCTCACTCTGTCCTTCAGACGGAAGAAGTCTGCTTCTCTTCAAGCAACCAATGCTTCAAATCCTTTTTTAAAAGATTTTTTTTTCTTTTAATTTAATTGTATTTGCTGTGTATGGGTTTCCTATGTATATGTTTTCATATGTCCATGTATCGTGTGCCTAGTACCTGCAGAGGCCAAAATAGAGTGTTGAACCTCCCCAAAACTAGAGTTACAGATGACCATGAGTTGCCATATGGGTGGTGCAAATTGAACCCAGGTCCTCTGAAAGAGCGAGTGCTTTTAACTGCTGAGCCATGTCTTCAGTGATGACCCCTCCCTCCCTCCCCCCATTGTTTTTAATAAAAGCTTTTCTGTGAATCTTTAAAAATATCAGTCACTTTAAGGATGCATAGCTGTACAGAGATAATCTTCTTCGGAATGGCTCTGAAGTGTTACTAGATCAACATGCAATAAAAAACTTGACTCATGCAAAAATGAAGCCCTATAGGATTGACTGCAGGCAAACAGTCATGGTTTATGATCAGATGACTTGTGTTTTAACTGTCAGGGACTAAAAATGAAATTTATTTTTAAGAAGTCATTACTGTGTATGCACTGTGATTCATCCTGTTGCTGCAGACACTTGTATTGATTTCAAAAGAAGCTTTATCCTACAGCTCCAGGGGCAGCTCCTTGCTGAAAAGGTCATGTGTGCCGCTTTAGATGAGGGAAAATATTCTGTAGGGAACTGAGGGGAGAATCTTGTTTGTCATTGATTTGTGAGGTGTTGAGTAAATTTTAGCCTAAGCGCTTATTCTCTCAAGTAGTCTGGTCTGTATCAGTGACATGAGATTTCCCAGACAGAAAGTACCCCACTGGAGCAGTGACTGTTATATTCTACTATTTCAACATTACCTAGACAATGCACGTATAATCATAATTACTAATTATAAAACATGGAGACAGGAAATAATGTAGAAACATATATGTTTCGTATATTGATTTGGATCTTTCAACTGATGTAGCCAAAATAATTGGAAGATAGTGTTATAAAAGGAAATGCTCGGGCTGGAGCGATGGCTAGGCAGTTTTTTGGTTTGGGTTCTTTTGTTATTTTAGGAAGGGTTGTCTGTCTTATTTTGTTTTTGTTTTTTTTTTTTTTTTTTGAGACAAAGTCTCCTATGTAGTCTTAGCTGACCTGGAACTCACTATACAGATTGGGCTGGCCTCGACCGCATAGAGATTCACCTGCCTCTGCCTCCCAAGTGTGGGATTAAAATCATGTTTCACCATGCCCAGCTGGCTCAGCAGTTAAGACCACTAGCTTGTCTTGCGAAGGACCTGGATTCTGGTCTCGGTAACCACATGGTGCCTCACAGCCATTCATCTGTAACTCCAGATTCAGGGGATCCGATGCTTTCTTCTGACCTTGGACATCAAGCACACATATGATGTACATACATACAAGCAGGCAACACACTCACACACGTAATATAAAATAAATAAATCTGGTGGATTCAGTACAGGCTGGTCTAGTCCCTTCCTTCCAGGCTGAGCCAAGTGTCCCTGTGTAAGCCCAAGGTTCCAAACTGAATCCACCAGGTTTAAATGAATCCCTGGGGGAGTCTTGGCCCTGGAGAAGATGGGAATGGAGGGGAGGGGAGGGGGGAAGGTGGGGGTGAGGTGGGAGGGGGGAGGACAGGGGAACCCATGGCTGATGTGTAAAATTGAAACACAAATATAATAAAAAAATATATATATATAAATTTAAAAAATAAAAAAATAAATAAATAAATCTAAAAAAATTTAATGATTTGAGTTTTTGTTTTGTTTTGTTTTGTTTTTTAACTCAGGATCTCATGTAGCTGGTCTTGAACTTCCTGCCTTGATGATTCTGTCTCAGAATCCCAAGTTTTGCTCTTGTTTGTGAGACTTGGTCTCCTATCACCCTAGTTTGCCTTGAACTATGTTGCCAAAGATGGCCTTGGATCTCTTGCTCCTTATGCCTCTGCCTCCCAAGTGCTAGGATTATAGATGTGTGGTACCACAGCCAGCTAAAATAATTGAACTTAAAAGTGAATGAAAATAGAGTGAAAGATAACACTCAAATTACTTTATTTACTTAAGACTGAGTAAGCCGGCCAGTGGTGGTGCATGCCTTTAATCCCAGCACTCAGGAGGCAGGGGCAGGTGGATCTCTGTGAGTTTGTGGCCAGCCTGGGCTACCAAGTGAGTTCCAAGAAAGGTGCCAAAGCTACAGAGAGAAACCCTGTCTCAATAAAACAAAAACAAACAAACAAACAAAAAAACAGAAAAACAAAAGACTGAGTAGATTTGGAGACACACAAAGAGATAGGATTAGGAAGGGCATACAGAACTAAAAATAGGAAAATTTGATACTGATTATTGAAAAATCAACTGACTGTATAGAATTACTATCATTCATGAATATTTATTTTCTACTCTTCAGGACAAATGATATATTCCTATAAAATATGTCATTAGTAAGTCAGTAGTCAATAGACAATTACTGAGTGCTGTAGATGGAGCTTTTTGTTGGGACCGCCATCAGCTCTCTTCCATCAGCTGCTTCCTAAATAACCATTCAGAGACTTAATGTTAATTATAAATGCACAGCCAATAGCTTAGGCTTGGTTTTAGCTAGCTCTTATAATTTAAATTAACTCGTTTCTGTTAATTTATGTGCTGCCCTAAGGCTTGTTTACCTTATGTATGAACTTTCTTCCCATCCTGCTCACTCTGAGTCTCATGGGATCTCCCCAGACCCCCCTCACTCTACCCTTCTACTTCCCAGCACTCTCTCTGCCCCCCAAAGTCCTGCCTAGCTATTGGCCAATCAGCTTTTTATTAACAATGAGAGCATCACATTTTCAGTGTACAGAAGATTATTCCACAGCAGAGTGCTTATTATATGCCAACAGCATACAATTCATGAGCTTGCAACCTACTTGACAAAAGTCAAGGAAACAAAATCTACCACCAAATTAATGATTAACATATATTTCCATTTTCCCCTGCCTTGTCTCAGTCTTGCCATGGTGAGATCTGAAACACAGCAATTTTGTGGTTCATCTCTTCAATTCTGCTGACTTTCATCATGCAATAGTTAATATACTTAAGAGAAATCTAGGGCATCACAAGCCAGAGCTGTATCTGTGGGTTTTTTTCCATCCTTGCCTCCACACATTTTATTTACCATGCTTGAATTTGTGGTAAATAAGGTTATAATCTGGGTTTTCAGCTCTGGTAATGTTCAAAAGATGAGTCAAGAAAGAGTACCATCTCTAGCCCTTGTCATGTGAAGTTTAAAAAAAAAAAAATCTCAGCTTGCTGTAGCTCAGGGGAAAGTCTAAATGCAACTGCATTCAGCACTTTGGTCAGTTGGGTTTTCAACAGCGTGTTCTGTCTCTTCTAGCTATGGAGATGACATGGGGCATGGGCGTTTGCAGAAATAACTAAGAAAAGGAGCAGAAGAAATTTCAAAGTCGTGGCCTCCTGGAGTCTGGAAGCAGTACTCCAGGCAGAGAACTCTGGTCTTGTTTGTAGTTAGAGTTTTCCTGCCTGGCCCAGTCAGGACAAATCTCTCTCACCCACCAGTCCCACAGTCGCTCAGACCCAACCAAGAAAGCACACAGAAACTTACATTGTTTAGAAACTGTATGGCCGTGGCAGGCTTCTTGTTATCTGCTTCTTCTATCTTAAATTAACCCATTTCTGTTAATCTATTCTTTGCCACGTGGCTTGTGGCTTACCAGTGTCTTTACATGTTGCTTCTCATGGCGGCGGCTGGCGGTGTCTCTCCCCAGCCTTCTACTTCCCAGAATTCTCTTCTCTCTTGTCCCGCCTATACTTCCTGCCTGGCCACTGGCCAAACAGAACTTTATTTACACAGAGCAATATCCACAGCACTTCCCCTTTTCTTTTTTTTAAAGGAAGGTTTTAACTTTTACATAGTACAATTACATATAACAAAACAATTATCAAGCAAGAATTACAGTTACAATATTAAAGAAGATATCCTATCTATCTTATATTTGTGAGTCTAAGGTTTTATATCTAAGTTATCTTGTATCATAACTGAGGAAATTATAACTATCTAGTCTTCAACCACATCAAAGACCTCAGAAGGATATATTACCTGAGAAACAGGAGAAGGATGCAAGCAACTTTCGGGAGTCTTGCAGGGTAGACAGAGACAGCTGGCAGTCTGGACAGTCACCTAATGTTCCTTTGTAATGTTGGGGCATTTGTCTTCAGCCCACAGGGCTAGAGTCTCTCGGTCACTTCTCTCAGTATGCTGTAGAATGTCTGGCAGTTTCCTCTGTGAAGCAGGAACCTGAAGGACCATTTTGAAAGCAAAGTTCAGTGGTCACCTTTCTATGGGTCCTGCATGTCCAGTTGATCAAGCAGTCCAGGCAAGAACAGTTTCTTGCCCAAATGGCTATTTTTACCAAGGTGAAGATAAACTCCATATGAAGTGTCTTTAATGCCCATCCTCCTCTCTGAAGTAAATTGGTGCTGCTAGGAGCAGACATGTCTCACTGTCCAGAAAGTCTAAATTTTAATAATATTTTAAATGCCATATTCTGAAGGTCTTTGAAGTATTTGAAGATTACCTATCTATCTGAAATATCTCTATGTATACCTAAAAGACTTAACTAACATGGCTATGAGTATGATTATCACAGATGATTAATTATTAATCTATTTTTAATTATCCATTACAATTTTAAATGAGCTATACAAACACAATACCTTAAACACGAGTAGAAATATATACATAGTATAACAAAATTAACTTTAACTTTGTATCAATAGACTAAAATCTATACCAATGTAAAACATTTTAAACAAGTTGTTGCTCTTTAGAAATAAGTTCCTTCCTTAATCTACCCTTTCATCCTATTATATCTATATCATATCCCCTTTTTATCTTTAGAAAGAGATTGCATTTATAATCAACCTGTTTAAAATAAAATAGTGGTTTTTCTCTGTCCTGCACCAGAGGGCTCTTCTGATTTGGGACACAAGAATCTCTTAACCTTTTCTTTTAGCAATATGTCTGGGTTTAGAGGAGTGAGCCAATTCCATCTCCAAAGCCAGCTTGATAATTTTGGGAATGTGGGCGTAGTTTCTCTTACTACTTCCTGCTGGAGGGGGGCGCTGTATCTTATGGGGACACAAAGAAAATTTTAGGATTATGGAGTAGTCCATTAGGGTGAACCTATGAGCCAGTTGCCTTGAAACCATTCTGGATGTTAGATCATCTGGGCCATGGTGTCATTGGAGACCTTTCAGGTGGTCTTGGCTGATCAAACCTGATGTATCTTAATCTGGAACAAATCCACAGCCTCTGGCTTTCTGTGGAAACAAAAGCAGAGACTCTTTTCCAAAGCAACATATCCTTATATCCAAATTTTGAAGACAAGGTACCTTTAAAATTTACATATTTGTTTAACTCAACAGCTTTTACGATCAGATCTTTTTCTGCAGTTTAAAATCCCAAAGACAAGACAAACCAGATTCTCTGTGTAATATCCATCTTTGTAAGACTGAAACACCTCTGTGGCTGCTGGCTCCACCCACCTCAGTTTCCCAAAATGGCGGTGGTACAGTTTACCGCTAGCTCTGGCTCTGGAGCCATGTGTACCATCAACTATCAGAAGCAGTTCTATCAAAGCAGTGCATAGCCCAGAAACTTTTTTTTTTTTTTAAACTGGCAAAGACTAAATCTACCACGCAGCAGAGTAAAGTGCCACTTGTAGACTCCTCATTCCCGCCACACTGCAGGTCAGACGCACACGCCAGGAACCCGCCATAGTAGCTCAAACCGGCAGGCTGCCGCTAACTTGAGAGAGACAAGTAGGAAGCTGTTTTTAGCTCCATCTTAGAATCTTTTTTCTCAGGTTTTAGGTGGAAATTCTTGCCAACATGTTGGGCGCCATTTGTAGTTAGAGTTTTCCTGCCTGGCCCAGTCAGGACAAATCTCTCTTACCAGCCAGTCCCACAGTCACTCAGACCCAACCAAGAAAGCACACAGAAACTTACATTGTTTAGAAACTGTATGGCCGTGGCAGGCTTCTTGTTATCTACTTCTTCTCTCTTAAATTAACCCATTTCTGTTAGTCTATACTTTGCCACATGGCTTGTGGCTTACCAGTGTCTTTACATGTTGCTTCTCATGGCGGCGGCTGGTGGTGTCTCTCCCCAGCCTTCTACTTCCCAGAATTCTCTTCTCTCTTGTCCCACCTATACTTCCTGCCTGGCCACTGGCCAATCAGATCTTTATTTACACAGAGCAATATCCACAGCATGTGTGAGTCAATGCCTCCCTGCTTCTCTTCCTGAAGCAACTGAACCACCTCTATGGTTCTGATGCATTGCTGGCTTACACGGATATTTTTTGTGCTTCAGTGCCTGATTTTCTGTAAGGATTTACATGGACTTTATGTTCAAATTCACTGAAAGAATGAACATTACTTCAAAAGATTTACCCAGATTATGAGTTTAAGGCCAACCTGGGCTCGGTAGTCAGAATTTGACTCCAAAAATAAGATAATAGATAAAAGATTTACCAGGAGACAACAATGGCCTTTGCTCATTTTGTTATGCTCTGATATTAATTAAACACAACTTTTAAAAGAAACGCTGGCTGGGCGGTGGTGGCACACACCTTTAATCCCAGCACTTGGGAGGCAGAGGCAGGCGGATCTCTGTGAGTTCAAGGCCAGCCTGGGCTACCAAGTGCGTTCCAAGAAAAAGGTGCAAAGCTACACAGAGAAACCCTGTCTCGAAACCCCCCCCCCCCAAAAAAGAGTTGCTGTGGTCATAGTATCTATTCAGTTACAGCTAAAGCCAGCCTAGCCTGTAGGGAATGAAGGAAATCTTGAGTGAGTAAATGTGTATTGCTGACACAGACACAGCCATGCCAATGGCTCCAAGGCCTCAGACTCGTGAAAAATTGGCAAAGCTGTTTCTCCATGTGAGCTAGGCTCAAGAGAGTGGCAGTATTCTCCTTGTGGGGTTCAAGTGTAAGTGTTTATGGACGATCCACTGGAGTGTGCAAAAACTAGAAACTGCAGCTTCTTCCTCATCTTAGATGTTTACAACCTGGGACTGCTCATCCACATCTGCAGAGACCTCCTACTGAGACTAGCCAATCCCTCCCCGGGGCTATGCCTACTAAACACCAAAAGGACAACAGGAGGTGCCCTTCATCAGAGGCAGCAGACACTCATGTGATCCCAGCTGTCCTGTACACATATCTGTGCCTGTGTGTCTGTTCTTTCTTCACTCCCTTCATATCCCTCATCAGGGTTCCAGGACCCAAACTTTAAAGGATATTGTAAGATCCTGTTTCCAAAACCAAAAATCCTAACAAAATAAACAACCCCCCCCCAAAAAAAAAGCAAACAAACAAAAGCCTTTCTAGCTCAGTGATTCTTATCTCTCAATGTGCAGAGCCTACCTTAATTCTAGTATAGGGTTTTGCTTCCGAACATAATTCATTAACTGAGTTTCTAGGAGTGCATAAGTAACTATAGTTACTTAATTATCTCTGTGGACTTTCGTAGCTTCCTGTTGGGAACTCCAGATGTGTTCCCAGAAGGAGAATCAGAAGGCCTTTGTGTGGGAGTGGAGCGGTGGTGGTGCTGGTGCTGGTGCTGGTGTGGAACCAAACCCATAGCCTCACACATTAGGCCAGAGCTCCACCACAAAACTACATCCCCAGGCCTAGTAAATTACTCATTTTCTTCAGACAGGAAGAAGTAGGATGGGTAAGGAAAACAGACAACTGGAGATATACCACCTGATCTCACAGGACTATTTGCTGAAACCTACATAGACCCACTGCTCTTGTCTCCTTAGTCCACACTGACGTCATTTCCCTGTCTCTGCCACCACACTCTGAATCATGCTGTTGGGGTTAGGCCAACCCTAAGGCTCTGCATTTGGTAGTAAAGGCTCTCAATCGTTTCTGAAAGCAGAATTCTTAAAAGAAAAGATGAGAGGTTGGATGTTTTGTCCCAACAGCCTTCATAAAATCTGATGTATGTAGAGGAGCGAACATGTTAACTGAAGGGAAGTGAAATGAATGAATACCAACCACTGACTGCCTAGCAGAACTATGGACACGGACAGTGCAGTTTTTCTATGTTCTTCTCAAGTCCCCCCTCCCCTCTTTCTCTCTCTCTTTCTCCCTCCCTCCTTCCCTACTTCCTCCCTCTCCCCCTCTTTCCTTCTCCCTCTCCTTCCTTCCCTCTTCAGCTGGGTGTAATAATAGTGCATGAAATCCTAGCTCTCGAGAGGCTAAATCAGGAGGTGAGTTTGAGTCCTGTTGGTTTTAATGCAGCGGTGCTGTGTTGTTCATTAAACAGCGCTGTTACCTTGTGAGAAAGGCCATGAGGTACCACAAAACCCAGAGCTTTATCAGGAGAAGAGAGGGACAGAGGAGAGTGTGATCAGGCCCATGGAAGATGCGTGCAGAGAGAGGGGGTGAGGGAGAGAAGAAGGGGGAGGGGTCTGTGTCCTGCTTTTTATGGATTCCACTGCACATGCACATATGGGTTTATGGAGCTACACCTTGCATGCTCAGATTACGTGATCACTGCTGCGTGCAAACTGCATTACGTAAGGCCCCTTGCTTGTTACTGAACTGCACAAGTGCAGTCATGTAGCTGGAAGAGTGGCCAGGAATTCCAACAAGTCCAGCCTGGGCTACACACTGACCCAGTCTCAAAAAAACAAAACAAAAACAAAAACAAAAACCAACCAGGACTCGGGTATAGCTCCACTGGTATATTTGTGACAAGCAAAAGACCCTGCCTGGGTTTGAGCCCTACCTTGTAAACCTGAGGGAGGTGACTGAGGCCTGTAATCCTTCTTGGGAGGCAGAGGCAGGGGGTCAGAAATTCAAGGTTAGTCTCAACTAGGTACAGAGCTTGAAGCCAACCTGGGTTACAGGAGAACATGTCTAAAAAGGCCAAGCAAATACAGGCCAGTGAGATGGCTTTTCTGGTAAGCATGCTCGGCCCTCCCACACCTTTCTTTTTTTAAGACATGGTTGTTTTTAAACTGTTCTGGGCCACAGCTCTGTCCCCACCTCCTGTGTTTTGTATATCCCTCCTTCTCAGTTCTCAAAAAGTCTGTCTTATTTCTCCAAAACAAGATCATCATGAAAGTTTAAAGGACAAACAGCTGAGCACACAGCCTTAGCTTGAACCACATGGACAGCGAGCGCTTCTACGCTAGCCCACTTTATCAACTAAGTTACAATATGGTGACAATTCTATTTACGTAAAAAGTCCAGAGTTTGTCTGAAATGTCAACAAACCCAACATCAGTTAGAATGACATCCTGACCTCAGACTTCAGCTGTTAGATAAGCCGTGATTCTTCTGCTTGTCCAAACCAGTGGGTTTACATAGACAACGGACGGAGGAAATGCATTGAACTCAGAGTAGGTTTTCCACTCAGCTACCTCTTTTTAAACTTCGTAGAAAATCATGTCCCCCCTTCTCCTTCTCCTCCTCACCACCAGACTCAGTCCCTCCCAAAGCTGGAGCACCGCTCCGAGGCATGGGGAGAGCAGTGACTGCCTTCCTCTGCACAGGCCCACAAGCAGCTACAGCTGTCACATGGCCTCAGATAATAGTCTCCCCTCCTGGGGCAGGACCTTTAAAGTCACCCAGAGTCCATCCTTAAGGATTGTTAGCTCCTAAAGGAAAGTCAGGTGAAACACTGTAAAATCAAACACAAAGGATGAAGAACACTTTTCAGAAACTCCGTTAAATGTCCAAGAGAAAATGAACATATTGATGTTTCCACCTATTGTTGAAGTATCTCTTGAAGTCTTTGTGTTAATGAGTGTGTGTGTTAAAGTGTAAGTACTACACATCAAGGATTGCCTTAATGTAGGTCAGGCTGGTCTCACACTCACAGGGAACCTACCTCTGCCTTCCAAATGCTGGGAGTAAAGGCATACTCTAGTATACACAGGGTGTCTATTTTTTTACAATTTGATGCAATTGATAATTTGCACATTAATGATCCCTAGCCAAGTGTGTCCTCAAAGTGACTGGTCTTTGTGAAGAGCTGTATCTCAGATCCAAGCTTGGCTGTGAATATCTCTACTCCTAGCTACTCCCGAAGCCTAAGTGAGAGTGTGTCAAGAGTTTGAGGCCAGCTTGGGCAATAATATATCTAGACCCTGTCACAATAGGAAAAAAAAAATTACAAACTTTATCCACGTGTATCTTATAAATGGAACTATCGTGTTTTGTGCATAAGACAGTGTTTTGTCACTTTTTATGAAAGAGCATCTAAACTTTAAAGTAGCTTCAGTTATCCAGAGATATGGAATTTCTTAACAGAGTACATCAATCAATATCTATAGTTCCTTTTTGTACTCAATAGGCAACTACCTAAGGAAAACTTACCATCAAGGTTTTCAGCTAGGCATGATGGCACATGCCTGTGATTGCAGCACTTGGAACATAGAAGTGGGAGAGTCAGGATTTCAAACGTATCTCTGGCTACCTAGCAAGTTTGTGGTTCACTCACCTGAACTACACAAAATCTCTTTCTTGAAAAAGAAAAGATTTAGCTGAGTGTAGTGGTGCATGCCTTTCATCTCTGTACTCAGGAGGCAGAGACTGATTTACAGAGTGAGTTCCAAGCTAGTTGTGGTTACACAGTGAAACCTTGTCTCAAAAAAAGAAAGAAAGAAGGGAAGGAGGGAGAGAGGGAAGGAAGGAAGGAAAAGGAGGAGGAGGAAGGAAGAAAGAAAAGAAAGAACCCTCATTGCAACTGTGCTTGTGACAGCAGCTCTGCAGAGGAGTCTGCTGTGGAATAATCTTTCTGTACACTGTGAATATGCATTACTCTCATTGGTTAATAAAGAAGCTGACTGGCCTATAGCAAGGCAGGATAAAGTTAAGCAGGACAGTCAAACTGAGGTTATTAGGATAAAGAAAGGTGGAACCAGAAAGAAAGGCCAGCTGGGGAGGAAGCAGGATGTGTATAAAATGAAGTAACAAGCCATGAGTCATGTGGCAAACCGTACATAAGAAATATGTGTTAATTTAAGTGTAAGAGTTAGCTAGTAACAAGCCTGGGCTATCGACCAGGCATTTATAAGTCATGTTAAGCCTAGTTATTTTGGAAATGGTAGGCAGGAGAGAAACGTCTGACTACAGGAGTCAGTGACCTGCACTCACATACATAAACACACATGCACCCACATATAAATAAAAATAAACCTTACATTTTTCCCTTCCTAATTTTTTTTCCATCTTCTATTAAATAGCAATGCAAGTTTCCATTGCCAGAGTGAATGTTCCTTATTTCAAGAACTACTTTCTGCAGTGGTCAAATTTCTCTCAAAATCATCAGGAATTTCACTTTTTCCTACAGTTTTTGTCTGTTTGTTTGTTTTTTAAACATTCTTTAATCCCAATCTAGAGAAAACCTATGAACTTTGGACCTGAAACTTGGCCAGAGACACATAAAGAGGGTCCTAAAGAGATTGTTCTGCTATTTGGAGTAGCTAAAAACACTTTCAACTTTTCTGACTGGTACTGAAGCTGAAAGTTATCGAAAGAAAGTATACCAAGATGGTGGCCCGGAGCGTGAGGACAAAAGGGAGCTGGAAGAAGCAGGAAGAAGAAGAGGAAGATGGGAAACAATTGCCATGGTTTCCCTCAAACTTTCAGGATGTGTTCATGGTGCTGGAAAGTGTTCCTTTTTGTTTGTTTGGGGAGGGTTGTATTGTTTTTAGGGTCAAGGTCTTGTTGTATACCTCTGGCTGGCCTGGAAATTGCTATGTAGATGAAACTCCTGGCAATCCTAACTCAGCCTGAAATGTTTGATAAGAATCCTTTTGTCATGCCATAGATTAAATGTGGTAGAGGAACATGCTTCCATTCATTTGAGCAGTTGGCCAAACTAAACAGCTAGGGAAATGAAACAGAAGACCTCAAAAAACCATAAAGGTAAAATTTAAATCATTAGGAGGAAGGAGAGAAAAGGTGGGGGGGGGGGGCAGTGCGGGGAGCCTAGAAGACCATTCAAGGGCATGGGTTTGGCACTGCTGTAATTGTAAAATATGATTAATGAATATGACAGAATTTGGAGAACTTAAAAGTACAAGTTGTTTACAGCCCTCATCCAGCCAGGACTTCTGGCTAAATCTGTAACTGTTGAAAATTTCTCCACTGATTTCTTCTTAATCTTCAGCCAAGTATCCATTTCCTTTTGCTATTAAAAGCAGATTAATGACATTTTAATTTTTACATTATCTCTTTTTTTCTTTTACCTACAGTTTTAGAAGCAGATTTATCTAGTCAATAAATTTCCATTGAATATGGTCCAGGAAAAAGGAACATAAACCAAAGGGACAGATTCTCAGTGTTACCTCAGTCACACATGGTTTCTCAAGTATCTAAACTATTTGTCTCATTGATACTTCTATTGCAGGCCTGTGAGACAGCTTAGTGGGCAAAGGTTCTTGCTGCCAAGGCTGACGACATGGGTTTGATCCATGGGACACACACAGGAGAAGGAGAGACCCAACTCCTTCTGGAATCCTCTGATCTTCACACTTGTGCAGTGGCATGCTTGGACCCATACACACACAGAGTGATGTTGAATATCTTTGTAAATGTCTACTTATTTAATTCCCACCAGACTGTAAGCTCAGTGATCATGCTATATAAGCATTCATTTCATATTGGTTCACTGAGCAAACTCAGAAGTACAATAGCATCTCATCGGAACACTGAATTTGAACGTAAAACCCTTCTTTGCTGAAGCCTAAAACTATTCTCTTATCTAGTCTTCACTTGAGAAACATTTTTTTGTTAAAACAAAATAAGTTCATACTTTGAAAATTGTCTAAAAACTTACTTTTAAAATTCAATCAAATGAATGTTCCATTTTGCCTCAGTGTTACAGTGACCATAGAAATTGTTAATGACTAATTCGTTTTTAGAACAATATAGATATGTCAATTTATTTATTTTATGGATCATATTTGCATTATTATTGGCAGGTTGATTAGTTTTGTTTGAATTTTTTTGTGTTGATGGAGATCCTGTCCAAGATTTCTCATTTCTAGGCAAGTGATCTACCACTGGACTACACTCCACACCTATATATTATTTATTTTGTTATTTGTGTGTATGGGGGTATGTGTGTTTTACAAGTGTTGTGTGTGCATCTGAGTGTGTCCATGTGTCTATGTACATGCATGTGGAAACCAGAGTAGACTTACTTTTCTTCTGTTGCTCTCCTGCTTCATCTTTGAGAAAAGGTCTCTTGCCAAATAAGAAATTTTACCTTCTTGGTTGGCTGGCTGGATAACCAGCTCTGAGGTTCTAAACCCTTCCTTCCTCAATGCTGGGGTTAACAGGCATGCTCAGCCACGCGCAGTTTTGCTTTTATATGGGTATGGTGATTCAAACTCAGGACCTTTTGCTGTATTCCCAGCCAAAGAGCTATGTTCCCAGGCCCCCTATATTTTGCTTATTTCTATTGTTGTGTGTTTGGGAAGGATTCAAAACAGCCTTATTGAACCACTGAAATCTTTGTTCTAATTATTTTTATTAAATTCTCAAATGGCCTAACCTTTCCTAAACATGGAGAAGATCCTTAATACACGGATGAGATTAAGCCAATTACTTAAGAGTTGTCCCACCTAATTAACAAGCCCTGGTAAATGTGGAAATAGGCTTTGTAGATGTAAACTCCTCTCCTGCAATGCCTGTTGGCTTTAGATTTTCCAGACTCTCACAGGCTTAAGTCACTTGTCTCTCACCATCAATTTTTAATGGGGCTCTGTTCCCTCCATTACTTAGTCTTGCCTCCGGGCAATGGAAGAGGCGAAGGCTGAGATGTTGCATTGTTTCTGAAGCTCTGCCCAGCTTCACAATTTGTGTGTGTGTGTGTGTGTGTGTGTGTGTGTGTGTGTGTGTGTGTGAGTGGTTTTTCGAGACAGGGTTTCTTTGTAGCTTTGGAGGCTGTCCTGGAACTCGCTTTGTAGGCCAGGCTGGCCTCGAACTCACAGAGATCCACCTGCCTCTGCCTCCCGAGTGCTGGGATTACAGGCGTGTGCCACCACCCCTCAGTAGCTTCACATTTTGTGAAGCACAAAATGTCCTACAAGGGTCATTTTGAGCTCGCCAAGTATTTCCTACTTATGACTCAAGGTTATACTGTTTTCAGAAATAGAACCTTGGAGATCCTTAATGAACTGCCTAGTCTCCAGGGTTTCCTGGCTTCTGGTCAGCTCAGAAATGTCTAAACAAACCTCATCTTCATAATAATGCCGTATGGAAATCTGTGTGTTCATTAGGCATATATCACTCTTTGGGTGAAAATCTGAGAAGATGATGATCATATGGAATATTACAGGAGGGACATTTTAAAACAAAACCCTCAGAAGGAATGAGGGAATTGTCGCTTAAGGCTGTGAGCAGAGGTTGGTCCAAGGCTAGCCTCTGGACCAGATCCCAGGACCAAACACCAAAAGCCAAAAGCAGAGTGGTAACACACAGACCTGCCTGCAGCCCTCACCCAGTCCAAAGCTGGAAGGGGACCAAGAATTCAAAGTCAGCCTCAGCCAGCTCCTGGCCAACCTGGGCTACATGAGACCCTATCTCAAAAAAGAAGCAAGAGCTGTAGTAGCGTACACATTTACTTATAGCACAACATGAATCTCAGCACTCAGCAGACAGTGGCAGGAAGATCTCTGTGTATTCCAGGCCAGCCAGGGCTGCAGAATGAGAACCTGTCTCATAAAAATAAACAAATAAAAGAACCTGTATTTTTAAGGATGTAGACAGCCAGAGTTTCAAAACAAACCATTTGTGTGTTATGTCTCCTGTGTCTATTCGAGATGAGAAGTTCAAGGAAATCTGCCAGGTATTTTAAATAAACACTGCTGGTCAATGTCCCTATACCAGAACAAGCAAGCACTCAAGAGATTCTATTCCTGGCAGAAGGAAAAAGAAATACCTTTTATATCCCCGAAGGTAGACTCCCTCACATAAATTATAAATTTTCCTCATTAAAATAACTGAGTTATCAAAAGGAAAAAAAGAATATTTAAAATGTGTAGTTTTAGTATCCCCATCGAAGACAGGGCAGTTTATTCTGCGTGTGTGCTAAGCCACCAGTAGTTACTATTATGGCATGAAGCAGAAATGTGCCCTTTGCACTCCTGTGTTGGACCATTTGGTCCCCAGCTGGTTTCATTGTTTCGGGAGGTTGGAAAACCTTTGGGATACAGGGCCTAGCGCATGGATGTGGGTCATCAAAGGTAGGCCATAGCCCAGCCCTATCTCCCAAGCCATGGAGAACTGGTAAGCCTCGGCCACGTGCTCCTGCTCCAGCAAACCTTGCTGTACCTTCCCCAGCGTGATGGATGGAAACTCAGTCACAATAAACCTCTCCTGGTTTAAGCGGCTTCTGTCAAGGATTTTGTCACAAGAAAAGTAATTAGTGCAGTTATTTAATGCTTTAAAAGGAAAACTAGATATTAAAAGTATCAATCCACAGAGCACTGTGCTCCTGTGCTTTTACCCTAGAATACAAATGAGATCCCTTCAGTAAGGGTATCGTGGGGCCAGTGAGGATGGTTCAGTGTTAAGGGCACTTACCCCCAAACTCAGGACATGAGTTCAATCCCTAGGACTCAGATGGTAGAAGGGGAGGACTGATTTCTGCAAGCTGTCCTCTGACCTCCACATCCATGGCATCCCCTCCTTCCCATACACAAGATAGATGATAGAGAGAGAGAGAGAGATAGATGATAGGTAGATAGATTGATAGATGGTAGATAGATAGATAGATAGATAGATAGATAGATAAAATTAAAACTGAAGGGCTTCTCTTTAATAAATAATATTTAAATATGGGCCTCTTGCTCTCACTGAATGCTAAAGAGCAACACGCTGTGAGCTATATGAACATTATGTCATTAAACCCCGCAGGAACAGCACGGGAATCGCTTCCACTTTATAGACCAGACACTAAGCCAAGAGATCAGCCACAGAGCTGCTCCAGGCCGTTGCTATTGACTTCTCCGGCTCCTCTTCTAGGATCTGAGGCTCTGGGGTTAGGTGTCCTCTTATTACCACAGTACTAGTACAACTTCCACACTTGACCTTTAAGAAGCAGGTACCTAGTGACAGCTGAGTGAACTGACCTGAGGTCTGGCAAGCACGTGTGAAATCCTAAAATGAGCCTAGATAATTTACTAGATAATTTTGTGTGGCTTTGACATCGCCGACTTTAAGGCAAAACAATTTGCTGTTCAAGAGTAGCAAAATCCTTAAGGAAGGCGAAATGAACAGTGTACACACACACACACACACACACACACACACACACACACCCTCACACACGCCCTGGAAGGAATCTGGCTTTTGATACCAGGGGGAATGCTCTTTGTTGGTGGTTAACATCTCTGCATAAAATTTTCTCTAATGGGTACAATTCAAGGCTAGTTGGGAGGAATAATATAATATCTTGATAGATGTGTGATAATATAGCCAAGGATTAAAGTGATCCTTCACATCAGCACACTACTGCTTTCGAGTGCAAACATCAGTCAGAACTGAGTGTAGCCACTGTTGCTTGTCTTATCCAGAAGCGGCTACTGAAGCGATTCTCCATCCTGAGAAGTGCATCTTCTCAAACGACAATCGAAATGTGGTACCCTGTTCGCTTGGCAGACTGGCTGTCTCCAGGCCTCCTTCGGGGTTCTGGTGAATCAGAATCAACACTCCTTTAACACTAATGCGATCCCTTCGTGATTACCATGGGTCTGATCATTAAGGACCTCTACAACCTATCCTCATCCAGGCTGGAGTCCGTGCCTGCTACCAGCTCCTGTTTTTCTCTGGGGTCTGCCTCCTCAGCCCGCTGCAGACTGTCTCAAACCACCAAAACGCAGTTTCAAATTACAGCCCGAGGGCCGGCTTTCAAATTACAGCAGGCTGCTGCTATTTCCCTTGGAATGTTTGGATCCTCAGAGCAAGTTAATCCCAACTCCAGACAAACCGAGTGAATGCCTGCAGAACAGCCTTCCACCAACACTTGCGCTGTCTGAGCTGGGAACAAACCCTCCCAATTCTCCTGAACCTTCCTCCGCCTGTGCTAGTCTCAGACTGGAGTTGCTGCTCTCCTGCTCCCCTCCTCCCGTCCTCCCCTGCTCCCCTCCTCCCCTCCTCCCGTCCTCCCCTGCTCTCCTGCTCCCATCCTCCCATCCTCCCATCCTCCCCTGTTCCCCTCCTTCCCTCCTCCTGTCATCCCCTGCTCCCATCCTCCCCTCCTCCTGTCCTCCCCTGCTCCCAAGCTCCCCTCCTCCCCTGCTGTGGCTTGTACAGTCGTGGCCTTTGGGTGCCATTTCTTGCCCTGCACCCTCACTGCTGATCTCTCCTTCACAGATCCTCTTCCACCCACCACCTCCCTGCCTTCCTTCGCAGGATTCTCCCAAGATGACTGCCTTCTCCAGGGCTCATCACCTAGTCAACAGAACTCAACAACCTTCCCTTCTTCCTCCTCCTGAGAGGTTCCCATTGTTTGGCTGGTGAACATCCTCCTCCTCAGGTTCCTCTTGACAAGTGACTGTTCTCATCCACATGAGTCACTCACTCCCTTATTTATTCACACAACAATTTTATGGAGTATTTAATAGGTGCTACTGTATCCAGGGAACAAAAGATGAATGATAAACTCATCAGGCAAACATATTGTAAATAATGCTTACAGTGTTGTAACCATTACAACAACACATTGTACTATGTCAAAGAAGTAACTGTATCCATGTAATATATTCAATTAGAGTCTTGGAATGTTGTTGTTTTGTTTTAAATCTTTAATTAGATTTTGGTTAATTTTTTTAGAATGTGCATAATAGAGTCAGGCAGTTCTCCCCTTCCATCATGTGAGTCCTAGGGACCTAGCAAATCATCAGTCTTGTCAGCAGGAGATATTACATTGGTTTTTTTTTTTTAATTTTCTCTTTTTTAAAAAAGTATTTATTTTATGTGTGTGAGAGTTTTGCTTACATGTATGCATGTGTTTGACTGGCATCCAAGGAGGTCAGAAGATGGCGTTGAATCCTGGAACTGGAATTACACACAGTTGTGAGCTGCCATGTGGGTGCTGGGAATTGAGCCTGGGTTCTCTAGAAGAGCAGCAGGTCCTCTTAACCATTGAGCCATCTCCAGTGCCCCCTTATTTTGTTTTTTTGATATAGGATCTCAAGCAGCTCAGGCTGCCCATGAACTTCTGATCATCCAGCCTCTACCTCCCAAGAATTGTGATTATTGGCATGTGCCATCACACTTGGCTTTTATCTTTTTATTTTGTTTTTTGTATGGTTTTGGTTTTGTGAATCAAGGTCTTGCTGTGTACTTCTGGCTGTCCTGGACCTCACTCTATAGATCAGGCTGACCTCAAACTGGGCCTCAGTCTCACAGAAATTCTCCTGCTCTGTCTCCAGAATGCTGGCATTAAAATCATGTGCTACCACACCCAACTAAGAGTCATTTATTTGTCTCAAATTTTAATTATGTATTATTAATTGTTATTAATATTATGTATTGATAATACATAAAATATAATTAATATGTATGTGGCATTAGACCACTCTGGATCTCTAGTTTCAGGTAGTTGTGACCCACCTGATGGGTGCTGGGAATTGAGCCCAGTCCTCTGCCAGAGCAGCACTAAGCCATTTCTCCAGGCTTTATTTATCTTCTTTTTGAAGTACAGATCCTTCTATGCAGCCCAGGCTGGCCTCAAACTCATGTTCTTCTTGCACAGCCCCAGTAATTAGAGATGACAGGTGAGGATCATCATGTCAGCCAGCAGAGTGATCTTCATGTACTCTAATATTTTATTGTTAGTGTGCTGATTAAAGAAAAAAAAAAAAAGTGGTCGGGCGGTGGTGGCACACGCCTGTAATCCCAGCACTCAGGAGGCAGAGGCAGGTGGATCTCTGTGAGTTGGAGGCCAGCCTGGTCTCCAAAGCAAGTTCCAGGAAAGGCGCAAAGCTACACAGAGAAACCCTGTCTCAAAAAAAAAACAAAAACAAAAACAAAAACAAAAACAAAACAAAACAAACAAACAAACAAAAAGCAGTTGTTTTCTAGACATAAAAGGCTAAAAGAAAGCAGAAACACACCAAGCAACCTAAAACCACACTGGAACTGAGCACCATGGCACATGCCTGTAATCTAGCATCTGTGAGGTGGAGGGCAAGGATGCAGAGGTCAAGGTCACTCTTGGTTACATATTTAGTTGGAGGTCAGACCCCACTACAAGAGACCATTTCTAAAAAAAAAAAAAAAAAAAAAAAAAAGCACAACTTAAAATTGAGGTGTAATAATAAAAGACTCTGATTCCAGCATTGAGAGACCACAGCAGGACTGGGAGATCAAAGCCAGCCTCCTCACAAGACAAGTTAAAGACCAACCTAGGCTACAAGAGACTTCAAAGCAAAACAGAAAGGCAAGTCGGTCATGTGAAAGTTACTGGCTCTGTAGCCCTTGTGGGAGAAAAAGAGAACAGCCTGGAACTATCTGCTCTGTTAGCTCCTGGTTACCTTTTCTTAGGAAGGATTAAGCAAAACATCATTGTCGTAACCAAAGCAGGTCTGTCGTGTGGGAAATTTTACAGCTCCTCTTTAATCCTGATGTCTTAGAAGTTCAGAGGTGTAGTTTAATTCCAAGGACTTTTTTTTTTTTTCCATTTTTTTCATTTTGGAGAAAGAAGAACGGAGGGAAAATGTCCCACAAGTTAACCAGCCATGATGCCTCACCCTAAGGGGTAGACATTCCTAGCTAAGAGGGAAGTTCCTTACTTCTTCTGTCTGTGGGCATGAAAAGCATTGGTGGTTTCCTCAGCAAGACCTCTCTACGCGGGGGCTGGCCGGGAGAGAAATCAACTGAGGTATGAAAGACTGCAGGTTCCAAAGGCAGCCACTGCTTTTTACTGTCTCTTCCTCCCAGTGGGGACCTCACCACTGCTCAGCAAGCTGAGAGCGAGGAACCCAGTCCATTTGGTTCCCAAACCAGCCTATTGGAGCCTAGTGAAGGGATTAAATCCAAAACAATGGTTTCCCCGAGGGGACAGGAGTATGCCTGGTGGTAGAGACATTGTCTAGTGACCCAAGGCCCTTCTTTGAGACTTATGATCAAAAACAAATGTATTTTTTTAAAAATCAAAACCAAGCAATAGTCTCTTGAAAGTTTGATTTTTCAAAGGTGAGAGAAGCGGCCTGTAAGTGATTCTGCCCGGCAGTAAACAGGGACGTGCAGAAACGGGCAAACTGAAATCATAGATCCGGATACGGGCCAGGGAAGCAGAACAGTGCCTATAGCTCAGCCATCATCAGAGAAGCTTCCTCCTGCAGCAGATGGGAACAAACACAGAGACCAGCCAGACAGTGTGCAGAAAGTGAGACCAGAGCGCTCAGCCCTAAATGGGATGTTTCCATCAAATTGCTGCCCCTCAGGGTTCAAAGAACTCTGTGGAAGAGGAGGTAGAATGAGTGTAAGAGCCAGTGGCGATGGAGGACACCAAGAAATCAAGGCCTTCCAGACACAACAGGACCAACACATATGAACTCACAGAGACTGAGGCAGTATGCACAGGGCCTGCACAGGTCTGCACCAAACGGAGCACTAGAACTAAGTGAACACAAGCCCTCATCCCTAACCCAAAAGCTATCTCCAATTGATAACCAGTGGCAAATAAAAAATGAATTTTCTTTGAGAGAGTCTCAAGGGGGAAACAAACTACTCTTAAGGACAGGCCCCTGCCCAGCAGTAGATCAACAGAAAACAAACCAGATGGCATCTTTGGAGGTTCTTCATCTCATGGTGTTGTCTGGGGGCTTTTTTTCTTCCTCCTTTCTCTCTCTCTCTCTCTCTCTCTCTCTCTCTTTCTCTCTCTCTCTCTCTCTCTCTCTCTTTCTCTCCTTCTTCTTTCTTTGTCTCTTTCTTTCTTTCTTTCCTAACCTCATGGGTCCTTTGCATGTATATTGTGGCTTCTGGTTTTGTGTTTTTATGAGACTCCTGTGTGTGTGAACATGTGTGCCTCTCTATCTGTAATGTGTCTTGTGTTTTTTCCTTCGGCTCTGTTTCTCATTTGGCTCCTTTGTCCTATTCTGATTCATTTGTTTCTGTTTTATCTCACTGTATTTTAGAGGCTCCTTTGTTTTCCAACAGAGAGAAGGTGTGTGGATCTGGATGCCAGGGGAGATCAGGAGGAACTGGAAGGAGCTAGGGGAAACCATAATCAGAATATATAGTATGAAAAAAAAAATCTATTTTCAATAAAAGAAAATTGTAGGCCTGTTTAAGGAGTAATCATTGTTCAGGTGCTAATAGTCATTCAGTTTATAAATATCACTCTAATGATATTATACTGCCCAATTCTTAATAAGAATTTGGAAATTGGGTTGGGGATTTAGCTCAGTGGTAAAGCGCAAGGCCCTTGGTTCAATCCTCAGCGCCAAAAAAAAAAAAAAAAAAAAAAAAGAATTTGGAAATTACTTTAACTTTAGCACTCAAAGGCAGAAACAGGTGAATATGGGTTCAAGGCCATCCTGGTCTACAGAGCAAGTTCCAGGACATCCAGGGCTATGAAGAGAAACTCTGTCTCCAAACCATTCACTGCCCATCCCTACCCCCTACAAAATAAATAAATAAATAAATAAATAAATAAATAAATAAATAAATAAATAAACCAAAAAAAAAGTATTTGGAAACTTAGATACTTGTGAGCAATTTTTTAACTTAAAAAACATGGTCAGCCAAGCAGCATTTAGGAGGTAGACACAGAAGGATCAAAAGTTCAATATCATCTTTGCCTTCATAGTAAGTTTGAGGTCAGACTGAATTATGTGAGACTCTATATCAATTGACAAAATCAATAAACAGACCAATCAATCAGTCATGGTATGGTCATTCAAGGATAGCTAAATATGGAGGGTAGAAGGCTCTTAGGAAGCACTATAGAAGTGTTTAAAATATCATCATCCCAGAGACTACTTCATAACCACAAAAGGAAATGACATCTTGACAATGGGGCAGTCTGGAATACACCACTTGGAACAACTAATACAACTTCCTGTGACCCACACCAATAATGGGAGAAGCTGACATTCTGGGTCCTTGGGGCAATTCAGTAGGAGGTACATTACAGTCTCCCGAAGATTTACCAAAAATCTCACCATGAGATAAACAACAACAACAAAAAATCAAAACCAACAGGATCTTCTACCAAACAACCAAACTGAGCATTATAAACACTATAAAATGACAGAGCTATCCAACAAGATGGGACATTTCTTTAGATTTAAAGAGACTAAAGAACTTAATAAGCAAATGACTGAGTCTTCAATGGGTTTGAGTCATGAACGGTGACACATGCCTTTTATCTCTGTACTTAGAAGACAGAGGTAGGAGGATCTCTATGAATTCAAGGGCAATCTGGTCTACATAGCGAGTTCTAGGATAGTCAAAACTAAATAGAGAAAACTTGTCTCAGCAGATGATAGATAAATAGGTAGGTATGTAGATAGATGATAGATAGATAGATAGATAGATAGATAGATAGATAGATGGAGAGATAGATGGAGGGAGAGATGGAGAGATAGAATTGGTGAACATGTTCATACACATAATACTGGAGAAATTAAGAAATCTGAATGTGGATAACAGGAAATATGTGCAATACTAAATTTTATGAGTTTGAAAAATATATAGAATTTGCAGATAAGATTTCCTTTGTCTTGGGACTTACATGGTAGACTTCTTTTGTTTTTGTTTTATTGTTTGTTTGTCTGTTGTTGTTTTGAGACAATAGCTCACATAACCCAGGCTGGACTCAAGCTCAATATGGAGCCTAGGTTGGCCATAAATTTCTAAATCCTTCTGTCTCCAACTTCCAAGAGCTAGCGTTACAGAAATGTGCTACCAACCCTGGCACTCACTGGAATATTAATATCAATGTAACCTGACGTTTGAAACTTGTTTTCACTGGGTTGAGAGGTAAGGGGAGAAGGAAAGAAGGGTGCCAGGGAATAATTCATCAGCTGAACATGCTTGTGATTGCTACTCAAGCCTTGAAGATCTGAGTTCAGTCTGCAGAACCCACATAAAAAGCTGGACACAGTGTTGTGCATCTGTAATCCCCACACTCCTAAGGAGAACAGAGACAGTGGAAAGTTCACAGGACAGCTAGCCTGGAGTATTCAACCCCACAGAAACAAGAAAGATCATACTTCAACACAACAGAAGGTGAAAACTCACTCTTAAAAGTTATCTAATGGGGGTTGGGGATTTAGCTCAGTGGTAGAGCGCAAGGCCCTGGGTTCAGTCCTCAGCTCTGGCAAAAATAAAATACAATAAAACAAAAGGTTATCTTCTGGCTGGGCTGTGGCATACCTTTAATCCTAGCACTCAGGAGGCAGAGGCAGGTGGATCTGTGAGTTCAAGGCCAGCCTGGTCTACAGAGCAAGTTCCAGGACAGCCAGAGTTACACAGAGAAACCTTGTCTCAAGAGAGAGGGAGGGAGGGAGGGAGGGAGGGAGGGAGGGAGGGAGGGAGGGAGAGAGGGAGGGAAGGGAGGGAGGGAGGGAGGGGAGGGGAGGGGAGGGAAGGGAAGGGAAGGGAAGGGAAGAGAGATTTTTTTCTGGCCCCCACATACTTGCCATAGCATGTGCAATGCACATGAGCAAGCTTGCACACTAAAGTGCACACAGAGATGCACAATCACCCCCAAAATTCATTTTTAAAAAAGAAAGCAAAAACAATGAAGAAAATAGAAGAGAAAGTGAAAAACGAAAATAAATGTAGCAAAATAAATTATATTGATGGCATAGACTGTAATGGCCGTCCCTAAACAATTGTATCATTGTGTTTGCTTGTTCACTTACTTTTTTGAGATAGTGTTTCATGAATCTCAGGCTGACCTCCTTACCTAGCTGAAAGGACCAAGCAGACACCATAACAGGCTGCTCAGTCTTCTCTCAGAGATCAGGCCTCAATTTCAGTTTCCTGAGACTTGAGCAAGCAGTTTCTGGGAGGACCGTGAACAAAAGACATAGTCCTTGCAGTGACCCCGTTTCTGCACATACTCTGACTGTTCAAGGTTCAGCTAGTTCAGTTGTTTACTGTCTGGGACCCCTCACCAACTTAGAGCTACGTGCATGGGTCGATGTGAACCTGTGAGGCCAGCCAGCCCCCATGGCAGCTCAAGGACAGAGCCTGGGACTTGTCCAGGCCTGCCAAAAAATGATAACTGTAACCCCCAACCAGTACATTCAAAGGTTACAGACCTTCATCCAATCATATGACGACAAGGCTTGTGCCACCCTGCTTGCGGTTTTTCCCTTTAAAAACACCTAACTCTGAGCGCTCAGGGCCGTCCTCCTCCACCCACTGTATAGTCCTCCTCCACCCACAGTATCGAGTGTTGGACACAGACCAAGCCTGGGCTTGCTTGTTACCAATAGACCCCTGTGTGTTTTGCATCGGATATCAGCTCTGTGGTGGTCCTGCCTCTACCTCCCTAGTGCTAGGTTTATGGTTATGCAGCACCGAGCTCGGCAACAATTACACCCTTGTACCGAATCGTTATCTAAATGGAAAACACAGAGAATGAGAGGGGGCTGACAAAAGAGCTTACAAGCCGGTGAGCCTGGGGCCCAGACCCATTTTCCTGCAGACACTGCCATGTGCATGCTTATTCATCTCCTGCTCTCTGTATCTATCCAACCTCCTCATCAGTTCCCAGCCCCAATCCAGCTTGCTCTGGCAACACAGCCTCCGACATCTTGCCTCTTTCTGCCAACCCATGCTTCAGAAAGATGCCGTTTTTTCTAAAACACAATCTACCTTGTCATCCCTTGCTCTCCAGTCCTGAGAAGGAAGTCCGTGTTGATTGACATGCAAATCAACCGACTTTCACCAGCAGTAGAGCTCCACCTCCACCCTATAATAGTTTTTAAGCAGAGCTTTTGAACCGCTTGCTTGCTGGTCCCCACATACATTCTCTTGCTCAAGCTGGTCTCTTTGCTCATGACAACTCACTTTCCCTTCAACCAGCAAATCCCTATTCAGCACTGAAAACCACAGTACAAAAAAAAAAAAAAAAAGGAAAGTAAATGAGTAGCACTCTCTCCTCCAGAAGCACGAGCCTGTCTGTTGAGCTTGTCTACTGTGGGTTCTATCCTGCCGCTGCCGCTCTTGGCTCTGAGACCCAGAGTGCTTAGGAAACAAACATTTGATAAGCTGGTTTCATTTATGTATTTATTTTTATTTCTTACTGCTCTAAAGTCGCTTTCGCTACTTTCTTTGAACAAGCTGAACTCTTAACAAATTCGTTAAGAAAGATGAGGCAGGAGGATGATGAATTCTGGCTAGACAAAGGGAAAAGGAAAGAGGGGGAGAGGGAAGGGGCTCAGAAGTGAGTGGACTGTGACATAGGTAATAGAGCTAACTAAAAACAAAACAACAACAACAAAAAGTAACAAAAAGTGAAACTTCTGGACTCTCTCTTGGTTGCGAAGATAAAGCCCAGAGCCAAGGCATTCAAAGCAGGACAGCGTTTCACTGCTGGGAAGCTTTAGGGCTTAACTTCCCGTCCAAATGTCTCTACTCTCAAGATCCCTTTTGTTTCTTGGGAAATTCTAAACATATTACATGGCCTTTTCAATGAAGGGTCTGTTTCCTGTAACTGGTGCCTCCTTTCAATTAAGATCAAACGGAATTCAACATTAAGCGGAGCCACGACTCTTTCTCAAGTTAATGTTAATTATAACTTTGGTGGATGTGTTGCAGCCTGCTCTCAACCTATCTGATTTTACCAACAGACAGGGGCAAAGCTGCTAGGAGACAGAACATTTTGCCTCTATTATTATGGTGCTTGCCTGCAACGATCCGTGGGTATTTCTTCCCAGAAAATCTTCATATAAGTATTTATTATATGAAAAATATGAACCTTTATTAGATGCTAGCAATACAGTCAAGTGTCTATTCGGTTTCTGTTATGTACTTAAGGCAAGGAAAGAGAACTCAATTTTGTTCTTGCATATTAGTGTAGAATTTGCTACCTTGAAGTGTTACATTCGAAGAATGTACTATTGTAGAAAAATGCAGGCAGCCATTTTTGAACTAAATGTCTTGAGAATAATCTCTGAGGCCCGACGTGAAGGTCACCAGCAACTTTTTCAAAGGAACAATCCAAAATAGTTGGCATATTCATTGCTTCTGTAAATGAGAGTTTGCAAAGAGATGTGCAGCTTACAGTTAGCCTCATCAGATCAAACACAGGCAAATGATTCTAATCTGACTGGAATTCTCATATTTCTATTGCCAAGGCCATCTTGCTGGTGGGCGGATTTTACTTAGTACTAATATTATCAATCTTTTAAATAGAAATACTTGACAAGTCAGGCTCTTGTTTTAAAATGACAGCCACTGAAGCTCATTGTACACTGTCCCTTCTGTAAATGACCTCCAGTTACAACTGAATTCTCCAGCTGACCTCTTACGTACTGTCTACCCAGTGCCTGCACTTTCCTTTCTGGTTTTATCCACTCTGTTTGTTTACAGACTTCATGACGGGATATACTTACCATCTGTGGCATTCTTACCTTGACCATCCCTGTATCCAGTTGAGAATCAGATGGTTGTGTTAGAACAGTACATCTTTACTATACACAATGTTATACCTTATTATAGACACTTGAAAAAATACTTATGATTTTAAAAGAACACTAATGATTTCTTAGATATTCCATAGGTTTTTGTTTTTTTTTTTTTTTTTGAGCTGAGGATCGAACCCAGGGCCTTGCGCTTACTAGGTGAGCGCTCTGCCACTGAGCTAAATCCCCAACCCTAGATATTCGATAGTTTAACCCACTATCCAATTTTGCCTCAAACCAAAGCAGTCCGGGTGAGACACTCTCACAGTGGAAAAGTCTAGTGGATTTTACATGAGAATCATCTTTTAGTCCTGCTGTAAAACTAAAACAACCGTATGACACCAGAAGACTCTTCAATCGCTCTGTGCATTTGGTTTCCTGTGTGAATAACTTAGAAGCCCCACATAATGAGTCTATGAATGCTTGAGTCTATGTTATTGTTATAACTAATGATTCTGGGGCTGGCTAGTGAGATGGCTCAGTGGTTAGATCACTTGATGCTCTTGCAGAGGACCCAGCACCAATGTGGTAGCTTATACACACCTGTCACTCCAGTTCCAAAGGGATCTGAGCGAACCAGGAATGAACATGCACAAACATACATGCAGGTAAAAATACTCATACACATAAAATTTAAAGAATAAAGTCTTACTCGGCTGTGGTGGTGCACACCTTTAATCCCAGCACTTGGGAGGCAGCAGCAGGCAGAAATCTGTGAGTTTGAGGCCAGCCTGGTCTAGAGAGCGAGTTCCAGGACAGGCTCCAAAGCTACAGAGAAATCCTGTCTCAAAAAACCAAAAAAATAAAAATAAAAATAATAAAGACTTTTAGGAAATAACTAATAATATTGTGCATTTAACTCCTAGTCCAGACTTTCTGGAACTGACAAATCAGAGCATGAATGCTGTGGCAGTTAGGTAACTTTCCCATATTACTGTAATGTTTTATGACATTGGACAGCATTTATCTACTGTCAGGCTTGTCTAGCATCACTGCCGATTGCTAGGAGACAGTAAATGTTTTTACAAGCAAAAAGCCTTCACTTTTTCCTACTGCTATCTACTGAAGAAAAAAAAAAGAAAAAAAAAGAAAGAAAAGAAAACTTTGCCCAGTTACTGGTCTACAACCCAGGCCCTGTGTTTCTGAGCAAAGGCTAAACCCCTTTCAGTTCTAACTGAAGAAAAGCAATCTGATTCTTTGCATCTAACCTGCATCACCCCTAAAGAAAGAGGGAGTACAGCTGGGTGAGCAGCTATCCAAATTACAGCATGCCACTGAAGCTGGGCACAGTATGATCAGAACTCCGGAGGTACAGGCAAGAGGGAGGGTGAGGCTGCCATGGGCCACATAGCAAGCTCTAGGTCAACCCGGGCTATGTTACAGAAGAGAGTCTCAAACAAAACAAAACAGAATGTCACTGAAGAGCTATTGTGAGTAGTCAGCCCCCTGGTTGCTTCAAATCCACCAAATACTGTGCATTTTGAAAAGCAGGGTGGTAAAACTCTTCAGAATGCGGAGACAAGACCACACCTGAATACTCCCACTCTCTCTGCAAAGAGTAAGCACCTACCTCATAAAATTCTCTCTTTATGCAAACTAACCAGTTTGCCTCAACATTAATTAATATAATTAACACATTATCAATAGCTGCCCTTACCACCCCCCACTATGTGTTCCCAGCTTCCCGCAATCAGAGGTCATAGTTGTTCCAAACAGCCAACATCAATCTTACCCTCTTTCCCACAATTACCTTCCAAACTGAAAACCATCCCATTATAAAAACTGAAAAATGAGCCAGACAAAATTATGCACTGAACAGAGAACTAGTTAGCCAAGAGACTGGGAACATGCTTCACGAGATTACTAAATTGCTGCTTTAAAAAAATATATAATAATCCATTATTGTACTTAGTAATCATTTAGGATTAAAGGAAACTAAGCAACTGAAATTAAATGAAGGTGCAGAAATCAAGACAAAAAGATTACAAAAAATTCAAGTATTTTATGATTATTCGACTTAATCTAACATTTATATATATGAATATATATATACCAATACTTATAAGAGTAGGTTGTGTGTCAGACTCACAAACGTAGCAGAAAATGTAAACTATGGAAAGACTAAAATTGACCCTGTGCAGCATCATATATTGTATATACCTCTAGAAAACTGAGTAGATGGGGTTGGGGATGTAGCTCAGTGGTAGAGTGCTTGCTTAGGAAGTGCAAGGCCCTGGGTTCGGTCCTCAGCTCTAAAAAAAAAAAAAAAAAAGACAAAAAAAAACTTAGTAGATGAATAAAAATTCTGTTAGGATAGTATTCTAGAATGAATAGGAAACTGGAGGCTGAGGTTGTAAGTCAGTGGTGGCATTTTTGCTTAGCATGTATTAGGCTCTGGGTTTGATTCCCAGCACACCCCAGTACCCCCCCCCCCCAACACACACACAAACACAAACCCTTTTCTTAGCTGGGTGTGGTGAGTCATATTCATAATCCTACAATGTAGGAGATAGAGGCAACAGAAACAGAAGTCTAGGGCTAGCCTTGGCTACTTAGTGAATTCAAAACCAGCATGAGCTGCTTGAGGAGCATTTCAAAGAGCTTAAACAAAACAACAAAAAGCAAAACGGATCAATGGATTTTTACTACAGCATAAGATATAAAATTATTCCAAAACTGTGCTGGAGAGATGGCACAGCAGTTAAAATCACTTGCTGCCCTTGCACAGGACCACAGTTGGATTCCCAGCAACCATATCTGGTGGCTTACAACCATTTGTAACTCCAGCTCCAAGGGATCTGACTGACATCCTCATCTGACCTCCACAAGCACCCACACACATATGGCATAGAGCCACACAGGCATATACATAAATAATAGTAAAAATAAATTTTAAAATATTTTTAGCTGGGTGTGGCAACCCACACCTTAAATTCCAGCACTCTGGAGGCAAAAGAAGGCAGATTTCTATAAATGTAAGTCCAGCCTGGTCTTTATATTGACTTTCAGGCCAACCAGTGCTACATAATAAGATCTGTCTCTAAAAGAAGAAAACAAAATAAAAACAAACAAAAAACCCAAACAACAACAAAAGCAAAGATCTATAGCTCTTAACTCCTGAGCCCTCTTCCCAGCCTCAAAATAAATCTTTAATTTTTTTTTCTCAGTATTTCAAGACAGGGTTTCTGTGTCTAACACTTCTGGCTGTCCTGGGATTCTCTCCAGGCTGGCCTCACAAAAATTTGCCTGCCTCTGCCTCCCGTGTGCTGGGATTAAAGGGAAAATTTTTTTAATTAAAAAAATCAAAGCAGTATTATAAATTTAGCTGGCTTTAAACCATCTCATGTGGTGATATTGTGTTCCTCAAAATATTGTGCACCCTAATAAACTTATCTGGGGTCAGAGAACAGAACAGCCACTAGATACAGAGGCCAGAAAATGGTGGCACACACACCTTTAATCCTAGCATTCCAAAGGCAGAGATCCATCCCTATCTCTGTGAGTTCAAAGCCAACTGGAAACAGTCAGGCATGGTGACTCACGTCTTTAATCCCAGGTAGTGATGGCAGAAAGCACAAAGGTATATAAGGCGTGAAAACCAGGAACTAGGGCTGGAGAGATGGCTCAGGGGATAAGAGCATCATCTACTCTTTCAGAGGTCCCGAGTTCAATTCCCAGCAACCATATGGTGGCTCACAACCATCTGTAATGAGATCTAATGCCCTCTTCTGGCCTGTAGTCACACATGCTGTGATGTAATAAATAAATAAATCTTTTTTAAAAAATGAGCTAAAGAGCTAAACAGAGAATTCTCAAAAGAAGAATCACAAATGGCTGAAAGAAATTTAAAGAAATGCTCAACATCCTTAATCATCAGAGAAATGCAAATCAAAACGACTCTGAGATACCACCTTACACCTGTCAGAATGACTATGATCAAAAACACTAATGACAGTCAATGTTGGAGAGGATGCGGAGCAAAGGGAACACTCTTCCACTGTTGGTGGGAATGCAAACTTGTACAACCACTGTGGAAATCAGTATGATGGTTTCTCAGAAAATTGGGAATCGATCTACCTCAAGACCCAGCCATACCACTCTTGGGCATATACCCAAGGAATGCTCCATCATACCACAAAGATACATGCTCAACTATGTTCATAGCACTGTTTGTAATAGCCAGAACCTGGAAACAACCTAGATGCCTGTCAACTGAAGAATGGATTAAGAAAATTCAGTACATATACACAATGGACTACTACTCAGCAGAGAAAAACAATGACAACATGAAACTTGCAGGCAAATTGATGGAACTAGAAAAAATCATCCTGAGTGAGGTAACCCAAACCGAGAAGGACAAACATGGTATGTACTCACTCACAAGTGGATTCTAGATATAAAGCAAAGAACAATCAGACTGCAACCCACAGAACCATGGAGGCTATATATATAGCAGGGGGGGGGACCCTAGGATGACTGTGGCTTATAATAAGTTTTGGTTTTACTCAATTACTGGGCAAGACTCAATCAAACATTTCACTATTAGAATAAGAATTTATACTGTATCAAGCTGATAATAGAAAAATAAGTTTAAAAATTTTTTAAGTTTAAAAAATTAAATTTTAAAAAAGACACATTCCTAGCCCCAATTAAAAAAATCTGCCTGGGTCACATAGCAATTTAAGGCCAGCCTAGGTAACAGAGAAAAACCCTGTCTCAAAATAAAAATATTGAGCCCAGTGTGGTGGTGCACGCCTTTAATCCTAGCACTAGAGAGGCAGACACAGACAGTCTCTGTGTTTTGAGCTCATTCTGGTCTACATAGTTCCAGGACAGCCAGGACTATAAGCAAGTCCCTGTCTCAAGAAACAAACAACAACAACAAAAAATAAATAAGTAAATAGATGATCAATAAATGGATAAATAGATACAAAAACATGAAAGTATAAAGATATAAAAATGATTTTGGTTTTGATCTCCATCACTGGATTTCATTCTTCTGAGTGTTCTTGTCTATTAACTATGATGTCTGCTTTGGTTTATATATCCTTTATTTTGACTCTTTCTTTCTTTCTTTCTTTTTTTTTTAAGATTTATTTATTATGTAGACGGTGTTCTGTTTGTATGTATGTCTGCACACCAGAAGAGGGCACCAGATCTCACTGTGAGCCACCATGTGGTTGCTGAGCTAGCTATCTTTCCAGCCCTATTTTGAGTGTATCTGTTGGACTGTTTTTCAATCACCCTACTAAATTTTTCTTCCTTGAACTTTTGCCTCCAGTTTACCGTTACAGTCGCTGTGAAGACTGTGTTGAAAAGGTCTTGGATGGTTTTCCTTAACTCATGCATCTGTTTGACTTTTTCCCTACAAAAGATCATTAATGCTTTTAAACAGTAAAACCCAAAATTCTTTCACAGACATTTCAGCTCTCTCTAATCTTGGGCTCCCTTCTTGGAGAGTTAGTCATTTGGTGATGGTTCATGGGTGGTGGTCGCGTCGTTTTTTTAAATGTTGCTTTCTTTTGTTTTATGTATTAAAATCAAAATAAAGCGTTTGGGAATGTAGCTCAGTGAGAAAGCCTGCCTAACACAGGTACTGGATTCAACTCTCATTATAGAAAGCAAAAGGACCAATTAACAATCCCAGCGTGGCTGGTGGGATCCACCTGCACTTCTGGGCTCTCAGGAGGCTCACTGGGAATGAGCAGTGGCTACCAGGAGTTCACACTGATCTGGGCAATGTGGGAGGAAGGAGGAAAGGGAGGGAGAGAGAAGAGGCAGGGAGGAAGGGAGGCAGGGAGGTAGGGAGGTCTTCGTTGAGATCTTAATGTACTAAGGACAGTGCTGAAGGAAATGGCTTTGCATGATGCTGGACAAAGAAAACTTCTAATCTTCTTATTCCCAAGGGACAGAGGATAAGAATTGTGGTTTGGAAGAGATTATATAAAAACAATTATGACACATACTTGCATACAAAGACTTAGAAAACGGGACTACAACAAAACACTGTAGTATCTATTTTTACAAGGCTGGTTCGTGAGAGAACACAGCAGAAAGAAAAAGGCAAATGAAACAATTTTCCCCAATTTCTCCCACAAAAAAAAATCACAAAATAATTCTATATTGAATGGAAATAATGTTATCTTTTGAATTACTTAGCTGGAGACCCAAACCCTGGACTTTGAAATCCTGATAGAGGAAATAGGAGATAGGCTAGGCCTCGAAACCGTGAGGAGGTTCACGCCGTCTTTCTAGGCTTCCTCTAGCCCTTCTCTTCATAGGAACCACAAATACACCCACATGATTCTATAATGATTAAGTATATACATAAACAAGATATTAATGGCCAGGATTGATAAAATGTAAAAAGTGAGAGTGGTATGTTCCCATTTTATTCTGTGTTGAGCACTAAAAATTCAAAGCACACTGCTTGTTTTATGTGTGGCTCACTAATGTCTAGAATATATTATATGCCAGAAACTGCATGCTCAACAGGGTGATGCTGATGTTGCTACTGGAGATAACTTAAATGAAAAGACCAGGGGGGTATTTGTACACACTATCAAAAGAAGAAAAACAGTGAACAAAATTCATGCTGACAGGTGGGTTGGGAGTCGAAAGTATTAAAGGAAAAAATAGCTGTGATAACGGTTTTGATAACAATGGTCATTAAAGGTTAAAGTACTTAAGAAGCAAATTAAATTGTTCCGTTTTGGGGGCTGGAGAGAAGGCTCAGTGGTTAAGAGCACTGTCTGCTCTGTCTTCCAGAGGATCTGGCTTCAATTCCCAGCACCCACATGGCAGCTCACAACTGTCTGTAATTCCAGGTCCAGAGGATCTGGCACCCTCACACAGATATACATGCATATAATAAAAATAAATAAACAAGTCTTTAAAAAAAAAATCTCAGTTTTGTGAATTTGGAAAGTCAAGATTGAGAATGATAAGACGGAAGTGGAGCAAAGGTCCCACTCTGGAGGTGTTGGACTCACTCCAAGGCTGCAGCTTGTGTTGGATGGCAAACCAGGATGGCGAACCAGGTGAGCTCATCCTGAGGATGCTCACGGTTGAGAGACACAACTCCCACATTGCTGACAGCGGTCAAGTGCGTTGATTCAGTACTAATTTGTAATGCAGTGAGAAAAATGATCTAAGATGTATAATTACCAAGAGAATTGATCCAAGTCACACAGGAAAGGTGCACCACGGCAAAGTTTACCTGTGAATATTGATTTCTAGCTAAGTATCGGGTGAAGGCTGACCGGTAAGGCTGTGGGAGTATCTCAGGTAAGAAGGATCTCGCTGCAAAGGACAAGCATTCCTTTAATTAGACCTTTCTTCTCTGCAGCCTGACCCTGGAAATTACAGATGAATTTGAAACTCAGAAATGTAAGTGACTGGATTCAGCTGCCTCATAAGAGAATGAGACGTACAGCTATGGGGGGCCCTGCACCCGTGTGTTCGTTTGTATTTTGGAATCCATAAAGTAATATGACATAGCTACACTCATTCCGAATAGTCTGGCCCATGCGGAAAGGTAGCTTAGTTTTTCTGTTGGGGTTTCTTGAGATAAGGTTTCATGGAGCCCAACATGATCCTCTTGCCTCTGCCTCCCGAGTGCTAGGATTATAGGCCTGTGCCACTCACACTGAGGTGGAGCCCAGCACATTTTTCACATTAGCTGTCTCAGCTCCTGGAAAGTGGATTTATGATTAGCTTTAAGTATCAGAGGAGACTCAGAAGACAGGCGTGGTGGTGATACACGACTGTACTTCCAGCACTCAGGAGGCAGAAGCAGAATGGAGAATTTGGAGTCCCCCCTAATCTGTTTAGGAAGATCTTGTCAAGAGGATGAGGCAGGGAAGGAGACAAAAATAAAACATGTTGGAGAATCAGTTATTTTATTAAAACATTTTTTTTAGATATTTTTTCCTTTTTTGGTTTTCAGAGAGAGGTTTTTTCTTTTCTTCTTTCTTTCTTTCTTTCTTTCTTTCTTTCTTTCTTTCTTTTTTTTTGGAGACAGGGTTTCTCTGTGTAGCTTTGTGCCTTTCCTGGAACTCACTCTGTAGCCCAGGCTGACCTCAAACTCATAGAGATCCGCCTGGCTCTGCCTCCCGAGTGCTGGGATTAAAGGTGTACGCCAAAACTGCCCAGCTTTATCTTATTTTTTAATTTTATTTATTTTTACATCTATGAGTATTTCACCTGCATGTATGTCAATGTACTGAGCAGTGCATGCCCTGATGCCTGAAGAGGCCACCAGAGAGGTTGTCGGCCCTGAGACCAGAGTTGTGGACAGTTGTGAGCTACCAACCTGTTGGTGCTGGATCCTCTGGAAGAACAGCCAGTTCTCTTGACCACTAAGCCATCTCTCCAATCCCTTATTTCATTTTATGCAGATGGGTAGCCCGAATGTATGTCTGCTCACCATGTGCATGTCTGGTGTCTGTGGTGGTCAGAAGAGGGTATCAGCTGCCTTGAACTGGAGTTATGGATTGTTGTAAGCCTCCATGTGCATGCTGGGAACCAAAACCCACGTCCTCAGCAAGAGCAAGAAGTGCTCTTAACCTTGGAGCCAGCCCTCTTATTGAAATATTTTATGACATCAAATCCCAACTCTGAGGTCTGCCTTTCACCATGAAGTTGAGACTGATTCAGACTTTCAAAGACTTACATGTCAGTGTCTGATCCATTGTTTTTTTTGTTTTTTGTTTTTGGTTTTTTCGAGACAGGGTTTCTCTGTGTAGCTTTGTGACTGTCCTGGAACTCACTCTGTAGACCAGGCTGGCCTCAAACTCACAGAGATCCACCTGGCTCTGCCTCCAGAGTGCTGGGATTAAAGGCGTCTGCCACCACTGCCCAGCTCCATTGGAATTTTGTTTTCTATTTTTTAGCTTATTATCTCTTTTCACTGTTTTTTTCCCTTCATTCTACAATTGATTGGGTTTTAGCTTAGTAAACATTTCAGTAAGGTATCAAGAATGCTTTGTTAGACTGTTGGGTGTTTCCCAGCTCCTGGTTAACAATTTAACCATCTTTTAGGTGCTCCCACTGATAGCAATGGCTGCTCCATATGGTGGATTTTACTCACAATGGTGACCTTAATTCCCTATTGTTTCCTGCTTGTAATAGCACACATTCTTTTCAAATACCAGTTATCATCTTTATGTTTGGCCACATAAACACCTCACAAGAATAATTATCGGGGAAAAATGTATTTTTCAATCCGCTAATGAAAATGTATAGGACTTTAAAGATCTGTTTCACAAAACAGCCATATCCTTCAGGCCATCCAGCTATTCATTGCAAAATAATGACAGTATGAATACTGGGACTAAAATGTGTCCACCTACTTGGTAGAGTAGTGTTACTGAGTGGCAAAACTCCACCGAGAAACAGATTCGGAGGGCATGGGATTAATTTTATCTGGAACCTGCTATGTTCTGCATTCCTGTGAGATATCAAAGTATTTTTCCAGGAGACAGTTCTGACCCAAATGAAGCAGTTGTTTCTAGTGACAGATGTTTCCCAAGGATCAAGCAAGAAAACAAAGCCGGCCCTTTGGGTCTAACAGTTTGTGCGTTGTTGGTGACCAAGGTGAGAAGGCCCAGAGCAGCAGATGGGTGAGATTTCAGTGGGTGGAAGGGTGAGCTGGGCATGTTTAAACAGAGCATGCATGAGATTCCTTCTACAAGTTTGGCTGTGAACAGCAGGAAAGAGATAACCAAGTTGTTGCTTGGTGGAGGCAGAGGTGAATGAGGTCGCTTATTATTTTCCTTTGTGTTTCTACTGGTCAGAGCTGAGCACGGTTAAATGCTGACTACAAAGAGCTCAGAGAGAAGAAAACACAGCAAAATTAAACAGAAGAGCAGGGGAGGGAGCACAGGAAGGTCAGGGACTGAAGGTATCAATGCTGGCTGGTTCCGTGCAGTTCAGATAACCAAGACTTCAGCAGGTGTGGTGGCACTTGACCTCCAGCTGACCCCAGGGATTGCCAACGCCTAGGGGCAGCCCCGGGACGGGGGGGGGGGGGGGGGGGGGGGGGGCAGCTGTGAGAGGCAGCTACACATTGGTCTCCTCAGGACAGGGTTTGTATGTGCCCAGGTTCCTAACCACCTGGGGTAGTTATACCAAGGAAGCTTGGCCCTCATACCTTTGATTCCTGTAAGAGAAACAAACAAAAATGTCTCTGCTCACATTTCCACATTAAAGCTCAAATCGATCCGTGTATCTGCTGTTGCTCACAGAGAACAGGGCTTGAAAAGAGCTAACTCCAAGTTAGATTATAACTTCCGAAAAAAAATTATCACACAAAACCTTTTTGTTTTTCAAGTTGAATTTCTCCAGTACTTGGGAGACAAAGGCAACAAATTGCTGTGAGTTTGGGGCCAGTTTTATCTACGTAGTGAGTTCCAGGGCAGCCAGAGCTACACATAAGACTCATAAAAAAAAAAAAAAAAAAAAAAAAAAAAAAACCACCACCAAGCAGTAATTATCTAAAATAGAGGTGACAGGGAGATAACTCAGTTGGTGAAGTGCTGGCCTAGCACGCTCCAAGTCCTGGACTCAGTCCCCAGCACCGCATAAACCTGGTGCTGACTGTTTACAATCCTAGTATTCTGGAAGTAGAAGCAGGAAGATCAGAGAGTGATTCAAGGTCATTCTCTGGGATATATTTGTCTAGCTCAAGGCCAGCCTGGGGTATGGCAGACACTGTGTCACAAAGCAAAAGTGAGAGAAAAGAACTAATTGTGCTCAGAAACTAAAAAAAAAAAAAAAAAAAAAAAAAGTGAGCTTTGTAACTTCGTAATGCTATTTCTCCTATTAACGGGGCTTAATTTCCTATCTGAACATTTCCAAGACACCAAGGATGGTATGCCGTAAGCAAGGCTGATAACAGCTGATGAAAACAAGGTCTAAAGTCACAGCTCATTGCCAAACATATGGCATACCCTGGGTTCCATGTCTAGTAGTATGAGGAAGGAAAAAAAAAAAAGCCCTGTCGGGTCTCAAAAGAAGAACAGTTGAGAATGAACAAAATGACACACATGCTCATCAAAAAAATAAAACATTAAAAAAAAAAAAAAAAGTTACTGTAGTGGATAAAACTCACCAGGCTGCATGTTCGTGATTGATTGCTACAGACTCTCTCATGAGCCTCAGTGCCAAAGAGGATGTAAGTCTAAAACAACAACGTGGATATGCCTTTCTGATTTTCTTTGGACATTAATTCACTGTTTAGTCCATGGACTTCCAGTTCAATACCATTTGATTAGTATATGTCTTCTTAAATTAAGACAGATAGTAGCACATGCTAAATTTATCACATAGTCAGCATCTACTCAGGATCAAGATCCTCCCTTCTTTTCAAATGTTTACCTCTGGATAAAGTTACATTTTTACTATTGGTGGCTGTGATGGTGGTGGGTTTTTTTGGTTGTTGTTTTTTTGTTTTTTGTCCCCCCCCCCCCCCAAACAGGGTTTCTCTGTGTAGCTTTGCACCTTTCCTGGAACTCACTTTGTAGTCCAGGCTGACCTCAAACTCACAGAGATCCGCCTGGCTCTGCCTCCTGAGTGCTGGGATCAAAGGTGCACGCCACCACTGCCTGGATGGTGGTGTTTTGCTTGTTTGTTTTTTGAGACAATGTCTCTTGTAGGTCAGGGTAGCCCTAAACACCCAGCTATACCTCCAAAGCACTAGAATTATAGGTGTGTGCCACCATCCTGACTGATGAAGGCCAATTAGACTAAACATTTTGTTGTACTGGAAGACTTTTTTGGAAAAACTGCTTTATTTTATTTTAGGTTTTTTGAGACAGAATTTCTCTGTGTTGCTTTGGTGATCCTGGAACTTGCTCTGTAGTCCAGGCTGACCTCAAACTCACAGAGATCTGCCTAACTCTGCCTCCCAAGTGTGTGCCACCACTGCCCTACATAAAAATTATTTTCCTATTTGGAAATTCTATTTCAAATTAGATGTTGTGGTATATGCCTGCTCTCAGGAGGCAGAGACAGGCTGATTTCTGAGTTCTAGGCCAGCCTGGTCTACATAGCAAGTTCTAGGCCATCCAGGGCTACACAGTAAAACTCTGCCTCAGAAAATAAATGAATAAAAAAGGAAGAAGAGCCCAGCATTAAAGGTGCATGCCTTTAATCCCAGCACTCAGGACTAAGAGGCAGGCAGATCTCTGTGAGTTGAGGTTGGTCTGGCCTACAAAGCAAGTTCCAGGACAGCTAGACAACTAGGTCTATACTAAGAAACCCTGTCTTGAAAAAAAAAAAAGAAGAGAGAGAAAAAAATTACATTAAATTATTAAAGCCATCCTGTTCTATAATTATTTCTAAAACAAACAAACAAAACAAAAAACAAGTAGAATCCTTCTCTGTAAACTCTAATTCCTAGGAACAGTGTATGCAGCCTTCTTCTTTTTTTATTTAGTAACTTCCTGTATTTTTTATTTTTATTTATTGTTCTCCTTTTTTTAATATTTTTTCTTTATTATTATGTGTTTTAAATTCTATACATCAGCCATGGGTTCCCTGTCCTCCCCCCTCCCGCCCCCACCCCCACCTTCTCCCCAGCCCCTCCCCTCCATTCCCATGTCCTCCAGGATCAAGGCACCCCTGGGGATTCATTTAAACCTGGTGGATTCAGTACAGGCAGGTCCTGTCACCTCCTTCCAGGCTGAGCAAAGTGTCCCTGTGTAAGCCCAAGGTTCCAAACAGCCAGCTCATGCACTAAGGACAGATCCTGGTCCCACAGCCTGGGCGCCTCCCAAGCAGATCAAGCTATTCAGTTGTCTCACTTATCCAGAGGGCCTGATCCAGCTGGGGGCTCCACAGCCTTTGGTTCATAATACAAGTGCTTCCATTCGTTTGGCTATTTGTCCCTGTGGTTTTTGCAATCTTGGATTCAACAATTCACGCTCTTGCAGTCGTCTTGGAACTCTCATCCAATAACTTATGCAGCCTTCTGAATTGATGGCTGTACCTGTAAGTGTCCATTAATCTCATCTGCAACTTTAATAATAGAAACTGAATCTGTCCAATTTTTGCTTGTCATTTCCCTTTCCTACAGTAAAAACTAAAATATATATACTATTCTGGGTCAGCTGTTGTATGCTACACAGAATAAAACTTGTAATCTTATTTAAAACAACAAGCCAGGCACGGTAGGTAGCACATGCCTTTAATCCCAGTACTCGGGAGGCAGAGGCAGGCGAATTTCTGTGAGTTCAAGGCCAGCCTGGTTTACAGAGTGAGTTCCAGGACAGGCACAAAGCTACACAGAGAAACCCTGTCTAGAACAAAAAAAAAAAAAAAAAAAAAAAAAAGCCTAGTTGAAACATTCTTACAATTCCAGCTCTTGGAAGGTAGGCGTGCCACAAATTCAAGACCAGTCAGGACTGCATAGTGAGTTCCAAGTCAGCTAGAGCTACATAAGGTAACTATCTCAAATAAAATAACATTAACCACCCCTGAGAAATTCCATAAAATACATTCTGATTACACACACCCTCAACTCCTCCCAGCTCCTCGCTACCTTCCCTCCCATCTGGGTCCACTCACTTTCTGTATCTCATTAGAAAACAAACTAACATGTAAGGAGTAATAATAAAACAATAAAATAAGACAAACCAAAATCAAACCCATCCGAACAGTACAAAACAACCAAACAAGAAAAGGAGCCAAAGAAAAAGCACAAGAAACACATATTGATGCAGAGACACACACGTTCACACACCCAGGAATCCACAAAAATACACAATAGGAAGCCATAACTGCAGCAAGGTTTGATTTTAAAAAGCACTGGCTTGACATTATGAGACAAAGAACCCCCAAAGATGCTTTTGGGGTGTGTTTTGTGTTCACCATCTACCACAGGGCTTGAGGCCTGCCCTTAAGAGAGATTTGTTTCTGCAGTGAGAGTTCCTTGGAGAAAACTAATTGTTTTTAGTTGCAAGTGGTTATCAACTGGAGATAGCTACTAGGTTAGGGATGAGACAATGTATCTACTTCTCCTTTCAGCCCTAGGACCCCATCTGGTGCAGACCTGTGCAGGCCGTGTGCATATTGCCTCAATCTCTGTGAGTTCATACGTGTAAATAGTATAAATATAAATAAAAATAATATATTTAGAAAGCCTTACTTCCTTGGTGTCCTCCATCCCCTCTGGCTCTTAGACCCTTTCTTCCTCCTCTTCCACAGGCTTCCTTGAACCCTGAGAGGAGGAATTTGATTGATGCATCATCCCATTTAGAGCTGAGTGTTCCAAGATCTCTCAATTTCTGTACATTGTCTGGCTGTGTGACAGTAGGTATTCTCATCTGCTGCGGGAGGAAGCTTCTCTGATGATGGCTGAGCAAGGCACTGATCTATGAGTATAACAGAATGTCATTAGGAGTCAATTTATTAATACATTCCTTTAGCGGAACAGTAGTATTTGGTTTTGTCCTTGGTCCCTGGCCTACCTAGTTTCAGGTTATTGGCCACCTAAGCAGTGCTGAGTATGGATTCCATCTACTCATCTGTTGAGGGACATCTAAGTTGTTTTCAGTGTCTGGATATTATGAATAGAGCAGCAATGAACATGGTTAAGCAAGGGTCCCTGTACTAGGATGTACAGTACTTTGGGTATATGCCCAAGAGTGGTATAACTAGCTGGATCTTGAGGTAGATATCTATTCCTTCCTGAGGAATGGCCACACTGATTTCCAGACTGCCTGTACAAAGTAAACTCCCACCACCAATGGAGGAGTGTTCCCTTTGCTTTAAATCCTCACAAGCTTGAACTGTCATTTAGTTTTTGATGTTGGCCACTCTGACTGGTGGAAGGTAAAAATCTCAAGGTAGTTTTGATTTGCATTTCCCTGATGACTCAAGATGTCGAATATTTCTTTAAGTGCTTCTTGGCCATTTGAATTTTCTCTATAAAGAATGCTCTGTTTAGGTCTGTACCCCATACTCATTTTTTTTTCTTTTTTCTTTTTTTGTGGGGGGAGGTGGAGAGGAGGTTTTAAGGCAGGGTTTCTGGGTGTAGCCCTGTCCTGGAACACACTTTCTAGATAGACTGTGCTGGCCTTGAACTTACAGGGATCTGCCTGCCTCTGCCTCCCCAGTGCTGAGATTAAAGGTGTGGGATGCCACTGCCCAGCTTGTACCCCATTTTTTAATTTGGTTATTTGTTTTCTTGATATACAGTTTTTGAGTTGTTCTTTTTTTTTCTTTTAATAAATTTTGGAAATTAACCTTCTATCAAAAGTGTTATTGGTTAAAAAACAAACTTCCCATTCTGTAGGCTGCCATTTTATCTGAATGATGGTGTCCTTTGCCATACAAAAACTTTTCAGTTTCATGAGGGTCTGTTAATTAATTATTGATCTTAGTGCCTTTGCTATTGGTGTCCAGTTCAAAAAGTCTTTACCTATGCCAATGAGTTCAAGACTATTCCTCATTTTTCTCTTCTACTGAGTTCAGTATATCTGGTTTTATGTTGAAGTCTCTGATCCATTTGGAGTTAAATTTTATGTAAGGTAATTTGATACATTTATCTAATTATTTTTTTTTTTTTTTTTTTTTTTTTTTTGGTTTTTCGAGACAGGGTTTCTCTGTGTAGCTTTGCGCCTTTCCTGGAACTCACTTGGTAGACCAGGCTGGCCTCGAACTCACAGAGATCCACCTGGCTCTGCCTCCCGAGTGCTGGGATTAAAGGTGCGTGCGACACCACCGCCCGGCTATCTTTATCAATAAAAAATTGGGAGTTGGATATCAGGGTAAGAACCTAAATGATCAGTGTAGCGGTGAAGGAAGCCACCAGTGACCTCCTGTCGCTTCTGTTCCACCATCCAAAAGGGTGGAGATCCTTTCCCAGCCTCACCTTACTACTTCCTCTCTCCTATCTGTCCTCAGACCTCCAAAACCTCTATGGTTCATTTTGGTCAGCTAGTGGCTAGCTCTAACCTCTGACTCAAAGCAAACTTTATTGTCAGAATGGGAACAGAATACCACACAATAGTGATAAGAATGGATCTATTTATATTCTTCTTCCAGCAGATGGTGTCTTTTTTTTTCCTTCTTCTTCTAGTGGTATTTCTGACTTCTTTATAAAAAATCCGGTGTCTATGTCTATGTGGACTTACATCTAGGTCTTCAATTTGATTCTATTGATCAATATGTCTTCTTTTTTGCCAATACTATGCTATTACTATATATATATATATATATGTATATATGTATGTATGTATGTATGTATGTATGTATGTATGTATGTATATATACTATTACTATAAACTCTGTAATATAATTTGAGATTAGGAATGGTGATACCTACAGCAGTTCTGGTATTATGCAGGCTTTTTTTTTTTTGATATCCAAGGTTTTTTATGTTTTCATATGAAGCTGAAATGGTTCTTTCAACTTCTATGAAAAAATTGTGTTGGAATTTTGTTGGGGGTTGCCTTGAATCTGTAGATTACTTTTGGTAAGATGGCAATTTACACTATATTGATCCTGTTAATCTATGAGCATGGGAGATCTTTCCATCTTCTAATATCTACTTCAATTTCTTCCTTCAATGTCCTAAAGTACTTATTATTATTACTAGATTGATCCCAAGATACTCAATATTATTTGAGGCTACTTTGGAAGGTGTTTCTTCCCTTATTTCTCCTTCTGTCTATTTGTCATATGAATGCAGGAGGGCTACTGATTTTTCTCTGTTAATTTTAGATTTAGCTACTTTGCTGAAAGTGTTTATCATCTGTAGGAGTTTCCTGGTGGAATTTTAAAGGTCAGTTATATATACTGTTATATCATCTGCAAATAAAGATTCTTTTACTTCTTTCCAATTTGTATACCCTTGATCTCCCTCAGTTGATTTATTGCTATAGCTAAGACTACAGGTGCCGTATTGAATAGATATGAAGAGAGTGGACAACTTTGTCTTGTTCCTGATCTTAGTGGATAAACTTTGAATTTCTCTCCATTTAAGTTGGTGTTGGCTATGGGCTTACTGGAAATTGTCTTTATTATGCTGAGTTATGCTCCTGCTCCTGGTATCCTTAACCTCTCCAGGACTTTTTGTTTGTTTATTTGGTTTTTTTTTTTTTTTTTTCTGTTTTTTGTTTTTTTTGTTTTTTTCGAGACAGGGTTTCTCTGTAGCTTTGGAGCCTGTCCTGGACTAGCTCTGTAGACCAGACTGGTCTCAAACTCACAGAGATCCATCTGGCTCTGCCTCCTGAGTGCTGGGATTACAGGCGTGTGCCACCACCGCCCCGGCTCTCTCCAGGACTTTTATCAGGAAGGGATGTTAGATTTTTGTCAAAGGCCTTTTCTGCATCTAATGAGATGATCATGTTTTTTGTTTTGTTTTGTTTTGTTTGTTTGTTTGTCTTTCAGTTTGTTTACATGATGGATAACATTTACTGATTTTCATATATTCAACCATCCCTGCATCTCTGGGATGAAGCTAGGTGATCATGGTGGATGATCTTTTTGATGTGTTCTTGGATTCAGTTTGCAAGTATTTTATTGAGAATTGTTGCATCTATGTTCATAAAGGAAATTGGTCAGTAATTGTCTTTCTTTGTTGGGTCTTTATGTAGTTTAGGTATCTGGGTAACTGTGGCCTCATGAAAAGAATTGAGCACAGTTTCTACTGCTTTTATTTTGTGGAATAATTTGAGTAGTGTTGTTATTAATTCTTCTTTGAAAGTCTGGTAGAATTCTGTGCTAATATCATCTGACCTAGGGATTTTCTTGGTTGGTAGACTGTTTTAGTGACTGTTTCTATTTTATTAGGGGTTAAAAATCTGTTTAAATTGTTTATCTGATCTTGATTTAACTTTGATAGGTGGTACATATATTGAGAAAATTCTCCCCCCGCCCCCCTTTCTGAGACTGAGCCTCCTGTATCTCAGGCTGGCCTTGAACTTGAACTCATCCTGAAGCTGATGATCACCTGGAACTTCCTTCTCATCCCCTGTCCCCTCCTTCAGAGTACTGGAATTATGGGTGGATACTACCACGCCTAGTTTATCAGTAACAAATTCTTCCTAACCTTGTTTTCCTTTTTTGTGGGGGAGGGAGGTTCCTAGACAGAGTTTCTCTGTGTACCTTTGGAGCCTGGCCTGGAATTCACTTTGTAGCCCAGGCTGGCCTTGAACTCACAGAGATCCACCTGCCTCTGCCTCCTGAATGCTGTGACTAAAGGTGTGCACCACCACCTGGCTTCTTCTTCCTCCCTTTTTCAAGTGACAATGTAGCCCATGATAGCCTACAGCTTGCTACCTTGTTATGTAGCCCAGGCTGGCTCTGAACTCACATTCCTCCTACCCCATCCTCTTTGGGTTTGCAATTACAGGCATGCATCATCACAATCACTTCTCGGTGAGGTCTCATTGTTAGCTGCAAAAAACACTCAAGAAAAATGCTGGGTGCGGTGACACAGAACTGTAATCCCAGCACTCATTATCGGGGTGAGACAGGAGGATCACGTATCTCAGGCCAGTCTACATTACATCCTGGGACCCTGTTACACACACACACACACACACACACACACACACACACACACACACACATGGGGGGGGGGGGGCGGCGTGGTGGTGGTGACAGAGACAGAGACAGACAGAGTCAGACAGACAGACAGAGAGGAAGAGTGCTCCAGAAAGCATCTGATGATCTATTATCTTGTCTAGGTAACTTAGATAGAACCAACCAAATCTAGGCTGTGGTGAGAAGAGGGTTCCCTGCTTTTGGAGCTGACACCTTGGACAATGCAGAGAATCTTTAACTTTCCTTTCACCTCGATACACAGTGACCTGTGCTGTGTTGAGAAATCAGGCAGTTACCCCTAAGCAGCCTCAGATGTCAAAATCTCTCACACCTCATTTTATAAACAAGTTAAGCAAGCTAAAAAAAAAAAAAAAAAAAAAAAAAAAAAAAAAGAAAGAAAAGAAAAGAAAAAAGAAAAAGAAAAAAAGAGAGAGAAACCTCCATCCTCCATGGACCAGCACTCAAGGGAAGAGTAAGAAGAAAAACATCATCTGAAGTCAAGCAAGTCGACTGGGTCACCAAGGAAGCTGTCTTTCAAGAATGGAGATGCATAAGCTTGCCGCCTTTCCCCGTCCCTGCCCCTTCCTGACCAGATCTGTATCAGGAAACCGCTTGGCACTGCCGCCTCAGTTTCATCAGCAGCTTTATCTCTTGTTTCCCATCTTCTCACTTTTCCCCTAGACTCTGCTCAGAACCAGCGCAGAAAGAAGTCTCACCATGGAAGGCTTTCCTCTGCCCTTTGCTCTATGTATGCTGGGTAGGTCCCTATGGAATCCTTTTGTGGTGGTTTGAAAGAAAATGGCCCCCAAAGGGAGTGGCACTATTAGGAGACATGGCCCTGTTGGAGAAGTGTGTCGCTGTGGGGTGGGCTTTTGAGATCTTTTCCTCAAGCTTCACACACGCGACCACAGAGAGTCAGTCTGACTTACTGCTGCCCTCTGGTTCAGATGTAGACAGCACCACGTCTGCCTGCATGCTGCCATGCTCCCCGTCATAATGGCAATGGGCTGAACCTCTGAAACTGTAAGCCACCACCTCAATAAAATGTTTTCTTTGTAAGGGTTGCTGTGGTCATGGTATCCCTTCACAGCAATAAAAAAAATCCTAAAACACCTTTCTTCCTTTGAATTAACTTTTGAAACACAGGAAGGAATCTGGTACACTGTGTTTCTAGGTTAGTTAGGTTCCAGAAACTTTTTGTTTGTTTTTTTTTTTTTTTTTTTAAACAGAATCTCACTCTGTAGCCTGGGTTGAACTGGAACACTATGTAGCCCAGGCTGCCCTTGAACTTGTGAAAATGAGCCTCAGCCTCCGAAGTGCTGAGATTACAGAAAAAATCAGCACTGTTGTTTTTAGAAACCATCAACAGTTTCTTCACTATAGGAATTATTCATTTATCACCGTTTTTGTTTGGTGGAAGTTAGTGTGACTCAAACCTTTGGAGCAACCTTTTTTTTTTTTTTTTGGGTTTTTCGAGACTGGGTTTCTCTGTGTAGCTTTGCGCCTTTCCTGGATCTCTCTCTGTAGACCAGGTTGGCCTCGAACTCACAAAGATCTTCCTGCCTCTGCCTTCCCAGTGCTGGGATTAAAGGCGTGCACCACCACTGCCCAGTGGAGCAACCTTCTTAAAAGTTGAAAAGAACTAAAATTGAACCTGGAAGAAGAAGAAGAATATTTATCATAAATTCATCTAAAAGTAGTTGATTGAATTATAAATCTTCTTCTAGCCAATAAACCTATTCAGAACATTAAATAACCCTCAGCTACCACCCAGGCCCACATCCAGGGCTTTGAGTTGGCCCACTCCAACATCTGCCTCATCTATGACCGGACCAGGTGATGGGACTGGTCCTACAGAACCGCAGCTGCATGATCTCCATGACTCCGGGCAAAAGCGGGATGTCTGAGAGAAGTTTCTGTGAGGGTCCAGTATTGATGGCGTAGCAGAAGTCAGAGGCCTTGAACTGACCAATAAAGAACATTTTCGTGGAAAGCTGTTTGAAAAAAAGGGTCTACTCCATGACACACCACTGCTCCAAATGCCGCCAAGATGGATGGAGAGGCGGGAAAGACGGAGGAGTGAAGGGTTTTGTTGCTTTTTGTTGTTGTTGTCTGTTTGTTTGGGAGGGGGGTGTTTGGGTTTTGGTTTTTTGAGACAGGGTTTCTCTGTGTAGCTTTGCACCTTTCCTGGAACTCACTTGGTAGCCCAGACTGGCCTTGAACTCACAGAGATCCGCCTGCCTCTGCCTCCCGAGTGCTGGGATTAAAGGCGTGCGCCACCACCCAGCATTTGTTTGTTTACTTAATATTTTTATTTTCTTTTAGGGGGGGATGTTGCAAGGATGAAAGACAGATATGGAAGAACTATGAAATGAGTGGGATAGGGGTGCATGATGTGAAATTCCAAAAATATCAACTAAAAAAAATCTTAAAAAAAAGAAGGACCAATGATTGTTAGTGAAGCATTATTTTTTGTGAGTTTCTTGTAGCTTTGAAAATTTCTACAAAACATTGTTTAGAAAATATTGGCATTTTTTTCTCTTCAGATGGTCTCACATCAGAGCAAGGTGGGCAGTTTTCATCTGGTGGAAGAGAGAGGAGAAAAGAGCCATTGAATTTCCGATTTTTCATCCTTTCTCGGGAAAGCCTATGATGTGTGGACTGAAGCCCACTTCATCGGGTGGCTCATGCTCTTCCCATAGCTCTTGTGGGCTTTGTGCGGACAGTTCCCATCCCACGCTGACTTTGTTACACAGCTCCATCTGTACTCACCTGCACAGACCCCTTCCCACCCCCATGGTAAGGCTCTCTCTCTGATGTCACCGTGACTTCACTTTGTCTTGTTCTGGGTATCTTGGTAAACATGTGACTCATCATTCTATGAGTTGCTCTCACAGACACAATGTTTCACCAAAGGACTAATGAGGATAGTTTCGTCTTAATAAAAAAAACACTGTCGTTTTTTTCTTTTTTATATATAGCCCAACCTAGGGGTACATGCCTGTAATCCCAGTACTGCACAGGCTGAGGCAGGAGGATCATAAGTACTGAGTTAAAGGCAGCCTGTCACACATAGAGATATCCTGTCTCAATAAAAAACAGAGGTGGGTGGTGGTGGCGCATGCCTTTAATCCCAGCACTCGGGAGGTAGAGATAGGCGAATCTTTGTGAGTTTGAGGCCAGCTCGGTCTGCAGAGTGAGTTCCAACACAGACAACACAGAGAAAACCTGTCTCGAAAAAGCAAAACAAACAAACAAGTAAGTAAGTAAATAAGTAAAAAACAGAGAGGAGGAGAATAGCATTATTGGTGAATTATGAGGAAAAAGACTCCAGTCTATACCTTTCTGCTTTTGTTTTTCATGAGACAAGATCTCATGTGTCTCAGGCTGACCTTGTACTTGTTCTGTAGCTAAAGATGAGTTTGAATTTCTATTCTGAAAATCGAACCCAGGGTTTTTAAACCCTAGACAAGCACTCTACCACCTGGACCACATCTGCAGTCCCCCAATGTATGCTGTGTTTATTCTCCTTTCCAAACAAGCAAGGTTAACAAAGAATCAAATAAAAACAAAAGATCTACAGTAAATTTGTGACTGAGCTAGGTGTGACACTACATGCCTTTAGAGAGGCTGATGCAGGTAGAACTCTGTGAGTTCCAGGCCAGCCTGGTCTACATAGTCAGTTCCAGGTCAGCCACAACTACTTATTGACACCCTATCTAAAAGAAACATAGTTGAATACCAAATCTCTGTCTAATGCAAAGGCCTTCTAATCTTGAAAGTAAAGCTGATCCAACAATTTTCATACCCAAACCAGAAATACTTTTAAAAAATTTAAGATGTATTATTTTATGTTTGATTGTATGTATGTATGTATATATGTGGCTACATGTACACTCAGGTACAGGTATATGTGGAGGTCAGAAGAGAGTTTTGGCTCTCCTAGAACTGGAGTTCCAGGCAGCTGTGAGCTGCACAATGTGGACACTGCAAACTGAACTCAGATCCTCTATTTAAGAGTAGTGCATGCTCTTAACTTTTGAGTCATCTCTCCAGCCCCAGCTCCATGCTTTAAAATTTTTAATTACATAATATGTAATAAGTTAGAGATGAGGGTGGGGGATGTAGGTGGACTTTTCTGTTCAGCCAGCTGCACCCTAAATAACCACCCAGAGACTTAATATTAATTATAAATACTTGGTTGATAATTAGGCTTGTTTTTTGCTAGCTCATTTTTTTTTTTTTTTGAATGCCGAATGCCATTGAATGAGAGAGGAAGTCTTAAATACAGGCTTACAGCACAATGGGAGAGCCCTGGAGGGCAGAAGTTCACTACTGATGTTTTACAATCTTGCATCTAAGCTGTTAACACCCAATACGCAGGATACACAGACAAGGAACTTCCATTAAGCATTCAGGAGGGTTCAATCTCACAGGGAATTAGCATAGGGAGGATATCAAGGTCAAGGTCAGCAAGCAAGGCCACAGTTACCCAAAATGGGGGTCAGGGCCCTACAGGTCCCTCCTTTTACTAAAAAATGAGCTTCTGACTTAGGTTGCATGGGACATCAGCAGGTCACCGTATCAGTCATGGAGACACCTGCCCAGGCCACACAGATGCTCTGTCTTAGGTTGCTGAGCACCCCCCAGATATTACCTGTCTCTGAATACTCATTATCATGCAGGCTCAATCATGTGTGAGCTGCAGAGTTAACTGCTGCCAAAGATCTCAAAGTGGCACTGGGCTTGCAATCTGTGTGTGTGACATAGAAAAGACCAACAGAAGTCCTAACCCACTCATAGCTGGTAGGCTAAAGGCAACTGAGCCATTTCCTTCCTTAATGAGTCTTACTGCAGATTGGAGTCCTTGTAAGATGGTATCCCAAAAGCAAATGGAACTTGAGTTTATAAATGTATAACTTTCAAAGCCAATCGAAATGTATATTACTATTGAATTAAATTTATCATGGCCAATAGAATGAAAGATTAACTAACTGTGGTAGCTACTTTTGTTGCCAGTGGAGACTGTGCTAGCTGTAGTAACCAATTATGAAATGGCAATCCCAGAAACAGTAGCAGCAGTGGCCACCACTGCTATAACAGCAACAACAGCAGCAGTGATATCAAATTCTATTCTGGAGTATGTGGGCATCCACTGGCATGGACACAACTCCAGGAACACAAACTGCCAAGGCCCATTTTTCTTGATCCCAGCATGACTTAAGCTGGCAGCTCTGCAAAAGAACAACTAAGAACCATAAAGAAAAAAAAGAGCTGGGCAGTGGTGGCGCATGCCTGTAATCCCAGCACTCAGGAGGCAGAGGCAGGTGGATCTCTGTGAGTTCGAGGCCAGCCTGGTCTACAGAACTAGTCCAGGACAGGCTCCAAAGCTAAAGAGAAACCCTGTCTCGAAATCTAAAAAAAATAAAAGAAAAGAAAAAACAGGCAGCTCACAAGGAGCAAAACTAATGGTCTCATAATGGCTATATTCAGGCTCACAAATTTTAAGGTATCTTCAAAGGGAGCTAAATGAATTTCAGGAGGCCAATAAATGTTGCACAGAGCCACTCCTGAAAAGTAGATATTACACCAGCTTGAATAGGGTTGTGAGAATGAAAATGCTTTGCTGACATGCTACTGTTAACAAATGGAGGTCAGTGACCTTCAGGGTTATCCTTAATCTCCAAGGTGTCTGGGTGACACGTTCTCAAACATACTTGAAAAAGCAGTTACCATACATTACCTTCTAGAGAATCCAACCGCATGGCTACAGTTCCTAGGCTTACATTAATACTTGCCAAAGCTGGCCATATTGGGCTCTCAATCCCCATTGACATGGGAAGGGGAGAGTTTTTCATGAAGGCCCAATAGGTCTCTGCCATGTTGGGCTTCAGCAGCAGCTAGCTCTTACAACTTAAATCAACCCACTTCTATTACTCTGTGTGCTGCCCCGAGGCTCAGTTACCTCATGCCCAAGGCTTGTTTTCTTCATGTATGTATGTCCCATCCTGCTCTCTCTGCATCTCATGGTGTCTCCTCTGACTCCGCCCTTCTTCTTCCCAGCATTCTGAGTCTGATTCTCCCACCTAACCTTATCCTGCCTAGCCATCAGCCAACCAGTTCTTTATTAGCCAATGAAAGTAATACATATTTACAATGTACAAAGATTGTTCCACAGCAGGGGTTCAGGGTGGGAGACATAAGGTTTATTTTATATTTTCTTTTGAGACAGGCTGTCATGTAGCTTAGACTGGCCTCAAATGGTTTATGCTGCTGAAGCAGTGTTAAGATCATAAGCATGTGCCCCCTTACCCAGTCTATATAGTGTTAAGGATAAGTCCCAGGTACTTGTGCATGGTAGACAAGCACTCTGTCCACTGAGCTACGCCTTCCGCTCTAACTTCTTCTTCTTCTTTTTTTTTTTGGAGCTGAGGATCAAACCCTGAGCCTTGCTAGGCCAGCGCCCTACCACTGAGCTAAATTCCCAACCCCGTTTCTGATGTTTTATAATCTTGCATCTAAGCTGTTAATACCCAATATGCTGGATACAGTGGATGGGAGTAGAGTGGGAGGGAGGTGAGGAGGTGGGAGAAGGGGAGGGAGGGGGAACTGGGGTTGGTATGTAAAATGAAAAAAAAATTTAATAAATAAATATATTTTAAAAATTTTCAACAAATTAGAAATTTACATGTCAAAATATCAACTAAAAATAGATCAAATTTAGTTCTTGCTAAACTCAGTCTTTAAATTGTTCAAAGCTAGGCATAGTAGCTCACACTTGTAAATTCTAGCACTCAGGAAGCCAAGGCAGGATGATTGACATGAGGTTGAGGCCAGCTTTGGATCAGTCATAAATCCCAGGCTAGTTAGGCTATAGTATGAAATCAATGTTCAAAACTCTGACACTAATTCTTAATGTATCCTTAAAATTTCTTAGTTTTTCAAAAATGGAACAACGTTGATTTAAGTTACATACATAAATTGTGGAGTATTAAATATGCCTCCTGTGAAAGAGTCCTCGCATAAATGATGGCAGCAGTGCTTGACACGTTCTGTCGTGACAAACTTGATTATGTTGGAAAGGGGTACAACACAGGTGGAGAGTGTGCATAGTGTGTCTTCAGCCATGGGCTCAGTAGCCAGCGCCACCCTACAAATCTAACCAAGAAAAACTCCAAGATCGACTATAACTAAAAGCTGAAGAGGGTAGATTTACATATAAAAACATCACTAATACTTTTGACAGCAAAGCAAATTTATGGGCTCGGGGGGGGTAGTCCAGTAGGCAATCCTGAGCCTAATTCCCAGCAGTGCACAAACTGGTCATGGTGGTATAAGTCTGTAATCCCAGCACTCAAGAAGTAAAGATGGGATGGTTACAAATTTGAGGCCACCTTGGTCTATATAGCTAGTTCTTGGCCAGTCAAGGATACATAATATAGCCTTGTCCTAAAAAAACTGGAGGGGCAGAGGGGAGAAAACTCTGTATCTCCCTGTTCACACCCACTTTTTTTTGAGACAGGGTCTTGATACACATCCCAAGCTTTCCTTATGCTCTTGGCAACACTGTCCCAGCTTAGTAGGTGACAGAATTCTAGGCATGTGCCACCATAACCACCTTCCACTGTAATTTCTCTTTGGTTGGTTGGTTGGTTTGGTTTTTGGTTTTGATGTTAGATTAAGGGTTTTTCCTTTTGTTCCATTTTTAGGATTCTTTAAAATTTTCTGAGATAAATTTTCATTTTTCTTATAGTTTTGGAAACTATTATTTAGGCCAAGAAGTGTAGCTTACTGGTAGAGCCCTTGCCTAGCATGCTGAGATTCAACCCCAGAAGGACGAAAACATAAATAAACAAATAGGCAGACCTTCAGCAGGGGCATAGGCTCCATTATGAGGGCTCTTTGTGCTTGTTAAAAGTAACTCGGGCGTTGGGAAATCTGGACTATGTCTTGATCTTCACCCTGATAGTTTGTCCTGTTGAAATCTGCCTTGTCCTTTAATTACAGCTCTCTGTGTGAAGCAGCTAGCTAGGCAGAAAGTAAAAAGGAATTGCTGAGTGAAGATAAATTAGAGAGCTCTAAAACATTCTCAGTCTTCCCACAGAAAAATCTGGGGAGACTATGAAAGATAAGACTTTTGAATCTACCATTGCCATTATGACGGAGGCTTCTTCCTATCTTGAGGCAAAGAGAAGACCAGTCATGCCCTCATGATGATTGCAAAGCCTGTAAGTGGCCCATTTGACCTAGGTCCTAGGACATTCGACTAGCTAACGTTCCTTCCTTTAATTTTACACACATTACCAGGATAATGCACAGACACTGTGCTATTATTTATAATAAAGGCAAGTTTGGGAAAGAGGAATAATTTTCCTCAGTATGAAATAGTCACTGTATGAAATGATGAAATGTTATGAGGTCAATTTGCCCGGCATGGTGGCTCATTCCTGTAATTCCAGCACTTGGGAAGTAGAGGCAGAAGGACTGTGAGTTCTGATCCTGGTCCAGCCTGGGCTGCATAATGAGCCCTTGTCTCCAAAAGAAAGGAAAAGTAGCTGGGAATGGAGCTTGGTGAATACAATGCTTGCCTAGCATGCAGGATTGTGCCTTCCTGTAACCCCAGCTCTATAGGGGGTGAAAAACCAAAGGCTCACCAGGGCTGGGCTGGGGACAGACGAGGTTCAGCTAGACCCTGCCTCCAGGGGATAAGGTAAAGAGTTACAGAGCAGGACATCCACATCTTCCTCCAGCCACTGAGCACACAAAGGAGTGCACAAACAGAACAACTTGAAAGAAGAAAGGAAGGAGGAAAAATGAAAAGCAGGAGGGCAGGGAGGAGTGGAGAAAGAGGAACGGAGGAGAGGGGAAGGGAAGGTGGAGGGTGAAGGAGGGAGAGAAGAGATGGAAAGAAAGTAGACTTTGTAGCAGCTGCCACCACGTATGTATTGCAGGGCTGTTCCCCAGAGCTGCCCTGCCTGTCCAGAGAAGGTGTCACCTCACTGGACTACATTTGTTAATGGCTGCAGTCCACAGCATCCTCTAACGCATGAGACAGTTCAGCCAGTAAAGGCACTTGCCTCTCAAAGCCTCGGCACCCTGAGTTAGAATCTACAGGGTACAAAGAAAGAACCAACCTCCATCTGTTGTCCTCTGATCTCCACAAATTCTGTCCACACACAATGCTGCAGGGGGTTTGTTTTGTTTTATTCTGTAATAAAATTATATGCTAAATATTTACGGGTCAAATGCCAATTTACTAAGAAAGACCCATTTCTGGAAAGCCGACTGTTATCTCCAAGTATAAGACAAATTCATAGAAATTAAGAAAACCACTGTACACCCATGATCTCAGCACACGGGACTGGCTAGGGAAGGAGGATGGTAAGCTCAAGCCAGTCTTGGCTGCACAGTGGAGGTGGGAGAGGAAGAGAAAAGAAGCCTCCACCTACACTTTGAAGTAGCCAGAGAAGAGCCTCATCTTTTGTCTTCCTAGTGGCTCTGCTTCAAGACTGAACGCTCCTGAATGAAGAGTCACTTGTTAGTGACCAGCTTAACGGACAGTCAGTTGCTTGTTAGTGAATTATTATTATTATTATTATTATTATTATTATTATTATTATTATAGACGTTTTGCTCTTTTGAAATAGGCTTCCATGTGAAGCATAGGCTGGCCTGGAATATGCTGTATAGTCTCAGCTAGCCCTGAACTCATGACTCTTCTGTCCCTGTCCCTGCTCCCCAAATTCTGAGATCACAGGCATGAGCCATCTCATCCCGCATAAATTTTGCTTTTCTGACAGTGGAGGGCTTTATAACTACAGCTTTGATCCAAACTGTTTTGTCTGTCTGTTTTGCTGGCTTGTTTATTTTAGAGTTTGGGTCTCATGATGTTGACCAGGCTGGCCTTGAACTCCTGGATTCCCTTGTCATAGACATCTCCATCTCCCATGCCACCATGCTCAACCTGATCTTCCTTCTTTATTTATTTATTTTTTTCATTTGTTTGTTTTGAGACAGGGTTTCTCTGTATAATCCTGGCTGTCTGGTGGTGGTGGCGCATGCCTTTAATCCCAGCACTCGGGAGGCAGAGGCAGGCGGATCTCTGTGAGTTTGAGGCCAGCCTGGTCTACCAAGTGAGTTCCAGGAAAGGCGCAAAGCTACACAGAGAAACCCTGTCTCGAGAAAAAAAATAGGTGTGTGCTAGACTCAGGGACATCTGGCCACATTATCTAATGGTTAGAATGTTTGGGATGTCACATACTTCCTCATCCCTGGGTGGACCCTTCTTTTTTGTTTTTGTTTTGTTTGTTTGTTTGTTTTCGAGACAGGGTTTCTCTGTGTAGCTTTGTGCCTTTCCTGGAACTCACTTGGTAGACCAGGCTGGCCTCAAACTCACAGAGATCCACCTGGCTCTGCCTCCCAAGTGCTGGGATTAAAGGCATGCGCCGCTGCCGCCGCCGCCGCCGCCGCCGCCGCCGCCGCCGCCGCCGCCGCCACCACCTGGCGATGACCCTTTTTATTCAGTATCTTTTATTCACTTAATTCTCAGAGTTCTGAGAGTAACATAACTGTATATGCTTCTTCACTAGAGGGGCTGAATGCATTTAAAATATTCCTTACCTTGTGGAGAGTAAGACAGATTTGTTTCCCATGACCTTGTGAGAAGAAGAAGAAGAAGAAGAAGAAGAAGGAGAAGGAGGAGGAGGAGGAGGAGGAGGAGGAGGAGGAGGAGGAGGAGGAGGAGAAGAAGAAGAGAGTAGACAACACAGAGGTGATGTGTTGACATTCAGAACTGACTGTTTCCTGGATTTTTCTCATGGAAGCAGATGGTCTCTTTGTTCTTTTCCTTTAGAAGAAATTATAAGCATTACTTAAGGCCTCCCATTTATCAAGAATTTGCTACAAGAATGCTCTTTTATTGGTGTGTGTGTGTGTGTGTGTGTGTGTGTGTGTGTGTGTGTGTGTGTGTGTGTAGAGATCAGAGGATAGCTTTGTGGAGTTACTTTTTTTCTGCCACCGTTGGATCCAGGGGTCAATTAAGGTCACCAGCCTGGCCAGGCAAGTGCTTTTACCCATGAGTCATCTCTCTACCTTTCCTCACTTTATCTGACTTTTTGTTGAGACAGAGCTTATGTTTTGTTTGTATGTCAGGATTGAGACTCAAGCTCACAGGGTGATTCAACAGCAAACACTTACTAAGTTGTCAGTTTGAGGGGATCCCACATCTATCTGTTTCAAAGATTCCTAGCTCCATACATTCAAAAGCAAGATTCCTAGAGAGACTTTGAACAAATTTGTGTTTGACCTTACGGGCACTGAAAATCGTGATCGGAAAGGTGTTCTGTCTGGTTCCAAAACAACGTAAACCCCAATCAGTGATGAAAAATATATGTTCTGAGCTATCCATAAGAGCAAATGCAGAAAATAACATCTAAACAATCCAAACAGCTTTTCCCTGACATCCACCTATGCTTATGGTGTTTTCAGGGTTAGGAAGGACATGCTAAAAATAACAAGAATGATCAAGTCTTGTTTAAAGCCTACCTTTTAGATGAACACATGACTAAGTCTTCCTGAATGAGGCAACAATTTCTTCAGACATCCTTTTCTTGCAAAGGCCCCTTGAGTCCACTTACTTCATTTTTTCTTGGAATACCACTTCACCATAGCATTGAGTGCCTGGCTCTTATGAACACTTCTCAAGAAGCGGCGAATTTATGACATGCACATGTTGGAAATCCCCCAGAAGCCCTGGGATTTTTGGAAACTCTGAAGATGTGTGTGCTTCTAACTCTTGCTAACACAACCAGCCTTATGATAATGCTACCTTTAACACAGCTGCCTCATAAAGGTCACAGGGCATCAAGTCATATAGTTGTTCAAAAATATTTGAACGAAAAATGAGATGCCCATTGCATGCTGGTTATTAGGTTACCTTTGCCACCACTAACTGTAAGTTTACTACTGGTATCAGACTGAATGAACATGACAGAAAGTTGATTCTTCCCCCCTCTCTCCCCAGTGTTATAGTTAGGACTGGAGCATCGTACAAATCCTACAAGGCAGCTACTTTGCTACTGAGCCAACCTGGCCCAGCACTTTGCCCTTTATGGCTTTACTTCCCAAACAGATATACTGCTGGCAAATGACCAAAAAGTCTACAGATGCTGCTGACTCCATAGCTGCTCAACTATCCTTCTCCCTTTCTATCTAGCAGAATGTCAATTTTACATTCCTTCCTTCCTTCCTTTTCTCTCTCTCTCTCTCTCTCTCTCTCTCTCTCTCTCTCTCTCTCTCTCTGTCTTTCTTTGCTAAAGGGGTTTTATTTGTTTGGGTTTTTGAGATAGAGTCTCTCTATGTAGTTCTGGCTGTCCTAGAACTTTGTATATGCTTTGTAGACCAGGCTAGCCTCAAATTCACAGAGATCCACCTGCCTCTATCTCCTGAGTGCTGGGATTAAAGGCACTTTCCACTACATACAGCAGCTAATTCTTTCAACTTTAATGTGCTTTCATGTGAACAGATTCCTCCTCTGAAAATCTCTAATGCTGTTACTTGTGTTTTATTTTGTTTATCACACCTTTAAGAGTGTTCCAAATGCCTGGTGGTGGTGGCTTATACCTTTAATCCCAGCACTTGGGAGGCAGAGGCAGGTGGATCTCTGTGAGTTCAAGGTCAGCCTGATCTACAGAGTGAGTTCCAGGACAGGCTCCTACACAGAGAAACCCTGTCTTGAAAAAAAAGAAAAAACAAAAGAAAAAGAGTGTTCCACACAACCCAGGCTGACCTTGAACTCCTGATCCTCCTGCCTACAGCTCCCAAGTTGGCAGTTAAGGTGTATGCCACCAAATCCAGTTTATATTACAGCTTCCTTAGTTCTTCTCACCCATAACATCTTATTATCAGGGAGAATCATCAGTTTTGAGTTGGGGCTTGCGCTAATGCTGACTGAAATCACTGGTCTCCTGCCAGGCAGTACCCTTGTTCCCACATTTGCTATGTTTGGAGTTTTAGATAATGATCACCTGCATTCCTCATCCTCTTTAATTATGACATACTTCAGGTCTTCCAGACAAGTGAGAACCGGAGCAAAGATAAAAATTCAGCGTGCTTCTGATGGATCCCCACGGCATGCTTTAATTACAAAGGTGGAACATCTGCAGCTTCCCCAGGGCTACCTTGGAGATATATCACTTGATACTTGTTTTTCTAAGGTAAATATATGTGGGGGTGGGATGTGGGGTGTCAAGGTATTTGGAGGGTGTTTGACTCCACAGATGAACCAGAAGAATCTAATCAAAAATGGTTCTAAATTAAGATCAAGAAAAAGAAAGGAAGGAATTTGATAAAAAAATGAATCTTTCTATTCAACCTATTTTAACTTCCGTTGTAGATTCAAGGTCGGCAGCCAATTATAGAGCTCTACCTCCAGGATGTCAGGCATGGAGGTGCATATCTGTGTCTTTAATTCTTAAAGGAAAGACCTGAGATGGGAAGACAGGGAGCTGAAGGCCAGCCTGAGCTACATGGTCAAAGTCTATCTCAGAGCACCAACACTAACACCAACACCACCACACACACACACACACACACACACACACACACACACACACAATCTCCAACAACAAAATCTGGCTGAAATTACACATGTATTTCTATGTATTTCAACTGTCAGGAGCTAGTAGAGCTTCAAGTACTTAGATGAAAGTAGAACAGTAGATACTAGAAGATGGAGAACTCCTAATTCAAAGAGGTGAGAACCGCAGTCATGTTACCCCTTAGCATATCTGCTGTTTTAATTTTAATTGTGGAGTAAACACTATAAATTATGAGTTCTACAGGCTGTATCAGGTGCTTCTTGGTTATCAGGTTTTGGTTTTTGTTGTTGTTTTGTTTTGGTTGGCCTAGACCTTCTGGTCCTCCAGCCTCCATCTACAGAATCCTGAAATTACAGGAAAGGATGCATCAGGCCTGGTTTCTGTTAGAGTGTTAACATACTGCACTATACATGTTAGGGTGCTGGGTGTAGTTACACTTAAATTATAAATATGTCTTTTTTTTTTAAGATAAGATTTTTTTTTTATGTATTTCTGGTTGTCCTGGAGCTCACTATGTAGACTAGGCTGGCCTTGAACTCACAGCTATTCCAATCTGCCTTTGCCTTCCAGGTTCTAGGATTAAAGATGTGTGCTACCATTCCTGGCCTCACTAAAATATGAAACTCATGGATGTAGAGTGGTTCTCCAAGATATTTTTATTCTATTATTATTTTTTTAAAGATTTATTTATTTATTATGTATACAGAAGAGGGTGCCAGATCACATTACAGATGGTTGTGAGCCACCATGTGGTTGCTGGGAATTGAACTCAGGACCTCTGGAAGAGCAGTCAGTGCTCTTAACCTCTGAGCCATCTCTCCATCCCTATTCTATTTATTTACTTTGTTTTTGGAGAGAGGCCTTCATATAGCCGGAGCTGTTCTTGCAATCAATATACAGATGAGGATGATCTTGAGTGCCTGATTCTCTTGACTCCAGTTCATAATGGGATTGCAAGCATATTCCACCATGCTTACTTTTTTTGTTTGGTTTTGACATAGGGTCTTGTTCCGTAGCCCCAGCTAGGTTCAAACTCATTATGTGACCCAGGCTGGCCGTGGAGTCACCGGTATCATCTGTCTCTGCCTCCCAAGTGCTGTAGCCAAGTCTTGTCACAACACAAAGACATAAACACTGCCTCTAGCTCTCCTGACAGTGCCTCTTACATGCTTATTGACACACGGTGAGTAGCTCAGTTGAGTTGAGGTCGGTATGCTGGAGAACTACTCCAGTCAGCTGCATGCTAGTTGCTCTGAGTTGGGAAAAACTTGAACTTGAGCCACAGCTCTGTCAGGAACATCTGTCTTCCAAAGCCCTGACCATTCAGACTCTGGCATTCTGGCTAGAGGTGAGGGTCCCAGCTCTGGCTAACAAATTTTGATATTTTGATAGTTTACGTGTGCCTTCTAAAGGGACGCAAGTTAAACTCGGCCATTTTCTTAGTTTGTGCCTAAAGATGGCATAAATTTACTTTTTTATATTTATTTATGTATTTGTGTGTATGTGTGTGAGAATTCCTGCCACTGCACATTTATAGAGGGCGAAAGATAACTTGGGGGAGTTAATCCTGGGGAATGATTGATAGGTTGGTAGGCTTGGCAACTGGCACCTTTACCTGCCAAACCATCTCATCAGGCTAGGATAAAAATTTATATGTGTGTGTGTGTGTGTGTGTGTGTGTGTGTGTGTGTGTGTGTGTATTTATGTTTATGGTATACATGCATGTGTGAATGTGTATGGGACCACATGTATACAAATACGCAGCACGTGAGTGTATGTATGCCCTTGTGTGCGTGAGTGTGTGAATGTGTGGGTGTGTACATGCATATACTCAAGGTTGATGTTTGTGATCTTCAATAGTTCTTTGTTTTGTTTTGTTTTTTTTGAGACAGGGGTCTCACTGTATCCCTGGTTGGCCTGGAACTCACAGACATCTGCCTTTACCTCCCTCTGCCTTTGTCCACTGAGTGCTGGAATTAAAGGCACGCACCATCATACTCATCTAGAATTCTCTATGTAGCCTAACCTATGTCCACATTTCCCATCTGAGATTATACGTGTGTTCCGATAGTCTGGCTTCAATGTATACTTTTCTCCTCCTTCTTCTTTTTGAGACAGGGTTTCACTATCCTTGAATTCATTAAGATCCACGTGCCTCTGTCTCCCTGACGTTGGGATTAGAGACATGCATGTGTGGCTTTATCTACCAATAAAACAAAATAATGGTATTGGCTTCTGTTACCATAGCAATGAAAATCTCTCTTATATTGTCTTTACTAAATCTGGTGATCAGCATAGTTAAAAAGTAACTGCCAGACAAGGGTGTAGCAGAAGCTCCCCAGAAGTTTCCATTGTGCACCCCATTGTATGGGGCAGGTGGCTCAGTGCATTAAATGTCTGGGGCAGAGGGTTTGCCTTCTTAGGGGTGTATGTGTGTTGGGTGTGGGACAGGGGAATGGGGGTGCCTCCCAGGACTGTTTATATTCAAAAAGGAAGTGTGTGGTCACTGACATTTCTCTACACATCCAAACTCAAGTAAGTATTTGGTCATTTCCCAGAAACATCTGGAGATTGGGGAAAGAAAACAAAAACCAAACAACAGGGGGAAAAAAAAAAACCTTAAAATTCACCGTTTTTGAAGACTTCCGAATGAACAATCTTTTTCCACAGGCTACCCCGATTTTCTTGCCTTCTCTGCCGTGTTTGGCACTGTTCATTCTGGGTCTCCCCTTGAGTTCTGGAGGTTGCCAGCTGCAAACTTTACGCATCAGGGCCTCAGTTACACTTACCTCAACTAAGAAAAGGGAAAAACAGAAGTGAGGAGCCAATAAAGCCTATAAACATGTTCCTACCGTTGGTACACTGCCGTTTATGGAGAAAACTCACTTTTAAGATTTTAATAAGCTCTCCAACTTCATCATTATTATTTTTTTCTCCCTCAAAGCACAAAGCTCAGCTGTTTTGGCACGTTGGAAACTGAAGTCTGGAATTTTTAGAAGAGGAAACATGTGGGAAGGGACCTAGTACCCTGGGCAGGTGAAGAAGTTGAGCAGTTTTCCTAAAATATGATAAAGGGCCTTTGGCCTGGAAAGTTAACCCAAACCTCTGGAGAGTAAGGTGAAAACTCACTGAACAAAACAAGGGAGCTGGACTGGGCTTTCCTAGTGTCTAAAGATACACTTCCGTGGCCTTTTAAAAATGGTGTCAAGAGGGGTGGGCAGATTGCTCAGCATTTAACAGTTGTGGTGTTTTGTTTGTTCTCATTTTTATTTATTTATTTATTTTATGATAGGGTTGCTCTGTGCAGTCCTGGTTGTCCTGGAACTAGCTCTGTAGACCAGATTGACCTCAGACTCAGAGATCTGCTTGCCTAAGGCGTAGGCCGCTGCTGCCACCGCCACCACCGCCATCTGGCTTGTTTGCATTGAACAGCTCTTATGATGCTTGCAGAGAACCTGGGTTCTGTTCCCAGCACCCACCATTCGTGGACTCACTGCCTGTTCTGATGCCCTCTAGTCTCCGTGGGCCCTTGTGTATACACGTGGTACCCATAAACTCACACAGCCTCACACACATGCACATAAATAAAACTAATAAATCTTTAAATACAAAATAAAATTTGTGGGTGGTGATGGAGATTGAACCCATAGCCTTGTGAATATAGGCAGGGGCTTGTCTATTGTATTACATCACTCTGTAGCTACCATTGAGTTACATCTCAGCTAAATTATCCCAGTCAGCTTCTAATGGCATCTCCCTGCCTCTACCTCCTGAGTAGCTAGGATTACAGGCCTATATAGCACTAGCCTAGTTATATTTTTGGATCCTGAATTAAAATGATAGCAATAGGAAACATGATTGTTAATCGTCTAAAAAACAAAACAAAACAAACAAATAAAACCTTAGGGAGGGCCTAGTGACATGGCTCAGCGGTTAAGAACATTGGCTGCTCTTACAGAAGACCTAGGTTCAGTTCCCAGCACCCACAGGGCAGTTCACAACTGTCTATAAGTACAGTTCCAGGGGATCTGACACCTTCATACAGATATGCATGCAAGCAAAACATCAAAGCATATAAAATAAGAATAAATAAATCAGTAAAAATGTTAAAAAAAAAAAAAAAAAACTTGGAGAATTTTTCTGGATGTGGTGGCACAGGCCTTTAAGGCCATACTAGGAATTCAACCAGAAATTCATTGCTATCATCTCCATATTTATTTATATTAGAAAAATGAACAGAATATAAATGTTCCCAGTTTCTAGAAGGATTCATTTTGTATGCTTCTGGGGACAGGCACTAAATCAACTCAATCATTCGCTACTACTTCACTAAACACCTGCGGGAGGCATGTGTGAAGTTTCTTCTGCAAATCAGGATTTCTCTGATGTCCACTGAGGAGCGTCAAGAAAAGACAGTTAAGTTTGACCCTGTTCCGTGTACTTCATCATCATCTTCTTTTTTTTTTTTTTTTTTTTTTTTTGTATGTGGAGCTGAGGATCGAACCCAGGGCCTTGTGCACTGTACCACTGAGCTAAATCCCCAACCCATGACTTCAAATTCTGCACACATAATGTAAGGGTTGTTTTCTTGGGCTGGAAATGCAACCGAGGGTTTTTATTTTGAGGGGACTCAGTCTGCAGCCAGGATGGACTGGGGCTCAGTCTGCAGTCAGGACGAACTGGGGCTAGCCTTGAAGCACTGAGTGAAATGTTTATATTGGATCACATGACTAATTTGTTGTTGTTGTTGCTGTTTTTGTTTTTTCATTTTAGGTTTTCTTTGGAAAATAGGGTGTCATACGAGTATACCCTAAGCTAGCTTCAATCTTATGTGGCTAGAAATGCCTTAAAACTTTATTATATTTGTAAAACTAGTATGTAGCACATTGGGTACCATTATGACATTTTAAAGTGTTTTTATGAACCCTCTCCCCTGAAACCTGGGCAAAAACTCCACAACAGAGGTCCTTAACTTTACTGATGTTGTGACCCTTTAATGAATTCCCTCATGCTGTGGTGATCCTCAACCATGAAATTATTATTAATATTATTTTGGCGAGGTGGTGGTGGTGCACGCCTTTAATCCCAGCACCAGAGAGGCAGAGGCAGGCAGATCTCTGTGAGTTCAAGGCCAGCCTGGACTACCAAGTGAGTTCCAGGAAAGGCGCAAAGCTACACAGAGAAACCAAAAAAAATAAATAAATAAATAAAAATTTTTTTTGACTTTTCTGAGACAAGGTTTCTCCGTGTAGTTTTGGTTCCTGTCCTGGATCTCACGCTGTAGACCAGACTGGCCTCGAACTCAGAGATCCACCTGGCTCTGCCTCCCGAGTGCTGGGATTAAAGGTGTGTGCCACAGCCTCCTGATGAAATTATTTCTGTTGCTAACTTCATAACTATAATTTTGCCACTGAGTGGTGCCTCGGTTCCTATGACCATTGGAAATCTATTTCCCAATGGTTGTGACCCAGAGGTTGAGGACCTCTGCTCTGCAGTTAAATCTCCATCCTTACATGACTACTCCAGAAGTCAATATCATCCTTACCACACACTCTTAGGACGGAACTGAGGCTGTGAAGCTTACTCAGCAAACACCTTCACCTGGTTGAGCCATCTTGCCAGCCCTGCCTCAGCCTTCTGACTGAGGAGACTACACAAGTGTGGTTAAGTACATAAACACATACATTTTAACATTTTATGCTCAGGTGAGGCTTAACCTTGGGGCCAGATTGCCTCAGACTCCCAGGTGTTGAGACCATTGGCTTCAGCTACAAGTCTTTATATTGCATTTTATGGCTGAAACATCAATTAACCAGAATCATGTTCCCTTTGCAGAGTTCATTCTTCTTGGCATTTTTAGGGCTGAGTTTTGGTCTACATAGTCCTCTCAAAAGCTGTAACCACTGGGTTAGGCCTGTAGTCCCACACATCCAGAAAGCTGTGGCAAGAAAATGTAGAGGCTTTTAGTGTGGAGCCCAGTGGGGAATGGAATTGTATCCCAAATTGAACATTTACACACTTTTTAATCTTCTCAGTTAAAATATCACCCCAAAGTTCCAAAATCAATGATGCACAGAATATAGCTTATGGTCATCCTATTTTTTTTAATTTAAATTATGCCATCTCTCTAGTTCTGAATACTGTTCTTAAATATTCTTAAAAGTATGGACTTTAAGACTGGAGGGATGGCTCAGTGGTTAGCTGCTCTTCAAAGCCGGGATTGATTCCCAGGACCCACATGTCTCATGTCAACTCACAACTAGCTGGAGCTCAAGTTCCAGAGGACTTGATACCTTCTGGCCACTGCAAGCAACCAGGTACACACATGGAACACAGACATAAAGGTAGGCAAAATATCAAAATCCATTAAAAAAAAAAAAATCACACCGGGTGGTGGTGGCGCATGCCTGTAATCCCGGCACTCAGGAGGCAGAGGCAGGTGGATCTTTGTGAGTTTGAGGCCAGCCTGGTCTACAGAGCAAGATCCAGGAAAGGCGCAAAGCTACTCAGAGAAACCCTGTCTCAAATAAACCAAAAATCATGAGTTTTATTAGTCCAAGATATGATAGTCATTAGACCTATTTTTGGTAATCTTGAATCAATGCGGTAAGTTTTTTTTTTTTAATCATACAAGACATCCAGGCCATCTTTATACTAAATTAAAACTTTATTGAATAAAGAACACTCTCCCGAGCACATGATTGGGTGGACTAGGTCTACGTTACATGCAATGAAGAAGCTGAACACGACAGTAGTTTAACATGGAATGCCAAACACATTAGTTTTTCATTGTACAAAACCATTTATGTAGCTGACGTGCAATAAGAAAAATATGATACTCAACATTTCACCAATCATATGTAACGAGTTTTTTAAAGACAGCATTTGAAGAAGCTGGTAGATGTCTTTAGCATATAGTTCAAATAAATTAGTTACATGTGCACTGCTGGAACCTCCTTCAACCCCTCTTGTATTTCAAATAACATCTTAGTGCAAACACCCAAGTTGCTCGTCACTCTAAAAGGCTGTTAAACTCAGAAGCCAAGTTCTGAATTAATGTGTAGCTGAGTAGGACAAAAATCAAATTACCACTTACTACAAAATTCCTTTAGGCACATTTAATAGTCCACTCTAAGCGTTTCTTTTTTTCTAAGTCTCTCACATTAATGACTAAAGCCTGTTTACAGTACTAAAATTCTATCATTCAAGCATCAATGATTATATTTCAGAGAAGGGAAATCATTCATTTCAGTAATGGCATTACTGCTACATTCTAAAAAGAGGGGGGAGAAGAATGAACAAAGCCAGTATCCATAATAGGACACATGAAGGAAAAAAAAAATTAGGGAAAAAGTGTGCTTTTCTCGCACAGCAGGAAGTCTATAATGTAAACACCATATTGGCCCACACCACAAAAATCCATGAGGAAGGTTCAAACTTGAACACCGTGTGCATTAGATTCAAATCTGCATTTGTGAGTTTGTACTGCCGCCTCTGCTTGTACCAATAATGACAAATAAAACACACTCTTACACACATGCACACCCACACGGAGAAATGAATTGTTAAATATTGAGCATGGCTTGCTTCCCTGATGCTAACTTGAAAAGAAACCGCTAAATGACATTACGACCGTATTGGAAATGTCGACAGAAACCATTTGGTGACTGTTAAGGGACAGTTGAGGAGGATGTACGGTGGTAACACCACACAAGGTGGGACAGATGTGCAAAAGAACCCACGGGGATGGAATTGCATGGGCGATCTTTTCTTTGAGCCTTGTCTGATCTTTGAACTGACACCAAGAATGAGAATTAAGAAGGTTAGCACAAGGTCCACCCACACCTGCAGGGTCAGGCCTAGAAGGCTTTTCTGCAAACCACAAGTTTTTGACGCTGGAATGTTTTAGCAGGGACATAGGACAGCCTATCATTTCATAAAGAAAATGCATTGCTTGAGGAAGTATGGGTTCCTGGCCAAAGCTATTTCAGTTTCTTGATAAAACAAAAAGTAAAAAGTAAAAAAAAAAAAAAAATTATCACCCACTCACTCACATGTACAGAACCATTCTTAAGGCTCGGTTGGGGGGTAGAGAGAAAGCCCTTACCTACCTATATTCACCCAATGTGACTGTTAACTAGAATTTAAGTTCTTTGAATCAACTACATTAAATTACCAATATGTACCTCCCTAATCCCCACCTGTTCCACCCAGCTATCCCTAACACCCCCAAGGAACCTAGGTATTGTAATGTCTTTGTTTTCTACGCCTCATAACTGAGGTTGTTGAGTACCACCTCCATGGGAACAACAAAATGAACACCCCAGGTATACTTTCTGTAAGCACCCCTTTTTCTCCTCCACAATCGAGTGGCATCTTTGATGCTCAAGCCTCTATCTAGATCTCCAGGTCATCAGGCCGCGGTCTGCTGCTGGCGCGGCTGCTGGCTCTGCTGGAGGGTCGCTGGTCCACAATGGCTAATGGCTGGAGTTCGTGTCCAGCGGCCATTTTTTTGGCGTTCTGGTTGTCATCGGGGAAATCAAAAGGCTGCGCGTGGGAGTTGGAGATGGTGCTTCCGGCCTGCCCCATCCGGTTTTGCTCTGCACTGTAATTGGCCCAATTTTGCTCACTAGCTTGCTTGTTGTAATTGCGGCACGAGGAGTTGTTCCTATCACCAGTAACGAGCTTGTACCCAGGAGGAGACATAGGCGAGAGTGGAGCTGTAGGTGAGGAGCAGCCATTGAAGTACGCGTATTTGGGAGAGCCGCAGTCTTTGGAGGGGCTCAGTGGGCCGGTGGTGGCGTGGTAAGGATCGCTCCTGCCCTTCACGCGATCCTTGACGCCCTTGAAGAAGACGTAGAAGAGTTCGATGATATTCAGGGCGAGGGACACCAAGGACACCACCAGCATGAAGATGATGAAGATGGTTTTCTCCGTGGGACGCGAGAGGAAGCAGTCCACCTGATGGGGGCAGGGGTCTCTTTTGCAGGTGTAGACGGCACTCAGGCTGAACCCATAGATGTACCACTGGATCAGGAGGAAGGCCACCTCGAAGACGGACTTGAAGAGGATGCTGATGATGTAGGTTCTCAGCAGGCCGCCCCTCATCTTCACCTTGCCGTGCTCTTCGATCCCGTACTTGAACTTCTTGATTTCAATCTGCTTCAGGTGCATATCCACATTGGCGCCGTCCGTCTGGGCCACTTTGAGCTCCTCCTCTTTCTTGTTCAGTTTCTCCTCCTTTCTCATCACGTAGAACACGTGAGCCAAATACAGGAGCGTGGGCACGGACACGAATATGATCTGAAGGACCCAGAAGCGCACGTGAGAGATGGGGAACGACTTGTCGTAACAGACATTTTCACAACCCGGTTGTTGAGTGTTACAGCGGAAGGCCGACTGCTCGTCACCCCACGCTGACTCAACCGCGGTCCCCAGCAGCAGGATTCTGAAAATGAAGAGCACAGACAGCCACACCTTCCCCCCAGCCGTGGAGTAGGCTTGGACCTTGTCCAGAAGCTTCCCTAAGGCGCTCCAGTCACCCATATCTGGGCACCTCCTAAGGAAAAAAAAGAAAGAAAGCAACTCAATGATTATAGACTGCAAATTGGTGCATATATATACACACACAAAAATCAAAATAAGGCAGATTCAACCCAAACCAAACCAAAATTCAAGTGCAACCCTGGCTGTATTTTCCAAAGATGAAGTCAGAAGTAACGGCACCTAGCTAGTGCCAACCTGTGGGAGGATGTATTCCTCGCTGTCACCACCGCAGTGCCATGTGACCCGAAAGGCTCTCTCTCTGCCTTTTTGTTGTTGTTTTGGTTTTTCAAGACAGGGCAGGGCTTCTCTGTGTAAACAGCCCTAACCGGTCCTAGAACTAGCTCTATAGACTTGGCTGGCCTTGAACTCACAGAAACACACCTGCCTCTGCCTCCCCAAGTGCCGGGATTAAAGGCGTGCACCACCACAGCCTGGCTGCCTCTGCTTATTTATTTGTCTGATAAACAAGGACAGTTCTTGGCTGGGAGGCCAGGGTCTGTACGCATGCTTAAGCAAACGCTATAGTGTATAATTAAAGTATAGGGATCTAAGCAAGGACTTGAGAAAGGACTTACAGGGCCTTCCATAGCAACTAACCCTAGTTCCCAAAATGTTAGGATATTGTCTCAATCCCAATTTCACTCTGAAGTGTTTCTCCATGATACATCAGGCATGTAATTTGTGTGCATTCTGTGTGAAGGACATTTGTCCACTTCTCTTCCTTTCTTTGACGGGCCTCCTGTATTAGCCCAGGTTGGTTGTTTTTGAAGTTGTGCTCTTCCTGCCTCTCTCTGCCTCCTGGGATTCTGGGCATGTGCTCCCATACTTGGTCTGTTTTCTATCTAGCATGAGGCAGGAGGACTGATGAGTTTGAGGCTATCCTGCCACTGTGCCTAAGTAAAATCTCCACACTAGCATCCACATTTCCACTGAGTTCACTGTGTCTCAATACCATTTAATAGCTTGACAGAGGAAAAAGAACCATATCAAGAGTATTTTTCTCAGCCCAGCAGTGGTAGTGCCTTTCATCCCAGGACTTCAGGAGGCAGAGGCAGGCAGATCTCTGAGTTCAAGGCCAACCTGGTCTACAGACTGGTTTCTAGGGCAGCCAGGGCTACACAGAGGAACCCTGGGTTTTTGTTTGTCTCTAAAACCAACCAAAAACCAAAACCAGAACCAAACAAAAAAGAATATGTGAGAAAATAAGATTGCCTTTCCCAGTTCTCTTGGCGAGTTTTGGACCTTGAACCAGGAGTGGCAGGGCATGCCTATAACTTCTGCTCTCAGCAGGGACCAACAGGAGAATCACTACCAATGAGGCCAGCCTGGGTTCCAGACCAGCAAGGGCTACAAAGTTAGGTCCCGTCTCAAAAAACAAAGCAGGAATGGGAAAATGGCTTACTTAGCAGGCGAGGACTCAAACCACCAAGCCTGACAACCTGAGCTTGAGCCCCAGGACTCACTTAAATGGCAGAAGGAGAAAACCTCCCTTCAAATTTTGGGAAGGAAACAGCTTCCTGCCTACCCAGAAAACTCGTGGTCCTTAGACCAAGACATTCCAATGATCGGATCACACAGAGGCTTTGAAGGCAGAGGAAAGTTTCTCTGGGATTCAGATGATGCAGACACACAGTTTTTAACAAGGGTGACAGCCAGGGACAATGCAACAAGTACCAGGACAGAGGTAGTCAGGGACGAACTGCCTTCAGCTCCTGAGGGAGGGGTGGGGTTGTGAATCTCTCCTGGCTCCATCCATGGGTACCTCAGGTGATGATCACACTCCTGCCAAAACTAGAAGGTGTGGGTGGGAAGGTCCAGGCAAACAACATTTTCTAAACAACCATAAACAAAAGGAAGGCTCTTTCCCACTTTTCGGGAGGTCATTTCAGACTGTGAAATCGGTGTATGCAATGTAATCAAAGAGCAGCAAGGGCTGGCCAGGGTCCAGAGTTAAAAGGCCATGGGAAGGCTTGAAGTGAAGGGAATAATTTAATCGTGATAGACAGTATAATGGTTTGGGAACATAAAAGAGAAAGCCTCTAATTTAGCAGAAAATGCTAGACTAGAACTGAAGGGTAGTCCACAAGGGTCAAACAAACATCAGAATTCTTTGGAGCCGCATCCAGACAGTTCTATGTGATGATGTGTAAATTGGCCCCACTTCTGTTGGTAAAGAATTATAATATTCTGCCAGGGTCATCTGCTTTTGCTCAGATCGCCAGTTGCTGGGAGGTGGGGCGGTGAAAACAAAGTGATCAGATGGTTGCACACATCTCATCAGAATCCGCACAGCAATAAGATCAAGGCAAGCAGGATGCTCAGAGGCAGACTGGGCACCACAGAAGCTTTTAGTCAGCACATCCTCGTTCTTCAAAGTGAAATACAACTGAGGACACTGGTGGGAGTTCATTATTAAATTCTTTATATCCCGGAGTAAGAAACTCAGCTTCTGTATAATTCTGAGATTCCTCAAAAGTATTCCCAGTGCCAGGGCATGTGAACTAGGTCACTAGTCGGTTCTCTAGGTAATAGTTTTTCTTTCTTTCTTCTTTTTTTTTTTTTTAATTGCACCAGCAATTTAATTGCAAAGTTGCCTTTTCTTGAAGCACCCACGCAGTAGTCATTTGCATTAATGAGTTACAGCCTTTCATCTGAATAAGATATGAATTATCCAATTTGGGCACTCCAGCTCCTGTAACATGTAGACACCTGTTATTACCACTATCATAGATACCATCAAATGCTGAATGTGATGGCTCATCGTGTGACTCCAAACTTAGTTACCTGTTTTTAGTTGTTCACTGTTATCAACCAACAGTTCTATCCACTGGCTGTTCTTTAATATTTTCACTTTTCCAGATCTTAGAGATCATCCAGACCAAAAAAAGAATTATTTTGGTTCTTCAGCATAGGGTCTTGCTATGAACTCTTGACTAGCCTCTAGCTTACTTCCTATGTAACCCAGGCTAGCTTTGAACTCCCACCTTAGCCTCCCAGAACACAATTATAACAATGGTCTCTAAGACAATGGTTTGTGCAAAATTCTCTGCTATAGGTTCTTTTTTCTTTTCCCCTTTGAGTCAGGGTTATGTAGCCCAGGCTGTCCTCAGGTTATACACAGAAGGATGGCCCTGGACCTCCTGCCTGCAGCTCTGCCGTGCTTACAGGCCCAAATGAGCACTCACTCAAAATTTAGCTCGACTTGCAGCCCTTAATAGCAGATGTTTGACAGAGACCAGGTCAGCCACTCTTCTAGTATTTTCTGTTTCCCAGGCTAAATCACTTTCTTTTGCTGGACACAACCACCAAGGTCAGATGCTCAAAGCTCCACCCATCTCATGTGACCTTCAGAAGGACCCACTTTGGTCTCTTTACAGTTGCTCTAGAACCTCGGTCTCATAACAGCATTTGCTGACATACATGCCTGGCACTCCAGAGTGGAATGAATCTGAAGTCCTGGAAGGCAAGGCCCGAGAAATCATCTTTTGTTTTGTTTTGATCACTGTTTAAAACAAATGTCCCAGGTGGTTCCGAAGTAAAATTTTGTAGGCAAGCAGGAGACCAAACAGTGGCTCCTCAGAAGTTTGGGCGTTTCCCTGACCAAAAAATATTTCCAAGTGGCAGAACATCTAGGAAGGAGAGAAGGCCAGAGTGTCTAAATATTTAGTTGGAGGTACGGAACATTCAGGGACAGCAGAGCTCCGCCACCTGCAAACTGAGGTCACCCTTGGCCCCTCTGTTCCATCAGTCACTCTCTGCTACTGCCCAAGATCACAGAAACGGAACTGTTTAACCTAAACGAATTGTCTTAAAAAGAGTTTACATTTGAAATAAAACTAGCTGGCTGTCCCGCTCCCTAGAGTCTTAACAAAGCATCCTGTAGAAGCTGTGGTCAAATCGCATGCCCTTGGTATCAAAATAATATTTCAACTGCGGTAACTTACTTGATTGTATGGATTTTGATGGACAACTATGATGAGTAAGAAATAAAATTACTGATCACTACAGTGGGCTTTAATAGCATCTTTTGAGGAAGGGCCAGGCTCAGCCTAGCACTAGGTTTCCTTTGTACCCAGGGTGACTTTGAACTCCTGGCCCCTTTGCTTTTCCCTCAAGTGATGAGATTAGAGGCATGTGTCACCATGCCCAGCTGGTAGCATTCTTCTTTGAGAGATCGAACTGTGTTAACTCGGCTGGTTTCAAACTGCCTGCCTCTGTCTCCAAAGTGCTAGGATTAAAGGCGTGTGCCACCACTCCTAGCTGGGAACCATCTCAGAATGAGGGAAAGTGAATTTAGATGAAGGTCCTTCAATATTGTAAATAAAATTATACTCTCTAGAAATACACAAGGGAATGTCTGTGGAAGTTCTTGATAAAGTCTCTTAATGGACCATTTAATAGAGGAGGCTATTATTGCTTTGTGTGTGTTCCAGCCTGCCACGACTCCCACCCCTCACCTTAGCCTTAAACTCATGTCCGCCTCCCAAATGCTGAGTTTATCCCAACTCCATTGTAGGTTTTTGCTGTTTTCTTTTCAAGACAGGTTTCTTTCTGTGAAGCACAGGCTGTCCTTGAACTCAGAGATCCACCCGCCTCTGCCTCCCAAGCACCAAAATTAAAGATGTGCGTCACCACGTCCAATATCATATGCTAAGTCTAAAACACTGTATGCTCCTAAAACTCCTAAAGTACAAACTTTCCTACTATTTTTCTTTAGCTTTTATAAGGAAACCTGCCCCTTATACTAAATGCTCAATAGTGACTTTCCCTCTCTACTTCCAACCACAGACAGATGGATTTTTTTTTGGGTTGTTTGTTTTGGGCAACTTTAAGTTGACACATACATAACATACCTGAATTTAATTTGAAAGATAAGCTTTATCTTCAAGATGAAATCAGACTATGACTGCTTCCTCCCAGCTTCCTAGCATTTAGCCTGACTCACCTCTCTTCAAGTTTTCTGGCCGCTCCTCTTGCCAAAATATTTGCATCTCAGCTCCACACTACACTCCTCTTCATTTCAGCTCTCATTAGCAAACTTTCCTGAGCAGGAACTATGCAAGGGTCCTTTCCCAGGTCCCGGAATTTCCTGCTTCCCGTCCTATTTTTTTTTTTAAACAGCTTTCCTCTACACCACGTCACACATTTGCATACTGTCAGGATCCTCTAGAATGTGAACCCTGGGAGGGAACTGGGGGGTGGGGGTGGCGCGGACTCTCATCAGGTGTAATCTCAGCATTTAGGAAGCTGAGACAGATGGATCTCGACAAATTGAAGGTCAGAGTCAGGTCTACGAGAGCAAGACCGCCTCAAAACAGAGCAAAATAAATCAAGATCTTTGAAAAAGCCAGAGGGGCTGGAGAAATGGTCCAGCGGTTAGGATCGCTTGTTGCCCTTGAAGACATGGGTTTGGTTCTCCACATGCCTGTCTATGGCTTCAGCAGCTTCAGAGGATCTAACGCCCTCTTTGAACCTGTGGGTTTCAGGCACACACATGTTGTACATTCAGGCAAGAACACTTAGCAAAGTTTAATTGCGTGCCCCACTCTCCACCCCATCACCCAGAAGTAGTGCCTAAAATTTCAAAGGACAGTTTTGCTTAAGGACTGCTGTTTGTTGAAGCAATGTACTTCAATCATTTGAGCCATTTATTATTATTATTTTTTCATTTTTTGAAACAGGGTTTCTCTGTGTAGTCTTGGCTGTCCTGGAACTCACTCCGTAGACCATCTGGTTGGCCCCAAACTCAGAGGACCACCTGCCTCTGGCACCCAAGTGCTGGGATTAAAGGCATGCACCACCACACCCAAGTTGAGCTGCTTAAATTTAGGAGATGTGACCTCAGTGGTGGTGAAAAGACCCTCCAAGAAATGCTCCTGTGTTCCCCCAGTTCTGATGGATGGTAACACACAATTTCAAGGTAACAAAGGACAAAAATCACAGAGGCAGTCTACTTGAAATGCTTGCTTAAAGAATGACCAATGTGGGAGATGGTTCTGGATAGAGGAGCAGAGCTGATGTTAACCAGCTAATGTAGTAGCTCTACACAGCCTGAGTCTAGAGGTGATCTGAATTAGCACACCACAGAAAACATCTCCAGATCAGACAAACTCAACCTTTGCAACCTTATACCTGGAGAATATGCTTAGCTCTTGTCAATGAAACCTATTCAATGTAATCACTGTTACAAATTCTGACACACAGGTGTCAGATTACCTCAATTCCTTTGTAAGGGATTCCCTATTATTCCCAGTCTCGTGGAAAAAAGACAGCTTTATCGTCCTGCCTACACATCCTCATCTGAACAGTCAAAATAGAGCAGACTCCACAGAATGAGGTAAACTGTGGCTAAGACCCCCCCCCAAGAAGATGGTGAACCAAGAGACAATCTCTGCCTTTGTTCACCACCTGCCACCCAGCTCTCCTGCCAAAGGTTGCTCAGTCAACTTTAGGGATGGGGGTGATGGGAGTTAGAAGCTACAGTCTAAAAGTCATATTCAACTGCCATCCAAGTAACTTTAAAAAGCCATCATTTTTGTTAATTTCGTCTGCCTCCATCCACCCACACCCACCTCCAAAGATAGCTTACTAAACAATGCTGTTACTCTGAGTATGTAAACACAGGTTTAGGGTGCCCAAATATATTAAGAACAATCTAGGTGGGGCAGTGGTGGCTTTAATCCCAGCACTCAGGAAGCAGAGGCAGGTGAATCTCTGTGAGTTCGAGGCCAGCCTAGCCTACAAAATGAGTTCCAGGAAAAGCTCCAAAAGCTTTCCCAAACCCTGTCTGGGGGAAAAAAAATCTATTTGCCTCAGTAAGCACTCTATGAGATAACCCATGTATTCCATGCTTTTAATTACCACCATGATAAAATATTTTGGTATCTTTTTCTATAAGAAAATAGTAACTAAAACTGTTCAAACAATATAGTTTCTAGAAACTGTAAACAGCTAGAAAAATTGAGACATGAAGTTCAGGCAAGTTACCTAAAGAACCAACCATGGGTTGAATTTTGGCAAAAGGTATTTTGCTCACACATCTCTACATGGTAAATTAATCAGTTATCCCAAAAACTCAAAACACATCCCCACCTTCTTGCCTAGAAGTAGCAGGGAGTTTCTTTGTTTTTTGTTTTTGTTTTTGTTTTTTTTAAAGCTTGGAAGTATCTATACTGAATGTGGACGTTAATGATACAGAAGATGATTACAGTTTCTCTCCTGAGCTGAGCTGGATCGGCCTCAGTGCCTCAAGAGTCAAACAGAATCTTGAAGGGAAGTTAGAACAACCGGAAAGGTGGAGTCGCAGGTATTAATCAGTGGGTGACTTTCCTATCATTCCCTTCCCTCGGGGTATATAAAGTTTCTACAGTTCACACCGAGCTACACCTCTGCACACGGTAATAATTAAAGCAAGGCAGTGTCCGCCATCCCCTTCTCTCTCTGCGTGAATTGGAAAAAGTCTGAATTGGAAAAAGTCTAAGTAACCAAACGCTGCTGCTCCCTAACTGGAAGGAAATGCAGCCTTCCTTTGCCCGCTGCTGACTTTAGAACCAAACTTCCCATGGAAGGTCATGGGAAGGAGAGGAGGAATCAATCCCAAACTGCAAAGGATGAGATGATGGGGCAGCAGCGATGTTGAAGAACTTCAAAGGGGCACTAGAAAAAAATACGGTAGGCGTTAAGACCGTGGGAGATCAAAGCACGACCACCGGGAGCCGCAGGCAAAAGACGGTGGCTTTCACACACTGGGGAGACACAGTCCAGTAATTGAGAATTCAACACCTCACCAGGACAGAATGTACGGCCTGTAATTGTGCTCATTTTCACTCAACTTGGCCTACCAAGCAGAATCTAGGTCCTCATTAGCATATTCTATTATTCTACAGGCTTTTATTTTCAGCAATTCTCAAAAAAAAAAAAAAAAAATTAACATTAAGGTTCCTCTTGGCACACTGCTGGCCGTTGGACTGGTAAGACTCACCACTTTTCAGTCACTACTACTTTGATGGGGGAACAAAGGAAATTAAACCCACCTCGAAACACAGCTCGGTAGGTTTTTAGATCTCTATTCTGCTCTCCCCACCCGAAACCCAGCGCGGGGAGGGAAGGGAAGCTCGCCTCCGCGCGCGCGGGCGGGCTGGGGAGCGCCCGTCCAAGGCTCTGCCAGACGTGCCCAGCGAGCGTTAGGTGGACCCGAGGGCACGAACCGCAGAGCTCTGCTCGGAACTCAAGGTTTGAATTTCCCAATCCTGAACGGATTTGTCTCAGCCCACGTCAGGAGCTGCCGCACGGTTTCTCGAAGGGTCTTCTTTGCCCCTCCTTCTTCCGCCCCGCCTCACTCTTGGGGAATTTCAAGAGTTTCCACGAGTGTTACAAGTGCCTTGGCCAGCACCGAGGCTCCCTAGGTGTTCAGAGACCCTTCCCAGGGGCTGCACCCCACGAGTTTGGCGGGGGGGGGGAGAATTGGGTGAGAAAAGGTGGTGTGGAGGGGAAGACGTTGGACTGTCAACTTTAATTAAGTCGATCGCTTGCTCTTTGACCGACGGGCGGCGAGCCCGGTCTCCCCTCCCCCTTGGCGGGCAGAGGTCTGGACCGCCAAAGCCCGGAGGCTGCTGCGGGGAGCGCGAGCGGAGCACAGGATGCTAAGATGGCAGGGCCCGCGCAACCCGCCTCCCCAAAGCTTACACTTCGGTTCCACTCTCAGCCTCATCGGGTACAACCCCCCTGCCCCCCCCCCCAAAAAAAAACTTCAATACAGGCTCACCCTGAGTTATTTCCGTCTGGATTTAGGCGGGACAGAATGAACTCGGGGCAAAGTGCTTTACAGAAATGTGTTACCAATAAAATAAATAAAGCAAAACAAAAAAGCTTTAAGACGGACCCCTTTTAAGCCGCACGCTAACATCATCTTTGCCTAGTGCTTAGCCCCCGGGTAGCGCCAACTCAAAACTGTCCCAGCAGCCCCAAAGGCGCTGCAGGTCTCCTGCGCGGGCAGGCGGGAGTGGGGGGCTGGGGGTAAGCTCCCTCTAAAGTGCAGCTTCGGAAAGTGCCTTTCCCCTATTCCTTCTAGGAGCTCGTGTTTTAGCAGTTGATTTTGGAAAAGTATCCTCCTGGCACACACACTCTCTCTAAAACGCCCGTTTCTCCCCTAACGCTCCTCTTAAGTCACCACCACCGATCCAAGATTTCTCCTGGCCCGGTGCTGCCAGCGTGGTGGAGGAAAAAGCTGGCGGTGCGTGCTAAGGGGTTCACCCCGAAGCAGCGCGCGGGCTTTGCACAAAGTAACTACTGTTGGCCGGAACAGCAGCCTCCTGATCTCCCCATCTTCTGGCTTAATCCTGAAAAGTCTAAAAACGAACCACGTGGAAGTCAAGTAGCCGCAGCTTCTCAACAAAGCACTCTGTCACAAAAGGGATCTGCTTTTTGAAGGCTGCAGAACGGCGGTCAGTATTTCCATATGAAAAAAAAAAAAGCACGCCGTGTACAACACTATCGGAGGCACACTAAGCAAACTTGACGGAAATGTGCAAGCCAACTCTCCCCCCCACCCACACCAAGCCCCCACCACCCGCAACACCCACCCCATTAGTGACTACCGAAAAGTAAAAAGTTAGGCTCCGCAACAGATCCAAATTTAGTAACTTGGTTCCTTACGCTGGTTGGAAAAGTTTTGAGTCTTTTACCTGTTGCATTGTCAGGAAAACTTTCTAAACAACCCAATTCTAAGTCAGCACGTGGCGATGAAAGGCCCTTTGAAGTCCATCGCTCGGCTGGCAGAATCATAAGGCAAAGTGACAACGCATTTATAAACCGCAATAGGAGAGCTTTCCTTACAGAAGAAGACGCTAATAGGTAAAGTGGGTTTGTTCTTTTTCTTTTTTCAAAAACTTACTCTTTCGCTTAATGAAAGCGAAGCTGGCGCGCCAAAGCGGTGAGGCTCCTTGGAGGCCGAAGTCAAAGCAAAGGAGGGCTTAGGCTCTCGGACCTGTCTATTTAAAGTTTAAAAGTCTGCTGCTGTTTGGTACTTTCCTCACGCCTTCCCCCAATGAAAGAAAAGTGCTGATACCTCGTAAAAGCGTTTTTCTAACTTGGAGCACAGAGCTTTTAAAAGTTTCAAGCCACTGACTCAACTCGAAGGCGGGGCTAGGAGAAAGGGGAGGGAGGGAGGAAGGAAAGGCGGGGACGAGGCTGGTGAGCGTGGGGCTGAGCAGGCAGAAGAAGCAGCCGGGTCAAAATAAAGTGCAATCTGAACGTGCCGAAGAGAAAGGAAAAAAGAAAAGAGAAAAAAAAAAAAAAGAGAGAGAGAGAGAGAGAGAGAGAAAAGCAAGGAAAGAGCCCTAGATATACCTCCGCCACTACTTGGCTGTGACTCCTCACAGATTAAAAACTGTTGAGTCTAGCTTTGGCTTCATCAAATGACCAGGGAAAGGGAGACTAAGTACGTTTTATATTACATTTTCTAAACTAAATAAACCAAAAAAAAAAAAAAAAGTACAGTACATTAAAACGGGGGAGACAAGGCTAACCAGTGTGGACTTGTTCTGTGTTGCCCAAGCTGTGTGAAGCTTGAGGTGGGTGTGAGTGATCTTTCTTATGACCTAATTCTCTTGCTCTTAAACACGGACAATTAACAAAGGAAAGAAGCGGTGGGCATGGGAAAGGCATTTCACAACCAGATGTGTGTGGTGGTGTATCTACCCCTGAAGCTTCTGGACTGAGTTAGGTATTTTTACGTGTTCTTTCAATTAAGCACAAGAAGATGCGTGTTGTAATATATCACGTATATAATTTTTGACTGAAATGTTGATACTGACCTCTACCAGATCTCCAAGGAAGTGAAAATTTATAACTTAGGCCTATCCATACCAACAATTTAGTATTTAAATCTGCACTGAGATGTCAGAATTCCCTTAAAAAACAAACAAACAAACAAAAACCAAAAACTGCAGATTAGAGTTGCCAGATGCATTATATTGGCATAAAGTGGCTCAGAAAACTTCACCCCCTCTCTGGATCATGTCCCCGGAAGCCCAGCCTGGTGACTGCGTGCCTCTCCAAAGCTTTATGGTTCTCTCATCAGACTTGGTCGGGTTTCTGAAGGTCTGAGCCTGTTTCCTAGGGTGGGCAGCTTCTTTGAGGGTTCCCAGATGTCCTCCAAGAGGGCATGTGATAGGAGAGTTGCCATAAACAGGCTTCAGTGGTGTCAGACAGGGAAATCTCTTGGCCTTTTTACAGACATCGTCTGGTCGTCCTAAACTTTTCACACTAATACAGATAGCAGACCAAAGAAGGATGGCAAGGATTTCCTGGGAAATGCTTTCCCAAAGTATCCTCTGGCTGGAATGACTAAAGACCATTTGAAATCTCACCACTGAAGACACCAACATGCTCGATTACTTTTGATTGTCCCGTTCTTATTAAGGTTTGCATGTCTTTAACTTCAAACTGGGAAATGATGTTATGTTTAAGGTTTCATGCTCAGCAACCTGAAGTTTTTTAAAAACATTTAGTGTGTGTGTGTGTGTGTGTGTGTGTGTGTGTGTACACAAGTGGAAGTTAGAAACCTTCAACTTGTGAAAGTTGGCTCACTCTTTCCATTTCAAGGCTGAGCCCAGGTTGTCAGACCTGTCCACAAGCACCTTTATCACTGAGCCTTCTTGCTGACCCTTATTAAATTTATTTATTTATTTACTTATTTAGTTAGCTTTTTTTTTTTTTTTTTTTTTTTTTTTTTTTGAGAAAAGCAAACAAATTCTCTCTGTATAGCCCTGGCTGTCTTGGAACTCACTACGTAGAGCAGGCTGGCATTGAACTCATAGAGATCTGCCTGCCTCTGTCTTCCCACCACTGGGATTAAAGGTGTGTGCCACCATACCTGGCTTATTAAATTTGTTTTTAACTGATAAATTATAAGAATTGTACATAATGTTTGAGTAATGTGCTGTCTAGAGACATATGTAAAATTTGAAGTGTTAAACTCAGTATAAACATATTTGTCTGTTGAAACATTTATCACTCCCTAGGCTAAAATATCCAGATTCTGAAAAGAGATTCTTTTTGAAACACGTGATACACCACACTTACAGAACAATCGCCGTAAAATTCAGTGTCCACAAACTGGCCTCTCCCTGTTCCTCTTTTCTCTTTACAAAAACAAATTTCATTTAATTTACAGAAAGATTTGCTTGCTGGGTGTGGTGGCACACACCTTTAATCACAGTAATCCAGAGGCAAAGGCAGGCAGATTCCTGTGAGTTCAAGGCCAGCTTGGTTTATAAAGCAAGTTCCAGGACAGCCTGGGCTACGCAGAGAAACCCTGTCTCTAAAAAACAAACAAAAAGGTTTGCTTTATTTTTATAAAATTATTTGTCAAGTGCATTTATTACCAATACCTATTTCATTAATAATATTCCTGTGAATATCAATTCAGAATTAGTTGGAAAAAAAAAAAAAACAAGTTGCAATTAGTTAATAACCTTCAATAGAGCCCCCCCCCCCCACACCTTTGGTTTTTCATGACAGGGTTTCTCTGTGTAGTCCTGGCTGTCCTGGAACTCACTTTGTAGACCAGGCTGGCCTCGAACTCACAGAGATCCACCTGCCTCTGCCTCCGTGCTGGGATTATGTATATATATATCCTTAATGTAAGGTGTGTGTACTTTGTGAGGAGGCTGTGGGAGTCCCTGGGGCTGAAGTTACAGATGTTGTGAGTGGCCATGTGGGTGCTGGGAATCGAACCCAGATCTTCCTGAAGAGCAGCCAGTGCTCTCAACCTCTGAGCCATCTCTCCAGCACTCTTGAAATGCACATTATTGTAGCAACGGACAGCAGATTGTTTTTCAGAACTGTGCTTGTTAATAGGAGAGCCGACTTCACTTTTTAACTTCTTTTTTTTTCTTTCCAGAGTGGAGGACCGAACCCAGGGCCTTGCGCTTGCTAGGCAAGCACTCTACCACTGAGCTAAATCCCCAACCCCTACTTTTTAACTTTTACTTGGGTCTACAAAGACACACTTAGGGATTTTGAGATGCACAGAATACATTTTAGGGATGTTAAAGGTCTGTGTCGTGTTAACTGTTAGGTAATCCTTTTTCCTTTCAGACTGGGTCTCACTGTGTAGCACTGACTTCGAACTCACCCTGTAGACCAGGCTGTCTCTGCCATAGCTCCAGTCACTTGGGAGTTTGAGGCAGGCCAGTCAGCTGAGGAGAGTTTCTAGCAGGCCTCCGCAACAATTGTGAAATCCTGTCTTAGATCAAAAACAGGGTGTGGAGACTGCTAGGAAGGGTCGCAGTGGGTGCTAGGACTGAGGAGAAGTGAGCCGGGCCTGTGAACGGCTGTGACAAAGGACAGAGAAGGGAAGCGGAAATGTCTGAACCTGATGATGGACTCCAGTGGGAAAATAAGAGGGAAGGGGAGGCGGAGAGTTCGGAAATTTAACTGGAAAAATATTACTAACCCCAAAAAAGGAAGTTGGGGAGTGACCCACCAGTTGGGAAGACACAATCGTTTCACTTTGGAATGTCCTGTGGCGAAGAGCAGAATGCCTAGGCCAAGATATCTGAGTGACCGCTCAACTGTGGGCTAAGGTGTTCAGGTTAAAATTGTTGAAAGGTTTTTGATTAAGTGAAAAGAATCGACAGTTTAAAGCCACAGGTCCTGAAGTGTTTGTCGAGAGAGGGAATGTCGTCAGTGAATCTCCAAGACAAAGCTAGAGTGGCTTCCCTCTAATGCCCTCAAAGAAAGAGCATGACAAAGGAGGAGGGCATTCAAAATGCTCACAAGGGGCTTGTTTGCAAGGAAAATACCTCCAGCCGGAGGCTTGCTGGGCCTTCAACTTTGAAAGGGCAATTATTCACTGAAAACCGGAGTGAAAGCAGACCTTACCGGAAATGAAGGGCTGAGGAAGAGCCTTAGGAAATGGGAAAGTGGAGGTAGTTTCTCTTCAAGTGAGGAATTGATATGTATTTCTTTGGGAATTAAAATGGATCAGTGGAAGACAGAGCTATCTAAGATTGGGAATACAAAATAAGGTGGCAATGGCTCTCAGATACCATTATCTTTTTTCTTTTCTCCTCCTCCTCCTTCTCCTCCCTTCCCTCCCCCCATATATACCCCTAGCTGGTCCACTGCCCCTCTCTGACTCCCCAGTTCTGGACTAAAGGTGTGCACCACCAGGTCTGGCCAGCTTTATCTGATGCTGAGTTTTTTGCTGTCATTTTATTTTTTATTTATTTTTATTTCACGTACATTGGTGTTTTGCCATGGGTGTTGGGTCTCAGGAACTGGAGTTACATACAGTTGTGAGCTGCCATGTGCGTGCTAGGAATTGAACCAGGGTCCTCTGGAAGAGCAGTCAGTGCTCTTAACCACTAAGCCTTCTCTCCAGCCCCTTGCTGTCATTTTAAATTTTGAGATTAAAGCCTCACTGAACAGATCCGGTCCTTCCTCACTTCCTGTCTCAGGATGCTGGTGTGAGTGGCCAGCCTGGTTTAGATTTCCTTCCATCTGTATCACAATAATTTTTTTTGCATCACAATAATTTTTTTGCATGTATCAAATTCCAATTTAAGTTAATGTTTTTTAGTCTGTGAGAAAGGACTGAACGTGAACTTGGAGTTCAATAGCATGCAATATAGGAATGCTTTACTTAAATTGGTCAACCAATCAGATGTTGTCTCTTACTGTGTGTCTTATATGTAAATGTGTATCTTACTGTGAGGATTAGGGAGCCAGGTTTCCTTCGCCTCTTAATTCCAGAGGACTCATGTAACTGAAACCTTGCTCCCCATTTATTTAGCAACCTGTCATCCTTGAAAGCAATGTAAAGATCAAAGTTTGACTCTATCTAGTAAAATTTCAAACACTCCCATCTACCTCTTAGTGGTGGTGACTGCTAGGCCAAACCAAAAAAGGTATTTATGAAGGGAAGGAAGGATTTGTTTGGCTTTGTTTTGTTGAAAGGGAAAGAAGCTTAGCTGTGGATAAATACGTCTCTGGCTCCATCTTCTGTACGGAGTGAACATGACAAGACGCAATGTGGCGGCCCACACCTGTGCTCCCTTCTTCCCAGCCCTTCTCTTTCTCTCCGACCTGTTGCTTTCTCCGTAGAGAAGTCTTTTAACAAACCTCAACTCTGCTTTAAAAAAGTGTAGCTGCTAAACCACTTGCTATTTATTTAATGTTTGTTTGATATCAATTTTTTTAGGAAGCATGGTTAAACTTTTAGGATGTTTACGTTTTGTTCTGCAGTAAATATTGACTATGTCTTAGGAATGATGCTAGATGCCAGTGAGAGGATTTTTAATTATGGCGTGAAGACAAAAACAGTGTCAGGGTGAGCTTCATTGAGCTCAAGTCCTCGTGGGGTTGTTTGGGGGTTTTTGTTTGTTTTTGTTTTTTTGTTTTTGTTTGTTTGTTTGTTTTTCTAGACAGGGTTTCTCTGTGTAGTCCTGGCTGTCCTGGATCTCGCTCTGTACACCAGGCTGGCCTCGAACTCACAGAGATCTGCCTGCCTCTGCCTCCCGAGTGCTGGGATTACAGGCGTGCACCACCAACGCCCGGCGTCTTTGTGTTTTCTTAAGAGAATTTTGAAAAAGCAACAAGTGACAAAGAAAAGAAAAAAGTATGCTAGTTTTATTTTTCAAAAGGGAAGACAATCTTTTCCCTCTATAACTAGGTAGTGGGGTACTGTTTTGAAGAATACTATGAATAGGAGGCTAGTTGACAGCTTGTGGGTAAAAGTGCTGACCACCAAGCTTTACCACCTGAGTTTGGTTACCCAGGACCCTGGGGACTCCTGGAAGTTGCCTTCTGACCTCTACATGAGTACTTTGGCATGAATGTACCTACATTTACATATGCTAAATAAATAAATCAGAATAAAATCTCATAAACAAGATATCTACCCCCACAACCTTGGAAAAATTGCAAATTGTTCAGGAGCAAAAGCTAGAGAGGTTTTGAGTTTTGTTTAGTGACAAGATCTGTAGCCTTGGCTAAATCTGAACTAGCTGTGTAGATAAGGACAACCTTGAGTTCCTGACCTTCCATGTGCTAGGGTTACAGGCTTGTACCATCATGCCTGACTCAAAACTATGGTGGTGGTGTTACATATCGCTGAGTTTTGATTATCTAAAGAGAAACGTCCAATTACCCATGTCTTCTGACCACCAGACATTGCATTTATGCATTAGAACATCACACATTTGTGTAATTGTCATGTGTCAATTAAAAATAAAGGTAGTTTTAAAAGAAGAGAGGAACCCCTCCCACTCTCAAGAATTTTCCTCACTTTCCCTATTTTTTTTCTTTTTTTCTGCTGCTTAAAAAAGAAAAGAAGAAAGAGGCACTTATACCGATTGGTTGTTTAAATTTGACTTTACTTGAGATTTTAGTCTGCTGATGATCCAACAAAAGAGAAAATATGTTGACTTCATTTTAAGTTAAACAACATGAACATTACCCAATTATCTGAAAAATCATTGGGCACACGTCTTTGATTCCACCACCCAAGAGGCAGAAACAGCCAGACCTATAACTTCTGGGCCAGCCTAGTCTACATGTCAAGTTCTAGGCCAACCAGAGACACTTAGTAAAGCCCAGTGTGGGGGGGAAAAATCATTTAGCAAGACAGCTCTCTCTTCTGTGTGCTGCTTGCCAATTAGTTCATATTTAGCATTGTTTGCATGCTCTGGAGACTTAGAAAGGATAGAGGACATTGCATGTGTTGAAAGCATCCTTGTGTGTGTAATTTTTTTTTTTTAGAAATTAAAGGAGGAGAGCAAGTATATAGTTAATGTAACAAAATCAAGAACCAAATTATTCACACTAGTATTTAGTTGAATCAAAAAAATAAATAAATAAAAGAAAGGAAAAACAGACTGGCTTAACATGGCTTTAAGAGTCAGCTGAGATAAAAATTCCCAAATGAAATATTTACAGTGCTTGGTTATAGGACCACTTACTAAAGTCGTTAAAGTGCCTTTCTGTTGTATGTCTGAGTTGGTTTTGGTACACATGAGGAAGGACCTATCGCAGCTTTATACCATGCACGTCTTTGTTAGACAGCACCGCGTTTTACAGAGTTTCCATTTAGTATAAACGTAAAACAATGCAATTACTCCTGAGAATCACATATCATAGTAACTATAAATGCACTGATAATATTTCGGCCTGAAAAGGTACAGATGACTAAAGCTGAAAACCCTACTGGGCATTCAGCAAAAGCTTCAGTTCACTTATTGATAACAACTGACAAGGGGTAGCAAGTTAGTTAACATTTCTTATTGGCATAAAAATGAAGTCCAAAATTACTGTAGCAGGATTCAATATGGCTCTAAGGCTCTTGTGACTTTTAAAGATTGGTTTATTTTTATTACTTATGTGTGTGTCTAGCATGTGTGTTCAAGTGTCCTTGGAAGCCAGAAGAGGGGGTTGGATCCCTTGGAGCTGGAGTTAAAGGCAGTTGGGAGCCATCATATGGGTGCTGGGAACCAAACTCGGTTCTTAACTACTGAGCTGTCTCTCCAGCCCCCTCTAGTGACTGCTTTTTAATCTCTTGGCAGTTCCTGCCATCCGTTATCATAATAAACTCACATTAAAGTATGAGTTTTACTTAAAAATTTTCCCGACTTTCTCAGACCCAAACTATCTTCCCCAGTGGTCACTCATGGAAGGTAGATTTTCTACAGTTAGCCTTCCAAGTCTATTTTTGTTTGTGTTTTTGTGTTATTTTGAGACAGAGTCTCAAAATAGCCAAGGTTGGCCTTGAACTCAAGAAGCAGAGGATTGTCTTGAACCAGTTCTCCTGCCTCAAACTCCCAAGTGCTAGTATTACAGGTCTGCAACACCATATTGCTTGGAGTTCCATGTTTGGATAAAGATACTGAAATCCCGGACTTCCGAGGCAGATCTCAAAAAGGAAGCTGCCATGCATTTGACTGGTTAAGAAGAGTCAGTATAGGAAATAGACGGTTTCAAAGATAGAGGAAGAGGGCCAGAAATGACCAAAGGTGATAACAGAACAAGTAAAAAGAACTGAGAAAGAAGTAACCCAGGTGAACACAGTCCCATCAACAGTTTCCTGCCAGGTGGGGGAAAGCAGAGGTCCCATGCAGAAGGCAAGCCTGTTGGTCAAACCATACTGGCAGCCCTGTAACGGGCCCCCAGACCTTAGCACAACTGACTCCACGATGAACATACCATTCAGGCCATAAAACTAAGCATGTAGACAGCACCACCTGCCAAAATGAAAACAAAGACCTAATCAATTAAAGTCCGTAGTTCTGGGAAAGTCTCTAAATGTGCTCACCTTGCCTTTTGGCTTCTGTAGTTCTGCTTCTGGCTAACTGTTCTTTTTTTTTTTTTTTTGAGACAGGGTTTCTCTGTGTAGGACAGTGATCAGGTGCAATCTTGAGAGGAAAACTACGAATGAAAACTGAGCTACTCTGGAGACCTCCAACAGAAAGTAAAGGTAAACCAGGGAGCCCGGATTTAACCTCTCATTGCCCCAGGGTAAGAGACAGCCCGGAGAGGTAGTTATGGAAAAAGGGAAGGGCCGGTTGCTGGCCATTGCAGGCATCAGAAGGCATGGCTCAGGCAGTGACCAGCACAGAGCAATTTATCATCGCGTCCCTAGAGGCTGAGAGCGCATCTCAACTGAGACTAGCCCTGAGCATGATTGCCAATGGGTCGATCTCTGGCGCCACCTATCGTCCTGCAGCCGCCAGGCTCTGAAGGCCAAGCCTAGTTGAGTGCTCCATACTTTTTGTTTGTTTTGTTTTGAAGGTACAAAGCCAGGTCCTCCTAACGCGGCTGGTTCCCACACTCCTGGTGCAGCTAAGTGGCCCATCCTCAGCTAGAATGCAAGCACTCCAGGTGACGAAAACTGGAGAGCCCTTGGAAAAGCGGTAGAAACCAGCTCGGCCTACAGATTGCAAGGTCAAGAGCCACAGCTCTAGGTAAGCAAAGCAAAGAAGTCACACAGAGAAACCCTGTCTCGAAAAACCAAAAAAAGAAAAAAAAAAAAAAAAAAAAGCCACTAAGGCGAAGTCAGAGCTGTCAAGTCAAACACTTGACCCAGCTGAATGGGTAAGACAAGACTCCCCAAGTTCTGCTGGGAACCCTACATCTGGCCTTTATCCTGAACCTGATTCTCAGTGTCCACGTTGTGGGTCACCAAAGGAACCTGCTCCAATACTGTTGGTTTTCTTCTCTATTTTCCTTCTCTTTTTGACCCATTTGCTCCCCCTTTTCTTTAACTTTCTTTTGTTTTAGTGTGTGTGTGTGTGTGTGTGTGTGTGTGTGTGTGTATGTCCATGTATTTCCACTGATACCACAAGGCAGTGTGAGATTCATTGGAGGTGGAGTTAGAAGTGTGAGCCACCTGACTCTGGGTGTCAGGATCCTGAACTCCTTTCCTCTAATGGAACAGTAGACACTCTTAACTGCTGAGCCATCTCTCCAGATCCTCTAGTGACGAACATTTCACTTTACTATATCGAAAGAAAAACCACTTTGGGCTGGAATACAGCTTAGCTAGTAGAGTGCTTGTCTTACATGTATGAGGGCTTGTCTGGCTTCATTTCCAGGCTTAAAAAAAGAAAATCTTTACGGTTTTATTTTATATTCCCCTTTATACACCCATCCAATTTTGGTTTACTTGTTGTTGTTTTCATTATTGGGCAATCTTTATTCCTCTACACACACACACACACACACACACACACACATACACACGCACGCACACACGCACATTGTGAGTTTGCCTCGTTTTTCCTCATTTCTACTATAATTTTAGTAGCATTTGACTTTATCATATTGGTTTTGTTTCTTGGAAAATCAGGTAGTCAGTAAATATTCTCCCATGGTTCTTTTATTTATTTATTTATTTTATTTTTTAATTTTTCAAGACAGGGTTTCTCTGTGTAGCTTTGGAGCCTTTCCTGGAACTCACTCTGTAGCCCAGGCTGGCCTCGAACTCACAGAGATCCGCCTGCCTCTGCTTCCCAAGTTCTGGAATTAAAGGCGTGAGCCACCACTGCCCGGCTCCCCCATGGTTCTTATTTAACACTGAAAACTAGGGCCATAGCTAAACAAGATAGAAAATAAGGTTAAGTGAGAGTTAAAAACAAGCCCGGAGTTGGCCTGCCCTGGCTGAGAAAAGCTGAGAAACCTCCAGCTACCTCCTGAGGGACCTCGGGGCTGGCTTCCAAAAGGAAGGGCAAAGGCCAACTGATATGCTCTGCAGGTGCTTAGTCTCATCTGTTAGCTAATTGGAGCCAGGAGTGGTGGAGCACACCTTTAATAAGTGCTGGGGAGGCAGAGGCAGGTGGATCTCTGTGAATTCAAGTCTTCATCATCATCATCTTTCATAACCTACTGAGTACAGTCAATGCTGCCGGTATGTGCTCAGGTGTGGGGCTGTTCACCAGAGCTTGTGCATCCTGCCGTGGGCCGGAAACCTGACTCTTTCCCTCAGTAGCCATTACTACCTGAAGCTGGACACTGAGGATGGAATCTCTCCTATCCTTTGGAGTGTGACTGGCTTGACCAGTCTCATCTCCAGATGGACTACCTAAACTAAAAACTATTGTTAAACTACGACACCGATAAAAACGGACTCAAAACATAGCTATAGAACATTCTATCCAATACATACAGACTGCACACCCGTCTCAGAAGCCCGTGGGACCTTCTCTAAAATGGATCACATTGTAGGCCACAAAACAAGCTTTGGCGCTCGTGCGCGTGCGCACACACACACACACACACACACACACACACACACACACAAGAATTTCTTATGTCATGGAAGATCATAATAGAAATCGATAGAAAGAGAAACCACACAACTATTGGAGACTGGACAATCTTTATTGACTAGTGGGCATCAGAGAAGAAATTTTAAAATTCCCCAAAATCATAAAAAGGAAATCATAATTTACCTGAACCATTGGATACAATCGAGAAATGTTTCCCTCTTTTTTGGTGGGGGAAGAGGGAAGGTTGACTTCTTTTCTTCTTCTTCTTCTTCTTCTTCTTCTTCTCTCTCTCTCTCTCTCTCTCTCTCTCTCTCCCTCCTTTCTTCCTTCCTTCCTTCCTTCGTTCTTTCCTTTTTTTCCTAGACAGTGTCTATCTGTGTCTTTTTTGAGTTCCCAGCTGTCCTAGAACTCAATTTGTAGACCAGGCTGGCCTCAAACTCACAGATATCTGCCTGCCTCTGCCTCCTGAATGCTGGGATTAAAGGCGTGCGCCACTATGCCTTGCAACATTTCCTTTTAAAGATTTATTTTTCCTGGGATAGGAGAGAGAGCTCAGTGTTAACGTTAAGAGCATTTGCTGATCTTCCAATAGACCCAAATTCAGTTTCCAAGACTTGTGTCAGTCAGCTCAACACTAATAACACCAGCTCCAGGGACCCAATGTCCCCTTCCAGTTTAAATGGACACCTGCACATAGGTAGCATACATACACAGAAACAGCACACATACTCATAAATAAAAATTAAAACAAAATTTCCCATTCTATTGAAAATAGATTTTTTCCCCTTCACACAGTATATCCTGATTATGGTTTCCCCTGCCTCTACTCCTCCAAGTTCTTCCCCACCCCCTCCTATCCAGATCTTCCTCCTTTCTGTCTCCCATAGAACAAATAGACTTCTAATGGACAGTAATAAAATAAAACAAAAATGATAAAACTTAAACTGACACATTGGAATTGGACAAAACAGAGGAAAAGGCTACAAGAGAAGGCATGAGACTCAGAGACCCACTCATTTGCATACTTAGGAATTCCATAAAAACACTAACCTGGAAGCCATAATATATACACAAAAGACATATAGGATAAAAGAAAGGGGGGGGGAACATATAAATTAAATTTAAAATTATTTTAAAGTTTAAAAAAACGGTTCTAAGACAACATTATGAGACAAGGAACCTCTAAAGATGCCTTTGAGTTGATCTTCTTTTTCTTTCTTTCTTTCTTTTTTTAAAAATATAAACTATCCTGACTATTCTTTTTCTTAAAAAAAACAACAACAAAAAAACAAAACACTTATTTATTTCTTATGCATACAGTGTTCTGCCTGCATTCCTGAAGTCCAGAAGAGGGCACCAGATTTCACTACAGATAGTTGTGAACCATCATGCAGTTGCTGGGAATTGAACTCAGGACCTCTGGAAGAACAGCTCTTAACCTTGAGCCATCTCTCCAGCCCTTGGGTTGATTTTCTAGTGGCCATCTGGACATGTGACCACCCTTAAGATTAGTCATTTTCCCCTTGAGACTCTCTTAGAAAAAAAAACACTAAATTTCAATTTTTGAGTAGTTATCAACTGGAGAGAACTCTGGGTTAGGAATTAGGGCATACACCCACTTCTCCTTTCAGCCCTAGGAGCCCATCTGGTACAGACCCATGCAGGCCCTGTGCATGCTGCCTCAGTCTCTACAAGTTCATATATGTGTCAATCCTGTTGATTTAGAGGGTCTTGTTTCCTGGATGTCCTCCTCATCCCTTTCTGGCCTTTACGTTCTTTCTGCCTCCTCTTCAGCAGGGTTCTCTGAACCCCAAGGGAAGTGACTTAATGGGACATTCCATTTAGGACTGAGTGTTCCAAAGACTCTCTCTGCATATTGTCTGTCTGTGTGTCTCTGTATTTGTTCTCATCTGTGCTGGAGGAAGCTTCTCTGATGATGGCTGAGCAAGGCACTAGTCTGTGAGTACAGCAGACTGTCATTGGAATCACTTTATGGGTACATTCTTTTAGTAGAACAGTAGTATTTGATTTTTACCCCAGGTCCCTGGCCTATCTAGCTGTAGCTTCTTGGTCACCCAAGTAATATTATGTGTGGGTTCCTCCAGCTCATGGAGTAGGCTTTAAGTCAAATATAGTTTGGTTGCTGTTGTTTTTAAACTAAGTCTCTCTCTATCTTTTTATCTTTTTTATCACTTAAGACTTAGGAGCCAGATTGCTGGGGTGAAAACCTGCTAGCTCAGAGAGGCAAAGAAAGTACCCAGCTGCTTCCTCCTTCAATGCCATCCCAGGAAGAGAGCTTTCTTTCTCCTACACTGTCTCAAAACAAAAAACGTCCTCCAATTGCATGTCCCTCCCTTCTACTTCCTGTGCATCTCTCTCTCCATCCTCTTAACTTCCTCCCACTCTCTATGGCTTTTTCCTATTTACTGATTGATTGCTCTACCACTTGACCTATGGTTGATTTTATTTAATCCCGTTTACAATATTAAAGCTGAAAACTCTTGGATTAAAGGTGTGTGCTAGGGCTAAGCCACACCATAGCTAGAAGCAGGTTCCTCCAGTAAACAACACAATCATGGGGTTTACAGTGTGATCAAATATCCTGCAACAGGTTACTCCCACAACTTTGTACCACCACTGTACTAGCATATCTTGCTAGTAGAAGAACATTGTAGATCAAAGGGTTTGTAGCTGGGTCGGAGTTTACTTTTCTTCTTTTGTAGCATTTAGAGTACCATCCAGTATCATGAAAAATAGTCTGGAGGGATGAAACTTCTATGTAGGAACCAGCTCAACTTCTCTATGTTCAATGAGTGTGTAGGCATTGTCTTCAGCAAGTGGGTCTTGCCTTCCATTTGTGGAGAGCAACCGATAGTCTTGGCAACAGCCTAGAGAGAGAATTTCCCAGCAACCACATGGTGGCTCACAACCATCTGTATTGAGATCTGGCGCCCTTTTTCTGACCTACAGGCATACATGCAGGCAGAACACTGTATACATAATAAAATATATCTTTTAAAAAAGGGGGTACAGGCCAGGCGGTGGTGGTGCATGCCTATAATCCCAGCACTCAGGAGGCAGAGGCAGGTGGATCTCAATGAGTTTGAGGCCAGCCTGGGCTACAAAGCTAGTCTAGGACAGACTCCAAAGCTACAGAAAAACCCTGTCTCGAAAAACCAAAAAAAAAAAAAAAAAAAAATGGGGTACAGATCTAAACAGAGAATTCTCAATGGAGGAGACTGAAATGGCTGAGAAACCCTTAAAGAAATGTTCAACATCCTGAGTCATCAGAAAAATGCAAATTAAAGCTACATCAAAATTTCACCATACACCTATAAGAATGACTAAGATCAAGAAAGATTTATTTATTTATTATGTATACAGTGTTCTGCCTACATATATGCTTGCAGGTCAGAAGAGGGCACCAGATCTCATTATGGATGGTTGTGAGCCACCATGTGGTTGCTGGGAATGGAACCCAGGACCTCTGGAAGAGCAGCCAGTGCTCTTAACTGCTGAGCCATCTCTCGAGCCCAACTAAGATCAATAAAACAGGTGACAGCTCATGCTGGTAAGGATGTGGAGTAAGGAGAGCACTCATTCATTGCTGGTGGGAGTGCAAACTTGTATAACTACTATGGAAATCCGTGAAGTGATTCCTTGAGAAGATAGGAACTGATCCACTTCAAGATCCAGCTATATTACTCTTGGGAAATCTTTGAAAATTTGCAGAGAAATGGATGGAACTAGAGAAAACAATCATCCTGAATCAGGTAACCCAAACCCAGAAAGACAAATAGACAGATAGATCTTCCTAGAAAGGGGAAGTAGAATAGGTAGTTGTGGATGGACAAGGGGCATGGGGGGGGGACTGGAATTGGAGGATCAAGGGACAAAGGGAAAAGAAAAGGGGAACCAGGGAAAGAATACAGGGAGAGACAGCTAAAATCAGTAGAAGCTTCCTAAATGGAAGTCGATGTAAATGAAATCACCAATAATGGGGGCCGGAGGGAAAGAGCCCCAACTGGATATCTCTTGTCTCCAAGGGAAGCTTTCAGGACCCAGAATAGATTACATCTAGGTGAGTTGCTGGCCCAAGAGTCCCATGGGAACCCCCAACAACCCCCCAACAACCC